>NC_037329.1:85375137-86625137 GCF_002263795.3 Bos taurus | reverse complement strand
AATACATATGCTATAATATAATTTTAATAGCAATATAAGATGACTTTTAAGGCTGAATTTCTAAAACCCTCAAGGGGAAATATTTCCAAATATTAAATTAATCAATGTTCAGTAAGGAATAAGACCACCTCAGGTCATTAGGGAAAAGCCAAATTTAGGGGAAAAAAAATTGTGCAGATGAGCTCAAGGTCAATGTTTTTGAGAGTATTTGACTTTACTTCCTGATGATAAGTAGTAAAGTTTGATGCATTTGGGTTGACTTTCAATAAATGTAGGGTACCCGGCTGCCTGATTTGTTTCTTTTGATACTGAAATAAGCCAAACATTTATATCTGTTCAGAAATGATTTCAGGTTGTTTTTCTATTCTAAATATAATCTGTATTTTTTTAGTGGTTACAACATTTCTTCTTAGATGGCATCTATACAGCTGGGCTTCCCAGGTAGCACTAGTGGTAAAGAATCCACCTGCCAATACAGGAGACTCAGGTTCAATCCCTGGGTCAGGAAGATCCCCTGGAGGAGGAAATGGCAACCCACTCCAGTATTCTTGCTTGGAGAATCCCACAGACAGAAGAGCCTGGTGGGCTACAGTCCATGAGGTTGCAAAGAGACAGACATGACTGACTGAGTACATACAGTTTATTACCACTTTTGAGACATTTCTAAGCAACTTAAGTCCAAGTTGAACACACAAGCTGTTCATTTTGGAATACCTGCCCCCTGAGGCTATGGTTTTTCCTGTGGTCATGTATGGTGAGAGTTGGACTGTGAAGAAGGCTGAGCGCTAAAGAATTGATGCTCTTGAACTGTGGTGTTGGAGAAGACTCTTGAGAGTCCCTTGGACTGCAAGGAGATCCAACCAGTCCATTCTGAAGGAGATCAGCCCTGGGATTTCTTTGGAGGGAATGATGCTAAAGCTGAAACTCCAGTACTTTGGCCACCTCATGGGAAGAGTTGACTCATTGGAAAAGACTCTGATGCTGGGAGGGATTGGGGGCAGGAGGAGAAGGGGACGACAGAGGATGAGATGGCTGGAAGGCATCACTGACTGGATGGACATGAGTCTGAGTGAACTCCGGGAGTTGGTGATGGACAGGGGCCTGGCGTGCTGCAATTCATGGGGTCGCAAAGAGTCGGACACGACTGAGCGACTGAGCTGAACTGAACCGAACCACCACCACTACTAGGCAATAAACTCTAGATTTGTCTTTTGTGTTAGTCATCCAAATAAGTTTTTATTAATAGTCTGTGTGGGGCTTTTTAGGCTTTATTTTTAGAAGTTTTAGGCTTGCATCAAAGTTGAGCAAAAAGTACAGAGAATTCCCATGAACTCTCTCACTCCACCTCACCCCGTTTTCCCCACTTAACACCTTGCATTAGTGTGGTACATTTATTACAATTGATGTGCCAATATTGACACTTTATTATCAACTAAAGTTCATAGTTCACATTAGGATTAACTCTTTGTGTTTTACATTCTATGGGTTTTGACTAATGTATAATGGTGCAATCCACTATTATATTATTATGTGGAATAGTTAAACTGCCCTACAAAAGCCCTGTGATTTTCCTGTTCATCCCTCATTCATCCTATCCTGTCCCCGGCCCTTGAAGCTACTGATCTTTTTCCTGTCTTCATAGTTTTGCCTTAGAATGTGTGTGTGTGTGTGTGTGTGTGTATCTGTGTGTGTGTGTGTGTGCTCAGAGTGTCTGACTGTTTTCAATCCCATGGACTGTAGCCTACCAGGATACTATGGAATTTTCCAGGCAAGCATATTGGAGTGGGTTGCCATGTCCTTCTCCAGGGGATCTTCCTGACCCAGGAATCAAACCTGTATCTCCTACCTTGCAAGTGGATTCTTTACCATTGGGCCACCTGCAAAGCCCTTTGCCTTAGTCTATAGGTTTCCAACTATATGTGTAAGGCAGGGAACAATTTGGCTAGGGTAGTATCATAGAGATAAAACACAGGGGATTTAAAGGTTTTCCATAAAACACATTCAGAGATAGTATGGGAACTACATTATTTCACCAACTATATAGATGAATTCATTTTCATTTTATCCAACTGACATTAATTGATAACATACTATGTGTCAGCAGTGTTTTAGATGCTAGAGTTACCAACAATAAGCAAGGCAGACAGTCTCTGGCCTCCTGGAATATATAATCAAATCGAAGTAAAGGGAAAAGGACAAAAGTCAGGCATTTTTCAACGCTGCTGAATAAGATAATGGAAATCAAATAGGGTTATGTGATAGAGTGAAAGCTGGAGACAGTGGTTAGGGAAGCGGGAGACCTGGGTTTGATCCCTGGGTTAGGATGATCCCCTGGAGAAGGGAAAGGCTACCCACTCCAGTGTTCCCATCTGGAGAATTCCAAGGACTGTATAGTCCATGGGGTCGCAAAGAGTTGGACATGACTGAACAACTTTCACTTTTGCTTTTCTCTGAGGATATGACACTTGAGCTAAGAATTAAGAGATAAGCAACCGAAGAGAAGAACATTCCAGGCAGAGAGAACTGCAAGTAAAATGGCCTGGATATAGAAGCAAGCTGAGTCTGACTGAAGAAAGCAAGCCCACAGGGCTGAGTGAAGTGCACAGAAGAGAGTGTATGGAGGTGAGGCTGGGAGCAGCAAGTGAGATGGGAAGGCAAGGCCAGGTCATAAATAGCCCTGTAAGCCAGAGAGGAGTTTTAGTTCTGTTTTCATAGGAAGCCCCTGGAGGCAAGAAAGTGATATGATCTATGTTTTCAAATGATCACTGGATCTGCAGAGTATCTTAAAAGACATTTATCTTAAAATAAATACTAACATGAATAAACAAGAGCACTAAAGATGTCAACCTATACAATGCAAATCCTAAAGTAAAAAGGGTTTTTGACATCATCATGGCATGTGTCTGGCCCATATCTACAGCACCTCCTTAAAGAAATAACCAACTGAGACATCAGCAGTATTTTTGGTCATGTCCACAATTGGCCAAGTTTAACACTTGGTAAGGTCAGATGGTAAAGAATCTGCCTTCAATGGAGAAGACCCAGGTTCAATCCCTGAGTCAGAAAGATCCTCTGAAGAAGGGAATGGCTATCCACTTCTTGCCTGGAGAGTTCAATGGACAGAGGAGCCTGGCAGGCTACAATCCATGGGGTCACAAAGAGTCGGATACGACTGAGCGACTAACGCTTACATGTTATGGACAGCCTATGCTAGCTATAGGGATATTTACTCTCAACTCCCTACCAAAATGAAAAATCTTTTCCAAAGGGAACTATAAATGAACATATCATTAGAAGTAGTTCTGCTTTCCATGGGAATTCTCTGGTGGTTCCAGTGATTAGGACACGACACTTTCACTGCTCAGGGCCGGGGTTCAATCCTCAGTCAGGGAACTAAGAACCCACAAGCTGCATAGCACAGCCAAAAAATAAAATTAAATTAAAAAGTATTTCTGCTTTCCACTAAAGTCTTTTATTTTAAACTTTGGAAAACCATGGTGTACCTGCAATTAGAAATTACATTTTAAAAATATGAATGCGATTTGGCCAGCAGGTGTGGTTCCAATACCACGGGATACTTGGGGATATGAAATGAAAACTGGCTAACCACAGTCCAGGTGCTTTCCTGCTTATTGCAGGCCCAGCTCCAGGGAACCAGGCTCCCCTCTCAGTGAGTGATTTTTCTTTCTTAGCTTACAAAGGGGACTGGAGCAATAAGTGCTTCCACTGTCTGTCTCTATGGCAGTAGGTACCCTAATGTCACCTCTTAGATGGCAACTATAGCTATTCACTGAATAGCTTTCAGTCCCTACTATTATGATAAAAAAATTTATTTCGTGAAAAACGAGATTTAGGTAACAAGCAAACTTCTTCAACCATGAAGTACAATTTGTAAGAGGTATGATCGTTCATAAGCAGAATAGACTCTGTGGGCTTTTCTTTTTCAAGTGTAGGGTATTTATTCCCAATATCACTCTTCTAGTTGTTTTTGAATGATAAAATAGTATCATTTTCTTAACACCTATTTTTATTCAATTATGAAAATTAGTCAGGTTCATCGTTAAGAGTTTGGTAAATACAGAAAAAACACAGAAAAGCATGTGCAAGAAAATAAAACTCACTCTCCTTATTTAAAAATAATCACTATTTTTTTTGTATCTTTTTTTTAAATTTTATTTTATTTTTAAACTTTACATAATTGTATTGGTTTTTCTAAATATATTAATACCCTGCTAACATTTTAGATGCATATACATACAAATACAATTTAAATGCTATAGTGTATATTTTTTTTGCAACCAGACTCTCTCACAAAACATACTATGAGGAGTTCTTCACATCATCAAATATTCTTCTAACACAATTTTAATGGTTTTAAGGAAGTCCATAATACGGCTTACTATATTTTAGTTAACTTATCCCTCTGAAGTGAAGTGAAAGTCATTCAATCACGTCCGACTCTTTGCGACCCCATGGACTATATGGTCCATGGAATTCTCCAGGCCAGAATACTGGAGTGGGTAGCCTCTTCCTTCTCCAGGGGATCTTCCCAACCCAGGGATTGAACCCAGGTCTCCCTCATTGCAGGCAGATTCTTTATCAGCTGAGCCGCAAGGGAAGCCCCACTTATCCCTCTATGTTGACATTATTAACCACAGATGTTTATGTACACGTCTATTGGTTTAGAGTAAATCCCTGGATATGAAATATATGGATCAAATAGGATAATCATTTTAAATTATATTGCCAAATCCCCTCCAAATTTACCAATTTATTTTCCCACTAGAGGTAGATGGATGACAGTATTCATGTACTTAAGAGGTACTATTTTAAAAAGAAAAAAGTTGTCAATTTGATGGAGAGGGGAAGTATCTCATTACATTTCTTTAATATCTTAAATTTAAAACTTGTTTTAAGGTTAAACATGTTTTGGGGGCTTCCCAGGTGGCACTAGTGGTAATGAATCTGCCTGCCAATGCAGGAGACATAAGAGCTTCAGTTCGATCCCTGGCAGGGGAGATCCCCTGGAGGAGGGCATGGCAACTCACTCCAACATTCTTGCCTGGAATATTCTTGCCTATTCTCCCCATAGACAGAGGAGCCTGGTGGGCTACAATCCATAAGGTCGCAGAGTCGGACACAACTTAGCACACAGCATAGCATGTTTTTAAATTTTCATTATTTTTGAGGGAGAGGAGATACATAAATTGCCTGTTCACCTCTGAAGCAAAGACTACTTGTTGTCCCCTAACATCCATTCTCTATTTTTTAGTAACAGAAGAAATGATTTTTAGTTGAGCACATAGCCCTTTAAAATAGAAATATTTCTGGGCTTCCCTGGTGGCTCACTGGTAAAAAAAAAAAATCTCCTGCCAATTCAGGAGACATCAGGTTCAATCCCTGATTGAAGAAGATCCCACATGCTGCAGAGCAATTGAGCCCAAGCACCACACCTATTGAACCTATGCTCTAGAGCCGAGGAGCCACAACTACTAAGCCCAAGCGCCGCAACTACTGAAGCCCATGCACCCTTGTTGCTATGCAACAAGAAAAGCCATCACAATGAGTAGCCTACACAGTGCAACTAGAGAGTAGCCCCTGCACGCTGGAACTAGAGAAAAGCACACCCTGCAATGAAGACCCGGTCTAGTCATAAATAAGGTAATTAAATAATTTTTTTAAAAATTAAAAAATACACAAAATAAAGTTATTTCCCATTCTTCTTTGCAGGTATATGTGTCTATGTGCCAACTCCAGGTTGATAAAATAAAATGTGATGCACATTTTTTCATGTCCTTAAAGGGAAAGAATAGTGCCCTCTTTTTCCTCTTCATCATTCCTGATGGTTGGAACGCAGGTATTATGGCTGGAGCTTCAACAGCCATTTGGACCCTGAGGATGGTCTAGAGATGGTGGAACAGAAAACTAGAGGGAGCCTAGATTCCTAAGAATTTTATAGAAGTGTCACCATGAATGGCTGTGAGATTTTTATGTGAGAGACTATACTGTTAAAGCATGATTGGTTTGCATTTTTAGTTTCGAGAAGCTGAACTTAACCTGGGCTGATACAAGATTTTTTTTCTCATTTTTTTTTCTTATTGATTTTTAAATGCTCTTTCTATTTTAAGATTATTTACACTTCATCTGGTGCACATGTGACAAATTTTCCCAACTCTTCATTTGGTCTTAATTTTATTATGGAGTTAGGATTTGCAAAAATATCATTATTCTTAAATTTACTTGATATTTAAATTCCATTATATATTCAGAAAAATCAGATAATAGTATTAGCCTAGAAATATAAATTCCAGAGAATTATTTTGTCTCAACCATCATAAGGCAGTACTGAGGCATAATTTTACTTCCTCTAGGCATGTGATTAAATGGTTATATTGCAGGCTAAAGTTATTTAGATAATGAGAAATTGTGTATACTTTTGAGGTCTTAGTCAAAATGTATTCTTTGCTAAAGCAGAGATTTTCCAGTTTTAATCCGTGGAGCTCTGGGTTCAAAGCTTTGTCTCAGAGGTCTCCACTAGGGCTTAGGTGGAGCTGAGTGGGCCACTTCTGCCTGGCACCCCCAGTCAAGGTTTTAAAGGCAGTCATTCTGTGTTACTTACTGAAGTTTCATAAAAGAGGTCCTGCAATATGATTTCCTCCCACACAGACAAGAAACAGAGAGTAACAATTTCCTACCAGATCATAAGCAGCTAGCATCTTTTTCTGCATATCTGGAATTGCCCCCAGAGGCTCTAGATAAGGAAAGTTGTCTTTCATCACAAGAGAGACGGAGGGAGTATTGTCACTGGTGATGAGCCGAGAAGACAGGGTCAACAGGCACTGCTTCAGACTGGCAATTGGAGGAAGTCCACACAATTCCTTAACAGACACTATGGCATTCTGTGTGGGAGAAAACATAGAATTACACTTCTGACCATAGGACACCACCCTGAGCACTTCCAGTACACAAAAGTACATTCATTAGAAGTATACCCTTAAATACATGTGTAATTTGAAGCAAACCGGATTATAACCAACCCAAAATACTATAATATACATGGAGATAACACGTAGAGCTAATTAACAATTACATTTCATCTTTAACCAACTTTTAACAACTGCTACAAATATGCCACAAAGCAAAGGAGATTATGACCTAAGGTTACACAGTACCTCTCAAAGCAGGGCTTTGGAATATTCTGGAATATCTGAAATATTCTGGACAATGCATACAAGTTAACACTGACTGATCATGAATATATTATTAAATCCACATCATGATGATCACAAAAGCATGTTACTGATTGTACACTGGAGTGCATCTCCTTTGAGATTTTACCCACAAGGTAGCAGGCTGCTGCTGCTCATCACCCTCTTTTCACATAACCATCAATGGTATCCCTTTGTCACTCCATCAGAAACGCACCTGACAGACGTGCATAAAACACACTTTATGTAAAGCTACAATTGTCCATGTGACAGGCTTTTCAAAGAATATTTGAAATAGCAACTATGCCTATTAACAATGAACAATACCTAACCTAGCATGCCTCATGAATTTAGTGACAATGATGGCATTCATTTTTATACTAATTAGGCTCTAAATAATCCTTTATGTTGAAATGAGATAAGTTATGCTAACAGAAAAAAATTTATCCATAGCCAAATCTCCTTAATATGTATTTTAAACATATAATACATGTAAAGGAGATATTTCAAGAATTATATGGAACTGTATAAAATCTACTTCAAATATATAAAGTTAAGTGTAGAAATGACTTATAACTAATCCAACACAGGGGGTTATAACGGTTGCAGAATTATGTCAGAAAAAGCTAGATCATCAGTCGCTCAGTCGTATCCGACTCTTTGCGACCCCATGAATCGCATCACGCCAGGCCTCCCTGTCCATCACCCAACTCCCGGAGTTCACTCAGACTAACGTCCATCCAGTCAGTGATGCCATCCAGCCATCTCATCCTCTATCGTCCCCTTCTCCTCTTGCCCCCAATCCCTCCCACCATCAGAGTCTTTTCCAATGAGTCAACTCTTCGCATGAGGTGGCCAAAGTACTGGAGTTTCACCTTCAGCATCATTCCTTCCCAAGAAATCCCAGGGCTTATCTCCTTCAGAATGGACTGGTTGAATCTCCTTGCAGTCCAAGGGACTCTCAAGAGTCTTCTCCAGTACCACAGTTCAAAAGCATCAATTCTTCGGCACTCAGCCTTCTTCACAGTCCAACTCTCACATCCACACATGACCACAGGAAAAACCATAGCCTTGACTAGACGAACCTTTGTTGGCAAAGTAATGTCTCTGCTTTACAATATGCTATCTAGGTTGGTCATAACTTTCCTTCCAAGGAGTAGGCGTCTTTTAATTTCATGGCTGCAGTCACCATCTGTACTGATTTTGGATCCCAGAAAAATAAAGTCTGACACTGTTTCCACTGTTTCCCCATCTATGTCCCATGAAGTGATGGGACCGGATGCCATGATCTTCATTTTCTGAATGCTGAGGTTTAAGCCAACTTTTTCACTCTCCACTTTCACCTTCATCAAGAGGCTTTTTAGTTCCTCTTCACTTTCTGCCATAAGGGTGGTGTCATCTGCATATCTGAGGTTATTGGTATTTCTCCCGGCAATCTTGATTCCAGCTTGTGTTTCTTCCAGTCCAGCGTTTCTCATGATGTACTCTACATATAAGTTAAATAAACAGGGTGACAATATACAGCCTTGACGAACTCCTTTTCCTATTTGGAAACAGTCTGTTGTTCCATGTCCAGTTCTAACTGTTACTTCCTGACCTGCATATACATTTCTCAAGAGGCAGATCAGGTGGTCTGGTATCCCCATCTCTTTCAGAATTTTCCAGATTATTGTGATCCACACAGTCAAAGGCTTTGGCATAGTCAATAAAGAGAAATAGATGCTTTTCTGGAACTCTCTTGCTTTTTCCGTGATCCAGCGGATGTTGGCAATTTGGTCTCTGGTTCCTCTGCCTTTTCTAAAACCAGCTTGAACATCAGGAAGTTCACGGTTCACATATTGCTGAAGCCTGGCTTAGAGAATTTGAGCATTACTTTACTAGCGTGTGAGATGAGTGCAATTGTGAGGCAGTTTGAGCATTCTTTGGCATTGCCTTTCTTTGGGATTGGAATGAAAACTGACCTTTTCCAGTCCTGTGGCCACTGCTGAGTTTTCCACATTTGCTGGCATATGGAGTGCAGCACTTTCACAGCATCATCTTTTAGGATTTGGAATAGCTCTTCTCGAATTCCATCACCTCCACTAGCTTTGTTCGTAGTGATGCTTTCTAAGGCCCACTTGACTTCACATTCCAGGATGTCTGGTTCTAGGTCAGTGACCACACCATCGTGATTATCTGGGTCGTGAAGATCTTTTTTGTACAGTTCTTCTGTGTATTCTTGCCACCTCTTCTTAATATCTTCTGCTTCTGTTAGGTCCATACCATTTCTGTCCTTTATCGAGCTCATCTTTGCATGGAATGTTCCTTTGGTATCTCTAATTTTCTTGAAGAGATCTCTAGTCTTTCCCATTCTGTTGTTTTCCTCTATTTCTTTGCATTGATCGCTGAAGAAGGCTTTCTTATCTCTTCTGGCTATTCTTTGGAACTCTGCATTCAGATGTTCATATCTTTCCTTTTCTCCTTTGCTTTTTGCTTCTCTTCTTTTCACAGCTATTTGTAAGTAAGGCCTCCCCAGACAGCCATTTTGCTTTTTTGCATTTCTTTTCCATGGGAATGGTCTTGATCCCTGTCTCCTGTACAATGTCATGAACCTCATTCCATAGTTCATCAGGCACTCTATCTATCAGATCTAGGCCCTTAAATCTATTTCTCACTTCCACTGTATAATCATAAGGGATTTGATTTAGATCATACCTGAATGGTCTAGTGGTTTTCCCCACTTTCTTCAATTTAAGTCTGAATTTGGCAATAAGGAGTTCATGGTCTGAGCCACAGTCAGCTCCTGCTCTTGTTTTTGCTGACTGTATAGCACTTCTCCATCTTTGGCTGCAAAGAATATAATCAATCTGATTTTGGTGTTGACCATCTGGTGATGTCCATGTATAGAGTCTTCTCTTGTGTTGTCGGAAGAGGGTGTTTGTTATGACTAGTGCATTTTCTTGGCAAAACTCTATTAGTCTTTGCCCTGCTTCATTCCGTATTCCAGGGCCAAATTTGCCTGTTACTCCAGGTATTTCTTGACTTCCTACTTCTGCATTCCAGTCCCCTATAATGAAGAGGACATCTTTTTTGGGTGTTAGTTCTAAAAGGTCTTGTAGGTCTTCATAGAACCGTTCAACTTCAGCTTCTTCAGCATTACTGGTTGGGGCATAGACTTGGATTACTGTGATATTGAATGGTTTGCCTTGGAAACGAACCGAGATCATTCTGTCGTTTTTGAGATTGCATCCAAGTACTGCATTTCAGACTCTTTTGTTGACCATGATGGCCACTCCATTTCTTCTGAGGGATTCCTGCCCGCCATAGTAGATATAATGGTCATCTGAGTTAAATTCACCCATTCCAGTCCATTTCAGTTTGCTGATTCCTAGAATGTCGACATTCACTCTTGCCATCTCTTGTTTGACCACTTCCAATTTGCCTTGATTCATGGACCTGACATTCCAGGTTCCTATGCAGTAGATAACGTTAATATTTGGAACCTACTTTTATAATAGTGGTTAAGGTGACCCACTGCCAATCATAAGTTTACAATCTAAGTATTTGTATGTAATATAGTATTTTCCATTATAGCAATTTAAAATTGATTTTAAGCCCATTCCAGAATTTCTCTGTGAAATAATATAAAAATAAAGTTTTCACCAAGTCATGGTGTGCTGTTCCACATTAGGTGACTGAGAATCATGAATGATTATTGGGTTTTGGGGGTGGCTAATTATGTATTTAAAGCTCAACATTCCCATTTATTAAATGCAATATTGGGAAAATTACTTAACCTCTTCAAGCTTGTTTTCTATTTTGAATGTAGGGATTTCTGGTGGTTACTATTAAAATGTTAACTAAAGGATAAAATAAACTGCATTGAAAAATATTCCTCTCCTTTTTTGTTCTCATACACAGACTGCTGCCGCTTCTGCCAAACAAGACCTCCTTGTACCTTGTAGGAACTTATTAAGCATTTGTTGTTTGATTGTTTCTCAGTAACATGAGCCTAGAATAAGTATACTAAATAGTATTAAAGAAAAAGTTTTCAGCCATCTCTGATTATAAGTATTAATGAAGGCAAGAAAACTTAATTGAATTTCTATATGATGAGACTGGGTAATTTACATTCTCTCTAATTTAATTCTCATAATAATCCTATGATGTAATTATTACTATTTTTCTCATCTTATGAGGAAAAAACTGACGACCATATATCCTAAATAATTTGCTCAAAAATCACACAGTGATAGAATTTAATCCAGAATCCATGTCCTTTCAATTAAAGCACAACACTAAGAGACGACTAGTGTTGTTGAATTTTATTAGTTTTTTACTTGTTTCATGGAAGATAATTATTATTATTGTACACTTAAACAACTAAAAAATAATAACAGGCATTACATGTTTTATATGGCTTTAAATACCTTCTATGTTCTTATCTGTAAATATTTTTATATATACTTATATTAGTATGCATGTGTCTGTATATACAAAATTTTGTATATTACATGCACATATACTATTTTATATATTTTTTTCATTGTTTCAAATACATATTCCCATATATCAATTTACTGTGTACTAAGGACATTTAGTGGAGAAGGCAATGGCACCCCACTCCAGTACTCTTGCCTGGAGAGTCCCATGGACAGAGGAGCCTGGTGGGCTGCAGTCCATTGGGTTGCTAAGAGTTGGACACGACTGAGCGACTTCACTTTCACCTTCCACTTTCATCCATTGGAGGAGGAAATGGCAACCCACTCCAGTGTTGTTGCCTGGAGAATCCCAGGGACAGGGGAGCCTGGTGGGCTGCCGTCTATGGGGTCGCACAGAGTTGGATACCACTGAAGCAACTTAGTAGCAGCAGCAAGGACATTTAGTGTATATATAAAACATTTTGCTACATTGATTCTCTATTAGTTGATTTAGTTCAGACCAGGTTTAACAAAGCATTCACAATTAGAAACATAAAACATATCTGTTTTGCAGAGTTACAAATGTAGGAAAAAAAACTTATGGTTACAGGGTGGAGTAAGAGGGGAGAGCTA
The DNA here is from genome assembly GCF_002263795.3 of Bos taurus. Lineage (NCBI taxonomy): Eukaryota > Metazoa > Chordata > Mammalia > Artiodactyla > Bovidae > Bos > Bos taurus. The sequence goes on along the minus strand of NC_037329.1, from coordinate 86,612,896 downwards.
AATTGGAAGATTGGAATTGACTACATACTACTATATATAAAATAGATAACTAATAACAACCTACTAAATAGCACAGGGAACTCTACTCGATACTCTTCGATGGCCTATGTACAAAAAGGATCTAAAAAAGAATAGATATACATATATTTATAACTGATTCACTTTGCTATACATCTGAATCTAAAACAACATTGTAAATCAACTATACTCCAAGAAAAGTTTTTTTAAAATATATGTTTTATCACAGGCAATACTGAACTTAATTCAGAGTACATGGGTTTATACACCCTCTGTGATAATTTTTTGAGGAATCAGATCATTAGTAAAAACACAATGTTCAACGTTCACTGGTGAGAGAAAGATCAGAAGAAGGAGGGGTAGGGAAGAACAGTATGGGACATTTCCTACCTGCATATTTTCTCTCATATCTATGGCTTCTCGTAAGGGATGAACAGCTACCTTAAAGATGTCATCTATGTTTTTAAGACCAATATTCCTGAGCATGGTACACTCCCGAACTTTCTTCCCCATTCTCACTGAAAGGCTGCGCTTCTGTGGTTTTCCTCCTCCACTTCTATTAGTTATTGCTATGTGGACAAAAAGAGTTACATGCTCCATGATGTCACCCACAAAGGAACGGAGGGGAACATGCCGATATCCAGGCTGCAAGCATTCAAACGGTATTGTATATTGCCCTATAAACTCATCCCCAATGTAGTCATCATCCAGAACCACAAAACGGATCATGGCCAGTTCAGGCAGGTTCACTTGAAACTCAAATGTCTCATCAAAAATAGGATTATCACTGTTTTGTTGTACAGTTTTAGTTCTTTGTTCTGAACAGTCCGCTGGAATTCCATGTATCTCTATACACACATAGGGATCTATGACATCCCCTTTGGCACAAGCTCCCTTGGGCTTTGGGAAGTTCTGACCACTGATAATCTTAATATGAAGCACTAGAGGAGACACCCCAGGTACAATGCCCTTTGTGTTTGCACTGAAGTAAGAAACTTCATCTCGCATGATGGACGGCCTTAGAACGTAACCACAGCCTCCATTCTGAAGAAACCAGCCAGTGTGGAGGTCCATCATTGGACCTGGAGTCTGAAAATTCATTGCCACAATCTGACAGCCACAATTCCAAAAGTCCTGTGGATTCAGGTTACTGGAATCAATTCTCATGGCGCTTGGATAGATTCGTGATAAGAACTTCTTATTATAATTTACAAAATCCTCTGGGTATTCATTTGCAATTCGGCTGGCCTCTGTTTCACTAAATGAACAAATTTCCCAATAGTTTTGGCTTTTCATAGATAATTCAAAATCCCTGTACTGAACAGATTTACAGATAGATACCAAGTCAGAGAGCTCCCTACACAGCAAGATCTGTTTCTGCTCACCATTGTAATCTACTGACATCCTTCGAGACATTTCGGCTTCTTCATCTTCATCTGTAACTTCTCCTTCTAAAACATCTGTATCAGAAGGCAATTTCTTTCCTTTCACAATGATCATTCTTTTTAATTTTTCTGGTGATGGGAGGTAGGATTCTGACAGCAAAGGTGCTTCAGTATAGAGTTTACTGCCAAAGACCTTTTTCATCTGTTGGACCATTACCTTCTGCTGTGGTAGGGAGCAGTGATTCCCCAAACAAAGAATGAGTGGGTATTCAGAAGCCACAAAGGCAAATTTATTTATCACCTCTATGACACTTCGAAAGGAAAGGTGTGTTGTCATGTTGTTTCGATTACAAAGGATCGGTTCGTTGTCTGAGCCATCATTTACATCAAGTTCAATGCTGCGACAGCCCATTTTCAAAGCTCTAACATACCCATTAATATCAGCTGGTCCTCTGAACTGGTCTTCAATGAGATAGGTGTTGTGAGAGGCATTGATGTAATAGTGAGATAAAGGCTGGGTCATGTCTTGGGCAACCTTACTTTGTTCAGGATCAAAAATGTTACATTCTGATGACAACAAATACTGGGTAAAGCCATCAATTGCAAGAAACCCTTTCTGACGTCCTTCTTCAGAAAGTTCATATCTCCGAATAATGTCTAAGCACATGTCCTCAGTGATATGGGTGACTCCTTGCTCAGCTTCCAAAAAAAGCATGAGATCATTGGCATCCAAGTATTCTTTGTTTTTTGATATCTGCACAAGTAAGAAATACACTTCCGGCCTGGTGCAAAGTTCACAAAAAGCTTCGCAAAACTCCTCTTCCGTCACTCGAGTTGTCAGTTTTTCTTTGCTCTTCTGGATTTCTTTAAATTTTAGCCTAATCTTGGACTCCTTCAGGGTAGGGTTGAGTTGTTTTATTAACTCTACAGAGGTGTCTTCCAACATAATCCCATTCCCATCGATATCTGCTGCTTCAAACACTGTCTTCAACCACATGAACCTTGGTGTGTTCTGGTTGCCCTCCATAAAATCGAGGGGTTGCTTACTTCGAGAAACCAGATACCGCAATCCTGACACCCAGATGTTTGCTACGTCCGCTGAATTGGCCACTAAGTCCAGAGACTCGTAGTTTTCCCCGTGGAGGATGGAAAAGGCACAATCCTCACAAATCTGATCAGCAAGGCCATTGTTTCTAAATGTTTCCGTGTTTTTCCCCAGTCGGATCTCTTTTATGGCAGAAATATCAAGCTTAGCTTTCTCGAGGTCTTTCTTGGAAGGTTCCCAGCGAAGAGCCTGCAGGTCTGTGTCCAGAGTGAAGAACCGGTTGTAAATGCGCGAATTCGGCCGCACTTTCTTCAGTTCACAGCCAGCCTGCATGAAAGTGATGCAGTCGCTTGCGCTGCTGATTTTCTTTTCCGACGGCATGCTGCTGAAAGACACGGTTTTCTTTCTTCCACCACATTTTTGGTTTGCAGGATCCTGTAAAACAATTTGAAAATAATGAATCAATTTACTTTACAAAATAAACAAATTCGGTAACACTCTATGAACGCCTCAGATTCCATTCAGATATTATGATTATTTGGACAAAAGCTAGCCTAAACTTTACTTTTGTATTGTTTCAGAAAGAAGAAATTTTCCCCAAAATTGTGTATATTAGGTTCAGGAAAAACCCATTTTTTCAATGTCTGTGTGTTCTTTGAAATGAAATTAACTACAAATCACTCTTATTTGTTCGTTAAAGCAGATTTCCTAAGATCCTCTACTTGTTGGTACTTAAATAACCTTGCTCAGTCCCTATAGATATATGAAACAAATAAAGCTAAATTTCCTTAAAAAGTTGTCTTTATTTACACTTTGTTACAGTTTAATTTTTATACTTAAAATTAGTTCAAATAAAAATTTTTTTACCTTACCATACATTACATCAAAAAGTCCCTACAATATAGCTTAACAACAACAAAAAAAAATCACATTTTTTCCTCAAACTATTTTAAAGAATAAAGGCATCTTGAAAGTCAGATTCAGAATGAACAGTAAACAATAACTCTCACTTGAGCAATCTTTCAATAACATTATAATAGAGTAAATGATTTAAATGAACATTATGATAGAATTGCTATATGATTTGGCAATCCCACTCCTGGGTATATATCCAAAGAAAACTATAATTCAAAATGATACATGCACCCCAATGGTCAGAGTAGCATCATTTACAACAGCCAAGATAGAGTAGTAACCCACGTGTCCATAGACAGAGGAATGGATAAAGAAGAGTTGGTATATATAAATATATACACTGGAATACTACTCAGTATTAATAAAATAATGCCATTTGTAGCAACATGCGTAGACCTAGAGATTATCATACTAAGTGAAGTTAAGTCAGAAAGAAAAGACAAATACCATATGATATCACTTATATGTGAAATCTAAAATATGATACAAATGAAGTGTGAAGTGAAAGTGGCTCAGTCGTGTCTGACTCTTTGTGACCCCATGGACTATATAGTCCATGGAATTCTCCAGGCCAGAATACTGGAGTGGGTAGCCATTCCCTTCTCCAGGGGATCATCCCAACCCAGGGATTGAACCCAGGTCTCCTGCATTGCAGGTGGATACTTTACCAGTTGAGCCACAAGGGAAGCCCAATACAAATGAACTTATTTACAAAACAGAAACAGACTCACAGACAGAAAACCAACTTCCGGTTACCAAAGGATTAAGGGGATGGGGAGGGATAAATTAGAATTTGGGGATTAGAAGATACAAACTACTATATATAAAATAGATAAACAAAAAGATCCTATTGTATAGCATAGGGAACTATATTCAAACTCCTATAATAAATCACTATGAAAAAGAATATATATTATGTGTTTATATATGTATCTGAATCATTTGCTGTACACCAGGAACTAAGACAACATTATAAATCAACTATACTTCAAAAAGAAATAAAAATAAATGAACATTACGAGATTCAGACCTACATTTCAGTATAAGGCTGTTAACAGACACTGCTTAGAACCAAACAGAAATATGAATGACTTCACTAATTTTTGAGGTTCTTCTGTTACGACCAAAGACTCAAATTAATAATGCTCCCAATCACATTATCAATTCAGACAATTTTCCCAGGAACAAATTTCCCAAAAGGACCTTCGTGCATGTTTATAGTGGCCAATTTTATAAAGCATATCAAAGAGGCAGTGAAGTATAGAGAGCCAAAGGTACAGTCCTTAGGGCAAAAATGACTAGTCTCAAGTTGGTTTTATTCCATTCACTAGTGACCTTGGTAAGTGACTTAGGCTCTCTGAATCTTAATTTCTGCTTTTAAGTAGGAACTAATGATCATTAAGTATGATAAAACATTATTGTAAGACTCAAAAGAGAAAATGTTCATGAATATTTTTTGTAAAGTTAACCTTTTTGAAGGGAGAGGAACATTTCCTCATATATCTGGTCTCCGTAGGACTGTCATTATGCACCAACCAGGATATTGGTGGTTATCCGGAAGTTGATTCACTCCTGATCTATGAGTATTTAAAACAAATCTTCAACGATAAAATGAAAATGTTTAAAAACAACCATATGATATTACTATTTTAAACATTGAAAAGTGTAGCCAAAGTAGTCTAGGCTATTTCCTTCACTGGCATTCTTTTAAAACATGATAGAATCTCTTCTCTAGGATCTCTTTTAATTGCACTTTTGCCTGTAAGAGTCTCCCTATCTTGTGATTCAGAAAAAGGCAGGATGGTTTATTATTCATTTGACTAAAACTTTGCCTGGAAAAAGGAAACAGAATTTGCTTTAGTTATGGGATGTTGGGAGGATGATTCATTAACTCAAATATATATCTGATCTTTAAGTGACAAAGATATATTAGTCAATTTAGATTAGAGGATATTGTCTCTTGGTGCTCTGGCATTTAAAAACTTACTCCTATTTCTCTATAGAGTTGTTATTTTTAATTACCCCACAGTGGTCAATTTCCTCATTTTTATAATAAAAAACAACCATAAATTTTCAGCTGCTTATACGCAGATGCACTATTAAAACACATTTGAACACATTTAAATTCATCACAGCCCACATGCTCAGAAAAATCAGATGTTTGTATTTTCCCTCACTTTCAAGGCAGGAACCTAATGGTACTGCTGAGATGGGATTAAGCTACCAAGTAAAATACTGAGAGAAGCTGTGAATTGTGATGGTAAGTTAAACTGTGACTCAGCTTTCAAAACTACCATTTCACTAGACCTTTAAGTAATGAGAGATTTCACATTAAAAATTATTTTTATATAAGCATATCATGTTCCAAAAACAGAGTTATAAAACCTATAATAGTTTGTAACAAGGCCTAAATGGGAAATCAGTGTTCCTCTGAATGTACATCTATAGGTCCTGTACCCTATACATGGTATTATACCATTCTTCCCAATAGTCCAAGCACCACTCTTGGCTTCAGCCATTATTTGTTTATGAGAACAAAACTACTGCTATCAGAAAAGCTTTCTCGTATAAGCCTCTCTTCTTTATGGTGATATCTTCTTATATCAAAATTTTCTCTCCTAGGAAGGTAAGTCTTCAAGAAATAAATGTTTTATATCTACCCTATAAAAGAATCCATCTGCCTCATAATGCTTATTTCTTGCCTTGACCTATAACTTTTACATAATTATAAAACTTAACCTAAAATGGCTTAAAACTTAGAACTAGTGGAAAAGATATGATGTTAGGTTGTCATCTCACAAAGGACAAAATGCAAAGTTATCACAAGCCTCCAAATGAGCAAATAAATACATATATATATTACATATATTACAGAAAAGAATAAATTATTTATAGCTCTTTAAAAGTGTTTTATTACACTGAAATGGGGGGAAAATGTTTAAATAAATCAAATTAATAAACCTGTTTCCATAAATTCCCATTGGCATTTGCTCTCTGAATCCAAAAAGGCCAGATATGCTGCAAGTTCCTTAACAAAACTCAGCAAACAAAATCATTTTTCATCAGAACACATTGCTAAGCCCCACAGGGAACTTTGCTTATTTAATGTAAGTACAGTTTTGGGTCTCAATAATGAATTATTTCCATATAATAATTTTTAAAAAGTATACTAAAGCAGTACAAAAATGTGAATGCACACAATGCCATAGAACTGTACATTTTAAAATGGTAAACATGTTATGTTTATTTTATCACAAAAAAAGAGCATATTGAAGCACTGTACAAAAATTTAAGAGTAAAGGAAAATACCCATGTTTTCCTACCTCTGACCTGATTAGCATATTTAAGCAACTAATTGTAATGCAATATATTCTTTCCATTTTTTTTTGGTAAGCTGTTAAGAGAATGATGATTCTTCATTAAAATAAAACAAATTTACAAAACCTTTAAGAATAGCAATCAAAACACCAGTTGTCAAACTGTTATTCGAATCTTGTTTCATAATACAGAAATTCAGCTACATAAATGCAGATACACTAAAGTGACATTCACTTTTCTTTTTTAGTAAAAGAGGGGGAAAAACATTTATTTCTGAATAGTTCTCCTAAGAAAGTCTCCAAATAAAAATTTAATAGACTATAACTAAAAGACAAAGAAAAATATAGGCACATAAACCTTATTTTCACCACAGGAAGCCTCTCTTGTTCTTACAGATAACCTATGAACTATAATCCCATACTAATGATATTCATCCCAGTTTTACGAACTTCCAAGCAAAATTCAGAAAAGGTTTAGTTGATACATGAAACCTTCAAGGGATTGTAGACAATATAATCTAGGACCCAAATAAGTCCCAACAATGGACGCTGGTCCCATTCTTCATTTATTCATTCAACAAACAATCCTTCATGCTAAGGATCAACACATTTAAGAGTTTTTTGGAGCAACTGATAAAGTCTCATTTTTATCTTACACAGATCACTTTAGATGTGCACTTGAAGGATTTGATACAGATGAAACTGAAGATGGTACAGTAGGTGAGTACTACAGCATTAAAGGAAAGAGATGTGATGTCCTGAGGTAGATCACTAACAAAAGGAATGGAGGGAAGTGAGAAGTATCGAGAAACAGGAGGTAAAATCAGAAGTTCTTGACTCAATCTAGGATGACTCCTAGGTTTCTGGCTTGAATGAAAGGTGAATGGAAATACTGTTAACACATAGGAAATACAAGGAGAGGTAAAGTTGAAGAGGAAGTAAGTTTACTTTGTGTTATGGTGGATTTCAGATGACCACAGGCCACCTAGGTCAAGAGGCTGGGAAGAGGAGAAGACCTAACGCAAAAAAAAACAAAAAAAAAAACAGGCTAAGGGGTAAAAGAACCAGGAGCATGAGTCTCACAGAAAAGCAAGCAACAGATTTGAAGGAGCAGGTCTGGAAAATAAGATGTTAAAATGGCTTACTGGATTCAGTCATTAAGATATTCGCTGGTAACTTTAATAAGAGAATGGTTCATGTTGTCTTCAAAACGGTGAGGATGGTGACAGGGGTGACAACCAAACTGCAACCTGAAAACAGTTGGAAGCAAAGAGTTCCAGGAAAGAAGAGCAGATGCAAAGTTCCATCGGTGGGAAAGAGGATCAGGATAACTATAGTACAATAAGTGAGGGGCAGTGTGGCCACAGATGAGAATGAAAAAGCAGGCAGAGATTGAGAGTAATAAGTCAAGAGAAGGCTACCCTCATATTACTGGTTTTATTGGCTTATATTGGTGACAGTTTAAGAAATGGATTCCAAGGGTAGTGTATGCATTCGATGTACGTATTGTATGTAATGTATACTTATATCTAGAGTGTCCTGTCCAATGGGCCTCTGCCCAAATGCACAATCATGCCGGGCAGTTAAGTAGTCTAGAAAAAAATCCAGCCCCCTACACCAGGCCTAACTCTTCACACAGAACTCGAGAGGCAAAGCTGGTGTCCTCGCTACGTCTGTTGCCTTCAAGTTTCAAATAAAGGAAGATTGCAACTGTAGAATCACATCATTCTTTTCACATTAACATATCCAAAGCTATTTTCTCACAGTAAACTCAAACTACTTAATGCAAAGTCACAAACAGGTGACATCACTTCCTTATGATGAGCACCCTGTGACCCACCTAATGTCACTGTGTGGGACAATGAGGTCCTGAGACACACTGCTGAGAAGCGGTTGAAGTCTGACCCAAGGTCTGTGAACCACGGGCTCAGCCTGGTGGTTCTCACTAAGCCTCGTTGCTAAGAAGCTGAATTTTAGTATCCATTAAGGAAGTGTTCATTCTCTACACCATCTTATAATTCAAGAGAATTAACTAAAGGCAATGCGAAGTTATGCATACACATATCTATCACCAAATTAAGTTTTATGTCTGTATTTAATGTTACATTTCATTTGTAAAAGGTGATTCCTTTAACAAAATGCACTGAAGTCATCCCCTTTAAGAAGACTACTCCACCGTGTATATGTGGTGGTGGTGTTAAGAAATGCACTGAGTTATAGGAAGGCAGTGATCCTCTATACATTTTTTTAATGACACATCTTAAATGACTCTCCTAATCTGAAAGCAAAAATGTTGATTTTCTAAAGGCAAAGATGGAATAAAATGTAGAAAGAGTCCATTTCAGTGTGGGTTCTTAGTACCTTTTATTTGTTTTGTTGAACAGAGGAAGCTTTCTGTTGTGCTATATCTCACTGCCATCATTCACTCATTAGAATTCATTATGACATGACTCTAAGTAAAAGTGATTATCTCAGGCTCTACTGATGGCAAGGTTTCTACCCAGTTAGGGCTTTTCTACAGATATGATGCTCATTATGCATGTTCCATGAATTAGTTGAAAATACAGTACTCATTTTCGCAAAGATTAACTGAGCACCTACTTACTATGTGCTAGCACCATCCCAGTGATTAGTTCTTTAAAATTTATTAATCCCAACACTAATGGCACCTTGAATAAATGCTCTCTTTCCATCATACTTTTAAAGTATAGCTTTTATAACTGATGAAATTTGTAAGTAGAATAATGACAAAATCATCAAATGTAATAAGTCAAACAAAACATGTAACAAATGCTTTTAAATAAATAAAAACAGCTTTAAACAACATTGAGGATGTTTGAGAACCAAGACCATAAAGCGGCATAAGAGCTGATGAGGCAGTATTTAAAAGGAAGTAGCAGTAATTAAGTATACTTAAATTATATCTTTATCACTAGGGCATTTATTGAGATACTTAAAACTGGACAAGAAAAAAACTAAGCTTTAAATTGTTCAAAATCTATAAAAGTCTTAGGTAAAATAGTTTTTAAAATCACTGCCATTTTACAAGAAAACAAATACAACTTTCACATGGAGCTACACTATAACTTCATGCCATGGGGAAAGTCTTAAATAACACAACCCTACCTGTGACTCCATTATTCCGAGAAAGACCTGGCCACTAACTGTGCGGCTTGTAAGAGTTTGCTGCAGGAACCCAGAAGATGGCATCGGTGGGTTTAGTCACACCAAAGCCCTGTTGCCATGTTCTCATAGTAACTGCTAATAGACTGCAAAGCACTTTATCAACCGCAATAGTACTGGATTTTTAATAGGCTAACATTTTTATAACGCCTCCTAAAATAACTGGAGCAGCAGAAGCAAGATTATAGAGTCATATTCTATTAGTTTCATTTTGAGAAAAGAGGCTTCCTTACTCTTTAGACCATTCTGTAGACCATCTCTAAACTAAAAAGGCTTTGGTTTGAAATTTTCAACAAAATTAGGAAGAAACCAACTCAAAGAAATGGTAAGAATAACAGTAAATAATACCAAAATATCCTTTTCAGCCGACTCAATGGATATGAGTCTGAGAAACTCCGGGGAGACAGTGAAGGACAGAGAAACCTGGTACGCTGTCCAGTCCATGTGTGCTGCGTGTTCAGTCGTGTCCAACTCTGTGACCCTGTAGATGATAGCCCGCCATTCTTCTGTCCATGGGATTCTCCAGGCAAGAATACTGGAGTGGGTTGCCATGCAGGAGATCTTCCCAACCCAGGGATCAAACCTGCGTCTCTTGCATGTCCTACATTAGCAGGCAGATTCTTTACCACTGCGTCACTTGGGAAACCCAAGCACTATAGTCCATGGTGCCACAAAGAGTCACACATGATTTAGTAACTGAACAACAACAATCCTTTCCAGATCACAACTTCAAGAACACTATAACCTGATTTATATATTTTAAATATTATGTATGATGTTTGTTCAACAACAGTGGACCAAAGATGAATTACCTCTTCTTGAACTTTATTCTATATACCTTCATCTCTGTGATTCATTCAAGAGGCAAAATTATAAACCTAATTAAAAATCTCTGACTTTTCATTGCAGATCAATGCACATAGATTAAATCAAAGATTATTCACCTGTTTGGAATTATTTTTTCACTTGTACAGAAATTAAACCCATATGGGTGAGGAGATATGGCTGCAGGTCAATAAAGGCTGGAAGCCTATGTCTCTAGATGTCCGATCATTCTATTATTCCATTGATTCCTGTCATCTCTGTTTCCCCCACAGAATAAGGGCACAAACCCTGTGATTATTTATTATCAAACCTCACTACCTGATGGACTTTCTATTTTCAACTCTTATTTCCCTGCAAGGACACAAGTATAGATGTTCCTGTATAGTGTAAACTGCCTTCATGGGAAAGGCCTTGTTTCTCACTTAAATCTTGCCAATCTCCTCTTGCATCCTGCACAATCCACTACTTCATATATAGTTACAAGGTACATCAATGATCCCATTTTTCTAGTAAAAAACATGACTGTTTTCACATAACCTCTATCAGGAGTTGGGGGGGCGGGCAGGGTGTCTTGCCCTCAAAATGATTAAAAAAAAAAAAAAAAAAACTTGACTGTTTTGAACTAATCCAACTGCTACATGAAGTATATGTTTTTGCTTATTATAAGTACCAGGGGACTTTGTTACCCTACTGTGTCTTGGCAGCACCCATAAGAATGAAATGAAGGGGACACCAATAAAGGTCATCTGACAATTATTCAATGGCTTCTGAAGAAGGACATGCTGCTACCAATCCTATTCCTCTAAGACAGATGTCCACCTAACACTCAAACACTACATTTAAAATTCATTGGTAGCCTGTGCAACTCTCAACAGAGGTGCCAAGAACCAAGTGGGCCTGGAGACCGAGATAGGATTCTGTCCTTCCTCACGAGACTCCCTACACAGCAGGCCCAGGAATCCTGGCTGAACTTATGCCAGAGCCAACTCCATTGTTTCTGGTATGAGGATTAATCAGAGGTGCTCTTTAGAGAAGGCAGCATGTCATGGTCCTTATAATAAGAAAGTCTGTAATGAAGAATATGTAAAATATGGTTTTAACAACTATATTGCTAACACATCTCTTTCAGGGTCCTATTGCAGGGATCAAATATTGGGTTGGCCAAAAGGCTCGTTCAGGTTTTTCTGTAACATCTTACAGAAAAACCCAAATGAACCTTTTCACCAACCCAAAAGAATGCCCTAATTATTTCATAGGTATAACCATATATTGATGCTTAATTCGGGCATCCATCAAGAAATTGATATTTAATTCAGTTCAGTTCAGTCGCTCGGTTGTGTCCAACTCTTTGCAACCCCATGAATTGCAGCACGCCAGGCCTCCCTGTCCATCACCATCTCCCAGAGTTCACTCAAACTCACGTCCATCAAGTCGGTGACGCCATCCAGCCATCTCATCCTCTGTCATCCCCTTCTCCTCCTGCCCCCAATCCCTCCCAGCATCTGAGTCTTTTCCAATGAGTCAACTCTTCCCATGAGGTGGCCAAAGTACCGGAGTTTCAGCTTTAGCATCATTCCTACCAAAGAACATCCAGGGCTGATCTCCTTTAGAATGGACTGGTTGGATCTCCTTGCAGTCCAAGGGACTCTCAAGAGTCTTCTCCAGCACCACAGTTCAAAAGCATCAATTCTTTGGCGCTCAGCTTTCTTCACAATCCAACTCTCACATCCATACATGACCACTGGAAAAACCATAGCCTTGACTAGAAGGACCTTTGTTGGCAAAGTAATATATCTGCTTTTCAATATGCTATCTAGGTTGGTCATAACTTTCCTTCCAAGGAGTAAGCGTCTTTTACTTTCATGGCTGCAGTCACCATCTGTAGTGATTTTGGAGCCCCCAAAAATAAAGTCTGACACTGTTTCCACTGTTTCCCCATCTATTTCCCATGAAGTGATGGGACCAGATGTCATGATCTTCGTTTTCTGAATGTTGAGCTTTAAGCCAACTTTTTCACTCCTCTTTCACTTTCATCAAGAGGCTTTTTAGTTCCTCTTCACTTTCTGCCATAAGGGTGGTGTCATCTGCATATCTGAGGTTATTGATATTTCTCCCAGCAATCTTGATTCCAGCTTGTGCTTCTTCCAGGAGAGGCATTAAAATCTATGCATAATTTTGTTTTTTCATTCCAAACTAATGTTGCATATACTTAAACTAAATTTTCTGAAAAATTAAAATTCAATAGGAATGGAACATTATTAAGTTCATTTCAAAAATGTTGCTGAAAAAAATTCCCATTTTCCTTTGTGTGCTAAACAACCAGCTCACAGAATAGTTTCTGCTTCATTTTGACTTTTCAATTTTTAATGGTAATATTTACCATCAAATATGAGACACTATTATATTATTTACATTGATTTCAGTCAATGTGGAATTTAAACATAGTCTCCAGTCATCCAAATCTGAATAAAACAAATTTAAAACTGAAAAGGAAATACCCAATATGTTTCAATACTATGTGAGTTCTACCATTTGTTACCATAGGGTGTTATTGGAGCTGAGTTTCAGAAACAGATGTGATTTTTAAAAATAAAATCATGTAAAACTTGAAATTTGCTAGGAGAGTAGACCTTAACAGTTCTCATCACAAGAAAAACAAATTTTAAATATGCACAGTGATAGATGTTAACTAAACTTATTCTGGTAATCATTTCACAACATATACATACATCAAATCATTATGTTGCACATCCAAAACCAATACAATGAATTTATCAATTAAATCTCAATTTAAAACAGAATCTCATTCAGAGCTATATTAGCTTAAGTGGAAATAAGGTTATAGTCAGCCTTGCTTCAGAGCATAAAGTTGAATTGATGAAATAGAATTTGAAAAATGATCATATTCCAAGAATTCATGATTTTTCTGTGCAACATTTGATAAGAACAGATTTAAGACTTTATACATCATTTATAAATTTCAATTGGGCTAAATATACAATACATAGCTACTAGTGGCATGTTTTAGAGGTAGATAAGTGCCATTGGACTATATAGAAATTAACATGTTTAGGTTTCTCATTAAGAGAAAAATATCTTACAAGAGATTTAAAAACAATAAATTTACTTTATGAAACATTTTCTAAATGTGTGTGACTCTGAACATAAAGATTAAATGTCAATATAACAGCATAATTCTATTCAAAGCTAAAATACAATTCATTTATAGTCTAAATCCATTTTTCTCTACACGTGGAGAAGTCTAGCCTTCATTTAATAAATAAATGTATATCAACAAATGGGCCATTCTTGCATTTGCATTAAGTTTTATAGGTTCTAAAATTTATACTTAAGTTATTTTAAAATTTCCTAGTTGAATATTTCTTCTGTAATAGATTCTGAAGTGCAATCTCTAAACTTTCTATAAGGCAGATTCCTGAACCACATATAAAATAGACCTAATGCAATGTAAAAATGCATCCTTAATATTTTTCTCTTATGATAATAATGAAATATGTGAACTTGACTTGAACATCAAGATGAATCTGATTAAAGGTTTCAAGTTTTATCCATAACTTCTGAATGGGTTAGTAGCATCTAATACTTTAATCCTTATTGTATTACCTTGGTTTAACTGAACATTAGCATCTGTCCATGTGCAACACACAGATGGCAGATCTCAGAGAATGTGTATTTTCAGCACAGAGACTCCTTTAGGGTGAAGGCTCCCTGATACCCAGTGAAGGCTCCATAGTCAAAACAAAAACAAATCTATTGTCTTAATTTAGAAAAATGTAAAAAGAAACTATATAGGGACAGTTTTTATTTGAGATAATAAAATTCAAAGTCCTAAAAATTCAAATACCTTACTTATAGAAATTACTGTATTCTCCCCAAAGCATTGGATTGGGGACTAACTGATTTTAGTTACCATCACCACCTACTTTCATGACTTTATGACAGGCAAAAAGTTCGATATCTGTTGTTTTTATTTATTAGAATAATGTAATAATTTCTGGTCTAACTCATAGAGTTATCTCAAGGATCAAAGGAAATAAAGCATGCTAAATTCCTCTGAAAAACATAAAACTCCAAAGGAGTGAATTATAGATCCATCTTACTTATGAATAAAGTAAAATATAGCAATATTTTAAAAAGTAATCAAGTTTTTAAAAAATCAGGTTTATTACAGAAATATAAGAATGTATCAGCACTAAGAAAGCCATCAATGTAATCCAGTAAATAAATAAGCTAAAAGAGAAAAACAATATGATCCTACCTATAAATTCCTCCAAGGTAATACAATATTAATTCCAAAGAAAACACTCAGTAAACTGAAAAAGAAGGTAACTTCCTTTACATGATCAAAATCCTATTTCAGAATCCTAAAGGAAAGGTCATACCAACTGGTAAAGATTTAGAAGAATTCTCATTAAAATTTTAAAAGTAACAAAACAAAAGGCTAATATTTATTCTACATTTTAACATGACTCTGGGTACTTCGATCAAAGCATAAAACAAGCATAAGAAATTAAGCATAATATATGATAAATGAAGTGAAAGATCATTACTAGTCACAGAGGTGATAATTATTTACCTAGAAAATTCAAAAGAATCAACTGAAAATTATTAGAAATAACAAAAGAGATGGTGGCAAAATAAAGTAGAAATATAAAAAATTAATAGCTTTCTTATACAACAATTTGCTTCTAAATGTAATGGCAGGGATGAGTAGAAGTGAGAGAAACCCATTCAAATTAACAACAGATATTGTAAACAAGCCAAGAATAAATTTAACGAGATACATGTAAAAATTATGCATAAAATTTTATTTCATATAAAGTTGAAAAAGAGGATCAAATAAATGAAAACATTAAAAAATTACTGGAAAGATAATGTTGGTAAAATTCAAGTGCTATACTAATTAGTAGATAAATACAATAAAATTCTAATGAAAAGTCCAGTGGAATTGTTTCAAGGGGTAGGGTGGAAGTGGCATTTAAAATAACAAAGGAAATAATATATTAGTCAAGTATTAGTGTTGAAAAATTCACTATTCATTTGAACAAAAATATAAGTAAATTTCTCTTTCATGCCAGACCTAATAATTATTTTAGATGGATTAAAGATACAATAGGGTTTAGAAGTACTAGAAAAGATGTAATCGTATATTTCTATAGTTTGGGGTGGGGAAGATCTCTTCTTAAATAAATCAAGGCCACACAAGACACAGAAGAAAAGACTGGTAGGTATGAGCACAAAAAAGCTTAAAACTGTATCCAGTTTTTTTTTAATTCTCAAACTGAAAAATATTTGATATATGTTTCTTAATTTATAAAATTTGCTCACAAACTAATTTTGGAAAAGATAAATTCACAAAATTATACAACTGTTTCAAAATTAAGGAAAAGATGCTCAAACACAAATACTTGATACACAAATAAATTTATTAATTTGCATACCAGATTATTATAGGTTAAAAAAGATGTCAGGTTATAGAGAAAAGGGAATTTTTGTATAATGTTAGATTAGTATAAAATGGACCAATTTTTCCAGAAGGCAATGTGATAAATGTTTTAAAATGTTAAAGATGGGTCTACTTTGATCTAGCAATATCACTTTTGAGACTTTATCTTAAGGAAATATTTGAACAAAGAGGCAAAGATTTAAGTACATGGAAATTCAATGCTACTCTGTGAATAATATTAAGGAAATTAGAAATAAACTAATAAACTGAACACTCATTCCTAGTAAGGACTGGCAAAATAAATTATAACACATTCATGCAAAAAGATTCTATGTAGTTCTTATAAAGGTGACATAGATCCATAAATCTTAAAAGGGATAATCTGTGTGTGGATGTGTGTGTATGTGTCCTTAAAAAATAAATAATATAAAACAGTACATATATTATGAGATCACATCACTAATATATAACAAATCTGAAAGGCTCTATTCCAAGTGGTAATATTGGTTATCTCTAGGGGAAATGAAGGAGAATTATGAAAATAGTTTTCTCTGTTTTGTTCAAATTATTCACAATTAACATATATTAGCATACAGTATTAAAAAAATATTAAAGATGTTTCCATAGCATTGGGTTCCCTGGTAGCTCAGCTGGTAAAGAATCTACCTGCAGTGCGGGAGACCTGGGTTTGATCCCTGGATTGGGAAGATCCCCTGGAGGAGGGCATGACAACCCACTCCAATATTCTTGCATGGAGAATCCCCATGGACAGACAGAGCAGCCTGTGGGGCTACAGTCCACAGGGTCACATAAAGACATGACTGAGCAACTAAGCACACATAGTCCTATAATTACCTCATTAATTATCAGAAAGTTGTACTTTGTAGAGATAATGATATATATCTATAAAGAGTTAACTTGAGGCATAATAAAGTGCATTACCTTATTTTTAGGACTTCCCTGGTAGCTCAGTTGGTAAAGAATCCACCTGCAATACAGGAGAACCCAGTTTGATTCCTGGGTCAGAAAGTTCCCCTGGAGAAGCAATAGGCTACCCACTTCAGTATTCTTGGGTTTCCCTGGTGGCTCAGATGGTAAAGAATCTGCCTGCAATGCAGGAGACCTGGGTTTGATCCCTGGGTTGGGAAGATCCCCTGCTAGAGGGCATGGCAACACACTCAAGTATTCTTGCCTGGAGAATCCCCATGGACAAAGGAGCCTGCCGGGCTACAGCCCATGGGGTCACAAAGAGTCAGAGATGACTGAGCGACTAAGCACACACACACACACACCTTACATTTATGAAAATAATTATACCAATATTATTTTAGTTAATATAAAACTTTATATATTTATTATTCTTAGGATTGGCCAATGTGTTTCTATTACAGCATGACAAAATATCCCCTAAATATGATAAATCTTTGATTTGGAAATTATTTTAGAATCTTACACTTTAGAACTACTGACTTTAATTCATGTATGAATGTGGAGTTGAACCATAAGAAAGCTGAGCACCGAAGAAGTGATGCTTTAGAACTGTGGTGTTGGAGAAGATTCTTGAAAGTCCCTTGGACTGCAAAGAGCTCAAACCAGACAATCTTAAAGGAAATCAGTCCTAAATATTCACCGGAAGGACTGATGCTGAAGCTGAAGCTCCAATACTTTGGCTACCTGATGCGAAGAACTGACTTATTGGAAATGACCCTGTTGCTGGGAGATTGAAGGCAGAAGGAAAAGGGGATGACAGAAGATGAGATGGTTGGATGGCATCACCGACTCGATGAACATGAGTTTGAGCAAACTCTGGGAATTGGTGATGGACAGGGAGGCCTGGTGTGCTGCAGTCCATGGGATCGCAAAGAGTCAGACACGACTAAGTGACTGAACTGACTTTAATTAGCCTTGGTGAAAGCAGTGTTCAAAGCACAATGCAATATTACAGCGTATCTGTAAAATTAACCTCATTAGTACTTAAGCAATCAATTTAATGAAAATGTGTAGTATATCTCCTTTTGAATCAGACTTTTGCTACCTTTGAGAATAAATATAAGTAGATGAATGTTCCCAGAGGAAGAAAACGAGATTAAACTGAGATTTCCTGACTAGTTGTTTAAATCAATTGATTTCAATTAAATGCACACCACTGATAATGAGATTCAAATCTGCTGTATTAAATTAGGAATTAAATATGCTTCAGAGAAATTGGAATCACTAAGAATTCCATGTAGGTTACAAGAAGTTTAATCTTTCAGAGAACACATCCTTTTCAATAATTTTCATTAAATACAAAGTGTAGCCCTACAAGTTCTCTTGTAGCTTTGACCTAATCCTCTATTTTCACATCTAGATATGCTTTTCAAACTTGCCTTTGTGTTTTATACTCAACACATTCACTCTCCTTTTTTTTTTCTTCTTTGGAAGACATAGTACACAAAAGTATCTTTTATTGTTTCCTAATCCATACTTCCAGTAATCATGTATGGATGTGAGAGTTGGACTATAAAGAGAGCTGAGCGCCAAAGAATTGATGCTTTTGAACTGTGGTGTTGGAGAAGACTCTTAAGAGTCTCTTGGACTGCAAAGAGATCAAACCAGTCCATCCTAAAGGAAATCAGTCTTGAATGTTCATTGGAAGGACTGATGCTGAAGATGAAACTCCAATACTTTGGCCACCTGATGTGAAGAACTGATTCATTGGAAAAGACCCTGCTGCTGGGAAAGATTGAAGGCAGGAGGAGAAGGGGACGACAGAGGATGAGATGGCTGGATGGCGTCACCGACTTCATGGACATGAGTTGAGTAAGCTCCGGGAGTTGGTGATGGACAGGGAAGCCTGGCATGCTGCAATCCATGGGGTCGCAAAGAGTCAGACATGAGTGACCGACCGAACTGAATCCATATTTCTTTATTGCTTTAATTATAGCAAGAGTCCCTTCTTTAATATAGGTTTCTTATCTAAACTCAACTGACCCAAATTCACAAAGTTGTTTCTGTACATCTTTGCCACTTAAAACACTCTACTGTAACTACACTTAACTTCCTACATTTACCTTGTGAATCTTAGGAAATTCAGCTAATGAACCTAATAGTCTAACTTGAATGCTACCTAAAATAGCAAATATTTCTCTGAATCATTTTTACACTTTCAAGAAAAATAGTATTTGTCAATATGTTAAAATACACTACATCTGCTCAATAACCACCAGGATGGTTGCCGCATAAGAATATAATCTGCAGTATGAGAATATAATCATAAGAAACAGCGAGCAATGTAACTAGGATAAAAATGCTCTCATCCCATGTAAATGTGAGCCAGTTTCAGTTGAAATACAAACAGTCAATTATGGTGCATATTCCTAAGCATTGTCTCACTGTTTTAAGAAACTGCCAGGTGGCTTGCTTTCTTGGCACTGAGAGAAGTTTACAAAACCCTATGAAATTTGAAATAGTTAGACTTGTTCATCTTAGCAGTTTTAAAAATGGGATGAACATCACAGCCTTTTACAGGACTGTAAATTAGCACATACTGATCTCTAGGCTATCAATTTCTCTGAACACAAAGATATTAAAACACAATTTGAATTGTGTGGGGTTTTTGTTGTTGTTATATAAGGTCATTAGTTTTACTAAAAAGCTTTGCATTCCCATTTGTTGATGAAACTGACTGGCACACCGGATGAGATTTTATCACAAGGAGAGTGAATCCCATGGTGAAGAAATAAAAGAAAAATATTCACATTACAGATTCTTCTTTAGTACTTAATCATAAAAGGATCATGGGCAGCATGGATTCCAAGTCATGCTGGGTCAGTTAAATTAAATTTGTTTCAAAATAATGCTTCATCTCTTAGATCTCATTTATATTGCCAGTAAAAAGAAAATTAAAGTCACGTATTACTATAAAACTGGTAGAATGACAGGGAAATAAAATAATTAATGAAGCCATTTATAATCTATAACCCTTTTCTTAAAACAGCATTTCAACTAAACACTTCACAATGAAAAGGCATAGTAATTTACAAATAGCTTAGAGATTAATATCTAATCTCTTTAGAAAAAGGGACTTGACGCACAGCATATTTAATTAGTATTGCTATCAGGAAAGCTTGTAAAGAATTAAAAAGTAAATCCACAATGAATTCACTACATTTACTTTCATAATATTATCTCTAGGTGATTTCTTAATAGTAATTTTATATATTGAATGACAGTAACAGCTAGCCCTACCTATGAGAGTGACTAAGTTCATTATTCTCCAAGTAAAACCACTTTATGTTTATAAATGAAAATCAAAATAAAGAGTATAAGAGCATCTCACATTTTTAAGAAGTTTTATACTTTGCAAAGGGCTTCCACATTTGTCTGCTTATGAAATCGCCACAAGATTTTAAAGGTGAGAAAATCCAAGACACAAAAAGACTGAATGACTTGCAGCTGGCAGAGTGAATGCTAAACCCGGATATTCCTATTCCTGACTGAATTTTTTCCTATAAGCTCACATTACCTCTGCATTTTACTGCTCCAATTTTCTAGTTCCCAGTGTATTTTCTCATCCCTTCACCTTGGTAAGGAATGCAAAATTTACAACTCCAGCTATTTTCTCTCACCCAATGCTAAATAATGGGAACTGACTGTCATTTTAACTAGTTATCTCCTCCTAACTGTGCTATTTTACTTGGTAAAAATGTCCCTCAAGAAGAAGGACCACAAAAAAAGGATATGTATGGAAAGTAATTTTGCAGTATTTTTAATCCTTTCAAGATAAATTTATGGGACCCCTGCAGGAGACATAGGAAACTCGGGTTCAATTCCTGGGTCAGGAAGATTCCCTGGAGAAGGAAATAGCAACCCACTCCAGCATTCGTGCCTGGAAAATCCCGTGGACAGAAGAGCCCGGCGGTCACAAAGAGTCGGACATGGCTGAGCACGCACACATTCAGCTTGGTGTCAGGGACTCATTCAAGTGAATAGGTAGGCACTCAGCTTGGAAATAGGTGTACTGTAATGCCACTTGTAGTAGAAAGATATGTTAAAAATAATCAAACAAACATATAATCAAAATTATTTTTTAAATGCCTGAAAGAAAGTAATTTAGGTACAGGGGCTAATTTAGATTGGAGTGGGTTCCTACCATTCCCCTGAGGAACTGACATTTAAACTAGGCAACCGGCCAGACAAATAGTGTGGGAAGAGTATTCTATGCAGAAGAAACAACATGGGAAGATCCTAAAGTAACTAAAGTACTGCAGACCAGTGTAGCAAATGTGTGGTGAGAGAAGGGGAAAAAAATAAAGCTGGAGGAGCAGGCAGAAGGCAAGTCAGAGATGAGGCTGTGAAAGCCATTTCTTAAAAATCTGGAGTTCATGCCATGTAGATTTTAAGTCAGAAAGGTGAAAGTTCATACATTAAAAATATCTCTAACTGCTGGATAATGAATTTGGGGATATAGAACTATCAAGGAAGCAATCCCTTAGACGGTGATTGCAGGAGATCCAAGTATACTAAGTGGGGTGGGAATGAGAGAGAAGTGGGGTTATTGAGGATTTACTGGAACTGGAATGGAAAATGAGAAAAGGAAGAAGGGGCTACCACAGGTGACCCCCAGATCTCTGGTTTGAGCAATGGGGAGGTTGGAGTAGTTAAGACTAGAGAAGGAGGAGATTTGTGAGTGGTTCTGGAGGTGCTGAGAATAAAGTTGCAAAAAGAGGACTAGACCTCAGGACAGACATATGGGTTCAACATAAATTTGGGAACTGTCAGGTTATTTGTGGTATCTGAAGCCATAGGACTGGGTGAAATAACTTTAAGGGGAAAAGGGCAAAATAAAAAGAGAAGCATATCTAGCACTGACCTTTGGGAAAGTATATTTTGAGATCACTTACAAAGGAGATGGATAATGAAAGCCAAAGCAGTAGGAAGCCAGAAGAGTATGTTGTCATGACAGCCAAGAAAAGAGGACATTCTAAGAAGGAAGGCGTGGTCAGCTGTGGTGAATGCTAGTAAGACGTCTAGTAATGTTGCAGGAAGGGGGACCACTTCCAGGGCCCGAAACTGGGTTTTTATCTAACATTTAGAAATGAATTGTCCAAGGAGACACATGTGCTGACAAAGCAAGAGATTTTATTGGGAAAGGGCACCCGGGTGGAGAGCAGTAGGGTAAGGGAACCCAGGAGAACTGCTCTGCCGCAGGGCTTGGAGTCTCAGGTTTTATGGTGATGGGCTTATTTTCCAGGTGGTCTTTGACGAATCATTATGATTCAGAGTCTTTCCTGGTAGTGCACGCATCGCTCAGCCAAGATGGATGCTAGAGAGAGGGATTCTGGGAAGTGGACAGACACACGGTGTCTCCTTTCAATCTTTCCCGAACTCTTCTGGTTGGTGGTGGCTTATTAGTTCCGTATTCCTTATCAGGATCTCCTGTCATAAAACAACTCATGCAAATGGTTACTATGGTGCCTGGCCAGGGTGGGCGGTTTCAATCAGTGTGCTGCCCCTAACAGTAAGATGGAAAGAGCTGTCCACTGGATTTGATAACATGAATGCTCTTGGTGGTCTTAGAGTGGGCAGTGTCAGCAGAGTGGTGGACCAGTGGATATAGAGAATAGAAAGGAGTAGATTGAAGAATTAATGTGTAGAGAACACAAAGTTTGCCTGAGGAAAGGTGTTGAGAGAAAGAGCAATGGCTGGAAGAGAGATAGGAATCAAAGAGGTTTTTAATTTGTTTTTGCTCTTGTACCAGGGGGGAAAAGAGTAAAATAGAAGATATGTACAATGAGGTGTGCGGAAGATAAATGAGTAGAGGGGCAGAAAGAGATCCAGAGCTCAAGTGGAGGAAATAGCTTTAATAGCAGAAATTATAACAGGAAAGAAAAAGATGAGTGCTGAAATAAGTAGGGGAAAGAAATGAGTGGTGGCAAAATATGAGATGTCCCACTTGGTGCCTCCCAGTTTATCTCTAAAGAATAAGGCAAAGTCATTCACTGAGGATGGTGATTAGGAGGTAGGGAAAATCAGAGATTTGACAAGAGTGGATACAGTCTTGGGTTATTTTTGCTTGCTCATCCTCCATTCACCTTCCTGCTGCTGCTGCTGCTAAGTCGCTTCAGTCGTGTCCGACTCTGTACGACCCCATAGACGGCAGCCCACCAGGCTCCCCCGTCCCTGAGATTCTCCAGGCTAGAACACTGGAGTGGGACAAATCACCTTTCCCCATTTGCAATCTATGGTCTAGAGAGGGAACTGACATTTCACTCCCCTCCCTTTCAACCTAGATCCTAAGGTGGGCTTGACCAGGTCTGTTCAACTGACGCATTCAACACTCTTGCATTATTCATTGTTTCAACCCAGTGAAGCCCAACTGCAGAACTTTTGATGAGATCACTAGGAAAGAAGCACACTTTTTCCTTTGGGGCTTCTAACACAGTGGGATGCAAGTTTGACAACCATCTTTATCCCATCTGGGAAGCAAACCTGAGGAACAGAGAACTAAAAAGAGAGAGAAAAAGAGCTAGATACTCCCAGACATCAGTATCTGAGCCAATATCCCTCTCTGCTTGAGAGAATATGCATATATGGTTTGAATTGTTGACATGTGCAAGCAAAGGCATCCCAATTGATACAGAGTGATATTAATTCCCGTGGTGAGTGAGAGAGTAACCTACGAGAAAAATGATTGTGAGGCATTGCTGAGGTTCCATTTGGCTTCTGGTTGTCATGAATTTGTGGGGATATCAGTAACCTTAGGATTCCCACTACATGCTAAGTCATTTCCATTGTGTCTGACTCTTTGTGACCCCATGGACTGTATAGCCCACTAGTCTCCTCTGTCCATGGGACTCTCCAAGTAAGCATACTGGAATGGGTTGCCATGCCCTCTTCCAGGGGATCTTCCTGATCCAGGGATCAAACCCATATCTCTTATGTCCCCTGCATTGGCAGGTGGGTTCTTTACCACTAGACCCATGTGGGAAAGGATTTCCACTAGATAAATCAAATTTCTTGAAATTTTTTTATCATAATACCAACCCACTGATACAATACAATTAGCAATTTTATATGATCATGACCATTATATACTAAAAACAAATAAGCTATTTAAAAACAAAAGTAATATAAGAGAATGAAAAGGTAAGATTGGGAGAAAATATTTGCATAGACATGTTCGATAAAGGACTGTTAAACAAAATGTTTAAAGAAACACTTTAAAGTCAATAATAAGAAAACAAAAACTCAATTAAAAAATGGGCCAAAGACCTTCACAGACATCTCATTAGAGAAGATATACAGATGAAAAATAAGATGTTCCATATCATATATCATCAGAGAAATGCAAATTAAAAAACAATGAGATAACACACCTATCAGAATGGTCAAAGTGCAGAACACTGACAACATGAAATGCTAGCAAGGATATGGAGCAACAGAAACTCTCACTCATTGATGGTGGAATGCAAAATGGTACAACCACTTTGGAAGACTGATGGTTTCTTAAAAAACTAAACATAGTATTACCATGACAGGGAAAGTCACTCAGTCGTGTCCAACTCTTTGCAAACCCATGGACTATACAGTCCATGGAATTCTCCAGGCTGGCCTGGAGTGGGTAGCCTTTCCCTTTTCCAGGGGATCTTCCCAATCCAGGGGTCAAACCCAGGTATCCCGCCTTGCAGGTGGATTCTTTACCAGCTAAGCCACAAGGTAAGCCCAAGAGTACTGGGGTGGATAGCCTATCCCTTCTCCAGTGGATCTTCCCAACCCAGGAATCGTTTCCTGCATTGCAGGCGGATTCTTTACCAACTGAGCTATCAGGGAAGCACAAGCCTTACCATATGGTCCAGCAATCGCATCTTTGGTACTTATCCAAAGGACCTGAAAACTTCTGTCTACACTAAAACCTACACAAGAATATTTATATTAGCTTTACTCATGGTTGCCCAAACTGGGAACTGACCAAGATGTCCTTGGTAAATAGTTGAATAAACTATGATACATCCAGACAATGGAATATTATTCAGTGCTAAAAAGGAATGAAAAGACATGTGCTATCAAGCCATGAAAAGACATGTGTGTGTGTGTTCAGTTGCTCAGTCATATCCGACTCTGCAATCCCATGGACTCCAAGCTCCTCTGTCCATGGGATTCTCCAGGCAAAACTACTGGAATGAGCTGCCATTTCCTTCTCCAGGGGATCTTTCCTACCCAGAGATCAAACCCGAATCTCTTATGTATCCTGCATTTGCAGGCAGATTCTTAACCTCTAAAATGCATATTGCTAAATGAAAGAAGTCAATGTGAAAACACTACACTGTATATGGGAAATCACTGAATATTTCTTTTAATTTGCTGTTTAATTTTAACAGTATTTCCCTTGTCTAAAGTTTAAAGAAATTCAACTTAAATGTAAAAAGGATATAATGTGAGATCACTCAGTGTCTTAATACCATCTAACCGGCAAAAGGTAAATGAAGGAAATGGTTTTCTTCTACGTTTGTGTCCAACATGAGGCAGAGACTGATATTTGTCTGTAGTTTAACCAAGGGAAAACAATCCCTATAAATTCTATTAAATTATTTAACAGCCACAAACAGATGCAATAATTCATTGTCAGTGAATCAAATCATTTTCTCTCTTCTCTCTTGGTGCCAAGAAAGCAAACATTCACAGGTGCTCCATCAGCATCTTTGCATAAAACCAAACAATACAACTCCTTTATGAATGACAAACGAAACATACATAAATAGGGTGACAAAATAATGAGTCATTATTCTCCGGATATTTGAAGAGGTTTTTTAAAGAATCAATCTGAAGAATATGGGGAAATTTTTACTAAGATTCTAAATGTAAAACTCACTTCATTGAATTGACATTTATCAAGAAATCATTGGACAGAACTCTGTGAGAAAAAGATTTGAAATAGCTTTTTCTGACTTTCTTAATCATGTGGACTGGAAAAGTGACTAGTGTTACCAATCCTGGGTTGAGAATATGCTCAGACTAAAGACATTTTCTAAACTGAAAAATGAAGTTTCCTAGAGAACTTTCCTTTTATAAAGGCTTTCTGGCAAGGTGATAGCTAAACCAGTCCAGAGAAGACCATCTCAGAAGAAGCAAAATTTCTATCCATACTAGTGTTACATCCTAAAAATTGTCCCTCATTCCTTCAAATGATGAAAGAGTACTTCACTCTGTACTAATCTTAGAGGATTTTGAGTATTCCACTAGTCCCACAGAGGCAGGGTATACATAATATACGCATCTGCATTCTTAAAACAGAAATCTTTGCTGCCTCCCTAGTCTTTTATTTTGCATTTGTAGTTTCTAGTCTTATGTCTTCTTGCTGTCACTATGCTGGTTTGCTCCCTGACGTGGGCACTTCTGTGGGGCTCTGTGAATTTTCAATATTCACAGCCATAAGCAAATCTATCCATCTAACATATGTTACTGGTCATGCCAAATATTCTCCGGGTGGGTAAACTAGTTGGACACGACTGAGTGACTGAGCATACAATGAGAACAGGCAGACTAGAGCAGAAACAATGCTGCAGTATCTTCTAGGTGTCATAGAGAAACTGGTGTTGGTTCCTGGGCCAGAAAGATATCTGCCCAGCCTATTAATGATTCTACCTCCATGACCTTCCCCATGCCACACAGTCCCCTGCAGTCATTTGTTCCAACAGTTCACATACCTGAGGACAAATGGGTGCTCTTTTGTCTGCAAAACATAAAGACTTTCATTCAGTCTTTGCTTTAAATTAGTTACAATCTTACAGAAGGAAGTACCATCTTAAATGAGTCACCAGTAACAATACAACTTTGGTATATTTTGGCAAGACTAAGATAGTAGTCTCCCTGTGGGCAGGAAGCAAATTTTGCTTAAATTTTCAACCATAAGACTATGAAAGCAATGGGGTTAGCAGGAATCAACAGCTTCCTAGATTTGGTAGTCAAAATTATAGCTACAATATTTTAATTGTAGCTATGTCTTAAATTGTGGCTAAGTCATCAAATAGAGAGTAAACACACAGAAAGTTCATTGTTATTTACATTGTAATATGGACAAAATCTATTAACATCCAAAAGAGGATAAAATGGACAAATTTTAAGTTGCAAACTAACTTCTAAATCATTGAATTAAGGAATTCAGTCTGCTGGTTAAAGCAGAAAACTCTAGTCAGGAAATCTAAATTACAAACTAGCTGTAATGAGCCAGAATAACATGAACAAACAAATATAAGATACTGTAATGGGAGCTCACAAAGATAAGGCTTTTGTTTTTGTTTTGCTCATTGCTCTGTCTTTAGTATCTAATATTATTATAGTAACTCCTTATTCTCAAGTTCATTGCCTGTCTCCCAGAGCTCCCTGAGAGTAGATGTCCCTCGTACCTAGGACCATGCCTGGCATGTTGTAGTCACTCAATAAATACTAAATAAAAGCTTGTAGAAGTTCCTTTGTTGTTGTTTAGTTGCTAAGTCATCTCCAACTCTTTTGTGACCCCATGGACTGTAGTCCACCAGGCTCCTCTGTCCATGGGATTTTCCAGGTTAGAATATTTGGGTAGGTTGCCATTTCCTTCTCCAAGGGATCGTCCTCACCCAGGGACCGAACTCACATCTCCTGCATTGGCAGGTGGACAGTTTATCACTGGACCACCAGGGAAGCCATAGCTGTATGCTATGATTATTATTATTAGCTTACTAGGCATTTACTATACTGCAGGCACTGTACTAAGGGCCCTGCCTAAGAGGTAGAAGCAAGATTTGAATCCAGGCATTTGATGCCTGGGGTTCTTTCTCTTTAACAGCTATTCCTGGAGTTCAATTCCATGGGACTACTATCTCCATATAATATATACTTTCTACATAATCATTGAATTTTTGCATTCAAACTGGCTTTTCTTTTTTTCTCATATCATGAGGAAAAAAAAATACTACTTCATGAGAAACTATGGAACAAAGTGAAAGTGAAGTCGTGTCTGACTCTTTGTGACACCATGGACTGTAGCCTACCAGGCTCCTCTGTCCATGGGATTTTTCCAGGCAAGAACACTGGAGTGGGTTGCCATTTCCTCCTTCTGGAGATCTTTCCGACCCAGGGATTGAACCTGGGTCTCATGCATTGTAGGCAGATGCTTTACAATCTGAGCCACCAGAGAAGGCTATGGAAAAAAGTACCCATGTTTAATGAGATGACCATATTTCTTTCTTGGGACTCAACTCAATTTACAATTATCACATTAGTCACGTATGTAAGGAGAGCAGGTAGCAGTGATTTTATCCTCAACTGACATGGGAAACAGCTCTCAAATGATTGGTTTCTCCATTTCAACGTTATTTGCTTCTCTTCAGTATCTAAACTTACAGAATCTTGACAGTAATGATTCAGACAAAGCATGCAGATTAATCAATGCTATCAAACTCATGCATCCAAGTGACCTTTCTCTTCTCACACAGTTAACAGCTTGTTTTAATAGATTCACTTTGTATTCTTGAGTTGAATTCAGATGATGTGTTTTACTAAGATGCGGCTATTCCAGCCAAGTTATTACTTTGCTGACTGCTCACCCCTCCCTACCCTCTTATCGGCCTACTCTCTTCCTTTTGTTTCTGCTGTCTCCTTCTCAGTTTCCATCTGTATTACATGTTTAAACATGGTAGCTTATACTGTACAAGCAAAATACATATACATATATTTATGCATAATGTATGCAAAAACTTATTTTAGTATGCACAAGAAAATTATAAAAAGAGAAAGAAGAGAATACAGCTAAGGGCTACTAAAAACTATAAAGAATGCTGAGCACTGAAGCACTGATGCTTTCAAGTTGTGGTGTTGGAGAAGACTCCTGAGAGTCTCCTTGGAGAGCAAGGAGATCAAACAAGTCAGTCCTAAAGGAAATCAACTCTGAATATTCACTGGAAGGACTGATGCCAAGCTGAAGCTCCAATACTTTGGCCACCTGATGCAAACAGCCAACTCATTGGAAAAGACTTTCATGCTAGGAAAGATTGAAGACAGGAGGAGAAGGGAGTGACAGAGAATGAGATGGTTGAATAGCACCATTGACTCAATGGACATGAGTTTTAGCAAACTCTAGGAGATGGTGAAGGACAGAGAAACTGGCATGCTGCAGTCCATGGGGTCACAAAGAATTGGACATGACTTAGCAACTGAACAATAACAAAGCTTCCCAGATAACAAATGGGCTTCCCTAGTATCTAAGCCAGTAAAGAATCTGCCTACAATGCAGGAGATCCTGCTTCGATTCCTGGGTTAGGAAGTTTCCCTGGAGAAGGGATAGGCTACCCACTCCAGCATTCATGGGCTTCCCTGGTACCTCAGATGGTAAAGAATCCACTTGCAATGTG
This sequence comes from Bos taurus, assembly GCF_002263795.3. Taxonomy (NCBI): domain Eukaryota; kingdom Metazoa; phylum Chordata; class Mammalia; order Artiodactyla; family Bovidae; genus Bos; species Bos taurus. The sequence goes on along the minus strand of NC_037329.1, from coordinate 86,583,371 downwards.
GGAGGTCCGGGTTCTATCCCTGGGTTGGGAAGATCCCCTGCAGGAGGGCATGGCAACCCACTGCTGTATGCTTGCCTGGAGAATCCCCATGGACAGAGGAGCCTCGCAGCCTACAGTCCATGGGGTCACAAAGAGTCAGACATAACTGAGCGACTAAGCATGGCGACTAAGTCGGACAAGACTTAGCAACTGAACAACAAAGCTTCCCAGATAACAAATAGGATTAGAACCCAGGTGTATCTGGTTTCAAATTTGCATTCTTTCTACTACATTCTTGGTTCCCAAAGTATGGTGATTGCCCTTACCTTAGTTGTTCAAAGTAACTAAATTTTTCTGTTGTGAAGACATGAATAGACAGACCATCAAAGGCTTTACTTCTATGCATTTTAAGTGGAAAGGTAACTTCTGATTTCTTTACTTTTAAGGAAACAGAGGTGAGAAAAGCTGACTAATGGTCTTTTTTTAAAGGACTAAAATCCAGTAGGATATTAGAAGCATGTGAGCTGTCAGCTGTCAGCTGCAAATCACTCCTGCACTTGTACGTGGAGAGGGCACATCTCCTGCTGGTAATGTTACATGTAGCCAGACACCCTTGCCCAGTCCTGCTAAACTTTCACATATTGGGGTTCAGTTCAGTTCAGCCGCTCAGTCGTGTCTGACTATTTGCGACCCTATGAAGCGCAGCACGCCAGGCATCCCTGTCCATCACCAACTCCCGGAGTTCACTCAAACTCACATCTATCGAGTCGGTGACGCCATCCAGCCAACTCATCCTCTGTCATCCCCTTCTCCTCCTGCCCCCAATCCCTCCCAGTATCAGAGTCTTTTCCAGTGAGTCAATTCTTTGCATGAGGTGGCCAAAGTATTGGAGTTTCAGCTTTAGCATCAGTCCTTCTAATGAACACCCAGGACTGATCTCCTTTAGAATGGACTGGTTGGATCTCCTTGCAGTCCAAGGGACTCTCAAGAGTCTTCTCCAACACCACAGTTCAAAAGCATCAATTCTTCGGCGCTCAGCTTTCTTCACAGTCCAACTCTCACATCCATACATGACCACTGGAAAAACCATAGCCTTGACTAGCTGGACTTTTGTTGGCAAAGTAATGTCTCTGCTTTTGAATATGCTATCTAGGTTGGTCATAACTTTCCTTCCAAGGAGTAAGTGTCTTTTAATTTCATGGCTGCAGTCACCATCTGCAGTGATTTTGGAGCCCAAAAAAATAAAGTCTGCCACTGTTTCCACTGTTTCCCCATCTATGTCCCATGAAGTGATGGAACTGGATGCCATGATCTTAGTTTTCTGAATGTTGAGCTTTAAGCCAACATTTTCAATCTCCTCTTTCACTTTCCTCAAGAGGCTTTTTAGTTCCTCTTCACTTTCTGCCACAGGGGTGGTGTCATCTTCATATCTGAGGTTATTGATATTTTTCCCAGCAATCTTGATTCCAGCTTGTGCTCCTTCCAGTCCAGCGTTTCTCATGATGTACTCTGCATATAAGTTAAATAAGCAGGGTGACAATATACAGCCTTGACGTACTCCTTTTCCTATTTGGAACCAGTCCGTTGTTCCATGTCCAGTTCTAACTGTTGCTTCCTGACCTGCATATAGGTTTCTCAAGAGGCAGATCAAGTGGTCTGGTATTCCCATCTCTTTCAGAATTTTCCACAGTTTATTGTGATCCACACAGTCAAAGGCTTTGGCATAGTCAGTAAAGCAGAAATAGATGTTTTTCTGGAACTCTCTTGCTTTTTCCATGATCCAGCAGATGTTGGCAATTTGATCTCTGGTTCCTCTACCTTTTCTAAAACCAGCTTGAACATCAGGAAGTTCACAGTTCACGTATTGCTGAAGCCTGGCTTGGAGAATTTTGAGCATTACTTTACTAGCGTGTGAGATGAGTGCCATTGTGCAGTAGTTTGAATGTTCTTTGGCATTGCCTTTCTTTGGGATTGGAATGAAAACTGACCTTTTCCAGTCCTGTGGCCACTGCTGAGTTTTCCATATTTGCTGGCATATTGAGTGCAGCACTTTCACAACGTCATCTTTCAGAATTTGAAACAGCTCAACTGGAATTCCATCACCTCCTCTAGCTTGTTTGTAGTGATGCTTTCTAAGGCCCCTTGACTTCACATTCCAGGATGTCTGGATCTAGGTGAGTGATCACACCATCATGATTATCTTGATCACGAAGATCTTTTTTGTATAGTTCTTCTGTGTATTCTTGCCACCTCTTAATATCTTCTGCTTCTGTTAGGTCCATACCATTTCTGTCCTTTATCAAGCCCATCTTTGCATGAAATGGTCCCTTGGTATCTCTAATTTTCTTGAAGCGATCTCTAGTCTTTCCCATTCTGTAGTTTTCCTCTATTTCTTTGCATTGATCGCTGAGGAAGGCTTTCTTATCTCTTCTTGCTATTCTTTGGAACTCTGCATTCAGATGCTTATATCTTTCCTTTTCTCCTTTGCTTTTCACTTCTCTTCTTTTCACAGCTATGTGTAAGGCCTCCCCAGACAGCCATTTTGCTTGTTTGCATTTCTTTTCCATGGGGATGGTCTTGATCTCTGTCTCATGTACAATGTCACGAACCTCCGTCCATAGTTCATCAGGCACTCTATCAGATCTAGGCCCTTAAATCTATTTCTCACTTCTACTGTATAATCATAAGTGATTTGATTTAGGTCATGCCTGAATGGTCTAGTGGTTTTTCCTACTTTCTTCAATTTAAGTCTGAGTTTGGCAATAAGGAGCTCATTATCTGAGCCACAGTCAGCTCTTGGTCTTGTTTTTGCTGACTGTATAGAGCTTCTCCATCTTTGGCTCTAAAGAATATAATCAGTCTGATTTCGGTGTTGACCATCTGGTGATGTCCATGTGTAGAGTCTTCTCTTATGTTGTAGGAAGAGGGTGTTTGCTATGACCAGTGCATTCTCTTGGCAAAACTCTTTAGCCTTTAGCATGGCCCAAACCATTTCTACAGATTATAACAGACCACAGCTCCCCTGACCATACACATTTTTGGAGCTCTTGCAACATGAATACCCTTACACCTCTTTTTATCCTGCCTGAGTTTTATCTATTGCGGAAGGTCTCTGCATGCAAAACATAACCAGTCCCAATTTCCTCCAAAATCACACATAAATAAACTTTGCGACTTACTTTAGATCCTGAGTGTATACATGCTGGGCCAAAAAGGCAGGGATAGTCACTGAAAGACATTTCACTGGCTCCAACCCCGTTCTCCATGTCCTCTCTCAATGTTTCCTCTCTCAAAGCTAAAACTTTCTTCCAACTATGTACCCAGGCCCTTTGGGTCTTTTCTTTCTCTGGTAAGCAAACTACACCTTTCTTCCCAAACACAGTGCCTTGCTTTGGAAAAGAACATATATCTGTCAGACATGGTTAATCTAAAGACTTTTCCCACCTCATAATACGTAAAACATACAAATAAAAATCAATTTTACTGGTATTATACACAAAATAAACAGCTAGGTTTTCCAGAAAAAAATCTTGATTCTTCATACATTCTTTTTAACAAATGAGATTTGTTAAATACAAACTTCAGGTTTTCTTTTCACACATTCTGTCTTTTCATACATATCAATTCTCAACAGAAAAAAATTTTGTTAGGCTACATTGTCCATTTTCATAGTTAATATATTCAAAGGAGAGACCTTGCTGTGCCCAGAAGGCTTGAGCTGGTCTCAGGTTTGAGCTGGCTAAATTCAGGTAACTGTTGGGGACAGCATTCCAAATCGGAGACCTGCTTATCCAAAAGGGAGAAATGCTGTTCAGATTGTTCAGTAGTAGTAATTGGAAGAACTGAGCTAGAGCTCACAATTAATTGGTGTTGGAGGTTACAGGTGATGAAATGTACATATTAGTATACTCAGGATTCTGTTATATTAGTCCTCGAAAATCTTCAAGAAAAAGATTTTTTAAAGTCATGTCCTGCTCTATCATCTGTTTTTGCATGAGTATGTAATTCGTATGATTTTAATCCTGTCTTTAGTTAGCCTGATAGAAGGAATAAAGTTACTTGAATGAAATTGAATGGAATAAAGCAAAATAAAGCAATCACATGTCTCAGTCATTGAATTTGTCAACTGAAAAATATAGTCACAACCTGAAAGTACAGTTATTTTATTTGGTGGGACTCTGAGTTTAGGACTCTGAGCCCAGGAAACAGCATCTCAGTAGCTCTGAGCAAACCGTTCCAAGGAGGCAGAAGGGGAAGTTGGGCTTTATACAAGTTTGCAACAAAGAGCGCAGGCAGTCTGAACATCAAAGATCAGGTATCAAGTTAAGGAATTGAGCGTTCTCTGTACGGGAAGATGCAAGCCTCTGGGCTCACTGAATTTATTCCTTTCATATGCACCTCAGCTATCTGGGCCAATCTTGTTTCCTTGTTCACCTTGCTTCTCGCATGCCCCCAGCTCCTCAGCAGTCACTGTGGCGGGTGGCAGCAGCCACTGGATCACAGTATGGGGAGCCCTCATTCACATTTGGAGGCTAGGAATCACTGATGGTGGTGACATTTCTTTTTTATTAATATGGTAGGAGATATTTTCATGTTACATACTAAAACTAAAGAGAATAGAGAATTTTTTTAAGTGAGCCATACAAAAAAATATATTGGGGTAGTAAAACAACCATTTTTTCAGATTGTTAGGACATCTGGTACAGAAATGTAGACCATCCGCTTATACAGAGTATAATTAAGATATTTAACTTTTAATATTTTAAACTATTTCCTTAAAATAATTTTTAAATACTTAAAGAGGCCAATTTGGTAACTGAATGTGCTTAAGTTTACAAAATGGTTCATTTTATTTCTGAAGTGCTCCCCTGTGGTTTGACTACAAGATTACATTGCTTAAATGTGTCAGAACTCATATGGTAAAATGAGTGTTTCCTCCTTCACAGTAGATAGCTTGAAAAGGAATATACTTAATTCAGGATGCAGTCTCTGCCTAAAGGCATTTTTTTAATTAATAATAAAGCAAAATTTGTTAGTAGAATTACAGGAAAACAATGTCAAACTATGGAAAGGCATAGAAAAGAAAGTAAAATTCAATGAATATCACAAATTATAAAGATATCACTATTAATATTTTAGCAACTATCTTTCTAGACACATATTTATGCAAACATGTAAACAAAAAAAATCACAAAAATGCCACCCTACTATATATGTGGTTTCATTACCATTTTTCTTTCCACAACATACCATAAAAATCATTCAAAATAAGCAGTTTTTTAAACCACATAATATTTATTTAAATACCTCTTTGACAAGTATTTTGGGGTTTTTTTCCCTTGATTTTTCATGATTATGAATAACACTGCAACAAGCTCAATGCATTTTCAGAACAGCATTTCAGAATTCTTGTCATATGCAAATATACATCCTCAGTGTTAAGAAACTGCACTGCGCTGAGCGCCTTTTTCCTTGGAAATGTCCAAGTCTTTCAAAGCCAGTTCTGGTTAATAAAAGTAGCACTATTCCTGATTACACCGGCTGTGACTGATGGAGGAAATTCCATCGAGTTCCATCCATCATATGCTTCTTGGGAGGCAGCACAATAGAGAGAAACAGGCATAGACTTTGAGCCAGGCAGACCTATTTTTTTTGTTTGTTTGATAAGTAACTTTTATTGCAGTATAGCATATACACAGAAAAGTGCATGAATTCTAAATATACATCTTGATGGATTTTCACAGAATACTCTATGCAGTCAAAACTGTTATTTTCTTCTCCTTTTAAAACTGCTTTTCTATTCACCACGTAATCTTGAAGAAATCATCTGTCTGAGCCTAAATGGGGCATGATGATACCTGCCTTAAAGATACTAAATGCATACAAATGTACACTAGGCAATATGTATACAAAGCTTCTAGTACTCAGTAAATAAATGACAGTTTCCTCCCTATCTCTCCCCAAGCTAGGAAGCATGTTCCAGCCATATTCCCAACCAGCTCATTCTCTCCTTTAACCTAAAGCCATCAAAAGCCTGGAACACCTTGCTCTCCTGACTGCTTGAATTACAAGTCTCTCCATTGCAAAATGAGTTCTTAATAATGTTCGTGAGGAATACAATCACATCAAGGATCCTAATTTAGCACCACAAGGTATTAACCAGTAGGAGATAAAGAAGCTCATCTCCATTAAGAAAAGTAGTTGTTAGAATGACTCTCAAGTTTAATTCTGCTACTTGCTAAGTATTATTAAAAATATAATGAAAAGCAAAGCACCCTGGGTTTCACCAAGGCACCCACACAAGCCAGGTGCAGCCTTACTCAGTAGATCTGAGTGTGTCATATTCTCAAGCACAAAATGTTGTTTTATTCAAAAAGTCAAAATTAAGGATAGTGGGTAGCAATGAATGAAACTGAGCTTATTTTTTGCTGTTGCTGCTAAAGCAGTACAAGGTTGAATGCAGTGTACTCAAGTCCAGATGAGAGCAACACCCAACAATTACACCATTCTGTCTTATCTGTGAGGCTTCAACCATCACTCAGGGTCTACTCTGCGATGACAACATTTAGTAATGCAGAAAGCAGACTGCCAAATGCTCATAGTCACAAAAGCAGACAGACAGCATAAAAGCTTTTAAAAACATTAACAGCTACTAAGGTTTGAATCTTACTATGTGCCAGGCTCTCTGTCATGTAAGTTCTTTGCACACTATCACTTTATTTTTCCCTCACAGCAGGTCTTTGCAGAGGTTTCCTTATCTCTCTTTTGCAGGTGGAAAAATGGAGGCTTAGACAGATGAAGTTACCTGTCCAAGATCACACAGCAGAGATGACAGGAGATCAAGCCAAGGCCAAGCAGAGACTATTGAGCATTTAAGCCTGGGTCTGTTGGACTCCAAAGTTTTTGTCTCTAAAAGCCAGATGGCCAAAAAAGTTGCCTCTGTCCACCTTGATTTTTCATACAAAGTGTTACACTCTGCCTGATGTCTACAGCAATTTAAAAAAAAATGAATCCATCCCTTTGAGGGTGGGAAAAACACTTCGATTTTGTAAGGATAGGAAAAACTGCCTTAACCCAAAGACTTCTCTGATGAAAAGTTTTGTTGTAGAATTTTTCTAGTTATTTTGTTTTTAATTAGTAATGAGATAAGCAACATGAAGACAGGAAAATGTTACTGAAGTGGTATTGTCTGTAATAGTTTTCTCCATTTCTGTGAACACTTCTAATTTTAAAATTTCAGCAGAGACATCTTAGTGTAACTACCACTCCATCCAGAGCCAAGAAGTGGTGGAAATTTCATATGGAAATTTTAATAGTCCCTTTCTCTCCAAAGCCAATTATTTTTCTTTCCTACTTGGAATTAGCGCATCCCATTTGACTTCCAGCCATGAGCTTGGAGGTTGGTTGGAAAGCTGTAATGAGCAGAGGCTGACAGCATGTCAGGTTCCATTGTGTTTGTGTGACTGCTGATCACAGTAATGAAACAAGTATTAGCTTCATCCTTATCACTATAAATAAATGTGATCTTATGACAACACTGGAGCTTTCATCATTTATTAAAACGGAAAGGAAGAAATGTAAAAGTGGCTATACAACTCTTATCAAGAAATCTGCTTGCTCCCTGAGGTCGGCAGTTGACTAAATTTTATATTATTTATGTTGTGAATAAAAAACTTGGAAAACCATGCTCCATCTTACTATATTTTAGAGGACATATCATAAATAGTTTTCTCCAGCCAAATCTAATTCACTCAGAATTGGAAAAGACCATAGAAAACAAAAGATTAGTTTGGGAAATTATAGAATATTGATGCATTTAACATTCAATTCAATGGAATCAATTATTTAATTAACTGGAGGTTATCTGGAAGTTACATATAATATGACATTCCAAGGACATCTGGAATCTCTCTCTTCCTCTCTCTCTCTCTCTCTCACACACACACACACACATACAGAGGCTTCAACCAGTAGTTCTTGAGGTTCATGAATGTTATGAGTTTAAGAGTTTAAATTCACTGGTTTGTGCATTTTTCAGTCCCTAGTTCCTACAAAACAGGAAACATTATAGTTGCAGAAGGCAGGTCAGAGCACTAACTGTTTCTTCCCAGAACCTTCGACCTACACAACGTGACTGAAAAGTAGCTGGGAAGACAGTTTGGGAAGGACTTCCTGTTTGTCTTCATTTATTAGACTCTTCTCTTTTCCAACACACACAAATAAAACACATCATGAATGCCACATAATGTGCTGACTCTGATTTGCCAGGATGATTTTATGTTTGTTTTCCATCTGAGGTCATTTCTTAATATATCTAGACGTTGTTGCTGAAGACACGAGCTTGTTTCTGTCCCTCAGAGACCATTTTCCATAGTGTCCCAACACAGTGAGGAAGTGGATTCCAGCCTGCTGTAGCAATGCTGACCATCCCCACCGTGAACTATCTTAACCCATGAGGAAATTAAAACTTCAAGTGTCTGTTGTTTTTTGTTTATTAAGTCTGGATGTAAAAGCTGGTCCCAAAAATGCCTCTTAATTCCTGCAGGCCATTTGGAAGTCAATTTTTATCTCCTCCCACAGCACTCTTCTCACAAATGCTACACAAGCAAGAGGAACAGCCTGCTTATCTCAGTCCCTTTGGTGAGGAGCTGCAGCCCAGCTGGCAAAGAATGGGTTCTGAGCAGACACCCTCCTATTCTACTCCCCAGAAAGGTTGGAGTGACAGGGCTGGAGTCAATGAAGTTGGAGAGATGGGTCCAGGGTGCTCAAGGCACCAGAGTTCTTTCCCTTCTGAGCCATTCACTGCTCTCCTCTCTTCCCTCTGAACTTCTTCCCTTTCCCTTTCTCCCTCATATTCCTATGAGTGAAATTATGAAGTTGCTTCTTTGACATGCTCTACACCAAACCTATAGCTTTTTCCCAAAAGCCAGCTCCTCTTTCAAGGCCTATCTCAATCAGTAGCAGTTACCACTAGTTGAACTGCCTGATTTCTCCTGACCATTGTTCTTCAACTTAGTTGAAGTTGATTGTTGTTCACAGTTAGATTGTTGAAATGGATTGAATCAATAAAAGTCCACTGAGGGGAAAAATAGGAAAGACTTCAAGTGTCCAAAAGAGAGGGAATTTAACACGGGACTTCATATATACAAGTGCTGGAAGAGTTGAGAAACCAAGAGCGAACAATGAGGCAACACAGAGATTAGCACAGTAGGCAGTTATTCCACTCCCAGAAAAGGAGGAAGTGGTGTTACCAGAACCCAAGGGCCAGAGTCACAGAAGAGCTAGAACCATAGAGGGCTCGTCTTGCAGAAGCTGGAGCCACAAAGCAAACAACATAGCTGTAGACTCTCCTAACAGTGCCTCACACTGGCCAGAATGGGAGCTGTCAAATCAGCCAGCAGGGGTTGAATCCTCTGCCATGCAGAGAAGGGGAGTGGGAGACAAAGAGCAGATCTGATAGCAAAAAGGCCACGAACCAACTCATAAGTTAAATAAACTCTATTTAGTTCCCACAATTAATAACTGATACCCTCACATCTTGGGAAATAGATGGGGAAACAGTGGAAACAGTGTCAGACTTTATTTTGGGGGGCTCCAAAATCACTGCAGATGGTGATTGCAGCCATGAAATTAAAAGACACTTACTCCTTGGAAGGAAAGTTATGACCAACCTAGATAGCATATTCAAAAGCAGAGACATTACTTTGCCAACAAAGGTCCATCTAGTCAAGGTTATGGTTTTTCCAGTGGTCATGTATGGATGTGAGAGTTGGACTGTGAAGAAAGCTGAGCACTGAAGAATTGATGCTTTTGAACTGTGGTGTTGGAGAAGACTCTTGAGAGTCCCTTGGACTGCAAGGAGATCCAACCAGTCCATTCTTAAGGAGATCAGTCCTGGGTGTTCTTTGCAAGGACTGATGCTAAAGCTGAAACTCCACTACTTTGGCCACCTCATGCGAAGAGTTGACTCATTGGAAAAGACTCTGATGCTGGGAGGGATTAGGGACAGGAGGAGAAGGGGACAACAGAGGATGAGAAGGCTGGATGGCATCACCGACTGGATGGACATGAGTTTGAGTGAACTCTGGGAGTTGGTGATGGACAGGGTGGTCTGGCGTGCTGCAATTCATCGGGTTGCAAAAAGTCGGACATGACTGAGCAACTGAACTGAACTGAACCCTCATTCTGGTGGTGGTTTAGTCACTAAGGCATGTCCAACTCTTGTAACCCCTTAGACTGTAGCCTGCTGGGCTCCTCTGTCCTTGGGACTTCCCAGGCAACAATACTGGAGTGGGTTGCCATTTCCTTCTCCAGGGAATCTTCCCAAACCAGGGATCAAACTCACGTCTCCTGTATTGGAGGTAGATTCCTTACAACCTGAGCCACCAGGGAAGCCATCCTCACTCTATATTCTATAAAATTTAGTCTCAAGAGGGTAAGTAACACACTGGGAGTCAAATGGGGCAATCAAGATTTGAACCTCAATCTCCCCAACTCTAAAATCCTTTTCCTTTCCCCCCTCTCTTGACTGCTTTCTCTTGCCAGTAACTCTTCAGCTATAATATTTACACCATAATGGGATATAGTCTTAAAGTGTAAACAAGCATGTGACGTTTTGAACAGAAAATTCATTATTTATGATTTTTCCTAATTAAATAAGAAAGTAGTAACATCTAAACCATAGACTCATAAACACTTAAAATATAAAACTATAAAATGTTAACATTAGCAAGAGCTGGGTAAAGGGTATACAGGCTCTATCTATACTATCTTTACAATTTTTCTATAAAACTTATTGCAAAATAAAAAGTTTATTTGTTAAGACCCACTGAATGTTTAATATCTCCATCGATATGGAAGATCCATTTGTTTGTTCCTCTTGTTATCCATTTTTCAATTCCCTTTCCAATGACTTTGTTCATTGTTCATAACTTTCTTGTCATCCCTAATCCCTCAAATTGACTTCATTTTATGTTCAAGCCAGGAAACTTTGCAATTTGAATTTGGAAGAGACAGATCTCACTTAGTTTAGTTCCCACTCTCTATGGTTGTATCATATTAAAATGTTTCCCTTTCAAATAAGTATACCACATAGCACTTTCAAATATAACTACTTGAAGAAAACCAATTTTAGAAAATCAAAAATAGCCCACAAAGGTGTTGGCACACCTTTGTAACAATTGCTTAATCTAGGATCATGAAGCCTCTAAAGAGAGTTTCCTGATGTTCTTTAGCATATGAGAGAAAATAAAGGAAGAATTAGAAAAGGAGAGGCGAGGAGAGCAAAATGATATTAAGAAGACAAAGACTTTGGAAGGAGGAAGGCTAGAAAAGAATTTTTAATGCCAGTTCATTTCATATAAGCCAAACTGCCAAATGAATAATACCTGGTAGATGTTAAGTCTTAAATACCACCATCTAAGTCAAAGGAATATTATGAGGCCTATATTTTAAAATATTCTCATGACACACACCAGACAAAACAATCTTTTAACACTCTGCTTTAAACTAAGAGAGTTCTATCAACTATTTTCTTCTTGTCTTTTTATTACTCCTAAGGTTCCCAAAATAGTACCTTTGCTTAGATATTCATTTTATACACTTAAACAGAAGATAACTCTTTTTTCTTTTCTCTGCACTCCCTGCTCCCTACAACCCAGCACCTCCCAGAGATGCTAGAGACATAAAGGATCTTTAAGCATCCACATATTAGTCATGTTACTGGCTAATGAAAAGAGTTATTTTTCCTTTTCTGGTAAAGTCTGTTTTTCCACAAGTCTTTAATTTCTTCCAAATCTCACCTACCATTGTCTACATATGATAATAACCATGAAAAAAAAAAAAAAGAGGAGAAAAACACACGCCTTGGCAGACAGAAGGCCTGAATATTAAGCTGAAGCCATTTACATGGCCTGATGAGGCAAGTGTGAACCAGAAGCCTTTCCGCATCGGACTGAACATGACAGGAGGCAATTCTCAAATCACAAACCTCACCTCCTCACCCCTCCCTAAATGGCCCAGCCTGTGAGGCCCGCACCCACCCAGGTGCTGGGGTATTCATCCTTGTCAAAGATAGTCTTACAGTTTTCTTACAAGCTCTTCCAGGACACAGTGACACTGGGTGATAGATGTGCCCAGCAACTCTTCATATTTACTAGTTTTCAGTTACAAAAAGACAGGCTTTCTTGGCATCCTCTTACTCTCTTCTCTGCAGAATCTTTTAGGCTCCCAATCCATCATTACTGGCACAGCCTCACCCACTTTCATTGTTCAATAGAAGGTGCCATCTATTAATATTGTTGACGTCTGGGATGGTGTGACCACCACACAGTAGTAAACTGGAGGTGCCAAGTTTCACTCAAAAAGCGTGAAAGATGCTGTGATTTACAGCCATCCTAATGAGTTGGAGATTTCTGGACCCGTAAGCACCTGCTGCTTCCACAGCGTCTGCCAAGTCTACTGCCACATCCTGGGCTATTGGACAGCACTCCCTTCCCCCTTAGGAGAATTTATGGTTAAACGACACTGGAAGCCTTCCTGTGTGCCATCCACTTTTCTTAAAAAGACAACACTCTTCGGGAAAGTCCATTTGGGGAAACAAGAGAAAGAGTCCTATCTTTGCTTTTTCTCTTTTGCTCTATGACTGCTCTCAACAGATTCCCAACTAGCCTTACAGTGAAATAAAATCAGGAGGTAATTTTATATCCTATCTTCTTCTACAAAAAGTTTAGAGGAAAGAGCCAGAAAGCGACAGGTGCTGTTTGTTTAGAGAGAAGATTTATGCTGTTGTATTTTAGGCACTTGATGTTCCTTCCCTCCAAGAATGTGATTTGTCACCAGTCACAACTAGGAGCAAACGAAACAATCCTGGAGACTCCCAAACCATGCAGATCTGCTCATACCACCTCAGGTAAAGGTAATGGAATCACAGAAGCCAAGCTGACCAGAAGGCTGCCTTAGTTCCTTTCTGTTCTGCCACCCACCCACCTGCTCCCTTTCCCCATGCTTCTCGCTGCTCAACTAATGTACCAACTGCACACATAAGTAAGCCATTCACTCCATCCAGGCTCTTCTTCCACATGAACCACGCTTATTCAAGTCCCAGAGTTGCCCTCTTATTTCGCCATCAAACCAAATGCATACTCTTCTCAGAAACTGAGACAAAATATAATGTTCTCCACAAAGTTTTTCCCAGTTAATTCAGGTCACCACTTTTGATTCCTATGGCATTGGTAGATGGTACAGTGTGACAAAATGCTTCTACTCTACAAGGTTCTTAATCTACTAATATGCTCATGAAAAACTTATGTAAAGTGAACGGGTACTTCACTCTCTGATTTCCACCTCCCTGCTCTGTAACAGACCTTTTGATATAGAATACAAAGATCCCCACTGTTTAAAGCTGGAACCCATTTTATTATAATGCAAGAAAGTTAAGGTACAAAACTAAATGCAAATGTCACAGATTACAGATACAACATCTTGTGTTGCTCATGCTTGCATGTAACTTTATAATTGCTTCTGGTGTTCCTTCCAAGTTCACCCTTTTCCCCACGTATGGTTATTTTTCTTAACTCCATTTAGTCCTTGAAGATAGAAATTCACTAGGTTTTGAGCCCAAGTCTCCTTATCTGTGTTATTCAAATTAGGCTCCTAGGAGCAGTTGTGGGGGCATCCCTATATACCAATCACAAAAATATCCTAACTGCCCTTTCCAAGCTCAGAGTCAAGAAAACCTAGTTAATCACACTCTCTGACTCTACAACTTCTGGAAAAGTCCCAGACTCATTTAGAACTCGGGCTAACCTGTATCTAATCATATAACTATGTGCAAAAGGCTGTTGCTCCCATTTCTAAGCCATAAAGTCAAAAAAGTTTCTAGTATATTAGTGTGCTTACATTGTACTTTTGAGAACTCTGGCTCTGACCAGATTGAAATAATTTTCAATTCACATACATTTATGATACAGAATATAGAAGGGTTGGTTTTTGTTTTAGGGTTTTTTTTTTGCTACCATCACACTTGGTTATAAAGTGTTTTATTTTTCTCTGGTTATTTCATTTATATATATTTTGTCTGCAGAATTCTCCAAGGAAATGAACAGGCTTTTCACTTCTTTTCTGTCTTTCTTAGCATCTTGGTAATCTGATTCTAAAGAAATTGTATGCTGTCAGGTTTAAAAAATGCCAGAAGGGAAGGTCTTAGTTTGACTTAAACTTGGAGTTGACAAACTTTTTCAGAAAAAAGCTAGTCAGTATTTTAAGCTTTTGGTGCATATAACTTCTGTTGAAACTATTTAACTCTGCCATTGTAGTATGAAAGCAACCATAAATAATACATAAATAAATGAATGTGGCTGTGTCCCAATAAAACTTTATAAAAACAGGGTAGATCACACTAGGTCTGCAAGCCATAGTTTGTCAACCTCAAACCGAAACTTGTGAAAACATCGCAAAAGACAAATGATATATACTAGCACTCCACCAGTAAACACTGTAATTCAAACTCAACTCCACAAGAAGTTTCTAATTAAACTGAAATTAAGAGTAGTAAGATATACATATATACCTCAGGGAAGCTCTCTATCAAATTCAGTGGTACATTTGTGCCCTGATACATTGGTGCTCACTTCCTTACATCCCACTTCATCCCTGAGTATTTTATTCCAGAAATAATTGTAACTAAACTCAATTAGGCAGTTATGTACTATTACTGACAATGTTTAATCTGTTTTTATGTTTCACTTGAGTCCAAATAAATCAATTCCTAAGCAAATGTCTATGTATTAAAAATTAAATTTGCATCTTTGGCAGACTCATTGGTTTCTGACTAGAATTCATCACTCCAGAATGCACAGCCATGACTACATTCCCCTTTCTCTCCCCTCCTAGTTACTTCTCAAGTGCTTATATTAAATACAAGTCAATGCAAAATGATATTCCTTTTCATCCTCAATTTCAAAATGGAAATTCTATAAGGCAAAATGAACTGACAGACAAAATATTTCCAGAGTTAAAACAACAATGAAAATATCCTATGTAATACTAATTAAAACAAAATACCCCAAATTTCCACCTAAAATAATACAATATGTTTCATATTCTCTACTGCCTAGTATTCCTAGCCCTCAAAAAACTGGAATACTACATAAGACTCAGTAAAATCTGGTAAATTAAACCAAATCTGACTTGAATAGTCAGTTGATTCACTTTAACAGACCTTTGATTTGCACTAGAAAACATATTGCAAAAAAAACAGACACAAAGGAAAATAATCTGACAACATGAAAGGACTCATTACCCAAAATTAATTCCTATATTTTGGGCTGTAAGTAAACAGGGTAGAAAGTATACAGGGTAGAAAGTAAAGAGGCTGTAAGTATAACCAGGGTAGAAAACTAAATCGTATCTATACATAGAGTTAATCCTAAAAGGAACTTAGTATAAATCATAATGGAGTTAAATCAGCATCCAAAGGTTGGCGGCAACGGGGACTATACTCACTGCAATCACTTTTTTCCGAGTAGACAGTAGGGGTTGCGAGCTAGTCAGCCTTTCCATCTCACACAGAAATTCAGCTTTCTGCCACCTCTTATGTTGCGTACTCTTTCTTCTAACACCCTTTCTTGCTGATTTTAGAGTTTTCAGAAAATGAAACTACATATTAGAAGTGAACTGACCGACTGATGTAGGAAACAAAGATATGTTTAACATGATTTCAGTTTCAAAAACCCTTCACCTACCAAAAAATAAGCAAACTGTGGTATTCTCCAGGAAGCTGGAGCAATTTTTACTTTTTCTCTATTTTTCAAATTTTCTGCCATGATAATGCTTCACTTCCACAAATCAGAAGAAAATAAGAGTCTAAGGACCTACTAAGGTCCTCATGAGTTGCATCTATCATTTCTATTCCTTACTGTGTATATATAGTTTTTACATACAATTTTTATATAATAAAACTGGTTCTCTAATACATATCTAGACGAAGAAATGGCAACCCACTCCATCTTGCCTGGAGAATCCCATGGACAGAGAAGCCTAGCAGGCTGCAGTCCGAGGGGTTGCAAAGAGTCAGACATGACTGAACAACTGAACACACATGCATAACACATACATGAAAATCAGTCCCAATATACAGAAATGATCCCTTAATAAATTAATATAAACTTGAGTTTCACAGGATTTCTCCTGAGCTGAAAGCAAAGGTCCTTATATAGTTCAGTTACAGTGTGGAGGTAACACCAGGAACTCATGCCATATGCCATCTGCTAATTCCTTAGTGTGCTTTTTAAGAACCTTATTAAAAATTGTGCTTCATAGAGATTAGTAGAAGACACACTGGAAAGGATGGCAGGTTTCAGCCACACTGTCAGAAATCCCAGGCTGAATCCACCAAGGGTATAGTTGAATACATGGAAAGGTAAAATACTGCTGGAATTGGCATGTCAATGCTTCTTATTTCATATTTAGGATGTCTAACCTAAGTGACATAAAGCTTATTAGATTTGTGCCTAACTTATACTCAGCCTAAATTGTATTTCTAAGTAAATAATACACCAGTACATTTTGAAACATGTAATTTCATCCAAGTGACTTTTTTTCTTTGAAAAAACAAACAAAAAAACAAAAAAACAAATTAAACTTCTATTCCTAACAAGCTACTGTGTCCAAGTACTAAAGGCAATATTTACCCCTAGCCACCTGGCAGTCCCGCTTGGCATTCGAGATCCACATTTATTCTCCTCAGGTCCTTTCTTGGCCACTTCCCCCCATCACACCCTCCACATCTGTTCTTTGACCTCTGGAAGGTCTTCCCTCTTCCTGGCACACAGGACTTCTCACCCTCTTCCCTCCCCAGGAACATTGTTCTAGAGAGATCACCTTTGCTACTCTGCATGAAATCTCCACCCAGTGCTGGGTCTCCTTCTCAGTTTCCAGTTCTCTGCTAAGGACCCACCTGAGAAAGAAGACACAGTATCAGGCAGCCTTGCCCTTGACAAGGATGGCTGCCGTCTCACTTAGGGTAGGCCTGCTGATCTTTGAACAGATGCCTCATTCACATACATCCTCATAATAGCTACTTCAGAGTTAGTCCCTCCCAAGTTCCCTCATCACTTCTCCTCACCACCATCCCAGCTCCCAACACCTGATGTCACCTACCCTGCGGAGACAGACATAACCAAGTATATTTGCTTACAGCTATTAACACTAGTTTCTACAACTCCATGGTTGTCCTGGCCTCCAACTTCAGAGGAGTGTCTGAATCTCCCTAAAAACAAAATACTTCTGTTTTGATGATCAGTCCATTGGTGTGAATGGGGTGTTAAAGTCTCCTACTATTATTGCATTACTGTCAATTTCTCTTGTTATGTCTGTTAGTGTTTGTCTCATGTATTGAGGAGCTCCTATATTGGGTGCAAAGATATTTACAATTGTTATGTCTTCCTCTTGGATTGATCCCTTGATCATTATGTAGTGTCCTTCCTTATCTCTTATAATCTTCTTTAATGTCTATTTTGTCTGATACGAGGATTGCTACTCCAGCTTTCTTTTGCTTCCCATTTGCATGGAATATATTTTTCCATCCCCTCACTTTAAGTCTATATGTGTCTTTAGGTCTGAAGTGGCTTTCTTGTAGACAGCACACTGGAATATTACTCAGCCATAAAAAGGAATGCCTTTGAGTCAATTCTAATAAGGTGGATGAACCTAGAACCTATTATACAGAGTGAAGTAAGTCAAAAACAGAAAGATAAATATCATATTCTAACGCATATATATAGAATCTAGAAAAATGGTACTGAAGAATTTATTCAAGGGCAGCAATGGAGAAACAGACAGAATAGACTTATGGACATGGGAAAAGGGGAGGAGAGGGTGAGATGTATGGAAAGCGTAACATGGAAACTTACATTACCATATGTAAAAATAGATGGCCAACAGGAATTTGCTGTATGGCTCAGGAAACTCAAACAGAGGCTCTGTATCAACCTAGAGGGGTGGGATGGGGAGGGAGATGGGAGTTTCAAAAGGGAGAGGATATATGTATACTTATGGCTGACTCATGTTGAGGTTTGACGGAAAACAGCAAAATTCTGTGAAGCAATTATCCTTCAATTAAAAATAAATTAATTTTAAAAAATAATAATAAAGAAATAAAATATTTCTCCAACATCACCAATAACCTTATTTTGCTGGGTTTGAAACTTTCTACTACTTCCTTCCTGGTTTTTAATCTTTTTAAAACCATCTTTTGGTAAGTCTACCACCTCTGTAAGAATCAGCCTTCTCAATCTCCAATATTCTCAATGAATGATCTTTCCCTACCACCCTCAGTTTCTACTCCCTTCCCTTCCCACTCACAACCCTCCATCTTCTTCCCAAATCTGGGCAGCTGATGTGTGTGGCTCTCAAGTCGGTAGAGATTCCTTTCCTGGAAATCATTCTGCTTTTACCAGATTCACTTCTCTCCTCAGTCTTAATTTTCCTTGATTTCTCTAGAGCATTGGATACTGATGATGACCACATTCATCCTGGCAACATGCCTTTCTTAAGCACCCTACCAATGCCTTTTGCTTCGATGGCATTGAACCCTATTTAATCTTCAACCCTGTCTTATCTTCTTTCTCTGTCTCCATGTTTATACTACTGACCTCTGTTCTTCCTCTCAACTCATAACCAGAGATATTATTTAATACTTTTCTCTCTGTCCACATCCAAGGTCATAAGCAACCTACAGACCATCTGAATTTAAATGCTCTGTTTCTAAACTGTTTACTGAACATTTCTACCTGGATGTCCCATCATCATCCAAGCCTCAATATGCCTTAAAAGAGAATTAATTTTTATCATATCTGCATACTATTAAAGTGGTATGGCTATCCCTCTAATTTTCTTGTCTAGAAACCCTGAAGTTATGTGGCTTTCTCTTAGAAATGCCTGTGTGTTGTCTCTTCAGTTGTGTCTAACTCTTTGTGACCCCACAGACTGTAGAGGAGACTCCTCTGTCCATGGGATTCTCCAGGCAAGAATACTGGAGTGGGTTGCCATTTCCTCCTCCGGGGGATATTTCCGACCCAGGGCTTGAAACTTCATCTCTTCCATCTCCTTCATTGGCAGGTGGGTTCTTTACCACTACTGCCACCTGGGGAGCTCCCAACTTCCAGAGATGTCTGCTTCCCTCCTATTCCCCTTGCCATAAGTCTTGTACAAAAACCTCTTCATCCCAGGCCTATTTTGCTATGACAACCACCTTAATTTTTACCCCTTTCAATTCACCTTGCACACTATTACAGGTTAGTCATCTTAAAATAATGTCAAAACACAAGTAACTTTTAAAAACTGTGACTTAGAGTGCTATATAACATAAAATATAAACAGTTTGATTTTTCTCACATAACAGGAAGTCCAGGCTTCTCTTGGTATAGGTAAAGCAGTTCAGTGTAGTTAGAGACAACACCTCTTAGCCTTTTCCTAGTGGTAGCAAAGTTGCCATATGGCTCTAGGCTTTACATTTTCATTCAAGGCAAGGAAAAGGGGAAAGGGAAGTTCCTGCATGTTATCATAAACATGTTATCAAATTTAAAAAGCTTTTCCATAAGTGCCATCAACTGTCTTCACGTTGGCCAGAATGAGGTCACAGGGCTGTTCTATTTGCAAAGGAGGCTGGGAAATAGACTGTCATGAGTGGATTAAACCAATCATGAGCCATCATTTGAGGACAGGCCAAGAACTGAGATTCACTTATCAAAGAAGACTGGATACTGAAGCTGAATCATCATAAGGTGGCCACCTGATGAGAAGAGCCAACGCACTAGAAAAGACCCTGATGCTGGAAAAGATTGAAGGCAAAATGAGAAGGGGGCAGCAGAGGATGAGTTAGTTAGATAGCATCACCAACTCAGTAGACATGCATTTGAGCAAACTCCGGGAGATAGTAAAGGACAGGGAAGCCTGGTGTTCTACAATCCATGGGGTCTCAAAGAGTCAGATACAACTTGGCAACTGAACAACATCAAAGAAGAAGGGGGGCTGCCCAACTTTATTTTTTCATTCCTCCTGCATACTAAGCCTGTCCTCTGATCACCTTGGCCTCTTCTCTCAGGGTCCCAAACATGGCACGCTCACCTTTACCTTTTCACCTTTGCTCCCTGTATTGGGACCATTTTTCTTCCATTTCTGTCTACTTGCCAAATCCTATTCATTCTTCATGGTTCTGCTCATATTCCATCTATTCCACGACACACAGAATTCACAATGATTTCTTTCTTGAAAGAACACTTTTACTCATTCATTCACTCATTCATTCATCCATATTCACTACTGACTTACATGTGAGTACTACACAGTTGAACATTTAATTCTTGTTCTTTAGAACATTTCCTCTGACTTGGCTTAACTTCTCTACAATATTATATCCAACATAAAAACATGAACTGTGCCTCAGATTTCTTTTGTATGCTCCCAATCTTTACACAACACTGAAAATATGATATACGCTTAGTAAATTACTGACTGAAAAATTCTATAATTACCTAAAAAGAATAATACATGAATTACTAAATGTAAAAAAAATAAAAATAAAAACACTGTAGTTGGGATTTTAAAAACAGTACATTACTTATTTCAGCAAAAATATACTCCACAAGACAAGAAAATAATGATTATATTTGCATTTCAATGGTGAATTTATTTCCTTTGGAAAGCTCAAAAGACCAACAAAGCTAAATAAAATTCAAAATTATCAAGTAGAGAAGCCATTTGCAGACTTTTCAGATCTAAAGGTTAGTCTCCTAAGCCATCCCCTGCAATGTTAGACAGAAAAAAAGGTCAAGTGATTCATTTTAGAGAGATGTTGATCTATACAGGGATTAAGAGATCTCCAGCTAACACTGCTGTCAGCCAGCGTACTAAGAAGATTTCAAACTGGGAGCAACTTAAGCAAGAGACTTAACTCCCCAACTTCACACTGACCAGGTTTGTAAACAGGCCTTACAATTTGCTTATTGCCCTTTCATTGTCCAATTGGCCACGTAGATAACTTAAAATATATGGGGACATGTTTTCTCACAACTTATTATGGAGTCTGCAGAGTAGACAGAAGTGCAGCCTCACTATTTTTGGACCTGAAGAGGACAGCCTCTCAGAGAAGAGAAAATAGCTTGTAGGAAAGCTCATAAACTTCCCCAGGTCCTTGCCAGAAGCTGAAATCCCATTCCCAGGGAGCAGTAGCCTGGACGCACTGCACTATTGCTGGGCGCTAGGTTTCTCTCTGCATCTGCTCTGTCTCCACCAGGACAAAGAAGACCAATGATGGGATTAAGTGCAAAGCTAAAAAGAGGCCTCTTTTCCCTAATTCCTTTGCTCTCAACAACATATGATAGTATTACAGTGGTTGCATTCTCAAAGGGAGCAAAAGCTGCAAATATTAACTTCTGTGAAATAATCACTAAAGGGACCACCATGCTGATTGCCAAAATGTGAAGCCCAAAAGCCAATTTTTCAAATGAGCCCATGCTCACCTGATAAAATTCTGTCACATTTTGCCTGTATTTTCCCCTAAATTCCTCAACTAGCTACCTATGCTGGGAACATCAGGATGCTTTGTGACTTCTACTATGAAATAAGACTCAAAAAAGTAAGTACACCAGCAAGAAATAGTATTGCAAATATTACTCTTGAATTTGGATACTGAGTACTATTTAAGACACAATTTTGTCCTATTTAGGACACTGTTCATGTCTGATCCATTCCCTGTTCCTAACTCCAATTTAAATGTCACCCTAATGTTTTTCATGTGGACCAAGAGATATGTTTGCCCATTCTAACAAATAACATAGGTTCTCCATTTCAATTACAAGTTTTATAGTATACTATACATTTTCAAGTAGTAACTCAAAAAGGAATACTGAAAAAACTTTCAAAAAATTCTCTCATTTATCTTAATATCTGTATTTCTTAGCAGTTATCTGACCCATAGATGTTTACTAAGTGAGTGATGTGATTGCACATTTAAAACATCTATTCTTACTAAATAACAGAAGTTCCCACAATATAGCACCTTGAAAGTGCTATATTGAGATCCTATAAATTGATCCTAAAGAAGCAAAAAAGAATCAGAAACAATCAGAAACATGAAAAACAATCAGAAACATGAAAAGCCCCCAAGAAAGATGTTTAAGAATTCAGTTACAATAAAACAAAAATAGAAGTCATACTGCCTTCATGAGACTTCAGTTCAGTTCAGTTGATCAGTCATGTCCAATTCTTTGAAACACCATGGACTGCAGCATGCCAGGCTTCTCTGTCTATTACCAACTCCCGGAGCTTACTCAAACTCATGTCCATTGAGTCGGTGATGCCATCCAACCATCTCATCCTCTGTCATCCCCTTCTCCTCCCGCCTTCAATCTTTCCCAGCATCAGGGTCTTTTCCAATGAGTCAGTTCTTCACATCAGGTGGCCAAAGTATTGGAGTTTCAGCTTCAGCATCAGTCCTTCCAATGAACGTTCAGAACTGATTTCCTTTAGGATGGACTGGTTGAATCTCCTTGCAGTCCAAGGGACTCTCAAGAATCTTCTCCAAACCACAGTTCAAAAGCATCAATTCTTCAGTGCTCAGCTTTCTTTATAGTCCAACTCACACCCATACATGACCACTGGAAAAACCATAGCTTTGACTAGATGGACCTTTGTTGGCAAAATAATGTCTCTGCTTTTTAATATGCTGTCGAGTTTGTCCATAACTTTCCTTCCAAGGAGCAAGCATCTTTTAATTTCATGGATGCAGTCACCATCTACAGTGATTTTAGAGCCCCCCAAAATACAGTCTGTCACTGTTTCCATTGTTTCCTTATCTATTATTTGTCATGAAGTGATAGGACCAGATGCCATGATCAATAAATGCTGGAGAAGGTATGGAAAAAAGGGAACCCTCTTGCACTGCTGGTAGGAATGTAAATTGATACAGCTACTATGGACAACAGTATGGAAATTCCTTTAAAAACTAGAAATAAAACTACCATATGACCCAGGAGTTCTACTGTCAGGCATATATACTGAGGAAACCATAACTGAAAAAAACACATGTACCCCAGTGTTCATTGCAGCACTGTTTACAATAGCTAGGACATGGGAGCAGCCTAGATGTCCACTGACAGGTGAAAGGATAAAAAAGTTGTGATACATATACACATTGGTATATTACTCAGCCATAAAAAAGAACACATTTGAGTCAGTTCTGAGGTAGATGAACCTAGAGCCTATTATACACAGTAAAGTAAGTCAGGAAGAGAAAAGTGAATATCATATACTAACAAATATATGGAATCTAGAAAGATGGTACTGATGAACCTGTATGTGGGGCAGCAATGGAAACATACACATAGTGAACAGACTTGTGGACACAGTGGGAGAAGGAGAGGATGGGATGAATGGGGAGAGTAGCATTGAAACATATACATTCAGTTCAGTTCAGTTCAGTCACTCAGTCATGTCCGACTCTTTGCGACCCCATGAATCGCAGCACGCCAGGCCTCCCTGTCCATCACCAACTCCCGGAGTTCACTCAGACTCACTTCCATCGAGTCGGTGATGCCATCCAGCCATCTCATCCTCTGTCATCCCCTTCTCCTCTTGCCCCCAACTCCTCCCAGTATCAGGGTCTTTTCCAATGAGTCAACTCTTCGCATGAGGTGGCCAAAGTACTGGAGTTTCAGCTTTAGCATCATTCCTTCCAAAGAAATCCCAGGGCTCATCTCCTTCAGAATGGACTGGTTGGATCTCCTTGCACTCCAAGGGACTCTCAAGAGTCTTCTCCAGCACCACAGTTCAAAAGCATCCATTCTTCGGCACTCAGCCTTCTTCACAGTCCAACTCTCACATACATACATGACCACTGGAAAAACCATAGCCTTGACTAGATGGACCTTTGTTGGCAAAGTAATGTCTCTGCTTTTGAATACGCTATCTAGGTTGGTCATAACTTTCCTTCCAAGGAGTAAGCATCTTTTAACATATACATTACCATATGTTAAATAGATACCCAATGGGAATGTGCTGTTAAGAGGTAGGGAACGCAAATCCAGTGCTCTATGACAACCTAGAGGGATGGGATGGGGTGGGATGTGGGAAGAAGTTTCAAGAGAGAGGGGATATATGTATACCCATGGCTGATTCATGTTGATGTATGGCAGAAGCCAACACAATACTGTAAAACAATTATCCTCCAGGTAAAAGTAAATAAGTTTATTTTTTAAAAAAGAAAGTAAAACAGTCCATGCAGATATACCAAGAAACAAGAAAAGATTTCATTACTGCTATAATAAACAAATCCTGTTAAGGTAACTATGCATCAATTCCACAAGGGGTGTGATAGAAAATAATTTCACTAACTAGAGGAATAAGATGTCAACATAACATCAAGAAGTCTCCCTAAAATTTCTATGGGCATTGACAGCAAACAATCCACGCTGCTTAGCATAAAGCATTGGGCAGACAGGTCACTAGAATCTAGAATAATGTTTTCATGTTAAATCTAAAACAACTACAGGCAGATCCTCTAAAACAGCCACACCATCTACTCCTCTTCTTGACAGTGATAAACCTTCTCCCTTCATCCCACTACATTCTGACCTCAGAATTGAAAAATTGAAATGAATAAAACCTTTCCCCTACATCCCACTACATTCTACCCTACAAAAAGCGTACAAAGGATATGTCAAAATGAACCATGCTGTTTTTTAAGCATTCACTCAATTACTATTCTAATAGAAGGGTTTTCAACATTTCAAAAAAAGCAATATAGCACTGGGTGGAAATATCCTTTTCATATTCAAATACCAGCTTAATTGTTTGACAAATTGCTGTCTTATGGCTCTGCTTCTGGCATTTGTGGGGAAAAAAAACAAGGTAAAAATTGAGTGAATTCCAAATTTTGCTCTTTTTTTTTCTTAAATGAAAGAATCAGGCAATATTTTCTCTTTTTGTTCTGCTTTATACATAACAAAAGCAGTTGCTTGCTTCGCCGCTTTTATAAACCACAGATCTCTGTACAAATACAACCTTAAATAAAATCTGAGAAATTATTGCTGCATTATTCATTTCAAATGAAAAAACTGGTCCACAACAAGGTAGCTGTTTTGTTTACACAGCACATATGTGTACAGATTCTAAAAATTCTTAAATAGCAACATAACCTTACATTGTAGACTACCATGACATAAGAGAACCTAAACATAAATCAAATGTTATGTACTGCATAGTCTTTAAGAATTTTTACTAAAAAATAACATAGAAAAAGATACCTTAGTAATAAATAAAATTTGTTCCCAGCCACAAAACCAAAAACAGAGGACTGGATTCAAAAGGATATATATGTGTATATAGATGGATTGCTCCCAAAGAAAAAGGAAAAGTTTAATAGCATTATGGGCACTAAGCAATGCCATAGATTTGTAATGAAACATGAAGGCAGCAAGTCAAGGGGGGCAAAGGTTCTAAAGACAACATAGCCTGGCTTAAGAGACACAGACAAAATCTGTGCTGAATATTTAAAAACGTGCCACAGGGAATATATACACTTCTCTTTGTGACATCTCCTCTTCAATTCTCTCTCACTAGAACACAAGCCCTTTTATCTGACACCCACAGGGCCTGTAAGTAGAGTAAAAGCAAGAAATAATACAAATTGGTACATATGGACCTTAGATATTTTATTTAAATGTATGTAAGACTTTGAGAATGAATCCACTAATTCAAGTTATACAGTTAATCTTTCTTGAATAATGATACACTGCAGTTTCTCTAAATTGAATCAATGGCAAAAAGAAATTTGCAAAGCAATCTACATAAGAAATACTTTATTATTTTTTCCCAAATATTTAATAGTTTGCCTGATCTCACCTAATTTAACAATACTTTCAGAAATTCTCCTTGACTGTGTCTTTCCAAAGCATTCGGTTTATTTTTCAAAGAAACAATAGCTCTTTATAATTTGTACTCACAAGTCACAGGATTATGTAATATTTAATTAAGTTATGCAATTTTAATTACAAGTACAAATGGAATAAACAGGTTTGGGGAAAAAAACTCAATTGACTCTTTGTAAGCATGTGAATCAGTGACAGGAGAGAATGTTAGACAAAGAACAATCAATCCCAAGTTTTACGAAGGGAATGCTGAGTGTCAGTTAAGTGGATGTTGGTTAAGAAAACTTCTTCTATAATCTCTAAAGAAGTGATTTTTAAAGTGTGTCCTAAGGAAAATTAATTTCAAGAGTGTGATGGAAAAAGAAAGGACTCTGTGGTCAACTAAGTTTGGGATACGCAGGGTTAAACAAAGCTAAGCAGGTCCCTATATTGTAGGATATTGATCTCTAAATAGTTAACGTGCATTTTTAGTTTCCAAAATGGCACTATAGAATGAATGTTTTCCCAGTGCATTTGATCACATACTTTGTTTTCATCAAGAACCTCTTGGGATTGGAATTCCTGGGCACGGCCTGATATTATAGACCACCTCCTCTTCCCCCCATATCATTGCAACTTTTATAATTTACTTTTTAATACTTCAGCATGGGCAGTGTGATATTGTTTGCATGCTAGTTGGTTCAGTTTTTAACTCTAAAGGCAGGAGGTTGCCCTAAAAACAACTCCACATTCAGCCCACATCTTATCCAAAAGGTGATGCTCCAGAAGCAACCATCACAAGCACTTCCATTCTCCCTATTCTCATTACAATACGTAATATAAGTACCCGCGTTATTCATATTAACACCTAAGACTTTGATCATCAGTATAACAAATGTTAGCAAGTATTTTAATTGGTGAAACTAGAGGCTTACTAATTAATGTGAATAATCTAGAAAAGGGCACTCATACGCAAAATTAAAAATAGTCAAGGATATGTGGAGTAGTGCCGGGGTCCAGCCCCGGTGGATCCAGGGAATTCGAAGCAGGGACGGCGTCGGCGAGGATCAGGCAACAATTGCTTAATTAAACGTTAATGAAGGATATAAAAAGTGGTTAAATAAGGATAGCTCAGTGAGAAAATTTAGTGGAGAAAAGACTGAATAACTTGGTTTACGTGGAAAGCCAATAAAATTCCAAAGAGAAAGAACGACATGGGGAGACCAAGTTTCGGTAAACAAGGCCTGCACTTTATTTTCCAAAGTAGTTTTTATACCTTAAGTTATGCATAGAGGACAATGGGGGAAGGGGTAGAGTCATGCAGTAAGCCAGGCTTTCTTCCTGCAAATTTATCATTTATCAAAAGTTTAGGTGATTTGCATAATCTTCTGGCCCGGAGGCCTGTTAACATTTTAAGACCCTTTCTTCAGAAAACTTACTTTTCTCTAAAGGTGATTAGTCAGGCGCCACCCTCCAAAAGTATTAGATAAAGTTGCATTCCTATAGGGCAAAGGTGTGGTGGGCTATAACAAGAAAAAGAATTAACTCAAGGGTCCAAGGTTACAAACATTAAAGCTACTACTTACACCAATTATATTAATCAATACACTGCCAGGGACACAGCAAGTAAGGGATATGGAAACTTAGCAGCAAACATTGGCCCAACAAGTGAAAAACCCTTCACCAATACAATTTCTAATCAATCTTTTAACTGCTCAAAGGAATCTGTATTCAGACAGTTTAGAACATCTCATGCCTCTCACGGTTGTGAACTAAAACACTCTTGTCACACCCAGGAACTTTATTAACTGGAGCTATAAGTTAACTCTTTTTCAGAGAGAGGTGGTGGCGGACAGCGCCCTGTAAAGTCAGAGGTGTAGGTGAGAGCACAAAGCAGTAAAGTAGGCAGACTCTGGTTTTGGGGGTAAGTGCTCGAGAATTTCCTGGGGGACTCCTGAGGCTCGATCCCACCTTTGCGTATGCCGAGCCTCCTTCCTCATGACCTTTGCCACGGGCGGAGTTCCTCACGCTGGCTCCCGGCAGAGTAGCAAACATACCTTAGAGACGTTTTCCCCTGTAGTATGAACCAAATATAAGAATCCAGAAAGGCTCTCCCCATGAAGGTGAACTTGATGTTTGATGTCTAAATGGCCCTGAATACATCTGTTCGTTTAAAAGGATTTGTAGCTACCTGATAATTATGGAAAAGGTAACAGAACTCAACCTCTGAATGCTGCCCTGTCTGCCTTGAAGGAACGATTAAGCAAGTTCAAAGAACTGAGGCTTTTTAACAAGTTCTAAAAACAAGGTACATAAACTTTTCCTGCTTACTTGCTAACATGAAAAGGGAAAGGGTCAGTCACTCAGTCGTGTCCAACTCTTTGCGACGCCATGGACAGTAGCCCGTCAGGCTCTTTCTGTCCATGAAAGTCTCCAGGCAAGAATACTGGAGAGGGTTTCAATTTCCCGCTCCAGGGGATCTTCCCAAACCAGGGATCGAACTTGGGTCTCCTGCACTGCAGATAGATTCTTTACTGTCTGAGCCACCAGAGAAGCAAAGTTTGGGGTAGTAGATAATACTCACTTATTTCAAACCTCTTCCAAATTATGAACCAAGGTGGGAGGGAGCAAACAACAAAACAAACGGAAACAAAAAAATACCTAAACGCTGTGCACGACTATCAGATCAGATCAGATCAGATCAGTCGCTCAGTCGTATCCGACTCTTTGCGACCCCATGAATCGCAGCACACCAGGCCTCCCTGTCCATTACCAACTCCCGGAGTTCACTCAGACTCACGTCCATCGAGTCGGTGATACCACCCAGCCATCTCATCCTCTGTCATCCCCTTCTCCTCCTGCCCCCAATCCCTCCCAGCATTAGAGTCTTTTCCAATGAGTCAACTCTTCGCATGAGGTGGTCAAAGTACTGGAGTTTCAGCTTTAACATCATTCCTTTCAAAGAAATCCCAGGGCTGGTCTCCTTCAGAATGGAGTGGTTGGATCTCCTTGCACTCCAAGGGACTCTCAAGAGTCTTCTCCAACACCACAGTTCAAAAGCATCCATTCTTCGGCACTCAGCCTTCTTCACAGTCCAACTCTCACATCCATACATGACCACAGGAAAAACCATAACCTTGACTAGATGGACCTTTGTTGGCAAAGTAATGTCTCTGCTTTTGAATATGCTATCTAGGTTGGACATAACTTTCCTTCCAAGGAGTAAGTGTCTTTTTTAATTTCATGGCTGCAGTCACCATCTGTAGTGATTTTGGAGCCCAGAAAAATAAAGTCTGACACTGTTTCCACTGTTTCCCCATCTATGTCCCATGAAGTGATGGGACCGGATGCCATGATCTTCGTTTTCTGAATGCTGAGGTTTAAGCCAACTTTTTCACTCTCCACTTTCACTTTCATCAAGAGGCTTTTTAGTTCTTCTTCACTTTCTGCCATAAGGGTGGTGTCATCTGCATATCTGAGGTTATTGATATTTCTCCTGGCAATCTTGATTCCAGCTTGTGTTTCTTCCAGGCCAGCGTTTCTCATGACGTACTCTGCATATAAATTAAATAAACAGGGTGACAATACACAGCCTTGACGTACTCCTTTTCCTATTTGGAACCAGTCTGTTGTTCCATGTCCAGTTCTAACTGTTGCTTCCTGACCTGCATATAGGTTTCTCAAGAGGCAGGTCAGGTGGTCTGGTATTCCCATCTCTTTCAGAATTTTCCACAGTTTCTTGTGATCCACACAGTCAAAGGCTTTGGCATAGTCAATAAAGCAGAAATAGATGCTTTTCTGGAATTCTCTTGCTTTTTCCACGATCCAGCGGATGTTGGCAATTTGATCTCTGGTTCCTCTGCCTTTTCTAAAACCAGCTTGAACATCAGCAAGTTCACGGCTCACATATTGTTGAAGCCTGGCTTGGAGAATTTTGAGCATTACTTTACTAGTGTGTGAGATGAGTGCAATTGTGCGGTAGTTTGAGCATTCTTTGGCATTGCCTTTCTTTGGGATTGGAATGAAAACTGACCTTTTCCAGTCCTGTGGCCACTGCTGAGTTTTCCGAATTTGCTGGCATATTGAGTGAAGCACTTTCACGGCATCATCTTTCAGGATTTGGAATAGCTCAACTGGAATTCTATCACCTCCACTAGCTTTGTTCGTAGTGATGCTTTCTAAGGCCCACTTGACTTCACATTCCAGGATGTCTGGCTCTAGGTCAGTGATCACACCATCGTGATTATCTGGGTCGTGAAGTTTTTTTTTTTGTACAGTTCTTCTGTGTATTCTTGCCATCTCTTCTTAATATTTCTGCTTCTGTTCGGTCCATATCATTTCTGCCCTTTATCAAGCCCATCTTTGCATGAAATGTTCTTTTTGTATCTCTGATTTTCTTGAAGAGATCTCTAGTCTTTCCCATTCTGTTGTTTTCCTCTATTTCTTTGCATTGATCGCTGAAGAAGGCTTTCTTATCTCTTCTGGCTATTCTTTGGAACTCTGCATTCAGATGTTCATATCTTTCCTTTTTTCCTTTGCTTTTTGCTTCTCTTCTTTTCACAGCTATTTGTAAGGCCTCCCCAGACGGCCATTTTGCTTGTTTGCATTTCTTTTCCATGGGGATAGTCTTGATCCCTGTCTCCTGTACAATGTCACGAACCTCATTCCATAGTTCATCAGGCACTCTATCTATCAGATCTAGGCCCTTAAATCTATTTCTCACTTCCACTGTATAATCATAAGGGATTTGATTTAGGTCATACCTGAATGGTCTAGTGGTTTTCCCCACTTTCTTCAATTTAAGTCTGAATTTGGCAATAAGGAGTTCATGGTCTGAGCCACAGTCAGCTCCCGGTCTTGTTTTTGCTGACTGTATAGAGCTTCTCCATCTTTGGCTGCAAAGAATATAATCAATCTGATTTTGGTGTTGACCATCTGGTGATGTCCAATTATAGAGTCTTCTCTTGTGTTGTCGGAAGAGGGTGTTTGTTATGACTAGTGCATTTTCTTGGCAAAACTCTATTAGTCTTTGCCCTGCTTCATTCCGTATTCCAGGGCCAAATTTGCCTGTTACTCCAGGTATTTCTTGACTTCCTACTTCTGCATTCCAGTCCCCTATAATGAAGAGGACATCTTTTTTGGGTGTTAGTTCTAAAAGGTCTTGTAGGTCTTCATAGAACTGTTCAACTTCAGCTTCTTCAGCGTTACTGGTTGGGGCATAGACTTGGATTACTGTGATACTGAATAGTTTGCCTTGGAAACGAACAGAGATCATTCTGTCTTTTTTGAGATTGCATCCAAGTACTGCATTTCAGACTCTTTTGTTGACCATGATGGCTACTCCATTTCTTCTGAGGGATTCCTGCCCGCAGTAGTAGATATAATGGTCATCTGAATTAAATTCACCCATTCCAGTCCATTTCAGTTCGCTGATTCCTAGAATGTCGACATTCACTCTTGCCGTATCCTGTTTGACCACTTCCAATTTGCCTTGATTCATGGACCTGACATTCCAGGTTCCTATGCAATATTGCTCTTTACAGCATTGGACCTTGCTTCTATCACCAGTCACATCCACAGCTGGGTATTCTTTTTGCTTTGGCTCCATCCCTTCATTCTTTCTGGAGTTATTTCTCCACTGATCTTCAGTAGCATATTGGGCACCTACTGACCTGGGGAGTTTCTCTTTCAGTATCCTATCATTTTGCCTTTTCATACTGTTCATGGGGTTCTCAAGGCAAGAATACTGAAGTGGTTTGCCATTCCCTTCTCCAGTGGACCACATTCTGTCAGATCTCTCCACCATGACCCGCCCGTCTTGGGTTGCCCCACGGGCATGGCTTAGTTTCATTGAGTTAGACAAGGCTGTGGTCCTAGTGTGATTAGATTGACTAGTTTTCTGTGAGTATGGTTTCAGTGTGTTTGCCCTTTGATGCCCTCTTACAACACCTACCGTCTTACTTGGGTTTCTCTTACCTTGGGCGTGGGGTATCTCTTCACGGCTGCTCCAGCAAAGTGCAGCCATTGCTCCTTACCTTGGACGAGGGGTATCTCCTCACCGCCGCCCTTCCTGACCTTCAACGTGGGATAGCTCCTCTAGGCCCTCCTGCGCCCACGCAGCCATGGCTCCTTGGACATGGGTAGCACGACTATCAGCTTACACCAATTCTCAACACTTCTCTTCAAGGCAGAAGAAGTTACCTACCAATCTGTCCTATGATACAAGAGGAGGCCCCAAAGTCTTATTAACCCTCAACAGATTCCCTTTTACCTGTTTCCCAGACAGACAGCCCCTTCTTACCTACCTGGATTTTAAAAACAGCAATTTTAAAAACGCACTCACAGTATCTGACAGGGAAAGAGGCTTCCAGGGAATTTCTCTAGCTCTCATCTTGATATAAACTGATATAAAATAAGCTAAATGTTTCCTTGAAAAGTCTGGAGAATCTAAACGGATGGGATGAGACATTAATCCAATACTAGGAGGGTATTTCCTGATCTTAGGTACTCAGGCACATGGCAGGATGGGCACAAGGAAAACCAGCTTAAGAACAGATTTGCAATAATTATGTGCTGAAAGCTATGGACTGATTGACGGTGTGGGGAGGAATCAGGAAGAGCAAATCTAACAATATTAACAGTGAAAACAATCCATCAGTGGTTCTTTTCTTAAACAACCATTTCTATAGCAGTTGACAAATGCTGGTTTTCATTCAATCATTTCTTTTACACTTATTTGTTGGAATTCTATTATAAATAATAACTTTCCAACCTTATTTATTTGAATTCAGATTCTTACTCAGTCAGGCTTCCCTCATAGCTCAGTTGGCAAAGAATCCACCTGCAATGCAGGAGACCCTGGTTAGATTCCTGTGTTGGGAAGATCCCCTGGAGAAGGGATAGGCTACCTACTCCAGTATTCTTAGGCTTCCCTTGTGGCTCAGCTGATGAAGAGTCCACCTACAATGCAGGAGACCTGGGTTTGATTCTTACTCTGTCTGTTACTACTGTTTATTTCTATGTTCAGTGGGAATTTAGCCCTTCAAGCTGGCCCTGAGTCCTTTTGACATGTCTCCACCATTCTTTGCTCACTTCCTTATTTTCTGGCAAAACAAGCTGTTCCAGGCTCATCATGTTCTTTTTCTACCCCAGCCAGTAAGATTTGACTGATTCTTATTGAAGAATGGTGTTTAGAAAACAAGATATGATACTAATTGTGCTCACTGTTACTATTATCATTGTTTCCTTATCATCAAAATGGATAGAGCTAGGAGGATGGGTAGATAAAACACAGATAAAAGATAGACAGATGTCTATGTATATATAGTTATAAAAACCATGAGTTCACATTAATATCTCCACCCCCAATCCATTACACATGGGTTCATTTTAGGCTCATTTCCATATTTATAAATCCTTTCTCCAACAATGAGAAACCTGACCCTCATCCATAACAGATGTATTTATTTTCATAAATCTCAAAGTATCTCCCCATAAAATAGTTATTATCAGAGGAAAAAATAATTTTTCAGCACAGAAGTATGACAGACACCTCATTAACTATGTGACCACAAATAATAGCACAAGTTATCTTGTGCCCCTGCTGTGAGACATTAAATAGGGCATAACATCATTTCTGTGGTATTCCTGCCAAAAATATATAATCTAAATCTAATCATTAGGAAACATCAGAGAACCCAAAATAACTGGCCTGTACACTTCAAAAATGTCAAGGTCATGAAAAACAAAGAAATCATGAAAAACTGCTCCAAGTTAAAAGAGACTACAGAAAATGAGAGCAAAAGGCAACTTGTGATCCTGGATTGAACTCCTAGACTACAAAAATTGTTTTCTTTTTTCCCTTTGTTATAATGGTTATTAGTGGAACAATTGGCAAAATCTGAATGAAGTTTTTCAGTTAGATAATAGTATTGTTAATGTTAATTTTTATTTTGATAATTGTCTTGTGGTTATATAAGAGAACGTTCTTGTTTTTAGAAATATACACGGAGATATAAAAGGACAGTAAGTCTGTAACTTACTTGGGAACATTTCAGGAAAGCATATTCCACATATGTGTCATTATGGGATTGGGGGGAGTGTGGAGTAGAGGCTCCCAGGTGATTCTGATGTATGGCCAGCCAGACAAAGAATATAAAGAAGAGGGCTGAGGACAGAACCATAGGAAGCTTGAGTGGGTGGAGTCTGGGACTTAGAAATATAAAAGAAGTAGCAATAAATCATATTAAAGGAGAATCAGAAAGGTTAAAAAAAAGACAGTCAAACAGGAGGAGAGACGGGTGATTTTTTAGTGTTGCACAAAGGTAAATAAGATGAGGTTGGATAAACAGCAATAGGTTTTGGTGGAATCTAAAACATGACCAGATATGAAACAACAGACTGGTACAAAATTGGGAAAAGAGTACTTCAAGGCTATATATTGTCACTCTGCTTATGTAACTTATATGCAGAGTACATCATACGAAATGCTGGGCTGGATGAAGCACAAACTGGAATCAAGATTGCCAGGAGAAACATCGATAACCTAAGAATGCAGATGATATTACCTTTATGGCAGAAAACAAAGAGGACCTAAAGAATCTCTTGATGAAGGTGAAAGAGGAGAGTGAAAAAGCTAGTTTGAAACTCAGCATTAAGAAAAACTAAGATCATGTCATCTGGTTCCATCACTTCATGGCAAATAGAAGGGCAAAGTAGAAAGTGACAGATTCTATTTTATTGGGCTCCAAAATCACTGTGACTGAATGTGGATGGTGACTGCACCCATGAAATTAAAAGAAGCTTGCTCATTGGAAGAAAAGCTATGACACACCTAGACAGTGTATTAAAAAGCAGAGACATCACTTTGCCAATAAAGGTCCATATAGTCAAAGCCATGATTTTTCCAATAGTCATGTACAGGTGTGAGAGTTGGATCACAGGAAGGCTGAACACCAAAGAATTGATGCTTTTGAACTGTGGGGTTGGAGAAGACTCTTAAGAGTTTCTTGGACTGCAAGGAGATCAAACCAGTCAATCTGAAAGGAAATCAACCCTGAATATTCATTAGAAGGACTGATGCTGAAGCTGAAGCTCCAATACTTTGGCCACCTGATGCAAAGAAGTTAACCCATTGGAAAAGACCCTAATGCTGGGAAAGATTGAAGGCAGGAAGAGAAGGCGGCAACAGAGAATGAGATGGTTGGATGGCATCACTGACTCAATGAACATATATTTGAGCAAACTCCAGGAGACAATGGAGGACAGAGGAGCCTGGTGTGCTACAGTTCACGGGGTGGCAAAGAATCAGAAATGACTTGGGGACTGAACAACAACAACAACAAAATATGATACAAGGGTACTTGTCTATGAAACTGAAACAAAATCAGCAACATAGAGAATAAACTGGTGGTTAGCTACAAAGGCAGACACAGAGTGGGAGTTTGGGATTAGGCAGATTCAAACTGGTATATATAGAATGGATAAACAACAAGGTCTTACAGATAGCCAGGGAACTATATTCAATATCTGTGATAAACCATAACAGAAAAAAATATGAAAAATAATGAGTGAGTGAGTGAAGTCGCTCAGTCGTGTCCGACTCTTTGCGACCCCATGGACTGTAGTCCACCAGGCTCCTCCCTCCATGGGATTCTCCAGGCAAGAGTACTGAAGTGGGTTGCCATTTCCTTCTCCAGGGGATCTTCCCGACCCAGGGATCGAACCCAGGTCTCCTGCATTCCAGGCAGACACTTTAACCTCTGAGCCACCAGGGAAGCCCCATGAAAAATAATACATATGTATAACTGATTCACTTTGCTGTACAGAAGTGATTAACACAATATTCTTATTCAACTAAACTTCAATAGGGCTTTCTAGGTCGTATTAGTGGTAAAAGAACCCACCTGCCAGTGCAGGAGACATAAGAGATGTGGGTTCGATCCCTGGGTCAGGAAGATCCCCTGGAGGAGGGCATGGCAACCGGCTTCAGTATTCTTGCCTGGAGAATCTCAAGGACAGAGGAACCTGGTGGGCTTCAGTCCATAGCGTCACAGAGAGTCAGACACAACTGAAGCAACTTAGCACACATGCATATTTTTTTAAAAAGTAAATTAAAAAAAAAAAGAGACATAGGCTTTAGCAGTTTGGGCATAAGGGTACTCATTCAACCACACGGATGTTGTAAGTATATGAAGGGTGGGTATGCATCATGGAAATATAGAAACTCAGATGCTGACATCAAGGGGCTTACATTGTACTGGCTCCAATCAAAAACAGTACAAGTAAAATCTATCTCACTTGAGAACATCTGATATCTCCAAATCTCCATCTCCAGTGGAGCCTTCTTGAAGCCAGTTAGTCCCAGGTCCCTCTATCTGGGTTCCATCAGGTGAATGGACAATTCTTTGGAAACTGTGACTCTCCTTGCAACAGGGAATGAGAGCTTTTGTGGGGAGATCCTGCACTCACCAAAGTTGTTTCAGATGAGTAGGTTTAATCAGGTTCCCAGGTGGCACTAGTGGAAAAGAAGCTGCCTGCCAATGCAGGAGACTTAAGAGACACCAGTTTGATCCCTACATGGGGAAGATTCCCCGGAGGAGTAAATGGCAACCCACTCCAGTATTCTTGCCTGGAGAATCCCATGGACAGACAAGCCCGTCAGGCTACAGTGCATAGCGTCACAGAGTCGGACATGACTGAAGTAACTTAACACTTAGAACAGGTTTAATTAAGATAAGACCTTCTCCTGGTACTTTTGTGTACTAAGTGCACTGAACAGTTTTCAGTGCTTCTCTGATTATATTTTATCTTTGAGGTTCATATTCTAGATTTGTCTTCATCGTTATAATTTTTCTTTTGTTCTCCATTAGTGAGAATCAAATTTTACCTATTTTACAATAAAATACATTTTAAGTGTGGCCCAGTTGAGAGGAATGATGACACTGTTCTTTGCGTGCTGCCTGATGGCTCTATAATTCATTTGATTTTGTAAAGTTTAGGACACTTGGGCAAGTATCCTTGAGCAGCAAAATCCCAAGACCCAGTTCTTAGCATTTAAGCAGATATTCCAAAGACAATTCCCAGTTTCCCAACAGAGTGGTGTAGGTTGGAAAGAGGGTTTGAATAAACACAGGCACTTTACTTTGTTGTCCTAATAATAATAGTTGATGATAACGAGTAATATTTTGCATTTTATAAAGCTCTTTCAAGTATGTTCTTATTTGATCTCACAAACTTGTAGTGACTTGAATAAATAAATTTTCAAATCAAAAGCCATTGGGGGAAAAAAAAGTGTTTTTCGCTTCCAAATTCCTTTATCTCCAAAAAACAGTTGGTGTTGGAAGAAGCTAGCATACTCGTTTAAGCCCCCAAACCAGGAAATCCAATAAGTTAGATTAGGAAATGCAATAATTTAAAGAAAAGGATGTTAATCAATTAATAATGTGATTCACCTGATGCCTAGCAAATTATTTATTTTAATATAATAGCAAACTTATCTGGTTATTTGGTTTCTTGCCTACTCCTTTGCCTTCATAAAAGCCAAAGCTAGACATGGTCCTACTTTATCTATCTGAGGCAATCTTCTGCCACTGATGACATATAGAAGCTTTAATTAAAACAACAATTAACATAGGGATTGGAAGGAGTCTGAATTTTTTCAATCTCATTTACTTTGAGCTTGCTTTAGAAATGTTAATGCCAGTGTGTTTGCTTCTCAGAGAAAAACGTCCAAATATTTAAAGGCTGACTTCTTTTGGCTTTTGGTTTAAAGAAAAACAGAAAAGAAAAGCAACTGATAGATTTTCACAATCTGTTAGCACACAGACAGATTTGTTCTTAGAAAATGATTAGTTTTTTGGAGACATATGTGATAAAACTGTCATAGAGATCACAAAGAAATTTTTAGTCATTAACTCTCCTTTTTTCCCAAGGAAGAGAATCAATATTTCATGTCTCTCTAAATACACATGCAGAAATAAGCTTCACTCCCCTGAATTTAACAGATTCATCCTACATGCCCCCAACATGAAAGATAACCTACATGTATAGGTAATGTCTTTACATAACAGTGCTATGGGATTTGTGCTCTCAAATTATTCCTGAGACAGTAATTATCAGTTTCTGATTATCACCCAGCATATTGAGAGGCAAAAAATTAATAATAAGTTAAATATTCAATCATTTGTGACATAAACATTTATTGAGGGCCTATGAAATCTCAAAAAACTGTGAAAAATTCTTAAAGAGATGGGAATACCAGACCACCTGACCTGCCTCTTGAGAAATCAGGTCAAGAAGCAACAGTTAGAACTGGACATGGAACAACAGACTGGTTCCAAATAGGAAAAGGAGTACATCAAGGCTGTATACTGTCACCCTGCTTATTTAACTTCTATGCAGAGTACATCATGAGAAATGCTGGGCTGGATGAAGCACAAGCTGGAATCAAGATTGCTGGGAGAAATATCAATAACCTCAGATATGCAGATGACACCACTTTTATGGCAGAAAGTGAAGAGGAACTAAAAAGCCTCTTGATGAAAGTGAAAGAGGAGAGTGAAAAAGTTGACTTAAAATTCAACATTCAGAAAACTAAGATCATGGCATCTGGTCTAATCACTTTATGGCAAATAGATGGGGAAACAATGAAAACAGTTACAGACTTTATTTTTTCTGGGCTCCAAAATCACTGCACATAGTGACTACAGACATGAAATTAAAAGACACTGCTCCTTGGAAGGAAAGCTATGATCAACCTAGATAGCATATTAAAAAGCAGAGACATTACTTTGCCAACAAAGGTCCAGCTAGTCAAAGCTATGGTTTTTCCAGTGGTCATGTATGGATGTGAGAGTTGGACTATAAAGAAAGCTGAGCACTGAAGAATTGATGCTTTTGAACTGTGGTGTTGGAGAAGACTTTTGAGAGTCCCTTGGACTGCAAGGAGATCCAATCACTCTATCCTAAAGGAAATCAGTCCTGAATATTCATTGGAAGGAATGATGTTGAAGCTGAAACTCCAAAACTTTGGCCACCTGATGAGAAGAACTGCCTCACTAGAAAAGACCATGATGCTGGGAAAGATTGAAGGCAGGAGGGAAGGGGCTGACAGAGGTTGAGATGGTTGGATGGCATCACTGACTCGATGATCAGGAGTTTGAGTAAGCTCCGGGAGTTGGTGATGGACAGGGAAGTGACCATGGTGTGCTTCAGTCCATGGGATTGCAAAGAGTTAGACATGACTGAGCGACTGAACTGAACTGATGAAATGAAAACAAAACAAAACTTCAAAGAGCCTCCAATTCAATAGGCAGAAACAAGACATATATATGAATAACAAAAACGGAAAACCAAAAATGATGTCCAAGAGGAGATGAAAAGAATCACTGGATGGTTAATCCTTATAGTTAATAAATAGAAAACCTCACCCCTTCCTTTAATGTTACTGATATTTCTAAATAAAGTAGACATCATAATTTAAAAACAACCAATTTTAATACTGAAAATGTTGTTTTAAACTAAATGTACACTTACTCAAAAGATTCTGATACCCCCAACATATGAGATGAGCCAAGTTCAAAATCATTCTCTTGGTTCACCATGTTAAAACCAAATTATAATTTTAAAAATTTAATAATAATGCAATCACAAAAATTAGAAAATATTTAACATTACATGACTAAAGCAACAAAGGTCTGATATATGGGATTGTTTAAACATTTTGGATACATTTTTAAGAAACTGATGTTTTTATGAGGCTTACCAATTATGAATAAAATGTGAAATGTAGCCAAATAAAGAAACCTGGCAAATCCATGTACCCTGTGAACAGGGGAAGCATGTGTTCTTCGTTACCACATTCACTAACTCATGTAAAGGTACCTACCCTCCCTTCTAGGTCAATGCAGAAAAAAAAAGAATAGAAAATGCTGTTTAGAATTTTGCCTCTTCAGTGCACTAATTGTGTAAATGTGGCAAAGTTGCTCCACTAAACTCTCTAAGCTGTACAGACAATAACAATGCACTTATTTTATAGAACAGTTAAGGAAATTCACTGCAATAATGATATAAATGAGTCACACTGTGTCAGGCACATGAGAAGTGCCCAGTAAATGATAATTACTACTATTATCATCATCATATGATTGCAGAATGTTGCATTTGTACATACACATTCAATAACCAAACGAAGAGCGGAAGGCTATTAAAACTCTCTGATCACCTTCTCTGCCTCCTAAATGTCTTTCATCTTCCTCCCTTCAACTTGAGGAAAGTCTTTTAGTTACTAGTATTTCTGGGATCCAAAACTTTGGAGGACAGAATGAAAGGACAGAACTAGCACCAGGTAGTATTCGCTACTCCTCAGCTCAGTCAAAGCAAGTGAGAAAGGGACATGAAGAATGATCAGCCACTCCAGCACTGGCTGCTGCCTATATGCAGCCTATACACCTTTTGGTGTAGAGACCTTTTGGTCTCCATTGGTGATGCCACGGGTACCCATCATTCCAAGTGGTACAACCCTCTATCAGCTGCCTAAAATACTGCTTTTCCTGTGCTCTGGTTGCTTCCCAAAGGTACAGTGATGACAATATACAAAAATGCCTGCTGCCAAAGCAATTTAGATCCCACACAGAATGCAATGCTCAACCATGCTGCAAGAAAAATATAATTTCTAATGATGCTATCTAGTAGAAAATTACTGTGTTTATGAAAATCTTTAAACTACACTCTAAAACAATTATGTTTTCTAAGTTTGATAAGACAGACAAAAATCAATCTGACTTTCTAGTTTGGACCTATACAATGAAGTAAGCAATGGGACATGCCAAATATAATTAAGCTGTAGGAACCATCAGAGAAGTCAGACAGGACTATCACCTTCCTAAAGATAGTAGGTCTTTAGGAAGACGAATTACTCTTGGTCTCAGCATCAGAAAGTTCTCAAACACCAGCTAAAATTCATGACCATGCTCTGAATGACAAAACAAAGCCAGTGACTCCTTCATTGATATGCTGTAAATATATCAAGGTAAGAATTGTCATTCATTTATTATTCAATTCATCTAAATCCAACTGCATCTAATCATTGAATTTTTTTTGAAATCTCTTTTTAAATATATATTCTTTATTGAAGTGCAATTGATTTACAGCGTTGTGTTAATTTCTGCTGTGCAGCAAAGTGATTCAGTTATACAAAATAATGGAACCTCTTTAAATAGACTTAAATGTGTA
Organism: Bos taurus; assembly: GCF_002263795.3. NCBI lineage: Eukaryota > Metazoa > Chordata > Mammalia > Artiodactyla > Bovidae > Bos > Bos taurus. The sequence goes on along the minus strand of NC_037329.1, from coordinate 86,542,251 downwards.
TTCTATGAAAAGAAAATTCCAAGATGGAATAGTTGGCATGAATAGGCCAGAGAGAAGCCACATTAAAACTCTGTCACCTAAATCAAGGAAAACAATTCAACAAAATTTCAAATTTGCTTCTGTAACAACTCAACATCAGAAGTTAAGGAACTTGGTGAGAAGGCAGCAGGCAATTAATACCATTCCCCCTAAACAGAAAAAGGTTAACAGTGATGTGATGTACAGAAGGTTGTATACAAAAAATAACTGTGGCTTCTCTTCCACTGTCACATGAAGGATAACTCGTTTTACTCTGGTCAGGAGAAAAAATAAGGAAATGAGAAACATCAGAGTGAAAAAAGTAACTGAAGGATCAAAGTAATTCCTTATTTCCGCTAAATCGAAAACAGGATATACCTGCCTATCAGGATTTTGATTACAAGGCTTTGGAAGCAAAGGAACCACCATCTGATGTCTATACTACTACTACTACTACTACTACTACTACTACTACTAAGTCGATTCAGTCGTGTCCAACTCTGTGACATACATCTTAAATTCTGTACAGAAAGAGGAAATGCAGTGACAATCTCAATCCCATTCCTACTGAAAGTATACATGGCCTAGAAAATGTTTTACAATAAAAAAGTCCTAGTGAGGCTAGGTGGGGAAGGCAATGGCACCCCACTCCAGTACTCTTGCCTGGAAAATCCCATGGACGGAGGAGCCTGGTAGGCTGCAGTCCATGGGGTCACTAAGAGTCGGACACAACTAAGCGACTTCACTTTCACTTTTCACTGTCATGCATTGGAGAAGAAATGGCAACCCACTCCAGTGTTCTTGCCTGGCGAATCCCAGGGACGGGGGAGCCTGGTGGGCTGCCGTCTATGGGATCGCACAGAGTCGGACACAACCGAAGCGACTTAGCAGCAGCAGCAGCAGTGAGGCTAGGAAAATCTTGCATTAGACATAGAAACTGATATTTTTACTAAATTCTTTTCAGATTTCTTATGACTTCAAATCTTTTCATGTGATAAAGAGCCTGAAGATCTGCCTTCAATCCAGGATAGGCATGTCACTGACACCTGAGCCAGTCTTAACCCCGAAACACAGGAATGATAGTACTCTGTTCAATTCATCCTCTCTCCCTCCAACTCATTCTCTAAGTCATTCATAAGTATAAAAAGCTTACCCATTATACCCAGCCTTCCTAAAATGTACTGATAGGCTCCATGAAGAAACATGTCTATGAAAAGCAGCATTTTACATTCCTGTCCCCAGAAGTCATGTATAGATTAGTTATTAAAGGCTCTAAGAAATCTTGCTGTAAAGAAACTTGTCTAAGCCATAAGATTTTAGATTTATTTGCTCATGGAACTCTGTTCCCAGGCGTGTACTGTGTTCCCAAGAGGACACTGGCAGATACTGCATGAGTCCATGAAACCAATAAATACACCACCACCCACCTGATCACTTCTACCGAGATCTCAGTATTTTTTATAAAGATTCTAATGGCAGCCTTAAAAACCAAGCCTATTAAGAGACAACAAATGATCCCAATCACAAATATAACCAATTCTACCTTATTTTCAGTTTGAACAAAACTTTTGCTCCAATGTCATCTAAATATTGGTTATTTACCACAATTTTGAAAATTCACAATTAAATATTTTTCAGACTTTCAGAAGTCCTAAGGGATAATTACTACCCTCAAACACTTCCTTTACTGACTCTTTACATTTACATAGGAGTTTTCCCAGACCATCCATGATATGTCCTTCGTGAGGGATTGTGTCTCAGCAGTTTTAGTTATACTGGCTGCAAAAGTCTAGGACTCCAGTGTTTTTCTCAGGCTTGTGCCAAAACTAAAAAAAATGATATTCAAATTCACACACACATAAAAAACTGACTTATATTAAATATTAATCTGCAATGAGAAATATAACCACCAATGAGGTAGACAGTAAGATCAACCCATTTCCTTTCCCACTTGGGAAACATCATTCAAAGTCTGATACGAGAAGCCATATGTCTTTCAACAGGCAACCTAATGAATAAAACATTATGTAACCAAGTAATATGGTACTGAGGTACTGTGCAAAGCAATGGAGTGATCTTCAGATTCTATTATTAGACAGAAAAAGCAAGGTTTAAAAGAGTGTATCTATTATACGATATTTTTATAAGAATGGAAAAGGATTTATGAATAAATATATGTATAAATATTCACATAGTTGTCTTTTATGTTTATATGTGTATAAACTTGCTTATATTATCAAAAAGAAACAAAGAGACTAAGCAAGCAAATAAGATGAACTAAAAATTAGTTTTTAAATATGGGTATAAAGTGAACAGGAATGATTTCTCCAAAGTCCCTTATAGTTTTGATTTCAGTTCTAGATCATTAAAAAACAAAGTTAAATTAAAAGGGAAAAAGTTAAAAATAAAAACAAAAATAAATAAATGAACCTAATTGTATATGAAGGTAACTTTAAGATACCAAATACTGATTAACAACCAACAGGAAATCAAAAGAACAACAAAGAAATCTTGAGAACTAAATTCAGTATCCTGTTATTTAATGGTATTATCATTAGAAATTATGTTAGTTTCTAGGAAAAATGAAATTAAATTAATTAGAGAAATTCATCTATTTGGAATTTCTCATGATGTCACATAAAGGAGATATTATTATAAAAACATATACCTTTCATTGCAATAATTCTTAACCATCAATTGCTTCAAGGTGTCTGTTTTGGTGTATCTAAAATAAATAACTGTAATATCTTAAATGGCAAAGACAGAACCTCATTTATCTTTGAAACTCCCACACAACCTGCAACAGGATGTAGTATGCACTTCAATAAACAATTACTTTTGAATGAATGAATATTTGACCAGTATTGCTCAAGGCAATGGCACCCCACTCCAGTACTCTTGCCTGGAAAATCCCATGGACAGAGGAGCCTGGCAGGCTGCAGTCCATGGGGTCGCGAAGAGTCAGACACAACTGAGCAACTTCACTTTCCCTTTTCACTTTCATGCATTAGAGAAGGAAATGGCAACCCACTCCAGTGTTCTTGCCTGGAGAATCCCAGGGACGGGGGAGCCTGGTGGGCTGCCGTCTATGGGGTCACACAGAGTCAGACATGACTGAAGCGACTTAGCAGCAGCAGCAGCAGCTCAAGGAAAACAAACTTACTTTAAAAATTTGTTTCAGAAAAAAAAAAAAAAATTTGTTTCAGGTAGTAACTTTGCAGAATAAAGTTTAACATTTTGGACAACTATGTTATTCCCAAAGTATTAAAGAGAAGAACACTATGTATTATCTGTCCCTATTGCCAGAAGCAAAGACTTCCTTAGAGCTGAGAAATCAACAAGCCAATGTCATTACAACATACTACATGGGCCTGTCCATATCTTTATATTATGTTAGAGTAACAGCAAAAATCAACTTGGAAATCTTAGGGTTACATAGAGATGTATATACGGGCTTCCCAGCTGGCACTAGTGGTAAAGAACTCACCTGCAAATGCAGGAGACATAAGAGACTCAGGTTCAGTCCCTGGGTCAGGAAGATCCCCTGGAGGAGGGCATGGCAACCCACTCTGGTACTGCTGCCTGGAGAATCTCATGGACAGAGGAGCCTGGTGGGCTACAGTCCATGGGGTCTCAAGGAATTGGACATGACTGAAGCGACTGAGCACACAGAGATACACAAAGAGAACATCTCTTTGTTTTCTCTCCTTTCATTGTAACATTGAGAGCCTGCTATGTGGAAGATTTTTCCCAAGTTCCTTTATTATAATAGCTAACACAGGTGCTGACAGAAATTCCAGGAAAATTGCACCATAGGACAGAATGTAACCTCTGCAGATTTAGTGGGACAAGGGCATTGCCACCCTACATGGTCATCCAACCTAGGTCTCCTCAGATTTAATCTAAATCATGCCCTCTGCTCCCCAGCCCAGTTCTAAGACTTGAGTCACAATTCTAGATTGTCTCGGGAGGAAGCAGATGTTTAAAACTGGCCAGAATCCAAGGTCTTGGCCCCAAGACTATTGTTCTTTATCAAGGTGAATTCCCATTATGTTTTGGAGCAGGCTCAGTGACCATCAGATATTTCACTGTCGTTTTAGTCATAACACATCATGCAGTCTGGCTATTCATAGAGATTATCAAGCGATATGGCATACTTTATTTTCCTACTCATCATCATGATTTTAAGAGTTGATATCTTATGGTGCCACCTTCTTTCCCATATGATCACCCCCCACCAAAATTTGTGGGAGCTCGGAGTGAAAAGCACCACAATCTATGCTTCTCACGGTCTCTAATTTTAAGAAATTTTTCAAAACACAGACCAGAAGTGGTAATACAAACATTTATTAAGTGCTGATGTGGCACTAAGGACTCTGCAAGGTGCAATGGAAGGCAGAAAAGAAGCATGAAAAATGTTTCCTGCCCTCAAGATTCTCACCACACTGTGGGGGAAATGAGGCTTTCAGATGAGACAACATGAAAATAACCTGACACTGAGCTTTGTAACCTCAAGTGCTTTCAGAGTTGAGCCTTCAGTATTAAGTAGAACTAAGCACCCAACACTATAAGGCTTCCCTATGACTACTGCACTAAGCCTCACACAGCCTTATAAGGGAGGTTTCATACTCCCCCCATTTAAGAGTCAAGGAAACTGTCAATCAAGGAAGTTAAATGACTTGCTCCAGTCACACAGCAGGAAAGAGTCATGGCCAGGATTTGAATTCAGAACTACTTTTGACCCCCAAACATTTCCAGTAGGCCACTGCCTCTGGTGCTTACAGCGGCATTAGAGTTTGCAGTTTATAAAGGCTTTCTTAGAAGGGAGAGAGCCATGGGACTTGAAGGGAGGCACACCAAAGAAAGCTCCAGGGTGAACAAATTCTTAATGCTTTCAAGTTAGAGGAAAACAGTTTTCTCACAGAAAACTGGTTTTCTTTTTGTGAACAGCACAGTAACATTAACGTGCAGATCTTTTATTCTTTTTCCAGCCTGCTCTCCTGTTAATTAGCTGTTACCACCTTGACCCTAAAAGTGAAAGACTCTATTGATCAGGCAGAACTTCAAATGTGCTGCTACCAACTGGAACCATTCATCTGTCCCACCCCAACAGCATCTGCCTCCCTGCTGAGCAAGGCATTAGTGTCGCTATTTCACAAGATATTAGACAGGGCACAGTAGCAATTTTGAAAGTAGAAAAGAAAAAAATTGTTTTTAATCCTCATGTTAGGCTCATTGTACACTTCACCTGAATGTTTTCCAATCCATTGTAATCTTGAAAAGATCTTGTCAGGTGAAGTTGTAAGATATATTTATTTACCTTCGGAGAGAGAGTCATATATTGACACTAACATATACATTTCTTAAATACACCATCCTAAGTGCAACTCCTTGCCCATAAAAAGTGACTTCAGACAGGTGCTCAAAATTTTGGGTCCAATGTTTTAAACATGCTGTGACAACATCATTTGTCAAGCACAATACTCTGAGCACACTAGTTAAGGTAGGTTACCATCACCACGACCACCACCACAGTCACCACTCCTCACCGTATTGCACTACCTGCATTACACACGTGATTGTACTTTATTTAACTTGGAATTGCCAATCTCCCCACTGGACTGGAGATCATTTTATTCACCATTTGTATTACCAGTGTTTAAAACAGTATCTAACCTACTCAATAAATATTTGTGGAAGAAATTAATCATTTTCATACCAAAAAACACGGTCAATATATCTCTTACTTAGTGATTTCTTAACAGTTATTAATTGGTTTCTCACTGAAACCAAGATTTTCTACAAACCACATACATTTTTGCTTTCTGATTTTTCAAATGATTATTTAAATTTTGAAGAATGTGTGAAAAATTATACTTTAGGAAATTTTTATACTTCTTTAGCTAAGTAATTACCATTTCCCACTCTTGTATAAACATCTTCCAATGACACTTTACTCAGCTTTTATAATCCTGCTAAACTCATTTGTGTTCCTAAAACAAGTGATATAGATTAGGTAAGTAGATAGACAGATTGATGGATAGATAGATCAATACTGAGGCAAGAACAGCAAGATACCAAACAGATAGCCATAATCTCCTCAAGGCTTCAGATTTTACGAAATAAAAAGAAAACATGATATATATATATAATATATATCTTGCCCCTTTTTTTGCCAACTTGTTTCTATCAGGATGAAAATCAAAGAACTCCTTCATTTTATTTTCTTCTGAGGCTCTGAACATGTAAGTGCCAAGAGCAAAGCAGATAGTAAATTCTGCAACATTAAGACAAAATGACTCAATGACTTTGCCAGAGAAAGCAATAAGCTTAACTTTACTGGCTAGAACCGATTGCATAAGTTTCAAAAATTGAGGGAGAAAAAATTCCTTCAATCAAGTAATGTTTTCAGAGTTGAAACAAAAAGGAAAGCAGTCTGCACATATAGCCCTCCTCTGCACATCTCCCAGAGATCACTTGCCACATATTATAGCTGGTATTAAATGAATTACTTGCAAAGGCTAATCTCCTTGTACATTTGAACTGAGTCATGAATCTTTCATTCAAAATAAATTAGGCACTTGGGGAAATGCAAGAATTGTTTATGCATTCATTATAGATGCTATCACATATTCTCTCTAAAAAGAAAAATCCAGTGTCATTTACTATTCAGCACAAACATTCCCGCATGATAATAATGAAGATAACTACAACTAAAACAAACAAACAAAAAAAGAGCTAATGCTTTTCAGACCTTGTTATGCACCACTGTACTTATCACAGCTTTACACTGATTAGTACATTTAATTCTAATCAGAATCCACTAACTTGTGGTCCTTTCAGAGTGTCCCTTTTTTGGTTGAGGAAACCAATGACTGGAAAAATACTTTGACCAAGGTCACAGAGATGATAAATGAAGCAATGTGAATTTGAACTGAAGTCTGAAACTTGAGCCAGAGCTAAGCTCTTAGTTAATAGACTATATTTAATCCCTAAGAATTTCCATTCCTTTGAAACATGTCACTTTTCTTTCTAATCCAAACTTTTCTACCTAAGATAGCCAGAGAATCTCTAAACCAGAGCATAACCTCATAGATAGCACACCAGTTTTCAACATTCTTTTTCTTGATTCAGCCTGGAAATAGTAATACACAGGTTGAAACAGGCCACAGGAATTAGGGGCAAAAGCTGTGGCCACAAAAGAAAGAGTTTACTGCTTCACAACTCCATGGGCTCATTGGGCCACAAGTCACATTAAAATATCAAAAGAGGTGAACTACTTGGACCAAAAATTAGTAATTCTATTATGCCAAATCTCCCACAGTATTCAGTCTCAGGAAAGAAAAGTTTAATGTTCACACAAAATATCATTTTAATTTGGTTTGGCTATATAAAATGATGCATTAAACCCACATAGATGTCTAAATCCCCAGTGGTACTGGTTTACTGGTGTTTGATAATGATTCATCTGATACATATTCTCATAGCTTCCTTACCTTTTTATCTATAATCGTTCTAATCACTGCATATAGTTGCCTTCAGTTCAGATTACCTATGGCATGCTTTCCCAGATTTTCTTAGTGAAAGTCATAAAGATTTTCAGTTATGATTGGATAAAACAGCAAACCACTTCCCAGTGTAATATTTATAAATATTTATAAACATGGTACACAGAGTCTCCAGGTAAGATTTATTCAAAAGGTGCCTTGAGTCAACTAATGGGATTCAGCTGGAAACAAAAAAAATAACCCAGAGGGGAAAGCACCCATCTTAATAAAATTCTCATAAAGGAGAATGACAACAGTCTCACTGAGTCATAGCACTTACTATCACAGATTGATTTTCAATATCTCTGTATAAAATTCAAACAAGGCCCAAGAAATTATTCAAGTAAATGTAATAGAATAAATGGGTAACAGAGTGCATAAAAATTGGGAAGGAGGTTATTGCTATGGAAAATCAAATTTTAAATTTGTTCCTGGAGTTAATAACTAAAACTGGATGTGATTACTAACACTTCTATAATGATCTCTTCTTGGGAAGGGGGAAACAGTAAAAGTAAACATTGAAACAATGAGCATTAATTTTGCTACTGGAGACCTCTTTTGCCTTGGCTGTCCGGGAGCTTAGAAAAAAGTATTAATACTCATTCTGAATGAATATAGTAGCCTAGGTCTCGGAGGGTCCTTTGTTTCCTCTCCCTCAATAATTATTTGAAATTTTATTTCTAATTGCATATACCTTTTTTTATAAGCCACTTTATATTTTGTAGAGGTAGTCAGGGTATAAACTGCAAATAAATTAGGATGTATCAATGGTTGTGGAGAATGAGAAGTGGAATCAGAACTTTAAACAGCTTCCTGATGAAAACAGTTACAGAAATCTTTAGTACAACCAGGCGCCAAGCGTATTTTTGGGGGTTTTGATGAAATTAGCATAACTGACTCATAAAGAGAGGGCCAACATTCCATTCATATAATGGTTTCTTTTACTTTAACAAAGTGATATTTAATTAACATCTTTTTCTTGAACCATTTCAGTGAAACTTCACATCAGTAGGTTCTTTTGTTGGTGCAATACATGCAATTTTTAATACATGTATTGAAACACACACATATATGTTAGTTGTCTCTGTTAAAAGTGGTAATTCCTGCTATTCTGTATGGGTTCTTGACCTCCAAAACCACCTTATAATATAACTAACACTAATAGACTATCAGAAAAGAATACAGACAAATATAGGAAGTAGGACACTTTTGGGTTCAATTTCTAGGTTTCTAAGGAATTTCCTGGTTCCAAATAGGAAAAGGAGTATGTCAAGGCTGTATATTGTCACCCTGCTTCTTTAACTTATATGCAGAGTACATCATGAGAAACACTAGACTGGAAGAAACACAAGCTGGAATCAAGATTGCTGGGAGAAATATCAGTAACCTCAGATATGCAGATGACACCAACTTTATGGCAGAAAGTGAAGAGGAACTAAAAAGCCTCTTGGTGAAAGTGAAAGAGGAGAGTGAAAAAGTTGGCTTAAAGCTCAACATTCAGAAAACGAAGATCATGGCATCTGGTCCCATCACTTCATGGGAAATAGATAGGGAAACAGTGGAAACAGTGTCAGACTTTATTTTTTTGGCTCCAAAATCACTGCAGATGGTGACTGCAGCCACGAAATTAAAAGATGCTTACTCCTTGGAAGGAAAGTTATGACCAACCTAGATAGCATATTCAAAAGCAGAGATATTACTTTGCCAACAAAGGTTTGTCTAGTCAAGGCTATGGTTTTTCCAGTGGTCATGTATGGATGTGAGAGTTGGACTGTGAAGAAAGCTGAGCACCAAAGAATTGATGCCTTTGAACGGTGGTGTTGGAGAAGACTCTTGAGAGTCCCTTGGACTGCAAGGAGATCCAACCAGTCCATTCTGAAGGAGATCAGCCCTGGGATTTCTTTGGAAGGAATGATGCTAAAGCTGAAACTCCAGTACTTTGGCCACCTCATGCGAAGAGTTGACTCATTGGAAAAGACTGATGCTGGGAGGGATTGGGAGCAGGAGGAGAAGGGGACAACAGAGGATGAGATGGCTGGATGGCATCACTGACTCAATGGACGTGAGTCTGAGTGAACTCCGGGAGTTGGTGATGGACAGGGAGGCCTGGCGTGCTGCAATTCATGGGGTCGCAAAGAGTCGGACGTGACTGAGTGACTGAACTGAACTGAAGGAATTTTATTTCCTGTGTGTAGTGGGCTGAATGGTGACCCAGGTGTGAATGTTTCCAGGTGTGAATAAATTAAAGATTTTGAGATGAGGAGATTATTCTGGATTATCTGGTGGGCACTAAATATCATCACATGTAGCCTGATAAGAGAAAGGGGGAAAGAATAAGATACTCAGGCCACAGAGGAGGAGGCAATGCGAAGACAGGTGGAGATTGAAGTGACGTGGCCCCAAGGCAAGGAATGCCAACAGCCACCTGGCAACAGCTGGGAGAGGCAAGGAACAGATTCTCCCCCCAGAGACTCTGGAGGCAGTGTAGCCCTGCTGAGACCTTGATTGCAGACGTCTAGCTCCGAGAGCTTTGAGAAAATAAATTTTTGTCATTAGGTCACCAAGTCTGTAATAATCTGTTATAGCAGCCTCAGGAAACTAATACACCATGCAATCCCTTTGGGCTGTAAGCTGTGCTATGTGTGAAATATGCCAAATAACCAGTGCCTTGTATGAAAGTTTAACAACACAGATTTGAGCCCAATAGTGGAAACTTCAAAACGAATGTAGCCAAGTGAAGTAGGAAGAGCGCTAGAGAGTTCACCTGGATATCAGGTTTCTCTACTAGGTTGTAATCTGCCAGATGACCCTAAAACAAATCATTTCTCTTTTCTAAACGATGGTTGGATGGCATCACCGACTCGATGGACAGGAGTTTGAGCAAGCTCCGGGAGTTGGTGATGGACAGGGAAGCCTGGCGTACTGCAGTCCATGGGGGTCATAAAGAGTCGGACACGACAGAGCGACTGAACTGAACTGAAACCACATCAGTGAAGTAGGAGCCCAGCTTATCTTTAATGCCACTTACCAGCTTTTGATGATCTACAGTATTCATTCAAAATGTCTTGACATTTAAAGCACAAAATTTTACTCATTTTAGGGCATTTATTGACTCTAATAATGTGTTATCTTTAAACTATTCAGGTATGGTTTACTTCATGGTTTACAAAACATTTTTATAGACTGTGTTTCATCTGACATAACAATCCTCATAGAAACATCCCAGTTTTTAAATTTCTACTTTCCTCTTTAGAAAAACAGACCATTATATACACTATTGTTTCTTTCATGTGTCCTAATCTGATTCTATTTTTTAATTCATCAACATCATCATCAATATTGAGGAACATTTTAAAATTCTGTTATCTAAAGCAAAAGATACCATTTGTAATGATTACTTTTTAAACTTTATAGATCTATTTCTATTTCATGGTATGTACACATAGTGAGCTGTGTACTTAGCATTGCAAAGCTACAGAGGTCCCCATTGTTCACCTGAAAGACCTTTCCATCAGAAGAAGCAGATACAGGCCTTGTGAAACTGATTAGAGGCTTAAGGGCATAGCTCAGTTTTTAGAAAACAGATCAACAATCACTCTATGTGGCTTTTGTAGCAAAGGCTTCCCTCTGAATCAGTGCTCCAAAGAGCACCACAGTCAGCAAAATGCTCCAGCCTCATTCTTGGAATATTAACACTGGAGATACAGAAGCCCAAGCCAGAAGGCAGAGCCTCAGCTATAAGTTATCTGGAATGGGATCCTCCAACCATGTAACAGCACACTCAATAGAGGTTCCAGACTGTTGAGAAAATTCAGATTCTAAAAATATATGCAGCAGGAATGAACTGAGAAGAAATAAATACAAATATACACAGTGTATAAGCAATGGCTTAAAGTCTGGGAAACTGGACAACTTACCCCTGAAGTTCTTAGAGGAAAATGAGCCTCTGGTAGGATATTTGGGACCTTTGTATACAAACTATTATTCTTTGTTTATCTGAAATTCAATTTTAGGCATCTTTTTTTTTATTGGTACATCTTTTATCTTATGTAGAAAATCTGGTAACCCTACCGTCATTTATTACCAAAATTTAATTTGGTCTCAAGTATGCACATATATTGGAGAAGGAAATGGCAACCCACTCCAGTACTTTTGCCTAGAAAATTCCACGGATGGAGGAGCCTGGTGGGCTACAGTCCATGGGGTCGCAAAGAGTCGGACATGACTGAGGGACTTCACTTCACTTCACTTCATGCATATATACAGGCTTCCCTGTTGGCTCAGCAGTAAAGAACCTGCCTGCAACTAAGACAACACACGAGACATGCATTAAATCCCTGGATTGTAAAGATCCCCTGGAGGAGGGCATGGCAACCCACTCCAGTATTCTTGCCTGGAGAATCCCAAGGACAGAGGAGCCTGGGGGGCTACAGTCCATAGGGTGACAAGAGTCGGACACAATTGAAGTGACTGAGCACGCAAGCATATACAGATACATACACATGTTCACACACACACACACACACACAATGGGGAAAAAAACAGCCCATCTTCATAAAATCAATCCAATTATCACTCAAAGTAGTAACTTACTTCTGAATCATAACATCATTAACTTAATTTTAACATCTGAAATCTGATGGTGAATTTTCTATAATTTCCCTTCTTTTTGACTCACTGCATATACAGGGATAAAGGGTGTACTTTCTGCTCCCGTCACTCAGCCTCAAGAAGATCTAGAATGTGAAGTTTTAAGTTAACACACATAAGTTCAGTTCAGTTCAGTTCAGTTGCTCAGTTGTGTCCGACCCTTTGCGACCCCAGGGACTGCAGCACACCAGGCTTCCCTGTCCATCACCAACTCCTGGAGTTTACTCAAACTCATGTCCATTGAGTCGGTGATGCCATCCAACCATCTCATTCTCTGTCATCCCCTTCTCCTCCTGCCTTCAATCTTTCCCAGCATCAGGCTCTTTTCAAATGAGTCAGCTCTTTGCATCAGGTGGCCAAAGTACTGGAGTTCAGCTTCAGCATCAGTTCTTCCAATGAATATTCAGGACTGATTTCCTTTAGGATGGACTGGTTGGATCTCCTTGCAGTCCAAGGGACTCTCAAGAGTCTTCTCCAACATCACAGTTCAAAAGCATTAATTTTTCTGCACTCAGCTTTCTTTAAAGTCCAACTCTCACATCCATACATGACTACTGGAAAAACCATAGCTTTGACTAGATGGACCTTTGTTGGCAAAATAATGTCTCTGCTTTTTAATATTCTGTCTAGGTTGGTCATAACTTTTCCTCCAAGGAAGGGGAAATGAAGGAGGGGTGGAAATGAGGAAGGATGGGAAAGAAGGAAAGCTTAAAAGGAAAATAATTTAAAAACTCACCTTTCTACCTTATCTGAAAATTGTATTTTCACTAAGCTATTTTAGGAACCAAAGGCTAGAAAGGACTATTTCTAGATGTGTTAATGGCCCCGTGATTTCCTTTCATGTTCTGCAGCAACAGCTAATTTTGCAGTAAGCACTTTCATGTTCACCAGCCAAGCCAGACCTTTTTAAGTATCTGAAATTGGAAACAGAGCTTAGATTTCAAATAATCAGTCTGACATGGCAAATCTATTCCCTCTTAAGATACCTCTTAAACAGAAGGATTCAGGAGGTGCTAATGCTGATAAACAATGTTAGAAGTTAAGAATTTTTTATATATAAGACTGATACATGTTTAAATACTTGGGTTTTAAATAATAAGATTTTTTAAAGAACCTACATTTCCCAATATTTAAGGTTTGTTACATAAACATGGTTGTAAAATTAATCATCTCATTAAATTTATCATTTAAACATGACCACCCTAGGTTTTATAGACAAAACTGACTGTTAAATTCCTGTATTTCTTTCAAGAACACACATACTCTACCCAAATACAGCATAGTCTTAACTTGGACACACATTCTATGGATAAGACAGCCAAAGTCTCTTATGAATTAATATTGGAAGCAAGCCTAAATAATATCAGTAGAATACATTCAATATAACAAAGATATTCATTCAAAGAGCACACTCAAATGACAAATTCATTCAGAATATTTTAGTCAATTAAATGTTTCCTGGCATTGGTACATTTGTGAATGATCCATCAAGGAACTGAATGACTAATTCACTCAATTTCTTGTAACGCTTCTCAAACTTTCTTGAAAGTGATAAGAGTAATTTAAATAAACCAAGTGTGTAAAATCTACTGTTCCCACAAAAGGCTAGCTACTGGGAATATTTATAGAAATAGGCCTGGCTTCAAGACTTGCTTTAAAAAAAATGCTAAATGTGTTACATTGAAGCCTTAAATAATGTGTAAAGTTTAATTTAATTTATAGGAATACAGCAGTGAAATGACATTTTAGTCCCAAATTTTAATTACTGTTAGTTTAATAATATTGGAATAAGACTTTCTGGTCCTATGCAGGCATTGACTAATATTAATCACTTCCCTTTCAAAAGGCATCACATGTATAAATTTAGCCACAGAGTAGGTCAAGTCCTTTTTAATAGATTCCCTAATTAGGATCTTCAGTTGTGTGCCTGTGGTGGAAAGAGGTCTTGAAGGACAACCTGAACTCATTAGAAGGCCAATGTTGTCCAACCACAACACTTAGTAATGGCTCCACCTCCAGGTCAGAAGTGCTGTGGAAATATTAATATTTGTAAGGTCTGTATAAAGAATGCAAAGTAAGAAATTATGTTCATAGGCCACATGTTCTTCTACAAACCACCTAGATGTGACAAAGTGGGCATTAGCTTAAAATATTAAGTGTAAGTTGGGTCAAGAAGGTGCCCAGGGGAAATTATCTCTAATAGCAGAAGGTAGATGAGGTGAAATAAACAGGTCCTCTATCTTGAATAGAGAGACTAAAAGCTAGAAGCAAGAGTGTAACTTTCTATCACTCCACATTACAGCTAAACCCATTGAACTAATAAAGGAATCTGAAAGTTACTCCAAGATATGGTAGTTTCAGGAATGGGTTTCATAGCTTGGGTTCCATAAGAAACACCTTGCAAAATATACTCATTTGACCATGAAGTGCAGAACTGTTTAGACCTGTCTTCCTTGCCTCCAGTAATGGGTTCCTCCCTTGACCAATACTAGTTGAACCAGCATAGACTAAGTTAGCACAAAATGGCAAACCCTACCCCTGGTTTGTTAAACTATAAAGAATAAAAAAAAAAAAAAAAATTGTTAAGTCTTAGTAGAGGTCTGCATTAAATATCTGCTGTAAAAAAATGTTCTGTTAGTTCAAAATAATGATTACTAATATTTTCTTATGACTTTCTTATGATTCTGTATAATTCACCTGGCACCCGTTATAAACAAATATCTATAGGCCCCTGAATCTAGAAGGCCAGCTGGCACGCATCTACTCCTTGGGAACTGACTGGAACATGCAGCTTCCAAAGGCTAACTGGCTTAGGAATGGTGCATAGTTTAGACAGAAGGCTGGAAATCCTTCCAATTGATTGCAAAGAATAGTTCCTGTTAAGTAGAGGTGATAATCAAACGTTTAATAAAGCATATGGCAAGGGAGTAACCAATAGGAACAGGCAGAATGGATGCTGGCTCACAGGAGTACTTGTGGTAGCTGCCTGCTGAAAACGGGCCCAGGGAGGATGGACTGCCCCTTAGGACACCAGGATATCTTACAGGAAGAAATGAGACTAAACAGCAGAACACTCAAGATCACACAGCCCAGAGACTCTGCATTTTTATGGCCTTTCTAAAACTACACAGTTCAGCTTTTCCTAATTTAATGTGTATAAGACTACAATAGCAACCCCCTCACTGCAAGCTAAGTTAATAGAAATGAGGCTCTATTCCATGCAATTTAAGAGCATAGGATTTCAACAAAAGAGAAAATCATATCCCCATTTTTCACACAATTCCAACTGTATTTCTGTAAAATTCTACTATGGATTTACAGAATTTTACTGATGTTAAAGAATATTTTTTGTGGGAGTATAAATTGGTACAATCACTTTGGAAAATAATGTGTCCACATCTATTAAAATCAAATATATGTATACACTGTCATCCAGAAATTTCTCTCCAAGATACATATTCAACAAAAATGCACAGATACGTTCAAAAGACATGTATAAGAATGATCATGGCAGGACTATTTATAAAATTCACATGTCCATCACCTAAAGAATGAATATATAAATTGTGGTATATTTATACAACATAACACTCTAAAGCCATGAGAATTAATGAACTACAACTACATGGAACAAAATGGATCAACTTCTCAAACATAATGGGAGCTAGACAGCCAGAAATGAAAGTGATCATTCCATTTATAAAAATTTCCATAATAGACAAAACTAACGTGAACCGTGAACTTTCAGATGTTCAAGCTGGTTTTAGAAAAGGCAGAGGAACCAGAGATCAAATTGCCAACATCCGCTGGATCTTCAAAAAAGCAAGAAAGTCCCAGAAAAACATCTATTTCTGCTTTATTGACTATGCCAAAGCCTTTGACTGTGTGGATCACAATAAACTGTGGAAAATTCTGAAAGAGATGGGAATACCAGACCACCTGACCTGCCTCTTGAGAAACCTATATGCAGGTCAGGAAGCAACAGTTAGAACTGGACATGGAACAACAGACTGGTTCCAAATAGGAAAAGGAGTACATCAAGGCTGTATATTGTCACCCTGCTTATTTAAATTATATGCAGAGTACATCATGAGAAATGCTGGGCTGGAAGAAGCACAAGCTGGAATCAAGATTGCTGGGAGAAATATCAATAACCTCAGATACGCAGATGACACCACTCTTACGGCAGAAAGTGAAGAGGAACTAAAGAGCCTCTTGATGAAAGCGAAAGAGGAGAGTGAAAAAGTTGGCTTAAAGCTCAACATTCAGAAAATGAAGATCATGGCGTCTGGTCCCATCACTTCATGGGAAATAGATGGGGAAACAGTGGAAACAGTGTCAGACTTTATTTTTCTGGGCTCCAAAATCACTGCAGATGGTGACTGCAGCCATGAAATTAAAAGACGCTTACTCCTTGGAAGGAAAGTTATGACCAACCTAGATAGCATATTCAAAAGCAGAGATATTACTTTGCCAACAAAGGTCCATCTAGTCAAGGCTATGGTTTTTCCAGTGGTCATGTATGGATGTGAGAGTTGGACTGTGAAGAAAGCTGAGTGCTGAAGAATTGATGCTTTTGAACTGTGGTGTTGGAGAAGACTCTTGAGAGTCCCTTGGACTGCAAAGAGATCCAACCAGTCCATCCTAAAGGAGATCAGTCCTGGGTGTTCATTGGAAGGACTGATGTTGAAGCTGAAACTCCAATACTTTGGCCATCTCATGTGAAGAGATGACCCAATGGAAAAGACCCTGATGCTGGGAGGGATTGGGAGCAGGAGGAGAAGGGGATGACAGAGGATGAGATGGCTGGATGGCATCACTGACTTGATGGACATGAGTTTGGGTAAACTCTGGGAGTTGGTGATGGACAGGGAGTCCTGGCATGCTGCGATTCATGGGGTCGCATAGAGTCGGACACGACTGAGAGACTGAACTGAACTGAACTGATCTGCAGCTATGCTTTTAGAAGTTACGATGATCATCTTTGTGATGAGGCAACAAGAGGGAAAGGGTGCCACAGGGCCTTCTGGAATGTTCCATTTTATGATCTGGGTTCTGGTTACCTAGGTATGTTTACTTTGTGAACATTCGTGGAGATGTGCCCTAACGATGTGTGTACTTTTTGAATGTATGCATGTGAAACTTTAATGGAAAACTTACATTAAAATAACAAAATAAACTTTTAAAAATCCCTCTGTAAGTGGTATGACTAATGTTTCATTGTTTACAGTGCCCTTTCCCATCCATTGTTTCCATGGCATCAAAATCGTGTGTGCCAGACAGGCAATATTATCCCCAACTTGTATCAATAGATGCAGTAGGAAGGGAATAAACAATACATACTTTAGATAGGTTAGCTCATTGTATCCTTTAAACAACTCCATGTAAGAGCTATTATTTCTCTGTGAGTTGGTAACACAGCTAGAAAACAGAAAAACCACACTAGACCTCTCTGCCTTCAAACCCCAAGTTCTTACTAACAGAGTTTGCTGAGTCTATAAGAAACTCAAGGGTCCAAAAAGTTAATTAGTTTAACTAAGTTAATAACTGGCTTACTAGCTAAACTGTCATTAGCCTAGTCTTCTAACTCTCAGTCCAGCGGTATTTGGAGAGCAAAATTGATGCAGTTCTCATGTACTAGTCATTGTGCCTCTAGAGTCTGATCTCAAGTACCCCTTGTTGCTGTTAGAGTGGTCTTTATTACAGGGTTCTCCTGCCATTAAATAAATGAGAGAACATATACAGGACTCAGTTCTTGCTTTTACATTTCCATAACACAGTGCCTGGCATATAGGCACATAGGTGAGTGAGTGACAGTTGCTCAGTTATGTCCGACTCTTTGTGACCCCATGACTATACAGTCCATGGAATTCTCCAGGCCAGAATACTGGAGTGGGCAGCCTTTCCCTTCTCCAGGGGATCTTCCCAATCCAGGGATTGAACCTAGGTCTTCCTCATTGCAGGAGGATTCTTTACCAGCTGAGCCACAAGGGAAGTCCTAGAATTCTGGAGTGGGTAGCCTATCCCTTCTCCAGCAGATCTTCCCCACCCAGGGATCAAACCCAGGTCTCCTGCACTGCAGGCAGATTCTTTACCAGCTGAGCTACCAGGGAAGCCCATATAGTCACATAATAGAAACTGATAAATAGTTTTGATTAAATAAGTAAATTAGGACACTTAGTCTTCATAAATATAGGCTTAAAAGAAAATTCAAATGGTTCTTTTTAGTAAAAGTCTCCAAAAAAGAAACTGAAAGTAAGTTAAATGATTTCTGGTTGTTCTGTAGTTCATCAATGCTGTGACCTTGAATAAGTCACTTGGCCTCTGTGAACATCAGTTTACCTGTTCATAAAATGAAGGTTTAAACCATATGACTTCTCTGATTTCTTCAACATGTGTTACATTAGACATCCATGACCCCATAGAAGACCCCACACATGAATATTAAATGTCAAAGTAACTTTGACAAGAGCATAATGCTACTCATTATATTGTCAACTTTGGGCTCACTAAACTGGCCTGAAAGAGAAGGGAATATCTCTAATGTTAAACTCATTAAGAAGTTTAATGAATTCTTCTTAATTCTCATTAAGAAGAACCTCAGTTTCTTCTTCTGCATGTGTGTATGTTAGTCTCTCAATCATGTCTGACTCTTTGCGACCCCATGGACTGTAGCCTGCCAGCCTCCTTTGTCCGTGAGATTTTCCCAGCAAGAATACTTGAGTAGGTTGCCATTGCCTTCTCCAAGGGATCTTCCCAACCCAGGGATCAAACCCAACTCCAAATTAAGCAGACATCTCTGTACTAGCTATCTATGGGGTACAAAGTACTGCAATTATAATTGACTAAACTGGGAAAAAGTTGAAACCACACCCCTTAACCATTCTGGCATCATCTTTCTTATAGATAATCTAAGATACACCATGGGGTGCTCAAAAAAGATTCTACTTTCAGCATAAAATTGTCATCAACTCTGGGAGGTCAAAGGTTATTGGAGATAACATTTTAGGTAACTTAACAATGCAAATGGAAATTTCAACATTTAATAATTTGCTCCAAACAAAAATATAATTAACAACTCAATAGATCTTCTAGCTATTTGCAACTGCACTGCCTTAGGCATCTAAAGCTCTGTTTTATTTCTCAAACTCACACTCTGTAGATACACATGCATACACACACAGCCACATAAGATAGAATAGAGGGGAGAAAAAAAGGAAAGTTGATTCTATATAACTTCCATAACCACATCTATTCATCCAACGCAAAGTACATGTTCCATCCTCTCCTTTCCAAAATCTGCATTGTGGTATAAATTAAGAAAGGAATAGACTGGGCATTTCTTCCTATAGATATCCATTAGGGCTTCAATACCCTATGCCTCTAATCTACAGAATTCCATACAGTTGAAATAATAAGTAAATTATAAGTATGCACATTTCCATCTGTCAAAATTCAAGAGGTATGTAGCTATACATTTGAGCTTCCCTGATGGCTCTATGGTAAAGAATTTGCCTGCCAATACTGGAGACATGGGTTCGATCCCTGGTCGGGAAGATCCCCTGGAGAAGGAAATGGCAGCCCACTCCCGTATTCTTGCCTGCGAAATCTCATGCACAGAGAAGCCTGGCAGGCTACAGTCCATGGGGTCACAAAACAGTCAGACACAAGTTAGCAGTTAAATAACAACAAGCTATATATTCACATCTACAGACATGACTGTGATAAAATAAATAGTTTTTACTTAATTCTATTCTACAGTAACACTGGGATATGAAAGGGAAGTTAATTATTAAGGTATAAGTAGAGCCAGCTATGGATGATATAGCTAAAATATAGTAAAAATATCCTACTCTTACTACTACTAGCCTACATTTACAGGGTACCTATTATGCTGTGGAGCTTCCCTGGTGACTCAGAGAGTCAAGAGTCTGCCTACAATGCAGGAGATATGGGTTAGATCCCTGGGTCAGGAAGATCCCCTAAAGAAGGGAATGGCTACCCACTTCTGTGTTCTTACCTGGATAATCCCATGGACAGAGGAGCCTGGCAGGCTACAGTCCATGGGGTCACAAAGAGTCAAACACAACTGCGTGACTAACACTTTGACACACTTTATTATGTTGCAAGTGCATAATAAGTGCTTATATAGATCATTATATTTAATCCTGGCAATCTATATCTTCATATTATAGATGGGAAAACTGGGATGGTACTATTTTCTATTTGCCCCTCCTAAACCATCCTTCACCGTTCCCTACCCTGCTTTGTACCCCAGGAAGCCCACCCATATGGACCCTTATCCTCATGCTGCTCTTGGAATTCTGCTAATGAAGGGATCAGCTGAAGAGAGAAACAGCAGGATGTTGATTCCTCCCCTCCTCTGTCCCAGCCAGGCCAAGGTCTTGAAATGCTTGAGTTCTGCCCATGGCCACAGCTCCTGCTGGGAGGTCCCTCACCCAAAGTTTCAAAAACAAACTCTCTCTCTTCTGGCCCCTTTAGACTTAAGGGTGGCAATGTTTCCTTCTGTTGCCAGTCCCTGAGTGATTCACCATCCTTTGTTGGTTCCTTTCCCAACATCTTTGTAAACTCTTCTTCATTAGCACTTTGAGTGTGTCATCTGTTTGTTAATGTTCTAAGAGGGTAAAGGGATAGACGTAAAGGAGTTGTACACTTTAAATTGGTTGGACAGGTGAACGAGCAGATAATAATCATGGAGAGTTAGGGTATAGAGGCAGGTTCATTTTAAGTCTCTAGATCAGCTGTCTGTGGAGGTGCTCTACAGCCAACTTCTTGGTCAAGTGTAAGCCAAGCGGAGATCAAAGCTTTCCTGATGCAATATCTCCCACAGTCCTGATTTTCTATGTTACCACAGAAACAGAGGCCACCAGGAAAGGAGGAAGTGGTTTGAGTGTGCAATAAATACATGGCTATGTGACAGGCTAGATACCAAGACAGATGGTGATTTTACAAAGGTGGTATGCTGGATATTCATGAAAGCATCACTGTATACTGCCTGCTTCCCTATACACACACAAGCACACACACACATGCACGTGCACACACACACACGCACACACATGGCCCACAGACTCTGCATTCATGATCATAAAATGTTCAGGGAACCTAGCATTATTCTAAGAAGATGTATGTTAGTTACAAAGAGTAGACTAGATGTCCGGTTCTTCCCAACCTTCTCACAGTACCCTTTAACACATACACATCTCACATAGACTCACACACACTCAATTCACATACATCCTGCTCAACCCTTCTCAAGGAAACTCTCAGGGAAAACTGTATAAACAAATACAATTTATCTTCTATTGGCCTGAGTTTTCTTTTCTTTTTTTTTTTTTTCTTTTTTTTTTAATTAATTTTATTTTATTTTTAAACTTTACATAATTGTATTAGTTTTGCCAAATATCAAAATGAATCCACCACAGGTATACATGTGTTCCCCATCCTGAACCCTCCTCCCTCCTCCCTCCCCATACCATCCCTCTGGGTCGTCCCAGTGCACCAGCCCCAAGCATCCAGTATCATGCATTGAACCTGGACTGGCATCTCGTTTCGTACATGATATTTTACATGTTTCAATGCCATTCTCCCAAATCTTCCCACCCTCTCCCTCTCCCACAGAGTCCATAAGACTGTTCTATACATCAGTGTCTCTTTTGCTGTCTCGTATACAGGGTTATCGTTACCATCTTTCTAAATTCCATATATATGCGTTAGTATACTGTATTGGTGTTTTTCCTTCTGGCTTACTTCACTCTGTATAATAGGCTCCAGTTTCATCCACCTCATTAGAACTGATTCAAATGTATTCTTTTTAATGGCTGAGTAATACTCCATTGTATATATGTACCACTGCTTTCTTATCCATTCATCTGCTGATGGACATCTAGGTTGCTTCCATGTCCTGGCTATTATAAACAGTGCTGCGATGAACATCGGGGTACACGTGTCTCTTTCCCTTCTGGTTTCCTCAGTGTGTATGCCCAGCAGTGGGATTGCTGGATCATAAGGCAGTTCTATTTCCAGTTTTTTAAGGAATCTCCACACTGTTCTCCATAGTGGCTGTACTAGTTTGCATTCCCACCAACAGTGTAAGAGGGTTCCCTTTTCTCCACACCCTCTCCAGCATTTATTATTTGTAGACTTTTGGATCGCAGCCATTCTGACTGGTGTGAAATGGTACCTCATAGTGGTTTTGATTTGCATTTCTCTGATAATGAGTGAGGTTGAGCATCTTTTCATGTGTTTGTTAGCCATCTGTATGTCTTCTTTGGAGAAATGTCTATTTAGATCTTTGGCCCATTTTTTGATTGGGTCATTTATTTTTCTGGAGTTGAGCTGTAGGAGTTGCTTGTATATTTTTGAGATTAGTTGTTTGTCAGTTGCTTCATTTGCTATTATTTTCTCCCATTCTGAAGGCTGTCTTTTCACCTTGCTAATAGTTTCCTTTGATGTGCAGAAGCTTTTAAGTTTAATTAGGTCCCATTTGTTTATTTTTGCTTTTATTTCCAATATTCTGGGAGGTGGGTCATAGAGGATCCTGCTGTGATGTATGTCAGAGAGTGTTTTGCCTATGTTCTCCTCTAGGAGTTTTATAGTTTCTGGTCTTACGTTGAGATCTTTAATCCATTTTGAATTTATTTTTGTATATGGTGTTAGAGTTTTCATTTCCTATGTCCCTTAGAATCAGTCTCCACCACCCTCACCCATACGAGACTTTCTTCACCATTTGCCTTATCAGTATCTGAGCTCAGCAAATCATTCACCATTAAGAGTATGACTGAAAAGAGTAATACTCTTGAGACATTTATACTTTAACATAAGACCATCCTTGATTCAAATGTCACTAAGATCAAATCAGATCAGATTAGTCGCTCAGTTGTGTCCGACTCTTTGCGACCCCATGAATCGCAGCACGCCAGGCCTCCCTGTCCATCACCAACTCCCGGAGTTCACTCAGACTCACGTCCATCAAGTCAGTGATGCCATCCAGCCATCTCATCCTCTGTCGTCCCCTTCTCCTCCTGCCCTCAATCCCTCCCAGCATCAGAGTCTTTTCCAATGAGTCAACTCTTCACATGAGGTGGCCAAAGTACTGGAGTTTCAGCTTTAACATCATTCCTTCCAAAGAAATCCCAGGGCTGATCTCCTTCAGAATGGACTGGTTGGATCTCCTTGCAGTCCAAGGGACCCTCAGGAGTCTTCTCCAACACCACAGTTCAAAAGCATCAATTCTTCGGGGCTCAGACTTCTTCACAGTCCAACTCTCACATCCATACATGACAACAGGAAAAACCATAGCCTTGATTAGACAAACCTTTGTTGGCAAGGTAATGTCTCTGCTTTTGAATATGCTATCTAGGTTGGTCATAACTTTCCTTCCAAGGAGTAAGTGTCTTTTAATTTCATGGCTGCAGTCACCATCTGTAGTGATTTTGGAGCCCAGAAAAATAAAGTCTGACACTGTTTCCCCTGTTTCCCCATCTATTTCCCATGAAGTGATGGGACCGGATGCCATGATCTTCGTTTTCTGAATGTTGAGCTTTAAGCCAACTTTTTCACTCTCCACTTTCACCTTCATCAAGAGGCTTTTTAGTTCCTCTTCACTTTCTGCCATAAGAGTGGTGTCATCTGCATATCTGAGGTTATTGATATTTCTCCCGGCAATCTTGATTCCAGCTTGTGTTTCTTCCAGTCCAGCGTTTCTCATGATGTACTCTACATATAAGTTAAATAAGCAGGGTGACAATATACAGCCTTGACTTACTCCTTTTCCTATTTGGAACCAGTCTATTGTTCCATGTCCAGTTCTAACTGTTGCTTCCTGACCTGCATACAAATTTCTCAAGAGGCAGATCAGGTGGTCTGGTATTCCCATCTCTTTCAGAATTTTCCACAATTTATTGTGATCCATACAGTCAAGGCTTTGGCATAGTCAATAAAGCAGAAATAGATGCTTTTCTGGAACTCTCTTGCTTTTTCCATGATCCAGTGGATGTTGGCAATTTGATCTCTGGTTCCTCTGCCTTTTCTAAAACCAGCTTGAACATCAGGAAGTTCACGGTTCACATATTGCCAAAGCCTGGCTTGGAGAATTTTGAGCATTACTTTACTAGCGTGTGAGATGAGTGCAATTGTGCAGTAGTTTGAGCATTCTTTGGCATTACCTTTCTTTGGGATTGGAATGAAAACTCACCTTTTCCAGTCCTGTGGCCACTAAACACATTATTAATTACAGAGTTAAAGGAACCAGTTCTCAGTATAGTTTTGGGGAGGGGATGGGGGCAGAGGCAAAGGGACCTTTCATGCAGCTCCTGCAATTTCACTGCATGGGGTACAACTTCATCAGGCTAATGCAAGGCCTTTTTTCTTGTGTTTTTTTTTGTTTTGTTTTGTTTTCCCCCTCTGATGACAATATTCCATGGGAATGGAAGATGGAGATTGGGAACAGCATGCTCCCTCAAACCTATAATGCACCCTATTCTATCTAACCTAGTTCAGTTTCAGAATCCAAGTAGAACTGAAGAGATTCAAGTTCCTGGCCCCTGAAATTGTCTATCTGGAACAGACATCGGCAGATGCAGGGTCACGAAAAGGTCTCTGTGTGAATCAGGAAGATTATCCAGGGCTAAGAACAAGCTTCTTTAGCAAAGCACCACTGCTATTATCCATTGTTTAGAACTGGAATGGTGCAGTATGTGCAGACGCAGCTCTGTTGCAAGTTAAGAAGAGAAAGTCATCACCTATCACTTCTGACCATTAGAAGCTGACCTCAGTAAACCAGAAGAAACCACCCAGCTGCCATTTGAGCTTCAACACCAAGAAGAGAAAAAACGAAGTAGGAGTGTCCAGGCACAGAGTGGTTACTTGGTATTCAGTGAGCACAAAAAAGACACTAAAATTATTTTACAGCTGAGTTTCCTTCAGGTAATGGAACAAAGCACAGGCTCACTCTCTCTCTCTTCCTCTCCCCTCCCCCCTCTCCTCTTCCCAACCCCCTATATAAGACTCTTTCAAAATGCTAGAATCTGGTGTACTGAAGATTCTCTTCCAGTGTTCTAATGGGCCCTAACACCATTTATAAAGCTTTAAAAGCAAGCAATGTCCTTCTTTCCTCCATGAAATTTGGGTTGCTTTACTAGTAAATTAGAGGAGTTAGAAAAACAGGATGTGCTACAGCCTACATTCTGATAACTACCGATTTGTTCAACTGATTATTTCCCTTTGAGAGGGGTGCTATTTTTTTTTTCTTTTAACTGTATTATATAAGCCTGAATATTGTCAAAGAGATTCTGCAAAAGTAAAGTTGCTATGCACAGAACCGATCTTCACAGGCGAAAGTTTATTTTAATTATCAGACTTTATTTTTAAAAGCAGTTTTAGATTTACAGAAAAATTGTGCAGAAAGTCCACAGAGTTCCCATATACTTCCCTTCCCCCGCTGCAGTTTCCCCTGTTATTAACATTTTGCATTAATGTGGAACATTTATCAGTGTGTGGTATGTGAACCAATATTGATACATGATGACTAACTAAAATCCATAGTTTACATTATGGTTCACTGTGCTGTATAGTTCTATAGATTTTGACAAATGCATAATGTCATCTATCTACCATTACAATATCATAAAGGATAGCTTCACTACCCAAAAAATGCTCTTTCACCTCCCCATCCTGACAGCTTTCCCCACTCCCATTCTCCAGGAACCTCTGGTTCTCAAAATGGGTTCATTCTTAAGAGATTCACAAGAGAGAACAGGAAAGGCTTTACCTAAAATGGCAGTACATGAAACTTCAGAAAAAAGGCTGAAGCTATAAGAGATATGGAAGGCTGAAGTTATAAGTGAAAACAGAACAAAATGACAACACAGCTGTACTAGAAAGAACAAAATTTAGTATTTGTAATTTTTTAGTCATGGATATGTGTCACAAGTTAAAGCTTCGGAGTTCCACTAAATCTACCTAAAACCTGAAAATTATGGGACAAGTATTAGGAGAATGCCTTGAGAAATAACAGCCTAATATCTTATTTCTGAAGGCAGATGACAGCATTCTCTTTTCTCCACTGCTACTCTGAAAACATAAGGAAATGGGTTCCTAGAACACATCTGCTTGGAATGATCATACACATGAAGAAGAAAATGGCTTAAAGCTCATTCTAAAATAAACTCAAAAGTCAGGCCTACATGATTAGAAAAAAATTAAGAGAATAAACAAATCAGATGTGAACTTGTTTATTCCCGGGAAGATACTCTATTAGACTTACCAATAATTGAACAAGAATATTTCTAGTAGAAACTTTAATTTGGTCATGCCTTACCAATTTGAAATATTTTTATTCTCCTAGTTTATCTTTAAGCTTGTAAAGATAATATCTAAGTAATCTCATGGGATCATGAGCTATTGTAATTGACTTGTGTTTCAATATCAGAAAAGTTTTCAAAAGCATATTGTATGTTCCTTAATATAAAGGGATCTCAAGTATAAATCAATCTTCCCAATTTCCCATTGAGATGATTAGGGAAAAAAGTGTATTCACGATTAATCCAAATACACAAACTTTTGGGGATACAAATTGCATATGGTGAAAATTGAACTAATTCAGTCCCAGTTCTGCTGAAGTCCCAAGGGCAGAGGTGATATATTCCAGAATGAGGAGTGAGACACTGTTCAAAACCTACAGTTTTGTGGCTATTACCCCTTCTCCTCACCTTTCTTGAGTGTAGGTAAGTTAGAAAGCAAAGGAGAATATTGGAGAAAGCTACTGGTGTGCTGTGTGTCTCATCCTCCCCACAAGGGGGAGGAGCCAGGAAAGGACTTGCCCCTCACCTCAAGCCTAGGGTGAGGAACCTCAACAGAGTCACCGAGAGTAACTTGTGTTTCCTGGATGCAGCAGAATGGCAACTGATTTACACGCCCGAGAGCTCTAAAGGGCAAGAGGCTGGTGGAAGCAGCCTGGGGCAGCAAAGGAGTAGCTGGGGTTTAGTTGCACTCCTATGACGGGTGGAAGGTCCTGTGGACTCAAAGGGAGCTCCGCACATGCACTGGAAATCTGATTTACCAGCCCAGATCCAGCTTCTACCTTTTACCATGCTGTTCTGTGTCCTGGAAGCTGACCTCTACAGACTGTATCTACCAAACTGGCTGCTAGGTTTGCCAAATGGGAGGTACCAGAAGAGCAAGGGAGGAGAGAGAAGATGGGATTTTTCTTCTCCCTAGTTCCCACCTGCTGGCTGAGTCAACAGAGGCTCCTGGGAAGTCCACTGTTTCTGCTGGACAGTCCTCTCCTGCAGATATAGGTCTCTCTACTCTCTCTGTCAACATCCTTCCCTGGTCTCCCAAGCCCAGGGGCCATAATGGCTCTATGCTGTTAATAGGTGTTTCACATCCCTTTCTTGTGTCCCTTAACCCTGCCCACATTTCTGTGAAGAGTCCCTTCACTGAACTCTCAATTCCTCTACTGGAATGTGCCATCTGTGCCCCACTCCTGACCCAGTGACAGAGCACACAGGTACCAGCATGAGGTCTCCTTAGATTCTAACCAAGAATGCTGATGAATGCTGATCCTTAACAACACAAACATCCCAATTTAAAAAATGGGCATCTAGAATGGTGAATCCTTTACAGAAGGTTTTCTTTTTTTTTAAATATAAATTTATTTATTTTAATTGGAGGTTAATTACTTTACAATATTTTATTGGTCTTGCCATACATCAACATGAGTCTACCACGGGTGTACATGTGTTCCCCATCCTGAACACCCCTCCTTGCTCCCTCCCCGTACCATCTCTCTGGGTCATCCCAGTGCACCAGCCCCAAGCACCTGGTATCATGCATCGAACTTGGACTGGTGATTCATTTCATATATGATATTATACATGTTTCAATGCCATTCTCCAAAATCTCCCCACCTCTCCCTCTCCCACAGAGTCCAAAAGACTGATCTATACATCAGTGTCTCTTTTGCTGTCTCGTACACAGGGTTATTGTTACCATCTTTCTAAATTCCATATATGTGCGTTAGTATACTGTATTGGTGTTTTTCTTTCTGGCTTACTTCACTCTGTATAATAGGCTCCAGTTTCATCCACTTCATTAGAACTGATTCAAATGTATTCTTTTTAATGGCTGAGTAATACTCCATTGTGTATATGTACCACAGCTTTCTTATCCATTCATCTGCTGATGGACATCTAGGTTGCTTCTGTAAAGGATTCACCATTCTAGAGGGCATTAAGAAAATTCAGGATTCATGAGAAGAGGTCAAAATGTCAGTATTAACAACAGTTTGGAAGAAATTGATTCTAACCCTCAAGGAAGATTTTTGAGGGATTCGGTACTTCAGTAGGGGAAGCTACTGCAAACATGGTGGAAATAGCAAAAGAACTAAAATTAGAAGTGGAGCCTGAATATGTGGTTGAACTGCTGCAATTTCATAACAGAACTTGAATGGATGAGAAATTGTTTCTCACAGATGAGCAAAGAAAGTGGTTTCTTGAAATGGAATCTACTCCTGGTGAAGATGCTATAAGGATTGTTGAAATGACAACAATGGATTTAGAATATTACATAAACTTAGTTGATAGAGCAGGGACAGAGTTTGAGAATACTGACTCTAATTTTTTGAAAGAAGTTCTACTGTGGATAAGATGCTATCAAACAGTGTTGCATGCTACAAAGAAATTATTCATTAAAGAAAGATCCAATCTATGTGGCAAAGTTCACTGTTGCATTATATTAGGAAATTATCACAGCTACCCTAATCTTCAGTGACCACTACTCTGATCAGTCAACAGGCAGCAACATGGAGATAAGATCCTTCACCAGCAAAATGATGACAACTCACTAAAGTTTCAGATGATGGTTAGCATTTTTTTGCAATAAAATGTTATAAAATTAAAAAAATAAATAAAAAAATGGGCAAAGGACTTGAATAGACATTTTTCCAAAGAAGAAATACAAATGGCAAATAACCACATAAATTGCTGCTCAGCAATACTAGTCACTAGGAAAATGCAAATCAAAAATCAAAACCACCTGATGTGACACCACTTCACACCCACTGGGATTTTTTATTGTTAAAAATAAGTGATGAATAACAAGTGTTGGTGGGGAACTCTTGTACACCACTGGTACACAACATCAATTGGTGTAGCCACTATGGAGTTCAGTATAATGATTCCTCAAAAACTTAAACATTTAAGTTTTACCATTAAAATTACCATACAACCCACAAACTACTTCTGAGCACATTTAAAAAGAAAAAAAAAACTGAAAGCAAACACTTGAACAGATACTTTTATACTCATGTACATAGCAGCATTATTCACGACAGACAAAGGTGGAGGCACTCTGGTGTCCATCAATAGATGAATGGATAAACAAAATGTGGTATATTCATACAATGGTATATTATTCAGCCTTAAAAAGGAAAGAAATTCTGACACTTTCTGCAACATAGAAGAACCTTGAGGACATTATGCGCAGTGAAATAAGCCAGTCATGAAAGGACAAACAGTATTTGGCTCTGCTGATATGAGGCATCCAGAATAATCAAATTCATAGAAACAGAAAGTAAAATAGTGCTTACCAGGGACCAGGGAAAGGGGAAACAAGGAGTTAGTGTTTAATGGATACACAGTCAGTTTGGAAAGACTAAAAACTTCTGGAGATGGATGATGATGATAGCAACACTGCAATGGGAATGTACTTAATGCCACAGAATTGTACACTTAAAAATGGTTAAAGTGGTAAGTTTTATGTTACATATATATATTTACCACATTTTTTTTTAAAAAAGAATGCTGATAACCAAGTGAAAGACCTCAACAAAAGGACCCTGATGTGTACAGCCAGAAGCCTAGGAGCTAGCAAAACATCTTAAGGCATAGGCCAGGAGAAGTGCTGTTACCCACAAAAGAAAGTAAAATTGAGTCATCTCCAGTGACAGAGAGATTTCCAGAAACCACGGAAAATAGTGAGTACTTTCCTGCCCAACCTCTCTTCTCTCTGATGACACAAACCACCATGCTTCAAGGTTAGCAAGCATGCTGCAAAGGAGAAACTGAAGCACTGAGTGGGAAAGAGAGAAGCATCCTAGCTTCCCCCCACTATAGATGGCCAGCTTCCAACAGCCCTGCCCTGGGGTAACAGGAAAGTTTGAGACAAATCAGGAATTACTAACAAAGACTGTGTCTCATGACCTTCCAGAGGAAGCGGAAGTGACAAGGAGAGGCATGAGGCTATATCTAAATTTCAAACAAGAACAAGAATCAGTAGAAGCACAGAATAAACGCAAGTGACAAAAATTAAGTTGCTTTATGATGACCCTCCATGATAAATACTTGTTCAAACCTAATAGTTATATGAGTTATTTAATTGCCTATGTTTTAAAATGCACATCCTACAGAATTATGTATTAATTTTTGAATATTGCAATTCTTATGGAACAGTTATATCTGGACTCTCCAGTTCTGTGCAAACTTTAAGTAATCAAACAGCTTTCTAAAAATCACATCTTCACATATGTCTGAATTGTTAACAACATTTTCTGAATCTACCCTCACTGGAAATTTTACTACAAGTCATGACTTTCCAGTCATATTAAGTTAGAAAGCTATTTCCTTCTGTCTTGAGGTACACATTTATGGTACCCACAATATAAATACCTACCATACTGCTTTAAAAGGCATGGTTAAAATTATATGCAGCACCTGCCATTGCAAACTCATACCTCCAGGAGTAATAACAGAAACTGTATTGCATTTCTTTGCCTCCTTTTTTACTCATCATGTCAGCACACCTCTGTGAGCAAATAAAAATAGCACTGACTGAGGTCATTTCAGTCTAATGTGTCTTCCCCAAATAGTACTTTGCTGTTCAAAATAAAGTAGTTGAATGAGTGCCCTGTAATGTGAGAGACTTTATCAGGATTCCAATATAAGGTAACTCCCACAGGCACATACAGAGACTGACAATAAAATACCAATCCAGACCCACACTATCTTTAACAAACTAAGATTCTCCAACTGTATTCTTTTCCTGGTAGGCATTGCCCTGCACATTTGTCCTTCATGTGGTACACTAGTCTCTGCACATCGTATGTTATGCCTTGGGGAGTCTCCGAGTAAACTCCAAGTGAGAGTCTCAGAGTTATTTCTATTTAGAAAGGTTTGGATTCTCTCCTGAGCAAACAGTCTTCTAAATTACAACTATTAACAAAGGCATTTTACAAGTTCCACTGAGAGTTACCCTTTCCCAGACACTTTTAAATGAACACCTTAATCATGGCGCCAAGCTCCCTTGATCAACAAATTCTCTAGCCAGGCAGTCAAGGCCCTTCACAATTTGGTACCCTCTAATGGGTCAGCTCTCTTTTCCACTCTGCCAGGAAGTTCATGAACCACAGTCACATTCGTCTTATAAGCTCACTGCTGCTGGGCCTTTGATCTGCCATTAGCTCACTCTAAAGAAATTTCTACCATTCCTTTGGTATTTCAAATCCTACTCATCCTTCAAGGTCTAGTGCAAATCCCTAGTTCTCATCCTTCAGAAAGTCCTTCTCCAGATCAAGCCAAGAGAAGTACTGACTCTTTCCCTAAACTGCCAAAACATTGCCTCACATGGGCTTGTTTTGTATAGAATTTTCCAACCTTCCTGTCTTAACTGCCCAACTGGGTTGAAAGCAATCCAAAGACGGGGACTAGTGATTCTATTATTGGATGTTCCACTGCTTAGTATTCACACTGCTGAGTATGTATCTTACACATAGCAAGCTGTCACAAATAATTATTGAATAATAACAAGAACAGCAATCATAACTGTCTGGAAATGTATTCATCTAACGTTTTGTTTTATGCATTTTAAAGATTCATTCAAAAAAGAATGCCGAGTCTTTGTTTATTACAGTAATTTTCTAAAAGTCCCCCTGTTAGTTGCTTTATTTGATAGGATATAATTTATCCCTTTGGGGTTGCACTATATAATCCATCCTAGAAATTACATTTCAGGAAAAATAAGTGATAAGTGCTCTGCTTCACTCAGCCCATTTGTATAACTGACACCCTTTCCTACCTCTGAGTAGGTCCCAGCCATCAGTTCCTTTAAACCACCCATGCTCACTGGCCTCTGCCTATTCCTCCTTCTGACAGACTGCCGGTTGACCCCAGTCTACACTCCTCTCCCTGGTCTCTCAGACTCTCTTTCCTCTTTAACATACAGTATTATGTAGCAGGAAGTCTTCCATAAAGGAGACACTTATCACATGCCTGATGATGTTTCCATTAAAACAAATTTCTGTTCCTAAAACTGAAACTCAGTCTCTGTGTTGAAATCCATTCAAAAATGCACCCTCCAACCAATTTCTCCAATATGGAAAACAAACCCATTTGTTCAATTTACATGATGTTTTCTGAACTGAAACCTACAAACCATAGTCTGATGATGAAATATTTGACACATGACTCGTGTGGCATAAATAGAAAAAATATATATAGCAGACCTGAAACATTATCAATTTATTTAAAAACTGTGCATCCAGGAAGTCCCTCGTGATACAGTGGATAGGAATCCGCCTGCCAATGCAGGGGATGTGGGTTCAATCCCTGGTCTGGGAAGATTCCACATGCCATGGAGCAACTAAGTTCATGTGCCACAACTACTGAGCCCTCACTCTACAGCCAACAAGCCGCAACTACTGAAGCCCACGTACTGCAGCTACCTAGAGCCCAAGCTCTGCAACAAGAGAAGCCACTGCAATGAGAAGCCCAACACGATAACCAGAGAGTAGCCCCCACTCACTGCAACTAGAGAAAGCCCTCCTGCAGCAGTGAAGACCGAGCACAACCAAAAACAAAAATAAAGTTTTTTAAAAACCTGTGCATGCTTTCTTGACTTATCCCTATGCTCTTGCTGTTCTGTTATTCTTCAGTAGTAAGGAAATTAAAAGACGCTTACTCCTTAGAAGGAAAGTTATGACCAATCTAGACAGCATATTAAAAAGCAGAGACATTACTTTGCCAACAAAGGTCCATCTGGTCAAGGCTATCTATGGTTTTTCCAGTAGTCACGTATGGATGTGAGAGTTGGACTATAAAGAAAGCTGAGTGCCAAAAAATTGGTGCTTTTGAACTGCGGTGTTGGAGAAGACACACACATCTGTGGGCCAGATGAAACCTATGGCCCAACAGTTTGCAACCTCAGGTTTAAATGATCTTCCTTTCTTGCTTTCTTATACAAAATTCTCTACGTGTTCTCTGTATGCTTGTTTTATAAACTAATAAGATTTTATATTTTACCCATTTTTTAAGAAATCTGGCTGAAAGGGAACACCAGACAAAACGACATAGCAGAGGAAACACAGGATGTAAAGTCAGAAGACCAATTCAAGTCTCTGTTTCATTCTTCAGCGCTATATGGCTTTAGGCAAGCAGCTTACCTTTTGGGAAACTAAGTTTCATCATCAGTAAAATATGGATAATTCCAACAGTTCTAAGTTGTAGGCTGATGCTGATATTTGAATGAAAGTGTATAAATGGAAGCACTTTGTAAACTCTAAAGCACTAAACAGCCCTCAGGGGTGATATTATATTGTCTAACTCCCCAAAGACCAATTCAGGAAAAAAATCAGACTTTGAGATTAACTGAATATCACTTATGGTAAAATAATAATAATGAAAAAAGACTTCTCAGAGGCCAACAATTTGTTCTGATGTTAAATGTTACATCTACAAACATTATTATACCAAAGTAAGTGAAATGTGGTATCAAACCTTCAGGTAATTTGTAGCACATACACAGAGTTTAATCTCTTCTGGCCCCTGAAGCATCCACTCAAATAAACAGGCAAAATCTACTCAGTTCAGGGTCTCTAGATAGGTGCTTGGTGGGAATCTTGAAACTCAGGACTCAGAATGATACACAAGGACCTGTTAAGAATGACAGAATACACACTGTGACGAAAGCTCTGAGCAATTTCCATGGCTATAGGCTGATAAAGGATACATAGGGGATGCTGTATCTGTCCATAGATAAAGGATACAGAGGGGATGCTGTATCTGTCCATAGACTAGGATCTGATCAGTCCTTGCTCTGAAACTGAACCACAAGAAGAGTTTCAGCCCTATCCAAGTCCACTTCTGGAGTTCCTAGATTTCTTATTCTCAACTATTCCAGGGATGGTTTTATGGTTTTAGTCACCCAGTCATGTCCAACTCTTTGCTACCCCATGGACTGTAGGCTGCCAGACTCCTCTATCCATGGGATTTCCCAGGCAAGAATACTGGAGTGGGTTGCCATTTAATTACAGAGAACCCTTAGACTTCTCTAGTTAACCTCAAGAATAGCTAAGTAATCCTGTGGTCCACGCCCATGGCGCCTCACTGAAAGTGAGCTTTCCATAATCTCGATTAAGCAATCAGGGGTTGGCAAATTATTTCTGTAGAAGGTCAGGTGGCAAATATTACAGGTTTTGTGGACCACAGGGCTCTCTGTCACAACTATGTTGCAGCCGCAGGCTACACCTAATTGAGTGAGCACACTGTGCTGTGATCAAACTGTAATTTACTGAAAAGGTAGAAGGCCACAATTTACCAACCCCTGCGTTGGGCTATTTATTCACTTCATTCTGTGAGCTATAGTCAATATCATCTGATACTGAATTGTTGAGGAATTATTTTTATGATAAAGGATGCCAAGGAAACTAAGGAAATACTGCAAGATGCTTTACACAATGGAGTTTGCTTTCTTCTCAAGGCAACCCTACGAGGGGTTTATTGTGCTTCCCACTTTACAAGTGAAGAAATTGAGATTCTGCAACCTTTAATAAACCAGCTCAGTTACACAGCTAGTGAATGACAGCCAGGATTTCTCCTAGGTTTCTCTGACCCTACCTTGTCTTTCCACCAAAGCATTCGGCTGCTCATGTGGTATACTCAGGAATTTCTGAATGTCTCCAAAAATTCCTGAGCTAATCTGAGATATAGAAACTCATTAAACTTTCATTAAAAAATGTTCATAATGAAAGTGAGTATGAAAAAATTTAGCTTGAATGAATCATGCAACAGGAAGCGTAAGACTAAATTCCATTCACTATCCTTTTGCTTTCGATTGAGCCTATAAATTTTATGTGTAAAGCCTTAGGTAGAAGAAGCCAATGAACTAATCACAGGCCCCTTTCTAATACAGTAGACTTTTGTAGAACAGATAAATCATTTTTTTTCTGGCATTTTCGCTGGGACTTCCTACTCTCTCACTACAAACAATATCACCAGAAACATGTTTTACCTTCTCTTGGGCTTAAATTTGAAATACAAATCTATTTTGCAAACTTAATAGTCAGTGTTATGGACCACCCAGGAGACAATCATTAAAAGGAAAGAACTCCATTATTTAAAAAAAAAAAAATCAAATATTTATCACGAAGAAATTATGAACATGATACTCTTTTTATTGAGGATCTGATAAATAAACCATATTTAAATGGGTTTTTAAATGCATTTCCTTAATAGTGAAAATGTTTTCAGTGGATCTTAGTTCATTTGTGAAGTCCAACCTACTGTCTCTGACTTTTAAGGTAGTAATGTGCTTTAACTTCCTTGAAAACCAGAGCCAGTCACCATTGAAGGATTTGTAACATATTTGAACATTGCTATTTTAGTTGCTAAGAAAAATTAGTTTCAAATGTTTTTAAGATAACCAAAGTTTTCTAATTACAAATTACTATAAGGGACAAATATAAAATTAATCCAGTAATTTAAAAGAGCTTCTTTGTCTTTGAATCAGTAATATGCCTTTAACTACTGAAACATAGGAAGTAAAACATGTTGAAACAAACCATTAAAACATGTTATATTTCAAGAAGTTGGAAAGTACCCATTTTCCACAGATCTGCTTAATCACTACACTAATAAAAACAAATCCAAAAAGTTCCTCAGCAAAGCAAGATTTGTGCTTTGATAACCAACTAGTTGAAGCTTAATATAAATACAACTGGTAGTTGTGTTCCAGTTATGCTTCCCTTGAAGGGATATAAAAGATGCAACTGATAAAATGAAAAACCTGGGAAGCATAGTTAACCTTTCTAACTAGAAGACTCTGGGATTTAATGGTACTTCATGATGAAAATATTACACTTTATTCATCCTTCTACAATCTTTTATGCATTTTGTAGATCTGCATATTACTTTAAAGACTAATTACACAGACCTGGAGGGTAAACTGGCAGATGGCTTTCAATCCAACCTACAAAATAGCAGAACTTCTATTTTCAGAGAACAATGGTAATTCTAACCACATCCCTCCAGGTCTCTCAGCAGCCTTTGATCCCTTTGAAATAGTGTCTTTTCATCCTCTTTCTATCTTCAGTGTTTAGCGCAAGGTCCAGCAATAATGGTAAAAGCAACGACTAACAGAAATTCTATCCTTTCCATACGGCAAGTTCTGTGCCAGTTAAGTCTTTCACAGAAAATTCTTGTGTAAGCCTCAAAACCCAATTTTACTAACTGCTAAGTAAATTTTAAATAAATGAACAAATATATTCACTTAAGTATCTGTGCATGCTAAGTTGCTTCAGTTGTGTCCAAGTCTTTGTGACTCAATAAACTATAGCCTGCCAGTGTCCTGTGTCCATAGGATTCTCCAGCCAAGAATATTGGAATGGGTTACCATGCCCTCCTCCAGGGGATCTTCCCAGCCCAGGGACTGAACCTGAGTTTCTTACATCTCCTGCACTGGCAGGCAAGTTCTTTACCACTAGTGCCACCATATATCTGTAACTGTAATTTAAATAAAATAAGGAGTTTGTTCTTACAAGGAGCTCCTGGGCAAGTCCATTTTATAAGTACAATGCAAATAGTCACTGCCCTCCCTACCTCCTCACTTGAATAAAAGTACAACAGGGAAGAAAAATATTTTATAAATTATGAACCACCAACTTGATGGACATGAGTTTGAGCAAGCTCCAGGAGTTGGTGATGGACAGGGAAGCCTGGCATGCTACAGTCCATGGGGTCACAAAGAGTTGGACACGACTGAGCGACTGAACTGATGAACCAAAATCTATTTTATCAAAATGGTTAATTTGTAAGTCAATTTTTTAATACTTTTTCTTTAAAATTACTCCACCATTTAGCTAAGAGAAAGATCATACTTTAAAAAATAGACAAGTTAAATAATTAGTGGAAAAATATTAATATTTAAAAGGATTGAATCAACAAATTGTTAAGGCTCTCCTTTTCTTAAGAGAGGCTGGTTGACTTGTAGCTAAGGACAGAAGCTAGTTCATTCAAGGTTCCAATTCTGGCTTGTATTATCCTGGTCAAGTCACTCAGCTCACGTCTTTGGATCACAGCTACTGTCTCAACAGCTCAGGCTACCTCATATTCACATCACAAAAGGAACCAAAACAGTGGTAAGGCCCACTTAAAATATGATGTGTACATTAAAGTCTATACTTGTGAGAGTCCCATGAAAGTCAAAGTGAAGTCGCTCAGTCATATACGGTTCTTTGCGACCCCGTGGACTGTAGCCCACCAGGCTCCTCCGTCCATGGGATTCTCCGGGCAAGAATACTAGAGTGCTACTAGAGAAGATCCTTCTCTAGAGGATCTTCCCGACCCAGGAATCAGACCCAGGTCTCCCGCATTGCAGGCAGATGCTTTAACCTCTGAGCCACCAGGGAAGCCAATAGCTAATCATGATTCAGAATAGTCAGTAGTTTTCAAATTTGGGAGACCTATAAAATTCTAGAAACATAATTTGGATTAAACCTCAGGAGATTGGCAAGAGTTGGCCAATGAAACAGAGTTGGCCAGAGTTGGCCAGATGAAACAAACAAAGACATCAAAAAGTTGAAAAAAAGATTTCTTAGAAAGTATGAGGGCATGGGAAAGGTGTTTTAAATTATCATTGTGATAAGAACTTAACACAAAACCTGCCCTTAATAATTTTTAAGTGCATAATACAGTATCATTAACCATAGGCGCACAACATTGCACAACAATGGATCTCTAGAATTTACTCATTTTGTATAACTGAAACTTGTATAACATCGAAGAGCAACCTCCCCTTTCTCCCTCGCCCAACCCCTGAGAATGGCCTTTCTACTCTCTGCTTCTACCAACTTAACTATTAATATTTTTGATGCTTCACATAAGTGAAATCGTACAGTACTTGTCCTTCTGTAACTAGTTTATTTCACTTAGCATAATGTCTTTTAGGTTCATCCATGTTG
This sequence comes from Bos taurus, assembly GCF_002263795.3. Taxonomy (NCBI): domain Eukaryota; kingdom Metazoa; phylum Chordata; class Mammalia; order Artiodactyla; family Bovidae; genus Bos; species Bos taurus. The sequence goes on along the minus strand of NC_037329.1, from coordinate 86,503,785 downwards.
TCACATATGCCAGTACTTCTTTCTTTTTTAAGGCTGAACAATAATCCATTGTGTGTGTGTGTGTGTATATATGTACATACTTCATTTTCTTTATCCATTCATCCATTGAAGGACATTTTGTTTGTTTCCACGGGGGAAGTTTAGAGACAGTTAAAAGTAAAGCTTTCTTTGACCGTGGCTTTCTTTGAGAATTTAAAGCCAATAATGCTCTATTTTCTTTAATGAATTTATATGACTACTCTTTAAAAATCTAATAAATTCTATACCACAGGATCAATAAAATAATAACAAATAGGATCAGTAAAATACTAACGAATAGTGTCTAAGTCAGAGGGTTGCTGAAATACATTGCAGCAGACTGTTTTCCAAAGGATGTCTATAAAATTACCTTCAATTCCACATGCTATTTTCAAATGTGACTTTGATAATCCCATCAAGAGGAGGAGTTTATTTCTCCAGCTCTTTGAATGTAGACAGGCCCTGAGACTGCTTTGTTTAGTAGAGTAACAACAAAAATAATCCTACGCCAGTTTTAAGTGTCTATAAACAAGAATTATTTTACATTGCTATCAGTTACTGCAACTTACAGAGTGTAAAATAGTTCAAAGAATTCCAGAAAAACATCTACTTCTGCTTCACTGACTATGCTAAAGCCTTTGACTGTGGATCACAACAAAGTGTGGGAAATTCTTAAAGTGACGGGAATACCAGACCAGCTTACCTGTGTTGTGAGAAACCTGAATGTGAGTTAAGAAACAACAGTTAGAACCAGACAGGAACAACAGACTGGTTCAAAATTGGGAAAGGAGTACGTCAAGGCTGTATATTGTCACCCTGCTTATTTAACGTATACACAGAGTACATCATGTGAAATGTCAGGCTGGATGAAGCACAAGCTGGAATCTAGATTTCTGGGAGAAATAGCAAAAATCTCAGATTGTAGTGATATGCAGTTGATATCACTAATGGCAGAAAAGTGAAAGTGAAAGTTGCTCAGTCGTATCCAACTCCTTGCGACCCCATGGACTATAAGTCCATGGAATTCTCCAGGCCAGAATACTGGAGTGGGTAGCCATTCCCTTCTCCAGGGGATCTTCCCAACTCAGGAATCGAATCCATATCTCATGCATTGTAGGCAGATTCTTTACCAGCTGAGCCACCAGGAAAGTCCAAGAATACTGGAGTGGGTAGCTTATCCCTTATCCAGGGGATCCTCCCAACCCAGGATTCAAACCAGAGTTTCCTGCATTGTAGGTGGATTCTTTACCAGCTGAGCAACCAGGGAGAGAGGAACTAAAGAGCCTCTTGATGAAGGTGAAAGAGGAGAGTGTAAAAGCTGGCTTGAAACTCAACATTCAAAAAACTAAGATCATGGATTCATGTTGATGTATGGCAAAACTAATACAATATTGTAAGGTAATTAGCCTCCAATTAAAATAAATAAATTTATATTTGAAAAAAAAATCATGACATCCGGTCCCATCACTTCATGACAAATAAGTGAGGAAAAAGTGGAAACAGTGACAGATTTTATTTTCTTGGACTCCAAAATCACTGCAGAAGGTGATTGCAGACATGAAATTAAAAGACGCTTGCTCCTTGGAAGAAAAGCTATGACAAACCTAGACAGCCTATTAAAAAGCAAAGACATCTCTTTTCTGACAAAGGTCTGTATAGTCAAAACTATGATTTTTCCAGTAGTCATATATGGATGTGAGAGTTCGACCATAAAGAAGGCTGAGTGCCAAAGAATTGATGCTTTTGAATTTTTGTGCTAGAAGACTCTTGAGAGTCCCTTGGACAGCAAGGAGATCAAACCAGTCAATACTAAAGTAAATAGACCCTGAATATTCATTGGAAGGACTGATTCTAAATCTGAAGCTCCAATACTTTGGCCACCTGATGCGAAGAGCTGACTCACTGGAAAAGATCCTGATGCTGGGAAGGATTAAGGGCAGAGGAGAAGGGATTGACAGAGGATGAGATGGTTGGATGGCATGACAGACTCAATGAACATGAGTTTGAGCAAACCCCAGGAGACAGTGAAGGACAGGGAAGCCTGGCATGCTGCAGTCCATGGGGTTACAAAGGGTTGGACACAATTTAGCAATGGAACAACAACAGTTCAAAGACAATGAAGATTAAAATCAGATAACACAAAATTATATCTCCTTGATATTTCAGTTTTCTACAAGTGAGAAGTCCAGGCTATCCTGGCACCTTATATGTTGAGATGAGGGAGAGAAAGAGAAATCACCACATGTAAGAGTGGAGGCACCATACATTTTAGTAAAGAAATGAACTTGGATCATCCATACCAATCAAGCCTCAGATGATTAATTCTAGCACCATCTGCTATATGACTAGCATTGTATATGAGACCCAGTGCAAACAATGCAGCTGAGCCCAGGGAAACTACAGAACAGCATAACTAATAAATGTTTTGCCTAAGTTATTAAAAAAATAAAGTAAAGCTTTCTCTATGTTCTTCAGCAAATTCCTAACTATTCTCTGGGATCATGCACTTAAATTTGCAAAGTGTTTGGGCATCAATGGAAGTGGAAATAATGTGAAAGATGGAAGAAATATACAGGGCCACTTAATGTTCATTGTCATTTTATTTTGTCAGTTTTAGATCTCTTTATATGTTATGGACTGAATATTTGTACACCCGCATCCCTAAATTCATATTTTGAAGCCCTAACTCCAGTGTGGCTATATTTGGAGATGGGGCCTCTAAAGGAAGTAATTAAAGATAAATGTGGTCATGAGGTGGGGGCTCCTGATCCCAGAGGATCAGTCATAATAAAGACACCAGAGAGCTCAGTTGCTAGCCCTCTGCATGCACACCAAGGAAAGACCATGTGGGCACACAGAGAGAAGGCAGCCATCTGTAATTCACAGAGAGACAGCTCACCAGAAACCAATTCTGCTAGCACCTTAATCTTGGACTTTCAGTTTCTGAAACTGTAAGAAAATAATTCTATCATTTAGGTCACCCAGTTTATGGTATTTTTTTAAGGCAGTCCAAGCTGACTAATACAATATATGTGCCAATTCCACTGGTCAAAGGATATCACTTTTAATAAAAATTCAAGCAGAAATTAGTTGCTTCATTAATTAATGTCAAATAGGATATGAGTTTTTACTTTCTAGTGGTTAAGTACAAACTGCTCATATAAATTAATCTATTATTCCTTGAGACAAAAGACTACAATTAAACCCAAAATTTACAACTATATTACAGACTTTTTAATCTAAAATTATTAAAATCTATAGGTAAGATTATAAATGCAAGGTTCTAGGCAAATGCACAAGTCTGACAAGAAATGCTACCCAGAATACAATCACTTCAAGGCTATGACTTTGGAAAGACACTCGGCCTTTCTTCATTTGTAAAGTAGGGCAACTGAATCAGAAGATCCTTACTCAACCTCTTTCGTATACTATGGAACTAATTTCTCCATCATGCCCATGGTTTGAAAGGTCTTTCTACATGGATTTATTTAATTGATTATTATGGATAAACTCATTTTTGAAAGTAGAGGCTTCTTTCAAGAACACACATATCAAGCCTTTAAAGAATTTCTCCCTTTAGCCATCACAGTCTCATTAAAAACTCCATATGAGAATAGGAAGGAAAATAAAGGTAGAATTCTACCTACTTGTCTTCAGGGTTCCCCTAAATGGTGGACAAAAAGTAACAGCTATGTGTCAATGTGATTTATTTGCAAAATACCTATGTAGAAGAGGGGAAAATGAATTAAAAATGGATGACTTAAAATTGCTTGTTATTGAGAACTTTCTCATTAATAATTTAGTCTGAGCAGGTGAGCAGGCAAAGCAGGCATGCCTCTATGATTTTTCTCTTTTCAGAGAGAGAAAACCTAGTGTTTTCAAAACCTAGTCTACTTTGAAATCAGAATCATTTCTTTTTTATTTTTTTTATTTTTAAACTTTACATAATTGTATTAGTTTTGCCAAATATCAAAATGAATCTGCCACAGGTATACATGTTTTCCCCATCCTGAACCCTCCTCCCTCCTCCCTCCCCATACCATCCCTCTGGGTCGTCCCAGTGCACTAGCCCCAAGCATCCAGTATCCTGCATCGAACCTGGACTGGCAACTCTTTACATTTGTTTTCATATAAATTCTCTGATAAACTTCATTACATATTACAGTTAGAAAAGAGGTGTAATTCCCTACTCCCCATCCAGAGGTTCCTTTGCCCTAACCTTACATTGTATAAGAAGAACAACTGTTGGTTTTATTGATTGTAGTTGGCTTGAGGTGTAGTGTATTTGAAGGTGAGCAAATGCAACTTCAATGCATAAGAAAAGTCTTCAGTCTTTTAACATTAAAAGAAAAAAAAGAAAATGTTTAATTTTGCTTAAACTAGAACATCCCTCCTCCAGATCCCCTGATGGCTGGCTCCTTCACAGTTTAGCTCAATATAATCTCAGAGAACCCTCTCTGACCATTCTAACCAAACCAAGTCACTTGCCACCATATCAGCCTGCTTAATCCCCCTCATAGGATTTAATACCACCTACATTACAGGATTTTGTGAGGATTAACATTTTAAATCCATGTTAAATAAAGCCTAACACTTAAAACTCCATAGTATTAGCTATTATCAGACATTATTTTGTTAATTTTCTCTCTTATTGTCCCCTCACTGTTATTTTCTTTGCTATCTTTCCAGTGTCTAGGACACTGCCAATACATAAAAGGTGCTCAATAAATTATTTATTAAATAAATTGTTGCATTCTTCTCTCACTCATCATTACGGCACAGCTGAATGAACTCATATAGTCATTTCCTCAATTGAAATTTTATGCACAAAGCATAAAAAGTGACAAGATACATACAAGACAAATTAATAAGTGAGTCTGTGTCCTTACAGCAGAACCAAGGCATCAATAGATAATTATGTTACAATATGGTATGGAATCACAAGAAAGGTATAAATCAAGTACCTGTATGTTCAGAAGGCTTCCAGCCATCAGCTGCCATTTTATGTGTTGGAATCTCCACAAAATATATTCCATCTGAACTCTGGGATGGATGAGATCCATATACCCCATTGTGTGCTAGACAGGACCACTCAGATATCCTAGAGGCATCTTAAAATTGAACTAATATTTCTCACCTGGACTGCTTTTCCCTTTTACTTCTATCTCCATTGGTGTTCACATATCTCTTGTGTCTCAAGACAGAAATCTAGAGGCTATTTTATTGTCTTCCACTTTGTGCATTTCACCACATCTAATCAGTCTTAGTATTTCTTTCCAAGTATTTCTTATCTAGTTCATGGAGATTTCTCAAATTTCATCCCTTCTATTCCCTGTGTATTGTCATTTCCCTGTGTATTGTACATTTCCCTGCACAACCTCTTACAAACCATATGGAAGGACTTACGTGTCATTTCCTAGCATTTTTCACAGCCTGGATTTCAATATGAGGATGAATAAATGAATGAGCAAATGGTATAGGAAAACAGAAAAGGAGCAACTCTGATGATGTCAGGAAAAGCCTCACAGACAAGGCACTATTTGAGCTTGTTTTAAATGATCAGTGGGAACTGGCCAAGGTAAGAAGTAAGCAGGATATTTCAGGCCTCAGAAGATCATGGGCTTTTCTGGGAGCAGTGAAATTCTCAGCATCACCAGGACAGGAGAGATAGCCGAATAAGTGGTTAAAGGTGAACCTGGAGAAGGCAACTGGGAACTTAAAGGGATCTTTGGATCCCGCAGGTGAATTTGGATTGAACTTCTAGAAGCAACAGAGAATCAGAAAATGTTTATAAGCAGAGGAGTGGTATCACCACTTTGTTTTGGGTGGAGACAACTCTGCTGGGGACAGATAGCAGTGGGAAGAAACTGGTGGCAGAGAGAGGTGATGAGGGTCAGAAATGAGGCATCAGCGATGGGAATGGAGAGAAGGAGAGGGATATCACAGTTATTTTAAAGGTAGAATCAATAAAGTTAGGTGACATTAGAAAAAACAGTACCTCAATGTTAACTTGGTGATAACTTGTTTAAATCTTTTTTGCTGTTCCTTAACTAAAACACTATATTAAAATTGAAAACACATATCGATAGAACTAAATACCCAGGGAAACAATTTTCACTACAGCGTTTGGGTTTTTTCCAGGAAAAATTATGTGCAGTCCCAAAGGGCCACAAAGCCGGATGTCCTCTAAGCACATAACAGATACTTTTAACTTAGGAAGGATCAGGGGCCTGATAAAAGTCTAAATAACAACTAAAATAACCAAATACCAAGTACTTGAAGAATTGTTCAAATGATATGAGTGGAAAACATTGAAAACTAAGGCTAAAGAGCAATTAATAGAGGAGGAATATAAATAATCATCCAAAATTAAAAATGACCTAAGATAATTGACTTCAAAATTCATAAAAACCATTTCCTCTTGGGAAATGAAGAAAGCTTTTACAATAAGCGACACTGGAGTTATACTTTAAAGTGTGTAGTAATTTCATTTGCGGAGCTGAGGGCAAGTCCTCTTCAGTAAAGGAAACAATGACAGAAGTGGGAAAATCTGGGTAGCATTGAAGGAATGGCCGGAGATTTGCAATTTGATTTGCTCACTGGGAACATAAACAGAAATAGTGGAAATTAAGACTGAAAATGTAGGATGGGGCCAGGTCATGATAGACCTTGAATGCCACACACGAAGGAGTCTGAACTTGAAGGCCTCTAAAAATGGGTTGAACAAAATGTAGCATGCTCCACACCAGGTTTCAGGAAGTCACTTATCAAGGTAGGCAAAATGGGGTGAATGGGTGGGACAATAGCAAAGGAGCAATTGGAACACATATGAGAGAAAAATTTGAGGCAAAAAATAAAAAAAGTAGACAGGGCTTACCATGATTTGGATTGGAAAAGACTCAGACTAGTCCCACTGGGGAAATCAGTTGGGAGCTAATTAGCAATGAGAAAGCAATGGAGACAAAGGTCTAATTGAGGAGGTGATATTCATGGCAAGATCAATCAGACCAATTTTTCTGCTGTCTTATCTCTGGATGGCCCCTGGAACTGCAGCAGCTGTCATGCAATCAGGTCGATAACTAGTCATACTGAAACTGACCTAAGAGGATCAATCCGGTGGAGGGAGGATGGAAAGATCCCAGTTCTTTAATGATGTTACTGAGTCACTGATAACTAACCATGGGATTTGGAGCTATATGCTAAAATGTTAAAGTAAAATCAGTCATAAGACTTTTTTTTTTAAGCTCAGTAATGTGAGAGCAAGAATAGAGAAATCAGATGGTGGAATCTAGTCCGAATTGGTGATTTACAAAGCAAATAAAATAGGACACAGGGAACAAAGCCTGAAGTCCATAAAGCTAGCAAGAACCAAGTTTAAATAGCAAGCAAAAAGGTCCTATGGATAGGGAGGCAGATGAGGCCAATGTGACATGTCAAGGCAATGAATGGGGCAAGGAGCTGTTCCACTGGAAGAAAGCCAAGATTTAATACAAGAAAAGATTAAGAATAGGTAGAACCATAACCTATATGGCCTGAGAAGATCATTTCACATGAGGAGTTATGCCTGTGCCTACAGGAACAAGATATCATAGAAATAAACTTAAGTTTCAGAAACTGAAGCTCTCTGAGGACCGGGATTGGCACAGCAGATAAGTGTTCTGTGTCCTCAAGATGAGAGAAGAAAGAGAGGAAGCCAGCAAAAGTAGACTTTTAATGGAGTAAGATGCAAGCACAACATGTGAATTGAATATAAGATGAAAGAAGTTTGGTATACAAGGATAGAGTGGTGCTTAAAACACAGTTCTTGAGAGGTAGTGAACAAATAATACTAGTCTGGATGTGACAGGGGGAAGCAGGAAATTAGCTGACCCCTGTTCCTTACTCTGAGAGACACAGAAAGTAGAAGTGACCACTAGTGATAAATTTGGCTCAGGAACTTAGAATAAAGCCAAGACTGAGTTTCAGCAAAAGTGCAAGATATGTGGAAGGGAAAGGTTAAAGACTGTGAACTTTGTTTAATAGGTAAAGTGCCAGAGTGTAGTAGAAAGGCATGGGAGGGGAGAGGGCAGGTATGGAATGGGGGCTGGGGTTTAAAATCAACAGGCAGAGAGCAGAAGCATGAGAGACGGGCACATGTACCTTGGGAGAGCATTTTTAAAGACAGAAATGTGGTGGCATCTAATTGGGTATTTGGCTAGCAAGACAAGGGTTGACAGGGGAAAACAAGACAGAGGGGATAAATGAAGGCAGATTTTGGTAGCTTAACAGTCTGGCAAATTAAAAAATGCAAATAAATTTAGAACTAGACAGACCTGATCTGAGTCCTGACTGCTATTTACTAGCCATGTGACCTCAAGCTTCTGTTTCCTCATCATTAAAATGGAAATTAAAAACTCAGACTTTGCTGAGGTTTGAATACAATTTCAAAATAATTTATGTAACATTTCATGGTCACTGGCTCAGGAGAAGCATCACTCTGACTACAGCTAGCTTCTTGGCTGCTGGCCTGCCAGTCAGCTTCTAGGACATGCCACGGGGAAGGAGGCTTAAGCACCTTCACCAACAGCATTCCCCACAGAGTACACAAGGCCACTGGTACACGTCCATGCTCAGCACTGTCCAACTCTTTGCGACTCTATGGACTGTAGCCCACCAGGCTCCTCTGTCCATGGGATTTTCCAGGCAAGAGTACTGGAGTGGGTTGCCATTTCCTTCTCTAGGGGGTCTTCCCAGCCCAGGGATCAAACCCGTGTTTCGTGCATTGGCAGGCTGACTCTTGATCACTGAGACACTTGGGAAGACTACAATACCACTGAAGATAAAGATAAAGATAAATACCACTGAGCTATTGGCTCAATAATGAAAAAGAACGAAAATTCTGAATTAAACTCAATAATTCAGCAGCCAAACCTAAAAAGACCTGAAAAGGAATTTTGTACACATGGTGGCAGAGGCACTTTGTGCTGTGCATTTAGTTTATTCAGTGAGTCAGCCTATTATCAGCACTTGCAAATTAACTCTAATTATCAGATAAAAGTAGTTATTCTAATTGCTTGATAATCAACTACTACAAAAAGCCTAACTAATGAGTAATAATTACTATATCATTTGATAAAGAAGATCTTTCCTTTTTTTTTTTTTTGAAACTAGGACACACTCAAGATTGTATGTGGTTTATAGACACACTGGGACAGGTCACAATTTTTTTTAAAATTTATTTTATATTTGGTCCCACTGCGAGGCATGTAGGATCTGAGATCCCTGACCAGAGATCAAACCTGTGCTCCCCTGCATTGGAAGCACAATCTTAACCAGGGAAGTCCCCAGGGACTGGTTTACAATTTTATTTAGCCTTTCACAATTCATACTAGGTTCAGGCCAGTGATTCCCAAATTTAAACCTCCTGTCCAGGCCTTTTCATTGAGGCCCAAGAGACCTCTCTGACATCTCACCTTCAATACCAAATAAGCAGCCCCAGCTTAGAATGGTAAAAACACAACTCTTGGTATGCCTCCCAACCAGTCCCTCCCCAAGTCTCCCCTTCCTCAATAAATACCACCACCATTTACCAAGTTATTCAAGCCCCAAACACAGGAATCATCCTTGGGTCATACTTTTGTTTAGTGTCCTACAAGCATCCAATAACAAGCCCTGTGGGCTCCTCTCTAAAATATGTCTTAAAGCCACACATGGTTCTCTCTTTCTCAATCACTACTAATTCTGCCTGAGTCACAATCACCTCTCACTTGGATTACTGGAATACTAACTCCCAGAGATCAAATTGCTAATATCCACTGGATCATCAAAAAAGCAAGAGAGTTCCAGAAAAACATCTACTGCTGTATTGACTATGCTAAAGCCTTTGTGGGCTCAATAAAGGACAGAAATGGTAGGGGACCTAACAGAAGCAGAAAATATTAAGAAGAGGTGGCAATAATACACAGCAGAACTGTACAAAAAAGATCTTCATGACCCTGATAATCATGATAGTGTGATCACTCACCTAAAGCCAGACATCCTGGAATGTGAAGTCAAGTGGGCCTTAGAAATCATCAGTACGAACAAAGCTAGTAGAGGTGATGGAATTCCAGTTGAGCTGTTTCAAATCCTGAAGGATGATGCTGTGAAAGTGCTGCACTCAATATGCCAGCACATTTGGAAAACTCAGCAGTGGCCACAGGACTGGAAAAGGTCAGTTTTCATTCCAATCCCAAAGAAAGGCAATGCCAAAGAATGCTCAAACTACCGCACAACTGCACTCATCTCACACGCTAGTAAAGTAATGCTCAAAATTCTCCAAGCCAGGCTTCAGCAATATGTGAACTGTGAACTTCCTGATGTTCAAGCTGGTTTTAGAAAAGGCAGAGGAACCAGAGATCAAATTGCCAACATCCGCTGGATCATGGAAAAAGCAAAAGAGTTCCAGAAAAACATCTAATTATGCTTTATTGACTATGCCAAAGCCTTTGACTGTGTGGATCACAATAAACTGTGGAAAATTCTGAAAGACATGGGAATACCAGACCACCTGACCTGCCTCTTGAGAAACCTATATGCAGGTCAGGAAGCAACAGTTAGAACTGGACATGGAACAACAGACTGGTTCCAAATAGGAAAAGGAGTACGTCAAGGCTGTATATTGTCACCCTGCTTATTTAACTTATATGCAGAGTACATCATGAGAAATGCTGGACTGGAAGAAACACGAGCTGGAATCAAGATTGCTGGGAGAAATATCAAAAACCTCAGATATGCAGATGACACCACTCTTACGGCAAAGGGTGAAGAAGAAAAAGAGCCTTTTTCACAAAGAAAAACAAAGTGAAGAAGAACTAAATAAAAGTGAAAGAGGAGAGTGAAAAAGTTGGCTTAAAGCTCAACATTCAGAAAACTAAGATCATGGCATCCGGTCCCATCATTTCATGGCAAATAGATGGGGAAACAGTGAAAACAGTGGCTGACTTTATTTTTCTGGGCTCCAAGATCACTGCAGATGGTGATTGCAGCCATGAAATTAAAAGACGCTTACTCCTTGGAAGGAAAGTTATGACCAACCCAGATAGCATATTCAAAAGCAGAGACATTACTTTGCCAACAAAGGTCCATCTAGTCATGACTATGGTTTTTCCAGTGGTCATGTATGGATGTGAGAGTTGGACTATAAAGAAAGCTGAGCACTGAAGAATTGATACCTTTGAACCGTGGTGTTGGAGAAGACTCTTGAGAGTCCCTTGGACTGCAAGGAGGTCCAACCAGTCCATCCTAAAGGAGATCAGCCCTGGGTGTTCATTGGAAGGACTGATGCTGAAGCTGAAGCTCCAATACTTTGGCCAACTGATGTGAAGAACTGACTCATTTGTAAAGACCCTGCTTCTCGGAAAGATTGAAGGTGGGAGGAGAAGGGGATGATAGAGGATGAGATGGTTGGATGGCATTACCGACTCAATGGACATGAGTTTGAGTAAACTTCGGGAGTTGGTGATGAAATAGGGAAGCCTGGTGTGCTGCAGTCCACGGGGTCGCAATGAGTCGGACAGAACTGAGCGACTGAAGTGAACTGAACTCCCTTATCACTCTCCCTGCTGCTGCTGCTGCTGCTGCTGCTAAGTCACTTCGGTCGGGTCCGACTCTGTGCGACCCCATAGACGGCAGCCCACCAGGCTCCCCCGTCCCTGGGATTCTCCAGGCAAGAATGCTGGAGTGGGTTGCCATTTCCTTCTCCAATGCATGAAAGTGAAAAGTGAAAGTGAAGTCACTCAGTTGTGTTCGACTGTTCACAACCCCATGGACTGCAGCCTACCAGGCTCCTCCGTCCATGGGATTTTCCAGGCAAGAGTACTGGAGTGGGGTGCCATCGCCTTCTCTGTATCACTCTCCCTAGGGCTTCCTGATAGTTCAGTTGGTAAAGAATCCACCTGCAGTACAGGAGACCCCATTTTAATTCCTGGGTTGGGAAGATCCGCTGGAGAAGGGATAGGCTACCCACTCCAGTATTGTTGGGCTTCCCTTGTGGCTCAGCTGGTGAAGTATCTGCCTGCAATGCAGGAGACCTGGGTTTGATCTCTGGATTGGGAAGATCCCCTGGAGAAGGGAAAGGCCACTCACTCCACCATTCTGGCATAGAGAATTCCATGAACTGTATAGCCCATGGGGTCACAAAGAGTCGGATACAACTGAGGGACTTTCACTCTCAGTCACTCTTCCTACTGTTCCACCATCCATTCTCCACCAAACAGCAAGAGAAACCATTTTTAAAAGTACAAATCAGAAAGTGTTGTTCTCTAGTTTACACCTTCCAATGGTTCATTGCTTTTACAATAAAATCCAAACTTTCCCTACAAGGTACACCTGACTGCATGCCTACCCAGGTCCCTGACCTCAACTCCTGCCATTCTCCCCTGCACACACTGCACTCTGGCCTTACCTGCCTTGCTTCTTCTCAAACATGTGGAGTTCATCCTCATCTTTCTCTTGCTATTTCCTCTGCCTGGAATATCCCAACACCAGACCTTTTCATGGCCAGCTTCTCCTTTTCATCAAGAAGGAAATATTTGCCCTTCAATGAAGCTGAAAAAGTGAAAGTTGCTCAGTCATTTCTGACTCTTTGCGACCCCATGAACTGTATATAGTCCATGGAAATCTCCAGGCCAGAGTACTGAAGTGGGCAGCCTTTCTCTTCTCCAGGAGATCTTCCCAACCCAGGGACTGAACCCAGGTCTCCTGCATTGCAGGCAAATTCTTTACCATCTGAGCCACTAGGGAAGCCCAATGAAGCTATTCCAATCTTAATGACTATCTCCTTTAAGTCTCTATTGAATTGTTGTTGTTATTTAATCACTAAGTCATGACTGACTCTTTTGTGACCCATGGATTATATCCCGCCATGCTCCTCTGTCCGTGGAATGCTCCAGGCAAGAATACTGGAGTGGGTTGCCATTTCCTTCTCCAGGGATCTTCCTGACCCAGGGATCAAACCCATGTCTCCTGCATTGGTAGGCAGATTCTTTATCACTAAGCCATCATGGAAGCCCCTCTATTGAATTACATAGTTTTATTTTTTCATATATGTTGTCACCAACATAGTATATAATAGCCACTCAATAAATCTAGAATTAGTTAATAAACCATGTATACTTTTTCTTAAAATAGCATCCTAACTTGGAACAATGCAATCTCAAGATCACCTGGCACTCACCTTCAACTCAAGAGTTGCTCAAAAATCTGCTGGATTGACTCCCATCAGCTCCCAAGTTGATGAGAAGGGATAAAGGTCAAAGTCTCAGAGTAAAATGCATTTTTGGCCTTGTGTCACTTCATAGTTCACACCTGCATGCACTGTTCTGGCTAAGAGCCTCTCAGAGCAGGTAGGACTCTCTGGACAAAGACTCAGAATGTGTTTCTTGAAGAACCTGAGCAGCTCCTCCACCCCAGGCAGCAGTGTCACCAGCAGCAGTGTGGCTCCAGAAAGACTTGAGGACAAGGAATGTTTGCCCCTGCAATAGGGAATATTGCTAAATCTCCTTCTCTGTACAGCCATCTTACAGACACAGACATGAACCAGAATTGGTTGGATTCTTCCTGTCAATCATCATGACTCTTGTGACAATCCTGCAAAGGCTTTCAAAATGTGCTGATAACTTGAAGGGACTCTGAGAAAGGTCATAGTTCTGGGCAGTGTTATAAAGTTACCCACAAGGCTTTCCACACAAGAGAAGAAGCTGACCTTGAAGGGACTTTGAGAAGAGTCATAGTTATGGGCAGTGTTATAAAGTTACCCACAATGCTTTCCACACATGAGAAGAAGCTGACCTTGAGTTTTTTTTTTTAGTTTTTGCTTATATGTATCAAATGGTATATGAATATATAACATATCATAGAATAAATTGTGTTTTACTTTTAAAAATAAAACCAGCAAGCCAGACAAAGAGAAATATGATACCACTTGTATGTGGACTCTAAAGATAATGATACAAATCAACTAATATATAAAACAGAAATAGACTCACAGACATAGAAAACAAACTTATGGTTACCAAAGGGGAGCAGGGGCAGGAATAAATTAGGAGTTTGGAATTAACAGATACACACTGCGATATATGTAAAATATACAACATATTGTATAGTATGGGCTTCCCTGGTGGCTCAGATGGTAAAGAATCTGCCTGCCATGCAGGAGACCCCAGTTCAATTCCCCAGGTCAGAAGGATCCCTGGAGGAGGAAATGGCAACCCACTCCAGTATTTTGCCTGGGAAATCCCATCGACAGAGGAGCCTGGTGGGCTACAGTCCATGGGTTTGAAAAGAATCAGATGCTGTATAGTTCAGAAAACTATACTCAATATTTAATAACCTATGAGGGAAAAGAATCTGAAAAGTATATATATGTGTGTGTGTGTGTGTGTGTGTGTGTGTGTATACACACACATGTATATACATATATATACACACACACATATATATATATATATCACTGAATCACTTTGCTGTACACCTGAAACTAATACAACATTGTAAATCAACTATATGTCAATTAAAAAAATAAAAATAAAATAAAACCAGGAAAGACTATACTAGGTTTTACAATCCAAATTCTCCAGATTCGATAAATAAGAAAAATAGAACCCAGAAAGTTTAAGTGACTCAAAATCCCCCAACAATTCAGAATGTTTTTCATACATAACACCTTATATTTTGCCCATTTTTTAAGATGGGGAAAAAATGAACTGATCGTGAAGGATAATTTCTTTATTTTGCCCTTGCTCAGGGGTTTCAGTAGAATTAACCTTAGGAGGATGTTTTCTGAGGTTGTCAGACACATAATTGAATTCAACAAGGTCACAGTCTCTTGCAAGGGAAGAAAAACCTTTTCTCACCTCACATCTTGTTACATTTTGTTTTTCTTTTCTTCTTGCTACATGTAATTTTTTTTTTTTTTTTTTGAAGTAGAATGTCTTCACACTAAATTTATCTTGGAAAGATTTTCCAAGAAATTAGAGTTCCAAGTTCTCCAGATATTGCAAAACAAACCCCATATTTGCCTTTCTTTGACAAAACTTGGCAGCCTGCCTTGAAAACTGACATTATTCAGCATGTGCCCTCATGGCATAATTCCCAAATCCTCTATAATCTTACAAAAGCATTTTCTTTCCTTCTAAAGAAATGTTCACTTTCAGATAAGACACTTCCATGATATGAATCAGTTATTTCCCTTTGTCAGTGAGAAAGTCAATTGGAGCCTTATTCAGGGAGGAGACTACCGCACCTAAATGTGAGTATTTAAAAATTCCTTGATTACCAAAATGAATGTGTTCACTCAATACATTTCTTATTAAATTTTTTTGTTACATTACTAATTTTTTTATTGAACTATAGTTGATGTACCATATTATGTTAGTTTCATAATATGTGTTAATTATATAAAATTAATATTTTATATTATTAATATAGGTGTATTAATTATATAAAATTATTTACATATGCATATATGAGATATATGAGATGATCACCACAATTAGCCTAACCATCTGGCCACACACAAATATTATTGACCATATTCCTTATGGTGTACATTACATTCCCATGAATTATTTATAATATAACTGGAGATGTACACCTCTTAATCCCCTTCACCAATTTTTCCCTCACCAACTACCTCCCTCATTCCTTTTTTTAAATTTATAGTAATTTGATAGTTGTTTCAACAGAATGCAAATGATATAGGCAACCTCTGGGTTGGGTACTTAAACTCTGTCTTGATGTTACTCCTAAAAGCAAAAATTCTGAACAAAATTATTTACTGATTATACAAATCATACATGCTAATTTGGGGAAAAAATTCACAATGTATAACAAAGAAAGCACCTGAAATCCAGCCACCATCCAGAGAGAGAATCATCACTAGTGTTTTGGTAAGCGACATGCTGTATGTCTTTCCATGCAACACATAATATATACTTTTAAGCAAATAAAATCATATAAAGATTGGCTTGTGGATAAGTTCATCCTTAGTCTACAGTCCATCTACCCCCCATCTCCTGTGCCACCTCTTGCCCCTTCCTTAGCCAATGGAACAGCCTAATTCCCTCTCAGTTCAGTTCAGTTCAGTTCAGTTACTCAGTCATGTCCGACTCTTTGCAACCCCATGAATCGCAGCACACCAGGCCTCCCTGTCCATCACCAACTCCCGGAGTTCACTCAGACTCTTGTCCATCGAGTCAGTGATGCCATCCAGCCATCTCATCCTCTGTCGTCCCCTTCTCCTCCTGCCCCCAATCCCTCCCAGCATCAGAGTCTTTTCCAGTGAGTCAACTCTTCGCATGAGGTGGCCAAAGTACTGGAGTTTCAGCTTTAGCATCATTCCTTCCAAAGAAATCCCAGGGCTGATCTCCTTCAGAAGGGACTGGTTGGATCTCCTTGCTAGGTTCATATATTTTTATGCCAAGAGCTACAATTTATTAAGCGCTTAAAATTTTCTCCAGCATCTTTGTTACTTGGTATTTCCTCCACCCTTTATTTTTTTTTAAAGATGTGTGTTAACCTCAGGGGCCCCTTTCACCACCTATTTTGCTATCTATCGCACTCATCTAGAAACCGAAAGCCCTGCCTCCTCACAAGAGGGATCCTCCACACCTGACGTTGCAGAAGGCCTTCAGGGCTGCCCTGTTTCTCCCTTTCTGTTTCTTGTTGATTTGTAGCACAAGGCCTCAGATAAAGGGCAAGTCAATATAATAAATAACATGGATGATGACACTGGCAAGTACATAAAGGTCACCATTATGACTGAACAAACAAGGACTTCTTGATTATTTTTACAAAGATAAGAAAATGCTGGCCCTAAAGAATGACCTCACTAAAGATTTGATCAGGACAAGTATTTAATAATCATAATCCCAGAATATTTGCAGCATGCAACATTTTTTAAATAACATAAATATATATAAACATATCATTTAATTTTCTGAAGGTTTAAAAAAGATTAAGGATTTTGTTCTTTAGCTAAAGGAAATAAAAGAGGGGATTATTAAACACAAAATACAAATAATATTCATGTTGAAGATTGCATTATTTTTAATCTTAAGCTAAATATGTAGGGGGAAATATTTTACTCATTAAACTTATGATTCTACCATATCCCATACCCTAGACATGGTTAGATGCTGTGGGAAAATAAGGGTAAAACAGACAGAGCTCCTGCCTTCAATAAGCTTATGGGTCACTGCAGCATTGTTTGACAAAAAATAATGCAAGACACATGGATACTTTTTCAAGTACAAAGAAACACATGAAATTAATTTTAATAATATACCTTAATCCAATATGCCCAAAATACTATTTCAAAATATAAACAACACTTAAAAATCACTAGTGAGATATTTTGCATACTAGGTCTTCAAAATCCAGTGTGTGTTTTGCGCTCAGAGCACATCTCTAACAACACCAGCCATATATGAACAACTACTTCGTTGGAAGCATAGGATTAGTGCATGTAAGAAGAGCCCAGATTATGCCGTGTACAAACAACCCAACCTCTCAGGTGCTGAAAGCATCAAAAATATATTTTTCGCTCAAGCTACATGTCCTTTGTAGGTCAGCAGGGGAGTCAGGCACCATATCAACACACAGTCATAGTTAACAAGAATGAGAAGCAGGAGTTGAGCACCAGCTATCAAGTGCTTCCTACCTGAAAATGACATGCGTTATTTCTGTGACAAAAGGAAACTCGCAGCCAAAGGCACTGGGAAGTGCAATCCTATCACCTGCCCAGAAAACCGAGAGCTGAAATATTTGCTGCCCAATGCCAGTGATTGCCACATCTCTTGGGCAAACATCCAGAGTCAAACAATGGGAAGAGCAAGAAGGAAGATAAAGAGGGAGACAGCTAGAGTTAAGCTACACCAGGTGGTGGAAGGTGATGAGAGGACTCAGCGTGGGACAGAGAAAATGCCAAAGGAGTTCAGGGGAGAGTAAAGTGACTTCTGGCACCAACAGAGAAGCAGCTATAAATAGTAAGGGCTTGTCTGGAACCACCTTACACATCTGGAAGGCAGTCCCACCTAATTAGCCTAGAAGCTAGCCTTGAGAAACCAGATATCTCACCTCTATTACAAATTGCTGCTGGATACAACCCGTGAAAATGTACAGCACGATATATACTAGATTCAAACATTCACTTTGAGAGTAATTCTGTGGAAATTGTCCTTTTAAACCACTCACTCTGAAATTATAAAACAGCCATCTCTGAACCAGCCATTAGATCATCTAGACCATTCTAATGTCTCAGAAAAGGAGGAGGAAGGGAAGTCCTCTGCAGTGACTAATACTGTACCATGCTTTGGGAATGTCCAGCAAAATAAGAAATGCGAAGAAAAACCAAACACAGTAGCAAAAAGACAATTTCAATTTCCTAAGCAGTATAGAGGAGAGCGGAGAAGGCAATGGCACCCCACTCCCGTACTCTTGCCTGGAATATCCCATGGATGGAGGAGCCTGGTAGGCTCCAGTCCATGGGGTCCCACAGAGTTGGACACAACTGAAGCGACTTAGCAGCAGCAGCAGCATAGAGGAGAGTGAAAAATCTGGCTTAAAACTCAACATTGAAAAAACTAAGATCTTGACATCCGGTCCCATCACTTCATGGCAAATAGATGGGGAAACAATGGAAACAGTGACAGACTTTATTTTCTTGGGCTCCAAAGTCACTGAGGATGGTAACTGTAGCCATGAAATTAAAAGACACTTCCTCCTTGGAAGAAAAAGTATGAGGAACCTAGAAAGCATATTAAAAAGCAGAGACATTACATTACTCGGACACGACTGAGCGACTGAACTGAACTGAACTGAAGGCTTTAAACAAATGTCAATATTGTCATTCTATAAAAATGCAGTATATAATAGAATTTTTAATTTTCTTAACAATTTTCAATAAGAATCTACAGAATATTGCCATGAAGTAGGTATAACACCTCTGATTACTTCTTGCATCTCAAACATAGTCACATCTGCAACTATTAAGAATTCAGAGGAACGTTCCTGATGGTCCAATGGTTAAGAATCAGCCTGCCAATGAAGGGGACATGAGTTCCATCCCTGGTCTGGGAGGATCCCCCATGGTGCAGGGCAACTAAGCTCATGCACCACAATTACTGAGCCCGAGCCCTAGAGCTCAGGAGCTGCAACAAGAGAAACCACTGAAATGAGAGGCCCACACACTGCAGTGAAGACTAGCTCCTGCTCACTGCAACTAGAGAAAGTCTGCACACAGCAACGAAGACTCAGCATGCCCACTTGGGGAAAAAAAAAAAATGTCAGAATTACAGGACCAAATACAATCTATTGATCTTCCAGTCTTTCAGTGACTTTGACAGTGGCATAAAGGGACACTGGTCAGTTAACACTTTATAGCTTACAGAGAGTATAAGATATAGTTTCCTGACTAGCAGAGAGGAAAATTACATACCCATGAAAAGCTAAAAGGACAGAAACTGCTTTAAGTTAAGGTGGTCAAAACACATCTCATAAGAAGCAGAAGGTGGGCTGACTCAAAGGATTTTACAGACAAGAAAAAGACAGAACATTCTGGAAAAAAGTAAAAGCCCCAAAATGCAAGGTATATGCTGAAGCAAGGATATCCATATGCAAAAGACTGAAGTTGACTCCCTACAAAAATTGACTCAAAATGGATAAAAGACATAAATGTAAGAGCTAAAATTATAAAATTCTTAGAATAAAACAGAGGAGTAAATCTCATGACCTCAGATTAGACAATGATTTTTAAATTATGGCAACAGGAGCACATGCAACAAAAGAAAAGATAGAGATGTTGGATCTCATCAAAATTAAAAATTTTTGTGCTTCACCATTAAGTGAATTGACAACCCATGGAAGGAGAGAAAATGCTGACTCATATAACTGATAAGGAATGTTTATCTGGAATACATAATGAACTCTCAGAACACATCAGTATAAACAAATAATCCATTTTAAATATAGGCAAAGGATCTGAATAAATTTTCTCCAAATTTCTCCAAAGAAGATATACAAATGACAAATAAGCTCATGGAAAGATGCTCAACATCATTAGTTATCAGGGAATGCAAATAAAAAACACAATGTGATACCATTTCATATCCACTAGCATGGCTATAACCCAAAAATAGATAATAAGAAGGCAAGATGTAGAGAAATTACTACCCTAAGCAACTACTGCTGATGAGAATGTAAAATTGTGTGGCTGCTTTTGAAAACAGTCTAGTATTTCCTCAAAAGGCAAAACACAGAGTAACCATATGACCTAGCAATTCTACTCCTAGGTATATACCCAAGAGAAATAAATGTTTCCACACAAAAACTTGAATGTGAATGTTCACAGCAGCATATTTGTAATAGCCAAAAATCAGCAACGACCCAAATGTCCATCAACTGATGAGTAGATAAAAAATATGACACAGTCATACAATAAAATATTATTTGGCAATAAGAAGAAATGAAATATTGACACTTGCTACAACATGGATAAACTTTTAAAACTTTATTCTAAATGAAAGAAGCTAATCACAAAAGACCATATACAGTATGGTTCCATTTATTTGAAAGTGGAAGTGAAAGTTCTCAGCTGTGTCCGACTCTTTGCGAGCCCATAGACTGTAGCCTACCAGGCTCCTCTATCCATGGAATTCTCTAGGCAACAATACCGGAGTGGGTAGCCTATCCCTTCTTCAGCAGATCCTCCCGACTCAGGAATCAAACCCGTATTACAGGTGGATTCTTTATCAGCTGAGCTACCAGGGAAACCCTAAATGTTCAGAATAGGCAAATCGAAATGACTTCCCTGGTGGTGCAGATGGTAAAGCATCTGCCTACAATGTGGGAGACCCGGGTTCGATCTCTGGGTCAGGGAAGATCCCCTGGAGAAGGAAATGGCAACCCACTCCCGTACTCTTGCCTGGAAAATTCCATGGATGGAGGATCCTGGTAGGATCCATGGGGTCGCTAAGAGTCGGACATGACTGAGTGACTTCACTTTCATAGTGATAAGAGAGTAGATTAGTGGCTTGCAGAAGAGTGGGTGGAGAGGAGACAGGGAGTGACTCTTAATGGTTTTTTGTGGGAATGGTAGGTAATAAGAATGCTCTAAAATTGATTGCCATGATGGTTGAACAACTCTGTGAATAAACTAAAAACCACTGAATTGTACATTTTAAATAGGAGAATTACATGGTTATGTGAATTTATCTTAATAAAACAGTTTTTTTAAATATGCAAGGTGTGTTTAATATAGAGAACCATAAATAGACCATTCTGACCAGATAAAGTAAATTTATAGTGACAAATGGAAACTAAAACTGGAAAACTAGGTTGCCCCTGTGGTATGCTTGCAGCCCTTCAATGAGAACAAAAAGAGTTAGAACTGTATTCCTACTTTTCCAGCTAATTGCTTTAGGATGATATGTATATAAAGAGCCAAAGACCTAATAAGCATCCAAAAAATGATAACTGACTGTTCTTTTTATTATCATTATCAGGAGGTCCCTGATCATTCTAGAAGTGCATTCACTTTACCAGGACCTCTGGCCTGGCCTCTTAGGCCCTCCATAGTCTGGATTTTATGTGACCACTTGATCTTACCTCTACCAAGACCATGATCTTAGTTTTCTTAATGTTGACTTTTAAGCCAACTTTTTCACTCTCCTCTTTCACTTTCAACAAGAGACTTTAGTTCTTCGCTTTCTGCCATAAGGGTGTTGTCATCTACATATCTGAGGTTATTGAGATTTCTCCCGGCAATCTTGATTCCAGCTTGTGCTTCATCCAGCCCAGCATTTCTCATGATATACCCTGCATATAAGTTAAATAAGCAGGGTGACAATATACAGCCTTGACATACTCAAAGAAAACTAAGATCATGGCATCTGGTCCCATCACTTCATGGTAAATATATGGGGAAACAGTGGAAACAGTGACAGACTTTGTTTTTGGGGGCTCCAAAATCACTGCAGATCGTGACTGCAGCCATGAAATTAAGACATTTGCTTCTTGGAAGAAAAGTTATGACCAACCTAGACAATATATTAAAAAGCAGAGACATTACTTTGCCCACAAAAGTCCATCTAGTCAAAGCTATGGTTTTTCCTGTAGTCATGTATGGATGTGAGAGCTGGACTATAAAGAAAGCTGAGCGCAGAAGAATTGATGCTTTTGAACTGTGGTGTTGGAGAAGATGCTTGAGAGTCCCTTGGGCTGCAAGGAGATCCAACCAGTTCATCCTAAAGGAAATCAGTCCTAAATATTCATTGGAAGGACTGATGCTGAAGCTGAAACTCCAATACTTTGACCACTTGATGCGAAGAACTGACTCATTTGAAAAGAGCCTGATGCTGGGAAAGATTGAAGGCAGGAGGAGAAGGGACCTACAGAGGATGAGATGGTTGGATGCGTTCACCGACCCAATGAACATGAGTTTGAGTAAACTACAGGAGTTGGTGATGGACAGGGAGGCCTCGTGTGCTGCAGCCCGTGGGGTCACAAAGAGTCAGATATGACTGAGTGACTGAACTGAACTGAACTGAGCTACCAATACCTGAGGTCCAACCAACTTGATTCAATTTACTTTTGAAGATTAAAAAAGACAATGGATGTCAACTTGATTTTTGGATCCTTAAAAAATAAGAAAATAATCAAAGAAAATAATCATTATGCCTGAAAATCTAGGCATAAAGTAATGCACAAAGGCAATATCCACATAGGTAAATTAGACTTATAAGTTATTTTGAGGTAATAGAATGTCACTGGAATAATAAGTGAAAAACAATTCAGCTCAATAATGGCTATGTTCACTATGTTAACCAGACACACATTAGTAGAGGGAAGCTATTAGAGATGAGTGTGTGGAAGAGAGTGGACTTTACAAGAACAAGGGAGAAATGGAAAGTCACCCAAGACACCTATAACTTTTCCAGCTTTGATGGGTTAGTACTTTGAGCCACATAAGGAACCACAGAATTTTCTTCCAGAAATTTTCTGTTGAACAAAAGAATTCAAACCGCATGTGCATTATAAAGTTCAGCATCTCAAAAGCACTGACATTTTACTCATATTAAAAATAAGCCAAGAGAAAGCATATAATTTTTCTTCTGAGTTTCTTATCTTTTCATCTAGGACCCTGGGAGAGATATAACTTTTTTAACTGTCAAGTAGATAATGAATACATACAAGTCATCAGAGAGTCACCAAAGAAACCCCTAAAATAAATTAACAAACAAAATTAAAAGCGGTTTTCCCATCTCTGAGCACACTAATAATTTCAGGTCTAACTACTCAGGTCAGAATGTATTCTGGTTGCTGGTATGTATGTAATGAAACCCAGATTACTTCTAAACTTAGAATAGTTATCAACGAGTGAGCAGAAAGAGAACAAAACCTCTAACATAACATGGCAGTCGCCTGCACAAAGAATAGCACATTTTCATACAGCTGCGGAGACAAATCCTCCCTGGGATTCCATAATGTCAATAACTACTCAACTTCCGGCCCTTGTAATTTCCAAACTGGAGCAGTAACCTCCTCTTCCAGGTTTGCCTCAGCCCCTGAGTCTGCCACTACTGTACAGCTGAGGCTGTATAAGAAATTAGTTGGCATTAGTTGGCACATGAAGATAGGTGGGTCAGAAGAGCTATGAGGTAAAGAAAAAACTCAGAGATTTAAAACCACCATGGATAATCCACCTGTGGTTAAACCAAATGGTAACACAGACAAACCATATGTGTTCTACCAAATGTTCAAAACTGTATGTGGCAATCCTGCACATCAGCGGTCTGCTCAAGGGAGGTCTTTCCACTGACATCTACATTACCTTTCAACACACCTTTCAATACGTGTACCATCTTTCCTTTTGTGTTTGTATTTCTTTAAAGGGAGAAGGAGGACAAGAATGAAGATAAAGCCATTAAAAACAAAATCGGCAAGCTATTCTGAAAGCATAGTCTTTTACAGTTTAATTTTTTCTCTCATTTCAAAATAAAAGCTTCATATTAATACTATGCCATGTAAATTCCAAGGATAGTTTAATTACTTCTATTATTCAAATACAAATTATTCATGTTTCTAATTATAATGGAATTACAGTATTTCTCCAAGCCCATTTATTTATTTTGCTAAAACACAATATATTTCTTGTTACTTTCTACCTTTTACCTGATGTAGAAACAGGAAGTAGCTCAGCCTTCAGGCCAAGAGAAAGCATTATTATTACTTATCCTTGCAGCTCAAAAATAACCCCCTGAGGTCTAAAGTTTCATTTCCAAAACTACCTCTCACACAGAGTCTATTATCTGATTGAAGGAAAAGACGTTAACTGCCACAGCCCTAGGACCCAAGCTTATTTTGTCTCTGAGCCAAACAAGACTACAGTTCCTAACAGAATAGCATAATAAGCAATCCTCCAAGGGCTATAGTCAGTAATTTACTAAAATTACTCCAAAAGACAGCATAGGAAGCATAAAACTTTTGCTTAGTTTAATATTTCCCTTCCTATGATTTAAAGGAAAAGGGATTTAAAAATTAACTACTAGGTAGATTTAAAAATAAGAAAGCTACAAATCTATTCAAGATGAAAATTAGCAATTGGTTAGAGTTAATGATGACCTTAATATGTTCAAAATTAATAGAAAGAAAAAGTAATAAGAAATGTTCTAAAAAATGGAAAATCTAGAGGCAAACATATGCCTCCCAAGCAGAAAATCTAACATTAGACATTAAAACCTATGCATTCTCTCTCTGAAAGATCTTCACACAAATTATCCACAAGAATTCAAGTATCAAGGGAAAAAAAAACTGCATACAAAATTTAATATTCAAATATACACCCTGGGAAAAAGGAAAATATTCTTGATGAAATGGAATATAGCAGCTATTTAGAGCTAACATATTTAGGACTATTAGAAACTATTATTGATTAGGATTAATAAAGAGTAATAAATGTTGAATTCCAAAATAAAATTTAGAAGCATTATAGAATACTTTTAAAATTGTGTGTCCTATGGAGTGTAAATATATAATCAAACACTGTTTGCCAAAAAACTGACAAAGAAGCTAACTGTCCTGAATTACTTTCATGAAGACTGACTTCTAGAGAAACCATAATAATTCCATACATCTGAAATACATTTCTCTAAACTCAGAAAAACAGCATGTTTGCAAACTGTAGGCCCATGGAATTAATTTTCAAGGTCCTTAAGAAAATTTGTATATATTTTGTCCCCCAAAAAGTGGCCATAGGCATGTTAACATGCATAAAGGATGTGACTGGCTTAGCCATACTAAACCATTAGTAAAGAAAATTATGGTCTTCTATGCCTCTGCCTTACTTTCTCTATTTTCTACTATTTTCAGACCTATAAGGCCCCTGGGTTGTTTCTTTTCCCTAGTGCCCCATCAAATCATATTTGCAATACGGATCTAATATCACCACTTTGTTCCTGTGTCAATTTAGGCTGTGACTTGCTACTCTCAGAAGTGTCTGCTTTCTTTCCCATGATGGAATAAAATGCTGTACTTTATTTCTCACTACAAAATAAAAGGTTTTGTCCTGGTTGAAGTCATTTCAGCATTCAGAGAGCAACTGCAGAAGTCGTAAAACTATTTTACCTTTGAAATCTTACTTTAAACAACTGCCCATTCTATTTTCCTATAAAGCCAGCCTGGCTATTGGAAAGATATTTCTCACATTTGAAACTGCTTGTTGAACTAATTCAACTCCATGCAAAATTAGCAGGTTCTCTTCTTACATAGATGTTCTTCCATCTTTGTATCTGGTGACCCCATTCAGTGACTCTGAAGAACCCAGTTCATAATTTCTATCACTGCCTACCCAAAAAAAGCAAGCAGAAATATAAAAGCACTTCTTTTATTAATTAAAAAAAAAAAAAGTAGTGATATTGGGAGCCCAGAGAGGGCAACCCTGGGAAGGGTGATAAATCACACTGTGCACAGTGAAGAAATAGCTATTTCCAGACCACGCAACAGCTTTCATGTATGTGAGGAATCCTACTTCTCCCTCTGTCATTTTTAATCAGGGAGGTGGAGCTGCCACAGATGTTTGGTAGCGAGCGAGACAAGGGTCAAAACTCAAATGCCTACAGCAGCTCAGCAGCTCACAGAAATAAATGTCATGAACAAAGTAAGTGACATACAGGCAGTGGTGGGGATCCAGGAGACAGCAAACCCTGCCAAGTGGTGACATCTGTGACTCAGCTACCCTGTGGCCATACGATGTTGCCAGATCACCAATTATTTTAAAAAAGAAAACCTAAAACACAGATTCTCGTGTGAAATTTGTTAGCAACTACCAAGCAGTAATGCAAATGTTTAAAAACACTGGGTGGGGTAAGTCTGGGTGAGTCAAACTAAAGCCACTAGTTGTCAGGGTGTGTCCCACTGGTCATGTGTTTTGTCCCTCTATTATATAATTATGATCACCTGGCCCAATCCCCTATGATTTTACCAATGGGATTTTGACCTACGGGACCCAGAGGGAATAAATGATATAATGATTAATGTTATGTGTCAATTTGGAGGGAGTTTTTGGATGAGATCAACATTTAAATCAGTGAATTTGGGGTAAAGCAGATTGCTCTCCACCCACTCATTTGATGGCCTGAATAGAACAAAAAGAGTGGCCTCCCTGAACAAGAGAGAATTCTCCAGAAGAATGCCTTCCAACTTCATCTGCACCACCAGCTCTCCTGCATATCAAGCCTGCTGGCCTGGCCCACATTACAGATTTTGCACTCATCAGCTTCCATAATTGTATAAGCCAATCATTTATAATAAATATATGCACATTGTATTGGTTCTGTTTTCTGGAGAAACCAATACAATTTGGCCAAAGTCACAAAACTAGTTTGGGGAAATGTTTAAATGAATTGTTCTCTTTCCCTAGAATATGTTCCAGTCTACTACACTGGAGCAGGAATCCTCATAAAGTAGAAAATGGCATTACAGACTCTGGTGGCTCTGATGGTAAAGAATTGACCTGCAATGCAGGAGACCTGGGTTCAATCCCTGGGTTCGGAAGATCCCCCAGAGAAGGGCATGGCAACCCACTCTAGTACTCTTGCCTGGAGAATCCCCATGGACAGAGGAGCCTGGCAGGCTGCACTCCATGGGGTCACAAAGAGTTAGACACAACTGAGCGACTAAACACAGCACATGTATATACATTACAATACCCAGAGACAGCACATACAATGTGTATTTCTCAGAGTGTAGCTGCAATGCTACAGAATCATATAAATACTTGTTCATATACAGATTCCTAGGTCTAGCTCCAGATGAGCTGAATACAACTCTCTAAGTTGGGGCCCAGGAATCTACATCTTGGCAGCTCCCCAGCATGGTTCCTGTGCACATCAAAGTATGATAACACTGGAGTAATCAAGAGGCAAAATAGATTAGCAGTAAAGAGCACAGACTCTAGAGCCAGACTGCCTGGGTTTGAAGCCCAACTACTTAACCCCTGTGCTTCAAACTAGAGTACACTTCACACCTCACATCCCAGAGATGACATGAGGATTGAACAAGGTAAGGTTGTAAACACTGGCGCATAATTAGAATTTAATTAATGGTAGATATTACTAAACTCTCTCATCACAGGTGTTCTTTTCAGTATCATGCTAATCAACATTTATAGTGATGATCACAGTGGCACTTTAAGATCTTGAAATACTTGCTAAAGCAAAAATCAATGTGGTTAGATGCTTCATTTCATGAAAATTCTTTGTAACTTGATAATTTGCATATAACATCAACGGTAACTTTTTCTAGAGATTAGAACATTTGATAAACCTGAATACCACATCTGACTATAACATGTAACAGAGTTAGCTATATGCATGTACCATGTAGTGTGAAGACAGTGAGAGATTTTCTTACCATGGTCTTTCCGCAGTTTACTGATCTTCTTTCTTTATTCCTATAAGGATTGAGGCTATATTTTATTTTTTTTATTTTATTTAAGCCTTAGCTCTCCAGTCCCTAGCTCAGACAGCCTCCACAACAGGCATTCAAATATAAATAATTTTTGAGTTAAATTTTCACACTAACATAATGGCTTTGATCCAACACTCTTTCACTAACAAATTCTCATGATAATATCTAAAGAAGGATATACAAACAGAAGCTACAAAAGGAGGCTATAAATAATGACACATGGAATATTTGTCTCCCCCACCAAGAAGAAAGCCAAATTCACTCATCTTTCAAACTTTTATTTCAGCCAACTCTTAACCTGAGAGCAGTTATCAACTAATAAATTGAAACTGCACAAATACAAGAGCTAACAAGAGATGTAAAAGGAAGCTGTATGAGACAAAATTGGGTGAGACCAGAAATATGGTAGGCTTTTGGATCATTCGGCACTAAATATAAACCTGAGATCACTTTGCATTTGAATTTGAGAAAGTCTTTTGACAGAGCAGATCTGTTTTAGGACAACGTAGAACATACAGAAGATTTTGCAGATACCATGCGGCACACGGTGCTTCCTAGGTGGTGCTTGTGGTAAAGAACATGCCTGTCAATGCAGGAGACACAGGAGACCCAAGAGACAAGGGTTCAGTCCTCGAGTAGGGAAGATCCCCCAGAAGAAGGCATGGCAATCCACTCCAGTATTCTTGCCTGGAGAATCCCATGGACAGAGGAGCCCAGTGGGCTACAGTCCATAGGATAGCAAAGAGTCAGAAACAACTGAGCGACTAAGCACATACACATATATAGAGACTGGACATACATATAGAGACTGGCTTCCTTGGTGGCTCAGTGGTAAAGTAACCGCTTGCAATTCAGAAGACGCAGGTTCGATCCCTGGGTCAGGAAGATCCCCTGGAGAAGGAAATGGCAACCCACTCCAGCATTCTTGCCTGGGAAATCCCAAGGACAGAAGAGCCTGGCCAGCTACTGTCCATGGGGTCGCAAAGAGTTAGACATGACTGAAGCGACTTAGCATGCACACACACATGTGGCACAATTAAGAAACCTGAAGGTGAAAAATATAAATAATGGAGGCCAACAATAACCACAAGATTTGACTTGGAACAGAAGGAATATGACCCCCCCAAAAAACAAGGATATGGCCAAAATAAGGCTTCAGAAATAAAAAGTATCATTATTTCATTTAGAACTTGAATCAAGATGAGGGGCTCTCCAGCAGGGAGCATCCCAGTTGAGCAGAGGCAGATGGGCCAAGGGCAGGGTGGCTGTTCCCTGTAAAGGAGATGGTCTGAGGATACGTGAGAGAATCAGGAATTCAAGAACTAGATTCTGAACTAGAACACCAGTGGTTACACAGCCTAGAAGGAGACTAACACATCCACATGTGCCCAGCATCACACAAAACTTACCAACCTCACATTAATAAGAGATTTCTAAACCAATGAAATAAGCAAGAATAAAGAAGCTACAAGAGAAACAGTTTCAACAAAACCCTTCATTCACTGCCCTGTGTACCTAAGTTATCAAAACCAACACTGTGCAAGCTACTGTTCAAAGGAAAAATAAAAACTACAAAAAGATATGGCCCCTGGCCGCAAAAGTGATCATCTAGGTAAAGGTTATAATATAAAGAACATATATGTAAGAAACAATAATAACACAAAGGAATAATCATAATGCTTGAAGTGAGTTTCAGTATTCCAGCAGAATGAAAGGAAAGAAAGATTATTCTAACAGAAGTGAACCGGAATGAATGAATGGAGTTTAAAGGCTTTTGAGAAGACCTGAACACCCAGTCTGGACTTGATAAGATGGAAAGAGAACAATACATTAAAAAGTGGTACAGGCAGATGTCTATAAGGGAAAGAACAGAGAACAACTAACTAAAGCAAATATTCAAATCCACTAGATCTTAGAGGACTGGCAGCAGAATTACAGGGGACAAGACAAGAATCTCATCTGACTGTCACAGGCCTTCACTGCTAAGCTACAGTGTTTGGGTTTTATTTGCTAAATAGTAGGAAACCACTGCGGAGAAGGCAATGGCACCCCACTCCAGTACTCTTGCCTGGAAAAATCCCATGGACGGAGGAGCCTGGTGGGCTGCCATCTATGGGGTTGCACAGAGTCGGACACGACTGAGCGACTTCACTTTCACTTTTCACTTTCATGCATTGGAGAAGGAAATGGCAACCCACTCCAGTGTTCTTGCCTGGAGAATCCCAGGGACAGGGGAGCCTGGTGGGCTGCAGTCTATGGAGTCGCACAGAGTTGGACATGACTGAAGCGACTTAGCAGCAGCAGCAGCAGGAAACCACTGAAGGCTTTGACCTGATCATAGCTGTGTTTGATCTATCTGATGAGATACAAGGTGGTATTTAGAAAAGAGTGAGAGTCAGGAGAAAAACTAAAAGACTCATGATAATCCATGAGAGGACTAGTAAAAACCTAAATTAAGGTAATTAGTATATGGGAAAGGAAAGATTGATGGATGTGGTACTTGCTCCTAAAATGTGGAATTTTCTGATATTAATTAGCATATACATTACCAAGAAAATAAATATGCACAATGTAATTAGAAACTTCCTAATTCCAGCATAATTCCCAACATACCAGCCTCGAGTCTTTAAAACATTCCTCTAATGTTTCTTCTCAAGGAGAAATTTTCTTGTAATATTTTTTAGCTTCTAAGTTAAGATAATTCACCATTATCTCTGTCTGAGGTTTTCCCACTGCCGTGTAGAGGAAGGAATAGCACACATCTGAGAACTCCAAAAACAGCCTCTGCCTGTCAACAGTAAATTTAAACGTGAAATCTGTAGAATTCTGGAGTTTCTGCCACTTACAAAACTCCTCCTTTCTGAACATATTCATACTTCAGCAAGCAAGCACCTCTGAACAATCATTCTTAAATATAAACTACATGATGCAGTGGAATAATTGTAAATTACCACATAGTTTTTGACACCTACTGTGATGCTTGCTCATGAAAGAAACCACAGATGCTGAACTGATAGAGATTAAAATCTCTCCCTGTCCTTTTGAAGGAAACAGGAGGCAAGCCATCTGAGGAGAAACTAGGCTGAGGCTCTCTGCAGGCCTTCCTGCCTTCAATTTCTATTCCAACACACTGAACGACATAATTTGTGGTGTTTTCTTCTGTTTCCAAAAGGGTTTGTGATCAGATACCAGAAAACAAAGGTCCAATTACCTGGCACTACAGAATTCCAGCCTTAAAGTTTAAATGAAACCTGCAGATCATTTCTCTCAGTTACTTCCTTCTAAGGCCAAGAAAAATGAGAATCAAGGTCCCACAGCTGATACAGCAAAGTATAAGTCTTCTCACTGACAGTTTAAGGTTTCTTTCACTGCCCTCCACATTGTCTTCACAAGCCTTCAGTTTTAAATATCCATGTATTCAAATGATGGAGTGTCAGCCCCAGTATTATATCATGGATCACGGTCAAGGAAGAAAAATAGAAGTTCAGCCATGGACACACAGGGCAAGATTGCACCAGCCTTTTCCCACCATGAAGATGTATGTTGTTTCCAGGTTATGGGCCAGGCAAGATTCATGCAGATTTATTCCACTACGGCAGGAAGTTAGTAAAAATAGAACATTTTAAAAACAACTCTGGAATATACAAGGTGTTGTTTAAAACACTTAGAAAAGATAATAAAAGAACTTAGAAATGATTTTTATCCTTACAGGTCTAACTCAGTTATTAGAATATTAATGAAGGTATTTCTAAAATGGAGTTAATGATGAGATGTTGATTATTTACACATTATGAATAATATACAAGCAAAGAGTCAGACACGACTGAGCGACTGGACTGAACTGAACTGAATGGAAGAGTAGTATTGTAATCCACTTAGAACTTTCAGAAAGAATTATCCCTAACAAACCTCTAGAAATCAGAATTATAAGAATTTATCAAAAGACCCATAGGTTCTCAATCAGTGGTTCAATCACCATAAGGTTATCACCCAACAATTCCCAATACTCTCAAGGAATTACCCTCTGAACAGAACAGCAGACAATCAGTCTGCGCTCAGTCTGTGTATCATTTAGGGATTTTTTATTAATATCAAAACTCTTCCGCAGCTGGGTTAGATGATGATCCATGGCAAGATGGCAGAGGCTTTCTGTTCCCTTGGGATTACCATGGCAACCACTCCTTACTGGCTACCTAAAGACAGGGAAGGAGGTAAATCACACAGGCAAGGAGTCCAATTTGAAGGAAGCAGCACTGATGAGCGTCTTCTGAGTTTTGTTAATAAAAACCTCTCTTTAGCCAAATCACCTTAGCCAAGCTACTAAACTTCTCTGTGCTTAGTTTTCCTCTCTTGTAAAACGAGGATAATATCTACTTAACAGTGTTGTCCTGAAGATCAAACTCAATGAGATAAAGTGTGAAAGCACCAGCAGTGTCTAGACACGGCAGTTTTCAATAAATGATGCCTATTTTATTCGATATGCAGGTATGACTTACCTATATAAGAGCAAAGATGTAGGCTCCACATCAGAATATATATATGATATAAAATATTTACCAAGAATGGTTATGCTGTATGGGAGACTCAACCCTGGGAAGAATTTCAGCATCAATAAATTTAATGACTTTTACTGTGGATAACTGGGTGCCACTTCCACAAAAAGTCACTTCCCCCTTCTTATTATTATAGTATCTTAAATCCACAACCAGCTCACTCCAGTGAGCTTAAAAGTAAGCAATAACTGGAGAAGGCAACAAAATAAGCCATTGTTAATGAATTTCACTTTAGCAGAGTAGTTAACCAAATTCTTTAGCTGATCAGCAGAAGAGTACTGACTGAGGGCAGAGGTTTAAGACAGAATATAAACTTTCACTACTTGCCTATAATGCCAATAAATAGCCTCAAGTCTATCCTGACTGAGATTTCAGAAAGGACCTATTCTCCAGGGCACAGAGTGACAGGGTCCTATCAATTTTGGTGTATTAATCGTGAATGCTCATCACACAGACAGAATGACTTTGGACAGCTGTACCAACTAATCAAAAGAGACTGATTAGTCTTTAGGTTTCTGGATTAGCCTTATAGAATATTAAATATTTATCAGAAGATAATTAGTCACTCAGTCAATAGGATTTCTACCTACAGACACAAGTCAATGTTCCTCCATCATGTCCAACAACTGACGAGTTCAGAGTGTTATTAAGCCTCAGGATTACTTTGATGCCACAGTCTCCCAGCCTTGAGTATTGTTCCTGTGTACAGTGCCCATGTGTTTGGTTAAGTGACAGAAATTCAGCTTAGATTAGTTGTAGCAATGTGAAAATACATAGGAAGTACAAAGTATCCTATGATTTTAAAGGGTTGAATACTTAAGCTGCCGGAAATTATGCATTTCTCTACCTTCTGATCCTCTCACTGTAGACTGGCTTTGTTTTCTCTGGGCAGCAAACCTGACTATCATATCATAAGCTCCTGGGTTTCATATCTAATAAATTACCCAGCCAAAAGGAACTGACACCTTCCCAATTCACTTGCACACTTCCAGGGAAGGACCATCTTGAGTCAGATGCCCTCTCCTGGCCCTAGTAAAAGAAAAGATGGGAGCAGGGAAGGGGCAGCATCACATAAAGCACAAGGCAGTGCCCACTGGAAGCTTGAGCCATCCCCAAAGTAAAGGAGGTGCTGTTCCCAGAAGAAAAGCTGAGGGGAGGGTTGTGGAAACAACAACGGCAGACTGCTACAGGTATATATGTGCAATTTTATTTCAAGTATCAATATGTTATGAAAACATATGTGTTCTTTCACTTTGTAAATAAACCTCCACCAAACTTAACCATGGGCCATAAATTTTATAGCCATTCAAGTCAGGTCATCTACTGTATCGCTGGTCTTGTCAGCTCACTATTTCCCACCACTTCCACCTCCAGTCTCTTACTTAGCTGGAACACAATAAACCTCCTAAGTAGAAACGTCTACAGGAGGGGATACATTCACAAGGATTGCACAACCATGTTTCTCTTGTCTAGAGCAATCCTCAGGCAAAAAAAAAATCATTTTCTTTGTTATTCTAGCTATCTCATTTTGGCCTCAGATAACCTAAACAATTTTTGCAATGCAATTTCATTACTAGAAACAATTTCATTATAGGAGAATATTAGGCAACTGTTAGAGGGAAGTCAAAAGGTCAGCATCCACCTATAAACTATATTCCTATCTTATAATTATGCCTACTTAGATATAGCAAATTCTAAAGTAGCAAATAGACAACAGAAATATTAAAATATTTTTAATTACCTTATATCAGCATTTGTAATTATTTCCTCAACAAATATGTATGCTGATTTTGAGGTTTACAGTATACAGAGTATTTTCAAACTGCTAGTTCTGGGACTTACAAAATGACTGAGAATGAATCTTTTATTGCCTTCTTCCTCTCATGCTAAATGATTTTTTAATTTTACTTGATGTCGTAAAACCTTACCCATTTAAATCCATGTGGTCTATAATATATGACCTTTGAAAAACAAATGCCCGACCCATACTAATGCTCAGGAAAACAGTCTCCCAGAATATTAGTCATGTCTGACCACTCTTTCTGGGTGACCAGATGTCTCCCAGGTTCAGGTGCTGGGTTGGGTACAGTAGATCCTTAGGTGTGGAATGAAAGAACTAGTCTCCCCCAAGGACACAGGAACAAGGAAAGCAGTTGTTGTTGTTGTTCAGTCACTTAGTTGTGTCCAACTCTTTTGCAACCCTATGCATTGTAGCCCACTACGCTCCTCTGTCCCTGGGATTTCCCAAGCAAGAATACTAGCTGCTGCTGCTAAGTCACTGCAGTCGTGTCCGACTCTGTGTGACCCCATAGATGGCAGCCAATCAGGAGTGGGTTACAATTTTCTTCTCCAAGGGATCTTTTCAACACAGGGATCGAACCAATGTCTCCTGCACTGGCAGGTGGATTATTTTTTTAACACTGAGCCACCAGAGAAGCCCATAAAGGAAGAAAACCAGATGCAATCAAAGGGAGATTAAACAAAGGAAACCCACACCAGTTAGAGAAGCAGTACAGAAATTATGAGTCAGAGCACAGATTTAATGAAACAGCTGGTAAAGCTGAAGAAGAGCAACTGGGGCCAAATCACTTTAAATGAGCTGGAACCCAATCTTTTTGAGAGAAATCATCTTTGTTACCCAAAACTCTATAATCCAACTGTCACCTGGAGTTTGGGTCTCCCACCAAAGCTCTGTCCAAAATTTCTGAAGATTCCTTAGGTGTGTATAATGTGGAAAAGATGCAGAACTTGTGCCTCTGCGTCAGCTCAGCACTTACTTGCATAGCCCCATCTCTGTTCTCCACCATTAGACCCAACATGAAGCTCAAGCCTTCTTGAGTTCCCCATCCATTTCTCCACTCACATAAAGCTTACATGAATATGAGACTTTGTCAGTTATTCAGAGGGAGGTATAAAAGCAGTTTACATGACAGCAAAGTAAACAATTTCAAATTGAACATCTCTCTTCTTAAGGCTTCCTTGATGGCTCAGACAGTAAAGAATCTGCCTGCAATGCGGGAGACCTGGGTTTGATCCCTGGGTTGGGAAGATCCCCTGGAGGAGTGCATGGCAACCCACTCCATAATTCTTGCCTGGAGAATCCTCAAAGACAGAGGAGCCCGGCAGGCTGCAGTCCATGGAGTCACAAAGAGTCAGACACAACTGAGCGACTAAGAATGCATGCATGCTTCTTAAATTTCTTTTGATAACCCTAACACCAGATTATTTCCAGAGATCTCTTCACCCAACTTTGCAGCATCTGCAAGTTTCTCTACCTTCCTATCTATATATATCTCCTTCAAAGAACCATCACAAAATACCCTCCTTAGGTCAGGGTGCTAACTACTCTCCCCTCCTACTTTGGCTCTAGCCTCCAGAAGGTTCTCCAATTTTGCTTCATGCATCTACATGGATTACCAAGGCTTTCACAGATGGATATCCTCCTTTCAGAACTTCAGTGACCACTGTCAAGATCATGGATTTAACTTCTAACTCTCATTACACAACACTGAACTGGAATCATTGGTCCCTGGATTAGCTAATGAGGAGAAATGAGCTTGGGTGGTGCTCCACTCCATAATCTAGGGATAAGGCAGCCTGACTAGGTAGGGAAAGACTCCACCCATTCATTCACAAGTCAGGGCACCTGAATACAGTCTGGGAAGAGTTCTCACCAGCTTCTCCGATCTCCCTAGTTGTGGAACTGACTCCCCTTTTCAGAAAACAATTCTGCCTCTTGGTTCATCACAAGAAGCACTTATAGGCAGGTGTTGAGCTCAGGTAAGTGAGCTCTGATTTCACATTCCACACTGCAACAAGATGGCTTGTAGAACCCATTGCCCTGAACCCTCTCCCTGCTGTGCCTGGCCGGTTCTAGCATACACAAAAGCAAGAAAAATTTCTGTAACATCAGCTTATAAGTCTGGTCTAATTCTGCTGAAATCACAGATTACTCTAGCCCATGAAAATAAGCCAAAGAACAGACACAGAAGTAGAAACCAGACACATTTTAGGGAATCATAGTAATGTGAGAAACCTATATGAAGATCAGGAAGCAACAGTTAGAACTGGACATGGAACAACAGACTGGTTCCAAATAGGAAAAGGAGTATGTCAAGGCTGTATATTGTCACCCCGCTTATTTAACTTATATGCAGAGTACATCATGAGAAACGCTGGGCTGGAAGAAGCACAAGCTGGAATCAAGGTTGCCGGGAGAAATGTCAATAACCTCAGATATGCAGATGACACCACCCTTATGGCAGAAAGTGAAGAGGAACTAAAAAGCGTCTTGAGGAAAGTGAAAGAGGAGAGTGAAAAAGTTAGCTTAAAGCTCAACATTCAGCAAACGAAGATCATGGCATCTGGTCCCATCACTTCATGGCAAATAGATGGGGAAACAGTGGAAACAGTGTCAGACTTTATTTTTTTGGCTCCAAAATCACTGCAGATGGTGATTACAGCCATGAAATTAAAAGACACTTACTCCTTGGAAGGAAAGTTATGACCAACCTAGATAGCATATTCAAAAGCAGAGACATTACTTTGCCAACAAAGGTCCATCTAGTCAAGGCTATGATTTTTCCAGTAGTCATGTATGGATGTGAGAGTTGGACTATGAAGAAAGCTGAGCGCTGAAGAATTGATGCTTTTGAACTGTGGTGTTGGAGAAGACTCTTGCGAGTCCCTTGGACTGCAAGGAGATCTAACCAGTCCATTCTAAAGGAGATCAGTCCTGGGTGTTCTTTGGAAGGAATGATGCTAAAGCTGAAACTCCAGTACTTTGGTCACCTCATGCGAAGAGTTGACTCATTGGAAAAGACTCTGATGCTGGGAGGGATTGGGGGCAAGAGGAGAAGGGGATGACAGAGGACGAGATGGCTGGATGGCATCAACAACTCGATGGACCTGAGTTTGAGTGAACTCTGGGAGTTGGTGATGGACAGGGAGGCCTGGCGTGCTGCAATTCATGGGGTCGCAAAGAGTCAGACACGACTGAGCGACTGAACTGAACTGACTGACTGCTACTGCTGCTAAGTCACTTCAGTCGTGTCTGACTCTGTGTGACCCCATAGACAGCAGCCCACCAGGCTCCACCGCCCCTGGGATTCTCCAGGCAAGAACACTGGAGTGGAGTGCCATTTCCTTCTCCAGTGCATGAAAGTGAAAAGTGAAAGTGAAGTCGCTCAGTCGTGTCCGACTCTTGGAGACCCCATGAATTGCAGCACGCCAGGCTCCTCCATCCCTGGGATTTTTCCAGACAAGAGTACTGGAGTGGGGTGCAGTTGCCTTCTCTGGAACTGACTGACTGAAGGAACACAAAACTGCCTACACCAAAACCCCTCTGCCCTTTGGATTCCATGGATTCACTGAGTGAGTGAATTCGCTCAGTCATGTCTGACTCTTTGCGACCCCCGTGGACTGTAGCCCACTAGGCTCCTCCATCCATGGGATTCTCCAGGCAAGAATACTGGAGTGGGTTGCCATTTCCTTCTCCAGGGGATCTTCCTGACCCAGGGATTGAACTTAGGTCTCCTGCATTGCAGGCAGACGTTTTAACCTCTGAGCCACCAGGGAAGTCTCAGTTTAATACTTTATGACAATCTAGTCAAGACATAATCTTTAACCACTGGATATTTGGTGTGCCTTATACAATGTGATCTGAACACACCTTGCCCATCAAAATGATAAACAGACTTCATGTATAAAAATAAATTCACTCATTCATTCATTGATTAATTCAACAAATACATATTGAGTGCCTACCACATGCCCATCATATTAAGCTCATGGGTTTAAGCCTTTTGAAAGCTCCTGGCATGATTCTATCTACCCATTTAAAAAGCTACACATTACAAGAGAGTTTACATTTTCTAAGATTCATGTGAAAACTACATAAAAATTAACCCTATCCTAGCTAGTGATCACAATGGGCCTGTCAAAAGAGCAAGGCATTGATTCACCCTCAGTCCTACTTCTTTTCCCTAAAAACAGTATGGCTCTTGACTGATACTACAAGGTATCTTAGAGTCAACATAACCAAAATTAAAATTTTTTTAGTTTCTCCTCAAACCTGTTTCTACCCCAATGTTCTCAATTAATGGTATCACCTCTCACCCAATTGAAAAGTGCCCCTGGAGTCATATTTGAATCTTCTCCCTCTGTCTCACAGTTCTCTTATCCAAGGATCCATTGGCAAGTGGATCCACTGATCCTTTTTCTTCTACCTCAAATCCCACCTACCATCCAGCATGCCACTTCTCACCATCCCTACCACTACCATCAAACTAAAGCCAATATAACTTTTAACCCAGACAGCTACAACATTTTCTTTTTTTTAATTTTTTAAAATTTATTTTAATTGGAGGCTAATTACTTTACAATATTATGGTGGTTTTTGCCATACATTCACATGAATCAGCCATGGATGTACATGTGAACTGTAACATTTTCTAACTGGTCTCTTCATTTACTTTTAATGTCTTACAAAATTCATTCTAACAGCTGAAAACTAAATTCAATTATGTCCTCTACTGTTCAATGCCTTTTTATCACATCTGAAATAAAATCTCAACTTTGCCTTACTATTAATACAAGCAGCCTGTATCCATCATTCTCAGCCTTGGCTGCTTATCAGAATCACCTAAGAAGCTTTTAAAAATAACTAATTGCCTCCCAGATTCATTAAATTTGGAGGTGGGCTTGGCATGGCTTGTTTTTAAAGTATGCTTTCAGAATAGAGGACCACTGTTCTCCATGTCCTGCCCCTGTCTATCTTCCTCTCTGAGTTCCCCTGCTGCCACTGTCCCTTCCATTCTTCCACTGGTTACACAGGAACTTCACTAGCCCCTCTGCTTCCTTCAACCCACAGTTTCTCTGCTTTACTTGGAAAGTTCTTCTTCATTCCCACTCTCTACTCCCACCACTGATGAGCTTCACAACACTGGTTCCTTCTCATCCATCATTCAGGTCTCTAACCACATACCACCTCTTTGGAGAACTTTTCTGGAGCTACTCAATACCCTATGCCTGTGGTTCTCGAAGTGTGGTCTCTAGAGCAGCAGCAGCAACAGCACTCAACAACTTGTTTACAATATAAATTCCTGAGCCCCACAACCAGGCCTCTACTGAATCAGAGACACTGGGAGAGGGGCTTAGCAATCTGTTTAAATTTAAAGTTGAAGGGTGATTTTGACACACATTAGAGTTTGAGAAGCACTATTGTGTGTATGTGTGCATATGGATGCGTACATACTATGTTTACATATGTATATATTTCTTCTTCCTACCAGTCATCTGAAATTGTTGTTTAATTTTTTGACTGTCCCTACCGCCCTAAAATACAAGCTCCGTGGAAACTTATGTTCACTGCTATATGCTCAGTGATCAGAACAGTGTCTGACCCACAACAAGTATTCAATAAATATTTATTGAATAAATTAATCTACCAACAAATCAACCTGGTCCCTTTCTCCCCCAGAAGCTCTAAGATTTTGTTCCGTTCTGTTTTACTTTCCTCTAGAAAGGAAAGAGGGGCTTCTCAGGTGACGCTAGTGGTAAAAAAAAACCTGCCTGCCCATTCAGGAGACGCAAAAGATGTGAGTCCGATACCTGAGTCAGGAAGATCCCTTGGAGGAGGGCATGGCAACCCACTCCAGTATTCTTGCCCAGAGAATCTCAGGAGCCTGGCGGGCTACAGTCCATAGGGACACAAAGAATTGGACACGACTGAAGTGACTTGGCACGGATGATGCAGAGAGAAAAGAACATGTGCACAGGGATCTACAGGAGTTCTCAGAAAACAACATCAAAATCCAATCAAATAGCCACAAATAGCCAACTCTGGCTCTTCAGAAGGCAGCCTCTTTACACGCTGAACATGTTTGGCTCACATAAATGTGAGGTAATTGTTCCCAGTGATTAAATGCAGAGCTGGAAGGCCTCATTACATCTCAAGTACCTACCAGGCCGCTTTTCCAAAGAAACAAAATACAGAGGAAGAGCACTTAAGAGGGTGTCTTGAAAGCAGAGATGCAGAGGAGGCTGGTACTCAGCTCAGAGGCCAAGGTGATCCCACCCGCAAAGGATAGTTTCCTTTGACTATGAAAACAGTGGTGAACTTGTGTCTCTTCCTACCCTCAATCCA
The DNA here is from genome assembly GCF_002263795.3 of Bos taurus. NCBI lineage: Eukaryota > Metazoa > Chordata > Mammalia > Artiodactyla > Bovidae > Bos > Bos taurus. The sequence continues at coordinate 86,463,084 of NC_037329.1, read as the reverse complement.
TGCCACCTTTCCCAATAAGTAAAAAATATCTTTTATTTGATTTAAATTTCTCTAAATTATAGTAAGGACCTTCTCATATCTGTACTCACCATTTGTAATGGTTTTCTCTGTGAATGGACTGTCCCTGTAGTTTTCTTTTAGGCTGCTTGCCATTTTCCAACTGGTTGGCAATTAAATTTACTCTTGCCTTTTACATGCACTGTCATCATTTTCCCCAGCTTGCATTTCACCCCTGACTTTGTTTTGATTCCTCCCCTCAGTCAGAAGTTAAAATTTTATTTAGTCAAATGAGCCAGTCTTTTACTTTAAAGTTTCTGATTTTAATGTCAATAAATAGTCAACTTTCCGCTACTCCAAATACATTAAAGTTTTCAGCCATGTCTCCTACCAGTACTTTAATGGCCCTTTTTGGTTTTGGCTGGGGGGGGTTTGGATTAAATCTTTAATCTATCTGGAGTTCATTTTGGTGTGAAGGTTCAGGAAAGTTTCTAGTATTTTTTTCCAAATGCCAAGTTCATCTGGGAAACTATAACTCAGCATTTAGCCCAGGAAAATTATATATATAGTTGACGTTCAATTTATGTCTGTTAAACTGAATTATTAGAAGGGTGATGAAGCTATAAAATAGCAATTGAATTATCACATACAACAATACAACCTCCCCAAAGAAAGTATGTTTTGTATGACATTAATGTGATATTAATGTTCAGTTCAGTTCAGTCGTTTAGTCATGTCTGATTCTTTGTGACCCCATGGACTGCAGCATGCCAGGCCTCCCTGTCCATCACCAACTCCTGGAGTTTACTCAAACTCATGTCCATTGAGTTGATGATGCCACCCAGCCATCTCATCCTCTTGTCGCCCCCTTCTCCTCCCACCTTCAATCTTTCCCAGCATCAGGCTCTTTTCAAATGAGTCAGTTCTTTGCATCAGGTGGCCAAAGTATTAGAGTTTCAGCTTCAGCATCAGTCCTTCCAATGAATATTCAGGACTGATTTCCTTTAGGATGGACTGGTTGGATATTAATGTATGTCAATGTAAATCTTAATAAGAAAAGTAGACATGTGTGAACTAATACCAGTTTTGTTATCTCTATGCCAACAACAATAACAATAACAATAACCACTGTTTACTGAGCACTTATGCTTCACACACTAGAAGTGCTAACATATTAACTCATTTAATCCAAAAAGCAAGCCTATGAGTTTCTATTCTATCTTAACTTTACAGATGAGAACACAGAAGCACTAGGATATAAGAAGGACTGATGACCAGCAGTTGGCAGAGTCACACTCTGAGACAGAAGCATTGAGTATCCTATGGCTTAACCACTATGTTATCTTGTCTCAAGATCACTGCTGACCACAAAATAGAACAACAGGGTGTTTTTGCTATTACCACCTAAAGGGTGTTCACATTAGGACATTCTTTTATTCCTACTCTGTATTTCTATTCATGTCCCTATCCCCATTCTCACCCAACTTCCCCCACCTCTACAAACAAACAAAAAAAAAAAACTTATGTCAGAAATCAATAATGCCTTTGGCTACAATATCTGACAAAGGACCTATAAAGGTCCAACACAAGGTAAATCAAAATTTGATATCTTTCTCAACTAAGCCACATTCCTTCACACCTTTTAAGTTCAAAATCCCACCACAAGCTACTATAATTTCCAGGAATGCCCTGATTTGAAATATTAGTAGGACAGAGCTGCACTGAATAATTTGGCCCAGCAAGGTCAAAAATTATTTCTCAGTATTTTATATTATAAATTAGATTTTTTAAAGATGTAGATAAAATTACTCAAAATATTATTAACAATGACCAGTATCATTTTAATGTATTCTTTTCCTTTTTAAGGTTCTTTTCCATTATAGGTTATTACAAGACATTGAATAAAGTTCTCCATGCTATACAATAGGACCTTGTTGTTTATCTGTTTTATATATAGTAGTGTGGTGTGTATCTGTTAATTTAAAACTTCAATTTATCCCTCCCCTCCCTTCCCCTATGGCAACCTAAGTTTTTTTTTTTTTTTTTTATGTTTGTGAGTCTGTTTATGTTTTGTAAATGAACTCATGTGTATCAATTTTCTAGATTCCAAATATAGGTGATATCATATGATAATCAACAGGTATCATTTTATAACTCTAGCTTTTATTTAGAAAAATAAATAGACTTTTCAGTTTGATGATGGCAAAGTAAAGACAGTTTCACTACTCTTCTTCTCTCAAAATTCTAAAGCCACAAAGATGACAGGCAACAAAAAAACACAAACTCCAACTTCAACAAAATGAAGTAACTATAATCCAACATTTGAAGATGGAAAGCAGATGGAGGAAACATTTCAGCAGAGTGGAGAAAAATCAAGCCAATGACTACAAGAAGCAAGCCAATTTACCCATGTACATGCTTTGAAAATGGAGACACTGGGTACTTTGAAGAAGAAAATAAGAGTAGTTGCTGAAAATGAAGGCATGTTCAGGCTCTCAATCTTTGGTGGACTGAAGCTGGTTGTACTGGCTTGCAAAAGCCAACTCTGCCATTATCTCACATTGGTAGCTTGAAATAAACCATAGTGGGAAAATTAACACTATAGGAATTGGCAAATTCTACAAATCAGAATTTTTGTTTTGATTTTTTTTCAGAGACCTAGCAGTTAAACATTTACCAGCCCACCATACCAAAGTGAAAGAGGAGAGTGAAAAAGTTGGCTTAAAACTCAACATTCAGAAAACTAAGATCATGGCATCTGGTCCCATCACTTCATGGCAAATAGATGGGAAAACAGTAGAAAGAGTGGCTGACTTTATTTTGGGGGCTCCAAAATCACTGCAGATGGTGATTACAGCCATGAAATTAAAAGATGCTTACTCCTTGGAAGGAAAGTTATGACCAACCTAGATAGCATATTCAAAAGCAGAGACATTACTTTGCCAACAAAGGTCCATCTAGTCAAGGCTATGGTTTTTCCAGTAGTCATGTATGGATGTGAGAGTTGGACTATAAAGAAAGCTGAGCACCAAAGAATTGATGCTTTTGAACTGTGGTGTTAGACAAGACTCTTGCGAGTCCCTTGGACTTCAAGGAGATCCAACCAGTCCATTCTAAAGGAGATCAGTCCTGGGTGTTCATTGGAAGGACTGATGTTGAAGCTGAAACTCCAGTACTTTGGCCACCTGATGCGAAGAGCTGACTCATTTGAGAAGACCCTGATACTGGGAAAGATTGAGGGCAGGAGGAAAAGGGGATGACAGAGGATGAGATGGTTGGATGGCATCACCGACTCAATAGACATAAGTTTGGGTAAACTCCGGCCGGGAGTTGATGATGGCAGGGAGGCCTGGTGTGCTGCAGTTCATGGGACTGCAAAGAGTAGAACAGGACTGAGCAACTGAACTGAACTGAACTGATAGCTTCCAAGTCTTAATCTTTACCATTCACTAGAACTCTGAGACTTATTCTCCAGAGAAAGTGAACCATGAAGGTTTCTGGCTCAGGCACAGTAGTCACGATAAAGGGCAAGTAAGAGAAAACAACCAAGAACATTCACCTTCAAACTGCATTCCTCTGGCAGGACACTGAACATTCTCTGGAGAAACTAAACTGCCCAAAAGAAAGTATTTACAAATAGTGATATTTTCAGGGAGGTGGAAGGGGTGGTGGGTCTCAGTGAAAAATCTAGCTAACTTATCTGATCAGACTACAATGAATTAGTCCATTCAGACACACAAAGTGTAAAAATTCTTTTCCGAAGCACCTTTCTCAACAAGCCACTTCAGGGTATGCCTCACCAAAACAAAGGAATAAGCCAAGAAATACAAGGATGTCCAATGGAAAGAGGCAACGGGCATTGCCAGAGTAACAGCTGTGCCTCAGGCCAAGTGAAGATAGTACATCCTGGGGCAGGAAGTAGAGGCTGAAAGAATTAAAAAAAAAAAAAAAGGAACTGGTAAATTATCTGACTGCTTGATCATGTGGAACACTGTACTGGGAGACATTTTACAGAACTGTTATAGGATGTTGGAAGAATTAGCACTCAAAGAAAATTAAACAAGAAAAAATGAGGCAATTATTCATTCCAGGTAAAAAAATCACAATGAAAATAAGAAATGCAGTCATACATAGATTACTCAACTGTGGGAAGCACTTAAAATAGATATAATAAGATGCTAGAAAAAAGTTAACCAAACATTTAGATGTAATAAACTATACAGTGAAGAAGTAAAAGTTTTTACTTTGATACATAGACCAAATTATTCAGTGCAGCTTTGTAATATACTCATTTCAGATCAAGGCATGCTTAGAAATTATAGCTGTTCATGATGAGATTTTGAACTTTTGAAGAGGAAGTATAAGTGAGTGAAGATCCTAATATACCCCATTAGGAAGTAAACTGACTAATCAAGAAGCTTATTCTTTTCAAGTATGGAAGTAAACACTAGAACAAGGAGCTAAAAATACTGAAGTGATTCTTCTAGTAAGTGGACCAAGGCAGTAGGAGAAAAGAGAAAAGAATACTGGAGGGTTTTAAGTATGCTTTACATAAGTATTTGACAATCATATTCATGTAATACTTTCATCAAAATTTTTAATTTACATAGTTAAATACAGAGAAAAATAAAATATAAGTTACAGGCAACTCCAGAGAATGTGGAAATTATTCTGATATTCTCATAATAAAGGGATTCCCCTATTGTAGCAACAGGAAATTTTCCTAATCAGGAGAGATCTGGTTAAAACCTCTTACAATAAATTATATGAGTATACATTGTCAAGTACAATAATCAAAATCTAAGTTATGGGACATTAAACAAGAGAACCTGTGAGAAACATGCTAAGGATAAAAGCAATACAGATTTATCTTCTGATCTTATCTTTTGGGGGAAGACAGAACCTTTACTGGGGCAACCATACTTAGTCATAAAAATGTTCACAATAGATAAAATTTATGCATCCTTTGTGTATTTCTAATTTCATTTTCTAAAGAAGATGAAGAAAAACCTTTTCATAGTTCTCGTCATGATTTTATTTTCTGCTCTGAAACACCAATCTAACTGCTAGAAAAGAAAACTGATTTCATAATTAGAGGAAATCACTGAGGCGGGTGGTTTAGAGTGGGAAGAAGAGCCAAAAATCTTAGTGGTAAGGAAGAAATAAATCATTTTTTGGATGTTTGGCGGGGAAAAGACTGAGAAATTCAGTGGTAGCAAGGGTCATGAGAGACAGAATTTTTCAGATGGGGAAATCTGGGTTGTTCAAAGGCAAAGGGAAAAGATTCAGTTAACTTTAAAAGAAAAAAGATTAGATGTTAGATGATAGTATGAAGGGAAACTAAAGATGGAAATGGGTAAACTGAAAAGCATAAGTGGAAGAGTTTACTTTCAACCAGAAAGTCCTTCTTTGTGTAATTCAAAGAAAGATGATACCTAGAAACATGTTTCTGAGGTAAACAGAAGAGAATATGAGGAATATTTCCTGGATGGCTTTAGTTTTTTTAAGTGAAGGAAAGGACCAGTCATCTCCTAAGAGGGGAATTAGAAATGGGAATTTCCAAGAGTGGAAGGAATTGAGAATAGTCATTCTCCTAGAGCAAATCACCAGAGAAGGCAATGGCACCCCACTCCAGTACTCTTGCCTGGAAAATCCCATGGATGGAGGAGCTTGGTGGGCTACAGTCCATGGGGTCATTAAGAGTCAGACACAACTGAGCAACTTCTCTTTCACTTTTCACTTTCATGCATTGGAGAAGGAAATGGCAACCCACTCCAGTGTTCTTGCCTGGAGGGTCCCAGGGACGGGGGAGCCTGGTGGGCTGCCGTCTATGGGGTCACAGAGTCGGACACGACTGAAGCGACTTAGCAGCAGCAGAGCAAACCACCAGGAGTCCCCAAAGACCATTCATTCCCTGGACCAGAGAAAGGTTGATCTTATCAAGAATTGCCCAGGAAACTAGTGAAACAGAAAGACTCCCCAGCCCTGTCCTCAGGAGCATTTGACACATTCAAGATGAAACTGGGGGACCAATTTTTAACCGGCTCCCCAGGAGATCTCTATGAGAAGCTAAATCTGGAAGCCACTAGCTTGGGATCCCTGAGGTACAAATAAAAGAATTCCAAACAGAACTCATGAGGCCAAAATGTGAACAGTTTGCAATGAGGAATATATGTGAGGTTTTGCTATTTTCTTACAACAATGAAAAAAAGTAGAATTATGAGGGCTAATAATCCACACAGTAATTGGGAATTACAGTGGCATTCAGTTGCTAACCAAATGTCACTTTTGCTTCCGTGATTTAAAAAAGAAAAATAAAAAGCTAAAAATCAAAACAAAAAACCTCATTTCTCATTCTTTTTTATTCAATCCATTTTTAACCAAAAGCAGCCCCCTTCATAAAGAAAATCACTATCTTAGTCCGAGTGGGCACTTATGTCCCAGATCAGTCCTTAGTTTCAATTAAAGTAAAATACACAATTTGGTTTCACCTTTGGGTACTTTGCTAGTGAACTTCTAAGGTTGAATTCTTAAGTGTTTTAAAATGAACTCTCTAAATGTATTGATGTATTGAAGTTTAGATTAATCTCAGTCTGTTGAATTCTTGCAGAGCTTTGAGCAAGTGCTTACTTAATGCAGAGATGCAATCATAGTTTTAAGATAAAAGCTTCTGTTCTCAAATCTCTGTGTCAGAAATCAAGAGAGAGAAAGGACAAATAAAATCAACTATTTTCCTAGAACTGTACACTTCTATGTACACTTCTATATAAAGTTTAAATGATGCTTTTTCTGATCTTGAATACCATTTCTAAATCCCTTGACTAAAACTACATAATTCAGTCAAAATGAAATCATACTATTTAAAAATAACTTTCTGAGAAAAAAAAAAGAAAGAAACCCAAAATAGTATTAAGGTACAATGGGAAAGACTGTGCCCGTGTGTAACACAGCACAGTAGAAACGGTCTTTTGTAATTGAAACAATAGTACTATTTCCTCACCCAAGTTCAGCCTTCTTCTAAGCCTGGACAGTGAACAACTACATACGTAATTAATTTAAGCAAATTACAAAGGCAGCTCATCCATGGGTTTATAAAATAATCTCTGACACAGAACTGCATTCTCGGAAGCAACCAGATGTCATGAAACCTTAATGAAAAATGCCAGATAAGTGGCTTTAGTTCAACACACAGAAACTGGCCTGATTAAATCAATGAACTTCTGTCAGATATTTATATCATCGGGAACATAAAATCTAGCCTCCTGAAAGCTGAAAAACATGTCTTTCATCAAGAAATTTCACTAAAGGTTATGACATTTTAGTCAACTTAATCATTGCAGTGTCGGTTGTTTCACTTCACTCACTTTCTAAGTGATACACCCAAGTTCCTTTGATTTGTTTCCATTAAGTGGAGAAAAAACCTGAAAGTCACATGTAAGATAATATCAAACTCCATGCTTGACATTTGAAACTATATCACCTCAGAAGCATTTAGCTCTTTTCTTAGACCCGAATTGTACTGTGGTAGATATACATCTTTCATAGAAAGAAGGTGTATTTCTTAACAAATTCTCAAAGAAAAAACTTAGAGAAAGGTAAGTAATATGCTTTTGTTTATATAGTTAAGAAACATATTTTAGGACAGTGCTGGTCAAACCTGGGTACACATTTAAATCATCTGAGAGCCTTTATTTAAACTAATAATACCTCCTTTTACCCAGATCAAATCAAACTTTTGAATGTGATGCCTAAGCATTGGTGTTCTTTACTTTTTTTTAAGCTACCCGGATAATATACACCCCTTTTCAGATTCTTGAAATGACTCTGTAATGACCTTCCCATATAGATCATTATGGAGTATTGAGTAGAGTACCCTGTTCTATGCAGCAGGCTCTTATTAGTTACCTATTTTATATATAATGGTGTGTATAGGTCAAATGCTCAGAGAAGAGTATGAGGTCTCAAATCAGTCATTCCTCTACATGGAAAATTCATAATTATTTTGAATCTTACCTTGGTTTTATTTGGTGGCTCAGAGTGTAAAGAATCTGCCTGCAATTCAGGAGACCTGGGTTTGATCCCTGGGTCAAAAAGATCCCCTGGAGAAGGGAATGGCTACCCATTCCAATATTCTTGCCTGGAGAATTCCATGGACAGAAGAGGGTGGCAGGCTATATCCATGGAGTCGCAAAGAGTTGGACATCACTGAGCAACTAACACATCTGGTTTCATTTTACAGCCTTTCTCTTTGGGATTAAATTCTCATTTAATTCTCTTTGGGATTAAATTGACATCAAATTCTTTAATCCTTGTATCAAACATCTGATTAACTTCTATTTACTCTTTCATAGTAACTGTGTGTAGCTTATGTTTGTTTTCAAACTTCTGCTAACATTTATTTCTAAAATGTCTTTGCCCAAGTAATCTCTAAATTTAGAAGCCATTATGGCAGAGAACATCATAGGGAGCTTGGGACATGGTAAGCTATAGAAGCAGCCAATGAGACAAGTAAGACAAAGAGAGAAATGGGCCTTAGAAAATTTTATTCAGAGGAATTCAAACTTATGCCTCTCTTATCCAAATATACTCATCCAAATAGTATCAAGGATCTAATAGTGCTTTTCAACATGAGAGAAAAAAGAAACATCCTGACCTGACTGCTGTGGTTGTGGGGAAGGCATCCTGGACGTGGATATGCTGCCTTCACAAAGTCCAAAGGAGGAATAGCAATCTCCTCTCAGCGCTAATGAACATTCCCCCACCACAGCACATTTATAACTTCCGTGAACTCAGTGAAAGGCGGTTCGGGGATGCATTAGGTGTTTTTATCATATTATCCCTTGCTCACACTACTTTGAAAAGAGCTGAAGAAAGAAAGCCCTTGGAAGACAGCTTCCTGTCCATTTACAACCTAAAAGGGATCCTCACAAAAGAAAAAAAACACTTGCTGGCAAGCCAGCGTGTTTCCTGAGATAAGAGAAGGGAGCATAAACACATTCATTTTAAAGTACTCATTTTTTAACTATAGCTGCTAATATTGAATGACAGTTGGCATAAAACCTAATTTGATGAGGTACATTAGAGTTAAGTGTATCAAGCCAAAATGCATTTACATCTGCCTTACAGATTTCTGGAAGCATCTCACAGTATGCATCCCAGCAGCTATAACCATTTCTAACCCAGCTTCCTCTTCCAGGAAGTTTATTTTAGGATTAGAAATTTAAATACTGTATCAACAAAAAAAGAAGAAAAACGTAATTTTTTAAAATTGTTATATAACATAGCCATAGTTCAGGACAATATGTGAAATAAAGAACCTGCCTCCCACTCTTGCCCAAGATACACCTTGATCTTCAGTCACTAGCCAGCCTAGCGCCATTGGCTTCTGCAGTCATTATCCATAATGGCAACGATGAACCAGAAGAGATAGCCAATTTATTAATTACTACTCTAATTTTGACCAAACATCACAGCTTTTCCTCAGCCAATCTTTCTAAAGATTTTCAATTAATCTTGTTAGTTTCCTTTCTACCAGCTATAGAGAAATAAATATAAAGAAATGACACAAAGATCAAATAAGAGGCAGGCAAAAAGAAAAGGAGGGAAAAAAGAGGGCAACTTAAATAATTCTCCAACTATATAACGAGCTCCTAAATAACTAAGAATCAGCTAAGAAATGGTGCTTACTCCACTCACTGGAATTTTTAAAAGCTCTCTTTCCATAGCTTTATGTCAAGGGCAAGCCTTTGAAAAAGCAGAGACCCTCACACATGCTTTGTTTCTAGGAGCAGGTACTTTAAAATATTTCCTTCATTAGTTTCTCACTTTTTATGAATTGACCCTAAGCCTCACCAAAAAAGAGAAGAAAATAACAAAGCCCAAACCAGCAGACCTGAACAAATCAGAATGCCTTCCCTATTAGATGTGACTGCTTTTTCCTTTCAACACTTAGAGTGGAGTGCTTAAAATCTCCCCACTGGCTTTAATATTGACTCAAGGCAACAGTCGCCTTGAACCCCTCCAATACCAGGCGGAGTATCTCACTAACAGTAGATGACTGAGGACAGTTCTTGAATTTAAAAATTGAAACCATCCTTCTATACACTCACACACACACAATCATGAGGTTTCAAGAAAGCACAAATCTGTGGAAATGGGAAATAACTGTATTCAGTGCAGTAAAGAGACATTTTATTTTTATTTTTATTTATTTATTTTTTTTTCCAGAGGGCACTCATCATCTTGTTACTTGGCAGGTGTGAAGGGGCGGAGATCGAGGACACAAGGAGAAAATTATATAAAATAAAAATGGGGCAGGTGGCGGGAGACGGTAAAGACTCAGGGTAGGGTCCCGGGGCGGATGGTGTCTACATCTCCTGGGCTTCCGGCACTTTCTCCTCGACGCCGTTGGCCACGGCACTGCTGCCCTCATGCAGACGCTTCACGCGGTAGGCTTCGAAGTGGATGGTGCTGGTGATGTCTTTGATGTTCTGCATGTGTGTCCTGATAAGGAGGTCCCGCAGGTAAGCAAACTCACAGTGAGTGGTGTTCTCAACTTCGATGGTGCCCCACTTGGTTTTCATTTTAGAATGGCAGTTTCTCAACCATCACAAGCTGAAGAAAACACCCAGGTTCCCAACACAGCCTCCTTCCACAAGATCAGCACAGAAACTAGCCACACCTCATCAGACGGTAACTGAGGAATTGGTAGCCAAGTAGCAAGGGTTCTGCAAGTAGCAAGTAGCAATGGCCAGAGAAACTGTGGGAAGGACCACTGAAGCTTAAAATGGAAAAACTGGTCATTGTTTGAATCTTTTAGTCACATCATGTCTTACTTATTCATCACTCAAGAGAATTTCTTCTAAAACAGCCAGGTCCTGATACATGAACAATATTTGATCTTCCAACCTAAACAAAACCAGAAATACACATATACAGTGTGTAGAATGACCACAGCCCTGCAGTTTCAATAAATTCCCAAAATACCTTTCAGTTCAGTTCAATTCAGTTGCTCAGTTGTCTCCGACTCTTTGCAACCCCATGAACCGCAGCACGCCAGGTCTCCCTGTCCATCACCAACTCCTGGAATTCACTCAAACTCATGTGCATCGAGTCGGTGATGCCATCCAGCCATCTCATCCTCTGTCATCCCCTTCTCTTCCTGCCCCCAACCCCTCCCAGCATCAGGGTCCTTTCCAATGAGTCAACTCTTCGCATGACATGGCCAAAGTATTGGAGTTTCAGCCTCAGCATCAGTCCTTCCAATGAACACCCAGGGCTGATCTCCTTTAGGATGAACTGGTTGGATCTCCTTGCAGTCCAAGGGACTCACAAGAGTCTTCTCCAGCACCACAGTTCAAAAGCATCAATTCTTCGGCGCTTAGCTTTCCTTATAGTCCAACTCTCACATCCATACATGACCACTGGAAAAACCATAGCTTTGACTAGATGGACCTTTGTTGGCAAAGTAATGTCTCTGCTTTTGAATATGCTGTCTAGGTTGGTCATAACTTTTGTTCCAAGGAGTAAGCGTCTTTTAATTTCATGGCTGCAATCACCATCTGCAGTGATTTTGGAGCCAAAAAAATAAAGTCTGACACTGTTTCCACTGTTTCCCCATCTATTTGCCATGAAGTGATGGGACCAGATGCCATCATCTTCGTTTTCTGAATGTTGAGCTTTAAGCCAACTTTTTCACTCTCCTCTTTTACTTTCATCAAGAGGCTCTTTAGTTCCTCTTCACTTTCTGCCATAAGGGTGGTGTCATCTGCATATCTGAGGTTATTGATATTTCTCCCAGCCATCTTGATTCCAGCTTGTGCTTCTTCCAGCCCAGCGTTTCTCATGATGTACTCTGCATATAAGTTAAATAAGCAGGGTGACAATATACAGCCTCTCCATTTTCACTTTCATGTTCAACTGAACTTACAGTAACAAAAACATTCAAGAAAGAGTTTTACCATAGTCCTTTATACTTCACAATGAATTTAAACCTGGAAATAAAGGGCTCTGTCCCATGGTAAAAAGATTGGTTGGTGAGCTGGTTGGTCAGTGGTTTGGCTAATTGGTTGAAGGAGGACACAAAGTCCATTCTAATGTCCCTGAGATCATATTCAGTAAAGCCATCTCTAGACAGGAAGGCAGAAACTTCATCAAGACCAGTTTCATAAAGGTACTGGTAATGTCTGCCTAAAAGAGAAAAGTATGGGTGGAATTTGGATGGAAAAATTAGTAAGGACCAGCCATATAAGTTACTGCTCAAAGCAATAGCTAAGCCCCTTGTGATTCTAATCCAGTTCAATGACTTTATCCTCTTTATTAAAAAAGAAAAATAAATATTCTCAGAGTAGTATACATCACAGAACCAATTCCAAACCACTGCTCTGAGGTGGGTGAGGCAACAGGAAAGTATATAATGAAATTATATAATGACTTCCATCAGCCTGATTTAAACACTTTTATGGGAACAAAGCAAACCTTGGTTGCTGGCAATGAACTCTGCATAGACTCTGTCTTCCCTTCTGAGACACTTCCCACTTTCCTTTCTCTGTCAAGGTGGCTCTTGTTTTCACTTGAGGTGTAATTTATCCACAAAAAATTTAAAAGAGTGAACATGAAATGTGACTTGGCCCAAACTCACTTATCTTCCCTACTATCCTCCAGCCAACCTGTTCTTGGGGACTCTGCTGTCCACAGCCCCTGATCACTCAGACCCTTGATAATAGACTGAAACATGGTATTGGAGAAGACTCTTGAGAGTCCCTTGGACTGCAAAGAGATCAAACCAGTCATCCTAAAGGAAATCAACCTTGAATATTCATTGGAAGAACTGTTGCTGATGCTGAAGCTCCAGTACTTTGGCCACCTGATGCAAAGAGCCGACTCATTGGAAAAGACCCTGATGCTGGCAAAGATTGAGAAGAAGGGGAAGGAGGTGACAGCAGATGAGACAGTTGGATGGCATCACTGACTCAATGGACATAAGTCTGAGCAAACCCCAGGAGGTAATGGAAGACAGAGGAGCCTGGCATGCTGCAGTCCATGGGGTCACAAGGAGTCAAACATGACTTAAGAGAAAGAACAACAAATAACAAAAGAAGCATGAATATCATAAAGAATAACTTTCTGCATCATGTAGTAAAATGTTTTTATAGAAAAGATTTGACAGAAGATACAATAAACCAAATAATCCCCTTCCAGACAGGAAAACAAACAAACAAAAAAAACAAAAAAAAGTTGCCCATCCTTCTCCTTATGTAAGAACTTCTGTGAGTTATAAATGCAATTACTAAAACTGCAAACATGCCCCCTCAAGATTTGTCCTGACAGTTGCAAAATGGTTGTCTGAAAATTCTGGAGGCAAACGACCTACTCGATTACAAAGTTCCCTTCAATGTCTGTCCTTTGTAGCTCAGCAAACCCAACCACTGATAAAAGCAGCTGTTTGATACAAATCAATAAACTAGATATCTTAGAACATGTATCACTTTTCCTAAACTTAACAAGAAAATGAAGAGTATCAAAGAATAAGACCTAGTAGGAAAATGAGGTCTCTGTACATGATAACCTATTAAGAAGAAAAATTAATATCTAATTATTTCATTTTGCTTTTAACCCCTTAATTTTCACATATTCAAAGTTATCAAATATAAAATAACCCAAACATCTTTCTCTCAAGATACTGCACCGAATAGCTCAACTGCAACACAGGTTGAGTTCAGTCACATCACTTGTATGTATTCTATTTTGTGAGGAACAGATCTGATGGAGTAGTGTTTCTAATGACCAAAATAGTATGGGTTCTTGAAGCAATGTAGTAATTGGAGATTCTCCTTAACTGATATTTTCAAAAACACCTTTCTTAAAATAGGAAGGTGGGATATATGGTAATATGTGCTAAAAGATCACCATCTTTTAACCATAATCAGGTTAAAAGATGGCACACAGTCCATTTCAAACTACATCAAATACTTTTTGATTGTTCATACTTATACAGACTAGTAGTGATGGATTTTTCTTTACTCCATAAGTCTTATGACTAGTAGTCATTTGCACAAATTAATGCACACTCTTCCATGCAGATTCTTCCCATGGGAATGTCTTCCTCTTCTCTCTCACTCAAAGACACGTGTGCCTTACAGGAGGAAAAAAAAATGTAGTAGAACAATTTCAGGCAACAAATTTTATTAAATAAATGGATTAGCATTAAGTATATTGTTTTCTGTTTTTTTTCCATTATTCTACAACCTCACACTGTTAGAGAAAGGATAAGAGATGATACAAGTTAAAGCCTGAGAAACAAAGGCAGAAGAAGCAGAAGTACAAAGTTTTCTGTATCACTCACTTTGCTGGTTACCTAGCACTGTTTTCATTTTTCTCATGGTTACTCATGAGAATTTGTATCTGCCCAGAATCTGAATGCAAACCATTCCTATACTCTATCCTAGATCAAAATATATAAAACGCCCAGCTTTCAGCTATTCCTATAAAAATATCCTTTAATCACTCATATTCCTTCTACCTAACCTTCAGAAGCTCCTAATATCTGAAAAGACAAGGGAAAGGAATTTTGCTGAGGATCACAATGAGTCACTGTAAGTCATAGAAATGGGCCAGGTCACTTCAGCTGGTCTGCTAATAACAGAGTTGCAGTCACTTCCAAGTGAAGAATGGGAGCCTTCCTGGCCACTGAACCAGGAGTGAAAGAGAAGCATCTTCACTCACAGGCAGAAGAGCATAGTGCCTCATCACCTGGAAGGCAGAGCTGTTTCCACTTGGGAGTGTTTATAAGACTACTAAAATAAATAAAACTAAAAGAGGGGAGATGTGTATACCAAATGTCACTGTGACACAAAAGAAGCTAGAAAATGACTGACCTAGAAGCCTTTCCTTTAATCATTTATTTATGAACATAATTAAAAAACTAACAATTCAGTTGAAACATAAACACTAGCAATTAAGTGATTTCATTTAGTTAATTGACATATGCCTATGCTAAAAATTGGAGAAGGCAATGGCACCCCACTCCAGTACTCTTGCCTGGAAAATCCCATGGACGGAGGAGCCTGGTAGGCTATAGTCCATGGGGTCGCTAAGAGTTGGACACAACTGAGCGACTTCACTTTGACGTTTCACTTTCATGCATTGAAGAAGGAAATGGCAACCCACTCCAGTGTTCTTGCCTGGAGAATCCCAGGGACAGGGGAGCCTGGTGGGCTGCCATCTATGGGGTCGCACAGAGTCGGACACGACTGAAGCGACTTAGCAGCAGCAGCAGCAGCAGTATGCTAAAAATATTCTCATTTAGAAAGTTAAAATGAAAGAAAATGAAATAAAAGTATAATGAAAAATTACCAAAGGGGAAAATATCATCCAAACATATTAAGACAATGATTATTTACATAGTGATATAGTTTCTTCAGATATTTTTCTAGCTATATTTATTTTTACATTGCTATGCCAAAATATATACATAATTATGATTCTGTTGTTTCATTTACTATTGTTGCATCTAAGTTACTAACAACTCAATAAATATGTTTATGATAGAACTTAATCTTGAATTAAGCAAAAGTAGAAAAACAAATCAGTAGAGTGACCCATCAGTGATTTAATACACACACATAAACAAAGTTCAATATATATCTCCAACATTAACATTTCATCATACTGTTCTCATAAGTATTTTTTAAGTTGTGGGATCTAGTGTAATTTAAAAGAGAAAGACAGAGATATACAGGCCCCTAACCATGTTTAACAGCACTTTCAAAAAAATTATAATCAATTCATTTCAGAAATTTTGAGAGCTAAAAACTGTGCCAGTAACAATAATGTTAGCATGGATTCCACTCGCAACATCTCAAATATTTATCTAAAATATATTCCAAGCATTAGCTAGTATCTATCTTCCTTCTTTAAAAATCTAATGGGGTCAAGAGAGAAATTTTGTATAAGTAACTGCCTGGAAACTCCTAATAGCTCTTTGCAGTTAGGACTCACTAGCAAATAAACACCATTTGCTTGCTTAATGCCACTAAGGACACAGCCAAGGAGATTTAACCTTGACAGCTAAGCCATTTATGTTGAGTAATAATGTAAATTAGAAGAAACTGCTTGTCCAAAATAAAAAGCTAATATATTATCCTGCATGTTTACCCACAACACAATGTTTTCAGCAATGCTAAAGGAAATACTGACATTTATATGAACAGAAGGTTCTGAAACTGTATATCTTTATTTGAGATATATACACATAATAACTAGATGCAAATATAAAGCAATGTGAAAGTCATTCAGTTGTGTCCGACTCTTTGTGACCCCACAGACTATACAGTCTAAGAAATTCTCCAGGCCAGAATACTGGAGTGGGTAGCCGTTCCCTTCTTCAGGGGATCTTCCCAACCCAGGGATCAAACCCAGGTCTCCCACATTGCAGGAGGATTCTTTACCAGCTGAGCCACAAGGGATGCCATATAAAGCAATACACCAATTCAAAAAGTATTTCACACTGTCAAACTTCAATAAAAATGACTTTGGTTTAAATTTAAGCTTAAGTTTTTGCATTTTTTCCAAAATAATAAATAAATAAATCTTTATTCTTTCTTTTCATAAAAGAGAAAAGAAAAAGTACACCCTATTTGTTTATCAATTTTTACACTAACTTGGCATAACTTCACTAATGCTAAGTATAAATATCTGTTTGGACTATTCCCAACAAGCTGCATAACCTTCAAATTTTCCATAATGCAAACAGATGTTGATGGACTTCCCAGGTGGCACTAGGGGTAAAAAAAAAACCCACCTGACAATACAGTAGACACGGGTTCGATCCCTGTGTCAGGAAGATCCCCTGGAGTAGGCAATGGCAACTTGCTCCAGTATTCTTGCCTGGAGAATCCCATGGACAGAGGAGCCTGGCAAGCTGCTGGTCATAGGGTCGCAAAGAGTTGGACATGACTGAAGCAACTTAGCACTAGCACTAGAGCAAACAGATGTTGATCCTCAAATTACTTTACCTAAGGAACAGAACTATACCATCTAACCCCTGGGAAAAATATTAAAATCTCACCTACATATTTGATTGAGACATTGGACCCATGAAGAAAGATGTCTACTGAGAATCCCTCTTCCCAAATAGTCCTTCCAAATGAGCCAGAGAAGTTGCTAAAACTGTATAGCTATTTCTCCAGAATTTTTGTAAAGATGCCCTCTAAATTGCTATTACCTAGCTGTTTGCCTTGAAAAAACTAGTCTTATTTTATTACAATGCTTATCTTGGCTTTCTACCTTTCTTCTTTGTATTACTAGCATTAGCAAAAGGCAGAAGGTAACCCTCTGAATGAAAATGTAAGAACATACCTGCCAAATTAATACATGAAATATCAAAGGCAAGAGGCACAGAAGAGGGTGAATACACTGAGGAGGTGCTCACCACCACTGGCAGCACCAAGGTGAGTTTCAGGTGGTGAACAGAGACAGAATTAAATGATACTGACTTACTCGTGAGAAAGTCATTCCCTTTTTGGTTTGGTTCTGACTGCATCACAGAGAATGTCTAAGTTTGGTGCTAGTTTTTAACACCACTCTAACAGTAACCTGTGATAGATTAAAGATGACCACAGATTCTTTGCCATTCTTTTCCCTGAATCTGTACTGGCCTCGAAACTAAAAGTGTTAGTCTCTCAGTCATGTCCAACTCTTTTGAAGTCCATGAACTATAGCCCACCAGACTCCTCTGTCCATGGAATTCTCCAGGCAAGAATATCAGAGTGGGTAGCCATTCCCTTCTCCAGGGAATCTTTCAGACCCAGGGATCAAACCTGGGTATCCCACACTGCAGGCAGATTCTTCACCCTCTGAGTCACCAGGAAAGTACTGGCCTGAATAACTTTTTAACCAATAGAAAGTAACTAACATATCATAAGACTTCAGAGTCTAGGTCATAAGAAGCCCCATAGCGTCCACCACACCCCTTTGAACAGTTACTGTTAGATCCCAGCTGCCATATGTGAGAAGGACAAGCCACATGAAGAAGCAATGTGTAGGCACTACAGTACAATCCCAAGGGAAGTCTCAGCAAACCGCCAGCATCTATTGTCCAACAAGACATCCATCATGACAGCCACCATGACATCCAGCCTAGCTGAACCTTCAGATTACTCCTGCTCCAGCTGCTAACTGAAAACCGCAGGAGAGATCCCAACTGAGAACCACCAGATGACCCAAGTCAACCCACAAAACCATGAGCGACAGCTGTAAAATGTCACTTTAAGCCACAAATTTGGGGTGGTTTGTTTTGCAGCAACTGATAACCTGAACACTTCCTGCTCTGTCTTTGCAAGAAAAAGAGAAAAGGTGCAAGTTCAGTAAGTGCACGGGCCAATAGCAGAAAGTATAAACAGATGGTTGTCTTTTCATCTTATTTATATTTATGGCAATTGATAGTGAGTTTTTACTGACAGTAATGATTAGAAAGAGAAACATCACATGAGAATATTTAGGCTGACAAATTTTTAATATCAAGGAAATTATCATTTCAGTTTGAAAGCTTATAACAAAAAAATGTGTTTGTGAATGGCTGACATTTGGGAAACTTTGCAGAAAGAGAACAAGAATGTTAACATGGAAACGTTCTAAAGGGAGAGACTGGGATCAGGAAACAGAAATCTGTTATTTTGCTTAGGAGTGGTAAAATGGTACTGCAAAGTCAAGAAGGTTCATTCCATACTTGACACATTCTGATATTCTCTGTTCAAATGTCACCAATTATTCCTGAATTTCAATTGCAGGAGCTAAGAGCAATTCTGATCTCTCCCACAGGTGTTGTTTGGAGGCTCTGTAGCATTGCTGTCCTGATACTATTTACTTTATATACTCTTTAGAGGTTAAAAGAAATCACCAAGAGTCCACTGAACCCTGACAAGTTATTTGCTGACATGCTGTGAACAGGAAGTTCACAAACGGTGTAGAGCAGCAAATAAGGATTCCTAAAAGATGAGAGAAAAAACAAGATTTGTAAAGATGAAAGAGAAAGCAAGGACAAACCAAAAACCATGAACAGGCAGACAACATAGCACAAATACAATGAGAGACGACCTTCAAATTAAGATTGAAGTTGATTTAGAATGTGTTGGGAATACAGAAGAAAAAAAGATGAATGTGCTATGTAGGAACGTGCTAGGTATAAAGAAGCAATTTTAAATATTATACTCTGGAGTATTTGAAAGTGAGTAGAAAAATCAGGCCATGGGCTAAAAGACAGATCAAAATGAGAAGAGGCTAACAACAAAGGTATGAGATTCAGTAAGAGGTGCTGCAGGCACAGAGAAGGTCTCAGTGAGTGAGTGAGTAAATGAGTAAGTAAATCAGTGAGTAAATGGAAAAATATGTAATTTAAGCATAACTGATAGACCATTAACATTTGTGATGGATGTCCTCAGGCTTTTGTAATTACCAAAATGGCACATGATGTCCTCTATAAAATACACACATGAGAAGATATGCTGCTACTGCTGCTGCTAAGTCGCGTCAGTCGTGTCCGACTCTGTGCGACCCCATAGACAGCAGCCCACGAGGCTCCCCCGTCCCTGGGATTCTCCAGGCAAGAACACTGGAGTGGGTTGCCATTTCCTTCACCAGTGCACGAAAGTGAAAAGGGAAAGTGAAGTCACTCAGTCGTATCCAACTCTTCGCGACCCATGGACTGCAGCCTACCAGGCTCGTACTGGAGTGGGGTGCCATTGCCTATAGACTTTCTCCTTGGTTGTGAATGGCTCCAAAAACCCAACCTTGCATTCTCCATGTCATATTTATGATTTGACAGAATTATAAAGCACTGCACTGCAGAGCTTAAGGTACATTCCTAAACAATGAAAACTGAAAATGTTAAATTTGGGAAAACTTAAGAGTCTACTTGCATTCGCTTGAGAAGAAATTTCTTCCCAGAAGCTGAGCACTGATGACTGATTAAGCAATCCATTGGTTAGAACAGCACTATCCCACCCAAAATTCAAACTAACTGATTTTCTTAGCCAACTGATTTTTCAAACTTCCTCAATACAGTTCTATAGTGTATAAATAAATCTATACAATTCTGAAGAATTTATTTTATAATTTTTCCTTTATCACCCAAATAAAAACAAATTTTTTCTAGACATTTAAATGTTTTCAGTGTGGGAAACTGTATGTGTTGTTAGTAACCTCCTATCCAGTACATTCATAAATTGGATATTATTAATAATTATATCACTATTCACAAAAGTCCATCAGAAAAAGTCAAGAGGGATTCCTAATCTTTTGATTGATAAGCCACTCTTTCCATCTTAAGAAGAGCCATTTCATGCTACATCTCAGGATGGTCTACTGCCCTAATTTATTCAACAAATTGGTAGGAAATCTAGAGCTAGAAATCTATATTTCCTTCACTTTATTCTATGTTCAATTCTAGATCATCCCCAGTTATTAAGAAACCTTAACTGTTCAGTCTCTCACTGTGCAGAATTTTCAGTTAACTGCTTAAGTCCTCAGAAGGTAATGCTTTACTTTTCTACTGAAGACCAACAAAATGAGAAAAATATTTAATTGAGCTGCCACCTTCCTCTTGTGGACAGGCAGGTCAGAATAGTGCTTAAGACTTTGACTGTGGAGTCAGCCTCAACTCTTTGGACCTTCAGGAAACAGCTTGGGCCCTCTGTGTTTCTGTTTCCTTGACTGTAAAGTGTTGACAATAGCAGTATTGCTCATGGGGTTGTTGTAAAGCTTAAATAGAATGATATGTGTAAAATGCTTTGTATAATGCATGGCAGAGTAAGTGCTATATGAATTTCCACCACTACTATTATTTAGAATTTGCTAAAATTAACTCAAATCTAAAGGTGAATCTATCAGAGCTTCCTGAATGCTTAATATCAATGGAAGAGTCACTTGAAAAAATGTTTGTGTATTGTGATATAGCTGCTTTCAATTCCCCAGCAATTAAAAATTCATCCTTCAACCTGCAATGATTATCTTTATCAGTGCCCAGAACTCTACAAATAGGGGGCTTTCCTTAAATAACATAGCCCAAATGCAAGCAGAGAAAATTCAGAAACATGAAATACAGAGATAATAACACAAGATTGCATAACTACTAGATTGTAAGATACCAACCACAAGACTTGTAGAGATTCTGAGAAAGATCATTGTGGACCACAGAAGTCAGCTGATATTCTGGAAAAGATACACAATTTCTGTTGGACTTTTAGCTCAAAGAAGTGCATTTCATGTGGAGAGACAGTGTGATCAAAGGTACAGAGGTGGGAACAGGAGTGGAGAGGCATAGAAATTAAGCAACAAAGCATAAAGATCTTTGAGGGTAAGGACAGATGTATTTCTCCAAACATAAGCTTAAAAAAATGCTTATTTATGAAAATTATATTTATATTTTTATTTCCAACTTTGGTTCGTTTAATTAGATTACATTGCCTTTATTGGAAGCTTACATCTGTCAGAATTAAAGATAAGTACATTTCTGAATGCCAGTATTTTTAATCAAGGCACTTTACCACAGCTAAAAACTTTTTACCCTCAAACTTTGAAAAGGACTCCAATTAATATGGATGCCTCTTGTTTTTCTATTTCATAGGTTTCATGACATTATAATTAACACACAGCAAATTATAGATGCCTTACATAATCTGAGTGGCTTGCTGCTATATTCTGAATATTTGTGTCCCTGCAAAATTCATATGTTAAAATGTGATGGCATTTATAGATGGCTTTTTAGGAAGTCGGTAGGTTATGAAGGCAAAGTCTTCATGAATGGGACTGTTGTCCTTATAAAAGAATCCCCGAAAGCTCTCTTGCCCCTTTCACCTTGTGAGGTTATAGCAAGAACATGACCATCTATGAATCAAGAAGTGGCTCTTACAGACATCACATCTGCCAGGGCCTTGATCTTGGACTTCCCAGATACCAAAAACAGGAGAAGTAAATTTGTTGTTTTGTAAGCCACCTGTCTATGGTATTCTGTTACAGCTGCCCACATGGACTAGGATACTTGCCAACTTTTCAAAGAAATATAATCACTAGATACTAAAGGCATAAGTATTCCTTCAGTTTCAGCTCTATATCCTTTTTCATTGAGCTGGGAAATTAAACTGTTCATAAATCAAAATACACAGGGCTTATGTGCTTTGGTTTGCAATGAACATCAAATTGGCTTACATATAGTGCTTGATATTTGTCCACTTTTGGAAAACAGCTACAATATATTTACAGAAAATACACAAACTCATTTCATATAGAAAGATAGATATACATTCTTCTAGAGGGCAAAAAAACCATGGCAAGTGTATCATTTTATCATTTTACACTATACACTGACCATAATAACCACAATAATTTGAGTACCCATTAAAGTATGTGAGCCAAAGTAGGTACTTTTGCATATTTTATTATACACTTGATCTATTTTGCAATCATTTTCTCAATTTCACTCAGCAGAAATGTTACAATAAAATGAAGCAGCCATTTGGTTAACAGTAAAGAAAATATAAGGATACTGTTTCCGGAGCTAGAAAAATAGTAACAATTTCCAATTCCAAGAAAGAAATCTGTCTTCCTCAAGCACTCTGTCCTCTGCCTGTCACTGATGTAGCATCTCATACTGTAGTGTGGTATCGAATTTCCTCATGTTTTGCAAACCACTCAACATCAAAAGCACTAGAGAGAAAGATGATACAAGTGAGCCTCTAGGAGAGCATTCTGAGACAGTCTGTGGAATAGCTGTCTGTCCCTATGACACAACCCCGTAGGAAAAGCTATACTATTCTGAGCAGCATTGTGCTTAATATTAATATTAATATTCAGAAGTTTAATTTGAGAGACCACTGATGAATTTTAAGTTACAGAACCAAATAGACAAAATGATAAACAAGGAC
This sequence comes from Bos taurus, assembly GCF_002263795.3. NCBI lineage: Eukaryota > Metazoa > Chordata > Mammalia > Artiodactyla > Bovidae > Bos > Bos taurus. The sequence continues at coordinate 86,440,168 of NC_037329.1, read as the reverse complement.
CTCGTTGTTAATAATTTTGTGTCAAGGCAAGTCATATATTATCTTATTCAATCATCACAATGACCTTATGACATAGGCATTATTATTATTCTCATTTAACACATGAGGAAATCAAAACAGAAAAGTTAAGAGGCTTGCCTAAGATCACAAAACTAGGAAATGGTTTGGCCAAGATTCAAATTCAAGCAATCTGATTTAAGATGTTGCAATTTTTCTTCCACTTACTTAACATAAAACGTGAAAGTCGCTCAGCTGTGTAGACTCTTTGCGACCCCATGCACTAGTCCGTGTAGACTCTTTTCGACCCCATGCACTAGTCTGTGTAGACTCTTTGCAACCCCATGCACTAGTCCATGGAATTCCCCAGGCCAGAATGCTGAAATGGGTAGCCTTTCCCTTCTCCAGGAGATCATCCCAACCCAGGGATCCAACCCATTGTGTGTGGATTCTTTACCAGCTGAGTCACAAGAGAAGCCCAAGAATATTGAGTGGGTAGCCTTTCCCTTCTGCAGTGGATCTTCCTGACCCAGGAATCAAACTGGGGTCTCGTGCTTTGCAAGCGGATTCTTTACCAACTGAGCTATCAGGGAAGCCCTATTTCTAAACATGCTATAAGTCTTACACAGGTCAAGTGGCAGGGGTGGGGAATGGTTATGCTCTTCATAGCCACTCAGAAAAATCAGGCATTCAGAAGGTATACAAAAGCTAGATACATATTTCCTCACTCACAAAGGCAAGAAAAATAAATGTGACAAATCTCACACTAGCTCTTAAAACTTCTTCCAGGAAAATAAAAAATGTCATTTCCTCTCTTTTTTCATTGGTCATCACAAGTCATGTGGCTGTGCCAAAAAAGGAGGTGGGAAATGCAATCTCTCTGCCAGGAAGGCAGAGAGCCAAAATATTTCAGACTAGAACTAATGACAGCCATTAAGGAAGTCAATGAATGGGGCTTTCAAAGACAAAAGGAACAACATTAGAATTGGCAGGAAGGTGGAACTTCCAAGAACAACCACAATTATTTTTTAGTTATGTTGAAACATGATCATGGCAAATGGTATATGGGATAAATGACCTATAGGGAAAAAAAAAAAAAAAAACATGCTTCAGTAGAAAACTGCACTGTCTACCACCCCTCTGGGTTACCTGATTCTGATTCTATGGATGTTATTTTACAACACCATCAGTTGTAGGTAATTGATTGCAATGCAAAATAATTTTTGCCTATAGATTTGCAAATTCCATTTTGTCCAATAGAAGTCAAATTGACTTGTCTCCCTCACAGTGAAAAAAGCTGGTTTTGCCTCTATTTGCACATTCATTTCAATATTCTTGATCTATAAGTGTGTCTGATCTTTTATTAGATCCTCTAAATGATTATAGCATATTTCTGGTTTTTTCATTATGAGTTAAACAAATTTTTTAACATGACCATTATTTTTATATCTCTATGAGAGTCATAATTTGTCTTTTTAAAAATTATCTTTTAACTAAACCGTTATTTTTTATAGTAAACTTTAATTTCTAAAACTATCTTAGATTTCTAGAAAAATTATAAAGATAAAACAGTTTCCACATACCCCCTGTTTAATTTCCCCTATTAACATCTTGCATTAGAACGGTACATTTTTTATAGTTAATGAACCATTATTGATATATTATTATTAGCTAAAGTCCATAATGTATTCAGATCTCACTTGTTTTTATCTAGTGTCTTTTTTTCTGTTCCAGGATCCCATTTGTAATACTTTACATTCAATTATCATGTCTCCTTAAGCTCCTCTTGACTGTGATACTTTCTCAGACTTTCCTTGTTTTTGACAGCTTTGATAATTTTGAGGAGTACTAGTCAAAAATTTTGTATATTGTCCACCAGCTTGGATTTGTCTGATACTTTTCTCATGATCAGACTGAGGTTATAGGTTTGAAAGAAGATTACAGAGGTAAAGTACCATTTTATCACATCATATATAAAAAAAAATACATGCTAGCAAATGTCTTATTACTGCTGACGTTGACCTCAATCACCTGGCTAACACTGGTCAGTTTCCACATTGAAAAGTTACTTTTTCCCTCCATCTGGCACTGTACTCAGTATGGATCCATGGGTATTTATTTTATTTCAGATTATAATCCAAAACTACTTTATTTTGTTGCTCAAACAGTTCCAATTTGTCCACTATGAGTCTTTCCATTGGGTCTTATATCCCTTTGACATAACCAATCATTCTGAGGTTTTTTGTTGTTTTTGTGTTTACTGCAGTTTGTTATTGCTGTTGCCATTTTGTCTCGTTTTAGTTTTGAGCACTTCTTTACTTTCTTGTACTACAAGATGCTACAGGCCCATCTTGTATGCATCCTGCCCAGTCCCAGAATCATCTATTTCTCTAAGGAGCCCTGCTTCCTTTCATTAGAGAATGGTATTAGAAACCAAGATCTGTACGAGAAGTATGCTTGTTGCTACAGAAATGTCATTGCTAGGTAGTGTCAGCAGGGCAAGGAGATATTTGTCTATACTAACTCATGTATATACACAAATCTATAAATATTTCTATATGTATAGATTGTTATCCACACTAAGCTAAGCATGAGTTCATATTGATATTTCCAACTTTAATCTACTACCACATTAGTCTCCTCCCCTGGCTTATTTATAAACTCTCACTCCGACAGTGGGAAAACTGGCTCCCACCATCTACCACTCACTTATTTAATTGTTCATTTTCAAAATATATGTATCACAGCACCAGAAATCTTTACTCATAGCCACATAGAAAATGTAATAATATTTCATTGTATAGGTATGCCACAGTTTGTTTACTCATTCACCAACTGAAGGACCTCTTGGTTGACTTTTTTCTATTATTGTTAATAAAGCTACCATATGCATTTACATATAAGTTTTTATGTGGTCATAAGTTTTCACATCAGTTTGGTAAATGCCCAGGAGTGCAACTGTTGGATTGTATGGTAAGATTATTTTTAACTTTGTAAAAAACTGCCAGCCTCTCACCAACAATGAATGAAAATACCTATTGCTTCACATCCTTGCAAGAAATTATCAGGGTATTTTTTTTTATTTTTGCTAATCTAAAAGATGTGCAGTGGTATCACATTGTTGTTTTAATCTGAAATTCCCTTACGACATGATTTTGAGCCTCTTTCTTTCTGTTATCTGTACACTTCCTTTATTGAGGTGTCTGTTAGTGATAGCTCTTTATTATAAAAAGTTATTTTCCTCAGCACTGGATATGAGAATCCATCCTTGATTGTCCTTCACTTTAGTTTTTGAGCAGCACTTGGTATTCAGTTTGAACTGGCTTTCTCTAACTGCCTGCCCTGTTAATGATTATTCCGTCCTGTGCTCTCAGCTGAAGCAGCTGGTGATGATGGTAAAACGGTGAGGACAGTGACTGTGACGATCATGTTACTAAGCTCTGAGTGCTAACCATGTGCCAGATACTCGGAGTGCACCTCATGGATTATTTCATTTACTCTTCACAACCCTAAAAGGTAGGTGCTATCAGCATGCCTGTTTCATAAACTTGAGTACATAAAGTTAGAGAACATTAAGAAACTTGCCCATATTTACAGTTAGTAGCAACTGAGCCACTATTTGAATCCAGAGAGGTAAAGTCCAAAGCCTGTGATTTTAACCACTACAGAATATTCACACTGCCTAGACACTAAGGGTTGAAAAGATAAAAACAATTATTTAAAATATTCTTTCTCAATTCTTAAAAATACTTCCTGTGAGACACCAAATCAATCATTTTTGGAAATTATGAAAAAAATCATCACCACCTATGAAACAGGAGTGGAACAACCACTCATCTCTACAAACAACTGCTGAGTTGTCAGAATAATGTATCTTAATGCTGGAAATATACTGCTACTTAATAAGATAGAGAAGAAGTGATATACAGAGAAGCACAGTCTTTGCCTCAGGGATGTAATGCTTAGCACAAAGGAAGGTTGCAGCACCTCCAAGTCATAAAAATTATATGACCACAAGCAGCACAGAACTATGCCTACCAGCTTCTGCAACTATAGCAACTAAAGCTGCTGTGTTGTTTGATGCTACTTTAGCCATTTATCCTATTGTTCCCTGAAAAAAATATGCTAATTCTAGAAGTCAGAGCAGCTAAGACACCTCAGGAAATGTCACTGGCAAAATTTCATATCACCTCCCTCAGTGTCTCCCAGCTCCCCATCACCAAGCCACACCAGCCAAATGCATTGAGCTCTAAGATAGAGACAAAATTACTCTCTTTATCAGATACAAATGAGGTGTCAGTGCCTCATGGAGGTGAATGCTGCTGGGCTAGAAATAATCATTAGAACACCTGATCCTCGCCGAGGATTAGCCAGCTACCTCTTTGAAAGTACGTGCTGTTAAGAAGATGCTCTTCCTTCCTCTGCTTAAGTCTCAACACCACTCAACTGGGAATTTCATATTCTCTTGTCACTAGGACATTTTTTTCTTTTTAATCTCCTTCTAAAAAGTAAAATTTTAAATTTGGACAAAAACCTTCCTTTATCACAGAGTTTCTGGAAAGAACATCTTCTATTTCACCTCTTTCTTTCATACTTAATACTTAAAATCCCTCCTAAACTCATTCTCCATTTAAATATGAGAAGGAAGTAGGATATGGACTTCCCAGCTTTCTGTAAAATGGGATTGTGTACATACAAATCCTGCTACATTATTCTGCATGGTTGATGTTGCCATTACGTCTAATGGCTTGTCCTTGAGATCAGCTTAAATCATGAGAATCATTATTGCTTCCAAACATTAAAAAAAAAAAAGGCAGATGATTTGAAGATTAAACCCTTTCTTTAAGAATTTTCCAGTTTGTTGTGATTCACAGCCAAAGGCTTTGGCGTAGTCAATAAGGCAGAAGTAGATGTTTTCTTGGAAATCTTTTGCTTTTTCAATGATCCAACGTATGTTGGCAATTTGATCTCTGGTTCCTCTGCCTTTCCTAAATGCAGCTTGAACATCTGGAAGTTAATGGTTCACGTAGCGCTGAAGCCTGGCTTGGAGAATTTTGAGCATAACTTTGCTACTGTGTGAAAGTTGCTCAACGGTGTGAGACTCTTTGCGACCCTATGGACTGTATAGTCTACGGAATTCTCCAGACCTGGTTACCCAGGGAGTGGGTAGCCGTTCCCTTATCCAGGGTATCTTCCCACCCTAGGGATCGAACCCAGGTCTCCCGCATTGCAGGCGGATTCTTTACCAGCTGAGCCACAAGGGAAGCCCAAGAACACAGAAGTGGGTAGCCTATCCCTTCTCCAGTGGATCTTCCCGACCCAGGAATCAAACCAGGTCTCCTGCATTGCAGGTGGATTCTTTACCAACTGAGCTATGAGGCTACTGTGTGAGATGAGTGCAATTGTGCAGTATTTTGCACATTCTTTGGCATTGCCTTTCTTTAGGATTGGAAGGAAAACTGACCTTTTCCTGTCCTGTGGCCATTGCTGAGTTTTCCAAATTTGCTGGCATATTGAATGCAGCACTTCAAGAGCATCATCTTTTAGGATTTGAAATATTTCAATTGGAATTCCATCACCTCCATTAGCTTTGTTCATAGTGATGCTTCCTAAGGCCGACTTGACTTCGCATTTCAGGATGTCTGGCTCTAGGTGAGTGATCACACTATCATGGTTATCTGGGTGATGAAGATCTTTTCTGTATAGTTCTTCTGTGTATTCTTGCCACCTCTTCTTAATATCTTCTACTTCTGTTAGGTCCATACAATTTCTGTTCTTTATTATGTCCATCTTTGCATGAAATGTTCCCTTGATATCTCTAATTAAATGTTCTAATCTAATTAGCTCTAATCTAATTAAATGTTCCGTTGGTATCACTGACCTGCCTCTGTATACAGAGAAATCTGTATACAGGTCAAGAACAGTTAGAACCGTACGTGGAACAGACTGGTCCCAAATTAGGAAAGGAGTACGTCAAGGCTGTAGTTTGTCACCCTGCTTATTTAACTTATATGCAGAGTACTTACATGCAGAGTATATGCAGAGTATATGAGAAATGCCAGACTGGATGAAGCACAAGCTGGAATCAAGACTGCCGGGAGAAATATCAATCACCTCAGATATGCAGATGACACCACCCTTATGGCAGAAAGCAAAGAAGAACTAAAGAGCCTCTTGATGAAAGTGAAAGAGGAGAGTGAAAAAGTTGGCTTAATTATGGACTCTGTGGGAGAGGGAGAGGGTGGGGAGATTTGGGAGAATGGCATTGAAACATGTATAATATCATGTATGAAACGAGTCGCCACTCCAGGTTCGATGCACGACACTGGATGCTTGGGGCTGGTGCACTGGGACGACCCAGAGGGAGGGTATGGGGAAGGAGAAGGGAGGAGGGTTCAGGATGGGGAACACAGGTATACCTGTGGCAGATTCATTTCGATATTTGGCAAAACTAATACAATACTGTAAAGTTTAAAAATAAAATAAAATTAAAAAAAAAAAAACTCAACATTCAGAAAACTAAGATCATGGCATCTGGTCTCATCACTTCGTGGCAAATAGATGGGGAAACAATGGAAACAGTGACAGACTTTATTTCCTTGGGCTCCAAAATCACTGCAGATAGTGACTGCAGCCATGAAATTAAAAGACACTTGCTCCTTTCAAGAAAAGCTATGACCAACCTAGACAGCATATTAAAAAGCAGAGACGTTACTTTGCCCACAAAGGTCCATCTAGTCAAAGCTATGGTTTTTCCAGTAGTCATGTATGGATGTGAGAGTGACTATAAAGACAGCTGAGCACCGAAGAATTGATGTTTTTGAACTGTGTGTTGGAGAAGACTCTTGAGAGTCTCTTAGACTGCAAAGAGATCCAACCAGTCAATCCTAAAGGAAATCAGTTCTGAATATTCATCTGAAGGACTGATGCTGAAGCTGAAACTCCAATCCTTTGGCCACCTAATGCAAAGAACTGACTCATCTGAAAAGACCCTGATGCTGGGAAAGATTGAAGGCAGGAGGAGAAGAGGCCGACAGACGATGAGATGGTTGGATGGCATCACTGACTCAATGGACATGAGTTTGAGTAAGCTCCAGGATTAGGTAATGGACAGAGAAGCCTGGAGTGCTGCAATCCATGGGGTCGCAAAGAGTTGGACACAACTAAGCAACTGAACTGAACTGAAACCCTTTCTGAGCTCTAAGTTTATTAATCACTTGAATCTCTATGGGAAAAAGGGATTGTTCTTACCTAAACTGCAAGCCAAGGAATAAGGTCAAAACAAGAATCCAGGATTGCTGGAACTCTAAGTGGTATTTTGGCTCCTTGGGAAGAGCTCCATGTCCCTAACAATGTTTTAAACTTATGCTCCCTTATCCCATTCTTAATTCCAACAAGATAAGTCATGTTCCAGGTTACTCTAGGAGAAAACAATAGGCATTGCTCAGCCACTGTGTTGCTCCCTTTTAGGCATTAAGATGGGCCCACCATTCAGCTGTAAGGCACCCCCTCAAGTTGTATAGCCATTGCATTGTGTCATGACCCCATCTGTGCCAGTAATAGTGGGCCGAGAGCAAGAGCTGTGCCTTTTTATCTCAATATCTGCTGCACAAAGTGGGTACTCAATGAACACTGTGTTAACTGACAATAAACCACACTGAGACACACGGGGTTCTTATTGGATAAATCTGTCTAATAGTATCTCTTTCACATGCTGAGGACCTATTTCAACATAAAAATATATACGAACCAAATAAGATCTATGCATTTGCACAGAAATACAAATGCTTTGAATCTCTTTATCTCTAGTCAAAACCAGAGGCTTTACTAATTAGCATAATGAATGTTAGAAATGAGTTTTCATGTCGTTGTTCAGTCGCTAAGTCATGTCTGACTCTTTGCAACCCCATGGACTACAGCACGCCAGGAAATTATAGCCACTATTTTGTAATAACTTTTAATGGAGTATAATATGAAAAAAATATTAAATCACTAATGCTATACACTGTAATTTTGTAAATTAACTGTGTGTGTGTGCATATGTGTGTGCTCAGTCATATCCGACTCTTTGCAACCCAATGGACTGTAGCCCACCAGGCTCCTCTGGAATTTTCCAGGCAAGAATACTGGAGTGGGTTGCCATTTCCTACTCCAGGGGATCTTTCTGAGCCAGGCATCAAAACTGCATCTCTTGCATCTCCTGCACTGGCAGGCAGATTCTTTACCACTATACAACCTGGGAAGCCCAAATTAACTGTACTTCAATTTGGAGGATTCTGGGAAAGAATTAACTGAATCCTGTCCCACGAATATTGTCTTATCTTGAGAGAATCTGCCTTGCCATGTGTGGACAAAGCATTTCTTTCCTGACCAATTCCAGATTCATCAAGTTTACAGACCAAGTCATCTAATTAATGTTTACCTTAACACATCGGAAATACTTCTCTCTGTGTGATGAAATTTGGTCAAGTTTTAATGTCACTGTAGCCTGGTAGGAGAGTATGGTGGAGAAGGTAACCTTTGCCCATCCCTAACTACTGGTGAAAGTGAAAGTGGCTCAGTCATATCCGACTCTTTGCGATCCCATGGACTACACAGTCCATGGAATTCTCCAGGCCAGAATACTGGAGTATGTAGCCATTCCCTTCTCCAGGGGATCTTCCCAAACCAGGGATCGAACCCAGGGTCTCCCACATTGCAGGCGGATTCTTTACCAGCTAAGCCACCACGGAAGCCCTGACTACTGGTAGCTGTTTGGGTGGGTTAAGTGGGCTTTTGACAACATGGCTTGTCCTTTGGCATGTTTAATTGTGATGTTTAACAGACATCCTTGCAGTTTAAGATGACACTTTTAAAATAAAATTCTCTCCTAATGATGACTTGAGCCCTGCCACTCGAAGGGAGGATCAACAAAAGCTGTAGGATCTTTTTTGCAATTGACATTGTCTATTGTAATTTTGATCCTATTTATTTTCAAATTTTTCTTTTTGTTTCACTGGAATGGAAAGATGATGCTCAGTTTTAAATGTTAAAAGTGTACAAGTTGGTTTGTTACAATAAAACTAAATGTGTACCAAAAAAACATATTTTTTTTTACAATAACATAGCACATTGGTTTAGGTCAGTTTGCAACACCCTATAAACTGGTTGCTGTTTCTTGCTGCTTTTGTTTTATTTGCATTTATGCTAAAAAAGCTTTAACTATGAAGCGATCTTTTCTACAATTGAATATATCATTGACAAACAGAATTAACAACTTCATTAGGGTATGGGACTCTTAACTTGGCAAAGTGGCACTCGGAGTAACAAATATAATTAACACATACCTGAAAACCTCCTAAGTCTTTTAACACGGACATTTTTTGCCTGGTAACTAAAAGCCACCTGTGTCTCCAGAAGGAAGGAGTAGGGAACACCCATGAAGTCACACCGCCCAGGAAAAGCTATTTACTTCCTCTCTTTTCTGCTAAATGCAGTTTCAGCTTTGCTCCCATCATTTTACTTCTTTGTATTTCAGCTTACATTATCTAATTAAAATTATATCGTTGAAGTCAATAGACCTTTTCCAAACCAAAATCTAAAGACTGGCAGAAAAGAGAAAGGTTTTAACATTCCTTGCCTAATCAGAAAACCAAGTTAATAGTTCACAGTCAGCACTCTCTTCCTCAACCATGACTTCATGCGGTAGTTAAGACAGTGAATATTGCTTCAATATTCCCTGTAGCAGTGTCCAAGATACCCATGAAAATCTAGTTTTAATGAGGCCTAAAGGATCTGGTATTAGGAAATAACCTTGGTCATGTTAAGATGTATGACATTAAAGCACATTTATCCATTTTCTTCAAAAGCATAACTTTCCAGAGATTGCTATGCATGCAAAGAATGCATTTCAGGGGGGCCTGGAATGCTTCTCTGTGTGTTCTGGCATGGACTCAGGGGCAGCAGATATGGGGGCCTGGGACAAGAAGCACAGGCGCTGTTACAGGTCACTGAGCAAATGGCCAATGATTTACTGAATACCATGCTTGATCTGTTGTTCCAAACAACCTTATACTCCAAAAGTACTGAAGTACCAGGCTCAGGAAATTATGCATTTCATACAAATTAAATAGGATGCTAAGGATGCCAGAGAAAAAGAAAGAAATGATAAACATTATCAGGAACTCTCAAATTCTGCCAACATAATACTCATGATAGAAGCAAGGAATGGATGATCCTCAGAAGGCAAATCAAATATACTATGCTACACAGTTCTAATTTGTTTTCAAATCTTTATCATCTCTGAAGGAAATCTGATTTTTTTCTTTTCCTATAGAAAATCTGATTTTTGCATATTCTCTCAAAGGTGTCTTTTCCAAATTACTAAACTGTTATTAAAGATGAGTAAATTGATATCACAAATACAAACCTCCACTTGCAGCTTTTAAATAAAATGCATTGTACCCCAAACATCAACTTTCAGGATTAGGATTCATTTTACAATGTGCACAAATTTAATTTGTTTTAAATGAATATCATGTCCATTAATTTTATATCAAAGTACAAAGCTTTCATTTCTGGATAGTCTTTATTGATTCTAACTTCCTGCTTAGAACTTTTCAGAGCAAAAACAAAGACACCAAGTTATTGAATTTTGAAGTAAATACCAAATGCAATGAAGATTACATTGAACACAAAGTTATTTATTTCTCTAGTAATTTATTGCCAGAAAAGGCAATGGCACCCCACTCCAGTACTCTTGCCTGGAAAATCCCATGGACGGAGGAGCCTGGTAGGCTGCAGTCCATGGGGTTGCCAAGAGTCGGACACGACTGAGTGACTTCACTTTCACTTTTCACTTTCATGCATTGGAGAAGGAAATGGCAACCCACTCCAGTGTTCTTGCCTGGAGAATCCCAGGGACGGGGGAGCCTGGTGGGCTGCCACCTATGGTGTCGCACAGAGTAGGACACGACTGAAGCAGCTTAGCAGCAGCAGCAGCAGTAATTTATTGCAGGATATTTGAGTTGCGCAGAAAAGAATTAAGAAATTAACTCATTAACCTGGAGTTCAAGTTAAAGAGAACTTGGCGGGGGAGGGGTTCAGGTCACTGGGAAAAAAAATATGGTACAGTATCTGAGACCTACTGGAACAAAGAGGTGAAGACTCTGCTTCCAAGTAATTGCTAACAAGTGGAGAAGAGACAGACAAGCACTGAGAAACTAAGTTATGAGGTAAGGTTATAAACAGTAAGTTATGAGGTAAGGTTATGAAAGGGTAAGAAAAGGAATAATTGTTTCTGAGGAGTGTGAGGAGTTGTGGGGCAGAGGTAGAACTTGGGGAAAGCTTTTGCAGAAATGGAGCAAACTTTTGTTAGGCACCTACTAATTGATGCCTAAGCAGGAAAAGATGGTTCACTTATATCTTAAAATAGGAATATACCTTTTTACATAGGATGGAGCTGAGGATCACACAGCATAAATGCTTAGGCATCTTTAATTAAAGACTATGCAGCTAGGAAAGAACAGAATGAGACAGAATCCAAATGTGAATGGTTCCAAAGTTCATGCTTTTCAACTTAAAACACTTGCTTTCCTGAGAAGATCTGCTAACCACTTTAGATATATTAACCATCTAATCTCATTTAGTCCCCCCCAGTACCCTGTGCAATAGGCTAGTTAACCTCCTTTCTCCAGTAAGGAAAACAAGTCCAAAGAAGCAAATTAACTTTGACCAAAGTCTCATACTTTGAGCAAGGGTCAAGTTTTAAACACATGTCTGTCTCACTCTAACTTGAAGATAAGCCTGAAAGCAGAATAGAACTGCAACAGGTGGGGATGGAAGGAAAGGTAAAAAGAGCCCTCTTCTGGCTTCCTGTACTGATGCCTGGAGGACACAGTATGTGCAAAGCCAGAATTGAAGGTCTACTGGATTTTTAATTTTCCCAAAGAACATTTACTACATCATATGACCCTTATCAAAGTGCAGACAGTGTAAACTTTACAAGCTGACTGCTTCTAACACAACTTTTCCCTAGAGAACTCCATTCTCCAAAATTCCAGGCCACCATCCAAAATTCCAAATACCCTCTCAGAGAGGGAACTCTAAGGTAAACAGATCCCATCCTCAGAGAGTACTGAGGAGCTGCTGGCTATGAGTCAGGAGAGTAAGCACCGCCTTGATTCATCTCTGCAAAATTGTCTGTGAGGCTTCCTAGTGACATGAGTAGGAAGTGGGTCAGGAAGGAATCAGTAACAGTCATCTACAAATGCACGTGGAATCGCCATGAAGGGAGCGGCTGAGGATACCTCGGACCAGTTCTTAGGACACAAAGCCAGTCCTCTATGTTGGAGCAAACTGTGGTTCTTCCGGGTATAAATTTTCAGTGTCCACTGCTATTCCTTGGCAAAAAAAGAACTCAGGAATGAACTTTTAATAACATTCTCTCAAACCAGAATGGATGACAAAGGTTTTTCCAGCTATAAATGGAAACATGTCCTGGCTAGGCCAAGTACCTAAAAGAGACTCTCCAGTTTTCTCTGATGTATGAATGATGATCTAAACAACTAATTCCAAGATCAAAACAGTTGATGTATGAATGATAATCTAAACAATTAATTCCAAGCTCAAAACCATTTCCAAGGGAAGGAAAGAGAGATTAGTTATCTAAATGGGTGCATACCTTCTGAAATACAAGAAATGGGAGACTGCTACATTTATCCATGAAGATTAAATCTTCCACAAAAGGACTAGAGTAAGTCTCATGTTTGGCCTTTTTTGTGACTATGCTTTTCTACAACTTTACAGACTTTCAAATGATCACTGTCTTCACTCTTGAAACAAAGAGGTCAAAAACTTCTCCACGTTGGGATAAAGTCTTAAGATAATTGTAAGTGATCTTTTCTTTAACAAAGTATAATGTACTTTACATAAATTTATTAAATCTGACTGGTATATAAAGAAAGTATACAAAGAAAGAAAAACATGTTTCAGAGACTATACCTCTTCCATACTACAAACATACAGACAGCTTTTTAAAAAGACTTATGATATATAATGTCATTAGATGAAGACGTAATCAGGAAGTATATATTCCCTTAATCAAGTTTAATCAACATTTACATTTTAGATAGCTTGGTAAGAAGACACCTTAGAAAGTATCAGTACTACAAACATGTTAAATGCAGAACAGGTAACCTTGATCCCAAGGAAGAAAATATTTGAGAATAAGTTTCTCCTGAGGCATGGAAGAGAAAGACTTGCTATGAATAGCTGCAAAGGCAGAGAAAGGATCACTGGATAGAACAAAACAGATTCAAGGTCAATATAAGGAAGAACTTTTGAACTATTTCAGCCATTCCAAGATAGAACAGATAATTCACTCTTTATTGCCAGAAATATTTAAGCAAAAGTCAATAAATATCTGGCAGGCATTCTTTAATATATTTAGCAATAAAGGATAAAGTCCTATCCTAGTTTTGGCCAGCTCTAATATTTGAGATGTTCTTTCTTATCTCCAAATGGCTGTCCCATGGGTTGCTCAGTTTCTCAGTCCAAAACTGAATCATGTTTTCTCTCCTAAGCATCATGCCTATTTTGTTATCTCAGTAGATGGGACCATCCTAGGCAAGATCTTACATGCATCCCTTTTCTTCACCCCAAATATGTGATCATTCCCCAAGTCCTATCCATCTCCCTCTCAAAAATCTCTTCCGGCGGGTGACAGGTTAAAACAGATGACCCTGTTACACTAGAGCAGTGGTTCTCAAACTTAGCTGCTTATGGGACTCATCTGGAAAGCTTTTAAAAATGCATTGGTTTTAATATGCGCAGATTGTACCCCAGGCCAATTAAATCAAAATTGAAATATTACATTATGGACTAGGGTGGGTGCAGTTTGGATAGAAATTTGAAAAACATTTTGAGACAACTGAGAGAGATACTGGAACATATCTCTCACGAAAACGCCAATCTTCAAGGCATAACCTCAGTTCTTCTCATCCCAGGTATGGTCAGAGATTACAAAGGACCAAATAATTGCAATTATTTTGCAGTTGCAATAATTCACAGAGGGGACCAGGTAAGATATGTAGATGGATCAGCTCAAACTTTTTACCATCCCTGGGGAAACAATCTATAGTGAGCCAGGGGAATTACCTACAGAAGTATGAAAACAATTGGAGCATTTGTGTAAGTAGATCACAGTGTTTTTCATACAGAGTCACCAAAAACATGCCCTAAAAATTAGGTCCTAAAAATGTTTCAAGTTCCTAGAAAGTAAGGAAATGTATTTGTCTAAAATTAGTCTGATATAGGATATTCACATATCCAGTATTCACAAATGTTAGCATTATTTATATTTTTGATTGTTGCCCAAATATTATGCTTGAGATTGATCCTTTTGTTTATTATATGCCACAAAGTTTCTCTTTAAAAAATGTTCTCCAATTAATAGAACTTGGAAAAGCATGATACTATCACATGCGTTTAGTTCTCCAATTAATAGAACTTGGAAAAGCATGGTACTATCACATGCGTTTAGTTCACAGATAAAATCACTGTCAGACCAATAGACTTTGCCATTCCTAGAAACAGCCCCGATTTACCACAGCAATTTCCTCAGGAAAGGGGGTGGAAGTAGAAAGCCACTAAACTCCTACACTTGTCTGTCAGCCCATGACCTTCCCTGCTCTGGCATGAGAAACCTAAGAACAGGCAGGAGGTGAATTAAAGGCAGATACTGTAGGCATGTTACTCTGGCTTCCTGGACCTTCTCAGAATACTGCCAAGAATAAACAAAAGAGAAATCTGCAACTCTTTACTGAGCAGAATTTGGCTGTCTTCTTCCAAACTTTCTAATACTACTAAAGAAGTGAAATAAAAGCATATCAGAATAACATTTAAAACCCTGCAAACAGGATAGAAATACATGGGTGAAATCAAGAAGAAAAAGGAATAAAGAGCTCAAAATTCAGGCAGGTGAATACCTGTAGAGTGGAAAGAAAAAGAGAAGGGATTGGCAAGGGGCACACACAGAACTTCAAAGGAAATGATAATGTGTCCTTTCTAAAGCTGAATTTATGATGGTTACATGAAAATTCAATTGTTATTTTCATACCTTCAACATACCTAATGAATGCTCTTTCATAATTATTTAATAATTTAAATCTTTTAATGGAGTAGAAAGGAAGATATCTAGATTTCTGTCCCAAGCCTGCCATTGTGCAACCTTGAGCCAGACCTTTTCTGAGATTTAGTAAACTATAGACATTGAACTAGAGCAAAGGTCACCAGACCATGGCTCACAGTCTGTTTTTACAAAGATGTATTGAAACATAATCAAACCCATTCATTTGTTTACTGTTTTCAGTTGCTTGTGCATTAAAATAGTGGCTAGCCGTGTATGTGTGTCTGTGTCTATGGGCACGCATGCACGCTCATGTGTCCAACCCATGGACTGTAGCCCACCAGGCTCCTCTGTCCATGGATTTCATGGACAGAATACTATCACCATTTCCTTACCACCACACCACCTGGGAAGCCCGTTAAGTACCTACAATAAAGACCATCTGACCTATAAATCCTAAAATATTTGTTATCTGGTCATTTAAGGAAAGACTCTCAACTCTGAGCTAAAGAACTACTAGAACTTCTCCTAATTAATAAAGACTAAAATGAAGAAAAAAAAAATGTACTGAAGCATGCTAACACCAGTTTGCCCAATAATGGATCAAACTTTCTCTTTGTTTGTTCCATAAATGTTTCCTTATGTTAACTATCCCACAATCTATAAAATCTCATGAACCACATCAACAGATTTTAGACACAGATTTTGTGCAAAATGTAGCTTCTTTTACATCAACAGTAACACAAATGCAGAATCAGCAATCTCCTGCCCTGGATATTAAGATCTGCCTCTGAAACTAAATCTTATAAGCAAAATCCAGGTTGGGAAATTTCAGAAACTAAAATATCCTCTTGTGAAGGTTCTCAGCTCACTTTGAATCAGAAAGGTTTATTCTCAGGACTTGATCTACTGTTTCCCCACATGCTAACAAAAGGATTATCTCAAGATTATCAGTGTCTTAGCTTACATATGTGTACACATGGAAAAGGCTGGCATTTGTCATTTTTAAATGCCAAGGGTGAAAAATCCATTCTGATCTTCTTCATTTCTATATCTGTGCAAACAATCCTTCAGCCTATAAAACTATTGATGAGCTGCCTCTGCCAGAGATTAAGAAGAAGAAAAAAAAATAGGACTATATTGTCTACCCAAACTTCTCGTCTCTAACCTTAACTTCTTGTTCTTCTCCAAGCTCATGTAATGGCAATGATACAGTATTGCATTCACACTTGAGACATAGCTGCCTACCCCAAACTTGCAATGTTGCCTGAAATCCAACAATTACTGATGTTGCCACCCCATCATCATTTGATCACTTGATGATCAAATGGCATGAATGACCAGAAACCATTCTAAATGTCTAACTTCAAATTATGGAAAACCCATGAATTTAAATGGAAATAAGACACTTTTTGGTGTCTTTTTCAGGGCCTGTAGATCCACAAGAGCAGCAGACCCAGAATTCTCTTTCTTGGTTGTAGCAGGATAGCTGGACACAAGCCCCACAAAAACAGTGTGACAGTAAAGAAAAGGAACTACTCAGGGGCCCCAGTAGTCTCCTCAGTCAGTCTGGACACTACCCTTGCTCTAACAATATAGTGCTTCTGTTGTGGTATTTCAGTTGAAAGCAATAAATCTTTCTTTTACCCTCTAAGAAGACAGGTTTATAAGGGTTCATCCAATTTCTTTTATAGTCTAAATTATCCTGTTCACAGATGAAAGTTACTTATTTGATAAGAAACGCTTAACTTAGAAAATTATTTTTGGTATATAGGTCTTTGGGAGAATTTTTACTTTTACCAAGAAAGAACACTTGGAGTTGAAATCACTAGGATGTAGATTCTAGTTTCTTTTGTGTTAAACTGTCACCTTGGACAAGGCCATAACCTCTCAAGACCTATATCTCTAAAGTAAAATTCATGGAATAAGTGGATCTGAAGATACCTTCTATCCCCTTCCTTCTCAACAGATCACTTTGCCCATAATCTAATGAGTCTGAAGCTATGAAATGATCTCCTTTATCCCTATACCTCAAGTTACTCTGAATATTCTCCCTGGAGGTCTGTGTTTCTCTCTCTCCATTAGAAGTATTCTTCTTTCTTATCACAGGTAAATTTTCCACCCTATCTCTTGACCTCATCCCCTTCTGCCTCTTCTGGAAGATTGTTGCTGCTTTAACATGACCTATACTTTTTCACCTCTGTGCCTCTGCTCATATGGATTGCCATTCCATTCATCAGAAAATCTTATTCACGATTCACCATAAACATCACTTCTTGCCTCTTGCCTTTTCTGAATCTTGACTAGGAGCAATGCCTTTGTCTTGTGTATCTCATATTTTATTTATTTATTATAGGGCTCATTTGTATTGCAGTGATTGCATTCTTGCCCTGTCCTTTCTGGTAGATTATAAACTACTTATTTCTAACTCAATTTTGTATACTTAACAATGTCTCACACATTATAAGCATTCAATCTGTACTGAGTAATGATGAATAAAATAGATTGAAAGTCTCCTCATATACTGATTCCATATTCTGATTAGTAAAAGCTAACCACTATTGTCTGCAGTCCCTACCATGAAAGAGGTACATTTTAGAAAAGCATATCTTTATTACTGAGCAAATTATCTGCTAGTCACAGATTCAATTTCAAAAGAATCATTTCTCAATGTATATGTACCTAATCCACTTTTTTGTTTGTCTAGTTTAGAGATGTTTTCAAATCCCATGTGGTAAAGTTGTGACAGACAGGATGACAATGATGGGCTTAAAAAAAAAAAAAGACTATTTACAATCTTAGGAGAAAAAAATCACTGTAGGTGTGGAAACTTTGCAAGTGGTGACAGGATATCCACTTCAACCAAACCTCTCATGCACCTTGAAGCAAGAGAAAAGCCCTTAGGTTTTACTAGTTTACAGAAATTAAGCTTTTTTCCTGATTGGGAAAAAAGTTATCTATGACAATTACCTTTCACTTTGTAAGCTCCAATAAATAATAGTTGAATAGAAAATAAAAACATCAACAATAAGAGAATAGGTGATTAAGAGATAATAATAAAAACTGAAAGGAAATGGCAATCACTTGATTTTTCTTGCCCAGATTCTTTAGTGATTTTGTAGCAAGGCTAACTTAGCTAATGATCCCAAGGTCCAGGGACTGTTCTGTTCTTTCACGCTACTCATGGGAGCCCCTCAACTTCTACACTCAAATATTTCTGAATATTTAGACTCTTGGGACAGTGCACTCAAATGAATAACATTAAGCTTCCTCCCTTGATTTTTTTTTTAACTCTTTGCTTTATTTCCCCAACTAAGATTTATTTTATTTCCTCTAAGTCCACTTATTGTTAATCACGACTTGCCTTACTCCTCTTATAAAAACAAACATGATCTTTAGTTTCACTTCACCTAAACTTGCAATTTAATTAATATTAGTTAATACATCCTAAAACATTTCTTCTGCAAAGTCAGTAAACTCTTTTGCATTGGCTTCTTCATTTGGTGACTATTTATTGACCTCTTGCTATATGCTATTCACTATTCTGGATGCTGAGAATATAGCAGTGGTCAAGTCACACAAATTCCTGCTCTCAAGAAGCTTAAATTTTAGTGGGAGAGACAGATGACACAGACACATACATGTCAGGAGGTATTAAGTGCTATTAAAAAAATAAGTGAAGCAGAGTAAGGCACTAGAAAGTGCTGGGGGAGAGCACTATTTTAAGTAGCATGGTGAAGGGTGAAGTGGGGGAACAAACTTTACAAGAATCTAGAAGAGGAACATTCCTGGGAGGAAAAAAAGCTGACTGTCAAAGCCCTGAAACAAGAGCTTGCTTGATCTGGTCAATGAACAACAGTGGATAATTAGAAAACTCTGCAGCTCATCAGACTGCACCAGCTAAAGTCTTCATTTAATTAAGGTTCATAAACTTTCTACTATTTTTTTAATTACTTTCACAACAGAAATGGCCAGGTAAAATGCAAAATCATCTAAACTATACCACCCCCTTGATAATTATTGCTGATAACCACTAAGTATTCAGATAGTTCCAGATGAAGAAAACTTGACTCTAAAGCATCCTAAATGTGACATGTGACTTTGTGTGAGGGTAATTTAGTTCCTCCAAAGTCACCAGTTTATAATCTCTGAGAAGAGTAGAAGAGGAAAAATGAATGAATCAGGAGCAGAAACCTAAAGAATAAAGGGCAGGCAAAAAAAAAAAAAATTAGATCAATGGTCAGAGGAAAAAGTCTGAAAGTTAGGAAAAGAATCAAAAGAAAGTATGGTATTAGAGCTTTCAAGGAAAGACAGAGTTTAAAGAAGGGAATAAGTAACAGTTCCAAATTTTACAAAGCACCAAATAAGAGCAGGACCTGAGAATTGTTTAGATTTATCAAGAAGGTCACTGGAGATCTTTGCCAATTCAATTTATTTAATACCAAAGTAGCAAAAACAAAAGTGTGATTTTAGTGGCAACTCTATTTTGCTGTCTATTCCCAGGGCCTAGAAAATAGTACCTGAGCTGTCCACATTCAATAAATATTGAAGAGCAAACAGGAATATGACAATTACAAGATAGAAATGTGCTTTGTGATTTTGGTCAGAGTATATGTTGGTGTGGTGATGACAATAGCAAAACTAGTAATATTTTGTGAGTCCTTAAGATATGACAGGGCTTCCCAGGGGCGCTAGTGGGAAAGAACCCAGCCTGCCAGTGGAGGAGACTTAAGAGACGTGGGTTCAATCCCTGGGTCAGGAAGATTCCCTAGAGAAGGCAATGGCAACCATTCCAGTATACTTGCCTGGAGAATCCCATGGACAGAGGAACCTGGCGGGCTACAGTCCATGGGGTTGCAAGAGTCACACACGACTTAGCGACTTAGGACAGACGGAAGAGATGGCAGGCACTGCACTGAGTGCTCTGCGGTGCAATATACAGTATGCACAACTTCTCAGAGTAAATACTATCATTATCCTTATGCTACAGTTGAGGAAACAGAGGCTGAGAGAGGAGAATGTAACCAATTTGTGAGTGCCAGAACTGAGATCTGAACACAGGATGTGTGAGTCAAAGAGGAAGGAAACTAAACACACGCACAATCTCATCTTAATAAATTATAGGTATTATGGGACATGTTCCATTAGGAACATGAAACAGGAAAGGAGTATAAATTTAGGGATGAAGAGGTACTTCTCAGATGCAAGAAGGGCCAAGCATGAGTGTTCTCGGAGTGATGCCAAGATCAGCCTCGCTGTACGTTTTATAAATGGACTAGAAGAGACTGAGTAATCTGATGTTTCAAATTTTGCAAATGACACATTAAGCATCTCTAGGGTGTGAAATGCCAACCTGACAAAAATAAAACAAAGTATACTTAGAGAGTGACGAGCTCTAAGTTCACAAGACCCAAGAATGGGATCTGGCAACTCCATGAAGCAGGTAGGTGTCTCTCCATTTTCCATTTTTGTACTGCTTCCATTTTCAGTGTGTCCTACCATCCCCTGATCTGTTGAGGCCCTTGGATGGGGTCATCTATCCCAGGGAAAAGCTAAGGCTAAAGGCCCCAAGGACCCACCAAGCCAGGAAAAGACCCACCAAGCAGGCCAAGAAATTCAACTTGATCAAGCCTTGGGGTTCAGGACAGGTTATCAAGCCCTGTGGACTAGGAAGAGCCCAGCCTGGCATAGTCCCCAAAGGAGCAGGTGCCAGAACACTGTACAAGGCTCTACCTTCTCAAAGTGGACGCAAGCCTCTCTGGCCCGCATGCCTGGCTACTCTGCATGGAGATGATTAGCCTGCTGGACTCATTACTACAACATATGGCACAAACCAAAATACCAGGATGTTTAACAGCTTCTTAATCTAAATGGGATTCAAGGTCAACTAGAGTTTAACATGACAAAGAAAATTGTTTTCAGCCATCAAATGCTTCTTGAAAAGATATATGGTATATACAGTATTATATCTTAATAGATCACACCCCTGAAGTGCATGAAACTTCTCATATAAACTATTTGGTAGCTACCAGACCTCAGAGTAACAAATTTGTCTCTTAATACTTCTTGATTTATAATTCACATTCACCTGACTTCCAGAAACCAACAACCCTTAAGTTTTGGGAAACTAATGTGATTACAGCATCTTCAAAAAATGTTCAATAACAAATATCCCTACTGGATTTAAACCAAAATTAATAACAATGTTGTTTCCATTTCACTGAATTCATATTTTTAAAAAATACAAGGGATAAGTACTCTTATTATCCTGATTTCACAGATAAGGAAACTGAGATTTTGAGAAGTTATGTGACTTATCCAAGACCACGTGGCTATTAGTTGGTGGAACGGCTACTCAGAACTTGGGCAGTTTGTCTCCAGAACCACAATCTGAACCAAAAAACACTCTATATTGCATCCATTCTCTTCTACAAAAATAAAACATCATTATTATACAAATCCTTTTACATTAATCCGCATATTCATCCATGTCAAATCAAATCCTCTAATCTAGCACAAGTAAATACTACATAGGTTAAACAAAACAAAAGCAAAAACATAAAAACAAGTTACTGTCCCATCCGCAAAAGCATCGTTATGAAAATGTTCATCTATACTTTGTAGCTTATTAAGAAAATACTAAAAGCAGTACTGTGTACAGTTTTCCTAATAAAAATAGCATATGTGCCTTAAATACCAAATCTTAAATTTAGGGATCACAACAAACTGAGGAAAACCCTTAAAGAGATGGGACAACCAGACCACCTTAACTGACTCCTGATAAACCTGTGTGCTGGTCAAGCAGCAGCAGTTAGAAATGGACATGGAACAACAGACTGGTTCAAAATTGGGAAAGGAGTACATCAAGGCTGTATATTGTCACCCTGCTTGTTAACCTCTATGCAGAGTACATCATACAAAATGTTGGGCTGGATGAGGCTCAAGTTGGAACCAAGATTGCCAGGAGAAATATCAACAACCTCAGATATGCAAATGACATCACTCTAATGGCAGAAAGCAAAGAGGAACTAAAGGGCCTCTTGATGAAGGTGAAAAAGAAGACTAAAAAAGCTGACTTAAAACTCAACATGTAAAAGACTAAGGTCATGGCCCTGATCCCATCACTTCATGAAAAATAGATGGGGAAATAATGGAAACGTGAGAGACTTTATTTTCTTGAGTTCCAAAATCACTGCAGATGATGACTGCAGCCATGAAATTAAAAGATGCTTGCTCCTTGGAAAAAAAGCTATGACAAATCTAGACAGCATATTAAAAAGCAGAGACATGAATTTGCTGACAAAGGTCTATATAATCAAAGCTATGGTTTTTCTAGTAGTCATGTATAGATGTGAGAGTTGGACCGTAAAGAAGGCTGAGTGCCAAAGAATTGATGCTTTTGGATTGTGGTGCTGGAGAAGACTC
This sequence comes from Bos taurus, assembly GCF_002263795.3. Taxonomy (NCBI): domain Eukaryota; kingdom Metazoa; phylum Chordata; class Mammalia; order Artiodactyla; family Bovidae; genus Bos; species Bos taurus. The sequence goes on along the minus strand of NC_037329.1, from coordinate 86,417,640 downwards.
CTGAGAGTCCCTTGGACAGCAAGGAGATAAAACCAGTCAATCTTAAAGGAAATCAACCCTGAATATTCATTAGAAGGACTAATGCTGAAGCAAAGCTCCACTACTTTGGCTGACTCATCAGAAAAGACCGTGATGCTTACAAAGATTGAAGGCAGGAGGAGAAGGGGACAACAAGAGGATGAGATGGTTGGATAGCATCACTGACTCAAAGGACATGAATTTGAGCAAACTCTGGGAGATGGTGAAGGACAGGGAGACCTGGTGTGCTGGGGTCCATGAGTCTCAAAGAGTCAGACAACTGAGCAATTTAACAACAACAACAACATCCTCTTTCCATCTGCTCTCAAATAGAGGGAGTGGTTTCAAGACTGAAGAGCACCATTAGAGAGTCACCAGAGGTCATGTGGAACACTTCTCATCAATAATACTTCCATATAAAACAAGAGCAACTACTCTGCAGAGACAAAAATTCTATCTAGAAAAAAAGTCACCAATGAAAGGAAAACAAACCCAAAGCTGTTCTAACATTTTCACTAGATTTTACATAAATAAAGACCACCAAACACTAAGCAGTAAAAGCAGTGGTTTGTAGAAAATGAGCTTGGAAGAAGTCAGAGGTGTGGAGTCATATGGATATGCAATTTAATATGTATGCCTGATATTAAACACCATTCACACGTTTTACACTTCTCCCACATAAAAGAAGCCATTTCAAACTGTTTAATATTGGGAATAGTCTTTATTTTTTTAGAGTCACATTCCAAAATATTTATGGGTGATATGACTTGCTTCAAAACACTTCATATTGGGAAAAGAAAGCAGTGGAAGGAGGAGCAGAGAAACAGAATAGGCCAGGAGCTATGAATTGTTGCAGCTGGGGGACAGAAATAAGAGGTCTCACAATATGATAGTCTTTATGCTTTATTGACACTGTTCTAGTTATTTATGCATATATCTGACACGTCCCACAATGAAAGATTTTTTTTAACCTGTTGAAGAGTTTTTAAAGTATTATCCTACTTGTGTTTCTGTTGGTATAATTTGTCCACCAGATAAAATGATCTCTGACAACAATTTAAAATTCAGAGTATGAGCAGAATACAGATGCCATCACTAAAGCATGTACAGCTTATCATCTGCCTCTCTGAGTTCATGGAAAGCCTGGGTCGATGTCACAGGTTCCATTTTTTTAAGGTATAGTTTGATTTCTTTTGCTCCTCAGCTGTATAATTCTAGTCTCAGCTAGCCATTTTAAGAATTTATTTTGTCCTGTAAAGCAAAGAGTGATGTATAATTCTTGAATGAGAACAGCAATGACCAATAAAAGACTTCATTATATGTGACAGTACCACCAAAAGATGGTGGACTCTCAGTAGGAATTGTCGAGTATAGTTTCAATACACTTTTTTTTTAAATTAATTTATCTTTTAATTGAAGGATAATTGCTTTACAGAATTTTGTTGTTTCTGTCAAACATCAACATGAATCAGCCATTAAGCCACCATGTCTTGGAATGTCCACTGATGTGTTTCATTCTCCTTTAAGTCTTCTCATCCAAAGCTCATATTTCACATGTTAATTTTGGTTCTCCTGATTGTTCTCTGACACCAAACTGCAAAGTTCCCAACTTTGCTTCTATTAAATAAATACAATGGCATTTGTGTGGTGAAATCCAACTTATTACTGAAGTGCTTCTTGGTTGTTAACCAAATTTGTGCAAAAAAAAGAAATGTTTTCAAGATATGTTGATTAAGTAAACATAATGAAATTTGTTCACTGAAACCAGCAAACCAAAAGGACAGTATCATTTAATTTTATTTTATTTTACAACCTGTTTTACAAACATCACAATACTATCTATCTCAGAAAACAGCCCTCATTGACTTCATTAAGAATTACATGAATTGCTACATATGAACATTTTGTTGCATATAAATGAAAAATATACAACAAAAAGAAAAATTAAAATGATCTTTGAGTTACCCATACTCTTATTTTAGATTCACACACACAAATTAGAATTTCCTTTCAAAATGACCTTAACAATGGCATTTTTTATACTTTCTCTGACTCAGGATAGCTTACTGGGGTGGGATGAAGAAGGGAGGGAAAGACAGCAATGGATTTCATTTTGAGGGAGCACTTTTAGCCTGAGTAGCGATATCCTTTCTCTTAAATGATAACTTAATAATAATTTAATTAGGTACTTGCCTTTCTGTCACTACACAGGATTGCTGTATACTTAATCAGAAGGGAAGTCCACTGGGCCAAAATTTCTAAATTACTTCCCCTTTCTGTAAGAAACAAAAACTCAAAGTTTGTTATCAAGGGAAATAGATAAACGGCTTCCAAGTTCGACAAGCCAGGGTGTTGTAGGGGAAGCAAGGAACTGCAGAAAGAAAAAGGAGCTGCAAACACAAGCGCCTTCTCTAACCCCAGCTTTGTGGTACTTCCAGTCACAGGGCACATCAGGAATCCTCAGAGCTGTGAGGTGAGTGTCATCACCCTCACCTGAAAAACAAGGAGACTAAGGGTCAGAAGGTGATCCAGGACTATAACACAAGTGCATCTGATTCCAAAACTTCTCCTACTCCACTCAACTGAAAAAAAAAGGAATACGTCCCATCATTCTGCTATAACTTAAAATAGTTTCATGAACAGGCCTGTGCTTGGCCACAAAAACTTAACTCTAGACAAACACACACAGTCCGGGGCCTGCTGATCCTACACAACCATTCTTAAGGACAGCAAATGCATTTTAATTCCTACTCCTTCCTAATTTACAAGCATGCAAAAACCAAATGTTTACAAAGGATGATAAAGTAGTTGTGTAACTATCTTGCAAATAGTCTCATGAAATAGATATGCTAGTAAAGAACCACTAAGCAAAAAGCAAACAATCCAACGAACCACAGTATCCCCTGTCCAATGTTATTATACCAAAATAAGTGATATGGGAGTTATTCAAATTTTACTTTCTTAGGAGTTGATTACGGAAAAGCTGCCTAGCACTCAGAACCAGTAATCACAAACTTCACACAGCAGTAGGAACGCACAGGGATTTTCAATTGGTGTTTATCCAGTTCTGTTTGCTCCATCTGGAATTACAGTAAGACTGTGACAAACACTGTAAACTGGCTCACTCAACACCCAGTGCCAACCACCTTTCTCCTTTGCTTAGCTCTACTTTTAAGGCTGACAAAGCGAGTACTGACTTTCCCTGACTCTTTCACAAGGTGGCGGATAGGAACAGGAGACTCAGGGATGTGTGTTAAGTCTCTGGTGGTGGCTTAGTCACTAAGTCATGTCGAACTCTTGTGACCCCCGTGGACTGTAGCCTGCCAGGCTCCTCTGTCCATGGAGATTCTCCAGGCAATAATGCTGAAGTGGGTTGCCATTTCCTTCTCCAGGGGATCTTCCCGACCTAAGAATCAAATCTGGGTCTCCTACACTGCAGGCAGATTCTTTACTGACTGAGCTATAAGGGAAGCCCAAGTCTCTAGCCAATATGACAAATAGAAGTCCACTGGTGAAATTTTCAGGCAGCTTTTGATTCTCAGGATAAGAGGGACAGATGAAGCTGGTAGCCCCTCTATTGCACACACACTCCATCCCTTTCTGCCCAAAGCTGGAGCAATCATTTTGCAACTATGAAGAGACAAACATGAGGACGAATGTCAGTGAGTCCAAGAACAGCAGAGCAAAACATCAGAAACAGCTTGGGTCACTGAGCAGCAGAACCAGCACTGGCAACTGCCTACCTCCAGTTTTCTAATTGTATGAAAACACTGGATGTCTATTTGTTTAAGCCACTTTAAGTCAAGCTTTCTGTTGCTTGAAGCTAAACATTTCCCTAACAGATAAAACTCCCTGGTAGCTCAGCTGGTAAAGATTCCACCTGCAATGCAAGAGATCCCAGTTCGGTTCCTGGGTTGGGAAGATCCCCTGGAGAAGGGATAGGCTATCTGCTCCAATATTCTTGGGCTTCCCTGGTGGCTCAGCTGGTAAAGAATCCACCTGCATTGCAGGAGACCTGGGATCGATCCCTGGGTTGAGAAGATCCCCTGGAGAAGGGAAAGACTATCCACTCCAGTATTCTAGCCTGGAGAATTCCATGGACTGTATAATCCATGGGGTCATAACGAGTCAGACACAACTGAGCAACTTTCACTTAAAAAATTTAAACCACTAAGTTTAAAAAACTTAACCCCCTGAATCACTCTGAGTTTTAGTTTTGCATGCTGAGACTGATAATACACTGGACTCTAAACTAGGCATTGACAGTGACTGCTTTGACTTAGGGCAAGTTATTTCACCTCTCTAAGCTTCAGTCTTCTCACATTTGTAAAGTGATGTCTGCTCTGCCTACATCACATGACTGATATAAAGTCAAGTGAAGGACCTGACTGAATAAACCTTAAAGTGCATCATGAATATAAAAGTTATATGCTGCTGTAATCTTTAGTTGCCACCTCTCCCACTCTCAAATCCTGCAGCAAATATGGCACTGAGTTTACTGAAGAACACTAAAAAGATACTACCAGTCCTGGGTGTTCCTTGGAAGGACTGATGCTAAAGCTGAAACTCCAATACTTTGGCCACCTCATGCGAAGAGTTGACTCATTGGAAAAGACCCTGATGCTGGGAGGGACTGGGGGCAGGAGAAGGGGACAACAGAGGATGAGATGGCCGGATGGCATCACCAACTCGATGGACATGAGTTTGAGTAAACTCCAGGAGTTGGTGATGGACAGGGAGGCCTGGTGTGCTGCGATTCATGGGGTCGCAAAGAGTCGGACCCGACTGAGCGACTGAACTGAACTGAACTGAATGTTTTTTTTTAATTGTTCTTTTCTAAAAGATGTTTATGCTACCTCTCTAGCCAACACAGAATCTATACACCAAAGGGGCTCAAATCTAATGGAGAGAAATGATAAGTATGTGTGCTGTGTTCAGTTGTTCAGTCATGTCCAACTCTTCTCAATCTCATGGACTATAGCCTGCTAGAATCCTCTGTCCATGGGATTTCCCAGGCAAGAATACTGGAGTGGGTTGCCATTTCCTCCTCCAGGGTATCTTCCTGACCCAGTGATCAAATCTGCACCTCTTGTGTCTCCTGCATTGGCAAGGGATTTTACCACTGTGCCACCTGGAAAGTCCATAGGATAAGTGTAGTCATGGCAAACAAAAGAGGTACTGTAAAGTTACAGATATTCTAAGTCCTACTGCTTAACTCATCTGTTGGTTAGTTGTACTTGATTTAAAAATTTAATTAAAGAACAGCTATACCAAGAAATAACCAATAGTGACTTTGTGACTCAATATAGTTCAGTTCAGTTCAGTCGCTCAGTCGTGTCCAACTCTGCGATCCCATGAATTGCAGCACATCAGGCCTCCCTGTCCATCACCAACTCCCGGAGTTCACCGAAACTTCTGTCCATTGAGTCGGTGATGCCATCCAGCCATCTCATCCTCTGCTGTCCCCTTCTCCTCCTGCTCCCAATCCCTCTCAGCATCAGAGTCTTTTCCAATGAGTCAATTCTTTGCACGAGGTGGCCAAAGTATTGGAGTTTCAGCTTTAGCATTTAACCAATTTCAAACCTCTTATTCTATGAAAACTCAATAGCATTTTTCTGTTCTTTGAAAAGGCTTAAGATTTAACTCAAAAACTGGCTCCAAGTTACATACATATAATGAATGACTCCCCGTTTAAGCTCTCACATAGTAAATCATAAGTAAACAGATGTTATTTGCAAAGAGAAAGGAGTCAATTCAAATATAACTTGCTGTATAACAGATTTGCAAAGTGAGCTCACCAAAGTCCTAAGACCACAGGGCACATTCAAATGTAAAGAATGAAATGGAAATCCTCACTTAACTGAAACCCTCTATAAGCACATCTTGTACACAGCATAGCCATCAACATCACCTGGAAGCTTGTTAGGAAAGCAGAAGGTCAGCTGTCCTAACTTCACAGACATACTGAGTAGGAATCTATATTTTAACAAGATCCCTAGTGATTCACAGGCACATTAAAGTTTGAGAAACACTCTTTCCCACCCAACTAGCATTTAGATTTAATATTCATATAAATAACCAACAAGCCAAGAAAACTTAATTACCTCCATATCAAACACTAGGAAAACATTTCCATAATATTCTGCCTTTCCTACTAGTTTACCTAAATCACAGTTCTAATAATGACACTCAAAATTTTCAGTGACTCCTCATCACCTACCCTATACAGTCTAAAGTTCTTAGCTTGATTGTCAAGGTCCCCTGTCATCTGAAAGTAACGCCCTTTCCAATTCGGTGCTCCACCCTAGCCCCTTCCCATGCCTAATGCCTATTCTCAAAGTGTAAGATTCCCCTGGAGAAGGAAATGGCAACCCACTCCAGTATTCTTGCCTGGAGAATCACATGGAAAGAAGAGCCTGGCAGGCTACAGTCCATGGAGACACAAGAGTAGGACACAATTTAGCAACTAAACCACCACCACCATAGAAAACACTACCCACAACAGAACCACCTGAGGCCTCATCCTTGAATCATATTCTCTAGGGAACAGAACTGGGAAGGAGTGATCTTAACCAGTTCTCCCAGGTGATTGTTGGGAAACGATCACCCAGCCTTTCAGGACTAAGTCTCTCATCCTCAGTCAATTTCCTACCAATGCACCCAAGCACGTGCCTTAGTGCCAACACTGGCCCCATATACATGTCTGTTGTCCACTTCACATCCTATTAGAATTACATGCTTCCATGCCTGTTTCCCATTGGAGTCTCTGAACATGGGAAATGTGTATTATGTATCTTTGTATCTCCAACATCTGCCACAGTATCTGGCATGGTAAGTGTTCAATATTTGCTGATTTATTGCATCTTTGTTCATACTAGGAAAAAAGAAATTGAAACAAAGTTCCATTATTTGAGAACTACCTAAATTAATTACAGTGCAACCATCCAATGGAATGCTATGTATTCATTAAATGATGATACTATTTATTGATTAGAAGGATACCCCAATCCTTCCTTTTTATAGTGAAAAAAAGCAAATTGCAAACACATTATAAAATAATCTTATGGAATATACACAAAAATGTTAACAGTGGTTATTTCTGAGTGATGGGATTGCAAATGACATTATTCTCTTCTTTGTATGTATTACTTGAATTTTCATAAGTATTATACTTTTATATTTTAAAGCTAGTCTTATTGTAAATGTTTATGGAATGAGTGTCCTTATAGCAAATGATGGCTTCACTTATTCAGCTTCCAAGGACAGGGATTTCCAAAGCTGGCAATGATCCAGATGTTGGCAATGATCCAAAGGCTGGTGGTGGTGTTGCTAAGAAAGAAGAACATAGGAAATGGGTAGTCCTTAGCAACTGGCTCTCACCAATGTTCCTCCTATTGTCTGGGACTTAGAAAAATATTTAAATGTCCTTTAATATCTTATTACATAATACTTTTCTAATGAAAACTGTGGCTTCTAATGGAAACAATTTTGACTATATCAATTAGCCTCAGCATAAAGAAACAATCATTGTCAATTTTTTTCAGTTGTGAAACTCAGCTTTCACGCTCATCTCACTTCCCCCGTTGGCTCTTCTCTCACTTTTCATAATGCTTTCTGTCCAAAATGATTTGTTAAACACTATGTTTTACTTGATTTAGCATGATACCAAAAATGGATGGCCTTGCATATGTCAATGACTTTCAGTTGCTATCCCCAAATTGGGGCATTGCTTCTGCCATGAGAATAATAGGTAGAAAGAATGAAAAGATGCCCCCAGCATTTTTTCTTCTACTACAAGGAAAACTTTCAAGCAAAATTCATTTCAATGAGTATTTCACACGAAATAAGATGAATTGAAGAAAAATAACTAAAACAAATTATATCTCCAGCAGCAGGAAGAATGTGTCAGTTAATGTGTATTTTTTCATTAATTTCAACATTCACCTTAAAAGCAACACAAAGAGATTTACAAAGAGAAAAACAAAGAAATAATTTCATTAATCAACAGTTGGAATTTACTACAGTTTGGATCAAATTTGAATGCTTTGAATATATATTTTGCTTGAAGAATCAGTTCAGTTCAGTTGCTCAGTCATGTCTGACTCTTTGCGACCCCATGGACTGCAGCATGCCAGGCTTCCATGTCTTTCACCAACTCCCAGAGTTTGCTCAAACTAACGTCCATCAAGTCGGTGATGCCATCCAACCATTTCATCCTCTGTTGTCCCCTTGTCCTCCTGCCTTCAATCTTTCCCAGCATCAGGGTCTTTTCCAAACAGTCAGTTCTTCCATGAGGTGGCCAAACTATTGGAGCTTCAGCTTCAACATCAGTCCTTCCAGTGAATGTTCGGGACTGATCTCCTTTAGGATGGACTGGTGGGATCTCCTTGCAGTCCAAGGGACTCTCAAGAGTCTTCTCCAGCACACAGTTCAAAAGCATCAGTTCCTCAGTACTTAACTTTATTTATGATCCAACTCTCACATTCATACATGACTACTGGAAAAACCATAGCTTTGACTAGACAAACCTTTGTTGGCAAAGTAATATCTCTGATTTTTAATATGTTCTCTAGGTTTCTCATAGCTTTTATTCCAAGGAGCAAGTGTCTTTTAACTTCATGGCTGCAGTCACCATCTGCAGTGATTTTGGAGCCCCAAAAAAATAAAGTCTGACACTGTTTCCATTGTTTCCCTATCTATTTGCCATGAAGGGACGGGACTGGATGCCATGATCTTAGTCTTCTGAATGTTGAGTTTTAAGTCAGATTTTTCAGTCTTCTGTTCCACCTTTATCAAGAGACTCTTTAGTTCCTCTTTGCTTTCTGCCACTAGAGTGATGTCGTCGGCATATCTGAGGTTATTGATATTTCTCCCAGCAATCTTGCTTCCAGCTTGTGCTTCATCCAGCTTGGCATTTCACATGATGTACTCTGCATATAAGTTAAATAAGCAAGGTAACAATATAAAACCTTAACATACTCCTTTCCCAATTTGGAACCAGTCTGTTGTTCCATGTCCAGTTGTAACTGTTGCTTCCTGACCTGCATACAAATTTCTCAAGAGGCAGGTCAGGTGGTCTGGTATTCCCATCTCTTTCAGAATTTTCCACAGTTTGTTATGACCCACACAGTCAAAGGCTTTGGTGTAGTCAATAAAGCAGAAATAGATGTTTTTCTGGAACTCTCTTGCTTTTTCCATGATCCAACAGATATTGGCGATTTGATCTCTGGTTCCTCTGCGTTTTCTAAATCTAGCTTGAACATCTGGAAGCTCTTGGTTCACGTACTGTTGAAGCCTGGCTTGGAGAATTTTGAGCATTACTTTGCTAACGTATGAGATGAGTGCAATTGTGCAGTATTTTGCACATTCTTTGGCATTGCCTTTCTTTAGGACTGGAAGGAAAACTGACCTTTTCCTGTCCTGTGGCCACTGCTGAGTTTTCCAAATTTGCTGGCATATTGAATGCAGCACTTCAACAGCATCATATTTTAGGATTTGAAATAGCTCAACTGGAATTCCATCACCTCCACCAGCTTTGTTCGTAGTGATGCTTTCTAAGGCCCACTTGACTTTACATTCCAGGATGTCTGGCTCTAGGTGAGTGATCACACCATCATGATTATCTGGGTCGTGAAGCTCTTTTTGTACAGTTCTTCTGTGTATTCTTGTCACCTCTTCTTAATATCTTCAGCTTCTGTTAGGTCCCTATCATTTCTGTCCTTTATTGCACCCATCTTTGTAAGAAATGTTCCCTTGGTATCTCTAATTTATCTTTAATTTTCTTGAAGAGATCTAGAGATCCTCTTTCCCATTCTATTTTTTCCCTCCCTTTCTTTGCATTGATCACTGAGGAAGGCTTTCTTACCTTTCCTTGCTATTCTTTGCAACTCTGCATTCAAATGAGTATATCTTTCCTGTTCTCCTTGAAGAATAGCAACATAAAAATATGGATTGTTATAGATTAATAAACTTGAACACTCTTCCTACTTGGGTTCCCCTAAAATGTCCTTACTACAAAAAAACATAAAGTAAATAGAGGGAAAAAACTTTAAAAGATTTGCTAAAATATTAAAATTCAGTAAACTGAAATATAAGAATTTTTAAAGCTATTTTTTACACCTAGCTCAAAACAACCTCTCCAAAAAAGTAAGATGTGACTACAACTTACTATTCTCTAGGTTCAAGAAATATGGCTGCGCATTTGTCAAGTTTAGAAGAAATGCAGTTATTGTCATAAACTCCAAGCATGCAGACATGCAACCTATGCTTCCAAAATGTCTCAGGAGGTGAAAGGGATTCTAAGCAAGAGGGAGACAGAATGAGCTCTTCCCTTTTGTTTTGAAGTGACCACATGACTCAAGCTAGTTCCTTTGCTTCTCAGACTTTGTGACTTCCTTATCTGTAAAAACAGGCACTGGGCAAGCTGATGTGTAGGTTCTTTCCAGGCAAAAAAATTTCGGCTCTAATTCTGCACACTCTCCACACACATACAACCTGAACACATCATATTTTATAATATATGAAAGCTACAAATAAAAGAACTTCATTTTTGCAGATCTTTCCCACTAAATTTTTGAAAAAGGGAAAAAGATACAATTTTACCATACAATTATTTCACTTTTCAAATATTAGCATCATCCCTTATTACTCATTAGTATTAGTAAACCATGCCTTTTTTTTCTCTAGCCCCCTAGCTATAAGGAAATCCGTATCCCAACTATTGAATCAGCAGGAATCATGAGATGAACTAAAGGCAGAAAAATATCTAAGATATAATGATAATTAGTTTTGTTTTCCAAAAAAGTAACTAAAGGCAGAAATTCCAATTTCCTAAAATATTATATTCCAACATAAAAGATAGTTCAGTTATCAAATCAGTAGTCAAAACTAATATTCACTTAGTACTATTGGTAATCCATAGGCTTGGTAATCCAAGCCTATGCCCCAACCAGTAACGCTGAAGAAGCTGAAGTTGAACGGTTCTATGAAGACCTACAAGAACTTTTAGAACTAACACCCACAAAAGATGTCCTTTTCATTATACGGGACTGGAATGCAAAAGTAGGAAGTCAAGAAACTCCTGGAGTAATGGGCAAATTTGGCCTTGGAGTATGGAATGAAGCAGGGCAAAGGCTAATAGAGTTTTGCCAAGAGAACGCACTGGTCATAACAAACACTCACTTCCAACAACACAAAAGAGGACTCTACACATGGACATCACCAGATGGTCAACACCAAAATCAGATTGATTATATTCTTTGCAGCCAAAGATGGACAAACTCTATACAGTCAGCAAAAATAAGACCAGGAGCTGACTGGCTCAGATCATGAACTCCTTATTGCCAAATTCAGACTGAAATTGAAGAAAGTGGGGAAAACCACTGGACCATTCATATATGACCTAAATCAAATCCCTTATGATTATACAGTGGAAGTGACAAATAGACTTAAGGGACTAGATCTGATAGACAGAGTGCCTGATGAACTATGGATGAGGGTTTTGACGTTGTACAGGAGACACGGATCAGGACCATCCCCATGGAAAAGAAATGCAAAAAAGCAAAATGGTTGTCTGGGGAGGCCTTACAAATAGCTATGAAAAGAAGAGAAGTGAAAAGCAAAGGAGAAAAGGAAAGATATAAGCATCTGAATGCAGAGTTCCAAAGACTAGCAAGGAGAGATAAGAAAGCCTTCCTCAGTAATCAATGCAAAGAAATAGAGGAAAACAACAGAATGGGAAAGACTAGAGATCTCTTCAAGAAAATTAGAGATACCAAGGGAACATTTCATGCAAAGATGGGCTCGATAAAGGACAGAAATGGTATGGACCTAACAGAAGCTGAAGATATTAAGAAGAAGTGGCAAGAATACACAGAAGAACTGTACAAAAAGAGCTTCACGACCCAGATAATCATGATGGTGTGATCACTCACCTAGAGCCAGACATCCTGGAATGTAAAGTCAAGTGGGCCTTAGAAAGCATCACTATGAACAAAGCTAGTGAAAGTGATGGAATTCCAGTTGAGCTATTTCAAATCCTGAAAGATGATGCTGTGAAAGTGCTGCACTCAATATGCCAGCAAATTGGGAAAACTCAGCAGTGGCCACAGGACTGGAAAAGGTCAGTTTTCATTCTAATCCCAAAGAAAGGCAATGCCAACGAATGCTCAAATTAGCGCACAATTGCACTCATTTCACACATTAGTATGGAGAAGGCAATGGCAACCCACTCCAGTACTCTTGCCTGAAAAATCCCAATGGACGGAGGAGCCTGGTAGGCTGCAGTCCGTGGAGTCGCTAGGAGTCGGCCACGACAGAGCGACTTCACTTTCACTTTTCACTTTCATGCATTGTAGAAAGAAATGGCAACCCACTCCAGTGTTCTTGCCTGGAGAATCCCAGGGATGGGGGAGCCTCGTGGGCTGCCATCTATGGGGTCACACAGAGTCAGACACGACTGAAGCGACTTAGCAGCAGCACACGCTAGTAAAGTAATGCTCAAAATTCTCCAAGCCAGGCTTCAGCAATATGTGAACCATGAACTTCCTAATGTTCAAGCTGGTTTTAGAAAAGGCAGAAGAACCAGAGATCAAATTGCCAACATCCGCTGGATCATGGGAAAAAACAAGAGAGTTCCAGAAAAACATCTATTTCTGCTTTATTGACTATGCCAAAGCCTTTGACTGTGTGGATCACAATTAACTGTGGAAAATTCTGAAAGAGATGGGAATACCAGACCACCTGACCTGCCTCTTGAGAAACCTGTATGCAGGTCAGGAAGCAACAGTTAGAACTGGACATGGAACAACAGACTCGTTCCAAATAGGAAAAGGAGTATGTCAAGGCTGTATATTGTCACCCTGCTTATTTAATTTATATACAGAGTACATCATGAGAAACGCTGGGCTGGAGGAAGCACAAGTTTGAATCAAGATTGCCAGGAGAAATATCAATAACCTCAGATATGCAGATGACACCACCCTTATGGCAGAAAGTGAAGAGGAACTAAAAAGCCTCTTGATGAAAGTGAAAGAGGAGAGTGAAAAAGTTGGCTTAAAGCTCAACATTCAGAAAACGAAGATCATGGCATCTGGTCCCATCACCTCATGGGAAATAGATGGGGAAACAGTGGAAACAGTGTCAGACTTTATTTTGGGGAGCTCCAAAATCACTGCAGATGGTGATTGCAGCCATGAAAGTAAAAGATGCCTACTCCTTGGAAGAAAAGTTATGACCAACCTAGATAGCATATTCAAAAGCAGAGATATTACTTTGCCAACAAAGGTCCATCTAGTCAAGGTTATGGTTTTACCAGTGGTCATGTATAGATGTGAGAGTTGGACTGTGAAGAAAGCTGAGTGCCAAAGAATTGATGCTTTTGAACTGTGGTGTTGGAGAAGACTCTTCAGAGTCCCTTGGATTGCAAGGAGATCCAACCAGTCCATCCTAAAGGAGATCAGTCCTGGGTCTTCATTGAAAGGACTGATGCTGAATCTGAAACTCCAATCCTTTGGCCACCTCATGCGAAGTATTGACTCATTTCAAAAGACTCTGATGCTGGGAGGGATTTGGGGGCAGGAGGAGAAGGGGACGACAGAGGATCAGATGGCTGGATGGCATTACCGACTGGATGCACATGAGTTTGAGTGAACTCCAGGAGTTGGTGATGGACGAGGGGGCCTGGCGTGCTGTGATTCATCGGGTTGCAAAGAGTTGGAAATGACTGAGCAACTGAACTGAACTGAACTGACTATAGAGTACTTTCACATGTGTGATATTAATAATCCCCCACGATCTCTGAGGAAGTACCGTAACCATTCCCACACTATAGCTGAGGAAAGTGAGACTCCCTGACATTAACTGTCCAAGATCATAAGGCTAGAAAACACCAGATTCATTACACAACCTCCTGAACTTTTCCTCTGAACCTCTTGCTCTCTCCCTGACATTTTACGCATTCATAAATCTTTGTTTCAAATGAAGCACATTTTCACCTAACTGAAAGTCGATGGTTGTTCTTAAACAATTACTTGGGAACAAATATTTGAAACATATAAGACAGGAAAGGGTTGATTTCATATCTCGATGTATTTTGGATCTTTACAAATTATAAAAAGGAAAAGACCAAAACTCAGTAGAAAATCAGAAGAAAAAGACAACCAGAGAGTTAATGAAGAATCCAATGCAAATAACTTTGAAATACTCGAAATAAAAAGGCTTAATCTTAGTCAATTAATTCAAATAAAAATAAATTAAAAAATAAACTTTGTTTTCTCACTGTCTTACTAACAAAACTTTAAAAATTGATCATGGGCTAAATTGACTTTGGTTTAGGGGAAAGTTACTCTCTTTCCCCTAAAATGTAAGGAGGACTTACATTTCAATTATTTTAACATGTAACACTATTTGAAAAGTTTTATTCTCTTCATGCCTGGCCGGCTACATTCCATGGGGTTGCAAAAAGAGTCGGACACAACTTAGCAACTAAACAACAACAGTCCCTGGTGATTATTTGTGGGTTGCAAGCAGCTCCCATGCTTACATTCAACTTGGTTGATGCAACAATTCAATTAGATAAAATAATATATGTTAAAGCATTTTGCAAACTGAAGAGAATATACAAATGTACAGTTTAGGAAGACTTTTTGTTGCCTCTGCACCTAGGGCTTCATGCTAAACTGTGCTTACTGGTAAGCACAATTCCTCAATAGACACTGCATAATGAATTGGAGAATTCTCTTTTAAAATGCAAATATCCACCCAGGAGCCAATACCTTTAAGCAGTGTGTCTCAAATCTTTCCACTAAATTGTCCCTAATGTCAAAGAGACTGAGCTCCTTCCCTAAGAAACCTAGAGGGTCCTCAAACTTTAACTACCTCCAAACCTTTTTGGTAGAAAAGTACTTTTCTCACAATCCTTCTAATAAAATAGAAATTCCAGGAAGATGTACTAGATTAATCATGAGGCCTTACCCAAAGGACAGGGATACACCCACTTGAGAAATTTGACCTTTAAAGGGTATGTGTTACTCTTAGCAGATGAGACCTTAAATATTGGATCAAAGGCATGGAATAGAAAAGCAGGAGGGAAAAAACTGGGATCAAACACTTAGTGATTTAATCCTCGGAATCACTATTCTTTTAACCAGTTACTCAACTCCTACTGCAGGTAGCAGCAGCAGCAACTTCAGGTACAGTTTCCCTTGCCCTCATAAAGTTACAGTTTTTAATTCTAATAGATACTGGTCAATTTGCCCTTCAAAGAGGTTTTAATCAATCAATTAATTCTGCACTGATGGTGCTGCACAAGAGTGCTTCTTGAAGGGCAAGTTAAGCACTGAAGCAAATATAATTACATCATGGGACAGAGGGCAACTTAGACATGAGGTTAGAAAGAACTTCTTTTGCTAGGTAGTCAGTGAAGGTTTATCTGAGGGAGGGACATGTGAGCTGAGAACCAAAATATGAGAAGGGATTAATCATACACAAATGGAGAAGAGTGTTCCAGGACAAAGGTGTGAGGTAGTGTTACCAGACTCAATGGTCAGTCACTTGGGGTGTATAGCCAATGAACATGCCAAGCACTTTTAATCAAAGCAAAAGCATTTATTCCTTATGAAAAATAAGGAGACAAAGAGATAGCTTTCAAAGCACTATCTCCCTGAACAGCAAGATCAGGGAAGTTTTAAGCTAAGCATGCATGCATTTTCATGAAAGGATGAGAGTAATCTCCCATGCAGACGTGGCATTCTCAATGTGTCCGTGCAGTGCAACCACAGGCTCATACCCTGCATGTGCAAAAATGGCAGCAATCTCTGCCCTCGGGGGTGGAGATTTCACCATTAAAATTAGGCAAAGGTCACTCTAGGTTGACAAAATCCAGGCACCTCATTGAGGGAAGTCACGGGACCCAGCAAAGGTCAGTATCATCATTCCTTAGGCTCCAGTTATTCTGGTGGTTGAGTGCTAGAGAGGGTTTGGATCCTGCAAAATTGCTCAAGAATGTGCTTCAGACTGGTCTTTACCTTCAAAACAGAACTGGGACATTTTTTGACTGATTTATTATCTCTTGTATGGTTACTTCTTTAACCTGATAACAGTCATTTGTTCCTGCATTTTTTGTTCTTCTTAAAATTATTAATCATTGAAACCTATTTTTATTCCACGTGAAGACAGAGGAGCTCATAGTTCATCTTTCCTCCATCATCAGTAAAGAGAACACAAAGGGATTCTGAAATTCACGATCTGATTCTCACAGCCTAAACTTCTGTGTAGCACGTCTTACAGCTTCTCTCATTGCCTTTTATTTTACTGCTGAAAGATATGACATACTCTGATTTGACCCCATCCCTTCCTATGACTTCCCTGGTGGCTCAGACAGTAAAGGGTCTGCCTGCAATGCGGGAGATTTGGGTTCGATCCCTGGGTCGGAAAGATCCCCTGGAGAAGGAAATGGTAACCCACTCCAGTATTCTTACCTGGAGAATCCCATGGATGGAGGAGCCTGGCAGGCTACAGTTCATGGGGTTGCAAAGAATCAGACACTAACTTCACTTTCACTTTTCACTTCCTTATTACTCTCTCACTAATAGTAGCATATGCTTGGTACATTCAAGGGACAAAAAGGTGGCCATGCTTCATGATTAGAGCAGGAAGACCTGTGGATGATAAGTTTAGAGAGGCAGGGGCCAAACCACAGAAGGCCTTGTAGGACAAGGTAAGAAGGTGAGACTTATTTTTATTGCAGTGGGAAGCTACTGGATGGTTTTAGGCAGGAGAGTGATGGAATTTCACTTAGTTTTTTAGAAAATCATCTTGTTTACTATGCAGGCAATCTGTAGAGAAGCAAGACAAGAAATAAGACCAGTCATGAAACAACTGAAATCATCCAGATAAGAGATAATGGTGACTTGAATTGTGGATTTAATAATGGAAATAGAGAGAAGGTCCAATTTAAGAATATATTTCAGAGTTGTGGAACTTGGTGTTAATCTGGATATAGTATAAGAAAAAGAAAAGAATGGTGAATGAATCCCACATTCTCAGACTGAGCTATCTAGTGGATGGTGGTACCATTTATTAAGATAGGCAGAGGATCAGGAGGGATGTTCTATTGTGAACACTGTGGTCAAGACTCCTAGTTGCCTCCCAAAATGTACTAACCATGTCTTTCTAAGTGACCAAACCCCAATTTTATTCCAGCTAAAAGACTACGATTCCCAGCCTCTTCCTACTGCTAAGCAAGGTTATAGAACTAAATTGTGGCCAATAAGAAATAAGTCAAAGTGTTTATGTTGCTGCTGCTGCTAAGTCGCTTCAGTCGTGTCCGACTCTGTGTGACCCCATAGACGGCAGCCCACCAGGCTTCCCCGTCCCTGGGATTCTCCAGACAAGAACACTGGAGTGGGTTGCCATTTCCTTCTCCAATGCATGAAAGTGAAAATCGAAAGTGAAGTTGCTCAGTCGTGTCTGACTCTTAGCGACCCCACGGACTGCAGCCTACCAAGCTCCTCCGTCCATGGGATTTTCCAGGCAAGAGTACTGGAGTGGGGTGCCATTGCCTTCTCCGAAAGTGTTTATAGGACTTCTAAAAAACTGAAAGAGCTAACTTGGATGGGAGTTTCATCTTTTTTGCCTTATATGTGATCTTCCTTCATACTGCCTATAATAAGGAAGATGGCTGGCCCTACAGCAGCCATCTAAGTCATGTGATAACCTTCAGAATGGAATTCACATGTTAAAATCTCTAATTAAAGAGTTTAAATGAAGCCTAAATTGCTGGTGATTTCAGGAAGCAGACACACCATTGTTGGACTGCCAATCTCTAGGCTTCTCTTAAATGGAATAAATTCCTGTATATTTATAATTATTTTATATATTATGTAGATTATTTATAATTACTTACAGATTACGCAGTCACACAAAATCCTGCCTGATAAATCCTGGTATAAAGAGAGACATGATATGCTCATTAAATTTTCCAGTTAGTAGAGTCTCCATTTTAAGGATGAGAAAACTGAACGTCAGAGAAGTTACTGGCCCAGTCAGTCAGCTTGAGATAGCGGAAAGATTTAAACCAAAGGCAGTTGACTTCTAAATTCATGTTTTTATACTATGCCACCCTGTACTAAAAAAGAAAAGCAGAAGGAAGGCACCAGAGTCAAATGTTTCCAATAGTACAATCATGTCCAGTTTTGCACCTGGTCCCCCAAAGTAGCTCTACTCAGTCTGATATAAGGAAGAAACTTCTTCTACATAAAAGTGTTACTATTTATATTTATATAAAGGTCAGCATTGTATCATGCTTGCTTTTCTTTTTTAAAAAAGAAATATTTTTATATTTTTCAAAATTTTATTTTATATTGGAGTATATTAACAATGTTGTATTAGTTTCAGGTGTACAGCAAAGTGATTTAGTTATACATACACATGTATCTATTATTGGCAGGCTACAGCCCATAGGGTCCCAAAGAATCGGACACAACTGAAGGACTTAGAATGTATATACACATATTCACTTGATCCATTCAGCTTCGGTTTACTTGTATTAAAATGCAATTTTAATTACACTTGAAATTAATATTGTAAATCAACTACATGTCAATAAAGAAATTAAATGCTACTTATATTTACATGGTCTCTTATAATTAAATGCTGAACTTCTTTCTGAATCCCTCTTGCCATACTAAGGTATTAATAATTATGGTTTCTAATACATACTCTAACACTGAGCCAGGGCCTTCCCTTACATGACCCTTATAGAATAATAATAAGCTCTCCAGAGCTTCCAACACCAACAGGTCTACTAACAGTTCATCTTGACCACAGTTTCATGGTTTGTTAGATGATTATCTCATTAAGCAGAGAAACAAATGCTTTGTACAATAAAAACATTATGCATCTATTACTCCTTCCTCAATCTACCAGTTCTGTCCTTCAAAAGAGAAAAAAAATCAGATTACTGAGGCAAGCCTTATTTCTTACAAGGTCAAGTAAACAACTAGCTTAAACTTTAGGTGTTCCTAGGTAGTCAAAAGGGAAGGGTTTTTTCTTTTTTCATTGAAATATAATACGCACATTGTGAGGTACACAGGTCTTAAGTAGCCAGTTCAATGAAATTTTACAAAGTGAGCACACCTGTGTGACCAACTCCCAGGTCAGGTTGCAGAACATTTTCAGCACCTAGAATGCTTTCTCATACCCCTCTAGTCACCACCCATCCTCTCATAAAGTTAACTACTGTCCTGACTTCAGATTCTACAAATTCAGTTGCCTCGTTTTGAAACTGGTATAAATGGAATAATACAGTGTTCACTTAACATTATACCTGTAAAAATCATCCATATTCTTCTAGATAGCTATAGTTTATTCTTCTGCATAATATTCCATTTATCCATTCTGGTAACAGACATTTGAATTATTTGCAGTTTTAGGTATTATAAATAAAGCTGCTATGAACACTCTTGTCCAAGTCTTTCCATGTATACTAAGGGAGATTTTTCACTTTGAATTTTTTATTCTTGTTTTACTATTTTATTCATGATGTTATACAAAGAACATTGCCTATAAGTTTGGGAGTAATACCTCCAAAGTAAGCACAGGTACTTTGGCTAAAATATATTCTGCCTAATTCAGTGCTCTGAGAAAATTCCCCTGAAGACTTGAGCATTGTCAGAAAAATAATGAAAAGGAAAGAAAGCAGGGTAAACAGCCTGCTTTATAGGAGACAGAGAAAGCTTGGGAAACAGGTAATAGAAAATATAAAATAAAGAGAAGTAGCTGAGTCCTTCCTATAAATTTTCAAGTTCTCAGTGAATTAGATAATCATTGTTTGCAAAGCCTTTAAGTTGTGTCATCTACCACCACTAAGACAGTTCATCAAGATGCGTCCATAAAGTTAGGTGGCTTTTTCCTAATCTTTGGCAAGTACTTTAACTTCCTGGAGTATGCTGGGCTCCCTAGTGATGAGGTGATTACATCTAATAGGTAATGACACCTTTTAATATTCCGACCACATAAAGATTCCAATAGCTGAAAACTCTGATTTCTCTTCCTCCTCCACTCTGAAAAATAAGTTAACAAATTTTATTAAGCATTTAAAAGATGTATAATATGGAGTGTGGGTTGGAGTGCCTCTCACAGCCCAGCCTCATTCATTTATTCAAAATTTATCACCCTATTACATAATACGTACAAAGTTCTGTGGTAGATGCCTCAGAGGCTAAAAAAAAAAAAAAAAACAGTGTATATATAAAATATTTATAGATTAAATGGCGTATCTAAGATTTGCTTCCAAATAAAGGAAGATAAGAAAATGGGGCATGATGAGACAGGACTGGCCATGTGTTTGATGGTTGAAGCTGGGTAATGGAGTTTCACTAAGCTGATCCATCTGTTTTGTCTGTGTTCAAAATTCTCTCTAATAAAAAGTTCAAAAACAGCATACACAATATGTGTCAGATAGCCTCTGACTTCCAAGAGCACACAGACTAATAGAAAAACTAATATATGCACTTCAAATAGCCAATTGGAATTTAATGGGCCACATCAATTAAGAATCCCAACTCCAGCATTTTAAAACCAAGACAACACCTAGAAAGGAATGACTTGGAGGCCTAGAGGTTAAGTGAGTTGCCGAGGTCACATGGCTGGTAGCAGAGATGATACAGAAAACCAGATCTCTCTCTCTGTCTCCCTCTCTCTCTGTCTCTCTCTCTCTCACACACACACATACACACACACAGAGGCACTGCTCTAATCTTCCAATCAGACTGCTGTAATGAAGAGTGGTGTTTGGCAAAGCCATGAAGCTAGTCTGAACTAGGTGCACAAGAATTCAGGCAAAAGATACCACCTGGCACCCAAAATCTCAGGCTATTTCACAAATTGTGCTCTGCCCACAAAATAAGGGGGCTGTCCTCCTTATAAACGAAAAACTGATTAGTGAGGTAAGAATGTTGTTTATTTGCATGATTGTTGCATTCGCCTCTGTCTCTCCCGAAGTCACTCGATTTTCTCACAGGGTGCTGAGACCTACACACCTGCGCAACAGAAACCCATCATTTGTCAGCAGGCAAGGTACCATGGGCATTTACTGTAGGCCAAGAAATGTATTAGGAGTTGGAGATCCAAGTCGCTGCCTTCAGGGAGCTCCCAGGCTGACGAAAATCAAATAATTCTGAAGGAGAACCACAAGGTAGTCCAATCTAAATTTCCTATTACAGCTCTAGATTCAGGTTGACTTCACTTTAAAAGGATCACTTCTGCACATTTAGACATTTTCCGATACGCATGCTGCTGTTGCTGCTAAGTCACTTCAGTCGTGTCCGACTCTGTGTGACCCCACAGATGGCAGCCCACCAGGCTCCCCTGTCTCTGGGATTCTCCAGGCAAGAACACTGGAGTGGGTTGCCATTTCCTTCTCCAATGTGTGAAAGTGAAAAGTGAAAGTGAAGTCGATGAGTCGTGTCCGACTCTCAGTGATCCCATGGACTGCAGCCTACCAAGCTCCTCCGTCCATAGGGTTTTCCAGGCTTTAAAGAAAGAAATCATAAATAAATAAAGTTTATTTCTAAATTACAGTTATACTCTATACAGATACAGTTATACTCTATACAGATACAGTTATACTCTATACAGATACAGTTATACTCTAACCAGTAAATCATCAGGTACAAATGAGGTAAAGGCAACTGCCTATAAGAACAGAAAAACTGTCAGGCCCTGGTACATGTTTGCTTTTGATCATGTATGTACAATTTGAATATTTTCCCCAGTGATGTTCCCATAGGGAAGAATAATAATGTCTTTCAAGGAGATTTAAGCTCCTTAAGGACAAAGTCCATGTTTTAGTCCTTTTAGGACAAACTAGCACAGAGTATAAATGTATTTAATATATTGTGAGTGAAGAAACAAAGCAAGACCAAACTGCAGAGATTATAAATGTGTTCCACTTTCTTTCTATACATAAATCTTTCTCATCTTAAACCCTAGGTGTGCTAGATAAAATCTTAACCAGGCATATTCTCATCTCTAGTTCTTTTGGAGCCAGACTGCCTTTTCCAAAATAGCCTAGGAAAGGAATTCAATTTTTTTCTTGTGTTTTCCCTTGTATATTAGAACTTTTGAAGACAAGCAAAATAATATGACTTTAAAAGTGGAAAAGTAATAACAATTTTTTCAATTTTCTTAAGGTATCTTGTTTTTACTTTTCACATAAACATAGGTGTCTCCTATCAGTCCTAAAAAAAATCACAGAAACAATATAATCTGTACTCAGAACATTCAAATATATTTCCAGAAATTTCACTGTTGAGGGAAATTTAGCAAGGTAAAGTGGTTTACTCAAATTCTCTTGGCTGCCTCTAAGAGAAAGAACTGAAGAAACCTAATTTCATAAACATTAGATCACTTCTCTGTTCATAAATAAGCACTGCCAAAACACTCATAATTTTGCAGAGCTTTTATTCCTAAAGTTGGACACGAATTCTCTCACTCATTATAAAACATTTATCCATTCCCACATTCAAATCCCTGGAGCTTTTGCGCTATTATGCTTCCATTGCCTTGCTAGTCTAGCAATATATGAAAACTAAATTGTTTTGAGGGAAACATAATTGCTCCAAATTACCACACTTGAAAAGTTTTTATTTTTCCTTTTAAAAGTTAGATAAGAATTACCCTCACATTCATAACATTACTAAACGCCTCATGTTTCAGCCTCTTTATCTTAACAAAACTGGAGAATTTACTGGGATTAGAAGTGGTTTGCATAGACCTTAGATAACAAGATAAGGCTAGCCCTCCAACAAGTTGAGTATGAGTTCTGGCAAGATTTCTCTGTCTTTACCAGGAAGGGTAATTTGAAAGAACTGGAAAGAAAAGCTGCTTGAATTTGTCTCGTGCACCATCCTCACCAAAGTAATTGAAAGTTTAGAAATTAGAAAGTTGCAGACTCATGAATTAAAGAGACAATCCAAAATCTATTAAATCTTCATCAAGATTTTTCCCATTATACTTCAAATCATAAAGAAAGTATAATGTCCTAGGAGTCTACATGTTTCAATGCCTTTTAAATGAATCAACTGTTTTTCTTAACACATACACACACACACACCATACACAGCACACACTTGCACACACAATTTTGGATGAAATTTCAAAACCAGCAAGCACATTTGAGTTGTAGCACCACTAAAGTTACCATTTCAGACCAGTTTTGGTAGATAGCAACAACTGAATGTGTGTTGGGAAAGATAAGTATTTTAGGTATTTATGTTCTCTTTATCTGCACTCCCTTCCCATCCTGAACCCAAGTCAGGAATTCTAAATCCTCTGAAACTGAAAATTACTGGATTTGATGGCCAGATGTTGATGCAACAATAAATAATAAGGCTCTCGAGGATCAAGAAGATAGCTGTTATACAAAATGCAGTTGTTAGAAAACTAAGATAGTCTCAAAGGCAGCCTTAAATTAGTCACAAACTCTGATGCCCTCAGGAATCCAGCAGGTAAATAAGTGTATGAATTCACTGCTAGTGGGGTGGGTGGCACTTGAACGAGCTGTAGAAGAAGGCTGTGGCCCAGCAGGAGGGGGAGGGGGACAGCTGCCTCTCAGCTCCAGCCAAGTGTTTCCCTATCTTCTGATTTCTCAAGACCAGCCAGAAATGTAGATTACTATGTGAAATCTTTCTATTAAAATGTTGGCACAAAATTTTTTAAAGCACTGCATGGGCCAAATAAAACATGTCTGTGGGCAGATTCAGCCAGCTGGCTGCCATGTTTGAGATCTCAGGGCAACTATGGAGAAAGAAAGCAATAAAGTATTTCCTTGATGCTCCCTCCACCAACTTATAATTCAGTGTTGAAGATCACAGTGGGAGTCTAGTCAAGGGAGGATCAAAGATGCTTTGGAGACTTCACTTTGGTCTTAAGGGAGATACTACTTTTCCACCATACTTTTTTCAGTGAATTATATACACACACACACTAACACATTTTATTTTTCCATAGATCCAGGATTACAAATCTGAAGCATTTCCGTCGTGGAGTTAAGGGATATCTTGCTTGTGTGTACCAGAAAAAATAGAAATCCATTAAAACACATTTATAGACCGAAATATAGGCTGAGCTTAATTACAGTTGTCTTTGCTCTTAACAAAAAGGAAAATATACTTACCAGCTGCAAATTGTTCTCAGTGGTATGAAGCAACCCATTCAAAATCCAATAAGATTATTCTCAGTGACAAGTCAAATGCTAGCTGCTACCAGATCACACTTGCTTTATTCACCACTCATTCTAGAATATGGTACAAGCAAACTGCTAATAGAAGAATAAACAGAAAAAAAAAAAATACCAACTTCTTGATTACTCACAGCTCTGATAATGGCAAATGTTATTTCTCACTGTTTATAGAGCAAAGCAACAGGGCATATAGGAAAATTAAAGTTTTATATCCTGACCAACAGAATAAAGTACTCTATCCAAACATTTTGATAACACGGGCATTTTATTGCATTCTCAGACTTAGAAGTGTCCTTCATCTGTGTTACCATATACATGGACATATTTTACAGGCTTGTTACATTTTCCAAATATTAACTCACTCTCTCTAATAAAAACACAGTGGTCACATTGGTTTAATCAATAGTTTAATGACATTGGTTTTAATCCTTTTAAGAACCTGATAAAAGGAAAGGACCCACCCTGCCCTTGAAGAAATGCTTTGATTTACCACATGTTGTATTCAGTTTTAAGGGGTTATGAACCTCCTGAAGAAATTCATCCAAGGGCACTTACTTAATAACTCCACAGCAAACCACTATAATTTCATTTGGTTTCATTTATGCTAGCCTCCCAAAAACACTTTTTTCAAGACATGCTTTAAGAAATTAAGGTGGTATATTTACAAGTATTTCTTGTCTTATTTACATATATTTAAATATTCTTTCAGATTTGAGAAGCACCACCTTTTTTACTGGAGAAGGCAATGGCACCCCACTCCAGTACTCTTGCCTGGAAAATCCCATGGATGGAGGAGCCTGGTAGGCTGCAGTCCATGGTGTCGCTAAGAGTCAGACGCGACTGAATGACTTCACTTTCACTTTTCACTTTCATGCATTGGAGAAGGAAATGGCAACCCACTCCAGTGTTCTTGCCTGGAGAATCCCAGGGACTGGGGAGCCTTGTGGGCTGCCGTCTATGGGGTCGCACAGAGTCGGACACGACTGAAGTGACTTAGCAGCCGCAGCAGCAACTGCTCTAGAAGTATTTTTTAAATATTTTAAGGAGTCACCTTAGTGAATGTCACTAGACATACTAGGATGTGTCTATTGAGAAAGGAAAAATACTACTTCTGAATGAAGGTTTTGATGCTATTGTGTTCTCCTTCTGTAACTGAATCTCATTGCTGAAATTTGGTTAGGCCTGCTTACAAACAAGAGTTCATATACTGAAAGTAATAAATAAAGAGTAAGATGATGCAAACATCAGATCTGAAAAACAAAAATGTCAACCTTGGGAGGTTGCCTGTGTTAGCATTATGTAATGTACATGAGATTTTGCTTCTTGAAAACTTAACGTTCATTTACTGGCCTATAGATGAAATCCACAGTACCTACATTTTTAATTATTACCATCAAAAGGCTCTATGTAGCTCAATAAATTTATTTGCAATTGGATTTCTATATGCATGTTTTGATGGTGTTAGAATTTGGCTGAACTAAAACATCTAAACAACCTTGAACTTAAGAGTTCAGCACTTTAAATTTGCTGACAAGGTAAATGGGATTTTCCAGGTGGCTCAGACAGTAAAGAAGCCACTTGCAATGCAGAAGACGCAGGTTCGATCCCTGGGTCGGGAAGATCCTCTTGGACATCTAAGTGACTAACTTTCTTAGTCACTTTCTAACTTTCTTAGTCACTTAGATGTGTCCAACTGTTTGCAATCCCATGGACTATAGCCCACCAGGCTCTTCTGTTCATGGGATTCTCCAGGCAAGATTATTGGAGTGGGATGCCAGTCCCTTCTCCAGAGGATCTTCCCGACCCAGGGATTGAACCCAGCAGAAAGTGAAGAAGAACTAAAGAGTCTCTTAATGAAAGTGAAAGTGGAGAGTGAAAAAGTTGGCTTAAAATTCAACATTCAGAAAAGTGAATCATGGCATCTGGTCTCATCACTTCATGGCAAATAGATGGGGAAAATAATGGAAACAGTGACAGACTTGATTTTCTTGGGCTCCAAAATCACTGCAGATGGTGACTGTATCCATGAAATAAAAAGATGCTTGCTCCTTGGAAAAAAAGCTATGACCAACCTAAACAGCATATTAAAAAACAGAGACATTACTTTGCCAACAAAGCTCTGTCTAGTCCAAGCTATGGTTTTTCCAGTAGTCATGTATGGATGTGAGAGTTGGACTATAAGGAAAGCTGAGCGCTGAAGAATTTATGCATTTGAACTGTGCTGGAGAAGACGCTAGAGAGTCCCTTGGACTGCAAGGAGTTCTAACCAGTCCATCCTAAAGGAAATCAGTCCTGAATATTCTTTGGAAGGACTGATGCTGACGCTGAAACTCCAATATTTTGGCCACCTGATGCAAAGAACTAACTCATTTGACAAGACCCTAATGCTGGGAAAGATTGAAGGTGGGAGGAGAAGGGGATGACAGAGGATGAGATGATTGGATGGCATCACCAACTCAATGGACATGAGTTTGAGTAAGCTTGGGGAGTTAGTTATGGACAGGGAATCCTGGCATGCTGCAGTCCATGGGGTCGCAAAGAGTTGGACACGACTGAGCGACTGAACTGAACTGAACTGAAGGGACTAACACACACCCAAGATAAGTGTGGTATACAACTGAAGAAATTACTCCTACCAAAAATAGCCCCCTTTACAGAGCACAGAGGATTTTTAGGGCGGTAAAAATATTCTGATACATAATGATGGATACATGGCATTATACGTTTGTCCAGATCCATAGAATATACAACACCAAGAGTGAACCCTAATGTAAACTGTGAACTTTGGAAGATTATGATGTGTCAACAAAGGTTCATCAATTGTAACAAATGCACTACTCTGGGGAAGTATGCTATAAGATGGAGGCTATCTATCTGCTGGGGTGGGAGGGAGGGAAGTATTCTGGAAACCCTGGTACCTTCCTCTCAGTTGCGCTATGGACCTAAAACTACTATAAAAAACTATCTTTAAAAAACAAGTCCCTTCCAAAACAAGCCTGGTGAAGGATTACTAAGACACTCTGTCTTCAAGAAGCTTTCCTCTGTCATCTATG
Organism: Bos taurus; assembly: GCF_002263795.3. Lineage (NCBI taxonomy): Eukaryota > Metazoa > Chordata > Mammalia > Artiodactyla > Bovidae > Bos > Bos taurus. The sequence goes on along the minus strand of NC_037329.1, from coordinate 86,390,325 downwards.
GAAATTCAATCTGGTATTCTCAGTTCAGAAAGATATGTGTTCTATGAGAATCTGAAGTTTCCTAAAGTTGGGAGATGGAAACATCACAAGGGAAAAATGAAAAAAATCTAACCAACCTATCTAGTTGTAAATACAACCTTAAATATGTAAGATTAGATTCAGGCATCCACTCCTTCAGAAGACCCCCAAATATCCCTGTCATATGAAGCTGGTTGGTTACTGGCTCCTCCTCTGTGGTCCTACAAATTCTTGCACAGACCCTCATCATTTTATATTATAGTCATGCTCCTGGATCTGTTTTCCCCAAAGAGGGGCACAACACCCAGTGTTCTGAGATATTTTTGCATCCATGAGTACCTTCTCCACCCCTGCAATGTACTTATCCATTGTTCTTCGATACAAACACAAATTTAATGTACAAAATATTTTTATAGTTAGAGTCTCTTTGTGCTCATGGAAATCTTTTTTCCCTGAGAGTCAAGGCATTTTGAAATTCTAAGATATCTATGACTGTAGCAGAGCTCTATAATCTGACAGCACAGAGGAATGTTAAAAGAACTGCATTCCAATTCCAGGTTCAGCCAAACATTTTCTCCCCTTTGTCTACTTTCCTTATCTGAACAAGAGACAGCAATAGCAGCCTGTCTCACATATCTGCTGTGCACAAGAACGAATAAAACTCATCAACCACCTAGAAAATAGTTAAATAAGTTGGAAATTTTTCACAATAGAGAAAAAAAAAACAAAGAGTAGCAGTACGATCTTTTAAAAACAAACAAACAAAGAAAACCCAATGACTTCTTGGAAACCATGAATGAATGACAAGAAAGCAGATTGTATTTCCCTAAGAAAATGATATGAAGATTGAATGTCAGATGGACAGCAAGAGCAGATATCAAAAAAATGACTTCTTTAATAATTGTTTACATTTTACATCGAATTATATCATACATATGGCATAGTACACACAATGTAAGTGAAGGTCAATGAATTGTTTTTGTAAGTAAATAAACCTATAAACCTATATAACTACCACGCAGGTGAACATACAGATCATTCTGATATTTTCTCTGCCTTTCCTATCACTAACCCCTTCTGCCTCCCCCTAAAGTAGCAAGTATCCTGACTCCGTAACTATCCTGATCATCCCAACTATAGTTGTAGTTATACTTATTGTTGAACTTGATATAAACACAAGCAGGTTGTGTCTGGCTTCTTTCAGGCAACAGTAAGCTTGTGAGACTTATTCCTGTGGTTGTACATGGCTGTAGTTCCCTTATTCATTGCTATGCAGTATTCCATATAATAATGTAAACCATTATTCATCTATTCTACTGTTGAAGAATATTTTGGTTATCTTGATTGTTTCAAATTTAAATTAATAAATACTCAAAATCTTGAAAATAGGCACAAATATGCAATATACTACAATATATAAGAAATCTAGTGTATCATACGAGAAGGCAATGGCACCCCACTCCAGTACTCTTGCCTGAGAAATCCCATGGATGGAGGAGCCTGGTGGGCTGCAGTCCATGGGGTCGCTGAGGGTCAGACAGACTGAGCGACTTCACTTTCACTTTTCACTTTCCTGCATTGGAGAAGGAAATGGCAACCCACTCCAGTGTTCTTGCCTGGAGAATCCCAGGGACGAGGTAGCCTGGTGGGCTGCCGTCTAGGGGGTCGCACAGAGTCGGACATGACTGAAGCGACTTAGCAGCAGCAGCAGTGTATCATACAAATTTATCTAAGCACAAAATTATGCTACATAATACAAAAATGTAATTATTGAGTCATAGACTTAATCTAAATCTAAAACAGCTATGTAAGAAACATAAAATTTTTAATTTGAATTTTTACAGTTTAAAAATCAGATGAGGTTCTTTTCTACTTTTTTTAATGCTTTGCAGGACTCAAGTCTCTTTTGAAAAATCTCTCAAGGTTATTCTAAACAGAAAATTTCACTTTCTGTTAATATATTTTCCTATAATAAACAGTAATTTTAAAAAGTTATTCCATTATAAAAACCAAATATTAACAATGATTATCTCTGGCTGGAGAAATTATTAATTATTTTTATTTTTACTTATCTACATATTTGAAAATTTTTAAACTATAATTATTACAAAGATACTTTTTCCTTAATGAAACTATTTCATCATCAAATTGCAATAGTAAAAAATAATCTACTTTCCTTTCCTCACTGAATAAAGTTAAATATTTGGACAAACTATCAAGTAAATAGGCTTATTGATTTGTTTCCACCTTTGAAAGGGATAAAAAAATTTATAAGTAAAATTTCAGAAGCTTGCTTGAAATTATACTTATATTTTGGTTAAAGAACCACTCTAGAAATATTGATAATATTGTGTTATTCACGTCAGCCTTAGCAAATGCAAAAACTGTTTCCTTGAAGAAGATGATGTCACTTAATGGTTGAATGTGAAGATGAAATGAACTACACTAGGAGATCAACAAGAAATAAATAAATAAACAACTTACAAGAGCCATTGAATTCAAAGTTTTGTTTATATTTTCTCAATGTACTGAAGTCTTTTCTAGAATGTTCTTCAGCAAAATTTAAGCCTTGATTATCATGTGCCAAGAATCTAGCAGATTGAAACACCAATTTCAGCTCTCCTTTATTTACTGTTTTGTTTTTTTTTTTAAGATTTTCCTTATCAAGGAAGGTGGTCTGATACAGTGGCAAGACACAGATAGAGTGAAGACTGTCTGAATCTGAAAGCTCCATTTCCCTCTTACTGCATCCCCTAGTTGTGTGACATTGTGAACCATATGAATGTATGAGTTGTGACTCATCAGACCCAATGATAGCCACAAATAAGGGTTCCATTACTTGCATATTCATAAAACTCACAGCCAGATGGGTGGGGGTAGCAGAGCCCAAGAGCTTGCTACTTTGCAAAGGCCAATTATAGCCTGGTTGTGGGCAGCCACAGCCCCAAGGAGCCTCTCCAAGCCTCTCCACCATAAAGTTCAGGAACCTGACCATCACACTTTGATGGAACGATCTTGCTGCAGGGTCCATGCTGTTCCTCCGCTGGCTGCAGGCTCTGACTTTGACACTGAGGATGTGGCCTAGGCAGCCACCAGAGAGAAAAAGGGCAGTCTTTGCCTACGTAGGCTCCCACCTGGAGGCTAAGAGGCTGAGGCTTTTTACCCCTAATCTAAAAGGACATGTGTTTTAACTGGATAGTTTTTTTGAATGATTTTGTAGTGGATAATTTTTATTGAATAAGCATAAGCTTCATATTGAATAATCTTGTAACAAAAATAAGTAATTTGGAAATGCTCCCTCTAGGATTCTCTTAAAGCCAGTATAGTGACTCTAACACGGTGCATGCTAGAAATTGAGAACAAATTACTTAATCTCTCTGTGCTTCAGTTTTCTCATCAGAAAAAAAAATGAGTGATAGCTCTTACCATACATGATGATTCAATGAGATCATGCATGTGAAACACATTAGAATGGTGCGAACATCTATTAAGAGCCTAATCAATGTTATTATCAAATAGTTGTATTTCAGCCTATCATCCTGTAGTCATTGGCTTCTTTTCTATTATGACAACACTTTTTTTTCCTCAAGTCCCTCTTATATACACTTATTTAAAAAAACAGAATAGACAAAGCAGAGTTTAGACAACAGTCATAATAAAATAATAATTATTATAACAACAATAATCATGAAACTGCCTAATACTTATGAGAAATTATTATGCACCAAGCACTTTATAAGGATTCCCTCACCTAATCCTGTCCATTATCCTATGAGATAGGTATCACCATCATCGTTCCTATTTTTCAAATGGGAAACCTGAAGCTTAGAGAAGTTGCATAACTCGACCAAGGTCACAAGCTAGTAAATGGTAGAACTGGAATACAAATCTGGATCTGCAGCATGGTCCTTAACCATTAGGACACAATGCTCTCCAGCAAGGGGCCCCAATCATATGTTTGGTATAAACTTCAGATTGGCATAGATGTCTCCCAACAGTTTAAAGAGATAAAACTGAGACTGAGAAGGAGAAGGAGGTGGAAGCGGGGAGGAGGGGAAATAGGGAGAAACAAAGGAAGAGGGAGGGAGAGAGGGGGGAGGGAGAGAGACAGGTTGAGACTCTATTCAACAAATGAAGGAGGAGGGAGGAAGCAGGCAGGCAAAGAGATTCAAAATCCTAAATGCCTTCCAGACTTAGTATAAAGGAATTAAATAGATCAGTGATTGGTATTGTGCTGATTTTGCTGTATTTAACTCAAGGAACTTCCTCGACTTACAGGGAGCAGGAAGTTTGCCACCTAAAACAAAATGAAGGTCACCAAAGGATCTGATGAACTAAGCAGAAAGCTCTTGGATTAATTCAGGGGGAGGGAAAAAAACCTGACAAACTGCTTCAGGTCAACTGACATTTTTTTTTTTTTAATTTTATGTCTTCCCACATTGTAAATATTAGTCAAACAGTTGCTCACAAAATCTTTTTAACCCAGACTGGAATTTAGTACCAACAGCAATAAAGCTGTGGTACAGCTGAGCAAACTAGAAGTCAAAGGAGCTAAGTGCCCATCCCAGCTTCTCACCTACTGAAGGCAAATCACTTAGAAAGGTCACAGGGTTGACTGGCTAAAGGGCTTCTCAGGGCCTCTGTGGGGTGGTGGGTAATGTGGGACAGAAGGGAAAACACAGATCTCCTTGTCAGACACATCTGCATTGCAGTCCTAGGGTCTTATCAGCTGAATGGTTACCAACAGACTGATCAGAAATGCATGAACAGCACTTGGGGAAGGGACAATCTAACTTGATTTAGGTTGTAGATTTTGCTGTTTTTTATTTTGCACTGGTTTTGGGGGAAGGGGGTGTTCAAAGAAGTTTCCTAGGGAGGTTATGCCTGAGATGGATCAAGTGTTTGGATACTGCGTAACAAAGTGGTTCAGTGTTCTGGTCTGACTGAGAGAAGTGGGTTAAATTCCACCACTTACTATGTGACACTGGCAGTCTCTTAACCCTTTAAAATAAGTCCATAATATCTTTCTCAGAGTATTGTAAATTTTAAATGAAATCACATACACTAAAGCATTTAACACAATGCTCAAAAATTCGCAGCTACTATTACAGGAAATTCTAACACTGATTTGCTTTTTCAAGTGTTTATTGTGCAAAAGAATCCTTCCTGGGCATCCCCAGAGACTGATACATCAGTGTTTTACAAAATGCACTGGTCGTAAGACCATCTCTATCAGAAACACTAGCAGAATTTGTTTATAAGCAGGTCCCTAGACACTGCCAGTAATGAATTGAATAATGATTGCCAAAGATGCCTGCCCAGAGTCTGAGAGTGTGACCTTAACTGGGAAAAGGGATTTTGCAGATGCAATTAATTCAGTTCAGTTCAGTTCAGTCGCTCAGTCGTGTCCAACTCTTTGCGACCCAATGCACGCCAGGCCTCCCTGTCCATCACCAACTCCCTGAGTTCACTCAGACTCACGTCCATCGAATCAGTGATGCCATCCAGCCATCTCATCCACTGTCATCCCCTTCTTCTCCTGCCCCCAATCACCCCCAGCATCAGAGTCTTTTCCAATGAGTCAACTCTTCGCATGAGGTGGCCAAAGTACTGGAGTTTCAGCTTTAGCATCATTCCTTCCAAAGAATATGCAATTAATTACATATCTCAAAGTGAGATCATCCTGGACTAAGATGAGGATGGGTAAATCTAATGACGGTTGTCTTTAGAACAGACGTGCAGGAGACACATAGAGAAGAAGAGGGTATGAAGATGGAAGCAGAGATTGGAATGATGTGTCTACAAGCCAAGGCACACCAAGGACTGCCAGCAGCCACCAGCAGCTGAAAGACAGGACTGAATGGATTCTCCTCAGAGCCTCCAGAAAGCAATAACTCTGCTGACACCTTGATGTGTCACAGCCTCCAAAACTGTGAGAGAATTGATTTCTGTTTTAAGCCACCGAGTTTGTGGTAATATGTTATGGCAGCCCTAGGAAACTCCCACACTACCCTCAGGAGACCCAGGTTGGTGTCTGAGAATGTGCACTTCTCCAAGTACCTCAGGTGATTCTGGTGCCCATGAGCACTGACTAACCTCAGCCCTATCCTATTACCACTGGCCCGAAAGGCCACACTGCCCCTCTTTCTATGATCCTCTTTCTGAGGATGAGTACAAGAGACATCAGAAGCTATGGAGAAGACCAGGGACTTCTTCTTGGCCTCAGCACAGGATTTGTTTGGAGTCAAGCCAGTGAGTCTGCAGCTCTACAGGCCCTTCCCACCCTTCAAATAACTCTCCAGAAGTGTGTGTGTGTGCTCACACTCAGTCACTCAGTCATGCCCAACTCTTTCCAACCCCATGGACTGTAGCCTAACAGGCTCCTCTATCCAGAGAATTTCCCAGGCAAGAATACTGAAGTGGGTTGCTGTTTCCTACTCCAAAGGGATGGAACCCATATCTCCTCCATTGGCAGGCAGACTTTTTACCTCTGTGCCACCTGGGAGGTCAACTTTCCAGGAGAAGTCTAAATTAGGGTCTAGAAATGTGCATGTGTCTCATTGTTCCCACTTGAGGGTAAGTGTCATACCTCTTTGGCGACAGGCCCAGGGAAATGCTCCCAACTCTAACTCAAAGAAAATTTTACACAAATACAGTATGTCACTCTTGGTAGCATTCTAATCTCTAGAAAAACAGCTCTTCACGGACTGAATGTTTGAGCCCACTCCCCCAAATCCATAGATTGAAGCCCTACCCACCAACATAATGGCATTTTAGAAGATGGGACCTTTGGGAGATAATTAGGATAAGAAGTCACAAGTGGAGCGCTCATAAGTGCCCTTAAAAAAGGAACCCCCACAAAAGGAACTCTTTAAAAAAGTGCCCTTAGAAAAGGAACTCCAGAGAGCTCTCTTGCTCTCTATCTGTCTTGTGGAGGTAGAAAACAGCCAATTGGAAATCAGAGAAAGGACTCTCACCAGACTTGGAATCCTGATCAAGTGACTGAGGAATGAGTAAAGTTGAGTGAGAAGGTGAGAGCAATTTTTCTGATCTATTTTTCTCTTTAACATTGTTTAAGAATTCCTATTCTAGGAGAAGTGTCATTCTCATCTTCAGTTCAGTTCAGTTCAGTCGCTCAGTCATGTCCGACTCTTTAAGACCCCATGAATTGCAGCATGCCAGGCCTCCCTGTCCATCACCATCTCCCAGAGCTCACTCAGGCTCACATCCATCGAGTGAGTGATGCCATCCAGCCATCTCATCCTCTGTCATCCCCTTCTCCTCCTGCCCCCAATCCCTCCCAGCATCAGGGTCTTTTCCAATGAGTCAACTCTTCACATGAGGTGGCCAAAGGATTGGAGTTTCAGCTTCAGCATCAGTCCTTCCATGGAACACCCAGGACTGGTCTCCTTTAGGATGGACTGGTTGGATCTCCTTGCAGTCCAAGGAATTCTCAAGAGTCTTCTCCAACACCACAGTTCAAAAGCATCAATTCTTCAGCGCTCAGCCTTCTTCACAGTCCAACTCTCACATCCATACATGACCACTGGAAAAACCATAGCCTTGACTAGACAGACCTTTGTTAGCAAAGTAATGTCTCTGCTTTTCAATATGCTATCTAGGTTGGTCATAACTTTTCTTCCAAGGAGAGAGCGTCTTTTACTTTCATGGCTGCAGTCACCATCCACAGTGATTTTGGAGCCCAGAAAAATAAAGTCTGACACTGTTTCCACTGTTTCCCCATCTATTTCCCATGAAGTGATGGGACCAGATGCCATGATCTTCGTTTTCTGAATGTTGAGCTTTAAGCCAACTTTTTCACTCTCCACTTTCACTTTCATCAAGAGGCTTTTTAGTTCTTCTTCACTTTCTGCCATAAGGGTGGTGTCATCTGCATATCTGAGGTTATTGATATTTTTCCCAGCAATCTTGATTCCAGCTTGTGCTTCTTCCAGCCCAGCGTTTCTCATGATGTACTCTGCATATAAGTTAAATAAGCAGGGTGACAATATATAGCCTTGACGTACTCCTTTTCCTATTTGGAACGAGTCTGTTGTTCCATGTCCAGTTCTAACTGTTGCTTCCTGACCTGCATACAAATTTCTCAAGAGGCAGGTCAGGTGGTCTGGTATTCCCATCTCTTTCAGAATTTTCCACAGTTTATTGTGATCCACACAGTCAAAGGCTTTGGCATAGTCAATAAAGCAGAAATAGATGTTTTTCTGGAACTCTCCTGCTTTTTCCATGATCCAGTGGATATTGGCAATTTGATCTCTGGTTCCTCTGCCTTTTCTAAAACTAGCTTGAACATCTGGACGTCCACGGTTCACATATTGCTGAAGCCTGGCTTGGAGAATTTTGAGCATTACTTTACTAGCGTGTGAGATGAGTGCAATTGTGCAGTAGGTTGAGCATTCTTTGGCATTGCCTTTCTTTGGGATTGGAATGAAAACTGACCTTTTCCAGTCCTGTGGCCACTGCTGAGTTTTCCAAATTTGCTGGCATATTGAGTTCAGCACTTTCACAGCATCATCTTTCAGGATTTGAAATAGCTCAACTGGAATTCCATCACTTCCACTAGCTTTGTTCGTACTGATGATTTCTAAGGTCTACTTGACTTCACATTCCAGGATGTCTGGCTCATCTTACCCCCACCTCAATTCCATATCTGAGGAGAAAGGGCTCTATCAGAGTTCAAGGAAAATATGAATGTTAAAGAAACATAATCAAGCCAAGGCACTTGGGCTTGGAGGTTTGGGAAGTAAAGAGGCACACAGAGTTCTCCACTGTGTAAGGTTGACACATTTCCCTTATCCCTCCTTCCCAACAAACACAGTAACACTTGCTGAGATTTAGAAGTGTTATAGGTTTGGGAGGTGCCGTACAGACCATGGGGTCACAAGAGTCAGACACGACAGAGTGACTAACACATCATACTTAGGAGGTCTGCACAGTGGTTTTCAAGCATTCATGAGACTCATTTGGGGACTATTTAAAATGGACATTTCTAGGCCCTACACTAAGAGAATCTGAGTCAACAGGCCCAGGATGGGGCTCTCACTCCAGAAAAAATACAGCATAGATAACTTAGATCTCTAGTCTGCATTTTATGCTAAAATCAAAAACAAGGTCAATCTGGCTCATCAAGATATAACACTAGATAGGGGTCTGGAGCCTGCATATGCTCGAGTGTTCCTTGCACAGAATCCTACTGGAATCAAACGGATTGATGGTACTAAGTGACCAGATCAGCATTCACAAAAGATAAAACACCCTAAGAAGAGGAAGACATTGCCTTAGAGTTTACTCCAATTTCTTCATACTTTATGATTCTAATTCTGCCATAAATCAACTCTAATTAGTTGTTGGAGTTTTTTCATTCATTTTAACTAAAGTTCAGTAGAAGTATTAAACCATTTAACTCCAGACAGAAAACAAAAACTTCACAGTTTTTCATGGCCTCCCAGGCAGCCTGGGGTTTTTATCACCTTTCATCTTTGATAAAGTTTTGTTTCTATCATTTATGATTTCTGATAAATAATACCCATGAAAAAAGGTATTCTCAAAACCATTTTACTGAATCAGATAAGAAGCTAGAAAATAATGTTGTGGTTTTCTTTCATGTGATCCCTGAATTATATAAGAAGTCTCACCATGAAACTTACTGCACACTTTCTACTATGGGTTGTTGTCTATTTTTATGTGACCAATAAAGATCAGTAGTATTAAGGGCTGGGGAGGGATCAAAATCAAACAGTAGCATAACATCAAAACTTCTGTCAGTCATATCCGTTTCTGTTATTTTGCTCTCTGCGTCAGAGATGGTTCAGCAAAGGAATTACTTTCATTTAACTACCTGCTCTTTTTAATCACTGTACCACAGTGGCAGCTGCCACAATTATCTTGAAAAGGGTTCTGATGCTTTCCTGGCTGCCCCTTCTTCACCCTATTCCCTCACCACAAACATTCAAAGTGCAAGTATACGATTGTGCAATTCAAACAGCATTAGCTCTGAAGCCAAAACTTTTAGAGTTACTGATCTACACAAAGTGGGAAGTTACATATATAAATAGAGACCAAAATAATCGAGATTTCTACATATCATTTCAGGAGCAAAAAAGACAAAATGTAAATTCAAGATCATCAAAAGAGGTTATTATTAAGTACCTCTAAGAACTATATTACTCTTAAAACAATAATTTCACTAAGTACATTACAAAATGTTCTATAGGGATGTGAATTGGTACGATAGAAAAACAGGGGGTTTTATTTTTTAATTTAATTTTTAAATGTACTTTTTATTGAGGTAACATTGATTTATAATGATTTATAAGTTTCATGTGTATGACATTATATTTCTACTTCTGTATCAGTTCAGTTCAGTCGCTCAGTCATGTCTGACTCTTTGCGACCCCATGAATCGCAGCATGCCAGGCCTCCCTATCCATCACCAACTCCCGGAGTTCACCCAAACTCATGTGCATCGAGTCGGTGATGCCATCCAGCCATCTCATCCTCTGTCATCCCCTTCTCCTCCTGCCCCCAATCCCTCCCAGCATCAGGGTCTTTTCCAATGAGTCAACTCTTCACATGAGGTGGCCAAAGGACTCGAGTTTCAGCTTCAGCATCAGTCCTTCCATGGAACACCCAGGACTGGTCTCCTTTAGGATGGACTGGTTGGATCTCCTTGCAGTCCAAGGAATTCTCAAGAGTCTTCTCCAACACCACAGTTCAAAAGCATCAATTCTTTAGCGCTCAGCCTTCTTCACAGTCCAACTCTCACATCCATACATGACCACCGGAAAAACCATAGCCTTGACTAGACGGACCTTTGTTGGCAAAGTAATGTCTCTGCTTTTCAATATGCTATCTAGGTTGGTCATGACTTTCCTTCCAAGGAGAGAGCGTCTTTTAATTTCATGGCTGCAATCACCATCCACAGTGATTTTGGAGCCCAGAAAAATAAAGTCTGACACTGTTTCCACTGTTTCCCCATCTATTTGCCATGAAGTGATGGGACTAGATGCCATGATCTTCGTTTTCTGAATGTTGAGCTTTAAGCCAACTTTTTCACCCTCCTCTTTCACTTTCATCAAGCGGCTTTTTAGTTCCTCTTCACTTTCTGCCATAAGGGTGGTGTCATCTCCATATCTGAGGTTATTGATATTTCTCCCGGCAATCTTGATTCCAGCTTGTGCTTCTTCCAGCCCAGCATTTCTCATGATGTACTCTGCATATAAGTTAAATAAGCAGGGTGACAACATACAACCTTGACATACTCCTCTTCCTATTTGGAACCTACAGCAAACTTCCCCGGTGGCTCAGTGGTAAGGAATCCACCTGCCAATTCAGAAGATGCATGCGGATTCGATCCCTGGGTTGGGAAGATCCCCTGGAGAAAGAAATGACAAACCATTCCAGTATTCTTGCCTGGAAAATCCAATGGACAGAGAAGCCTGGCAGGCTACATTCCATGGAGTTGCAAAAGAGTCAGACACGACTTAGCGAGTAAACAACAACATACACTACAGCATGCTCACCACCAAAAATTTAGTTTTCATCTGTCACCATACAGTTGATCCCCTTCTGAATTCATTCATCCACAACAGGCTTTCTGGTTCAGTCACTTACAACTTGGCTTTGAGAAAATAATTTCATTCATATGAGCCTCAGTTTTCTTATTTTTAAAATGGCAATAACTAATGTCTATCTCAAAGACAGGATGTAAGGATGAGAGAAAACATTGTAAAGAGTGCATTTCATTGCTTGGGAAATTAACCAGGACCAAATAAACAATTTGAAGCCTTTCAATACAATTGCTACCAGTTTTCAATTAAAATGTAGCTAAAACTCACATGTCTGCTAAGTTTATCTAGTTTTTTTATTACTATAATTATTGCCAAGAACAGGCTTTTTAAAGTAATTTTTAATGCCATATCACCCCTGGGTGGTTAAACTCTGAAAGGTTAACAATTTGATTCAAAGCTTCCATTCGGAAATTAAATACTGCTGCTGCTGCTAAGTCGCTTCAGTCTTGTCCGACTCTGTGCTACCCAGAGACAGCAGCCCACCAGGCTCCCCAGTCCCTGGGATTCTCCAGGCAAGAACACTGGAGTGGGTTGCCATTTCCTTCTCCAATGCATGAAAGTGAAAAGTGAAAGTGAAGTCACTCAGTCGTGTCTGACTCTTAGCGACCCCATGGACTGCAGCCTACCAGGCTCCTCCATCCATGGGATTTTCCAGGCAAAAGTACTGGAATGGGGTGCCATTGCCTTCTCCGAAATTAAATGCTGCTGCTGCTACTGCTGCTAAGTTGCTTCAGTCGTGTCCAACTCTGTGCGACCCCATAGACGGCAGCCGACCAGGCTCCCCTGTCCCTGGGATTCTCCAGGCAAGAACAATGGAGTGGGTTGCCATTTCCTTCTCCAATGCATGAAAGTGAAAAGTCAAAGTGAAGTCGCTCAGTCGTGTCCGACTCCTAGAGACCCCATGGACTGCAGCCTACCAGGCTCCTCCATCCATGGGATTCTCTAAGCAAGAGTACTGGAGTGGGTTGCCATTGCCTTCTCCACTACCCAAATCTAATTTATAGTTTAAGTATTAACAAAGCATAATTTCTTAGTGTTTCTCTCTAGTAGTCCATTCTCCTCCCCCTTCTAGTTTGCTCCTAACCAAGAAATCATGGAACTGAACCAAATCTATTAAAATCATGTTTAAAATAAAAAAGAACAGCTGTTGCATGGAGGTCTTCAAGGGGCCCTTTAATGAATAAGTACACACAAACAGGCAGTACAGAAACACTGGGATAGCTCTCAGGTCATTCATGAGATAAATTCAGCCTCCTACCTGTTTCCTGGAGAGGTTCCACCTAGTTTAGGTTGCCAGATAAGCAACAGCTGATAAGAATGATGCTGCGGTAATCAGTTCACTTGCCAGTAAATGCCTGGCATGTCTTTAAACTAAAAATATGTATATATATGAACATTTGTTTAGCTTGAAGCAATATTCATAAGCATATGTAGAGTATGCAGTTTTGACTGGACACAAAAGGTTCACAGAATTCCAAAAGAAGTTATAATATCTAAGGTTATGCCCATTTCTAATGGTAATGAGATGGATAGGTTTTTCAGTTATAAAAATTCTTGCCCCTTGTTTACAATTCATGTTTGGTATTTTACCTATATAGGACCGATCTTCATCATGTTTAAGGCATACAGTACACTCATAACACTTGTCACTTTAAGAGTAGTTAAAGAGGTATGATTTCAAATTGAAAAAAGCAATTCACGGCATATAGCAATTCTCAAATTTTTATGAGTACTTCTGCAAGATCAGAATGACAAAGTGACATCTCTAAGAAATTGCTGATAAGAACATCTAATTGGGCAAGATCAGCCACACTAGAAATCCTTAAGCCAAATAAGAAAGAGGATGGTAGTTTTCAGTTTACCTGGGGATCCCAGCAAACCATAGCCAGAAAAGCAAGGTGCAGAGTGGGGTGGCCAGAGTGCTGACAGTAAAGGTTGGAAGATCTCCTCAGCATATGAAAGCTGCCATTCACAAGACCTTGCACAGAACCAAAGAGATTTGGAACAAAAAGTCAAAAGTAGTACTTATTTCACCACCATTTTATCACTGGTCTTCAAAAATAAATAATTTAAGTAGCAGAGACCTTACTTTGCCAACAAAGGCCTGTATAGTCAAAGCTATGGTTTTTCCAGTAGTCGTGTACGGATGTAAGAGTTGGACCAAAAGACGGCTGAGCACCAAAGAACTGATGCTTTCAAACTGTGGTGTTGGAGAAGACTCTTGAGAGTCCCTTGGACTGCAAGGAGATCAAACCAGTCAATCCTAAAAGGAAATCAACCCTGAGTATTCACTGGAAGGACTGATGCTGAAGCTGAAGCTCCAATACTTTGGCCACCTCATGAGAAAAGCCAACTCATTGGAAAAGACCTTGATGCTGGGGAAGATTGAAAGCAGGAGGAGAAGGGGACAGCAGAGGACAAGATAGTTGAATGGTATCACTGACTTGATGGACATGAGTTTGAGCAACTCCAGGAAATGGTGAAGGACAGGGAAGCCTGGCATGCTGCAATCCATGGGGTCTCAAAGATTCGGACATAACTCAGTGACTGAACAACAACAAAATCTTGCCAAAAGCTCCTTGAAGAGAAAATATAATATTTGACAATTCTCTATAAAGTAAAATAGTGACAAACACCAAGGACCTTATGGTCCAAAAGAGACCCATAGATGCTAAAGAGTAATTGACATAATAAAATTTTCTATAGTTCCTGACAGCATAGTGTTTAGCAAACTGTGTGGCCCATTAATCAACAAATATTCACTATGTGTACAGTGCTGGGTAGGATTTAGGAATAAAGAATAAAATGAAATTTTTGCCAGCATCAGTCAGGCAAGGAAGGAAAAGCACGAGTAAAACCTTGCTCTTGCCTGCTAGCTCTGCAGCAAATCCAAAGTAATGTTGACACAGCTTAAGGAAGGCTCATCACTCTAACTTGAGTCTTACTCTCCAGGCTCAGGTCAGATGCTACTCCAAAGACCAGACTTCCTGTGTTTCCTAATGTGTCTCCAGTCTTGCTAAATAACACTTCCAATCCATCAGTATGCACTAGTGATCCTGTAGGGCCATCTTTAGCTTCAAAACAATGCCTTTTATGTATAACACTTTAGAATTCCTAAAACACAGTCTCCATGGAGTAAATTCTTGGAAATGTAATAAATAATAATACATAAAGTTGTGATTTGGTTTGGATTCTCCAGAAGCAGACCCCAAGACAAGGCTCCAAGTACAAATTATTTATTTGAAAGGTATAGAGAACAATAGTAGAAGAGTGGAGAAGAGAGATAAGAAAGAAAAAGCATCTAATAAAGGATGAGCTCTCAAATCAGCTTCTAGAGTGGGTACCTAAAGCTGAATTTTCTAGGGAAACCTTCGAAAATGATGCAAAACACAGTGTCAGTATTATCTCATCTGAGGGCAAGCGAGCTGGGTGGGGTATTTTATACACAGTTGGATGAGGTCTTCTGGATGGGGAAGCAGGAATATGAATTCTCTAGAACTAATACACTGACCATGAACAATGTGGCCTTTGAGGGGCAGCCCTCAAACACAGAGATGCAGATGCTGACAGCTGGAAATCCACTGGAGAAGAGTGAAAGGTTCCAGGAATAAAAGTGGCTGCTGACAGCATCTGCCACATCAACATTCAGGTAAATTAGTTCATTTTTGTTTGTCCACTAGAATAAGTGACAAATTAACTCAATGTGAAAGTACTAGGAAATATAACTAGTTTTTAAACAATAATGATAATTGAAGCTTTGTTCTTGCTATATATATAGATCATTTTCAGCCAACGCAAATATTCATGATATTTTTAGTGTTTAATCTAAGAAAAGCTATCATAAATTTCTGCCTAGCTATTTATTTCTGCTCATCTTAATCTATAATAAATATTTAAAATGTTAAAATACTTTATTTGAAGCATAAAGTTTGATTTCATTGACATGCTTCATTTATTTTAATGTGCTAATTAGCATTTCCATCTATATTTGGGCTTTTTTTGGTCAAAACTGTTTTTAAAGATATATAATGGGGTAACCTCAAGAAGTATTCACAGATCCCATGCTTCCATCTAAAATAGCAAATGATCTGTCCAAAATATTCCCAATATTATACCAGACATTTAAAAAGAGACACAAAAGAAATATTAGACTCAGTCCCCCTACTCTCAAGGATAGCACAGTCTAGAAGGTGGGAGAGTGGGGGAAGCAGGGAAAGACCACATGCAAAACTATGGATATGACCATAAGAGCAACAGGGACTCAGAGAAAAATAAGACCAGGATGGACTACACTCATGCAAAGTGAGAGAAAATGAGACTTTCACTGGGCTTTTAAGAATGGATAGAATTTGGAAACACAAAAAGAGAAAAGAAAATATTTCAGTTAAAGGGAAAACAGCATGAGCAAAGGCATTTAGGTTTTTTTAAGGTATTTTTTATTTCTCTTTTGATTTTTTTCTTTGACTTATTGGTAGCATGTTGTTTAACCTCTACACATTAGTGAATTTTTCAGTTTTCTTCATGCAATTAATTTCAATTTTCAAACTACTGTGGTCAGAATAGATGTTTAATATGACTTCAGTCCTCTTAAATTTATTAAGACTTGTTTTGTGACCAACATATGATCTCTTGGAAAACATTCCATGTGCACTTGAGAAGAATGTATATTCTGTTGCTTTTGAATGAAACATTCTAGATATATATATAGATAGATATATATGTGTGTATATATATACATACACACATACATACATGTATCTATATATTTACATATAGATACCTATCTGTTAAGTTCATCTGGTCTCACATGTCATTTAAGGTTGATGTTTTCTTATTGATTTCCTGTCTGGATACCTATCTACTATTGTAAGTAGACTATTAAAATCCCCTCTTATTGTGTATTGCTATCTATTAACAGACTCTTTGGGTCTGTTAACATGTGCTTTATATATTTAGGTGTTCCTATGTTGGATGCATGTGTGTGTGTGCATGGGTGCAAAGTTGCTGAGTTGCTTCAGTTGTGTCCAACTCTTTAGGACCCTATGGACTGTAAGCCCACCAGGCTCCTCTATCCTTAGGATGTTCCAAGCAAGAATATTGGAGTGGGTTGCCATGCCCTCCTCCAGGGGATCTTCTCGACCCAGGCATTGAACCTACGTCTTCTGTGATTCCTGCATCGCAGGCAGATTCTTTACTGCTGAATCACCAGGGAAGCCCTGTTAGGTGCATAAATATTTACAAATGTTATATCTTCTGGTTATACTGACCACTTTATTATTGTGTAATGCCTTGCTCTGTCTTATTATGGTCTCTGTTTTAAAGTATATTTTGTCTGACATAACTATAGCTTTCTTTGTATTTCCATTTAAATGGGATATCTTTTCCCAGTCCTTCACTTTCAGATTGTATATGTCCTCAGATCTAAAATGAATCTATTGTAGGCAACATGTCAATGGGCTTCGTTTTTTTTTTTTTTTTTAATCCATTCAGCCATTCTATGTCTTTTGATTGGAGAACTTATTCTATTTACATTTAAAGCAATTATTGACAGGTATGTGATGGGGCTTCCCTGGTGGCTTAGCAGTAACAAATCTGCCTGCAGTGCAGGAGCCACATGAGACACAGGTTCGATCCCTAGGTCAGGAAGATCCCCTGGAGGAAGGCATGGCAACCCACTCCAGTATTCTTGCCTGGAGAATCCCAGGGACAGAGGAGCCTGGCAGGCTACAGTCTATAGGGTCACAAAAAGTTGGACAGGACTGAAGCAACTCAGCATGCACACACATGCGATCACTGGCATTTTGTTCATTGTTTTCTTGCTGTTCTTGCAATCTTTTCTGTTACTTTCTTCTCTTTCTTTCTTCCTTTGTGGTTTGATGACTTTAGAGGTATGCTTAGATTCGTTTCTCTCTCTCTCATATACTTACTACAGGTTTTTGCTTTGTGATTATCATGGGGCTTATAAATAACAATTTATAACAGTCTATTTTAAGTTGATAACAACTTAAGTTTGACCCCATTATAAAGCTCAACACTATTACTCTCCCTCTGCACATTTATATTTTTGATATCACATTTTACATATTGTATCTCATGTATCTGTTAACTAATTATTGTGATCACAGTTATTTTTTATTTTTCAACCTTTATACTAGCTTTATAAGTGATTAATTCACTATCTATACTGTATATTTACCTTGTCGGTGAGATTTGTTCTATGTGTTCTTGTTACTAATTAGCACCCTTTATTGATAGGTATGTGATTATTGGAGCTTCCCTGGTGGCTTGGCAATAATAAATCTGCCTGCAATGCAGGAGCCACAGGAGACATGGGTTTGATCCCTGGGTCAGAAAGATACCCTGCAGGAAGACATGCAACCCACTCCAGTATTCTTGCCTGGAGAATCTCAGGGACAGAGGACCTGGCAGGCTACAGTCCATAGGGTTACAAAAAGTTGGACAGACTGAAGCAACTTAGCACGCACCCACATGTGATTATTGACATTTTTTTCATTGTTTTCTTGAACCTGGAAATAAAGGGTACTAACATTTGTTGTAAGGCTGGTTTTGTGGTGATAAACTCCCTTAGCTTTTCCACATCTGGAAAACTCTTTATCTCACTTTCACTTTCAAATGATAACTTTTGGGTAGAGTGTTCTTGGTTGGCAGCTCTTTTCTTTCAGCACATAGAATATATCGTATCACTCTCTCCTGGGTTGAAAAGTTTCTGGTGAGAAATCTGCTGATCACCTTATAGGGGTTCCCTTGTATATAACAAGCTGTTTTTCTCTTGCTGTTCCTCATATAGATAATTTAATGTTTGCAGGTAATAAAAGTTATATTATTTATATATAAGGTGACTATAAGTGCTGACTTTTCTAGATTACTTTTGATCTCCCATTGTCATATGCCCTCTCCTTCACAAGAATGTCCTGATTTGGATAATTGATTATAGGATCGCCTATTTATACAGTGAAAGTGAAAGTCATGCCCAACTCTTTGCTACCCCATAGACTATAAAGTCCATGGAATTCTCTAGGCCAGAATACTGGAGTGGGCAGCCTTTCCCTTCTCCAGGGGATCTTCCCAACCCAGGGATCAAACCCAGGTCTCCCACACTTCAGGTGATTCTTTACCAGCTGAGCCACAAGGGAAGCCCAATAATACTGGAGTGGGTAGCCTATCCCTTCTCCAGGGGATCTTCATGACCCAGGAATTGAACAGTGGTCTCCTTCACTGCAGGCAGATTCTTTACCAACTGAGCTATCAGGGAAGCCCCATTATACAGTAATCTATGACGATAAAAGGCAGTTTCATAATACCTTATGGTATAAAGCCCCTAATCTTCTTAAAGAAGCAAGTTGCTGCTGCTACTGCTGCTGCTGCTGCTACTGCTAGTCACTTTAGTTGTGTCCAACTCTGTGCAACCCCAGAGACAGCAGCCCACCAGGCTCCCCCATCCCTGGGATTCTCTAGGCAAGAATACTAGAGTGGGTTGCCATTTCCTTCTCCAATGCATGAAAGTGAAAAGTCAAAGTGAAGTCACTCAGTCCTGTCCTACTCTTAGCTACCCCATGGACTACAGCCTACCAGGCTCCTCCGTCCATGGGATTTTCCAGGCAAGAGTACTGGAGTGGGGTGCCATTGCCTTCTCCAAAAGAAGCAAGTTGGCAGGAGTTAATTCCTGTCTGACTTGAATTTTACCAATAAATTAGAATACCTATTCTGGTTTTTAAAGTAATATATTTATTGTCCCAAAATTCTACAAATAGCATAATATGACAAGCTTCCCAAAGAAATTGCAATAATTTCAGACTAATAGTTACAGACCATCTTCAAAAGTTGTTTGAGGTAAATAAAATAAATACAGCTATCTACTTTGAGTAGTTTTTAACACAGTTTACAGATGTGAGAGTTGGACTGTGAAGAAGGCTGAGCCCCGAAGAATTGATGCTTTTGAACTGTGGTGTTGGAGAAGACTCTTGAGAGTCCCTTGGACTGCAAGGAGATCCAACCAGTCCATTCTGAAGAAGATCAGCCCTGGGATTTCTTTGGAAGGAATGATGCTAAAGCTGAAACTCCAGTACTTTGGCCACCTCATATGAAGAGTTGACTCATTGGAAAAGACTGATGCTGGGAGGGATTGAGGGCAGGAGAAGAAGGGGATGACAGAGGATGAGATGGCTGGATGGCATCACTGAGACTCACTCGATGGACGTGAGTCTCAGTGAACTCCAGGAGTTGGTGATGGGCAGGGAGGCCTGGCATGCTGCAATTCATGGGGTCGCAAAGAGTCGGACACAAATGAGCGACTGAACTGAACCGACTGACAGAGTTACATCTTTTATTTGTACTTCATCTTCCTGGTCGTACCATCTGGGAATGGACAGACACATGACTCATGCCAAACTCCACACAACTAATCAGGGTTTTTCCAAAACAGCCACTTGTTTTCATTGTGCTTAAATTTAAAAGCATATGGAGATTTAAACTGTTACAGCTAAATTGTTCCCATATCAAGTCTGAGAGGACAACAACACAAATAAAAGAGACACAGCTCATGGAGAGGAAAAAACTGGGCCCTGATTTCCTTCTAGGGCCCCCTGCATCAAGCTGTACCTAAACTTCTTCCTCTTCACTATTCCTTTATATAAGCTGACAATTTCCCATTTTTTATTTTCTGCCTTTGCAACTAAAGAAACTAAAGACAACTAACAGCTTGTGCTTCCTTTTCTTTTTATTTTCCATAACTCTTTTCACACATTATTATCTCTTCAATAGTCATAAAGTCAAGTTAGTATTTATAAGAGAAACATCTATTAACATCAATATATAAGTGATTGTTTTCAGTTGTGATGCTGATTATTATGATCATAACATCACTAGGAGGACCTGGTTGACTCTTACTATCATTTAACAGGCTTTTAAAAGTTTTAGATGCCATCTAAATCATTGAACCAGAGAAGGCAATGGCAACCCACTCCAGTACTCTTGCCTGGAAAATCCCATGGACAGAGGAGCCTGGTAGGTTGCAGTCCATGGAGTCGTGAAGACACGGCCGAGCTACTTCACTTTCACTTTTCACTTTCATGCATTGGCGAAGGCAATGGCAACCCACTCTAGTGTTCTTGCCTGGAGAATCCCAGGGACGGGGGAGCCTGGTGGGCTGCCATCTATGGGATCGCACAGAGTCGGACACAACTGAAGTGACTTAGCAGCAGCAGCAAATCATTAAACACAGCATGTAACTCACCTATCATTAGACTGATTGACTTAATTACTCAATAAGCAGACCATTGCTTTCCTGGTGGCTCAGTGGTAAAAGAATCTGCCTGCAATGCAGGAGACCTGGGTTCAATCCCTGGGTCAGGAAGATACCCTGGAGAAGGAAATGGCAACCCACTCCAGTATTCTTACCTGGAGAATTCTATGGATGAGGAGTCTAGCAGGCTACAGTCCATGGGGTCGCGAAGAGTCAGACACAACTGAGCGGCTAACACACACAGAGCTATCACTTAAAGGGGAAAATTCTATAAGTCTGCTTTATTGAGTTGTCCAAATGTCATGTATACAATTCCACTAAACTAGTAAAAGAAGTGTCACAGCCTTTATTAATAAACTGCTAAATATATTTTTCTATATTTTAAATTATTAATTCCCTTTTATCACAAATCAAATTGTCTTCAGTAAATTCTCTATCTGATATAAACTGAATAAAGGTAAGAAATTTAATGCTTTATATATATTTTATTAAAATACCATAAAAATTCTAAGCATTTATTTTTTATAAAGGTAAGAATGGATTAAAAATGCAATCTAATTAAAATTACAGATTAAGAGTTTACCAGGGAGGGGAACTGGATAAAGATGATGAAAAAACACAAACTTTCAGTTACAAGATAAATAAGTACCATAGATACAATGTACAACATTATGACTATAGTTAACATTGCTATATGATATTTATGAAAGTTGTTAAGAAAGCAAATCCTAAAAGTTTTCATCACTAGGAAAAAAGAAATATATACATATACTCTATATGAGTTGACTGATGTTAACTAAACTTACTGTTGTAATCATTTCACAATATGTTTAAGTCAAATCATTAATACTGCATACCCTAAACTTACACGGTGCTGTATGTCAAGTCTATCTCATTAAATTGGGGGGAAAAAAGAATTTACAAGATCAAATATCAAGCAGGGCACTCAAAGCCAGTTCTCTGGGACAACCCAGAGAGATGGGGTGGGGAGGGAGGTAGGAGGGAGATTCAGGATGGGGAAACACATGTGCACCCATGGGTGATTCATGTCGATGTATGGCAAAAACCACCACAATATTGTAAAGAAATTATCCTCCAATTAAGATCAATTTTAAATTAATTTTTAATTAATTTTAAAAAATCAAACATCAGACACATCAGTGGAATTCTCATTTATTTTTCTCTTCTATAGAAGCCTTTTTTCTCTCCATATTTATTTAATTTCAGCAGAAATAAGAAGCAAGGCGAGAAGAGGAAGAAGAGAAGAAAGCAAACGTATATCAGCATCTTCTATTTCAGGCAAAGTTTGTGGTAGATTAAAAATGGCCACAAATTCTTTGCAACTCCCTCTATCAAGAGTGGAGTCTATTTCCACACTTCTTAAATCTGAGCTAATCTTGCAACTTGCTTTCACAAATAGAAAGCAGCACAAGGGGCACTGTAGAAGTTGTAAGCCTCGCAGCTTTCAGTCTCTCCCTCTAGAGGTGCTGTGCCATGTGATCTGAACTGGCCCACTGAGGGAGCCAACAGCCTGACAACTACCACACATTTGTATGAGGCCATCTTAGACCATCTGGTCCCTGCCAGTGTACCAACAGACTGTACTGTTAGAGGGAGCCCAGGAGAGATCAGCAGAAGAACCACAAACTGAGCTCAGACCAAAGTGCTGGTCAACAGAATTGTGAGGAAATAATCTTGTTTGAAGCCACTAAATTTGGAGGATGGGTTGTTTTTAGCAATAAAGAACCAAGATAGTATTTTACATGGTTATTTCACTTCACCTTAGTAAGAATCCTATGAAGTTAACCAGGGCAGACCCAGTTTTTGTGAGGCATAAAGTTTGTACAATTTGGGGAGTTCTTAGGGGGAAAAAAATGGTATACATAATATAAAAATAAGAAAATAATTCAAAGTTACGAAGAGCATAAATACATAACAATAAACCCAAAAATGGGCTGCTGGGTGGAAGGACAGAGGGAAGGGATAGTTAAGAAGTTTGTAATATCAGAGTGCCATTTTTTGTTGTTGTTGTTCAAATGATTTTAATTATTGGAATGCACAAATTTTTTTTAATATGCAAATAAAAAGTTTTAAAACCTGGAAAAAAAAAAAAGAAGTTTGGGATAGACAGGTACACACTGCTATATTTAAAATGGACAACCAACAAGGACCTATTGTATAGCACAGGGAATTCTGCTTAATGTTATATGGCAGCCTGGATAGAAGGAAAGTTTGGGGAGAATGGATACATGTATATATATGGCTGAGTCTCTTTGCTGTCCACCTGAAACTATGACAACATTGATAATCAGCTATACTCCAATACAAAAAAAAATTGTTTTAAACAAACAAATATTCAAATAAATATGGAATGGGCACAGGGAAAAAATGTCCATGGCCACTCCAGTGCCACCTCACACAAAGGAAGTGACAGGAAAGAAACAGAATGGAAAAAAACTTAATAGAAACATATGGCATGGGAATACATGGCTACAGCCCTTCCCAGGAGGTTTCATTAACTAAGCTTCATTAACTTCATAGGAAATTTACTTCAACAGTTAACATTACTACTCCTTTTTACAAAGAGGAGCTACAACTCTGAGTGGCTATCACTTGTCTTAAAGCACAAGAGTGGTGAGCTAAAGAGCTAGAATCTGAGCTCAGATTCCTTTGTTTTTAAAACACATGCTCTTATGTTTTCATTTTTACCTTGTGATCTACTCCATACCAAATTTTATATTAATTGAAAACACCTCTACTACAATATCCCCAAATGTATCCCCATGAAAATGGAGTTCTCTAAAAAGAGGCCATCTAAACATTTCTCATGTTGCTCAATAGCCCTATGAAGCAGGAGCAAGAGGACTTGGCTTCCTGTCCATTTCTCTGAGTAAATGAAGAAAGTGCGAACTGATTGCCCTAAATCAGGGATTCTTTCAGCTTCCTTTCTTTTTAAAATTTATTTTATTATAGTTTATTTATAATATTCTATTAATTTTCACTGTACAGCAGTGATTCAGTTATACATATATATACATTCTTTTTCAAAACCCTGATGCTGGGAGGGATTGGGGGCAGGAGGAGAAGGGGACGACAGAGGATGAAATGGCTGGATGGCATCACCAACTCGATGGACATGAGTCTGAGTGAACTCCAGGAGTTGGTGATGGACAGGGAGGCCTGGCATGCTGCGATTCACGGGGTCGCAAAAAGTTGGACACGACTGAGTGACTGAACTGAACTGGATGGTTTATCAGAGGATATTGAACATAGTTCTTTCTGCTATACAGTAGGACCTTGTCGTTCTTCCATTCTCTATATAATAGTTTGCATCTGCTAATCCCAATCCCATCCCTCCCCAAACCCACTTCCCCTTTGGCAGCCACAAATCTGTTCTCTATGTCTATGAGTCTGTTTCTGCTTCATAGATAAGTTCATTTTGTGTCATATTTTAGATTCCACATATAAGTGATATCATATGGTATTTGTCTTTCTCTTTCAATTAATATGATAATCTCTAGGTCCATCCATGTTGCTGTAAAAGGCATTATTTCATTCTTTTTATGGCTGAATAGTATTCCATTGTATATATGTACCACATATTCTTTATCCATTCATCTGTCAATGGACATTTAGATTATTTCCATGTCATGGTTACTGTACATACTGGTGCAATGAACATAAGGGTTTGGCTTCCTTTCTTTCAGGATCCCACTTTCTACGTACCAACTTTCTCATGGACAAAGTTATAGTATTCCAAAAACTGAGTACAGCTATCTTGCTCTCCTACATGTCTCCTTGCTATAGCATTTTTCTGTTTATTCTCTGGCCTGGTCTCCTTGTACCTGGTGTCTTTACATCAAGTTCCTACAAGCACATAGCTAAGTTCGTGCTTGCAGAATATTTATCTACTATGTGCCTATGCAGAATAAGCAGTCAGATTTTAATAATTTCTAATGCTTTTATGCTCAGCTATATTCATTACTGGTCTCTCCTTTCAAATGACCTACACTAAAAAACAGGTGAATCATTACTACATGGAAACCAGATTTCTTCTCATTTAACATTTCACAGGCTGTTAGTGTTCAAGGAATTTCTAGCTTTTCACATCACTGAGCTGATCCAACTGGCTGATCATTTGTTTTGCAGCTGGGTTTCAAGGTCATAAATCCTGATCAAGGGTACTGCAGTAGCTTATTCAATGTACCTATTTCTATCAGAGAACAAACTTTCTGTATAAGGTTTAACCTTGGGAAATAATTAAGTTGCTGGGGAAAATAACTTGAAGCTCCAGAGGTTGTACTGGTGGTGGTTTAAAAGCATACTAGGCAACCAGGTATAGTGGGAAAAATGCAAGAAGGGATCAGAGACCTCAGCTAACCACATATCATCTCTGGGTGTCCATCTGAACAGTTGGCCTGGGTGACCTTTCTGGTCCCTTCAGCTATAAAGTTCTATAAATCTACTGACTTTATCCTTTATCCCTATCAAAGTTATTTTTTTAAAAGTATTCAGTTCTCAACAAATATTTTTAAAAGTATGAGAATTCTAAATACTACATACAATCTTCTCAAAGTTCGACCACTTCAAAAAAACTTCAAATAGCCCCATCAAAATGTATTTAAAAAGTAGTTTAAACAAAATAATGTAGATGGTAAATGCTATGTCACAAATATTGCAAGAAATGGCAAAATAAGGGCTCATTTCATCTTTATCTATACATTGGTTATTGAAACTTGTCAAATCAGTGAAATGTCCTTTAAAGTGGTTTTCATATCCCTGGTGGCTCAGACAGTAAAGCGTCTGCCTATAATGTGGGAGACCCGGGTTTGATTCCTGGGTCAGGAAGATCCTCTGGAGAAGGAAATGGCAACCCACTCCAGTACTCTTGCCCAGAAAATCCCATGGACAGAGGAGCCGGGTAGGCTACAGTCCATGGGGTCGCAAAGAGTCAGACACGACTGAGTGACTTCACTAACTAAATAACTAAGCATGACATAAACCATCAGACTAGTTGTAATTCTTAAAATTCCAATTAAAATATATCCAGTTTGAATTTTAATAAAATTTCAAATGATTCAAATAAAACATGGTATTTGGTTGCTAACAAATTTATTTTTATGTCATTTGTAACTGTGCATACATACGAGACAGCAAAAGAGACTATAATGTATAGAACAGTCTTATGGACTCTGTGGGAGAGGGAGAGGGTGGGAAGATTTGGGAGAATGGCATTGAAACATGTAAAACATCATGTATGAAACGAGATGCCAATCCAGGTTTGATGCACGATACTGGATGCTTGGGGTTAGTGCACTGGGATGACCCAGAGGGATGGTATGGGGAGGGAGGAGGGAGGAGGGTTCAGGATGGGGAACACATGTATACCTATGGTGGATTCATTTTTATATTTGGCAAAACTAATACAATTATGTAAAGTTTAAAAATAAAATAAAATTACAAAAAAATGTTTTGACAATAACATTCTGTTCAAAACAAATACTTTTCTTAATTTTCACATTCATTCCATGCATATGCAGGTTTTGATAGATTGTGTTTTTAAAGTAACATTTATAAAACTATCACTGTAGTAACAGCAAGCCAACATATCATCTAAGCATAGGATCTAAGCATAAATCTAAGAACCTAAGATGCTAAAGAAATTATTTCAACTTCCATCTCATTTTTTTCACCCAAGATACCTTTAATCAGGAAACTCCACTTCCATCTCATTTAAAGGTTGTCTTTATGTGGTTTACATAATCACCACAAGAGGAAGGGCAGAGTTCCAACACAGTGTTAACTACGGCCTATGGGCCTGTGGACCTACTAGGGGTCCATGAACTCCTGTATTCATATACAAAGCATTGTGCATATGTGTGTTTTCTCTAGGATCAAAAAAAAAAATGAAAAGCACAACTAAACAAGCAAATCAAAATTGCCTGCTTTGCTTTTAAAGGTCAGTTCAGAATCACCTTAGAAAATAAAGCTTATGTAATGGGGAGAAAATTGGTAATGACCCTTGCTTATATACGACTGAATTTTGTTTTAGGTCAAAAAGAGGCAGCCAAGCTAAAACAGATGCCCTTATTGAGTAACATTTTGAAACATCATATTTTACTGTGCTCATATGGCACATTTAAACAGCTGCTTGAGACAGAGGTTAACCAGGGCGTTCATCTTTCAGCAATCAAAAGCACAATTGTTGATAATGTGGCCACTGAATTGGGCTTTGGTTCTCCAAATCCTTGGCTAGCAGGATTGGCCATATTAAGGAAGACTAAGGCACAAAGATGAAAGATACACTCACTGAAATGGGGAAATTTTTGAGACAAATGAGGGACATCAAGTGGGTGAGAATATGTAGACAACCAGTAGAATTAGATAAAAGTCTGAATAACTAAGCTCTTGGAATTAGGAAGACATAGCAGCAGGTAAATTATAACCCAACCAGGCTGTTTCAAGGGAGACTACAGAGGCCAAGTAGGAGCCCAGACCCAGAATAACTGGGATACCAGTCAAGGTGGAAGTCTGATCACAAAGAACAAGAGAAAAGTCTATCATTAAAAAAAAGGATTGTTACCAAAACCTAAAATAGGACAGAACCCACGTGTGGAGATGAAGTGGTTTCAGCTTCGAAAAAAATAGAGTGGTGGGAAAGAAGACAAAGCTAAAATGAAGAGTGGATTTAGTTAGGATGGAAAAGAAGGGGTAAGCATTTCAGATAAAGAGAAACTAATGCTACGTGCTAATCACAAGCATTGATGCAAGGAAAGATGTTATTCTGTTAGCCCAATGCTCAGTTTATCAAAATTACTTCTGCATCTTCCTTGAACTTAATGAGTTTACTGACGTGAACAGTTATGAGTTTTTATTAAGTTATTTGCCTCTGGAATATTAGCTGAAAGAGGCCTCAGCAACCATAGGGATATTCATCCTAGTGCCTGACCAATTCAGCTATCCAAAAGAATATTCACAGTGACCACACGACTGACTGCAAAAACTCTCTCTTTACCTTAAACACAAGTAATCTTCAGAATGATATTTAACTTAAGCTCTAAACCAAAAAGCCAAAGAGGGAGGAAAGTGTGACATTTTATTAATATCAAAAAAAGTAACCAGCCATCCAATTGAGCCACTCCATAATTAACTCAAGTAGATCAAGACTGCTAGTAACTATAAGACCCTTAAATAATTCAAATCTACCTACTTGTTCTCCTTCACACTTATAATCAAAAATAAACATCACTTCAGCAAAGAAACATAGTCTACAAATCCTGGTGTGCAAGTGTCATCCTGGTAAACAAGTTTATATTATGTGCATATAAACTTTTTGGGCATATATAAAAGTATAAATTATGTCATCCAGAAAACTTGATTTCAAATTCTTGCATGATACAGCTTTTCAAGCACTATAATCCTTAATGAAAGCTAATTCAAAAAAATTTTACCCCTAAAAGAACGTTTAGCATTTAAAAGACTAGCATGAATCTGAAGTAATTTGAGGTAAAAATGGCCCATCTTTTTCCTTTAGGAAATTTCCTAGAGATGAAGTTGAGGCAGAGAAGCCCCAGTTAGAAAAAAAAAAAAATCAATAAATGTTTAGAAGCACTGAAATGACTTGTACTTCCCATGTTGGGAAAAGGTAGAGTTAATCCTCACCTCATACTAGTCCTGGCCAGGCCTACCAGAGGACCCATAAATAGCATGCCATCCAAACTCACTTCAGCTCAGAGTACCCTGCTTCTGCAGTAAATATTTCCTGCATGGCTATCTGTGCCAGGAATTATGCTCAGAGCTAAGAATGAGATGCTGCCCATCCTCACGGAATCTCCGGACTCACAGATCAATATGCACAAGAACCACCCAAGGTGAAGCCTACCAATTCAGATGCCTGAGCCTAGAGTGGGTCATCAAAGCTCCCAAGTGATTCTGACACAGATGGTCTTACAGATCACACCCTGAGAAACTGGTCCAGATAGAGTTCTCTGCAGATAGATTCTACGTGTGTTGTGTCACCACTGAATCCCCAATGCTGAACATATAGTCAATATTTCGGTATGTATGTACTGAATGAACTACAAATAAGAGATGAAGTGAAGAGATAATCACCAAACAGTATGGTAGGTGCAGAAGTAGAGATGCCATAAAAGCATAAAAGGGGGCATGTAACATACCTTGGGGAGAAGCAGGACAATTTCCTTGGGAAGGCAGCCTCTCAGCAAGTCCTATAGGTAAGAGTTTGTGGATGAACTCTGAAGATATTATGCTAAGTGAAGTGACCCAGTCACAATAAGACAAATATTGTATGATTCCACATATATGAGGTATGCATGTGTGCTAAGTCACTTCAGTTACTTCCAACTTTTTGTGATTCTATGGACGATAACCTGCCAGGTTCCTCTGGTCATGGGATTCTTCAGGCAAGAATACTGGAGTGGACGCCATGCCTTCCTCCAGGGATCTTCCCAACCCAGGGATCAAATCAGCGTCTCTTATGTCTCCTGCATTGGCAGGCAAGCTCTTTACCATAACACCTCCTAGGAAGCTCTATATGAGGTAAAGAGTAGTTAAATTCATCCATGGGATTTTCCAGGCAAGAATACTGAAGTGGGTTGCCATTTCCTTCTCCAGGAGATCTTCCCGACCCAGGGATTGAACCCGGGTATCCAGCATTGTAAGCAGACGCTTTACCCTCTGAGCCACCAGGGAAGTCCAGTTAAACTCATAGAGATACACAGTTAGAAAGTGGTTGTTAGGAACTGGGGGGGAGATGGGGAAGAATGGAGAGCTATTGTTTAATGGGTATAAAGGTCCAGTTGGGAAAGATGAAAAATTTCTGGAGTTAGACGGAGGAGGTAATGGTTATACCATAATGTGAATGTACTTAATGTCACAGAATTATACATTTAAAAATGACAAATTCTGTTACACATATTTTACCACAATAAAAATATATATATATATTTGTCCCAGTGGCTGCATTGGATTCAAGCCCAGCTCTGTTTCCTAGAGAGAACAGTTTCATTCTAAGCGCCAAAATAGGAGAGGCTTAAAGAGTTTTGTCCAAAACTCCAACAATCCCACTACCTTCAGTCAGTTCAGTTCAGTCACTCAGTCATGTCCGACTCTTTGCGACCCCATGAATTGCAGCACGCCAGGCCTCCCTGTCCATCACCAACTCCCAGAGTTCACTCAAACTCACGTCCATCGATTCGGTGATGCCATCCAGCCATCTCATCCTCCGTCGTCCCCTTCTCTTCCTGCCCCCAATCCCTCCCAGCATCAGAGTCTTTTCTAATGAGTCTTTTCTAATGAGTCAACTCTTCACATGAGGTAGCTTTGCCTTTTTCAAAATGTCATATGAACTGAATCCCACTACCTTAGAATCATATTAATCATCAGTGACTGGCACCTATTAACATATGTGTACATATCTGAATATTGAAGAAAACTCAATCAGTGCAAAGACAAATTTTAAATGTAAAGATGCAATGTGATGCATTAATTCCGAATGCAGAATTATTTAAAAGGACAGTTACAGACTTTCATCTCCTCTTTAACCTACCATAAATGCAGGTGAATGAGCATATTAAGTGCTGCCTATCTTTTAATCACTACGTGCATAAAGATTTATTCAAAAGGCACAGTAAACAGCTAACAGCTACAAACATGTAAAGTAATATGTAACCAGACGACAATCAAGAGCCAAGACTGGTACTCTCCAGCTGACTGTCACAGTGTGGCTGGCCAGGGCAGGCTGCTGCTGCTCATAGTGGTACCATCTCCCTGTCATCCCCCCTGCTCCCTCCCCCACCCTGCCACATTGCAGCTGTGCAGCAAGGGTTGCCAGGAACTGAAAGGCACGTTGCCCTGAATGACATTTTTGACCTCATTCTACATGCTGTTATGTCCCTCCTACCTCCAACTATCACCACCCAGTACATCAAAAACATGGCTAAAGCCTATCATTGAATTAATTCACTGGATTTGCTGCAGCTTTCCAATACATGGCAAAATCAAATGCCGACTATGCTCGTTTATACACGAGAAGAATGTCATTTGGAAATCATTCTACATTCACCTTTCACTCCTAATGGCAAATCCAAATGCCAGGCCATGAGCGAATTTTCATGTGGCCTCACACTAGTGCAGCAATTCCATCTTAATATATAATTATCAGAGCCTGGGGGAAAGGCAGTCAGGTGAACAGAGCCAGTTCTCCTTCCTTTTCACCTTGTGTGGGTTTAAAGGCCTCTTGAACTTGGTTCAAAACTATACCCTCCCAACATTCTGGTCTCTTCCGCCATGCCTCTTCCTGCACCAGGACCTGTAGGTGAGGGTATGAAAAGTGAATTCACTCCCCTTGGAGCCACTGTCTTTTCTCCCCTTCTGTCTCTGAGGCTTTTCCCACTTCCCCTAGTTTTTCTCTCTTCTCACTTGTACCCAGGTTTTCTGTACCATTAGAAAAGTCGTTCTTTTGAGCCAAAAGAACTGTTGGCTCATGGAAAACATTTCCCAGAACAATAACACTAAACATGGTATTTCAGGCATCACGACATCTCTGAAACAGCAATTACCTCATGTTTCTTCAAATAAAGACCCCTGCAGTCAAGCATAGCCCTGCTTTCCTTTGCAGCTAGCTAATCAATACTTTAATCACTATGCAGTAGAAAAAAACCTTTGGGTTCTAGGCCGGTAGTTCCTTGACATTCATAAGTCACTTCACCAAAAACATCTGTACTGAGCTTTTATTTCATTTGTTCTATGTTTTTCCAGACACAGAACTGCTCCCAAAGTCTGAAATTTCCTGAAATCCTATCTCCACATGACAAAAATTACATTCACATGCAACAGAAAATGAAGATCTTGAGTAGCTGGGTATAGTTGCTACATAGACAATCTGGCCTGTCTTCTTCAAGATCAGAAGTGAGAAAAAGATATAAGCAATAACTCTCCTAAGGTGTAATGGCCTTCAGGTTTATTCCCTTTATGAAACCCATAATCTTACCAAGTACTGCACAATCCTAATTTTTCTCATTCCAAATATTACTAAAAATTTTAAGTTTGCCCATTTGCTCACATCTCCTGTATGTGTTTTCTAACACAAACACACACATCTATTAAGACAATTTGACAATCACATTTTCTGAATTCTAGGCAGGAGTTACACTTTCTTATCCCATTCCTGCATTCCTTGAGTTCATAAGCTCATAAAGGCACTTAGCTCACTGTCTGAACTAGGAATAGTTTAATTACCTTGAAAGCAAGAGGAAATGGTGAAGTGAGGCAGAGAGAGGACAAGATCAATGCCTTAGAACAAAAGTGTTAGAACTGAAGAGAACCTTGGAGAAAATCTGATTCTATCCTGTCATGCCACTAATGAAGGACCTGCTAAACCTTAGAAAGATTAAATTATTTGCCCAAGGGCATGCTAGGACCTGGTAAGCAGGCCAGGCTTTCTGGCTGCTAAGTGTGTGTGTGTGTGTGTGTGTGTGTTTCCCTGAGCATGCACGCACATTCAAGTTTAATGAAAGCAATGAAAATTTGGGTATGAAGGCAGTTTCAAATACACGTTTCAACAGACAGTGCCACTTCAGGAGCACTTGAGTGAACTGAAATCAATCTCTCAAATGATCATCTATTCTCGTTTTAATGATCTCTCCAGAGAGATCATTCTTTGATATTTATTTCTGTATTTGATCCAACTGCCTTAAGGCAAGTCCCACACATCTTAAAGTAGATGTGTCCTATCTCCTTTGTACCTCTCCAAGCCTTTTTGATTGCTTCAGTGTTTGATAAGTTTCTTCCCCTCATCCC
Source organism: Bos taurus (assembly GCF_002263795.3). Taxonomy (NCBI): domain Eukaryota; kingdom Metazoa; phylum Chordata; class Mammalia; order Artiodactyla; family Bovidae; genus Bos; species Bos taurus. The sequence continues at coordinate 86,357,637 of NC_037329.1, read as the reverse complement.
ACCCCACCCCACCATCGAACATTCTAAGAGAATATTTTACTTTAAAATACAACTCATTTACTTTTAAATTTCTACAAATTTCTTGCTTTGTGCCTATATTACTTTTTTAATTTAAAAAAGGCAACACTGATATATTTTTAAATTTCCATCATTCTGCATCAACTGGGCCTCTCCTAATTAGTTTTATCATGCAGATGGGTTCCTTTAAAATTCAAGGCAAAGCTTAAGAACGATCCCCTCCTTTAAAAAGTCTATTTTGTTCTCTATGATTATTTTTTATGGTTTTTAAATTACATGTACGGCAGAATGCCAATGGTACTGCAAACCTACCATTCATTGCATTTGCTTTTCTCTTGCCTGTTACCAGCATCCAGGGATTAGAGGAGGCAGGGAGGAAGCTTATACTGGGTAGACTGTGGCCTTGGGAACAGAGCCCTGCCCACTTAATTCCCTCAATACCAAATCTTCAGCATCAACTCAATCAAGCACCTAGAGCATAAGAAATACTCTGTGATGTATTAGATCACAGAGACATGCAGAGCTGTAAGTATACAGGCTGGCTACAGGAACTGTTCCCTCTAGTTCAAGAAAGGAATTTTCCTTCTCTGATTTCCTCTTCTATCCCCACAGGCAGCCATTCGTCTCCCATCTCCACGGCCCCATATTTCTGCAGGTAAAGGTCTGGGTTTCCAGACACCATCACAGGGATCAGGCCCAAACCAGGCAGCAGCACTGCACTGTGTAGCTGGTTTGACTGTCCCACAGCCCCAGAAAAATCATGACTTTGTCTATCTCCAAAGCCATCTAACCCCAATCGGCCCTTCTCCAAGATCTGCGTTGCACAGCTTTCCACAAAGTTCTTAGCTAATATTCTTTCCCTGCTTCTTTTGTGAACACTGCTCTCTGACAGCAGTCCATTACAGTCTGGAACAAATGGTTGTCCATATGGACGTCAAACATACTTCAATCCAGTCCTTGTCTCCAGGAAAACCCACAAGAAACACTTCCTCCTTTTATAAGAACCTATTTCTAAATTTGAAATCCTAGGTGTTCCCACTTAACCAGGCAAGGTGAATTTCTACATTTTCTTCTACCCTTTCCTTTCAGAAATCTTAGTCTCCCTCTGACTCTCTATCATAAACAGCATGCTCATGTAGGAATTCAGTGGTTCATGAGTGCCAAACACTCACCTGTGCCAAGAAGCTGCCTGCTCCCAAAACCAGTGTTTTCCTTTCAACAAAACAGTTCAGAAACTTCAGAAGTTCTCTGTTTACACTAGGACCAACTAGTTTCATCTGACTTAAATTCACCAGTATATTTTAATATATATGTGTTTCACACAAGGAGCTCAGTGAGGTGCTCTACAGTGACCTAGAGAGGTGGGGTGGGGGTGGTGTGGGAGGGAGGCTCAAGAGTATGGGATATATACATACTTATGGCTATTTCATGTTGTTATATAGCAGAAACCAACACGACATTGTAAAGCAATTATTCTCCAATTAAAAATAAATAATACATATTTGTGTGTGTGTGTGTGTGTGTGTGTTTCAGTCTAAATTCAACTATCTTGTTCTATTGTGTGGGTTCTAAATAGTTTGGCCAAATTTAACACTTTAGAAGTCTGATTACGTTTTTATTTCACTTAGCTCTCTTTAGAGACTGGAATAGGAAACATCATATTAAATTGCACAGCTGTACTCTCTGATTCAAGCTACCTAGCAACTGTCAAAATACAACCCAAACCACAAAGGTGTTAGAAGCTGCATGTGAAAGCTTATTCTAAGACAGATACTGCCAACTTTTCCACCATCTTAAACACAGCTTGTCATTTCAGCACACACACAGTGGGGAGACAACCTTGAGAGTAGGAGAAGTGTTTTGATGGTCTAAACTGTTTGAATATTTCCCCTGGCATCATCAGAATAAAACACAAATGCATAATTAGAGCTAAACCTTTCAATTCCCATGTTTTAGCAGGAGAAATGTTATCAATTCCAGCTCTAAATGTCAGAATCACTGGGGGCATGTCTTCACAAAAATCCAAATATCTATGTCTCAGGAGAGAGTGCTTAATCTCACTTCAAAACTGATGTTTCAAAGTTGCTTGGAAAGAGAAATTAAAGATAATTTGCTGACTGCATTGCTAGGGAACTATGGTTACCTTTATGCCCTCCAGAGGTAAAATAAAAACCATTCTCACCACAAAAATAAAACATCCATTGTGTGAAAGACCACTAGAAACTGCTAATAGTGGTTGCTCCTGGGATGCTGGGGATCTGAGGCTTGCTATTCATTACATACTCTATTTTACTGTTGAACTTCTTTCCATGTTCACATGTTGCTTTTACAATACTAAAACAAGCTTGAAGAAATAAACCTACTTGCATGTTGCCCAGGTTTGATAATCAAATTATCCCCCTGGGCTCAGGAATGGAAACATATTTATGCTGGTGCCGGCAGACAATCCCAGGTTCCTACAGTAAACACTCCTTGCCCAAGTGCTTTCTGACCATATTTAAGAAATATAACTTTTTTCACTGGGACTACTGAAAAAATAAACTGGAGTTCTATTTTGAGAATTCAAAGTACATACCATTCATGCAAACCAAAGAACATATTTGCTCAATGGCCCAGCCCACTACTTCATAGTTATAAAATGTGGAAAAGACGCCATAAATCTCATACCAGCAATACAACTAAACAACTCCCTAGATCCTTCCTAAAGAGCAAGACCTATTATTCACTGTCAATATATTAAACCCACAGAACATCCTTGAGGGTCTATCATCTGTATACAGCTCTGCCTTGCCACTGCAGTCCGTTTGTACAACTTGCTTACCCTAAATATCTGTACTACTTCTTTCTTACCTATGTCAAATCAAATTAGGAAACAATTATTTTGTAAATTGCTGGGCACTCATCCATCACAAAATATTTTATTTTTTATCCCAACTATCTTCAGCTCTTTACTAGATTTAATTGTCAGCTTCTTGAGGTCTAGCAGACTCCATCTTTATTCATATTCATCATTCTCTTGACAATATTATATGTTGTTCCTCAAAGGCAGGAATTCAGAGCTCTTATTTCATTTTTCCCCTACATCTTGATTTTCATCTTATGGAAGTGCTACAAATATTAAATGATTCAAACCTAAAACCACAGCAATAAGATTGGATAGCTTATTAATCTACTATAGCCTATATAACACAGTATCAAAACACTCACCCACTTAAAGCCTGTCTTGAGCTGAATTGTACAGATAGAGAGAGACCTAGATCTGTAGAGATAAATGGACAAATAGGTAGGTAGATAATCTGGAGATAGGTATATATCTCTCTGGATCCAGAGGCCTCTAGAATATACTTTGCATACATTTTAGAAGAGTTTATTTTCCTTTTTCTACAGAAGATGGTGTTGACAGTGGGACTCTTCCTTTGCATCAGGACTTGTTTAATTGGGCAGCTTCTCCAAAACATAGAAGCAACCTAAACGTCCATTAACAAAGAATGGATAAAGATGTGGTACATATATACAAGGGAATATTAGTCAGCCGTTAAAAAGAATGATACAATGCCATTTGCAGCAACATGGATGGACCTAAAGATTGTTATATTGCATAAGTCAGACAGAGGAGACATTCCTATGATATCCTTTATATGTGGAATCTTAAAAAAGAAATACAAATTAACTTACAAAACAAAGAGATTCACAGACTTAGAAACTGAATTTATGGTTGATGGGAGGGAAGGCTAGGGGGGTGGGATAGTTAGGGAGTTTGGGATAGACAGGTATACACTGCTATATTTAATATGGATGACCAACAAGGCCCTACTGCATAGCACATGAAACTCTGCTCAAAGTTCTGTGGCAGCCTGGATGGGAGGGGAGCTTGGAGGAGAATGGACACATGTATATGCATGGCTGAGTCCCTTCACTATCCACCTGAAACTATCACAATATCGTTAATCAGCTATATGCCAATACAAAGTAAAAAGTTGAAAAGAAAAAAATTGAGCAGCTTGAGCTCGGCCAAAATCTCTTATTTACTCATCTTCAGTCTCCCCACAATACACAAAGTAGCTTGAAAGAGTAGATTTCAGTTAGCAAACGTAAGTTAATAAATAAACCTACATAAAAACTCAGATTTGAGAACATATTTTATCTTACTTGCAGAGTATGCAGACAGATCTCCAAAACTGACAAAATTGAAATTACTTTCTTACCAAAAGGTTACTATTTGCATTTTAATCAGCCAGCAAAGTTTTGCAAAATCTTTGAAGATGAAGCACCTTACTGAGGCCACGAGGGGAAAATAAATTGGGTGCAAAGAGCCTTCAAAGAAGGTGATCCAAGCTATCTTTAATTCCCCTCAATGTTTCAAGCTGCTTCAGAAATGCTACTGAGTTTCAGGGTGAAACAAGGAAATCTCCATCCCCTCTAGCTAACTATTTCACTGACCCTTCTTAAAATATGCTCTTCTCTTAGAAATTCAGTATTTTGTACTTAGAGGTGACCTTGCATTTTCTACTATAATATTTTGTAGACAAGAAAATAGTCTTTGATTGCCAGGTTTTAAACAGTTCTTGTAGAGAAGAAAAATAAACTCAGCCTGAGTTTCTCTTGTCACCCTGCTTATTTAACTTATATGCAGAGTACATCATTAGAAACGCTGAGCTGGAGGAAGCAAAAGCTGGAATCAAGATTGCTGAAAGAAATATCAATAACCTCATATATGCAGATGACACCACCCTTATGGCAGAAAGTGAAGAAGAACTAAAAAGCCTCTTGATGAAAGTGAAAGAGGAGAGTGAAAAAGTTGGGTTAAAGCTCAACATTCAGAAAACGAAGATCATGGCATCTGGTCCCATCATTTCATGGGAAATAGATGGAAAAACAGTGGCTGACTTTATTTTAGGGGGCTTCAAAATCACTGAAGATGATGACTGCAGCCATGAAATTAAAAGACACTTACTCCTTGGAAGGAAAGTTATGACCAACCTAGATAGAATATTAAAAAGCAGAGACATTACTTTGTCAACAAAGGTTCGTCTAGTCAAGGCTATGATTTTTCCAGTAGTCATGGATGGATGTGAGAGTTGGACTATAAAGAAAGCTGAGCACAGAAGAATTGATGCTTTTGAACTGTGGTGTTGGAGAAGACTCTTGAGAGTCCCTTGGACTGCAAGGAGATCCAACCAGTCCATCCTAAAGGAGATCAGTCCTCGGTGTTCATTGGAAGGACTGATGTTGAAACAAACTCCAATCCTTTGGCCACCTGATGCGAACAGCTGACTCATTGGAAAAGACCTGATGCTGGGAAAGATTGAGGGCAAGAGGAGAAGGGGACGACAGAGGATGAGATGGTTGGATGGCATCACCAACTCAATGGACATGGGTTTGGGTAGACTCTGGCAGCTGGTGATGGACAGGGAGGCCTGGCATGGTACAGTTCATGGGATCACAAAGAGTTGGACACGACTGAGCGACTGAACTGAACTGAGCTTCTCTTTCCATTTATTTTCCTAGATTTCACCTCTAACAGGCATTTCTAGCTATACTCTCCAAAGGTTAAAATGACAAAAGAAATGAAAATGCAGTTTTGGGACATACTAATGCAATGATTTTTAATAGTACATCAGCAATTTCTCTGAATAGTCTAACTGGCTTTAAGGACTCCCTAGAGTAATGAAATATAAAACTTGTTTCTTTAAACTTCATTTTACTTTGTATTACACCATATTCTTGCATTTCATATTAATGTGGCTTGTTAGAATTATTTAGAATATAAGTTTATTTGACATGAAATATGAGTCTGGACTATTTCTAAAGGTTGTTTTCAAAGTTTTCTATAAAACTACCCTGTACACAGTTGACAGAGAGATATTAATAAATCTTGTGTTAGTAAAATGCTTTTCTTTTAAAGTATTTACAGTAGTGTTGAGAACAACTGCTATTCAAACAGTGATACAAGAAGAAATAATATGATACTAAATTTTTCTTTTATAAAAATTGACAACAGCCATTAGGGATTCAATACCTTTTGCACTGAGTAGTCTTCCACTTGAATGCATATGCAACAAAACAACGGACTGTTTATCTTTACAGTTTTACTAGTTGTCATAATTCCGTTTCTTCAGTTACTAAGAGAATTCTCAAAGTGGTCCCTTTAGATGAATCAGGGAGAAAATCATTCATGGGTCAATTACAACTAAACCACTGTGGGTCAGGATGTGGTCAACTCTGGCTCATATTACTGACACAGCCGTGTAAAACCAAGTCAGTTCCTCTGCTGCCAACTTCTAGTATCCCCTAGAAAACCAAACAGGAAGGGTACCAAACAGAATCTCCATTGCAACCTATCCCCTGAAAGGCAAATTTCAATCATTCTGTGATGCATATGTTTATATTGTCTTTAAACACTGTCTCCAGACTTAGGTCCTAATGGTACAGAAGTACCTAGTACAAACAGCAGGCTTTTTAAAGACTTTTTTAATTTTTGAGTTTTTTCCTAAAAGAAACTGAGAGCATGATCATGTTCTTTGTAATTAATGTTTCTCAAATTAGAAAGTCATTCATTTCCTGAAAAATCTCCTTTCCCAGCACTAAAACAGGAAATAGCCACTGTCTAGACTTTTTCTGCCACTACCAAGTGAAATTTAAATACTAACAATGAAAAGTATTAGGACTTTTATGATTCATTAGTTAGTTAAGTACTTTTCTTTGGAGAATCTAAAAACTTTTCAAATGTAGAATCACACAGGTTCTCCTTTCTAAGTGAGAAAAGCAAAAGCCAGCTTATCAAATTTGACCTCTTGAGAGAGCCAAAGGGTAACTCAAACCCTGAAAGATGATTTGCCAACATCATGAGAAGCAATATAACTCAAACAAATCCACAATCCCCCGTGGTGGGCTTCTTCAGAAATATGTTGGTCCTTTAAGCAGTTTAGATGCTAGGTATTTTCATCTTTAATTAATGGGCCAATTTCAGCCACTGAGGAAAGAAAACCTTAAGCATCACATACAAATTTGGGGATACAAGAATTATTACATGCATAGCTAAATTCCATTTATGAATGACTTTTTGTTCTTTGAAAAATATAATTGGAAGAAGCAGCCCTCAATTTCAAACAGAAATACTGCTTCTGTTTTCCTTCCCTGATGATGCTAAATTGCAAAGTATTTTAATTAGAATGACAGTTTCCTTCCACATTCATTATGAACCAAATGATTCCTATGATTGTTAGGGGAAGCACACTGATTGAAACCGCCCACCCTGGCCAGGCACCATTTGCATGAGTTGTTTTACGAGAGGAGGTCCTGGTAAGGAACACGAAACTAATAAGCCTCCATGAACTGGAAGATTTCAGGAAAGGTCAAAATGAGACACCACATGTCCAACCACCTCCCAGAATCCTTCTCTCTGGCATTCATCTTGGCTGAACAAGGTGTGCACCACCAGGAAGGACTCTTGAGTTAGAATGATTGGCTAAAGACAATCCGGAAACTAATCCCATCACCATAAAAATGTGAGACTGCAAGCCATGTGACAGAGCTGTTCTCCTGGGTTCCCTTACCCTGCTGCTCTCCACCCGGATGCTCTTTCCCAATAAAATCTCTTGCTTTGTCAGCACATGTGTCTCCTCAGACAATTCATTTCCGAGTGTTTTAGACAAGAGCCCAGTTTCAGGCCCTGGAAGGGGTCCTCCTTCCTGCAACATGATCACTAAGGACCAACACAGCTTTTGGAAGAAAGTACCAAAATTTTTTCCATAAATCTAGTCATAGCTAACAATGTTATTCTCTAAATGTTCATCACTGGTTCATCCCCCTGTCATTGCCAGAAGCCTTTCCATTTGCCCCACTCAATCCTAGCTCTACATAACCTATCCTTTGACTCCCACCCTTAATGCAGCCAAATTGGATTTTTGGCGCCCATCTGTATGGAAGAAGTGGAGAAGATAAGTGGCCTGAAGTGGACAGAGCTTGAGGTGCAATCTTAATATATTTCTGATGCCCTTCAAACACAGGTTCTTCTATCTTTAATAAAAGAAAATAGCTAAGCAAGTGGAGACTACAGAGAGAAATAACATCTGAAAATTATTATTAAACTTGAACCTTTTGTTGAACATTTAAAATATACTTATTATTTAGGGAACAAGGTTTACAAATTGTGTCAATATTCTGCTTTTTTCATTACTGTGCATAAAACCCTTCATGTAGCTAACTCTCCTGTCTTTTGTCTGAGTCCCAGGGCCTCATTTAAATGAGGATATCTCATCTTCATCCTAAGATGAAGCCACAACATGGCTGCAGCCTAAACTGTCATCTTTCTCTTAGAACCCATGCCCCTGAATTTACTAAACTACAACCTTAATGCACAGATGGAACCCTTTCCAAGGGAACTTACTGTAAACTCTTTGGAGGGAAGAAACCATAATTTAGACTCTTTATCCCTCATAGAAACTAGTCTTTAATACTTTACAATAAGAAATTTCTCAGTAAATACTTGTCAAGAGGTATATGAAAAATAGTTGAATATGTAACTTAAAAATTTGGCTAAATTTGCACACCTTGATTATTTGGGTGGCTGTTTTTAATACACTATGATTCCTATAATACATACTTGCTTTATAAATCCTTACCAGAGGTAATGAAATTTTGGCAAACTTAAATTAAACCTCTTTTTATTTCCTCTACATTTTCTAAGATGAAAGTGACAATTAGTCAGTTGGACAAATAAACATGGATTGTTTACGAACAGTATAATTTGAATAGGTGAAACAGAGAATGATTTTTAAAAAAACAAAAATAAAATTCATGAGTTTAAGCACTATTTAGTTTTCTACCAGCAGAAGCTAAAACTTTTATTTCTGTAGATATATAAAACAACTGTTTAAAACTTTAGTTTGTAAAATGCAATAATTTACAATTTCCATTTTCCCAGGTTAAAAAAAAATGTCATGTAAACCATGTGGGTAATAGGTAGATTTGAATTTACAATGCCCTAATGTTAAGCTATTTTTTACTAGCTCCTGCAGAAGTCATTTAAAAACTGTCTAGCTGAAAAAAATAAGTTAATATTTTCAGAACATTCCATATATACAGTAATAGTCTGAAGTCAGATACTTTACATACATTATCTCATCTTATCCTCCCTAAAGCACAGTAAAGGCTTAGTTTCATTTTAAAGGTAAGGAGATTGATGCTCACAGAAGTTAGACAATTGGGTCTAAATTACTAGTTAGAGAATGACAGAAACGGTTTGATTCTAATTTCTGATTTTTCCCACCTTCTTGTGCTGCTCATATTACTATCAATTTTTAGCACTATTGAAAATAGCCTTCACAAATTCACAAAAACAGAAAGTAGAATGGTGGTTGCCACAAGTGGGAGGGAGAAAAGAATGGGGAGTGACTGTTTAATGGGGAAGAACTTTTAATTTGGAATGATGAAAAAGTTCTGATGATGGACAGTGGTAATGACCGCACAATAACATGAAAGTACTTAATGCCAATAAACTGTATATTTAAAAATAGTTAAAATCGTGAATCTATGTTTTGAGGGGGCTTCCCTGGTGGCACTAGTGGTAAAGAACCCACTTGCCAATGCAGGAGATGTACGAGACACAGGTTCCATCCCTGGGTTGGGAAGATCCCTGGAGGAAGGAATGGCAACCCACTCCAGTAATCTTGCCTGGAGAATCTCATGGACTGATGAGCCTGGCGGGCTACAATCCACAGGGTCTCAAAGAGTTGGACAGGACTGAAGCAGCTTAGGACATATATTTTACCACAACAAAAAGAAAATATCATTCAACATCATACCCATTTTGTTGGTTTCCTACAAATTCTATGATTTTAATATAGAGTTCAGAAGGCTTTTAAATCATGGATATTTCAATTGTATGATTGTCATTTGAGAGATTTCAAGATACTATCTGAAGTTGTATACTGAAATAATGATAAACATGTTTAAATACAAATATTATATCACTGTAATTGATACTATTTTACACCACTCATTAGAATCACATTAGATTCTTTCATAGAGTTTGTTTTTAAAATATAAGATGTAGACTAAGGAAAAAACTCTGAAAAAAATTAGTCCCTTTATTAATATAATCCAACATCAGCATGTTTAATTAAATTGATTAATTAGTAAATAAGCCCTTATCTTTTTAAATAATAGCTCTTGGTCTGTGTTTCTGTTATTTATCAAAATATCTTTATTCTTGAATGTTCTAAATTGGTATTACTATCAGGTTTCCTTTTAAAGAAAGGTTCTATTAGAGCAGAAAAGACAAAAAAGATATTAAAAATAAAATAATCAAGCTAAGTCATTTCAATAATTCTCAAGAAATTATTTTAACCAGTATAGCTTACAATGTTTTTCATATTCATATTTTAATAGTTCTGGTTTTATGTTTTTTGTGACTGTCAGATTTTATGCATTTATATTTATAAATGAATGAATGGATGAAGATCATTCATGTGAATGATCATATGAAGATCTCATACGTGGTACCTGCCAAATTATTAATGAGGGCTAGGTCATAAAGGGTAACTACCGTCATTCATGGGGGAAAAATTGTGTCCTATAGCATGGAAAGAGCACTGGATGATGGATGCCTGCTGCAGAAGAGGCAAAGGCCAGCCAAGCTAAACAAACAAGCAGAAGAGTGTGCAGTTCAAATCATGGCTGCCTCCCAGCTCCATGGTACAAGCACAGTAATTCAGTCTTAACAAGAAAGTTAAAAGCAAAGCATTATTAATCATGCAGCAAACAAAAACATTTGGTTAAACTAATAACACCATTTAAAATCGGATAGCTAAAATCTATGTGGTTTTTGAAAATTTGAAAGTCCAAAATACCTAACTAGAAATGAAAAAAATTCAATTTACTGAGTTAAATTCTAAAGGTAAAATAAAAGATGTATTTTAATGACTCTAATAGTGCAAAACCTCATTATATACTACAGGATAGAAAATGCAAAACATAAGAATTATTTTTTTTTTTGACTGTACTACATAGCTTCAGGATCTCAGCTCCCTGACCAAGGATTGAACCCAGGCCACAGTAGTGAAACCCCAGAACCCTAACCACCAGGCAACCAGGAACCCCCTAGAATCACAGTACTTTTAATTTATCTAACACCAACACCAGTATGTGGGAATTATTGATAAAGTATAGCTCTTAAGACTAATCCCTGGGTTCAGATACAAGCTCTAGACTGACTTAGCAGCTTGGTGACCAAGATATTCTTTATCTGATTCTGGAGACATTTTACAGAAAAATTAGTTTCATAAGAAAAATATTCCTTTACTGTTACCTTGTGGCTCAGCTGGTAAAGAATCTGCCTGCAATGTGGGAGACCTGGGTTTGATCCCTGGGTTGGGAAGATCCCCTGGAGAAGGAAAAGCTACACACTCCAGTATTCTGGCCTGGAGAATTCCATGGACTATACAGTCCATGGGGTCACAAAAAGTCAGACACCACTGAGCCACTTTCACTTCCACTTACTGTTACCTATGTTTTTACCCAATCACCTACAGCTAGGATTGCCAAACTTAACAAATACAAGATGCCAGTTAAATTTGAATTTCAGATAAACAATGAATAATCTTTGCATAGGACATACTTATAATGAAAAACTACATGCTGCTTATGTGAATTTTTACAGTTTCATTGAAAAATAATTGATATACATCACTGTATAAGTTTAAGGTATACAGTATATTTATAGAATTATTTTAAGAAGGGTAAAGGTACTCTGTTTCCATTTATTCTTGATACGCTACTTAAGGAACATAACAGCTTTTAGTATGTTCTTTTACCCAAATCATAGTAATTAGAATAGCCAATTATTGGCTTATGTACATAATTATAACAGTGATCAGAGCAATCAATATTTTGCCCGAACATGTGCATTTCACATTACCCTGTGGATACTTTTACAAAGGTTTGTTTAACATGGTAAAGCTATGAGAAGATTTAAAAGATGTATCTTTAAACATCTAAATTACCATTATTGAATGTCTTTCCAAAATCCATACTTGATTATTAAGTCATAATCACCCAGACATTAGAATTTTTAAATCCTCAATGGCACTCCACTCCAGTACTCTTGCCTGGAAAATCCCATGGATGGAGGAGCCTAGTAGGCTGCAGTCCATGGGGTCGCTAAGAGTCGGACACGACTGAGCGACTTCACTTTTCACTTTTCACTTTCATGCATTGGAGAAGGAAATGGCAACCCACTCCAGTGTTCTTGCCTGGAGAATCCCAGGGACGGGGGAGCCTGGTGGGCCGCCGTCTATGGGATCGGACAGAGTCAGACACGACTGAAGCAACTTAGCAGCAGCATGCTAAATAACAATTCTACTTAATCAAACATACATTGAACCAGAAAAAATTAAAACACTGAATTCAATTTTAAAATTCAAAGCTATTAAATAAAATGTTTTGTACATTTTGTTTTTTACTGTCAGTTTTCTTAAGTTTTGAGTTCAAAGGTAATTTTGACGATCAAAATACCTCTACAATGTAAGATAATCCTTTATGTAGTATTTATACTATTCCAAAGATATTCAACAAAAGGTATCAGATAAACCAACCAATCTCTTGCACAAAGTTTCACACAGTATCACTGAAATATTGATATTTTCAAAAACTCTATCTATTCCAAACTAAAGATAGGCAGTGCCAAAGAATGCTCAAACTACCGCACAGTTGCACTCATCTCACACGCTAGTAAAGTAATGCTCAAAATCCTCCAAGCCAGACTTCAACAGTACGTGAACCGTGAACTTTCAGATGTTCAAGCTGGATTTAGAAAAGGCAGAGGAACTAGAGATAAAATTGCCAACATCTGTTGGATCATCAAAAAAGCAAGAGAGTTCCAGAAAAACATCTACTTATGCTTTATTGACTATGCCAAAGACTTTGACTGTGGATCACAATAAACTATGGAAAATTCTTCAAGAGATGGGAATACCAGACCACTTGACCTGCCTCCTGAGAAATCTGTATGCAGGTCAAGAAGCAACAGTAGAACCGGACATGAAACAACAGACTGGTTCCACAATGGGAAAAAACTACGTCAAGGCTGTATATTGTCACCCTGTTTATTTAACTTATACGCAGAGTACATCATGAGAAATGCTGGACTGGATGAAGCACAAGCTGGAATAAAGGTTGCCGGGATAAATATCAATAACCTCAGATATGCAGATGACACCACATTTATGGCAGAAAGCAAAAAAGAACTAAAGAGCCTCTTGATGAAAGTGAAAGAGAAGAGTGAAAAAGTTGGCTTAAAACTCAACATTCAGAAAACTGAGATCATGGCATCTGGTCCCATCGCTTCATGGTAAATAGATGGGTAAACAATGGAAACGGTGAAAGGCTTTATTTTGGGGGGCTTCAAAATCACTGCAGATGGTGACTGCAGCCATGAAATTAAAAGACACTTGCTCTTTGGAAGAAAAGTATGACCAACTTTTAGCATATTAAAAAGCAGAGACATTACTTTGCCAACAAAGGTCCATCTAGTCAAAGCTATGGCTTTTCCAGTAGTCATGTATGGGTGTGAGAGTTGGACTATAAAGAAAGTTGAGCGCCAAAGAATTCTTGAGAGGCCCTTGGACAGCAAGGAGATCCAACAAGTCCATCCTAAAGGAAATCAGTCCTGAATATTCATTGGAAGGGCTGATCCTGATGCTGAAACTCCAATACTTTGGCCACCTGATGCGAAGAACTGACTCATTTGAAAAGACCCTGATGCTGGGAAAGATTGAAGGTGGGAGGAGAAGGGGACAACAGAGGATGAGATGGTTGGATGGCATCACCAACTCAATGGACGTTGAGTCTGAATAAGCTCCAGGAGCTGGGGGTGGACAGGGAGGCCTGGCGTGCTGTGGTCCATGGGATCGCAGAGTCAGACATGACTGAGCGACTAAACTGAATGAAAACAAATCTTCAAACAATTATAACAATACCACAGAAAAACAGTAGCAGAAAAATTTTCACTATTTCATCCCTATAGCATGATCTAAATGATTCAAACTCAAATTATTAACAATATTTATCACGCTAGATACAAAATGTTAGCTTTATATATACTTTTTAATCTCAGAGTAGTAGAAATGTAGACTTTTGACCACACAAAGATCAGTAAGCTAAAACAGAAAACAGTTACATTCCCTGTGAGTCATCATATTCCATTGACTAAAACTCACAATTTAAGGAAATTCTGTAGCCAACTAAACACTTAATAACAGTGCCATGGCCATTTGGGGAACTTTGGAAAACAATGTAAACCTTAAAGAGTGAATATCTGGCAACTTTTCTGAACTAGATCATAATCTCAGGAAACAACAAACTTAAGATCCAACAGAATCCTTTTTCATATGCTACCTTGAGTTATTTTTCAAAAATCACCCCTCAAAAAGGTTTTTCAAGCATTTACTGGATTTAATAATTTCTTAATCTGTATCATGGTATTCATTATCCATTTAATTGTCAGCACCTACCCATACTTATTATATCCTCTTGTCAAATATGAGTTTCTCTCCCTTCTCACCTCCTTGTTTAATGCTCCTAAAAACTTTTTTTTCCAATTATGCCACTTCCAGAGAAGCCATATGAGAGATAAAAATAGCTAATATATATTCATCAGCTATCAGGAGGGCCCTATGCTGTGTATATAGTGTCATCTCATAGAACGGAATGAGGAGGGCAACACAACTCACTCCAGTATTCTTGCCTGGAGAATCCCCATGGACAGAGGAGCCTGGCAAGCTACAGTCTGTGGGGTTGCAAAGAGTCAGACACGACTGAGAGACTAAGCACAGAACAGCATACCACAGAACAGAATATGAGCATAGGAAATGGTAGGAGATGGAACTGGACAGATAAGGGAAGATCTATGTTGTATCAGAATTTCCTGAGTTAAATGAAAGGGTTTGTACTTCACTCGTGGGCCACTGAGAAGTCATCAAAGTTTTAAGGACAGAAATGATACAAATAGATTTGCCTTTTAGAAATAGGATTCTAGCTACTCTTCTGGATAACAGATTAGGAAAAAGAAGTGGTGGGAGGCAGAAAGTCAGTGAGGAAGATGCCATGGGTAATAGAAGCTAAGTGTAGAAGTAGCCAGCAGTATTAATAGAATAGCAGTGAGAACTATTCAGGAGACAGAATCAAGAGAACACGGTAATAGATCAGATATGATGGGAGAGAGAAGGAGGGAGCAAAGATGACATCCAGGTCACTAGCAATGACAACCAGGGGGACGGTAGTGCTATTCATGAGATCAGGAACACAGAGAAGGACAAAGCCGGGGGTATGGCAGTGTTCAGCAAACACATATACAGACATGGATGCATTCATTTATCCAATAAGCATTTTTAAGCATCTAGCTCAGATCTAAACCCTCTTATAACAACCACTTTCTATTGGGGATTATTATTTTATTTCAATTCAGTTCAGTCACTCAGTCATGTCCGACTCTTTGCGACCCCATGAATTGCAACAAGCCAGGCCTCCCTGTCCATCACCAACTCCCGGAGTCTACTCAAACTCATGTCCATTGAGTCAGTGATGCCATCCAGCCATCTCATCCTCTGTCGTCCCCTTCTCCTCCTGCCTCCAATCCCTCCCAGCATCAGTCTTTTCCAATGAGTCAACTCTTTGCATGAGGTGGCCAAAGTACTGGAGTTTCAGCTTTAGCATCATTCCTTCCAAAGAAATCCCATGGCTGGTCTCCTTCAGAATGGACTGGTTGGATCTCCTTGCAGTCCAAGGGACTCTCAAAGAGTCTTCTCCAACACCACAGTTCAAAAGCATCAATTCTTTAGCGCTCAGCCTTCTTCACAGTCCAACTCTCACATCCATACATAACCACAGGAAAAACCATAGCCTTGACTAGACGGACCTTTGTTGGCAAAGTAATGTCTCTGCTTTTGAATATGCTGTCTAGGTTGGTCATAACTTTCCTTCCAAGGAGTAAGCGTCTTTTAATTTCGTGACTGCAATCACCATCTGCAGTGATTTTGGAGCCCAAAAAAATAAAGTCTGAGACTGTTTCCACTGCTTCCCCATCTATTTGCCATGAAGTGATGGGACTAGATGCCATGGTCTTCGTTTTCTGAATGTTGAGCTTTAAGCCAACTTTTTCACTCTCCTCTTTCACTTTCATCAAGAGGCTTTTTAGTTCCTCTTCACTTTCTGCCATAAGGGTGGTGTCATCTGCATATCTGAGGTTATTGATATTTCTCTCAGCAATCTTGATTCCAGCTTGTGCTTCTTCCAGCCCAGCGTTTCTCATGATGTACTCTGCATATAAGTTAAATAAGCAGGGTGACAATATACAGCCTTGACGTACTCCTTTTCCTATTTGGAACTAGTCTGTTGTTCCAAATAGGAATAATTTTAGTACATTGGGTATAAAGTACGTCTGTGTCACTTCTGAATTTCTGTATTACAAAATATAATCTTGTCACAAATAACAGAAGCATCAATGAGCAGATGAATGAATCAATCATTAAAAATAAGTTTGCCAAGTATATCATGGCATGAAAAAAATTTGATCAGTATTGCCAAAAGGCTATTAGCAGAGTCCAATTTCAATGGCCTTGGCTCCAACAGAGACATTCAACATATATCTAAAGATTTAATAATATAAAAACATTGAATAATGAGATACCATGTCCACCTCCTTCCCGGCTCTGGCATATGTGGTATTATTATGTATCAACTCAAGTTTTCATTTGAATGAAAAAGTCAAAATCTATAATAACTAAGAAATTTCTTTATATATAATTACCTAAAGATTTAACACTGTTTTTATTTTAGTTGTAGCTCACAGAATAAGGCTGTACATAGATGTCAGAGCTCAGATGCCACACATGGTCCACATCCACACACATTAACCTAAACAACTGTGGGCAAGGTATCCTCAGATAACAGAAGGAGATAATGTGACTGAATGAATGTCATACACAGTTTGCTGAAGAAATGGTGGCAGCCAGTAGGACTGCTTCTTATAACACTAGTACACTGCTCTTGGAAGGCTGGGTGAAAAACCACTCAGAAGGAAATACTGACCACAGCTACCAGGAATGCATATAAACCATGTATTTAAATTTTTTGTAGTTACAGACTTTCCACCACTGACCAATAGGCAGAATTTTTAATAGAGGAGCTGCTAGTTAAATGGATTGCCAAATCCTCTCTTTTTCAGGTATATCTTGAAATATATCTCAAATATATCCATAGATATAGTTATTACATTCCTCACCACCAGTCCTTATAGCAAATTTGCAAAACAGCCATTAAATCCCATTTTATCAACAAAGAAGCTGAGGCTTAGAAAAGTTTTAAAACTTGCTCATGATCACACAGTTAGTAAGCAGCAAAGACGAGATGCCAGGATCCCAGATCAAATTCTCAAGTTTGCATTTCCTTCTCTGCCCAAGCTGTCACCCAAAGATTTAAGTTCCTACTAAGGAAAGTAAACCTAGCAACAGCAGACTGCATTAACTCAGATAAAGGCTTCTTCCGAGACTATGTAAGAAAAAAAGTCATCTTGACTCAATCTTGGGAGAGAAATAAATCAAATTATGTGTTCCTACTAAGTGTTAGTAGGAACACAAGTAAAGTCTAATACGTGGTGTCTCTCTCTCAGAGTTGGTGAGATGAGACTAACAAAGAATAAATAAAGGATGATGCATTTCCCAGCATATTTTCTAATTTAGTTCCTTCTTGTTGAAATCAAGGTTATAGCTGATATAATCTTGTAGAATATAACACATAGCAGAATACTTCCTTTATGTTCTACAGAAAAGGTTTACAGCATCATCCAACAACACAGGACTACTCAATTAAGTTTACTGGGGGTGGCGGCTTGGATTGGACCCAATGTCATTCAGCAGCAATACATTATCTTTAATTCAGATTAAATCCATGATTGGTCTACACAAGAATTCCAGGCAAACTTCCAATTCTTTCAGAGTGCTTAATAAAGGAAGCTGCAGATCCAACAATTCCACATCTGGGTATTTTTATCTGAAGGAAACAAAAATATCTCAAAAAGATATCTATACTCCCATGTTCATTGCAGCATTATTTACAGTAGCTAAGATACAGAAACAACCTAAGTGCCCATCGATGGAACAGATAGAGAATTTGTGGTATATATACCACAGAATACTATCTGGCCATAAAAAAGGCATTCCTGCCATTTATGACAACATGAATGGACCTAGAGGGTATTATGCTAAGTGAAATAAGTTAGAGAAAGACAAATACCATATGATATCATTTATATGTGGGCTTCCCAGGTGGTTCAGTGGTAAAGAAACACCTGCCAATGCAGAAGACAAAGGACACCAGGCTTTGATCCCTGGGTTGGGAAAGTCCCCTGGAGAAGGAATAGGCTACCCACTCCAATATTCTTGGGCTTCCCTAGTGGCTCAGACAGTAAAGAATCCATCTGCCATGCGGCAGACCCTGGATTCAATCTTCCTCCAGGAAGATCCCTTGGAGGAGGACATGGCAACCAGTATTCTTGCCTGGAGAATCCAGTGGCCAGAGGAGCCTGGTGGACTACAGTCCATAGGGTTGCAAAATCTCCAACACAACTGAGTGACTGAGTATGCACACATATATGTGGAATAAAACAAACAAACAAAAAACCTGAACTCACAGATGCAGAGAACAGGTTTGACTGGTGGTTGCCAGAGATGGGGGTGGGGGTAGGGTGAAGATGTGAAATGAGGGGAATGGATGAAGGTAGTCAAAGGCACAAACTTTAAGTTATAAAATAAATAAGCCAGGGGATGTAACAGTAACTATAGTTAATAACACTGTATATTTGAAAGTTGCTAAGAGAATAAACTCCAGTACTTTGGACACCTCATACAAAGAGTTGACTCACTGGAAAAGACCCTGATGCTGGGAGGGTTTGGGGGCAGGAGGAGAAGGGGATGACAGAGGATGAGATGGCTGGATGGCATCACCGACTCAATGGATGTGAGTTTGAATGAACTCCGGGAGTTGGTGATGGACAGGGAGGCCTGGAGTGCTGCGATTCATGGGGTTGCAAAGAGTCGGACATGCCTGAGCGACTGAACTGAACTGAACTGAAGAGAATAAATCTTTGAAGTTCTTACAATGCAACTATATATGGTGATGTTAACTAAACTTCTTGTGGTGATTATTTCACAGTATACACACATATTGAATTATGTCATACACCTGAAACAAGAATGAGCGTGTACTCAATCTCTTCAGTCGTATCCTATTCTTTGCGGCCCCATGGGCTATAGCCCACCAAGGTCTTCTGTCTGTGGAATTTTCCAGGCAAGAATACTGGAGTGGGTTGCCATTCCTTCTCCAGGGCATCTTCCCTGGAGACCCAGGGATAGAACCCGCGTCTCCTGCATCTCCTGCATTGGCAAGCAGATTTTTTACCAATAGCACCATCTAGGAAGCCTGAAACAAGAATAGTGTTATGTGTCAATTATATCTCAATTTAAAAAACAAACATAACAACATGATACCAAAAATTATAATAACAGATTTAAATCTAAGGAGTATTAAGAGAGGTGGAAAATGTTATATCCTTTATATCCTCTTCCACCCACTGACCTGCGTCTCACTCATAAGAACCTGGTAGGTGACAACACCTAAGAAAGAAGATCAGGAAGAAGCTCCTCAGAGTGTCAGCAGCCTTGACTGTAAGCCTGAAGAAAGAAATAGATAGCACTGCCCCTTAACTATACTATTACAACAAATTAATAGCTGCCAATTTCATGGTTAACTTCTTTTCTAAATTTTAAGGATTTATTATAAGAGTGGTCATTATTTATTTAAGGCCTGCATTTTTACAGAGCATTACACCCTCTCTTTTAGAGACCACAAACTGAACAGTTTGAATGAGTTCTTGCTTTTAAGGAATTTACAATCTAACAAGGAAAACAGAAACTTAAACATACAGAAAACCTGAGTCTGAGTCAGACATGATTTTTTAAATACTTTTAGTCAAGTTTTTATTCACATTTTGTTTATATTCACAGAATTTCCCAAAATGAGCCTAATTCCAGGAGAAAAAAAAAAGTCAGAATTAGCTGTAAGAGATCTTTGTTTAATAAAAGCAAAGATTTCATTGAATTGTAAGGTGAAAATGAAATGTGAAAGATTTAGCTAAATTAATGAGGAAGCTATTTCTAACAGATGCCTTTACCAAGTTTTAGGTGTCCCTTCAGGCTAAGTGCCAAGGTGGGGGCTATGGAAGCTTTTCCTAAAATGCAATCAACTTGAAGCAAGAAAAAAGTTCATTAATATGAGATTTTTAGAGCAGAGGCCGAGCACATAGCACTACGCCATAACAGAGTAAGTATGTAAAAATCATTTGGTAAACTAAGTGGAGCTACATTAAATTCATGAATAGCTCATTCTTTTATTCTAGAATTTGAGGAAGTTGAAATCCATCTTTGCACACACTTGACCCTCTAGCAAAAAAACTGTGCAACTGTCTTGACAAGAAGGAGCAAAAATGGTAACAATTACAAACTCTGCTGGTTGGTTTACAGAACTTTTCTGGTAGAGAGAGGAAGGTTTCTTTTAATAACTACTGACTAAATCAACTAAAATCACCCTATTTAAGAAAAGTACAATGACTTTATATATCATTTAAAATTTAACGCAGCTGCCACAGCAAGCCTGCCTTCAATCAACCCATCAGATCCTCCCAAATTCAGAAGCATAGCGTGTGGAATACAAGGACAATTTGCTAAACTGCTGTCAATGAAATATGTTGAGTTATTTTTTTTTTAACCTCCAGAAGGAAAATTCCTGTGATAATTATAGTCATAGAAATATAATCTCCAGAAAAATGGAGCTAAAACACTCTACTATAGTGGACCACAGTGCCCCTAGTATAGTAACCAATGTTGTAGTCAAAGGGCATTTTAAATTAAACACTGCCAAATCAGAACATGCCACTTATTTGCTGTGTGAATATGAGCACATGATTTAACCCATCTGTCCCTCAATCTCATCTATGAAAATAGGGTAGACGTCACCCATTTCATAAGCCTAGTGAGAATTTCATGAGTTAAAACATATCAAGTGCTTAGGACTGTGTCTGGAAACTGGTGAGCACTTAAATATCAGGGGTCATTACCGCAGTGGAGTGTGGGAGGAGACTTCCATATAACTCCCTTCAAGTATGTCAAGAGTTGTCACATGAGAACTTAAACTTACTCTTTCCAGTTCCTGAGACAGAAATTGGACTAAGAAATGCATCATGGAAGAATTTGATTTGGGCTCAACATAAGTTTTTCAAACAACAGAAGCAACCTGAAAATGAAATTGGCTCCTTTGTAAGAGAAGGAGCCCCTTGCTGAGTGGAGGCCAGTATCCCCTCATCCACAGGGGTTCTTATTCTGGTGCTTTTACGGCACCTGACACCCAGCAAAGGCTCACCTGAGACAGACCATCAGACTCTTTCCCACAAATACAGTTGTTACTCAGGATCTTGTTTGGGGTTTCTCTGTATTTCACATGTGGTACGAATTTTGAGTCAGGATGCAAAGTGCAGTTCATGTGTATGAAAAATAATTGTGAAGTTAACTGGTTCATTACAGGTATTGGAATAAGACCTAGTAGTACACGAGCCATGTTCTTATCAGTTGCCCTAACCAGATCAAACAATAGGAACTCCAAAATAGATCAGAGTAATGTTTAATTCCCTCATATCACAAAACACTTTGATTCCTTCTTCAATTAAGAATATATTTCATGACTAATTATTTTAACAAAACTAACAGTCTCTTTTTCTTCATTTTACTAATAAGAATCTCCTAAACTTTAAGCTGAGCACATAACTACCTAGGTAGAGACTACATTTCCCAGCTGGTTGTAGCCATATCACCAATACACCAATGGAATAAAAGTAGAAGTGATACATGCAACTTACTGATAACTTCCTTAAAATAAAATTGTTTCCCTCCTTTCTTTTTCCCTCTTCGTATGGTACAGAAGGGGGATGTGATGGGGGGCCAGTTTAATCAAAGGGAGAAAACCATCCTAGAGAATGACCAAAAGGGAGACAAAAGGAAACTGGATCCCTGAACTTCTTTATGGATCAGAGTTACTTACTTAATTGAGAAGAACCAGCCTAGTTACAGAACGTTACTTATTAGAGATAGCTTCTAATATTGTTCCAGTCAACATATGTTTGCTAGAGCAACTTAGCTTCCCAATAAATGCAAGTGTTTATAAATATGGAGCGTGAACTCCCTCATTACAAAGGCTCAAAGATTCATGTATAAATATTCTCACTTAAATTCCTCTTTCAATAAAGACTTTTAATAGTGAAATTTAAAATTCTGATGTAGATCAAGCCAGTCACTAAAGCAAACAATGCTTTTGTTTGTACTACCAATGACACTTTCTAGAAGACGAAACAGAATGAAGGAAAACATCCAAATGACAAAAGAAGAGTATTTGAAGAAAACTACAAAGACAGTCCCTTGAGGGTCATAGCACTAAGATCCTTATAGGAATAAGACAAATAATCTCCCTTAGTCATCCACTTGTCCTTTAAAATGTTCAAGTCATTTTCAACTGTAAAATCTAAAAATCAAAACTGAAACCATGAATAAGAGTTCAGAAGGATTTAAGACATAATCAGATAAACACAAAGCTGAGCTTTTACGTTCATAAGAAGCCTCAGAACAATGTTTCGTTCCTCATAAGAAAGCAGATTTGTAAAAGATAATGACATATTACACATGGTTGTTAAAGGACTTAAATCACTGTTTGGTTTTCTCCAGACTTTTCTTGAAAGAGTTCAGAACAACAAAAATATCCAGTACAAAGTTTTTATGTTGTTCAAATAAATATCCAATATCTAGATCCAGGATTTTTTAAATTCTGATTCCATCTTTTTACATTTTATTTAATGCCACCCCATTCTCAGTTAATCCTAATGTCAGTGGTGAATGCTATTTTTCTCTTATGGCTTTTTTAATAGGCTTTATACAATGGAAAACATTGCATAAGCTGATATTACTGTCCATGAAACCATACAGCAATTGGTTCTCTATGATGTGAGCTTGCCTGGAAATTACTCTTTAATATATGCACCACTGAGAAAACTGGGTTTATTCTTATTTTAACAGTTTGCATTGCCATACAGGCTGGAAACTCCCTTTCTCTGACCCAGGTAAGGGTGTGTTTTATGTATGGCTATTTATGAGTAGCTTCTACAATATAATTCCTTTATTGAAACTTATTCAGTTAAGTTAAAAGGAGGTAAATTAAATAACTAATTTTACACACTAGCCATGAGGACTCATCAAAAAACTTCTTAAAGAAAAAAAAAAAAACCTACATTTTTAACCACAAAAAAAAATCTTCCTCAGTCTGGAACATCACCTCTTCTTCCTCATTATAATTTATATAAAGTTTTAAACTTTTAACAGTGAAGATAATAGAGGACATCTGCCCCAAAGACAGATCAGTTGAATCAATTTTCCCGGAGAGTTTTCAGAAGTACATTCTACTCAGAGTCAAGTCAAGGGCACAAGGATGTTGTGAGAACCTGAAAGTCATTCTTCAGTTCTTATGAAGAATATATTAAGAATAAAATCCAGATATCTGGATCCCCTTCTTTTTAAATCTTATGAAGTTCAGGTCATAAGAAGTTGGAAGACGTTGGTTCTCCATCAATTTGCTTTATGATTTAAGGAAATCAATAATCCCTCTAAGTCCATTTTCAGACCTGTTAAGAGGTAGATTCAACTATTATGAGGTAAACTGTAAGGATTCTTTTAGTTAATTGTCTACTAAAGCTCTATAGTTTAAAGTATAAAAAGTATATCATATTAAAGTAAAAATGCAGATTTAGTTAGAAATTAAATGCTCCTAAGATCCATAAACTATTTTATTAAAACTACTATTAAAATCCTAAATCTTAATCCAGTAGACTGTTATATTGTAACAAACTATATTTATATTTAAAGAATCTTAATAAAGTTCATTTAGAATGGGAAAAAATCATCACAACAACAATGACCTAGTTCTGAAACCAGGATATGATAGAATAATGGTCCCCAAAGATTTTTATGTACTATCCCTTAGAATTTGGTTTCATGGTTTGGTTCCATGACAGGTTCCACATTAGGTTCCATTTGGTTCCATATTAGGTTCCATGACAAAGAAGATTACAGATGGAATTAAGATTACTAATCAACTGACTTTAAAATAGGAAGATCATCTTGGATTATGCAGGTGAGCCCAATGTAATCACAAAGATACTTAAAGATGGAAGAGAGAGAAGAGTTAGCATGGGGCAGGGTAAGGTAGTATGATGTGAGAAAGACTTCACTGGTTGTTGCTGTCTTTGAAAACGGAAGGGGCCAGGATCCAAAGAATGTAGCAGACTCTAGAAGCTGAAAGGGGCAAGAAAATGGATTTTCCCCTAGCCCACCAGACTCCTCTGTCCATGGAATTCTCCAGGCAAGAATACTGGAGTTGATTGCCATTCCCTTCTCCAGGGGTCTCTCCAAACCAGGAACGGAACCCAGGTCTCCTGCACTGCAGGCAGATTCTTTACCACTGAGCCACCAGGGACACCCCAAAAGGAACACAGCCCTGCCAATACCTTAATTTTAGCACAGTGAGACACATTTCAGGCTGCAGACTTCTAGAACTATAAGATAACAAATATATACTGTTTAAAGACACTGTGATAATTTGCTAAAGCAACAATAGAAAACTAATATTTAGGGTTTCTAAAATGTAGCTTTTGAAGAGTAAGAAACCCAAACCTCCAAAGTATGCCAAAGCAATCCCCTCAAATCTATCATTGTGTGTTAGATCCTTCTGACTTTCAACTTAAATATGTGTCCCTAGCTCAGTTGATGATGGTTGCTTTAATCACAGAATAGTGAAAGGTTGAACCACCTTAACTTTGCTTTAACTCTGGCCCCATGCAACCAGATTAACATATCCTTAACTCATTGTTTTTTGGAAACCTGGGTTACTGGTGGTTGCAAATTTGAGGAATAAAGAAAATAGGGAGGAAAAAATTCTGCCTTCCCCCACCTCTACCCTACCAAACACAGACATACTTAATATCTGGGAGACGTGGAACATGTTTCTCTACCTCTCAGAGCTTTGGCTTCCTTATCTGTAAGGTTGAAATGATAACCACAGCCATGTTTTTCCAACTGCTATAAGAATTAAAAAAATAATGTAAGATCTTGACAATTTTGGGGCTTCTACACCATGAAATTGTAAAAAGAACCCTCCATAACCCTCCATAACCCATCCATGGTGCCATAAACAATACCTCTAATGGCTCCCTGGAAGAATGAGAGAGATGGTGGACAGCCATGCTTAATAAATGAAGGGGTAGAATTAGAGAATGATCTCAAGCTCTCCAATTCTATAATAATGTAATTGGATAATTAAGCAGCCTTAAGTTTCTGCAGTACAAACAAATGAGTTTGTTTGGTTTGGTTTGGTTTTTGCTGCACCACATAACATGTAGGGTCTTAGTTCCCAGACCAGGGATCGAATCCATGCCCCCTGCATTGGAAGCACTGGACAGCCAAGGAAGTCCAGTGAGCTTTATTTTTCCCACAACAGCTCCCTCCCAACTATGCCATCTCATATCCCCTTGCCCCTGGGTACTCCAGTTATTACTAATAACTGACCTCACTCAGATTTCACAATATAGCTCAGTTGGTAAAGAATCCACCTACAATGCAGGAGGCCTCGGTTGGATTCCTGGGTGAGGAAGATCCCCTGGAGAAGGAATAGGCTACCCACTCCAGTATTCTTGGGCTTCCCTTGTGGCTCAACTGGTAAAGAATCTGCCTGCAATGAGGGAGACCTGGGTTCAATCCCTGGGTTGGGAAGATCCCCTGGGAAAGGGAAAGGCTAACTACTCCAGTATTCTGGCCTGGAGAATTCCATTGACTGAATAGTCCATGGGGTCGCAGAGTTGGACATCACTGAGAGACTTTCACTTTTTTAAGTCCTTAAAAAACTCATTCCTATTCATTTAAAACTTCAATCTCAAGTTCATTTCAAGGTCTTCTTTCCATTCCATACCCCCAAAGCAAGCGAAAACAGTGGCGGTAGTTGCTGCAGTAGGGGGTAGGTCTAGTCTACCCACTTCTCTCTTTCTCTTCCTCCCTATACTTCCCTTCTAGGGTTGGGCTGGAGGATGGATAGGACAGGCCATGGTCTCTCTAAAGATGGCATCATAAGGATGCTGCAGGCCCCACTGGTTTGGGTTTCTCTGCTCCCCGGGTTAACACTGAACTATTGATTCTCTCTGTAAGGCAGGCATCCAAATGCTGACTCTGTGTGGAGATGTTGGTTCTCTACAGTGCTCTTCTTCCTATACATTCATCATACTGGTTTTAGAGATCTGGCTTGGACATGACCTCTTTCTCCCACCACTTACCCAGCCCCTGCCCCAGTCTTTTGTTACTAGAGTCCCTCTGTTCAAATGCCTTCTTTGGGTGGGGCACTAGCAACATCCTGGCCATCTTTGACAGTGTCACCTTTGTCCACACTCAGGAACTCGGACAGCATAAGAGCTCTGCTGGTCTGGCAATTCAGCACATTCCAGAGAAGAGATGAGCATCAGTCCCAGCTTACAGGGAGACTTGGTGGAGAGGGGAATTGTTGGATGCTACCACCATTACCTGCCCAATCTTTACTAATGATTCTCTTGAGTCCTTTCTCTCTCAGCTTCAAAAGAGTCATGAGCTCTTCCACCCAAAATTAGGAAAGTAGAAGGAACAGGCTCCCTTCCAAGGTCACCTCCTCCCTGGAAGTCCTCCCCTTGTTCAGTCTGGGAAAGTGGGGTGGGCAAGAGCAGCAGTGAAGGCTGCCTCTCTGCAAGACCATTAGGAGTGTCTGAACACAACAGTTCACAGTCCCCCTGCGTCTGTGAATCATAGAGTCTTTTGTTTTAAGCTGTGACAGCTAATACCAGCGCTCACAACTATTTCCATTCTGTTATACCAATTTCTACGATGTCTTGTTTCCCAGAAGCCATTTCTCTGTATTGGTGACCCTGTCATGCTGATGGAGGAACTCTGACGAATTCTTCCTAGGGCTAGGGCTAGGAAAACAGAAAAAAAAAAAAAAACAGACATAACTTGTCTTTAATGCTAACCATTCCCAACAACCGAGACCAGTTCTTTCTAGATCCTTTCCAGGAATCTCTAGGTTCAAGGGCCCTGTGCTGAGTATTCACCATTAGTTGTTATGAAGTGAGGTGTTAGTTAAAAGACTCTCCAGAACCAAAATGCCAACAAAATCCCCAAACTTTGTATTTCCAAATGTACAACTTCTGGCAGAATGATCCAGGTAAAGAACTATTTATTGAAACATTACTGTGCCCATTTATAAACATGGTCCTTTCTGATTCCTTTCTCTTTAGCACACATTGATCCTCTTTCTCTTCTCCCCAAACCATAGAAATCTCAACTTCTGGTGTAACTTAACTGCTAATACTTTTGACTTCTCATAGCCGATGCAATTACTTTCATAATAAATGTGTCATTGGATAAATACCATCACCTCAGCCATAGGACAGAAAGCTGGGGATCAAAAGGTCACCTGCCGTTGAGGTTTCTGACTTCCAATGTGTCTAGCATAAATGTGTACACACACACCACTGCATTTATCACAAAACGAGGTTGATTCCACACTAATTAAACATAAGAGGGTATTAGGAAAAATAACTCTTGTAACTTTCAGGTGTCTGGGGAAAGCCTCATTGTTTAAAAAAAAAAAATGCTTTAAGAGAATGTGACCAAATGTCTTATTGTGCAAATGCTGCAACAGAGAAAAGACAGGGAGAGAGGGAGAGAGAGAGAGAGAAGAGAAAGAAAAAGCCAAAGTCCTATGCCCTTTCAATAATTTAACATAACCACAGATAGATAATTAAAGCTGACATATGAGGAGTGTTTCAACAAAGAGCAGCCTGTGCCTATAACCCTGGCCAGTCTCCAAGTGATGGGGATAAACCTCTGGGTACCATTTGGCCATAGTACTGTATCTCTGCATAGCAGAATGGACTCGTTACCATCAACACAATAAAGTAGCCACGAGCACAGTCATTTCACAACATACTCACATATTTAAATTTCCCACATATTGACTTTGAAATTTCCACCCCTCAAAAAGGAATTAAATGATTAAACAGACTTTCAGTTTAATGGAATTCCTCAAATATTCCTCATATGTGTGATGAACTCACCTACCTCAAATGTAATTGGGGAGAAATCTGAATCATACAGCATCATATCCACTATCACTTATCAAAATTGCAACTTCCCTGGATTAAAAACTCAGGCACATCTTTTTGATTTATTGATGCTGGAAGACAAAACTATCAAACTATAAAATAAATCATATCAGTTTGCATTAATTAACAGTCCATCCTTAGCCTGTATAATTTATAGCAAAGTTGGATCATAAATTGTTGCTTCATGGTAAACATGTTTATTCTGAAAAAGAGTAAAAATATACTAAGAGAAATTCCATTCTCTCAAGCAAAAGTGGAACAGAGTACAATATTACTGTAAAGTCATGGGCATTTTACATGAAAGGTTAAGAAGCTAAAAAAAATCATACGCAAAGAGTCCTTAATAGAGTTTCCCAAAGTTGTTTTCAGAATTTCTTCTTTTTGACTTGTCAGCTAAACTTATTTTTTAAGGTAGCTATATAATGTCTCCTATTTCATGACTACTAGCTAAGGTTTAAATCAATATTATTTAGCAGGATGTATAGTATAAAGATTAAAAGCAACCTATGGAGCTAAACCATTTGAGTCCATTTCTTCGCTCTGCCATTTACTAGCTAAGTAACCCTGGGCAAGTCATTTAGTATCTCTCCAACTGTGAAAAGGGAAATAACAAGTAAAAACACTAAGTACATAAGGTTATTGTGAGGATTTAATGAATGAATATACATTGACTGAACAATGCCAGACTCATAACTTAAATAAGCATTTGCTGTCATTATAAGAAAATTTCTCAATAGGAAAATCTCTGCAAGATGTACTGGGTGTTTTATCTATTAAACATAAAAATAAAGCATTTAATTATTAATAACATATTTAAATATATACTATTTAATTACAGCATGGAATCAATAATTCCAAAGTATTTCAAAAAAGGAGTTCACCAAATGCTGAAGGTGTCTTTGAAGCTTGTATGTCAGTCTCCAGGGGGAGCACAGACTACCAACCTTCATTCCCCACCCCACCCCGCTCTGCCACTTCTGCCCCTACTATCTCCTCCAAAAACTAGTAAATGATTACAAGACTGCAAGTTCAAGGGCTGATAGACTCTGTTTTATGGAGGCGAAGTTTTCAAAGATAAAGGTCAGAGTGCACACAGCGTGGTCTCCTCTATATCACCTCACCCAACAACAGGCTGACCTGAAGGGAACAGAGCAAGGCAGTTTACACTGTCTCTTCTCACATAGATGCCCTTTTCCTGAGCTCAGATCCCAACCCAGCCTAAGCCTAGAGAGGCATAGAGGGTAAACACATTCTGCTCCTGCTGACTACTTATTCTCTCGCCCAATGGGGTGCTCTTCTGGGCAGCCCACCCTCATTCTCACGTGTCAGATCTGAGATGGGAGATGTGGATTTTAAGGACACAGGCTATTTGGCCTGCTTTGGTTTGAAATCACTTGAGCCTTAAAGGAAGTACCTATAACATGATCAAGTCCAGTTTTTCTAGAGTTCTGCCTTGTAATCTTGGTCCCAGCTAACAGTAAAGGGGGTTTGTTTTCGGTCTCTTTTTGCCCTCCTTGTGCATTTACCTTCCTCAACATCTCACAGAGAAGGTGCTCTGAGATATAATCCCACCATCGTTTCTACCCATTACATAGTACCATACAATGATACAAGTGTGCCTAATTAAATATGCCACCTGTGCTTAGTCTGGGCTTCTCTGGTGGCTCAGAGACCCAGCTTCGATCCCTGGGTCGGGAAGATCCCCTGGAAAAGGGAATGGCAACCCACTCCAGTATTCTTGCCTAGAGAATTCCAGGGACAGAGGAGCCTAGCAGGCTACAGTCCATGGAGTTATAAAGAGTAGGACACAACTGAGCAACTAACACTTTCACTTTTCACGCTTAGTCTAGTACAGATTTAGCACATTTTAAAAGACTTTTGAACAAGTCAGTGTGAAAGAATTAAGAAAGCAGATATTATCTTTCAAAGGTATTTTGAATACAAAGTTGTATGGTTAAGGAAAAACATAATATCCTTGCCAGTAAAAGGCATGCTGCTGCTGCCGCTGCTGCTAAGTCGCTTCAGTTGTGTCCGACTCTGTGCGACCCCATAGATGGCAGCCCACCAGGCTTCCCCATCCCTGGGATTCTCCAGGCAAGAACACTGGAGTGGGTTGCCATTGCCTTCTCCAGTAAAAGGCATACACTTTCACAAATTCACAAACAAATTAAGAAATTTTGGGGAACTAAGTGCACTTATTAAAATAGTTTCGTTGATATATTGTTTCATTTTGGATGGACTGTATTGTTTTCAAAATTAACTTGCCTTTCTTTCTGGAGTGACAATGATAATATAAATAATGATTACTTTCTACTCATCACATACAATCCTACTTGTCTCAAAATAATGCTGCTAAGTCACTTCAGTCGTGTCCAACTCTATGCGACCCCATAGACGGCAGCCCACCAGGCTCCCCCGTCCCTGGGATTCTCCAGGCAAGAACACTGGAGTGGGTTGCCATTTCCTTCTCCAAAATAATGCTAGATTAATTATTAGTGAGGTTAGTTATAATGGTACTGTGGAAAATAAACTAGATTATATCTCTCTTACACATCCACATAAAATGCTACAGATTAAACTACAAATCAAGTTCTAATTTAAATCCAAGGGACTATTCCAATATTTTGTCACATTATTATTTTGTTGCCGTCAAATGTTAGCTGAAATACACAATACATTGGCCAAGACTTAAGACAGAATGTTGTCATTATAGAACTTGACCATTCAGTTCTAATTGTTTTTATTGTATATTATAATTTATTAATTACAATAAATTCTGTCTATCATAACCTTCATAGTAAGTAGGATACCGAGATGAACTGGGATGCAAAGATAAACGTGCATGCATACATACTAAGTTGCTTCAGTCATGTCTGACTCTTTGCAACCCTATGGACTATAATCTGCTAGTCTCCTCTGTCCATGGGATTCTCCAGGCAAGAATACTGGAGTGGATTGTCATACCCTCCTCCATGGGATCTTCACGACCCAGGGATCAAACCCTAATCTCTTATGTCTCCTGTACTGGCAGGCAGGTTCTATACCATTAGTGCCACCTGGGAAGCCCTGCAAAGATAAATAAGATTTGAAAAAGCTACAAATATATCTTTTTTTACATCATTAGAAAACATCAAAATATGAAATTATGTAGAACTGACAGGTTCCATTGCAACAGGTTTACTGATTTATTATTACCCTAGATTGGAAGTGCAATCAAATTATTCTCTCCATCTAGTAATCAATGGTTCATTTACTAGTGGTGAAATCCCAATGGAAAACTCAAAAAGGAATTTTACTCCTGCCTCTTAGTCATTTTAAGTTGATAATTTTTTTAATGTACAATTTTATACAGGTCTCAATTTAGATATTGATCCTGAAAATGGAATTATGTTTAACATTCACCATTATTAAAACTGAACAGTCACTGGGGGAGCAGGAATTACTGCCATAATTCTTTCTTTGAATTACTCCCCAGCCTACTGCCCAACCAGTTGCTCCAACATTACCTAGAAGCATTAATGGAGTGTTTGTTCTGTGGTACCAAAGGTAAAATCAGCTGTCCCCAATGTCATCTCATAATAGCCTGTGGTGCCTAAGGTCTTATTTGGAAATATATGTTCAATTGACATTTTACTGTACAAAATTTAATTACCTGTTTACTCTACTGTAAAGGGGGAAAGGCTGAGAAAACAATTCTTCAGTCTTAATTGCAATGTATGTTTAGCCTCTCACTGGCTATGCAATTAACTTCTACTTTTTAAACCTTAATACATGTTTCAAGAAGGAAAAAAATTCTTATAAATTCTGATAATAATAGGAAGCACTAATCAACAGGTACTTCTAAAAGTCTCTCATCAAAACAATACAGGGTTCTTTATCTAAATTTTATTCTGAATTCTCTTGAGAGATGCTGTAAGAAATCACATCAGAAAGGCACTACTATGAGAAACAACCACTTCTAAGGTGAAATGTGACAACGTTTCTATGGAAATTTCAGGAAAATTAATACTCTAACTGAAGTTACTGGCACAACAAAACAAATCCACGCAAGAAGTTCAATGCCATTTATGAATCATACCTCAGGAGGGGCATCCACAATGGAAACCACCAGGACACACTTATGGCCAGGTTGTTTATCTAACATTTACCCATAAGTTGATTTTTCAGAACTTTTAACATATTTCTACAGGCAAAAGAGTCTATAAATGCTGATTAATTCCCATGCCAAGTTACAGAAGCCTATTTAACTTATAACTCTAAAATTTTTGAGTTATTTCTCAATTATACTTCATTCCCTTCATAATTGTCCCTATAAAAAAATATTTTCAGAGCTCCCACACAAGATCCCTTATTTCATTATTCCTCTGGAGTAATACATACTCCTATGCACCATATAGCATGGGCTTCCCTCATAGCTCAGTTGGTAAAGAATCCACATGCAATGCAGGAGACTCTGGTTCAATTCCTGGGTCAGGAGGATCCTCTGGAGAAGAGATAGGCTACCCACTCCAGTATTGTTGGGCTTACCTTGTGGCTCAACTGGTAAAGAATCTGCCTGCAATGCGGGAGATCTAGGTTTGATCCCTGGGTTGGGAAGATCCCCTGCAGAAGGGAACGGCTACCCACTCCAGTATTCTGGCCTGGAGAATTCCATGGACTGTACAGTCCATGGGGTCGCAAAGAGTCTGACACAACTGAGTGACTTTCACTTTCACTTTTACCATGCCCCATAATGAGTCTAAAAGAGAATACAATCCTTTACAAACTGCTGCGTGAGAAGGGGAGAAGTGGGTCAGGCATAAAAGAACAGGTGTGACCTTCATATATTGACAACAAGTAGAACATCTGCCAAGCTTCTCTGCCTTTCAAAGCACAGTGCAGGCCTAACAAAATGACCAAAGACAAGAGCGTCTGCAATCTCTTTCTGACTGAACTCAACTGAAAGTTGCTCAGTCATACCCAACTCTTTGCGATGCCATGGACTGTCCATGGAATTCTCTAGGCCAGAATACTGGAGTAGGGAGCCTTTCCCTTCTCCAGGGGATCTTCCCAACACAGGGATCGAACCTAGGTCTCCTGTATTGCAGGCAGACTCTTTACTAGCTGAGCCACAAAGGAAGCTTTCTAGAGTCATCCATTTCGAGTTGTTCTGAATTGGAGAGGTGAAGCAGAGAAAAGAGAGTTTACCTACAAACCTTGGAGCCCAAGAATTTGCCACTTTCTTAGATGTTCACGTTACTTCTAACCTAAAATGTGTTCATGAATCGTGGCTCTTTCTGCATCTGAGAATCAGCATGAGACCACAAGTTTTCAGACATGGGTATGAATCCTGACTCCACATTGTATCAGGAGCTCTCCATGCCTCCTTTCTCTACTTCAGAGAGTTTGCTGTGAGGATTAAGTGATTATAATGTATGAAAGCTCCTAGTTTAGTACCTGACTTACATTAGGCAGTACTTCATAAAAGTGAATAAAATTTCCCTTGCTCCTCTGAGGAGAGCCATAATTTTGATATGGGTCAGCAGGTACCCAAGAAGCATCTTTGAGGCTGCAGCTCAGAAACCCACTACATCAGCCCCACAATCACAATGAACATGACAGAATGAGACCAGCCATGATATAAGAAACATGGACAACATGGAAGTCACTACTTTAGCTGCTTCAGTGAACATCTCAGCACCTCATTTCCAACTTCTGTCTTCAACCCACACACTTATGCCCATGGGATCCAAGTGATAATTTCTTCTCAAGAGTTCATACTGAAGTAGAAGCAGAAGGAAATGGGAAAAAGTAGGACTCTTCAATACATTGCATATAACGGGAGATAAATCATTTGCTTTTTTTTTCCTTGGCTTTGCAGTCTGTGAGATCTTAGTTCCCTGACCAGGGATCCAATACAAGCCCCCTGAACTGGAAATGTGGAGTCTTCACCACTGGACCACCAGGGAAGTCTCTCAACTATTGAGAGACTTATTTTAAAAGTCTTGCTTTAAAAATATGCTATTTTTAAAACATGTATGTACCTCAATTCCCATCATCTATTTGGTGGCCAGAAGTTTGTTCAGATTTTTTGTTACAGCTTATGGACAAACCCAAATGAACTTTTTGGCAAACCCAATAGTATAGGGAGCAAACAATTTCTATTATAGAGTAATACTGATAAACTACAATCTAGAAGCTAAATATTTTAAATACATAAATTTTATATCAATACCAGATAGTTATTGGTCTAATTTCTTAGGTAGAAGTATATTTGAAAGTACAACAGTACCTAATTACTAGATATTCTCAACCCTGCAATTAACTAAACTTGTCATTTTAAACCAATGTCATAAAGAAGCAATTAAGATGGAGTTTATATAATATTGTGGTATACAACAATACACTTACCAAAAAACATACAACATTTATAAATGTCAATGCTGTACAAAAAATTACATAGAAAAACACAGGGGAAAATGGACAGGTTAAAGAGAACATAGTTTAACTCTCACATTAAATTTTTCAAAATTTAGAACTGGGCATATAACGGAAGAAACATAATTCAGTAGAAAGACTTTCAAAAAATGTGTAAAGATAAATACTATTGTTTTCATCAGCTCAGAAGGAAATTGTTTTCTCAACTAAACACATGTTTTCACAAATTAGGGAGGGCAAATTTACTGAAAACATTCCTTCTATTAATATACAAGACAGTCTGTTTTCTGGCATGCTAGAGGAATGCAGTATTCTGATTTATCTACTATTCAAGTTTACAGAAAATTAGCAGTCAAATTAGAATAGAAACAATACCCTCAACTGAGCTGAAAAGAATTTGATATTTGATGATTCACAATCTTTCAGTGGCTCAGAGTTATGACCATGAATATCAATTATCACTGTACTAAGGCTATCTGGAACAGCATTTAATAGTTAGATTAATATAAAATGTACTAAAGCTTTCTTTTTGTGTATGTTTCAATGCCAAATAAAAATAACTCTTGGAAAAACAACAAAGAAAGCAATTTTTTCTCAATAGAGAAGCATGTACTACTTACTTCTTATGATCTAGACCTTTTTCAGAAACTCTCGTTTTTATTGTGCTAAAGTGCACAAACCATGGAATGACAGATTCTGAGATGTCCTTGATCTCAGAGGAGGAGTGAAACAGAACCCATCACCTGTCCCTTTCCCCACTGGAAGATAATGAAGGCCTCTGGGAATAGACCCCAAGGACCAATGACCTACAGGTTATCCTTGAAGATTAACAGATGCATCACAATGACCTTAGACAACTCTCCAGACATCAAAATGTTTGGCGCAAGTCTGAATATATAAACCCTGTAAAAACTCTAGCCAAATTTTATTACATAAATCAGTAGCATCAGTAGCTCACCACAGATATATACAGATACACATGCTTATATATGGAATATTTCTGGAAGGGTACACAAGAACATGTTAACAGCTACTGGGGTGGACTTTGTAAGTGGGAATGGGGAGTGGCTGGGAGTTTTCCCTTCAAACTCCTTTGCAACATTTGTTTTTATCATATGCATATATTAATAATTTTTCAATAAAGCTAACTGATAATAAGAATTCACTTCATATTCTGGTATCTTTAATTTTAAATGGCAATTATTAAATGTTTATTTTACTATTAAATAGGGAAAGGATTAAGTTGCTATTCCGTTGCCTCCTTCCTTTTTTGTCACAAAAAGAAATTTCAAAACTAAACTGGCACCATTACTCAGCAAGGACCCTTCCAGGAATATCAACCAGCACATACAAAAATTTTAAACTTACCAATTTAGCTGCAAGAATTTATATACTCCTTACACTCTGTTACTTTCATTTCTTTTACAACAAAAAAAAGCCCAATGCTTTTTATGATGGTATATTTTAAACTATCTTGTGGCTATTGTTTTCACACAACACATGTAGTGTCTACATCTTAGGCTTCAAAATGTATACTGTCTACAGTGGGCTTTTTTAAGTTTCAAAATAACATGCTTTCTGATCTATGGGTTAAAGGGGGCAGGGGCAGGGATCATTTCCTTTTTCTCCAAATTCATACCCAGAAGAGAACACTCCTCTTCACATAATCTAAAAGTCACAAAATAATAGAAACTACTACAAGTCATTTGCAACTACCACCCACTCTTCTTTTAATATAGAAATTTCCCTGTTTGGCTCTAAACTTCCATGTGTCAGTATTGGGGAAAAGCCTAGACCATACTTGGAGCTAGCTGGATGGACTGTGGGAACAGTCTACCCACACTGGCACTAGGAGTTCCAATTTAGAGCTTGAAAAAGAGAAACGTATTGTGTGATGTATACACAGCTTCAACCTGAACAAGGGTTTTGAAGGTATTAATACAAGCACATTGAATAGTAAGTATGGATAGTTCCAAGTCCATCCTTCATTTTCATCTTTGGCTTATTTTTATATGGAAGCAGTTTCATACTGAATGTTCTTCCAAGATCAATTTTAATGTCATGTACTCAAGATTATGTACTCACGCATTTATGCTAAAAGGCCCTCTTCCAAAGCCTGTGGAAAGGTTCTGAATTCCAGGAGACCTTATACCGATGTCATGAACCCAAGATGAAATCTCAAACAGGAAGCAAGCCCCAAGTGGAAGGAAGACAGAAAGAGACAAGAGGAGGGATGAGGCTAGCCAAACGGATAAATAGAAACCGTGACTGGTAGTTGAAGGGTCGGGAAGCGTTCTCCTGGATGTGGTGGTAACCACGAGGACCAGTGGTGATGCTTGGTGGATTTACTGCTTTCCGGTTACACTATCTGCACAACTCTAGGCTCCACCTTCGCTCTTTACTTTGCCTACTTTGCCGCAGGGTCCACTGAAAAAAGCCTGCCTACGAGGAAGGTTCACGCTTCGTGAGATCTCGAGACAGTTTGAGCCTCGAAGATTTGTATGTTTTGTTTTTTGGGTTTTTTCCCACTTGAGGGTAAACTGTGCGGAGAAAGCTAACTTTTCGTTGGAGAGCAGTGCACGACCTTCCCGCAGGTCTGCATTTATATTGAGTTCTGCCTTCCTCCTTACATCAATGGTTTAGAGAAACTTTCATAGAAAATGAGGGAAAGCATCCATCAAAACGCAAAGGCGCAGAATGGAACTTTTCCTCTGCGGTGAGAAAAAAAAAAAAAAAAAAGTCACTTCTGCTTCTCACAGCCAAGAGCTGAGTCTGGGAACCTCCGGACAAGGAAGGAAGGTTTGGTAATGAAGGACACTGGAGAAAACAATGCTAAGCCTGCGATGCCTCCGGACACCGTACATCCTGCCCCAGCCCCACGACCCACCCACCGCCCACCCACAGCCAAGCTCCCGGGGCCGCGCGGCCTCGCTTACCTTGATGATGCTGCTGCGCCGAGGGGTCGCCCGCGCAGCCTCCAGGAGGGCGGCCTCACTGTCCGCCGGGGGCCCCGCAGCTCCGGGCAGGGCGACCCCACTGCGACGGTCCCTCCACCGGCCCCCAGGGGCCGCCGCCACGCAGTCCCCGGAGGTGGCATCCGGGCCCACTCGGGGGTCGTCTTCGCTCCCGGCCGCGTCTGGCGGCGCTGAACCCTCCCTGCTGGCTGCGCCCTCGGCCATGGCCGAGCGCGGTTCGGACTCCCCGCGGGGAGGCGGCACGCCCGGCAGCGAAGTGCAGCCGCTGGGCACGGGTGCGCTCCTGCACCGGGAGGCGGCCCGGCCAGACTTTGTTTCACCGCCCGGTTGCGGCGGCGGCGGCGGTAACTTTCTGGAGAGGAGGCATCTCTCGAGTAGAGACGTCCGCGGGCTTTGGTCCAGGAGGCCGGCAGTCCGGCGAGGGGAGGACGGCGGAGAAGATGTGAGCAGGAGGGAGGAGAGACGACAAGGAGAGGGAGGTGTCCGAAATGTGATGCACACGCCCGCTCTGCGCCAGACAAAAGGCACCGGTCGCCTGGCCGGGCGGCCGCAGAGGCCGGGACGCGTGCGGCCTGAGAAGGGCTGGAGCCCGGCGACCGCTGCCCGGCGCACCCGCCACCTGCCCAGGGACCGCGATGCAGCGGCCCCAGGAAGTGCGGCGGCGGCGGCGGCGACCTCCACTCCGCTCTGTTGTGACAGGGAGGGAAGACTTGTTTTGACAGCCCGTGGGGATTGGCAGGCGTCTGGGCCTCTTAGGAGCCTCGCCTCGCCGACAGGGGGTCGGCCCGACCAATCCCCACTGCGGAGGGGTGTGCCCGAGCGCGAAGAATGGAATGTGTTCTCTAACTGGGAGCCGGCCCAGCCGGGCTCGTGTACTCGAGTGGGGTGTGAGAGCACGCTCGCGTGTGCATACATTTTGAGAAGTTTAGATGTTCGACACGACCCTGGAGATGCAACAAAATCGGGGGGTGGGGGAGAGGGGAGGGGAAAAGAAACCTTCATTTGCAAACAAAGCAATTTGGAAGAAATGGCGTATTGAGTGTTACTGTCAGTGCCTTTGGGGTGAGTTCAAACCATCAGGGGTTAACTGCAGACTCTCACCTTTAGAAGTTAAGTCCATGCAGAGATAAACCAGGGTTTACTGGAACCCTGTTGTTGGATAATTTGCTTCAGGTTCCATGTAAAAATCTTCAGTTCACTCTGCACTGTTAATAAATGACAAGGAAAGGGAATTAGATAACATGAGGGTAATAGGAAACAGAACCAACTAAATCCATGTAAAGAATGACTCCTCACAAACCAAATACAGGATTTGTTATTGTTCAGTCACTCAAAGGTGTCCGACTCTTTGCGGCCCCACGGACTCCAGCACACCAAGCTTCACTGCCCTTCACCCTTTCCAGGAGCTTG
The DNA here is from genome assembly GCF_002263795.3 of Bos taurus. NCBI lineage: Eukaryota > Metazoa > Chordata > Mammalia > Artiodactyla > Bovidae > Bos > Bos taurus. The sequence continues at coordinate 86,318,490 of NC_037329.1, read as the reverse complement.
CTCAAATTCATATCCATTGAGTCAGTGATGCCACCCAACCATCTCGTCCTCTGTCGTCCCCATGAGCAGTATGAAAAGACATATAGGATGCATGTTGGCTAAGTGCAAGGTGAGGTAAGGGATTTAATCTCTATCCCAAAACACTTGATAATGAATGGTTCAACTTCCTCTCTCTAGAAAATCCTATGTAAACATATTTTGCTCATTTCCAGCAAGTTAGCAAGCAAGAGATATCCTTGAATGATTCATTAAGGCACAGAAATTATCCACAGAATTCTCCGATAGATGAAAAAAGGATGGCTCTGAGATTCCCTAGTAAGATTTGGTATAAGTCTACAAGCAATAAATGCTGGAGAGGGTGTGGAGAAAAGGGAACTCTCTTACACTGTTGGTGGGAATGCAAACTAGTACAGCCACTATGGAGAACAGTGTGGAGATTCCTTAAAAAACTGGAAATAGAACTGCCTTATGATCCAGCAATCCCACTGCTGGGCATACACACTGAGGAAACCAGAAGGGAAAGAGACACGTGTACCCCAATGTTCATCGCAGCACTGTTTATAATAGCCAGGACATGGAAGCAACCTAGATGCCCATCAGCAGATGAATGGATAAGAAAGCTGTGGCACATATACACAGTGGAGTATTACTCAGCCATTAAAAAGAATACATTTGAATCAGTTCTAATGAGATGGATGAAACTGGAACCTATTATACAGAGTGAAGTAAGCCAGAAAGAAAAACACCAATACAGTATACTAACGCATATATATGGAATTTAGAAAGATGGTAACAATAACCCTGTGTACGAGACAGCAAAAGAGACACTGATGTATAGATCAGTCTTATGGACTCTGTGGGAGAGGGAGAGGATGGGGAGATTTGGCAGAATGGCATTGAAACATGTATAATATCATGTATGAAACGAGTCGCCAGTCCAGGTTCGATACACAATACTGGCTGCTTGGGGCTGGTACACTGGGATGACCCAGAGGGAGGGTATGGGGAGGGAGGAGGGAGGAGGGTTCAGGATGGGGAACACAGGTATACCTGTGGTGGATTCATTTCAATATTTGGCAAAACTAATACAATATTGTAAAGTTTAAAAAAAAAAAGCCTTTCTGCATCACTACAAACAAAGCTAGTGGAGGTGACGGAATTCCAGTTGAGCTATTTCAAATCCTGAAAGATGATGCTATGGAAGTGCTGCATTCAATATGCCAGCAAATTTGGAAAACTCAGCAGTGGCCACAGGACTGGAAAAGGTCAGTTTTCATTCCAATCCCAAAGAAAGACAATGCCAAAGAATGCTCAAACTACCACACAGTTGCACTCATCTCACACACTAGTAAAGTAATGCTCAAAATTCTCCAAGCCAGGCTTCAGCAATATGTGACCCATGAACTTCCAGGTGTTCAAGCTGGTTTTAGAAAAGGCAGAGGAACCAGAGATCAAATTGTCAACATCTGCTGGATCATCAAAAAAGCAAGAGAGTTCCAGAAAAACATCTATTTCTGCTTTATTGACAATGCCAAAGCTTTTGACTGTGTGAATCACAATTAACTGTGGAAAATTCTGAAAGAGATGGGAATACCAGACCACCTGACCTGCCTTCTGAGAAACCTGTATGCAGGTCAGGAAGCAACAGTTAGAACTGGACATGGAACAACAGACTCGTTCCAAATAGGAAAAAGAGTACGTCAAGGCTATATATTGTCACCCTGCTTATTTAACTTATATGCAGAGTACATCATGAGAAACACTGGGCTGGAAGAAGCACAAGCTGGAATCAAGATTGCTGGGAAAAATATCAATAACCTCAGATATGCAGATGACACCACCCTTATGGCAGAAAGCAAAGAAGAACTAAAGAGCCTGTTGATGAAAGTGAAAGAGGAGAGTGAAAAAGTTGGCTTAAAGCTCAACACTCAGAAAACTAAGATCATGGCATCTGGTCTCATCACTTCATGGCAAATAGATGGGGAAACAGTGGAAACAGTGGCTGACTATTTTTCTGGACTCCAAGATCACTGCAGATGGTGACTGCAGCCATGAAATTAAAAGATGCTTACTCCTTGGAAGAAAAGTTATGACCAACCTAGACAGCATATTAAAAAGTAGAGACATTACTTTGCCAACAAAGGTCCATCTAGTCAAGGCTATGGTTTTTCCTGTGGTCATGTATGGATGTGAGAGTTAGACTATAAAGAAAGCTGAGCACCGAAGAATTGATGCTTTTGAACTGTGGTGTTGGAGAAGACTCTTCGAGTCCCTTGGACTGCAAGGAGATCCAACCAGTTCATCCTAAAGGAGATCAGTCCTGTGTGTTCATTGGAAGGACTGATGTTGAAGCTGAAACTCCAATCCTTTGGCCACCTGATGAGAAGAGCTGACTCACTGGAAAAGACCCTGATGCTGGGAAAGATTGGGGGCAGGAGGAGAAGGGGATGACAGAGGATGAGATGGCTGTATGGCATCACTGACTCAATGGACATGGGTTTGGGTGGACTCCAGCAGTTGGTGTTAGACAGAGAGGCCTGGCGTGCTGCAATTCATGGGGTCACAAAGAGTCAGACACAACTGAGCAACTGAACTAAACTGAACTGAATATTAGAATCTATGTTAAATCTCATTTATAACATTGTTATTTTTAATTATTAATAATTTTATAATTTGCGATGTTACTTGTTCCTTTGACCAAGAACAGGAGAAATTCTGCAGCCTTTAGACTCAGAATGTGTTAGAATATCAGAATTTCAGAGATACAAGGAGATGTAGAGATCATCTAGCACAGGCCTTTTTTTTTTTTTTCCCCCCAAATGAGAAGAAGGCCCAGAAAGCTTTAATTTCTTGTCTACTAGTTAGCAGGAGCTGAAATTAGAACCTGCCACTTAACTCCTCCAGTAATCTCTTCACTACTTTATCTGGCTCCTCTGGGGCTGCAAGAAGCCAGAACTGGATGAGGCCCTTGGGAGATTTCAGACTTGACATTTACCAACTTTTAGGGAAGACTGAGAAGGCTTCATTTTACCTTTTCTTTAAATATAAATGCAGCCTACTAATGAATGTACCAGATTAGCAACCTCTGGTTATAGATCAACACCACCCTCTAGTGAGATTCTGAGAACTGCATCATAAAAGCAATGGATTTTTCCTTTTTTTCTCAGATGAAAAATACAGGAGAGAAAATTCAATGTTTCCTTTCAACCGATCTGCCCTTATAACCCATGTATGGATGTGAGAGTTGAACTATAAAGAAAGCTGAGCACCAAAGAATTGATGCTTTTGAACTGCGGTGTTGGAGAAGACTCTTGAGAGTCCCTTGGACTGCAAGGAAATCAAACCAGTCCATCCTAAAGGAGATCAGTCCTGAATATTCATTGGAAGGACTGATGCTGAAGCTGAAACTCCAATCCTTTGGCCACCTGATGCGAAGAACTGACTCATTTGAAAAGACCCTGATGCTGGGAAAGATTGAGGGCAGGAGGAGAAGGGAACAAAAGAGGATGAGATGGTTGGATGGCATCACTCACTCGACAGACATGAGTTTGAGTAAGCTCCGGGAGTTGGTGATGGACAAGGAAGCCTGGTGTCCTGCAGTCCATGGGGTCGCAAAGAGTCAGACACGACTGAGCAACTGAACTGAACTGCCCTTATAATCCACAGACTAAAGGAAGGACGTAAAAGGGCCACCCACATTTAAAACGATCATGGTGGTGGTGGTTTAGTCACTAAGCTGTAGCCAACTCTTGTGACCCCATGGACTATAGCCCTCCAGGCTCCTCGAGCCATAAGATTTTCCAGGCAAGAACACTAGAGTTGCCATTTCCTTCTCCAGGGGATCTTCCTGACCCAAAAATCGAACCGGAGTCTCCTGCACTGCAGGCAGTATTGTTTACCAACTGAGCTACCAGGAAAGCTCATAAAATGATCATACATGTCCTTTGCCTTCATAAGAAATATTGTTACTTGCTATACTCACAAACTGAATAAGGAAATGGCAACCCACTCCAGTACTCTTACCTGGAAAATTCCATGGATGGAGGAGCCTGGTAGGCTACAATCCATGGGATTGCAAAGAGTCAGACACGACTGAGCAACTTCACTGACATACTCACAAATATACCCTATTTTAAGCTATCACTGTTTTTCTTTGATATTCAAGTATTATTATGTTTCATTTGAGTCTTTTACAGTTGCTTTCAGAGCTTCATCTTTCTGTTTCCCTAATAAAAATTCCATTTTGGGGTTGTCCTGAGAAATGTAAAACTGTGGTTATCTCTATCTTGTTCTACAATATTAATATATTTCCAGGGATTTCTGATGTAAATCATTTGTGTATATGACCTTAATAATATTTTTGATATCAAAATTAGTGTCACTCTACTAATTTTTATAGTCAGTGATCTTCAAAAAAAATAAACTAGAAAGTACAGCAAGCAGTGTACAAAATTTTTCTTGTTTCAACTAGATAATGTCCAGTTATTCTCATCTCTTTTCTCCCTTAACAGCATTCTGTCTTAGCCTCATGTGAAGGCAAACATGCACATACACACACTTCTGAATCTCTGCTCTGAGCATCTGTTCATAAAGACTGTTGTCTATATATTATGCTGTGAGAATACAGTTGGACCTTGATCTAGCAGATTTCACTCTGTGGTCCTCTAGCATAAGCTCAGAAGGCTTCTCCTGATATTCATATTTTCAGTTAAAAACTAAAAAGAACTCTCCATTGAACCTGCTCCTACCCAGGCACAGATTCTACTCTGTGGCCCCACTGGCAAGACTGAGAGAAAGGTTAACCAGGTTCGTTTAGGTCAGCAACCATAGCCACATTCCTACACCTTCATTAAAAAAAGAAAACTCTGCACTATCACTCACTTTTACTATCACTCACAACTCCTGCCATCCAATCTTTCACCAAGTAATGTGACAATCACTTGATGGGCAAATTGGAAGCTGAGTGGGAGGGAATGGCGGAAGGGATGTGAATAAGAATCATAAATTGTCAATTCAAACATCACCACCTCAGAGAAGCCTTCTCTAACCACAAATTTCAAGTTGCCCCTTCAATCTCACACACATACTATGTTATGCATATTATCAGTTTTGTTTTCTCATAAGATTTTATTACTGTAAATAAACAGTCCTGTCCAGGGAATTGTTTCTCTATATAGTCTGTCACGCTGCCCTCCTGTCTCTGCCCCACAATACAATCTTCATGTGCATTAAGACCTATTTTATTCATCGCTGTATTTCTAGCTCCCAGAACCATGCCTGGTACAAAGTGTTTAGTAAATACTTGTGGACAGAATCTTCACCTTTGCAGTCCTCTCACTGAATAAAACAACTGCTTCTGATAAAGAAAAATGGCTCTGTCACTAAGAACTTCTTATCATTAAGGATCCTAGAATTCCATTCTAGGGCAAAAATCAGAGCAGATCCGAAACAAGCAGTGGCAAAATTAGAATAAACTGGAGTAACATGAAATCGAGAATTGGACTGAAAAACTGATGGGAACCTAGCCAGATCCAGCAAACCTGAAAATACCAAGCCCAGAATCAAAGACCAGATATGTCAAGGTAGTCCTTCTAGTTCAGGTTAGCCACTCCAGAACTGTGGGCCTAAGAAAAATCCAGTGAGAATAGTAAGACTTTCCATACATTACCAAGAAATCACATTTGGAAGGAGAACTTATAATTTCTTTCTGTTAATATGGACCAGATAATCCTCAATGAAGAAATCTTCTCTCCACTCTACAGATAAGGAAACTAAGGGTCAAAAGAGTCAATTCACTTGCTCAGAGTGACAGAACCAGGATAGGAGTCCCAGACGACTTTAAAGCTTGTGGTTCTTCCTACTACACAAGGGTCTCCTAGCATACAAGTCTCGTGATGGTCCTAGAGACTTTACCTATTCTGAAGAACCACTCCTTCAAAACTGGAACCACTCACATTAGGCACAATTACCTCTTCTCTTAATATCAGCATTTTAGGATTTTAAATAGCTGAACTAGAATTTCATCACCTTTACTAACTTTGTTCATAGTAATGCTTCCTAAGACCCATTTGACTTCACACTCCAGGATGTCTGGCTCTAGGTGAGTGACCACAGCATCATGGTTACCCGGGTCATTAAGACCTTTTTTGTACAGTTCCCCTGTGTATTCTTGCCTCCTCTTCTTAATCTCTTCTGCTTCTGTTAGGTCCTTACTGTTTCTGTCCTTTATTGTGCCCATCTTTGCATGAAATATTCCCTTGGTATCTCCAATTTTATTGGAAAAATCTCTAGTCTTTCCCATTCTATTTCTTTGCCTTGTTCACATAAGAAGCTTTCTTATCTCTCCTTGCTATTCTCTGGAACAGTGCACTCAGTTCGGTATATCTTTTCCTTTCTCCAGAGTCGACTCATTGGAAAAGACCCTGATGCTAGGAAAGATTGAGGGCAAAAGGAGAAGGGGATGACAGAGGATGAGATGGTTGGATGACATCACTGATTCAACGAAAATGAATTTTAGCAAAGTCAAGGAGATAGTGAAAGACAGGGAAGCCTGGCATGTTGCAGTCCATGGGGTCGCAGAGTCGGGCACAACTTAGCGACTGAACAACAACAAAGATGCACTGAAATACAAGTACAACATTTTCAAATAAGCCACATATATCTTTATATTCAGTTACAGAATTCCCCAATACATGTTAATCATTTAGATTTGTTAGAAAAAAAGCGATTTGTAGGGTAATTTGTAGGGAAAATATTATGGTAGAGCAAATAGATATTAGTTTTCCAGATGGCTCAGTGATAAAGAATCTGCCTGCCAATGCAGGAGATATGGGTTCGATCTCTGGTTTGGGAAGATCCCCTGGAGAAGGAGATGACAACCCACTCCAGTATTCTTGCCTGAAGGTAACATAGACAGAGGAGCCTGGTAAGCTACAGTCCATGGAGTCACTAAGAGTCGGACACAACTGAGCGACTTCACTTTCACTTTTCACTTTCAAGCACTGGAGAAGGAAATGGCAACCCACTCCCGTGTTCTTGCCTGGAGCATCCCAGGGACAGGGGAGCCTGGTGGGCTGCATTTATGGGGTCGCACAGAGTCGGACACGACTGAAGCGACTTAGCAGCAGCAGCGGCGGCAGCAGCATGGGGTCACAGAGTCGGACATGACTGAGCAACTAAATAACAGCAGCAAAATACATGCTAAGTCAATAAAAGATAATCAAAACTTAATATAACCTCTTAAAATTCAAGATTTTCCTTTTCTTGACAGGCATTCCTTCATCCCTTATATTTTAGTAATTAAAACATAAAAATCAACTAATTTTATTTCTAAGTACAAGGATACTCCATTTCATAATAACAGTACTACAAAAATGAGAGCTCCCTAGTGGCCTAGTGGTTAGTATTCTACACTTTCACTGCCTTGGTCCTCGGTACAACTGGTTGCAGAACTGAGATCCTGCAAGCCTCACAGCAGGAAAAAAAAAAATCAGTTGCAAATTGTTTATGATAGGTCTAAATTCGCCAGTTTAATAAATCTTCCAGGTACTGAAAGGCAATAAATATCAATATTTAAGACATCACTAATTACAGCCAATATTCTTCAGGGTCTGATGGCTGCTATTTCATCCAGGTGTTGGAAAACCTTTTTTACCTGCAGGAGAACAGAATGCCCAGGTGTTTGTCCAATAGCACACCCCCTCAGGAATCACTCCATGTAGATTCTGAGGCTAAAGTACACTATCAGGAGCCACAGGCCAATCATCTGGGAACAGCCTCTATGATCAGGGCAGAGGTCATTTAAAAATAGACAGTGTTGATTTATTTCCTATGTATTAACTTACTTTGACATGGATCCTAGAGTTGGAGCTCAGGTTGTAGTTATGTTCCTTACTGATACAGAAGCCACAAAGGCATTTACAGAAATTATCACCAGAATGGCACCAATGATGCCCCTGGGAAGACTTGTATCTCTTCTTTTACCTATTTTATTTAACAACTTGAGACTTTTCTATGTATGATTTTATAATATAGGCCTCTTCAAATCAAACACACTCCTGATGTCTGACACTTGCCATGTAGGAATGAACAAAGGGTAGGCTTCTTCTCTCTCCCACCTAAATCTAATTTATTTGCATGTGGTAGGGGTTCTTCCTCCAATTTCACCAAGATGTGAAGTTTATTCAAGCTTGTTAGTATCATAGGACTCACTGGAAGAAAATATAGAGTCGTATTTCTTTATACTCTTTTCCTTTGGACACAATAAAGGACAGAAATGGTATGGACCTATCAGAAGCAGAAGATATTAAGAAGAGGTGGCAAGAATACACAGAAGAACGATACAAAAAAAGATTATCATGACCCAGATAACCACAATGGTGTGATCACTCACCTAGAGCCAGACATCCTGGAATGTGAAGTCAAGTGGATCTTACGAAAAATCACTATGAACAAAGCTAGTGGAGGTGATGGAATTCCAGTTGAGCTATTTCAAATCCTAAAAGATGATGCTGTGAAAGTGCTGCACTCAATATGCCAGCAAATTTGGAAAACTCAGCAGTGGGCACCGGACTGGAAAAAGTCAGTTTTCATTCCAATCCCAAAGAAAGGCAATGCCAAAGAATGTTCAAACTACCACGCAAGTGCACTCATCTCACACACCTTAGCAAAGTAACACTCAAAATTCTCCAAGCTAATTTTCTATAGTATGTGAACCGAGAATTTCCAGATGTTCAAGCTGGATTTAGAAAAGGCGGAGATCAAATTGCCAACATCCACTGGATCACAGAAAAAGCAAGAGTGTTCCAGAAAAACAGCTACTTCTGTTTTATTGACTATGCCAAAACCTTTGACTGTGTGAATCACAACAAACTGTGGAAAATTCTTAGAGAAGGGAATACCAGACCACCTTACCTGCCTCCTGAGAAATCTACATGCAGGTCAAGAAGCAACAGTTAGAACCGGACGTGGAACAATGGACTGGTTCCAAATTGGGAAAGGAGTACATCAAGGCTGTATATTGTCACCTTGCTTATTTAACTTATATGCAGAATAGATAGTGCGAAATGCCAGGATGGATGAAGCACAAGCTGAAATCAAGATTGCAGGGAGAAATATCAATAACCTCAGATATGCAGATGATACCACCCTTATGACAGAGAGCAAGAGGAACTAAAGACCCTCTTGATGAAAGTGAAAGGGGAAAGTGAAAAAGTTGGCTTAAAACTCAACATTCAAAAAACTAAGATCATCATGGCATCTGGTCCCATCACTTCATGGCAAATAGATGGGGAAACAATGGAAACAGTGAAAGAATTTATTTTCTTGGGCTCCAAAATCACTGTGAATGGTGACTGTAGCCATGAAATTAAAAAACATTTGCTCCTTGGAAGAAAAGCTATGACAAACATAGACACCATATTAAAATCAGAGACATTAGTTTCCCGACAAAGGTCCGTTTAGCCAAAGCTATGGTTTTTCCAGTAGTCATGTATGGATGTAACAGCTGGACCATAAAGAAAGCTGAGGGCGAAAGAATTAATGCTTTTGAACTGTGGTTTTGGAGAAGACTCTTGACAGTTCCTTGGACTGCAAAGAAATCAAACCAGTCAGTCCTAAATGAAGTCAATCCTGAATATTCATTGGAAGGACTAATGCTGAAGCTGAAGCTTCAATACTTTAGCCACCTGATGCGAACAACTGACTCATCTGAAAAGACCCTGATGCTGGGAAAGATTGAATGCAGGAAGAGAAGGGGAAAACAGAGGGTGAGATGGTTGGATGGCATCACTGACTCAATGGACATGAATTTGAGTAAACTCCAGGAGTTGGTGATGGACAGGGAAGCCTGGTGTGCTGCAGTCCATGGGTCAAAAAGAGTTGGACACCGCTGAGTGACTGAACTGAACTGATGATATATTACTGTTATACTTATTTTATTAATCTTATTATGTCTTTGTTATATCCTACCTCAAATCTTTTGGGAGCAAGAAGCAGAGTACAATATTTAAATAAGCAGAAAGTTATAATGCATGTTCTAAATTAAAATATAAAACAAGAGTAAAAGTATGCTGTCTTTTGTAAACATTTTCATTTCAATTAAGTTTTCAGGTGTATAGCTCTTTGGTTTAGCACAAGCTTATGTGCTTTATAAAAATGAGGAACTTAGAATGTGAATACATTGCTTTTTAAAAATCCACTTGAGAAAGAGAGAATATATGTACACCTATGGCTGATCCATGTTGATATATGCCAGAATCAAACACAACATTGCAATTAACCTTCAATTAAAAATAAAGAAAAAAATTTGCTTGAAGCCAAATGTCTAGTGAAAGCTCAATTGCTAGCATTTGCTCTGTCATCATCCCCTGTGAGAATCTCATAGTTCCCACCCTCTTTGACTCACATAGGTCACCATGGATACAACACCTCTACCCTTAACCCACAGTGGAGGAGCAACAGCTGTTGCACTGCACTTGGGAATTTTGCCATTCTCTCTTCTATATAAAATGTACTGGTGAAACTGTTCAGATAATGTCACAACTGTTTTCAAAAGATTAGAGGGGAAAACATGTTAAAAGAATCACCTGAAATATTGAGCAATAGCAAAGGACTAAAATTTAATTTAAACTGTAAAATGAGATAACAAGCAACAAACATAGTATAATACTATAATTACTGTAATAAGAGGTTACAGAGTTTTCTTTAAAGTCTCTCCTAGCCAAAATGATTTTTCAATAACTAAATTCATAGCTGCAGAGAGAATTTATTTGGAAGATTCTTTATGAGTACATACTTAAACTCTGAACAAAAAGTACGAAACACTATTACTTTCAGACTCTCGTTTCTAAAGAAAGGAATACTTTTCTAATGTTTGATAAACATACTGCTGTGAATTCTAAACTTCAGAAAAATAAAATATGTGTATAAAATAGCATTTTACCATTCCATCTACCTTAATTCTTCCTATATGCACAATACAAATTAAAAGAATTTTAGTTTGTGTTTTGAAAATATAAAAAATAGTCTGTGATCTGTGATTGAAACTAAATGAAAATAAAAAGATGTGTTTCTTACCTGTGGATGAGAAACAAGCACCTACTGAATTATAAAAAATATTTTCTCTTTTTTCTCATCATTAATTCCCTTAACTCGCCAATCATTAATAACATTCATTAGTATGATCACATACAAATACTTCATTAATACTCTTTGTCATAGAGCAGATCATCCTATTTCGGGAGATGGTCACTGATCCTTCCCTGTGGGAGCATTAATACAGCCTCATCCCATTCACAGGAGGCTCAGCCATGTGACTTGCTTAGGTCAGTGAAAGACGAGTAGAAGAACACTTTGTGTATAGAAGTTTTATAGCTAGTATGTACTTACCACAGGTTCCCCAGCGGTTCAGCAGTAAAGGCTGAATCTTGAAACTGGCATGGAGCAGGAGCTGAAGTCAATCTGCAATGAACATGAAACATGAGCAAGAAAGCAACCTTTGTCATAAGTCCCTCAGATTTGGAGGCCATTTGTTACTACAGTAGAATCTAAACTCCTGAGTGATACAGACACATAAGTTTATCAAAGCCCTATTCTTTTCATGCTGTTGGCTCATTTGGCCGATACTGTTTGATCTATGTAACAAATAAACATTCTTGGCATCTATTAAATCTGCAAAACTAAAAAATGTTGTATATTTCAATAAAATTTGTATTGTTATTTCCATTTCTGTGACATATTCTTATTTCTTTCCTGCAAGCTGTATTTTGCCTTTCTTAAGAAATTTAGAAATAATAGCATAAATGTGATCTTATGAATGTTTTGGTACAATTTTTTAATCTTCTTTTACCTGTCTTGCACATTTCTCTTCTCCTCCACCTACCCAATCCTCCCACTCCTTGCAAGATAAATTAGCAATCTAGTATGCATCTTTCCAGCTTGGATTTACATTCATATTTGTAGATATACACATATAAATTTTATCATTTTTTGGATCACAAAAAAGCAAGGGGAGATATTTTTATACATACTTATTTGAAATTTCCTTTTCCCACTCAATAATACCTTGTAAGGATCCTACCACTGCTTCCTCAGTATCTACAAATTCATTCTGTTAAATAGATGCAAGATTGTCCATGGTATGTATATATCATAATTAATTCAGGCATTGCCCTTTTGTGGGTATTTGTTTCTAATTCTTCATCACTATAAACAACATTGTAACAATCATTTTTGTACCCATGTCTTTATGAATTAATCATTTCATTTCCATAAGATAGATTCCCAGGAGTAGAATTTTGAGTCTAAGGGTATATGTATTTTATTATGTTAATAGATAATGTCAGATAGATTTTCCAAAGAATAACAGCACTTTATATTCCATTCCAATGGGTATTGTAGCTCTCATTAATTTCTGCCTCTTATGGTACAAAATTATATTCCATTGTTATCTTAATTTGCACTTTTCATATTTAAACATCATTTCAATGTTTCTTGGCCATGTGGACTTAATCTTTAGTGAACTGTCTATACATGTGCTTTGCCTAATTTTCTATTGGATTGAATGCCTTTTTCTTCTCAGTGTGTAAGTTAGATGTCAAACAGAGATGCCACACTCAGATTCTTCTTCAATAAAGGACTTACTTTCCAGCTACAAAATGTGTGGTTCACTGATAGCCTTCAGATGTCCAGTTACTCAGGGTCCACCAACTTCTGATCCATGGTCTTGTTCTTGAGGAAGCCCCTTGCCAATGACTGAGTGAGGCATTGATAGCTGAGGACAAGTGCTTCTTTTCTTTGGGCCATCTCCAGCCGATGGCCCTGGACATTTTCACCATGACAGAACTCTTCCAACAGGCAGTCATTGCTCCAGAGCTGCCCCATGGCTGGTTGAGATTTTTTTAGGTCTATATCTGGTCTCCTCCTGCCAGATAGGAGGTAGACCTACCTCCTGATCCTCCTTTTTTCTTCTACTGTGTTATTTTCCAATAAACCTCTTGCACCTCAAATTCATCATGCTTCTCAGAAAACCCAACCAGCATATTACAGATGTTACCCTTATTACATTATCTATTTATTGACTTTGTTTATGGTAGTTTTGCTTATACATTATGCTATTTTCATTTAACCAATGTGTGTCTTCTCAGCATTGGTTAAGAAGACCTTTCCAACACCTAGATTGTACATGTAATCTCCTAATTTTTTGGTTAAGATTTTTATTGCTTTTCTTTAATGTTTAAGTATTCAGTCTTTCTGTATTTTTAAATTTAGTTTATATGTGTATATAAGTGTGTACAAAGCTAAATGAGGTTTTAAAAATAAAACATGGTCTACTTTTTATTTTCTTCATTAACTATCCTTTTCTTACTGAATTGAATTATCCTTCTTGTCATTTATAAAATTCTTACATGTACTTCAGTCTACTTCTGGGTTGTCTGTTCTGATTGGCATCCAATACCATGTTTAAATTGATTATCATGACTTTGTGGTATGTTTTCATGTCCATACTCCCTCCATATTGTAGCTAGAGGGAATTACCCAAAGTACAAACCTGACTACCCACTATGAAGCTTTATTGGCTTTCCAGTGCCATCTGAATAGGGTCCAGGCTCTTTGGCATGTGTGGCCATGGCTACTATCTATATCGCTGGCTTCCTTTCTGCCTACTCCACTTCTCTTTGTTGATACTCTAGGACTATCAGACTACTTGAAATCCACCAGATACCACATGGTGTTTCATACTGTCACATTTTGGTTACATGAAAAGTCTTTTCCATCTCTCTTCACTAAACTAACCATTATTCTTTCTGAAAAATTCAGTTCAGACTTTATCCTTTCCAAGAAGCCTTTCCAAAACCTACAACTTACACTTTATCCTCCATTAATATGTTTGGCACCTACTATCCTGCATTGATACATGTCTTTAAGTGTGTCTGCCTTCTACTTTAGACTGCAAAATTCATCTTATTCATTTTTGTATGTTTCAAACTTAACCCTATGATGATACAAAACAAGCATTCAATACATTTTTCTTAAACTACTGAATTAGAGCAATGGTCCTCTGAGGATGTAGGAAGAAAATACTAGGACTTATACTTATCTAAATTAAATACAAAGTAAATCAAGCCTTGCCAACATTAATGTGCAGATTGCACTGGCACCATCATTTGATCCTTATGTGGGTGAAAGACGTCTGATGACTGGGAGTTCCAGAACTTGGAGACGTTGACGGTGCCAACTCATTGCCTGGTACATAAATCCAGTTAAATAAATTTTAAAATAATATTGTTTAGTTTTAAGTTCAACTAACCCAAAATGGATGGGTGGCTTAAAACATTCCTGGAACGCATCTTAAAGATAATTCTGGTGAACACCCTTCTCCTGTTCAATACAAGGACATCATTGCTCATAGTAAGAGGTTAAAAACAATGACCATATATCTGACAAGAAGTCAGCCCAAAAAACTTTTTGACATTTTGATATGCAGATGGCTTTGAATTCTTGTTGTCTCTAAAAATTTTTCAGCATTTTAAGGAGACCCGGCCTTAAACACATCCACATATATAGTGAGATAGCAAATACAAAATAAAAATGAGGCTTAACTCTCCTTATTGAAAATTAGGGAAGAGACTTCTCCCTTTTTCCTTTTTTCTTTCAGAATTTCTTTCTCCATGCTTTCCAAACATATGTAAATCTGTTTCATAGCTAAATAAGTCTCTTGCCAGTCTCACAACTCAGAAATGTTTCCTCAAGTACATTTCTGAGCTGTGAATTGGAAATTCAAATTTCAAGGGTTACAGCTCCACTATCTCCCAGTTTCAGTAAGGTAAGAGCCCAAGTTTGATGGTTGCTTTGCTGTAGTTTGCAAAAGTACCTCCTGTTACAAAGATATAAGCAGTTTCCTTTTCTTCTGGATAAAGCCAATAAGATAGTCACTCCAATTATTGGGTAAAGCTGTGATGAACTGTGTGTGATGTAACAGGTTGTACCTGTTGACTATATAAGGGGGTAAGATTACTTTCTGTCTTTGCAGTCTCTCATGAGTGGATTGTCTGTCCATTGGTACACATTGGTACCAATGTGGTACCACAAGTTTCATGCTTATTCAGTAAATTTCACCTTTGAGGAAACGTTTTCTGGGTTGCAAGAAGGTTTTGCTTTTTAATTATGTTGCCCCATCATAACCAATACAGATATTTTCTTGAACATGGAACCAACAGAGGACAAACTTATATTTTCAAACCTACAGTCATTAAATACAACTTGCAACCTGTATTTTCAGACAATTTTCGTTTACTGGATCTATGTTCCTGGTATTCACTGCAATCTCTGAGGTGCGCTAAGAAAAAAGCTTGAATTTTTCCTGGGATTATTCTGTTTCTATCTGGAAAAGGAAATGGCAACCCACTCCAGTACTCTTGCCTGGTAAATCCCATGGACGGAGGAGCCTGGTAGGCTACAGTCCATGGGGTCGCGAAGAGTCGGACATGACTGAGCAACTTCACTTTCACTTTTCACTTTCATCCAATGGAGAAGGAAATGGCAACCCACTCCAGTGTTCTTGCCTGGAGAATCCCAGGGACAGAGGAGCCTGGTGGGCTGCCGTCTATGGGGTCGCACAGAGTCAGACACGACTGAAGCGACTTAGCAGCAGCAGCAGCATTCTGTTTCTATCAGGTGTTCCTGCAACCAAAAGCAAATAGTGGTAACCTGATTAATCCCATTGTGGAGAAAAAGTCACTCAGTGGTTATGAAGCCACTTTAGCATATGCTGTGGTGTGCCAAATCCACTTCAGTACTGAGCCCTTTGTTCCACCAGGTGTTGTGCGTGTGGGTTGTTCTCAACTATGCCCCTGTCCAGAAACTGCTCTCAGCTGAAGAGAACCATCATGTCCAGTCAGGTCCACTCTGGGAGCAGCCTGCATCCAGCGACTATAGACAATAGAGTACAGGGTTAAGAGGGAATTCTGGTCATTGGGGACAACTTAGAAAGTCATCCTAGGATTGCTGAGGACTCTGTTTCAACATCACAATTCAACTTCTTTGCCCAGTTCTGTTTCCTTCACTCTTCTCAGGTGCTGTTCCCAAGCACAGGTCCCCAAAAATCTGCATGCAAATCTCAGAATCTGTTTCCTGAGGAACTCAACTTGAATCACTTACCTAGCTGAAAATTTTACCAAATGTCAAGCAGTTACTTATGTCTGAGAATGTGATAGTAAAACATGATGAACGTAAACCAGCATTTCCTGATACTATCTTATAATACAGGAGCTCTGTTTAGGCATGGCTGCAACTGGCCCACTCAGCACCTTTTTTATGAATTAGGAAAAAGCTCTCCCATTGAATGGATGGGGCACTATGGCTAACTGATGATGTGAAAGGAGTAACAAGGGCTGTATATCAAGCCTCTTCACATTTCTGGCCAGAATTCTTATGCACTGAAGAATCTACACAATAGTATGTGGTGGTCTGCCTTAGGTATGCACCAAGGCAACAGCTGCCTGTTACTCAAACCAATGTAGTTGGTGAAGGAGAGTAGAACAGTGACAATTCAACAATGTAATACAGAGATGTTTGAAATGTCAAGGAGAGAAGGACACTAGGGATATGACATGACATATTGCCAAGATGCTTACGATGTAAGAAAAATGCATTAAGAGGTGTCATTATTGTAGTTGTGAAAATATTGCATGCATTTGAAGGAAACCAGAACACATCACCCCAAAATATGTCTCTTTGACATACAATTTTTATTTGGAAGCAATTAAGAACCAGTAAATGTAGAAAAAGCCTAAAGAAAGAAAATAAATCCCCTATCAGCCCAGAAGAATCTGCAAACAAATTTTGTTAAACTAATCTTCCTAGTTTCTTCTTCACCATTTACTCTCCCTAGCCCAAACCCTTTTGTCTTGTAAATTCCTCACAAATTTATTGTTTGTCTAAAAGGTATGCAAGTTTCCTGTTCTCATTACTTCCTAGTCTTCATTCTCTTCTGAAGGTTCCTATGTACATGTGAAAATTCAACAAAATGTGTATGTTTTTCTTCTGTTAACTTGTCTTTGTCAGTTTAATTTTCAGACCCAACCAAAGACCCTAAAGAAGGTCAAGGAAAACTTTCTCCTCCCCTACAGTTCAAATCCAAGAATAACATAAAAATGGAAAGAGGATAAAAACCAGCAAAGTTACTGGTCAGGAAGTGAGAGCAGGTTGGGGGTAAAATAAAGGGACAATATTGTAAAGCAATTATCTTCCAATTAAATATTGGAGGACTGTGGCATTTGAGAAGATTCTTGAGAGTCCCTTGGACTGAAAGGAGACAAAACTAGTCAATCCTAAAGAAAATCAACTCTGAATATTCACTGGAAAGACTGATGCTGAAGCTGAAGCTCCAATACTTTGGCCACCTGATGCAAAGAACCGACTCACTGGAGAAGACCCTCATGCTGGGAAAGACTGAAGACAGGAGAAGAAGGGGACGACAGAGGATGAGATGGTTGGATGGCATCACCAACTCAATGGACATGAGTTTCAGCAAGCTCTGGGGGATGGTGAAGGACAGGAAGGCTGGCGTGCTGTAGTCCATGGGATTACAAAGAGTCAGACACGACTGAGCAACTAAACAACAAAACAACAACAAATATTGGAGAGGGTGTGGAGGAAAAGGAACCCTCTTGCACTGTTGGTGGGAAGGTAAATTGGATACAGCCCACTATGGAGAATAGTATGGAGATTTATTTAAAAACTAGGACTAAAATGACCAACAATCCCACTACTGGGCATATACCCTGAGAAAATCATAATTGAAAAAGAGACATGTATCCCAATATTCATTACAGCACTATTTACAATAGCTAGCACATGGTAGTAATCTAGATGTCCATAGAAAGATGAATGGATAAAGAAATAGTGGTATATACACATAAAGGAATATTACTCAGCCATAAAAAGGAACACATTTCACTCAGTTCTAATGAGGTAGATGACCCTAGAGCCTATTATACAGAGTGAAGTAAGTCAGAAAGAGAAAGATAAATATTGTAATTAACTCATATATATGGAATCTAGAAAGATGGTACTGCTTAACCTATTTGCAGAGCAGCAGTGGAGACGCAGACATAGAAAACAGCCTTGCCGACACAGTGGGAGAAGGAAAGGGTGGGACGAACCAAGAAAATAGCATTGAAACATTTAAATCACCATATGTTAAGTGGTGCTGGGAAAACTGGTCAACCACTTGTAAAAGAATGAAACTAGAACACTTTCTAACACTATACACCAAAATAAACTCAAAATGGATTAAAGACCTAAACATAAGACCAGAAACTATAAAACTCTTAGAGGAGAACATAGGCAAAACACTCTCCAACATAAATCACAGCAGGATCCTCTATGACCCACCTCCTAGAATATTGGAAATAAAAGCAAAAATAAATGGGATCTAATTAAACTTAAAAGCTTCTGCACAACAAAGGAAACTATAAGCACGATGAAAAGACAGCCTTCAGAATGGGAGAAAATAATAGCAAATGAAGCAACTGACAAACAACTAATCTCAAAAATATACAAGCAACTCCTGCAGCTCAATTCCAGAAAAATAAATGACCCAATCAAAAAATGGGCCAAAGAACTAAATAGATATTTCTCCAAAGAAGACATACAGATGGCTAACAAACACATGAAAAGATGCTCAACATCACTCATTATCAGAGAAATGCAAATCAAAACCACAATGAGGTACCATTTCACGCCAGTCAGAATGGCTGCTATCCAAAAGTCTACAAGCAATAAATGCTGGAGAGGATATGGAGAAAAGGGAACCCTCTTACACTGTTGGTGGGAATGCAAACTAGTACAGCCACTATGGAGAACAGTGTGGAGATTCCTTAAAAAACTGGAAATAGAACTGCCATACGACCCAGCAATCCCACTGCTGAGCATACACACCGAGGAAACCAGAATTGAAAGAGACACGTGTACCCCAATGTTCATCACAGCACTGTTTATAATAGCCAGGACATGGAAGCAACCTAGATGTCCATCAGCAGATGAATGGATAAGAAAGCTGTGGTACATATACACAATGGGGTATTACTCAGCCATTAAAAAGAATACATTTGAATCAGTTCTAATGAGGTCGATGAAACTGGAGCGTATTATACAGTGAAGTAAGCCAGAAAGAAAAACACCAATACAGTATACTGACACATATATATGGAATTTAGAAAGATGGTAACAATAACCCTGTATGAGAGACAGCAGATGTATAGAACACAGATGTATAGAACAGTCTTTTGGACTCTGTAGGAGAAGGGGGGGGGATGATTGGGGAGAATGGCATTGAAACATGCATAATATCATATAAGAAATGAATCACCAGTCCAGGTTCAATGCAGGATACAGGATGCTTGGGGCTGGTGCACTGGGACGACCCAGAGGGATGGTATGGGGTGGGAGGTGGGAGGGGGGTTCAGGATTGGGAACACGTGTACACCCGTGGCAGATTCATGTTGATGTATGGCAAAACCAATACAATATTGTAAAGTAATTAGCCTCTAATTAAAATAAATAAATTTTAAATTAAAATAAATAGATAAATAAATCACCATATGTTAAACAGATAGCCAGTGGGAATTTGCTATGTGACACAGGGAGCTCAACCGAGTGCTCTGTGAAAATCTAGAGGGGTGGGATGGGGTGGAGATGGGAGGGAGGTTCAAGAAGGAGGAGACACATGTATACCTATGGCTGATTCATGTTGATGTATGGCAGAAACCAACACAACAGTATAAAACAATTATCCTCCAATATTATTGTTTAGTCACTTAAGTCATATCTGACTCTTTTGTGACCCATGGACTATAGCCCACCAGGTTCCTCTGTCCACAGGATTTTCCAGGCATGAACACTAAAGTGGGTTGCCATTTCCTGCTCTGGGGGATCTTCTGACCCAGGGACTGAACCTGAGTCTCCTGCTTGGCAGGCAGATTCTTTACCACTGAGCTACCTGGGAAGCCCAAGTCCCTGACACTATGGTATAAATATGGCAAAGTGCACTGTGCATGGGCAATGAAGTCAAATTGAAAACCACATCCACCACTTTCTGGCAATGTAGAGTGTCTCTAAGGCTCAGACTGCCAGATAAAGCATGGTAACTGAGAAGATTTAAAAATAACGTGCCTTGCTTGGTGCTGCACACATGACAGGGGCTTTCTTCACCTTCCCATTCAGACCATCATTTCAGCTTTGTTGGTGCCCCTTCCCAGCTCTGGACACTGTGCTCTGTGTTTCCACAGGCCTTGGATCATAATTCATATACCACTTATCCTATTCTGTATTTATCCTATTTATTATAAGTGTATTAGATATAATTTTTTGCAATTATAGTAATAGTCTTTTCTCTCTTTCTAGATTGAAAGTATGTCAAGGACAGAGGTTTGATCTTGTTGTTCTTCTAAGTCATTTATGTTCTTGAACATACAGGAACTCTATAAATATGTACTAAGTTGACCTGTATAATTGTGTATGTTTTATTCAAGTTTTAAAATATTCTTTTTGCTCTAAGGACTAAACAACTTAGAAGCAGAACAAAGAATTACTATACTGCAAATTCAGTATGTTCTCCT
The DNA here is from genome assembly GCF_002263795.3 of Bos taurus. Classification (NCBI taxonomy): domain Eukaryota; kingdom Metazoa; phylum Chordata; class Mammalia; order Artiodactyla; family Bovidae; genus Bos; species Bos taurus. The sequence goes on along the minus strand of NC_037329.1, from coordinate 86,297,869 downwards.
AGAACCTGACATGGGTATTGAAATACAGTGTTCCCTAATGTATGTCACAGACTGAACACCTATTACAGTGAATACAGTCTTCAAAAATGTGTTGTTAGTCAAAAGAGACTTGGGCAAAAGAGATGGCAGTAATATCTACTTAAACTCATCATTACTACCATGAAAAAATGCCCAAAGATCAGTTCTAACAGTATTGAACAGCAAAATTATTCTGCTCTGGAATGAGTTTTACTTTTTAATAGGTTTATAATCTCTGTTTCTACAGAAACTAAAACCTGCAAAAATGAGCTTAAATTGTATGCACAAACATATAATGACTTTTAGGATGCTGTAGCTGAACTGTAGTCAATGAAAAAAAATTGTTTCCCATTTTATTTGTGGTGTGTGTGAAGTCGCTCAGTCGTGTCCGACTCTTTGCGACCCCATGGACTGTAGCCCACCAGGATCCTCTGTCCATGGTATTCTCCAGGCAAGAACACTGGAGTGTGTTGCAATTTCCTTCTCCAGGGGATCTTCCCAACCTAGGGATCAAACCCGGGTCTCCTGCATTGCAGGCAGACGCTTTATCCTCTGAGCCACCAGTGAAGCCTTATTTGTGGTAAATAATATGAAAAGCTAAACATCTGAACAGATTAAAACTTAAATCCATAATAATTTAACACTTTATCTTGTAGTAAATAAAACAAAAGTCAAACTTTCATACATATACAATACAAAAGCCATTGCTGCTGCTAAGTCGCTTCAGTCATGTCTGACTCTGTGCAACCCCATAGACGGCAGCCCACCAGGCTGCCCCGTCCCTGGGATTCTCCAGGCAAGAACACGGGAGTGGGTTGCCATTTCCATCTCCAATGCATGAAAGTGAAAAGTGAAAGGGAAGTCACTCAGTCGTGTCTGACTCTTAGCGACCCCATGGACTGCAGCCTACCAGGCTCCTCTGTCCATGGGATTTTCCAGGCAAGAGTACTGGAGTGGGGTGCCATTGCCTTCTCCGACAAAAGCCATTACTGATGTAATTTTTAACAGTTTTTGCTAATTCTTTAAAGTATGTCAATATGGTTAAATTATGACCTGCTATCAGAGACACCCCTAGTTAAATCCATCACTTCAGATATTGACCAAATTGCTTAACCTCCAAATCTCCATTTGCTCACCAGTAATATGAAGATAGAGGAGGGCATAGCAATCTACTCCAGTATTCTTGCCTGGAGAATCTCATGGACTGAGGAGCCTAGCAAGCTACAGTCCATAGGGTCACAAAGAGTCAGACAGGACTGAGTGACTTTACACACACACACACACACACACACACAAGAAAATAACAGGTGAATCCAACTGAAGGGCTGCTGGAGAATGAAATGATTAAATGATACTGATTGTAAAGCACTGGGCCTGGCATCAAAGTGCATGCTAAGTCGCTTCACTAGTGTTCCACTCTTTGAGACCCCATGGACTATAGCCCACCAAGCTCCTCTGTCCATGAGGATTCTCCAGGCAAGAATGCTCTCCTGCTGCACCAAAGATTAAAACTTAAATACATAATAATTTTAACACTTTATCTTGAAAGTAAACTAAAGTCAAACTTTTATAATAGTACAAAAGTCATTACTGATGTAATTTTTAACAGTTTTTGCTCATTCTTTAAAATATGGCAATGTGATTAAATCATGACCTGCGATCAGAGACTGAAATCTATCGCTTTAGATCCTGACCAAATTGCTTAACCATAATCATAGTGCCATAATCACCATGATCATTACAAAAGTTTACCGAGTTGTGATTGTTTAAAATTGGTTATATATATTTATATACATAAGTAAAGTATGTGAAGTTGATGACATATGTATTGATGCATAAATCGCAGCTACTTTTCAGAAAGACTTTTTACAAAGCAGACTTCTTTCAAAGGAAATAGAGCCGCTCCAGCCAAGTGGCACAGTCCTCACCCCTGGAAGCGCGCAGGTAGATCCATCGCTGGCCGGCTGTGCGACGGCCGGGCTGTGCTCAGCGGGCGCGGGTCTAAGGTTGACGCCGGAGCTCGGACGGGGCGGCGCGGCGGTTCCCGGCCAAGCGGCCCGCGCCGCCCCGCCCGCTCGGCGGGGATGAGTGACGGCGACAACAGGTGCGCCGAGGCGTCTGCGGCTTCTCCGGAGCCCCCGAGTTTGGCGCGTCAGGCCCCGGGGGTCAGGCTTTAACTCTGCAAACTGGCCTCCTCTCCCCGCACCAGCCTTACGAAGTCGCCCGTCAACCGGCTTCTTGCACCTTAGTAAAGCCTCTAAACGCACCGCCACCTCTCGAAAACCCACCAGTCCTAGAAGCCAACTTTCCCCAAAGGGGAGGAGAGGGAAAGGCGTGTGGTGCATGGAGTTCTGCATAGCCGTTCGCTGTCTCTTCCCCAGCCGTCCGAAAGCAGACGAGAGTGGCTTGAGAATAGAGCACTCGATCCGCTCACCTCACGCCCGCCCCGACCTGCTGCACGCTCTACCCCTGAGACGGCCCAGCTCGGCGACCACGGGCCACGACCGAAACCTGCCCGCCCGCGCCCCTCCCGGGCTTGCGGCGCCCGCCCGCACCGCCACCCGCCTCCCGAGGCTACGTCGTCTGCCCCTCCCTATCCCCGCGGGTGGTAGGTTCAGGCCCTGGGTTCGAGTCTGCGCCCTTGCAGCTGCCACCGCCGCCGTAGCCGCCAGGGGGAGAAAGTCTCCGTCGGGAAGCGTGGTGTTGCTTCCTGGGTGTGAAGGTGCTTACGAACTGTAGGTTTCTGTGCCTTTCCCCCTAGCTTTTGAAGAGCAGAGAGGAAGATGGAGACCGAGTCCGGGGCGGTGAGTACGGCGGTCAGGGCCCAGAGTCCTGGGCCCCGGGATAGCGGGGAGAAGGAGCAACGTGGGCGCCCTCTGTGAGGGGCTGGAAGGACGAGTCTAGAGCTCGCTATATGGTCAGCAAGAAGCGTGGACAGGGCGCCTCATCGACCGCCATGAAGATAGGCCCCGTCGGGTTGTGTAGTGGGGTCGGGCAGGTGCGACGCCCGACCTGGACTGGTGTAGACTGGCTGGGAGGTTCCGGGAAGCGTGGGTGACCGGGTCCTGTGCACCAGGCTGGGTTCGGGCTAGAGAACCAGCTTTCCCGCCGAAAGTAGGTTCGGCTGCGTCTTTGACGCTCACTCCAGCCAGACTCAACCTAGCCGCCCATATGAGGAGTTGACCAGGTGGCCATCCCCTCCTCTTCCCGACCGGTCAGTGGAAACCAGAAGTCCTGAGAGACCTGGCTGGGGGTGGGGGTTGGGGGAGGGCGAGTGTGGGTTATATGGGGCACCTGGGCACAGGTCGGACTTTGACACTCGCGCCCAAGCCAGTCTGGGCCGGGTGGGGGAGGGGTGGGAGACCGAGTAGGCCCGAGGGGCTGCGGCAACGTGCCGTCGCGCCTCACCCCGTGCCCGCCGGCAGCCAATCAGCGAGTGCCACGAGATGCCCGCGGGGCCCTGCTACGCACGAGGCCAGCGTCTGGGTCTGTGCCGTTGAGGATTCCCGCCACTGCTTCTGGCGGGTTTGCGGGACAAAATTTCTCGCTGGCTAGCCTTCTTTTCCCTCCCGCACTTTGGTGGGGAGGGGGTGGATCCTCGAATCGGTGCTCCAGTTCACGATGACTTGAGAGACCCTGAGGAAGTTGTTGCTGCGGCCATTTCCTCCAGCACCTCGGCTTGCTGGCCTCGGAGGGGAAGGAGCGCCGAGTCCTTCACTGCGACGGTTAGCCCGTCTCTTTCCTCTTCTCTTCATTGGCAGAGTAGATGATAAATTTCGAGGTTAATTCTCCAGGGGAGGAGGCAGTGGGGGCACATTGCTTTGGAGGAAATTTTAAATAAACTTTTTAGTACTAGAAGTTTTACTAAGCTAAGGACCCTTACTTACTGCTTGCCCCAAAACAGCACCTAGCTAGGTGCTTTTCATACATTTGCAAAATTTTGCTGGCGGAATTTGAGGCATTCTGAATTAACTCAATAAATCGCTGTCTCTAAGGAACTTAAAGATTGCCTCTACTTGAGCCTTGTTACTGCCAAGATTAAAATATTTTCTAGGGTTTTATTCATGTTGTATTCTTCAGCCCACAACCTAAAGGTTGGTGTATCATGAGCAGGAAGAAATTATTTATTCTTTATTCAACAAACGTTTATTGAACACCTGCTATATATGGTCTTAGATACTGCGGTGAACAAAACAAGCAAAGCCCTTTTCTTGAACATTACAATATAGTGGAAAGAGATGACAAACGTAATATAAATTACATAGTGTGTTGGAAAGTGATTAGTGGTAAGGAGAAAAAACAGTTGGAACCCACAATAGAATAGGAACCTTAAAAATAGAAGAATGATGTGAATAGAATGTACAAAGTTCGTGTTTTTCCTTCCTCCGTGTTGAGGATTTCTTAAGATTGGAAGTAAAGCACTTTGTTCTCTTCCATTCATGTCATTTTTCTCTCATAAAAATAAAAACCAGTGGAGTTTTATTTAACTAAATTTGAAAGCAAAAGAGTTCATCCATTGAATTCATTTTGCTTTAAAGAAGAGAATTTCATGAATTTTTTTTTTAATTTTGCAGGTAAGTAATTTCTGCATTCTCTAAACAAATAGGCAGGTAGAGTAGATTGTATCTGCCAGAGCTGTTCAGTTATCTCTAGCAATACAAATCCACAGTCGAAAAGTAAAACGAAACATCCCAGAATCATCCAGTCTGGCACTATGTCTTACAGGTGACTGAAGTTATAAATTAACTTTCAAATGCCCTGAGAGGATGTTGTTAAGATTGGGTTCCCAGTTTTAACTGGCAGCTACAACATAGCAATTATTAAATATGATGAGTTTGTGGTTTAAGAGATATTTTTATAAACTCCCTTACTAGGGAGCGTTTTTCCCTCTTAAGACTAGATGGACAATAGACCCCAAAAGTTCCAGCCTATGGCCTGGTAGTCACCACTGGCCTAGATATTTCTCTGTACATCTTGCAGAGATTAATTTTTAGGGATTACGGTTTATTGGCCAGTGAAGTGAAAGGAGAGCAGTGTGAAAAAGAACAACTCCGTTATCTAAGTGGGAAATTAATTTTCATGAGTTTGTTTTTCAGAGAATTTAAGTCGTGAACTTGAAGCTTTTTGAAGAACTCTTTTAGTGTCTCAGAAGTCTCTTTAGTGTTCTTACAAGGAAAATAGCAAGTTCTTATATTTGTTTCTCTTTAAAATTCTATTCCCAAGTCTTGTTTTTTTCCCAGTGTACCTTAAGAGTCTATCTACTGTTTTGCTGTTGTGCAAAGGCTTATATGTTAGTTGTTATTGTTTTTATAGTCGTTAAGTCATGTCCAACGGTTTGCAACCTCATGGACTATGAACCACCAAGCTCCCCTGTCCATGGTATTTTCCAGGCAAGAATACTGGCATGGGTTGCCATTTTCTTCTCCATTACTTGTTAATATGTATTTATTAAAATCTGAATTAGATCCACTGACTTAGAATTATACACTGACACTGAATATATGAATATGAGCTCAGTTCTTTAGCATAAAGTAAAAATTAATATTATTAAAAACTTTAGTATAAAAATTTATACCTATGAGTTATGGGTATAAAAATTTTTTTTTTCAAAATCAGACTACTTTTCAAATTGCCAAGTGCATTTAAAAATTTGACTTTAGAGTTGAAAAGCAGTGAACTTAAATGTCAGAATGTATTTACTTGTCAATGCCCTTTAGCCAAAGACCACCACAAATATACCTATAGTTTAATAAAGTTGGCTCTTCTGAATTACAGCAAGGAAGAACATGGGGCCTTCTGAACTAGAGGATGTTAGAACTTATTATAGGATTTAGGCTTGTATTAGCACTTTTTAGAGTGGGTTTAAAGAAGGTTTTACTCTGAAATGCATGTTGTCAGAAAGTGGGAATAATTCTATGATTGTGCTAAGTCGCTTTAGTCATGTCCGACTCTTTGCAACCCTATGGACTGTAGCCTGCCAGGCTTCTCTGTCCATGGGTTTCTCCTGGCAAGAATACTGGAGTGGTTTGCCATTTCCTTCTCCAGGGGATCTTTCCCACCCAGGGATCAAACCAGCGTCTCTTAGGTCTCCTGCATTGGCAGGCAGGTTCTTTACCACCAGTGCTACATTAATTCTTAACTAGAAGACAAGAAAGAGATTGAAGCTAAAGTTTTGTGATTGATAAAGAAGGAGTAGTCAGTCTTGTCAGGCAGGATAAAAGGATGTTTGGTCATTCTTATGGTTTGGGCAGTGCTTTTGTTTCTGTCAGTGTGTAGGTATGATATGGAGTGGTCTTGTTTTTATCTTCACCCATCACAGTAACACTACCCTGATAGCTCAGTTGGTAAAGAATCCACCTGCAATGCAGGAGACCCTGGTTCCGTTCCTGGGTTGGAAAGATCCCCTGGAGAAGGGATAGGCTACTCACTCCAGTATTCTTGGGCTTCCCTTGTGGCTCAGCTGGTAAAGAATCCGCCTGCAATGTGGGAGACCTGGGTTCGATCCCTGGATTGGAAAGATCCCCTGGAAAAGGGAAAGGCTACTCACTCCAGTATTCTGGCCTGGAGAATTCCATGGACTGTATAGTCCATAGGGTCACAGAGAGTCAGACACAACTGAGCGATTTTCACTTTCTTTCATCACAATAATAGTAGCCTTGCTCAATGTTGGTGTTAACAAGAGAACACCACAGCCTACCTGTGAGATCCCGGACACCTCTTACAACACCAGGGCCTAGTTGTTGTACCAGGCCAGCTCCTAACTGTCCTAACTGTCCTACTTTTCTCTTTCCTAAACTTCTTTTTGAGTTTAATATTCCTTCTTAATACTTAAAATATTTAAATTGTACATTTAATAGTAATTAATATATGTATGTTTAAATGATACATTTAAGATTTAAGATCTCTGTAGAGGAGTAGATTCTGTATTTATTATATTTTTCTTGCCTTCAAAAGTTATTAGCTCTATAATCTTCATAATAGCATAAAATTAAAGTCTAAAATACTACATTTTGTCAGTATACTTACCTTTTTGAAGGATAAATGCTTTTATCTTGCATTAAAACTTATACCCAGTACTGAGTTTAAAAGAATTTTATTTTACAGCAAACATCAAATCAGACGCAAACAGATTCATTATCTCCATCCCCTAATCCTGTGTCACCTGTGCCTTTGAATAACCCAACGAGTGCCCCAAGATATGGAACAGTGATCCCTAATCGCATCTTTGTAGGAGGAATTGACTTTAAGGTACCTAATAATGCATGCAATATAGTGAATTTTTTTTGTTAGAAGTATTTTATTATATTTCTCAGAAATGGTTTATTTGTGCAACTATAAAAATAATAATGTATTTAATATTTTTGTAATGATTAGTAGGGTTCAAATTGTCTTATTATAGTAGAGTATGTATAATTGTCTAATTTCACATACAAGGAAATTGAGGCTCATTGACGTATCTATAGTCACCTAACTACTTAGAGACAAAGTGAAAACTAGAATCCTAGTTTTCTGACTGATAGCTCCACATTATTTCACCATATCACACTAATTATACTTTTTTTTACATAATAATCCAATAGCCCAAACAATGAGTGATTAAAATTTTCAAAAGATGACTCAATTAAGGAAAAAGAAAATAAACACAACAGTTTTATGAAGTCCTGTTTCTTTATCCCAACTTTATTTTCAGTTCCTGAGTAACTTCTTAGACTTCTATTTTGCAAATTGCTTCTGTAACCGAATTTACAATTTGATTACCAAAAAAGGCATGTGTCCTAGTCAGAATAAAGCATCTTAACAGTAATATGTTTAAATAATCAGCCATTTCACTCTTTCAGAGAGGCATAGTTTTGTGAGATGTTTTGCAGCACCCCCATGTGGGAGGCAGTTGTAAACACCTACGGGAAAGGCAGGCATCGATAATTTAAGTGGAACATTCTTTATTCCAAGGGAATATATAGAAGGATTTCCAGGCTTCCTTATTACATATTGGAAATTTCAGGGAGAGTTGTCTTAAAAAAAAATGCTTGTGCAATTAGGGTATAGTAGTTATCACTCACTGTTTTCCAACAATCAGGGTCTCACAATTTGGATGGAATTGCTTCTTTGCTGCTCAAGATGAATGTCACAGTGTGTTTATCAGAATTATGAGTCTTAAGCAAGTGTGTGATTGGTTCACTAATAATAAATTAAGGGAAATAATTTCTTATGAAATGCTTACTTTTAAAAAGATTTCCTGTTTCCATGGAAAATATTAATAACTGACCATAAATATTCAAGTTAAATATTCTTATTCAGAATTTATATTATATTAGCTTAGCATATTTTTAAATAAACCATCAATATAATAGTTTGTATGGCTAGGTTAAGTGTAGGGTTTTTTTTTTTATCTTTTTTGACGTATAGTTGCTTAACAATGTTGTTTTAGTTTCCACTGTACAGCACAGTGATCCAGCTATAGATATACATATATCCCCTGTTTTTTAGATTTCTTTCCCATTTAGGTCACCACAGCATTGAGTAGAGTTCCCTGTGCTATACAGTGGGTTCTCATTAGTTTAGTGTCGGTTTTTATTGAAGCCTGTCAGCTACAATATAAACTTTGGGGGCCATTACAATACAATCTTAGCTTTAAGTTAATTGGTAAGGTTCTCCCTCTTAGAGTTACACCTTACCCAAAACCATAGATAATTTCCATCAAGGAAGTAGTTTAACACAGTAGCAAGCAGTCTCAAACTTCATAAAATTCTTCTTTTTAGACCCCTAGAGCCCATCCCTTTTAATATTTGATAATCTTGACTTTCTGTCTCGTTTTTAACAGAGATAGAGATGTAAAATTGAGCTAGTGATTCTTCTATCAGAGAATGGTTTAATTAATTTGTTTTCAAGTCTCTAATAGAAATCTTTGATGTTGATTCCATTTTGTGTTTATTGAAATGAGACTGTTGTACCTAGATTAACTCAGTATTTGCCATCATCCAATTTAGCAAGCTTTAGGTTACCAACTAAAAATTTATTTTTTTTCTAAAGCAGTGAGGTACCTGTGGAACTCAAGAGGTATTGCTCTACCATTAGGCGTGTCTTTTCCTAGATATATATGTAAAGAAAAATTTTTTCTATGAATATTTAAAGTTTTTCTTGTGGGCAAACACAGTTGAACCAGAAAATGAAATTGCAATGAATTTAGAGTGAATGCTGTAGGGAAAGGTGATGTGGGTCTGTTATGAGATTATTTTAATTGCCAGATATGCCAGACCATCTTTGTAGACATCTTATACATGATAGTCTAGTTATGACTCAATATTTTTTGTTTATCATCATAATGTCCGTATGTATTTTGACTACAGATAAAATGTCTAAAAACTTAAAGTTTTGTAGCCTCTCTGTTGTTACCACAAATTGAGTTCAGGTACTTTTGTAAATATATTTCCTTTCTAAGACCTTAACTTTCCTGATGACTATGCTCATTAACATAGAGTGATTGTATGACATAAAACAGCAAAATTCTTTAAAGCAATTATCCTTAAAAATAAATTTTAAAATAAAAATAGAGTGACTGGTGGAAGCCAGCATAACCTAGTTCCATTGCCATGACTGTAGGCCTCTCTGAATCACAAGAACCAATAATAATATGCCCTTAGTATAGTTATAGGCATGCCTAGTACAGTTTTATCAAAAAATAGCTAACTAGAGAACAAGCTTTATTTGTAGTTTTAGAAAACTCAGCTTAAAATATTTTATTGCTATGTAATAATTTAACAACATAGTATTAACTCTGCATAAAGCAAAGTATTAATATTAATTTTAATAACCTAGTGATTTCATGCAGTTTTTATGATGACAGGCATCCTTATATCCATACTATTAATTTGTGTTGCCTTTTCTGTCTCCAAAACAAGCAGAAGTTATTTCATCTTTTATCAATTAAAATGGGGTTTTTTGTGTTTTATTTTTATACCATTAGACAAATGAAAATGATTTAAGAAAATTTTTTTCCCAGTATGGATCTGTAAAAGAAGTGAAGATTGTAAATGACAGAGCTGGAGTTTCCAAAGGGTTAGTATCACTATAGGTAGTACACAGAATTAACAATTGTGTTTTTATTGGATTGCTACATTTTGTATTCTGCCTTACTTTGGTTCCTTTTTTTTTTTTTAAGAAGGAAGTTGTAGTGAAGTTTGGCTGTTTTGTTGTTTTTTGGTGGGGAGGTGGGGCGTTGGTTGTGTTTTGGGTTTTTTTGGCTGCACTGGTTCTTCATTTTTGTGCCTGGGCTTTCTCTAGTTGCAGCAAGCAGGGGCTCTAGGGTGCACAGGCTTCAGTAGTTGTGGTGCATAGGCTTAATTGCTTGACCACATGTGGAATCTTCCCAGACCAGGGATGGAACCCATGTCCCCTGAATTGGCAGGAGGATTCTTTACCATTGGACCACCAGGGAAGTCCTGATTCCATTTTTAAAAAGAGAGTTTCATGGCTGCTTTCTCCTTCCTTTTGATCTCCATGTGTTGGGGAGTGGGGCGTGGGTATTTTAGAGGAAAGAGGATGCTTTAATATTCCTTAATTTGTTGTAAAGTTATTCTTGCAAAGGCTGAGGGACCATTGATTGTTAGGTAGTAAGCACTTAATGTTGAGTAGCTGATGTCCTGTAGCCAAGGAACCAGAAACTAAAGGAATCTGATACTTTTGGAATTGTATACCTGCTTTAGACTAGAGAGAACTTAATTTGGAAAAGGCTGACACAAAAGAATGTCTGTAGCTTGTGCCTCAGAGACCTAACCAGGGGACTAATCTAAGAAATATAATCTTAGCGAGAATGATTTTTAATTGACAAATCAAGGAGAATGAAAATTAAAGAATAAAGCACTAGGATTTGGCTAGTAATGTCTGGTGACATTAGAGCTGTTTTAGTGAATTGGTATTTACAAAAGCCAAATATCAGAGAAGAAAAAGGTAGTTTACATAGTGTACTCACTTGAGAAGTTTGATTGCAAAGTTAAAGAAATCAATGAATGATTATTTTCTTGAAAAAGAGGCAATATATACATATTCATAGGCATAAAAGAAAGGACCAATAAGATGGGTAAAATATTAGTGGGAAACTACATGTAAATATGATAGGTGGACACTTCTAAAAAGATGAGATCCTGCAGAGATGATTAACAGATATAAACATATAATATAAACAAATCCTGCATATAAACAGACTTCTGAGCCCGACAAAAAATAATATGATGAAGTGAAATTGTACCACTTATATTTGGCTTAATGGAATTTGTAATATCCATTTTTAAATCATTGAAAATAACACATAGCAGTGTAGACTGTATTTTATGCCTTTTCCACTGGGTGGTATATGTGTTCTACTAAAAAGTGTAAAAATACTTCTTTAGCCCTTGTTTAATACTTGAGCAAATAAAGAAATTCGTTTGTTGAAAAAGGAAATTCATATACAATACAGTAATTATGAATTGAATAAAATAGTAAATGTTTATTAATTACATGATACATAATTACTTATTAGTAATTATGAATTGGCACTTCCCTGGTGGTTTAGACAGTAAAGAATCTGCTTGCAATTCAGAAGACCTGGGTTCGATCCCTAAGTTGAAACAATCCCTTGGAGAAGGGAACAGCTACCCACTCCAATAATCTTAACTGGAGAATTCCATGGACAAAAGAGCTGGCAGGCTACAGTCCATGGGGTCACAAAGAGTCGGACACGACTGAGGAACTTAACGTACATACACAATTTGAGGAAAATAAAGTTGAGCATTACTCAAGAGAGTTTCCTAAAATTATCCAAATAGAGATTAAATTGGGGGGGGGGGGGGATGTACTTTTTATTTCTTTCATCCCTTTTTATCTACCTATTTTGTCTTTTTGGACAAGGCATATATTGTGTAATTCAGCTGTTAAAGAATCCATGTGCAATGCAGGAGACCCTGGTTTGATTCCTGGGTGGGGATGATACCCTGGAGAAGGGATAGATCACCCACTTCAGTATTCTTGGGCTTCCCTGGTGACTCAGTTGGTGAAGAATCCACCTGCATTGCGGGAGACCTGGGTTCGATTCCTGGATTGGGAAGATCCCCTGGAGAAGGCAATGGCTACCCACTCCAATATTCTGGCCCAGAGAATTCCATGGACTGTAAAGTCTGTGGGTGCCTCAAAGAGTCGGAAACAGCTGAGCAACTTTCACTTCACTTATACTGTGTATTTGTATCTTGATCATATGATTTATACTCTGAAGATAACAATTATATATGAAAAGCAGATATAAAACCTGGGTTGTATAATATTTTTAACTTATTTTATTTGGGAAATATACTAATAGTTACATTCTCAGTTTATATATGCTAACAATAGTAAATAATATGTGTACTCATTTACCAAGATAAAATATTTTATCATGTTCAATTTTTAATTTTTTAAAGATTCTTTTTATACTTTGATTTCTATTGAAAGCAAACTTATGTCATTTTAAAAGGAGGTTACTGCTCTGGGCTGAAATTTATTGCACCCTAATTTGTAAACCAGAACACAAATCTCTCATGTTTTCCTGCCTTGCATACAGCTCTGGTCTGATACTGTTTTAAGATCCCTGGGTTGTTATTTTTTTTTTAGGCCTCTCCCTTTAAGAGGATAACCATGTTAAGCTGTGAACAATTCTCCTCTAAGTTTTGCATACTGGTACACCATAGAAAAATGTTCATTCCTACTGTGGCCCATTCTAAAAATATATATATTTAATCTTAGTATAATATCAATGTAATGTTCTACTATAATAATTAATGGATTTATTTAGGTATGGCTTCGTCACTTTTGAAACACAAGAAGATGCACAAAAAATTTTACAAGAGGTAAGATATTTTGGTGTATTTAACTTCATTTTTGGAACTCTTTACTTTGGTGTATTTAACTTAATTTTTGAAACTTCTTTCTTTGAAACTAATCCTTTAAGGCAGTGGTCCCCAACCTTTTTGGCACCAGAGACTAGTTTGGTGGCAACAGTTGTTCCACAGACCTGGGGCATATAGTTTGAGGATAATTCAAGTATGTTACATTTATTGTGCACTTTATTATTATTACATCAGCTCCACCCCAGATCATCAGGCATTGGATCCCAGAAGTTGGGGAACCCTGCTTTAAGGTATTAATTTAATAGTGGGGTTCTAGTACAATAACTGATTGCTAAAAAAGTTTATTTTCTTTGTATCTTGAGATTAACATTGGTCTCCAAAAAATAATTAAAAATTAAAGATAAATTTATCTACAGAAAAACAAATGCCAAATAATTGCATAAGTTTGGCTGTGAAATTATAACTTTCCACTTTATTTTCTTAAACTGAGAATTTAGGGATGTGTCTTTTCTGATGTGTTAATAGCACTTTGAATTCCTAAAAAATGCTATGAATGTAGATTCCTAAAATGAGATTGCTGCTGCTGCTGCTAAGTCGCTTCAGTCGTGTCCGACTGTGTGCAACCCCATAGACTGCAGCCCACCAGGCTCCCCTGTCCCTGGGATTCTCCAGGCAAGAACACTGGAGTGGGTTGCCATTTCCTTCTCCAATGCATAAGAGTGAAAAGTGAAAGTGAAGTCGCTCAGTCGTGTCCGACTCTCAGCGACCCCATGGACTGTAGCCCACCAGGCTCCTCCGTCCATGGGATTTTCCAGGCAAGAGTACTGGAGTGGGGTGCCTTATCTGAGATTATTTCCCTCCTATGAAAAACTTATAAACAAAGAACATTCATAGAAAAAAAATCTAAACCCAGCAGTTCAGTATATAATAACTCTTAAGTTTGGCAAGTGTAGCATTTAATTTTTTAGGAAAAAATTTTATTTTAATTACATTTTATTAAGTCATATGCAGTCAGTTCTCATTATTTATAGTGGTTGTATTCTATAAAATCATCATAAACACTGAATTAGCAAATATTGAAGTGTGCTGCACCTAGAAAATACAGGGTTAGTTTCTCACGAACTTCTGTTTACAATATTTTCATCAGCCAATCAATATATAACTTTGTTTTATGTGTGCTTCTGTTTAAAGATTACATGTAACATTTTTGATTCATTAACATTGAACTCATGATCAACAGCACTAAACCCATGTGTGAATTAACCCAGCTAACACGTACTTTCTCTGCTAAAACACATGACAGTCTTTTTGCACTTGGGAACACTAGCCAGCACTTCAACACTACACTTGAGAGCCATCTTAAGTAGCAAAAATACTAACATAAGGCACAAAAATGTGAAAAACATGACAGTAAATAGAACATGAAAAGGACATTTGTTTACAGTATAAAAGCTGAAAAAAGAAAACAAAATGTCTCCCTGTTTAACCTCAGCTGGGACCACATGTGTAACAACTCAAATTGCCAAATGAGGAATTAGGGTCAGTACATTGGAACCAGGATTCACACCCAAATCTATTTTAATCCAAAGGCTTTGCACTTTCTACTATGCCTTGCTGTTTTCAAGGTGTGATAATAAAGTAATGTACTTTTTCTTATTTTAGGCTGAAAAACTTAATTACAAGGATAAGAAACTGAACATTGGCCCGGCAATAAGAAAGCAACAAGTAGGGATCCCTCGTATGTATTGAGAACTAATATATTTTTCAATATTTTTGCATGGTTCTTTTTCAAAATGTAAGACTATTAATAGAACTTCATTAAAGTATCAGGTTTCTTTGATTTAATAAAGTTATTTTAGCGAAGGTGGTAGGCAAATGAATATTTCTTTCCGCAAATTAAATACATTAACTTGTGGGATGGAGGAGGCTAGGGAAAATGTATATAAATAATAATGTTTAACTATATTCCAAATAGTTACATCTTTAAAGGAAAAATTGTATAGTTAAAATATAGTTTAAAATTATGAAAGAAATTAGAAGTAATTACTATTTTAAAGTTTTTCTAATACAGTAATTTAAAATTAGAATAAAATTACTAAAAGTAAAAATGTAAAATATCAGAAACTCTGGTTGTATGGTATATACTGTAACCCAACCATATGTATCATAATTATCAGAAGAAACAACCCCTAAAGCTTTAGGAATTGGCTAAGTGCCTTCCTCAAATTTCCAGAATACTTTGAACTTTTATTCTTTTTTCTCACTCTTCCCGTTTATTAAATTAGGCATCTTTATGGTTACCTTTTAACCTATAGTATTAAAATCTCTAACAGAATCTTTGGCTAGAAGGAGAAACTTTGCATAAAATTTGTAACTAGTGTCCATGTGTCCGTTTGGATGTTCAAAACATTATGTAGTTATTATACATCTGTTAACAAATTAATAGATTGTGCTCATTTGGACTGTTCTGCTTTTGACTTAGAAGTTAACAGAGATCAAATTTAATTTTGACCTAGTATTTGTTAATTTATAAGATAACTGACGTGTCCTTAGTAAATTGATACTCCAAAATGAAATGCACTAAATATGTCAGAATGCTGAATATTTTCAGACTACTGCTGTTAGTTGTAAGAGTTAAGCTATAGCATATAATAACAATTCTTAATCCATTATCACCATCAGTAAAAACAACTGGGAGTGTTCATAAAAACCTGTTTTATGCAGCCCACAGGTTGCTAAAAACAGAACATAAATCAGTACTATCCTGAATGCTTTCAAACAAATAGTTACTTAAGAACTGTTTAGCATAAAGGTCAACATTATGGGTTTTAATTATTTCATTTAATCTTTACAGCAACCTGTGAGGTATTGTTCTATTTTGTAAATAGAAAATACAGCTTATAAAGGCAAAGTCATTGTTTTAGAAACTAGGCGTGTACACGGATTATTACCTTTTTTTTCAAATCTGTCACCTATTTTCCATCTCTGTTACCAACATTCTAGTCCCAGCTACCCACTCTGCTTGCCTTAATTACTTGAAAAGCCTCCTAACTGATCTTTCTTTTTTTTTTTTTTTTCATTTTTTTTTTCCTCTAATTTTATTTTATTTTTAAACTTTACATAATTGTATTAGTTTTGCCAAATATCAAAATGAATCCGCCACAGGTATACATGTGTTCCCCATCCCGAACCCTCCTCCCTCCTCCCTCCCCATACCATCCCTCTGGGCCGTCCCAGTGCACCAGCCCCAAGCATCCAGCATCATGCATCGAACCTGGACTGGCAACTCGTTTCCTACATGATATTTTACATGTTTCATTGCCATTCTCCCAAATCTTCCCACCCTCTCCCTCTCCCACAGAGTCCATAAGACTGTTCTATACATCATTGTCTCTTTTGCTGTCTCGTACACCGGGTTATTGTTACCATCTTTCTAAATTCCATATATATGCGTTAGTATACTGTATTTATGTTTTTCCTTCTGGCTTACTTCACTCTGTATAATAGGCTCCAGTTTCATCCACCTCATTAGAACTGATTCAAATGTATTCTTTTTAATGGCTGAGTAATACTCCATTGTGTATATGTACCACTGCTTTCTTATCCATTCATCTGCTGATGGACATCTAGGTTGCTTCCATGTCTTGGCTATTATAAACAGTGCTGCGATGAACATTGGGGTACACGTGTCTCTTTCCCTTCTGGTTTTCTCAGTGTGTATGCCCAGCAGTGGGATTGCTGGATCATAAGGCAGTTCTATTTCCAGTTTTTTAAGGAATCTCCACACTGTTCTCCATAGTGGCTGTACTAGTTTGCATTCCCACCAACAGTGTAAGAGGGTTCCCTTTTCTTCACACCCTCTCCAGCATTTATTATTTGTAGACTTTTGGATCGCAGCCATTCTGACTGGTGTGAAATGGTACCTCATAGTGGTTTTGATTTGCATTTCTCTGATAATGAGTGATGTTGAGCATCTTTTCATGTGTTTGTTAGCCATCTGTATGTCTTTTTTGGAGAAATGTCTATTTAGTTCTTTGGCCCATTTTTTGATTGGGTCGTTTATTTTTCTGGAGTTGAGCTGTAGGAGTTGCTTGTATATTTTTGAGATTAGTTGTTTGTCGGTTGCTTCATTTGCTATTATTTTCTCCCATTCTGAAGGCTGTCTTTTCACCTTGCTAATAGTTTCCTTTGATGTGCAGAAGCTTTTAAGGTTAATTAGGTCCCATTTGTTTATTTTTGCTTTTATTTCCAATATTCTGGGAGGTGGGTCATAGAGGATCCTGCTGTGATATATGTCGGAGAGTGTTTTGCCTATGTTCTCCTCTAGGAGTTTTATAGTTTCTGGTCTTACATTTAGATCTTTAATCCATTTTGAGTTTATTTTTGTGTATGGTGTTAGAAAGTGGTCCAGTTTCATTCTTTTACAAGTGGTTGACCAGATTTCCCAGCACCACTTGTTAAAGAGATTGTCTTTAATCCATTGTATATTCTTGCCTCCTTTGTCGAAGATAAGGTGTCCATATGTGCATGGATTTATCTCTGGGCTTTCTATTTTATTCCATTGATCCATATTTCTGTCTTTGTGCCAGTACCATACTGTCTTGATAACTGTGGCTTTGTAGTAGAGCCTGAAGTCAGGTAGGTTGATTCCTCCAGTTCCATTCTTCTTTCTCAAGATCGCTTTGGCTATTCGAGGTTTTTTGTATTTCCATATAAATTGTGAAATTATTTGTTCTAGCTCTGTGAAGAATACTGTTGGTAGCTTGATAGGGATTGCGTTGAATCTATAAATTGCTTTGGGTAGTATACTCATTTTCACTATATTGATTCTTCCAGTCCATGAACATGGTATATTTCTCCATCTATTAGTGTCCTCTTTGATTTCTTTCACCAGTGTTTTATAGTTTTCTATATATAGGTCTTTAGTTTCTTTAGGTAGATATATTCCTAAGTATTTTATTCTTTCCGTTGCAATGGTGAATGGAATTGTTTCCTTAATTTCTCTTTCTGTTTTCTCATTATTAGTGTATAGGAATGCAAGGGATTTCTGTGTGTTGATTTTATATCCTGCAACTTTACTGTAGTCATTGATTATTTCTAGTAATTTTCTGGTGGACTCTTTAGGGTTTTCTATGTAGAGGATCATGTCATCTGCAAATAGTGAGAGTTTTACTTCTTCTTTTCCAATTTGGATTCCTTTTATTTCTTTTTCTGCTCTGATTGCTGTGGCCAAAACTTCCAATACTATGTTGAATAGTAATGGTGAAAGTGGGCACCCTTGTCTTGTTCCTGACTTTAGAGGAAATGCTTTCAATTTTTCACCATTGAGGATAATGTTCGCTGTGGGTTTGTCATATATAGCTTTTATTATGTTGAGGTATGTTCCTTCTATTCCTGCTTTCTGGAGAGTTTTTATCATAAATGGATGTTGAATTTTGTCAAAGGCTTTCTCTGCATCTATTGAGATAATCATATGGTTTTTATTTTTCAATTTGTTAATGTGGTGTATTACATTGATTGATTTGCGGATATTGAAGAATCCTTGCATCCCTGGGATAAAGCCCACTTGATCATGGTGTATGATCTTTTTAATGTGTTGTTGGATTCTGATTGCTAGAATTTTGTTAAGGATTTTTGCATCTATGTTCATCAGTGATATTGGCCTGTAGTTTTCTTTTTTTGTGGGATCTTTGTCAGGTTTTGGTATTAGGGTGATGGTGGCCTCATAGAATGAGTTTGGAAGTTTACCTTCCTCTGCAATTTTCTGGAAGAGTTTGAGCAGGATAGGTGTTAGCTCTTCTCTAAATTTTTGGTAGAATTCAGCTGTGAAGCCGTCTGGACCGGGGCTTTTGTTTGCTGGAAGATTTTTGATTACAGTTTCAATTTCCATGGTTGTGATGGGTCTGTTAAGATTTTCTATTTCTTCCTGGTCCAGTTTTGGAAAGTTGTACTTTTCTAAGAATTTGTCCATTTCTTCCACGTTGTCCATTTTATTGGCATATAATTGTTGATAGTAGTCTCTTATGATCCTTTGTATTTCTGTGTTGTCTGTTGTGATCTCTCCATTTTCGTTTCTAATTTTGTTGATTTGATTTTTCTCCCTTTGTTTCTTGATGAGTCTGGCTAATGGTTTGTCAATTTTATTTATCCTTTCAAAGAACCAGCTTTTGGTTTTGTTGATTTTTGCTATGGTCTCTTTTGTTTCTTTTGCATTTATTTCTGCTCTAATTTTTAAGATTTCTTTCCTTCTACTAACCCTGGGGTTCTTCATTTCTTCCTTTTCTAGTTGCTTTAGGTGTAGAGTTAGGTTATTTATTTGACTTTTTTCTTGTTTCTTGAGGTGTGCCTGTATTGCTATGAACTTTCCCCTTAGGACTGCTTTTACCGTGTCCCACAGGTTTTGGGTTGTTGTGTTTTCATTTTCATTCGTTTCTATGCAAATTTTGATTTCTTTTTTGATTTCTTCTGTGATTTGTTGGTTATTCAGCAGCGTGTTGTTCAGCCTCCATATGTTGGAATTTTTAATAGTTTTTCTCCTGTAATTGAGATCTAATCTTACTGCATTGTGGTCAGAAAAAATGCTTGGAATGATTTCTATTTTTTTGAATTTACCAAGGCTAGCTTTATGGCCCAGGATGTGATCTATCCTGGAGAAGGTTCCATGTGCGCTTGAGAAAAAGGTGAAATTCATTGTTTTGGGATGAAATGACCTATAGATATCAATTAGGTCTAACTGGTCTATTGTATCGTTTAAAGTTTGTGTTTCCTTGTTAATTTTCTGTTTAGTTGATCTATCCATAGGTGTAAGTGGGGTATTAAAGTCTCCCACTATTATTGTGTTATTGTTAATTTCTCCTTTCATACTTGTTAGCATTTGTCTTACGTACTGTGGTGCTCCTGTGTTGGGTGCATATATATTTATAATTGTTATCTCTTCTTCTTGGATTGATCCTTTGATCATTATGTAGTGACCTTCTTTGTCTCTTTTCACAGCCTTTGTTTTAAAGTCTATTTTATCTGATATGAGTATTGCTACTCCTGCTTTCTTTTGGTCCCTATTTGCATGGAAAATCTTTTTCCAGCCCTTCACTTTCAGTCTGTATGTGTCCCCTGTTTTGAGGTGGGTCTCTTGTAGACAACATATGTAGGGGTCTTGTTTTTGTATCCATTCAGCCAGTCTTTGTCTTTTGGTTGGGGCATTCAACCCATTTACATTTAAGGTAATTACTGATAAGTATGTTCCCGTTGCCATTTACTTTATTGTTTTGGGTTCGAGTTTATACACCGTTTTTGTGTTTCCTGTCTAGAGAATATCCTTTAGTATTTGTTGGAGAGCTGGTTTGGTGGTGCAGAATTCTCTCAGCTTTTGCTTGTCTGAAAAGCTTTTGATTTCTCCTTCATACTTGAATGAGATCCTTGCTGGGTACAATAATCTGGGCTGTAGGTTATTTTCTTTCATCATTTTAAGTATGTCTTGCCATTCCCTCCTGGCTTGAAGAGTTTCTATTGAAAGATCAGCTGTTATCCTTATGGGAATTCCCTTGTGTGTTATTTGTTGTTTTTCCCTTGCTGCTTTTAATATTTGTTCTTTGTGTTTGATCTTTGTTAATTTGATTAATATGTGTCTTGGGGTGTTTCTCCTTGGGTTTATCCTGTTTGGTACTCTCTGGGTTTCTTGGACTTGGGTGATTATTTCCTTCCCCATTTTAGGGAAGTTTTCCACTATTATCTCCTCAAGTATTTTCTCATGGTCTTTCTTTTTGTCTTCTTCTTCTGGAACCCCTATGATTCGAATGTTGTAGCGTTTAATATTGTCCTGGAGGTCTCTGAGATTGTCCTCATTTCTTTTAATTCGTTTTTCTTTTATCCTCTCTGATTCATTTATTTCTACCATTCTATCTTCTAATTCACTAATCCTGTCTTCTGCCTCTGTTATTCTACTATTTGTTGCCTCCAGAGTGTTTTTAATTTCACTTATTGCATTATTCGTTATATATTGACTCTTTTTTATTTCTTCTAGGTCCTTGTTAAACCTTTCTTGCATCTTCTCAATCCTTGTCTCCAGGCTATTTATCTGTGATTCCATTTTAGTTTCAAGATTTTGGATCAATTACACTATCATTATTCGGAATTCTTTATCAGGTAGATTCCCTATCTCTTCCTCTTTTGTTTGGTTTGGTGGGCATTTATCCTGTTCCTTTATCTGCTGAGTATTCCTCTGTCTCTTCATCTTGTTTAAATTGCTGAGTTTGGGGTGTCCTTTCTGTATTCTGGCAGTTTGTGGAGTTCTCTTTATTGTGGCATTTCCTCACTGTGTGTGGGTTTGTACAGGTGGCTTGTCAAGGTTTCCTGGTTAGGGAAGCTTGTGTCGGTGTTCTGGTGGGTGGAGCTGTATTTCTTCTCTCTGGAGTGCAATGAAATGTCCAGTAATGAGTTACGAGATGTCTATAGTTTTGGGGTGACTTTGGGCAGCCTGTATCTTGAAGCTCAGGGCTGTGTTCCTTTGTTGCTGGAGAATTTGCTTGGTATGTCTTGCCCTGGAACTTATTGGCCCTTGTGTGGTGCTTGGATTCAGTGTCGGTATGGAGGCATTTGATGAGCTCCTGTCAATGAATGTTCCTTGGAGTCAGGAGTTCCCTGGAGTCAGGGTTTGGACTTAAGTCTCCTGCTTCCGATTATCGGTCTTATTTTTACAGTAGTTTCAAAACTTCTCCTTCTATACAGCACCATTGATAAAACATCTACATTAAAGATGATAAGTTTCTCTACAGTGAGGGTCACTCAGAGAGGTTCACAGGGTTACATGGAGAAGAGAAGAGGGAGGAGGGAGTTAGAGGTGACCCAAATGAGATGAGGTAAATCAATAGTGGAGAGAGTGGGCTAGCCAGTAGTCACTTCCTTATGTGCACTCCACAACTGGACCACTCAGAGATGTTCACGGGGTTATACAGAGAAGAGAAGAAGGAGGAAGGTAACAGAGGTGGCCAGAAGGATAAAAGGGGGGAATGAAAAGGAGGGAGACAGATCCAGCCAGTAATCAGTTCCCTAAGTGTTCTCCACCGTCTGGAACACACAGAAATTCACAGAGTTGGGTAGAGTAGAGAGGGGTTAGGGAGGAGACACAGGCGACCTGGTGGAGAAAAAGGAGGGTCCAAAGGGAGAGAGAGCAGTCAAGCCAGTAATCTCACTCCCTAGTGAAAAATGGGTCCTGAAGATTGGGTCCTTATAGGTACAAAATTGGTAACAAATACATAAAAGCAAAAATTAAAAATCTAGAGTAGAGTTTGGAATTTCAAAAATACGATGTTAAAGAAAAGAAGAAGGAAAAGAAAGAGAGAAAGAACGAACAAACAAAAACAAACAAGGTCGCGAAAATTATAGAGAAAGTACAGGTACAAAATTGATAACTAATACCAGAAAGCGAAAATTAAAAATCTAGAGTAGAGTTTGGAATTTCAAAAATACGATGTTAAAGAAAAGAAGAAGGAAAAGAAAGAGAGAAAAAACGAACAAACAAAAACAAACAAGGTCGCGAAAATTATAAAGAAAGTACAAGTACAAAATTGATAACTAATACCAGAAAGCAAAAATTAAAAATCTAGAGTAGAGTTTGGAATTTCAAAAATACAATGTTAAAAAAAAAAAAAAAAGAAGAAGAAGAAAAATAAAGAGAGAAAACAAACAAACAAATACAAACAATGTCACAAAAATTATAAAGAAAATACAGGTACAAAATTGATATCAAATACCAAAAAGCATAAATTAAAAATCTAGAGTAAAGTTTGGAATTTCAGATATACAATGTTATATAAAAGAAGAAGAGAAAGAAACAGAGAAGAAGGAAAAAAAAAAAAAAAAGTCACAGAAATTATATAAAAAAAACTATAGGTACAAAATTGATAACATATACCAAAAAGCGAAAATTAAAAATCTAGAGTAGAGTTTAGAATTTCAAAAATACAATGTTAAAGAAAAGAAGAAAAAAACAAAAACAAACAAAAAAAAACAAGGTCAAAAAATTATAAAATATATATATATGAAGTTTGCTGAAGAAGAAAAAAATAGGGTCTTTTTTTTTTTTTTTTTTTTGCAAAGTAATAGGATATAAAGGTGAAAATTAAAGGAACAATAGAGGACTTAAAATTTATTTTTTTTTAATTAAAAAAAAAGAAAGAATGATCGTAAAAATAATAAAAATATATCTAGGACTTTTTTTTTTTTTTTTTTTTTGTGGGTGTTGTGGGTTCAGTTCATTTTTGGCTAGTTCCTTGGTCAGATTTATATTTCTCAAGATCTATAGGCCCCTTCCTATGTAGTCTGTAGTAACCACAGGGTTTTGATCTATTGCCTGTAGCTTCCAAGGCGTTTCCCTCTGTTACATCTTCTTCTGTTTGCTAGTCTCTTCAGTATCTGGTTTCCGCCCTGACTCAAAGGGCACGGTGGAGGACACTTTTTTTTTTTTTTTTTAGGCTTACTTGTTCAGTCGCGCTGTGGGGAGAGAGGGAGGGATGCTGCAAACAAATAACACTGGCGTGGGCTCGCAGTGCCTCAGCCACCCTGGGTCTGCCCCAGCTCACGGCGCGTGTAGCCTTCCTGTCCACACTGCTCGGACTCTAGGTTGTTCCGCCGGGAACAGTCCGAGGCTGGCCCTGGGCTGCATGCACCTCCCAGGTCCAAGCCGCTCAGGTTCAGGCACTCGGGTAGTCCTCAGAGGCGCAGACTCAGTTGGGCCTGCGTTTTGTGCTCTTCCCAGGTCCGAGCGCCAATTTGCTCTTCCCAGGCGAGCGCCAATGCTGCGACTTATCGCCTCCCCGCCGCTCGGTCATCTGGATGTAAAACCGGCGCACCTTCTCAGGCAGATGTTGACCGTCCAGACCCCCAAGAAGTTTTAGTTAGCAAAGAAGCCTGCTTACAATTTTATAGATAATGTCTCTCTGGGGCTGCGATTGCCCCCTTCCGGCTCTGGCTGCCTGTCACCGGAGGGGGAAGGTCTGCAGCCGGCTATCTCTGTTCAGTCCTTTGTTCCGTGCGCGGGCCTGGCGGTCTTAGGTTAGGGCTGGCTTTTCGCGTGGTAGGTATCCCACAGTCTGGTTTGCTAGCCCAAATTATTTCGCTCAGATAGCGCTCAGGGTATTCAGGCCAGATTCTTACTCTCAGCGATGCAGCCCGCGCCGCGCCTCCCTGCCCAGCCCCGGTTTGCTAATGGCGGATGCAGGCGTCTGCGCTGCTTCTCTGCTGGGGGAGTTACCGTAGGGCTCGCAATCTGCGAGTTTTAAATTGTTTATTTATTTTTTCTCCCTGTTATGTTGCCCTCTGTGCTTCCAAAGCTCGGCACAGATTCGGCAGTGAGAAGGTTTCCTGATGTTTGGAAACTTCTCTCTTTTTAAGATTCCCTTCCCGGGACGGAACTCCGTCCCTCCCTCTTTTGTCTCTTTTTTTTTTGTTTTTAATATTTTTTCCTACCTCCTTTCGAAGAGTTGGGTTGCTTTTCTGGGTGCCTGATGTCCTCTGCCGGCATTCAGAAGTTGTTTTGTGGAATTTACTCGACGTTTAAATGCTCTTTTGATGAATTTGTGGGGGAGAAAGTGTTCTCCCCGTCCTACTCCTCATCCATCTTGGCTCCTCCCTCCCTAACTGATCTTTCTGAATCCAGTTTTGCTATCAGTACTTTACCACCCATCACACATAAGGCAGCCAGAGTGATCTTTCAAACATGCCCATCTTATCATGTTATTCTCTGCTTATTTTGAGCTGTTCTTATCTTTTCCATGCTTTAATCATTTAGCCATCCTTCATTCCAGAACATAACCATATTTCTGATGCACTGTTTTCTTCACCTACAGTGACTTTGCCATCCCATTCATTCTTTAAAACTCAGCCCAAATATCAATTTCCTCACAATTACTAGACATACAATATATAATGTTCAGTGTTGTACCCTGTACTGCTGCTGCTGCCAAGTTGCTTCAGTTGTGTCCAACTCTGTGCGACCCCATAGACGGCAGCCCACCAGGCTCCCCCGTCCCTGGGATTCTCCAGGCAAGAACACTGGAGTGGGTTGCCATTGCCTTCTCCAGTGCATGAAAGTGAAAAGTGAAAGTGAAGTCGCTCAGTCGTGTCCGACTCTTTGCAACCCCACGGACTGTAGCCTACCAGGTTCCTCCGTCCATGGGATTTTCCAGCCAAGAGTACTGGAGTGGGGTGCCATTGCCTTCTCCAGTACCCTATACTACCCAATATAATAACCTGTACTACCTATACTGCCTTTTGTATTTATCAAAATATAATTAGTTGTGTAATTAGCTAATGACTGTCTTCCTTACCAGACCCTAACCTCTGTGAAGACAGAGACCATAGCATGCTCAATTTTTTTCTTGTTTCTTTTTGGCTCTATCACTAAGGCCTAGTCCAATGCATTATAATAATAATCACTCAAAATTTCTTTATTTAACTGTGGTACTTAAATTAAGAATAAAAATTTCTTTATTTAATTGTGGTACCTAAAAGGTGATCTTTGGAGGGAATTCCACGGACCTTCCAAATTGCATGCAAAATTTTGTTTGAATATATATATATACATTTGTGAAAAGGGTCTTTGGCTTTCATCAGATTCTCAAGAGAATAAGAACCACTAAAATATGCTGTAATAATACTGGATGAAATGTCGTGAAAATATGAGCTGAGTAGTAGTGCTACTTAGAGTAGAAGGCTAGTGCTGCTGTCAGTGTGGTTTGCAGCCACCAATAGTTAACTTGGGCTCTGTCAAAATATAGTTTCTCAGGCCCCATCCCAGGTCTCTTGAATCAAAAATCTCTTGAAATGGGGACCTGAAGTTTGTATTTTAACAAGCTGTCTAGCTTGTTATAATGAATTTAAAATTTTGAGACACACTAGGACGGAGAAGGCAATGGCACCCCACTCCAGTACTCTTGCCTGGAAAATCCCATGCACGGAGGGGCCTGGTAGGCTGCAGTCCATGGGGTCGCTAAGAGTCGGACACGACTGAGCAACTTCACTTTCACTTTTCACTTTCATGCATTGGAGAAGGAAATGGCAACCTACTCCAGTGTTCTTGCCTGGAGAATCCCAGGAATGGGGGAGCCTGGTGGGCTGCCGTCTATGGGATCGCACAGAGGTGGACACGACTAAAGCAACTTAGCAGCAGCAGCAGCAGTATAGTGGAAGGAGGATTGCCACCTCAGTAATTTATGTAACCTATTAGTCAAGGACTTAAATCTGACTTGGCACATAAAATTTTTAAAGTCTTCTCCTGACAAAAAGGACTTTTTTTATTTTGTGGGGAAGAGTATATGTAACTTGACCTGGGAAAAGAAATGAGGACCCAGAATTAGCAACATGAAGGTCTGTGGTCATGTTTGCAACAACAGCAATTGTAGCAAAGGTAGACTAGAGAGTAAAATACAGCCATAGCATAAGTGAGTACTTGCTGATAGTAGATCCTAAGAATTTTTAAGGTAGAACAAGTATTTTGTCCAGTTTCACTGCCTCCATCTTCTTTGGGCTTTTACAAATAGATGGTCTTACTGAGATCTTAGGGACTTTGCTACAGTGTCAGTAGTCTTTAGGTAACTCTAAATTATATGTAGTTTATATTTGTAAAAATAAGTACTTTGCTGATAATAATCTCAATTGTAAAGTTCTCTATTTCATTATACTACTTTAAAACCAGAATTAAGTTGGTGTTGAACAGGGAGGCCTGGCGTGCTGCGATTCATGGGGTCACAAAGAGTCGGACACGACTGAGCGACTGATCTGATCTGATCTGATTAAACTTGTTTCTTTTTATTTACCATAAGCTACAAAAGCTCTAAGGGTAGTAAGTTTGAAAATAAATGCTTCAAAGATACTTTAATATATGGGATGTTTAAAGAATTTTTAATACTCAGTTTTTACTATAGCTATATTTGTGTAAAGAGAAACATTTTTCAGTGTTCAGAAATTACATTTTTAAATGTTAAACTGAACGTTTCAATTATTACTATTTCCTTTTTGTTTTAGGTTCCAGTATAATGCCAGCAGCTGGAACAATGTATCTAACAACTTCAACTGGATATCCTTACACTTATCATAATGGTGTTGCTTATTTTCATACTCCAGAGGTTACTTCTGTCCCACCACCTTGGCCTGTAAGTAATTTCATTTTAAAAGGGTTTTCATCTGTTGCTATTAAATTTTTATTTCTGAAATATTTCAGCCACAGACAAATATAATAAAGTGACAGCCATGTAACTACCGCTCATTTTTTTTCATTAGTCTCTATTTAAGGATGGTTTTCCGTACTCTGTTCTTTAGCTGGCAAGATTTTGTTGTTGTTCAGTCGTTCAGTCATGTCTGACTCTTTGCAACCCCATGAACTGCAGCAGGTCCCTGTCTTTCACTGTCTCCCAGAGTTTGCTCAAACTCATGTCCATTGAATCTGTAGTGCCATTCAACCATATCATTTTCTGTTGCCCCATTCTCTTCCTGCCCTCAATTTTTCCAAGCGCCAGGGTCTTTTCCAGTAAGTTGGCTCTTCCCATCAGGTGGTCAGAGGATTGGAGTTTCAGCATCAGTCCTTCCAATGAATATTGAAGGTTGATTTCCTTTAGGATTGACTGGTTTGATCTCCTTCTTGTCCAAGGGACTCTCAAGAGTCTTCTCCAACACTGCAATTCAAAAGCATCAATTCTTCAGTGCTCAGCCTTCTTTATACTCCAGCTCGCACATCCTTACATTACTGGAAAAACCATAGCTTTGACAAACAGACCTTAGCTGGCAAAGTGATGTCTCTCTTTTAATATGCTGTCTAAGTTTGTCATAGCCTTGCTATCTAGATTTATCATAGCCTTCCTTCCAAGGAGCAAGTGCCTTTAAATTTCATGACTGCAATCACCATTCACAGTGATTTTGGAGCCCAAGAAAGTAAAATGTGTCAGTGCTTCCACTTTTTCCCCCTTCTGTTAGCCTTGATGTGATGGAACTGGATGCCATGATCTTAGTTTTTTGAAGGTTGAGTTTTAAACCAACTTTTTCACTCCCTTCTTTCACCCTCATCAAGAGGTTCTTTAGTTCCTCTTTGCTTTCTACCATTAGAGTGGTATCATCTGCATATCTGAGGTTGTTGATATTTCTTCCAGCAGTCCTGATTCCAACTTGTGATTCATCCAGCAAGGCTTTCGCATGGTATACTCTGCATATAAGTTAAATAAGCAGGGTGACAATATACAGCCTTGACATACTCCTTTCCCAATTTTGAACCAGTCCATGTTTCCATGTCCAGTTCTAACTGTTGTTTCTTGACCCCCATACATGTTTCTTAGGAGACAGGTAAGGTGGTCTGATATTCTCATCTCTTTAAGAATTTTCTACAGTTTATTGTGGAAACAAACATCCACAGAAGTACATGTTTTTCTGAAATTCCCTTCCTTTCTCCATGATCCAGCAAATGTTGGCAATTTGACCTCTGTTTACCCTGCCTTTTCTAAACCCATCGTGTACACCTGGAAATTCTCGATTCACATAGTGTTGAGGCCTAACTTGAAGGATTTTGAACATATCCTTACTAGCATGTGAAATGAGTATAATTGTATGGTAGTTTGAACATTCTTCAGCACTGCCCTTCTTTGGGATTGGAATGAAAACAGACATTTTCCAACCCTGTGGCCACTGCTGAGTTTTCCAAATTTGCTGGCATATTCAGTGCAGCACTTTAACACCGTCATCTTTTAGGATTTGAAGTAGCTCAGCTGGAATTCCATCACCTCCACTAGCTTTGTTTGCAGTGATACTTCCTAAGGCACACTTGATTTCGCACTCCAGGATGTCTGGCTCTAGGTGAGTGACCACAGCACCATGGTTACCCTGATCATGAAGACCTTTTTCATATAGTTCTTCTGTGTATTCTTGCAATCTCTTCTTAATCCCTTCTGCTTGTATTAGGTCCTCATCATTTCTGTCCTTTATCATGCCCATACTTGGATGAAATGTTCCTTTGATATCTCCAGATTTCTTGAAGAGATCTCTAGTCTTTCCCATTCTATTGTTTCTCTCTACTTCTTTGCATTGTTCATTGAAGAAGGCCTTTTATCTCTCCTTGTTACTCTCTGGAAATCTGCATTCACTGGAAAATATCTTTCACTTTCTCCTTTGCCTTTCTCTTTTTTTCTTTTCTCAGCTATTTGTAAGGCCTCTTCAGACAACCATTTTGCCTTCTTGCATTTCTGTTTCTTTGGGATGGTTTTGGTCACCAGATGATAAATATGCTGTCTAGGTTTTTCATAGCTTTTCTTCCAAGGATCAGGCATTTTTTAAATTAATGGCTGAAGTCAACATCCACAGTGATTTTGGAGCCCAAGAAAATCAAGTCTGGCCCAGTTTCCATTGTTTCCCATCTATTTGCCTTGAAAGGAACTAAAAAGCCTCTTGATGAAAGTGAAAGTGGAGAGTAAAAAAGTTGGCTTAAAGCTCTCAACATTCAGAAAACAAAGATCATGGCATCCGGTCCCATCACTTCATGGGAAATAGATGGAGAAACAGTGGAAACAGTGTCAGACTTTACTTTTGGGGGCTCCAAAATCACTGCAGATGGCGACTGCAGCCATGAAATTAAAAGACGCTTACTCCTTGGAAGGAAAGTTATGACCAACCTAGATAGCATATTCAAAAGCAGAGACATTACTTTGCCAACAAAGGTCTGTCTAGTCAAGGCTATGGTTTTTCCTGTGGTCATGTATGGATGTGAGAGTTGGACTGTGAAGAAGGCTGAGCGCCGGAGAATTGATGCTTTTGAACTGTGGTGTTGGAGAAGACTCTTGAGAGTCCCTTGGACTGCAAGGAGATCCAACCAGTCCATTCTGAAGGAGATGAGCCCTGGGATTTCTTTGGAAGGAATGATGCTAAAGCTGAAACTCCAGTACTTTGGCCACCTCATGCAAAGAGTTGACACATTGGAAAAGACTCTGATGCTGGGAGGGATTGGGGGCAGGAGGAGAAAGGGACGACAGGATGAGATGGCTGGATGGCATCACTGACTGGATGGACGTGAGTCTGAGTGAACTCTGGAAGATGGTGATGGACAGGGAGGCCTGGCGTGCTGCGATTCATGGGGTTGCAAAGAGTCGGACATGACTGAGCGACTGAACTGAACTGAATGAGACTGGATGCCATGATCATAGTTTTTTGAATGTTGAGTTTTAAGCCAGGATTTCAGACTCCTCATCCACTTTCATCAAGAGGCTCTTTGGTTCCTCTTTGCTTTCTGCCATAAGAGTGGTATCATCTGCATATCTGAGGTTATTGATATTTTCCCTAGCAATCTTGATTCCAGTTTGTGCATCATCCAGCCCAGCATTTCGCGTGATGTACTGCATATGTTAGATAAGAAGAGTGACAATATACAGCCTTGACGTACTCCTTTCCCAATTTGGAACCAGTCTGTTCCATGTCCAGTTGTAACTGTTGCTTCTTGTCCTACATATAGGTTTCTCAGGAGGCAAATAAGGTGGTCTGGTATTCCCATTTCTTTAAGAATTTTCCACATTTATGATCTACACAGTCAAAGGCTTTAGCATAGTCAGTGAAGCAGAATTAGATGTTTTTCTGGAATTCTCGCTTTTTTTATGTTTCAATGGATGTTGGCAGTTTGGTCTCTGATTCCTCTGCATTTTCTAAATCCAGCTTGTACATCTGGAAGTTCTCAGTTCACATCCTGTTGAAGCCTAGCTTGAAGGATTTTGACCATTACCTTGCTAGCTTGTGAAATGAGTGCAGTTGTGCGGTAGTTTGAACATTCTTTGGCATTGCCATTCTTTGTGATTGGAATGAGAACTGACCTTTTCCAGTCCTTTGGCCACTGCTGAGTTTTCCAAATTGGCTGGCATATTCAGTGCAACACTTTAACACCATCATCTTTTAGGATTTGAAGTGCCTCAGCTGGAATTTGATCACCTCCACTAGCTTTGTTTGTAGTGATACTTCCTAAGGCCCACTTGATTTCGCACTCCAGGATGTATGGCTCTAGGTGAGTGATCACACCATTGTGGTTATCTGGGTCATTAAGATCTTTTTGTGTATAGTTCTGTGTTTTCTTACCACCTTTTCTTAATCTCCTCTGCTTCTGTTAGGTTCATACCATTTCTGTCCTTTATTTTTGCATAAAATGTTCCCTTGGTATCTCTAATTTTCTTGAAGAGATCTCTAGTCTTTCCTGTTCTGTTATTTTCTTCTATTTGTTTGCATTGTTCACTTAGGAAGGCTTTCTTATCTTTCCTTGCTGTTCTTTGGAGCTCTCCATTAAGATGAATACATCTTTCCTTTTCTCCTTCGCTTTTCTTTTTTCTCAGCTATTTGTAAGATCTCCTCAGACAACCATTTTGCCTTTTTGTATTTCTTTTTCTTGGGGCTCATAGGGTGGTGTCATCTGCATGTGCTGTGTTGTGTTTAGTCTCTCAGCCATGTCCAGCTCTTTGTGACCCTATGGACTGTAGCCTGCCAAGCTCCTCTGTCCATGGGTATTCTCCAAGCAAGAATACTGAATTGGTTTGCCAAGCCCTCCTCCATGGAATCTTCCCAGCCCAGGGATCGAACCCAGGTCTGCCCCATTTGCAGGTGGATTCTTTACTGACTGAGCCACCAGTGAAGCCTACGAATACTGGAGTAGGTAGCCTATTGCTTCTCCAGGGGATCTTCCTGACCCAGGAATCAAACCTGAGTCTCCTGCATTGCAGTCTGATTCTTTAGCAGCTGGTTATCTGCATATCTGAGGTTATTGGTATCTCTCCCGGCAGTCTTGATTCCAGCTTGTGATTCATTCAGCCCAGCATTTCACATGATGTACTCTGCATATAAGTTATATAAGCAGGGTGACAATATACAGCTTTGACGTACTCCTTTCCCTATTTGGAACTAGTCTGGTGTTCCATATCTGATTCTAGCTGTTGCTTCTTGACCTGCATACAGGTTTCTCAGGAGGCAGGTAGTGGGGAAAATAAAATATGACAAATTCAAATAAAGTCTCCTTGCCTTGACTATCTTGTTCTCTTTTCCTCCTCAAAGGTTAACCAGAGTATCTTTCCTATCCATTTTATATGTTTATACTACAAATGTAGGTATTCTTAAGAAATAGATATATTGTGTTGCTTTAGGCAGCTTTATATTGTGTTGCTTTAGGCAGCTTTTAAATGCTATATAAATAATCTGGTTTTTCTATTCACTATTGTTTTTTAAGATTAAACCATGTTGATCCTAGCACATCTAGTTGATTGATTTAAATTTTTTATTTAATTTCCATTGTATGAGTGTATATTCTGTATTGATGGACTGCCGGGGACCAGCCCCGGCTGATCCAGGGAATTTGAAGCGGGGACGGCGTCGGCGAAGATCAGGAAACAATTGCTTAATTAAACGTTAATTAAGGATATAAAGAGTAACAGAATGAGGATAGCTCAGTAGGAAGATTCAGTGGAGAAAAGAGGCTGAATAATTCAGCCTGAAGGTAAGAGAAAGAACGACACGGTGAGACCAAGTTTCGGTGAACAAGGCCCGTACTTTATTTTCCAAAGTAGTTTTTATACCTTAAGTTATGCATAGAGGATAATGGGGGAAGGGGTAGTCAGGCAGCAAGCCAGGCTTTCTTCCTGCAAACTTAGCATATGCAAAAGTTAGATGATTTGCATCATCTTCTGGCCCGGAGGCCTGTTAACAATTTAAGACCCTTTCTTCAGAAAACTTATTTTTCTCTAAAGGTGATTGGTCAGGAGCCACCCTCCAAAAGCATTAGATAAAGTTGCATTCCTACAGAGCAAAGGTATGGTGGGCTATAACAAGAAAAAGAATTAACTCAAGGGTCCCAGGTTACAAACATTAAAGCTACTACTTACACCAATTATATTAATCAATACACTGCCAGGGACACAGCAGGTAAGGGATATGGAGACTTAGCAGCAAACATTGGCCCAACAAGTGAAAATTCCTTCACCAATACAATTTCTAATCAATCTTTTAACTGCTCAAAGGAATCTGTATTTAGACAGTTTAGAACATCTCCTGCCTCTCACAGTTGGGAGGCTCTGAACAATCACATGTGGCCGGAAAAACCTATTCAGGCAGGCTAGAGGATTTCCAAAGGAGTTTGTAGGTTAAACACTGTCACACCCAGGAATTATTAACTGGAGCTGTAAGCTAACTTTTTTTTTTCAGAGAGGTAGTGGGGGACAGCCCCCCGTAAAGTCAGAGGTGTAGGTGAAAGCACAAAGCAGAAAGTAGGCAGACTCTGGTTTTGGGGGTAGATTGCTCGAGAATTTCCAGGGAGACTCCTGAGGCTTGATCCCGCCTTTGCGTATGCCAAGCCTCCTTCCTCATGACCTTTGCCAGGGGCGGAGCTCGCTCCCCACAATGGACATTTTAAGTTTTTTCTACAATCAAGACTACACTGGGGGAACTGTACTCAATATATTGTACTAACCTGTAAAGGAAATGAATAAGGAAATGAATCTGAAAAAAATGCGTGTGTGTGTGCATACACACGTGTGTGTAACTAAATCAGTTTGCTATGCACCTGAAATTAACACAACATTGTAAATCAACTATACATCAACAACAAAAAATTTAATTACATGAAATATTTTCAATGCAATTTTTAAATTACATATACTACTTATAAACTGCTTGTGATTTTTTTTAATTTAGCCATTAAGGTCCTATTTTTATTCTAATCAATTTGTAAGACTTTAATATGGAATGAAACTTTATTATTTTATATATAAATTTTACATGGTATTTTCATCTTTTTCACTCTTTGTAAGTTTAAAAGTTTTATGACTAAATGAATTGATTTTTTAATTTTACTTCATCACTTACACAATGTTGCCCCGCTAGGGATCTGAAAACTACTCAGATTTACTTTCTACTAGTTATTCCATGATTTCATTTTACTTTATATTCAACTCTGTAATCCATTTGGAGCTTTCTTGGGGTATGTTTTGTGATCATATTCCACAAATTCAGAGAATCACATGTGGAGGATTTTTTTTTTTTTCCTGAACAGAAATAGTACCTGGAAATCTACATTTAGCAGATCTGAGATTGAAATATATATAAATGAATAAAGTTCTATAAATATAATGAATATATTGCTCATGATTATAATATATGGAGGGCTTCCCAGGTGGCACAGTGGTAAAGAATCCACCTGCCAATGGAGAAGATGTGAATTTGATCCCTAGGTTGGGAAGATCCCCTGGTGTAGTAAATGTCAACCCACTCCAGTACTCTTGACTGGAAAATTCCATGGACTTAGGAGCCTGCTGGGCTCCAGTCCATGGAGTCACAAAGAGAATGAGCGTGCATACACACACATACAGTAATATACAATAAATGCAATTATTTATTATAATGCATTACCCTATTTAGAAAAGTTATATAATGGTAAATAAATAATAGAGTATAAAAATTTTCTTTAAAGGACTGTATTAACCACTTAGGTTTTGTATATATTATGTGAGAGTTTAGGACAGTAGTCTTCAAAATTTTTTGCTTATATATCCTCTAAAGGTTTTTTGAAAAATTAGGAATACTCTCACTCATTTAAGCTGAAATCTGAAATTTACCGAATTTTAAATAGTTTAGACATATTGGGTTGTTGGAAAAGTAATTGTGGTCTTGCATTGTTGAACTTTGCTGTTTGATATTGGAATACATTTTTAAATAAATGTGGTTATGTTACACATAATGTTAATGACATTTCTTGCTTTGTGTTTTTTTGCTAATGACTTAACTACTTTCTGTTTATTTTAGACTAGGGAAATGATGTTAGAGAAAAAACAAATTTGAGCAGTTTTCTTATTTGAGTTCAAAATACATCTTAAAGCAGTAGAGACAGCTTGCAACATCAATAACACATTTGTCCCAGGAACTACTAATGAACATACAGTGCGGTCCTGTTTCAAGAAGTTTTGCAGAGGAGATGAGAGCCTTGAAGATGAGTGTAGTGGCCGGCCATTGGAAGTTGACAGTGACCAACAGAAAGCCAAAATCGAACCTGATCATCTTAAACTACACAAGTTGCTAAAGAACTCAGTTTTGACCATTCTATGGCCATTTGGCATTTGACGCAAACTAGAAAGGTGAAAAAAATTGGGTGCCTCATGAGCTGACCAAAAATTTTAAAAAAAAATTGTTTTTAAGTGTCATCTTCTCTTATTCTACACAACAGCAGTGAACCATTTCTTTATCGGATTGTGACCTGCAACGAAAAGTGGATTTTATATGACAACCAGTGACCACCAGTTCAGTGGCTGGACTAAGAAGAAGCTCCAGAGCACTTCCCAAAGCCACACATCTAATGAAAAAAGGTCATGGTCGCTGTTTGGTGGTCTGCTGCTCATGTGATCCAGTACAGCTTTTGAATCCTGATAAAACCATTACATCTGACAAGTATGCTCAACAAATCAATGAGATGCACCAAAAACTGCAATGCCTATAGTCAGCAGAATGAGCCCAGTTCTCCATGACGTCACCTGACCACATGTTGCACAACTAATGCTTCAAAAGTTGATCAAATTGGGCTACAAAGTTTTGCCTCATCCACCATATTCACCTTACCTCTCCCCAGTGGACTACCACTTCTTCAAGCATCTTGACAAGTTATTGTAGAAAAACACTTCCACAACTAGCAGGAGGCAGAAAATGCTTTCCAAGAGTGTCAATTCCTGAAGCACCAATTTTTATGCTATAAGAATAAACGAACTGGCAATGTCTCTCCCACATTATTTATGTTTTAACACCATAATCTTGTTCTTAAAAAAATGAAAGTTCAGTAATTAATCATTAAGGTTTATATGAGTATCTTTCAAAACCTACATAGATATAGATATGTTAAGATACTCTAAACTTTAACCAAGTTTTCTCCATCTTAGCACTGTTGACATTTGGGGTCAGATGGTTGTTTCTTTTTTGCAGAAACTGTCCTGTACATTGCAGGATTTTTAGTGGATTCCTAGCCTCCCTACATTTATGAAAACCAAAATACTACCAAATATTTCCTGGGAGTGCAGTGTCCCACCTGGTTGAGAATTACTGACCTAAATCAATTAAGAAAGTTATTTTTTTACTCTGTTTACTAACTTTTTATCCTGAAAGGGTATTGAATTTTAACAGTGTAGTTTCTGTGTCTGCTGAGAATATCATTTTTTCTTCTTTAATGTGTTAATATAATAAATTACATTATTATTTTCAAATGTTAATCTGTAGTACAATTTTATTAATGCACAATTGTCTGAAAATTATGCAAAACGATGATACTTTTCTTCAATTTGGGTGGATGGGTAAATGTGCAAATTAGATCCCATGTTACAAATTGAATTTTTTTTTTTTTACTTTCAATATTGGTTTTGCCATACATTGATACAAATTGAATTTTAATTGCTGTCGTTAAAGTCTATTTTACCTATTTTGTAATACAGTTTGCCTGTTTTATAATGATCTGGCTTTAAATAATCTATTTTGAGGTTTATTCTATTACTCTGAATAATCAAGTGTTATATGTACTTTTATCGAACAAATCACTTGTAAATTTATTAGATGACTTATTTAAAATAGAGTTTAATATTCTTCAATAAATAATGCACTTGCTTTAATTAAATATATAACAAAGGAATAGGATGTTGATTATTTGTAAGTAGTGGGAAATTAGTGGCAAATAAGGTATGATTATTCATTCAGTTCTAAATGCTGTGTAAACATCTACTGCTTGTCTCTGCAATGGAAATAAGCTATGTCACCTTAACTCCAGCTGCTAGTTTTCATCTAATATTCTCTTCAGTTCAGTCGCTCAGTCGTGTCCAACTCTTTGTAACCCAATGGACTGCGGCATGCCAGGCTTCTCTGTCTATCACCAACTCCTGGAGCTTGCTCAAACTCATGTCCATCGAGTCGGTGATGCCATCTAACGGCCTCATTCTCTGTCATCCCCTTCTCCTCCTGCCTTCAATCTTTCCCAGCATCAGGGAAAGAATATTTCCCAGCATCAGGGAAATATTCTCTTAGAAAATGTATTTATTCATAAAAGCAACTTTTCTGGGGGTGGTTTTAACATTACTGTGGAAATGAAACCACATGGAAGTAGAAATATTGTGATAATTTTAATAAACTTGAAGTGGAGTTGCAATAATATCAATAAGAGGTGGGAAAATTATATTTCCAGTCATAAACTGTAAGTTGACTGGGTTTAGGTAACAGTGTAAGATAAACTTTGTCATAAACAATTTTAAAGAATTTTGCCTAAAATAATTTTTGCTACTTTTCTTTGCTCTTAACAGTCACGTTCTATATCTAGTTCCCCTGTGATGGTAGCTCAGCCTGTTTATCAACAACCTGCATATCACTACCAGGTAAACATTAAATTACAATGCAAATCTTTGATAGTTTCAGTCCTTTTTTGAATATCTTTCATTTTAGTCTTTCTCTTGCAAATAAATACTCTCGTAATTTAAAAGAGGTAGTTAAGCCTTGATAGCAGTGGTATTTTCTTTTTTTTTTAATGAGGGATCTACATGTCATATAAGAAGATAGATTGTTTACTTACGCTGTTGTCATGTCCGACTCTTTGCCACCCCATGGACTGCAGCATGCCAGGCTTCCCTGTCCTTCACTATCTCCTGGAGTTTGCTCAAATTCATGTCCATTGAGTTGGTGATGCTATTTAACCATCTTGTCCTCTGCCACCCTCTCCTTCTTTTGCCTTTAATCTTACCCAGCATCCGGGTCTTTTCCAGTTAGTTGGCTCTTTGCATCAGGTGGCCAAAGTATTGGAACTTCAGCATCAGTCTGTCCAATAAAGGACTTATTTTTATCAAATGTAATAGGGTCGGTTTTGCTCCCATGGCTAACATAGAAATAATTTCCAAGGTATTATGAAAATACTGGACCACAGGCTGATTTTTTTTTATGTTATTGTTATTATGTCAGTTTCTAGTTATTATATTTAATAAACATATCATAATAAAATAATGTGATTTATGACAGTCTCTTTTAGTTAATCAACATTCTTCTTTTCATTAATTCTTATGGGAGGTTGAGGGTAAGTAAACTCTAATGCCAGACCATTTTGGTGTCTTGTAAATAAAATGTAATTGGAAAACAGCCATATTTGTTTACATAATTGTTTGTGGCTGCTTTTGTGCTGCAGTAGAAGAGTTGAGTGGTTGCAAGAGAGATATATGACCTGCAAGCTTAAAATATTTACCCATTAGCCCTTTACAGAAAATGGTTTCCTACTTCTGGAGAAGGAAATGGCAACCCACTCCAGTACTCTTGCCTGGAAAATTCCATGGCCTGAGGAACCTGGTAGACTACAGTCCATGGGGTTACAAAGAGTCAGACACGCTGAGCAACTTCACTTTCACTTCTGGTCTATAGCATTCGCAAATAAAATCACATTCTTTTATACCTTTGAAATAGTAGAAGACTTTGTTTCTGGGTTTTTTTTCTTTTTGAACTTTATTAGACCCATATGAAATATTATGGTTACTGAAATTATTTTAGTATTAGACTAGGTTTGGGAGAGTTGTTCTTTAATTCTGTTACTATGCTAAGTATAAAATTAAAGTATTTTATTCACTTAGTAAAAATGAAAGTAACTTGATGGCATTTATTTAAAGTACATGTGTAGCGTGACTATTGCTAATTCAAAATTTTGAGAGGTCCCAAAGACAACATTAGATAATAGGCTGTTTAACAAGACAAACCAATAGTCATGAAACCAGTTTTAGGACCCTTAGCTTATTGCCCATTTTGAGCACATGAGGAGTGCTCATTATTAACCACGTCTTGAGGATGAGGTTAATAAAGAAGACTGGTAATGAGGCTTTTTTTTTCTTATATTATACATATTTTAATGCCATTCTCCCATATCATCCCCGAATGAGGCTTTTTTAACAAGAGAGTTTTAGAATGCTATGGCATTTCCCATTCTCAACCAAGTGAAGAGGACCTTAGAGAATGACTAAGAGAGTTTAGACTCTTACTCCTTGGAAGGAAAGTTATAACCGACCTAGATAGCATATTCGAAAGCAGAGACATTAGTTTGCCAACAAATGTCTGTCTAGTCAAGGCTATGGTTTTTCCTGTGGTCATGTATGGATGTGAGAGTTGGACTGTGAAGAAAGCTGAATGCCGAAGAATTGATGCCTTTGAACTGTGGTGTTGGAGAAGACTCTTGAGAGTCCCTTGGACTGCAAGGAGATCCAACCAGTCCATTCTGAAGGAGATCAGCCCTGGGATTTCTTTGTTAGGAATGATGCTAAAACTGAAACTCCAGTACTTTGGCCACCTCATGCAAAGAGTTGATTCATTGGAAAAGACCCTGATGCTTGGAGGGATTGGGGGGCAGGAGGAGAAGGGGATGACAGAGGATGAGATGGCTGGATGGCATCACTGACTGGATGGACGTGAGTCTGAGTGAACTCCGGGAGTTGGTGATGGACAAGGAGGCCTGGCGTGCTGCAATTAATGGGGTTGTGAAGAGTCAGACACGACTGAGCAACTGAACTGAACTGAAGAGAGTTTAATATTTGTCTCCTGGAATTTGTGAGATAGAATCTTTTAGACTTGTGCATGCATGCTTGCTAAGTCACTTCAGTCACGTCCAACTCTTTGTGACGCTATGGACTATAGCCCGCCAGGCTCCTCTATCCATGGGGTTCTCCGGGCAAGAATACTGGAATGGGTTGCCATGCCTTCCTCTAGGTGATGTGGACTATGGAAGCAGAGCTAGAAAAGAAGGCTACAGGGGGAACATGCTGAACATCTCACAACAAGCAAAGTTTTTTTCCCAAGAGCAAGATAAGAACTTCATAGAAGAAAATCTTTCCAAAAAAGTATAAAGTGACCCCAGGAGAGAAAAAAATCTATGTGAAGTAGACCCCTAGAATCTAGGTCTAAAATTGTAGTCAGGAGTTCTCAGCAAGGACATCACCAAAGAAAAAAGTACCTGACAAGAGAGTCAGCATTTGGAATCTGTTCAGTTCAGTTCAGTTGCTCAGTCATGTCTGACTCTTCGCGACCCCATGAATCTCAGCACACCAAGCCTCCCTGTCCATCACCATCTCCCGGAGTTCACTCAGACTCACATCCATCGAGTCAGTGATGCCATCCAGCCATCTCATCCTCTGTCGTCCCCTTCTCCTCCTGCCCCCAATCCCTCCCAGCATCAGAGTCTTTTCCAATGAGTCAACTCTTCGCATGAGGTGGCCAAAGTACTGGAGTTTCAGCTTTAGCATCATTCCTTCCAAAGAACACCCAGGG
Source organism: Bos taurus (assembly GCF_002263795.3). Lineage (NCBI taxonomy): Eukaryota > Metazoa > Chordata > Mammalia > Artiodactyla > Bovidae > Bos > Bos taurus. The sequence goes on along the minus strand of NC_037329.1, from coordinate 86,257,694 downwards.
CTGATCTCCTTCAGAATGGACTGGTTGGGTCTTCTTGCAGTCCAAGGGACTCTCAAGAGTCTTCCCCAACACCACAGTTCAAAAGCATCAATTCTTTGGCGCTCAGCTTTCTTCACAGTCCAACTCTCGCATCCATACATGACCACTGGAAAAACCATAGCCTTGACTAAACGGACCTTTGTTGGCAAGTAATGAATGTCTCTGATTTTGAATATGCTATCTAGGTTGGTTATAACTTTCCTTCCAAGGAGTAAGTGTCTTTTAATTTCATGGCTGCAGTCACCATCTGCAGTGATTTTGGAGCCCAAAAAGATAAAGTCTGGCACTGTTTCCACTGTTTCTCCATCTATTTCCCATGAAGTGATGGGACCAGATGCCATGATCTTCATTTTCTGAATGTTGAGCTTTAAGCCAACTTTTTCACTCTCTTTCACTTTCATCAAGAGGCTTTTGAGTTCCTCTTCACTTTCTGCCATAAGGGTGGTGTTATCTGCATATCTGAGGTTATTGATATTTCTCCCAGCAATCTTGATTCCAGCTTGTGCTTCTTCCAGTCCAGCATTTCTCATGATGTACTCTGAATATAAATTAAATAAGCAGGGTGACAATATACAGCCTTGACGTACTCCTTTTCCTATTTGGAACCAGTCTGTTGTTCCATGTCCAGGTCGAACTGTTGCTTCCTGACCTGTAATGCTCAAAATTCTCCAAGCCAGGCTTCAGCCATACGTGAACCGTGAACTTCCAGATGTTCAAGCTGGTTTTAGAAAATGCAAAGGAACCAGAGATCAAATTGCCAACATCTGTTGAATCATCGAAAAAGCAAGAGCGTTCCAGAAAAACATCTATTTCTGCTTTATTGACTATGCCAAAACCTTTGACTGTGTGGATCACAATAAACTGTGAAATCTGTTAACATGCCAAAAAATAATTTTTCCTGATTTTTATCTGGAGGCTAGGAAAACCAGCTCAACACAATGATTTTTATTTGTCTGTTTACCCTTTGAAAAATTTGTTTTTTAGTAAAGTATAGTTGATGTACATTAGCTTCAGTGTACATCATAGTGATTCAAAATTTTTATTGATTTTACTCCCTTTATAGTTATTATAAAATATTGGCCAGGACTTCCCTGGTGGCTCACGGTGGAGAATTCACCTGTCAGTGCAAGAGACACGGGTTCAGTCCCTCATGCGGGAAGTTCTCAGATGCCATGGAGCAACTAAGCCTATGCACTACAACTATTGAGTCTGTGCTCTAGAGCCAAGAAGCCGCAACTGCTGAGCCCACATGCCACAACTACTGAAGCCCAGACACTCAGAACCTTTGCTCAGGATCAAAAGGAGCCACCTCAGTGAGAAGCCCACACACCCCAACTAGAGAGTAGCCCCCACTCACCTCAACTAGAGAAAGTCCGAGCATAGCAACAAAGACCCAGCACAGCCAAAAATAAATAAAATTGTTTTTTAAATGTCTGTATTCCCTGTGTGGGCTTCTCAGGTGGCACTGGTGGTAAGGAATCTGACTGCCAGTGCAAGAGAGCTAAGAGATGTGGGTTTGATCCTTGGCTCGAGAAGATCCCTTGGAGGAGGAAATGGCAACCCACTCCAGTATTCTTGCCTGGAGAACCCCATGAACAGAGGAGCTTGGCGGGCTACAGTCCATAGGGTCATAGAGTTGGACACAACTAAAGCAACTTAACCTGCATGCAGACCCTGTGTATCCTTGTTGCTCAGTCCTGTCTGACCCCACAGACTGCGGCCCTGCAGGCTCCTCTGTCCATGGGATTTTCCAGGCAAGAATACTGGACTAGGTTGCCATTATATCCTTACAGCTTATTTATTTTATACATAATAGTTTGTACCTTTTAACTCCCACCCTTTTTTTCCCTCCCCCTTCCCTCTCACCACTGGTAAACACTAGTTTTAACAAAGTGCTTTTAAAGTGCCAGGGGTGAGAAAGATTGAAGTTGCTTTCTGCTTGCACTTTGTGGAGTCCAGCTCCTCCATTAATTGATTACATATGTACATGCATGACATAGATGTATTCTGTAAAGTTTCTAATACAGTTTAGTTTTATACTTTGGCTCTGATTTTCCACTTGACACAGATTACAAAACTGGAAGTATATTACCTAGATATACTTGGGAAAGATTTTTGTACCAATTTGTAACATATTTTGCAATGTAAAAAATAATTTAACTTTGCATATCTTTCCAGTTATTTATTTATTCATCATCATTCTGCCCTTAAAACTGCCACTTTGATAATCTCTTCCCTTGCTCTTTTTACAAATTCTGAGATTGATAGCTTTATCAGTTTCTGTTAGTCAAATCAGATAATGACTGGTTCAGTCAGTATTTATTTCTTTTGTATATTTCACTTCAGAAGTAGATAGTGATTTTATTTATCTAACAAATCTGTACATTAATCATGTTATTTCAGATTTTTATTAAAATATTTTCTTAAGAGATTATCTTGCCTTTTTAAACATGGTATAAAGAACACACCTCACTTGGTTATCATATTGATGTCATCCACTAGCAGTTGATGTGGTCTGCCCGAAATTAACCATTTCAATAGTAGATTCATGGGATCTTATCTACTGTCTTTTTTACTTTAACAATTAAAAAAAATTTTATTAAAGGTGGAAAATAAGGTAAAACATTTATTATTAAAGAATAATACAAATGATTTAAGAAATAAAAAGACTGTCTTTACTATTGTCATCTTACAATAAGTACCTTAAATCTTGACTCTCTTTTTTATTTATATAACAGCTTTATTTAGATATTCATATACCATATACAATTCACCTTTTCAGAGAGTACAACAGAATGTGTGCTAAGTTGCTTCAGCCGTGTCTGACTCTTTGCAACCCTATGGACTGTAGCTAGCCCACCAGGTTCCTCTGTCCATGGGATTCTCCAGGCAAGAATACTGGAGTGCATTTCCATGCCCTTCTCCAGGGGATCTTCCTGACTCAGAGATCAAATCCACATCTCTTGTGTCTCCTGCATTGGCAGGCGGGTTCTTTACCTCTAGCGCCACCTGGGAAGCTGTACAACAAAGTGAAAAGTGAAGTCGCTCAGTCGTGTTTGATTCTTTGAGAACGCCATGGACTGTAGCCTCCTAGGCTTCTCCACCCTTGGGATTTTCCAGGAAAGAATACTGGAGTGGGTTGCCATTTCCTTCTCCAGGAGATCTTCCTGACCCAGGGATTGAACCCGGGTCTCCCGCATTGTAGGCAGACGCTTTACCGTCTGAGCCACCAGGGGAGTAGTTTACAACACAGTAGTTTTTACTAAATTTACAGTTGCTACCGTACCATGGGGTGCGGGGGAGCTTTACCCATTAGTAGTCATTCCTCTTACCCCCTCCTCCCTGTCCTAAGAACCAGTAATATATCAATACTTACTTTCTTTATAGATTTGCCTATTATGGACATTATATGCCTATACCACATTTTTTATATCTGTTCATTTGTTGATGACTTTTGGGTTGTTTCCACCTTTACTGTCTTACAGATAATGCTGTTATGAACATTTGTGTACAGATTTTTTGTGGACTTATGTTTTCGTTTCTCTTAGGTCTTGTATCTAGGAATGGAATTGCTAAATCAAATGGTATCTCTATATTTAACCTTTTAAGGATGTGTCATACTTTCCAAAAGGCTACACCATTTTACAGTCCCACCAGCAGTTTATGAGGGTTTCTCCACATCTTTGCACACACTTATTATCTACATTTTTTACTAGAGCCATACTAGTGTATGTGAAGTGATACCACAGTGTAGTTTTGATTTCCATTGTTGTTGCTGTTCAGTCACTAAGGAATGTCTAACTCTCTGCTTCCCCATGAACTGCAGCATTCCATGCTTCCCTGTCCTTCACCATCTCCCAGAGTTTGCTCAAAAACATGTGTCCATTGAGTCAGTGATGCTATCTATCTCATCCTCTGCCACTCATCTCCTTTTGCCTTCAATCTTTCCCAGCGTCAGGGTCTTTTCTAGTGAGTCAGCTCTTTGCATCAGGTGGCCAAAGTATTGCACCTTCAGATTCAGAATCAGTCCTTCCAACGAATATTTAAGGTTGATTTCCTTTAGGATTGGCTGGTTTGATCTCCTTGCTGTCCAAGGGACTCTGAATTGTCTTCCCCAGCACCACAATCCGAAAGCATCAATTCTTTGGTGCTCAGCGTTCTTTATGTCCCAATTCTCACATCCATACACAATTATTGGAAAAACTGTAGCTTTGACTGTACAGAACTTTATCGGCAAAGTGATGTCTTTACTTTTTCATATGCTCTCTAGGTTTGTCATAGCTTTTCTTCCAAGGGGCAAGCGTCTTAATTTCATGGCTACAGTCACCATTCACAGTGATTTTGAAGCCCAAGAAAGTAATATCTGTTAGTGCTTCCACTTTTTCCCCCTTCTATTAGCCATGAAGTAGCTTCAGCAATACGTGAACCGTGAACTTCCAGATGTTCAAGCTGGTTTTAGAAAAGGCAGAGGAACCAGAGATCAAATTGCCAACATCCACTGGATCATAGAAAAAGCAAGAGAGTTCCAGAAAAACATCTATTTCCGCTTTATTGACAATGCCAAAGCCTTTGACTGTGTGGATCACAATAAACTGGAAAATTCTGAAAGAGATGGGAATACCAGACTACCTGACCTGCCTCTTGAGAAACCTACATGCAGGTCAGGAAGCAACAGTTAGAACTGGACATGGAACAACGGATTGGTTCCAAATAGGAAAAGGAGTACATCAAGGCTGTATATTGTCACCCTGTTTATTTCACTTTTATGCAGAGTACATCATGAGAAACACTGGACTGGAAGAAGCACAAGCTGGAATCAAGATTGCCAGGAGAAATATCAATAACCTCAGATATGCAGATGACACCACCCTTATGGCAGAAAGTGAAGAGGAACTAAAAAGCCTCTTGATGAAAGTGAAAGAGGAGAGTGAAAAAGTTGGGTTAAAGTTCACAATTCAGAAAACGAAGATCATGGCATCTAGTCCCATCACTTCATGGGAAATAGATGGGGAAACAGTGGAAACAGTGTCAGACTTTATTTTTCTGGGCTCAAAAATCACTGCAGATGGTGATTGCAGCCGTGAAATTAAAAAGACGCTTACTCCTTAGAAAGAAAGTTATGACCAACCTAGATAGCTTATTAAAAAGCAGAGACAGTACTTTGCCAACAAAGGTCCATCTAGTCAAGGCTATGGTTTTTCCTGTGGTCATGTATGGATGTGAGAATTGGACTGTGAAGAAAGCTGAGCACCGAAGAATTGATGCTTCTGAACTGTGGTGTTGGAGAAGACTCTTGAGAGTCCCTTGGACTGCAAGGAGATCCAACCAGTCCATTCTGAAGATCATCAGTCCTGGGTGTTCATTGGAAGGACTGATGCTAAAGCTGAAACTCCAGTACTTTGACCACCTCATGCGAAGAGTTGACTCATTGGAAAAGACTCTGATGCTGGGAGGGATTGGGGGCAGAAGGAGAAGGGTATGACAGAGGATGAGATGGCTGGATGGCATCACCATCTTATCTTCTTATCTCTCCTTGTTATTCTCTGGAACTCTGCATTCAGTTTGGTTTATCTTTCCCTTTCTTCCTTGCTTGCTTTTTGCTTCTCTTCTTTCCTCAGCTATTTGAAAAGCCTGATCAGACCACCACTTTGCCTTCTTGCATTTCTTTTTCTTTGGGATAGTTTTGGTCACCACCTCCTGTACAGTGTTAGAAACCTTGACCATAGTTCTTCAGGCACTCTTATCTGCCATATCTGATCCTTTTCATCTATTCATCACCTCCACTGTATAATCATAAAAGATTGGATTTAGGTCATACCTGAATGGCCTAGTGGTTTTCCCTACTTGTTTCAATTTAAGCCTGAATTTTGCAGTAAGGAGCTGATAATCTGAACCATAGTCTGTTGCTGGTCTTGTTTTTTTGCTGACTGTATAGAGCTTCTCCATCTTTGGCTGCGAAGAGTACAAGCAGTCTGATTTCGGTGATCATCTGGCAGTGCCCATATGTAAAGTTGTCTCTTGTTTTGTTGGAAAGGGGTATTTGCTATGCCCAGTGTGCACCCCACTCCAGTACTCTTGCCTGGAAAACCCCATGGATGGAGGAGCCTAGTGGGCTGCAGTCCATGGGGTCGCAAAGAGTCGGACACGACTGAGCGACTTCACTTTGACTTTTCACTTTCATGCATTGCAGAAGGAAATGGCAACCCACTCCAGTGTTCTTGCCTGGAGAATCCCAGGGATGGGGGAGCCTGGTGGACTGCCGTCCATGGGGTCGCACAGAGTCAGACACTACTGAAGCGACTTGGCAGCAGCAGTAGCAGTGCATTTCAGACTCTCTTGTTGGCTATGAGGGCTATTCCATTTCTTCTAAGGGATTCTTGCCCACAGCAGTAGATACAACAGTCATCTCAATCAAATTCGCCCATTCCCATCTATTTTAGTTCACTGATTCCTAAAATGTCAATGTTAACTTTTACCATCTCCTACTTGACCATGGCTAGTTTACCTTGATTCATGGATCTAACATTCCAGAGGTTTCTATGTGATATTGTTTTTACAGCATTAGACTTTCTTTTCACCACCAGACACATCCACAACTGGGCGTCATTTCTGCTTTGGCCCAACCTTTTCATTCTTCTGGAACTATCTCCCTGCTCTTCCCTAGTAGCACATTGGACACCTACAGACATGGGGGACTCATTTTCCAGTGGTACATCTTTTTGCCTTTTCATACTGCTCATGGGGTTCTTACAGCAAGAATACTAGAGTGGTTTGTCCGTCCCTCCTCCAGTGGATCCCATTTTGTCAGAACTCTTCGCTGTGACCCATCCGTCTTGGGTGGCCCTGCCCAGCATGGCTCATAGTTTGATTGAATTAGTCAAGCCCCTTCACTACAACAAGGCTTTGATCTATGAAGAGGATTACAAGGCAAATGATGTTGAATATCTTTTAGATGCTTATTGATGGTTTTTTTGTATTTTCTTTGCAATAATGTCTGTTCATATCTTTAACCAATTTTTATATTGGGTTAAGTGATTCTTAAGTGAAAGTCACTCAGTCGTATCGGACTCTTCGCAACCCCCATGGAATTCTCCAGGCCAGAATACTGGAGTGGGTAGCCTTTCCCTTCTCCAGGGGATCTTTCCAACCGAGGGATCGAACCCAGGTCCCCTGCATTGCACTCAGATTCTTTACCAGCTGAGCCATGAGGGAAGCCCTTATATTGGGCTACTTGCCTTTTATTATTGAGCTATATGGGTTCTTTGTTTAGATACAAGTTCCTTATCAGATATATAATTTATAAATATTTTTCCAGTCTTATGGTTTATTTTTACCTCCTTAATGGTATCTTTTGCCCCACAAAAGTTTTTCATGTTAGTGAAATCCAGTTTATCTTTTTTCTCTTTATTGTTTCCTGTGCTTTTGATGTCATATTTTTTTAATTGCCTGGTTCAAAGTCACTAAGATTTACATCTATGTTTTCTTCTAAGAGTTTTGTAGTTTCAGCTCTTACATGTCTATCTTTTATCCATGTTGGGTTAATTTTTGTATATGGTTTGAAGTATAGGGATTCAACTTCATACTTTTACAGGTAGATATTCAGTTTTAATGCTTGTTTACAATCTGGTGGGCTTTTTTTGTTTTTTGTTTTTTTCATTTTAGGCCCCTGCACAGTGTCTACCAGGTCAATGGCAGTGGAATGTTCCTCAGGTAAATACTAACTTTTAACTTTTTTCACTGTTTTTGTGAAGACTACATGAATATTTAAGTCAGGAAGACTAGATTTGAGACCTTCCTCTAGTATTTATTAACTGTGATACTGATTTATTAACTGATTTGGCAGTTCATTTAATCACTATATTTCTCAGCTTTTTCATTTGCAAATGGAATTAATAATACCATACCTTGGATAGTTTTCTCACATGACTTTTGTAAAGATACAATGAGACCATGTAAGTAAAAATATTTTATAAATAAGTGATATGTTATTAATATTAGAAAACTGAGCATTTTCTAGCTTCACTTCAGATTTTGCTTCAGTTTTATTTATGTTTCTAAATGAATATTCCATCTCTCAACTTTTGATAACAAATGGTATACCACCATAAAGTTGGTTTGACAAGTCCCACTTCATGGGAAGTCAGAAAGCTGAAAAGAGACATTTGTTGTTGTTCAGTCTCTCAGTCATGTCCTAGTCTTTGAAACTCTGTGGACTGCAGCACACCAGGCTTCCCTGTCCTTCACCATTTCCCAGAGCTTGCTTAGACGCATGCCCATTGAGTTGGTGATACCATCGAACCATCTCATCTTCTGTCATTCCGTTCTCCTCCTGCCTTCAATCTTTCCTGGCATCAAGGTCTTTTCCAGTGAGTCAGCTCTTCCCATCAGATGGCCAAAGGAGTAGAGCTTCAGCTACAGCATCAGTCCCTCCAGTGAATATTAAGGATTGATTTCTTTTATGATTGACTGATTTGATCTCCTTGCAGTCCAGGGGACTCTCAAGAGTCTTCTCCAGCACCACAGTTCAAAAGCATCAATTCTTCGGTGCTCAACCTTCTTTATGGTCCAACTCTCATCCGTACATGACTACTAGAAAAACCATAGATTTGACTAGATGGACCTCTGTTGGCAAAGTAAAGTCTCTGCTTTTTAATATGCTATCTAGGTTGGTCATAGCTTTTCTTCCAAGGAGCAAGTGTCTTAATTTCATGGCTACAGTCACCATTCACAGTGATTTTGTAGCCCAAGAAAATAAAGTCTGATACTGTTTCCATTGTTTCCCCATCTATTTGCCATGAAGTAATGGGACCAGATGCCATGATCTTTGTTTTCTGAATATTGAGTTTTAAGCCAACTTTTCCACCCTTCTCTTTTACCTTCATCAAGAGGCTCTTTCATTCCTCTTCGCTTTCTGCCATAAGGGTGGTGTCATCTGCATATCTGAGGTTATTGGCAATCTTGATTCCAGCTTGTGCTTTGTCCAGCCCAACATTTTGCATGATTTTCTCTGCATATGTTACATAAGCAGGGTGACAATATACAACCTTGATGTACTCCTTTCCCAATTTTGAACCAGTCTGTTGTTCCATGTACAGTTCTAACTGTTGCTTCTTGACCTGCATACAGATTTCACAGGAGGCAGGTCAGGTGGTCTGGTATTCCCATCTCCTTCAGAATTTTCCAGTTTATTGTGATCCACACAGTCAAAGGCTTGGCATAGTCAATAAAGCCAAAACAGTTTTTCTGAAACTCTCTTGCTTTTTCGATGATCCAACAGATGCTAGCAATTTGATCTCTGGTTCCTCTGCCTTTTCTAAATCCAACTTAAACATCTGGAAGTTCTCGATTCACGTACTGTTGATCCTGTTGGAGAATTTTGAGTATTACTTTGCTAGCATGTGAGATTAATGCCAATTTAAATACCATAGATTATATTGTTACAACCGTTAATAGTTATCTTAATGGTCGTCTTTATTTATGAGCTTCTAAAGTGCTAAGAACTTTTTAGTACTTATAAGTGATGCTAAGAGTCGGACATGACTGAGTGACTTCACTTTCAGTTTTCACTTTCATGCATTGGAGAAGGAAATGGCAACCCACTCCAGTGTTCTTGCCTGGAGAATCCCAAGGACGGGGGAGCCTGGTGGGCTGCTGTCTCTGGGGTCGCATAGAGTTGGACACGACTGAAGCAACTTCACAAGTGATAAGTGATTTAATAATATCTACATAATTGGAGTTTATAGCATCCTAGAGTTCCTAGTTTGTTGTTAAGATACTTCTGTGTTGTCCCTAAAAACAACTTTAGGAAAATGTGAAAATGTGAAACCAGTATTTCTCTCATGTGTTGGTTAAGTCATTTGGTTTAATTGAAATAACTAATCCGATTTTAATTAGAAACATGATTTTGTGTTTTAGTCTCCTGCCTCTTCTGCTCCATTCTTATACCTACAACCTTCTGAGGTCATTTATCAACCAGTGGAAATTGCACAAGATGGTGGATGTGTTCCTCCTCCGCTGTCTCTGATGGAAGCTTCAGTTCCAGAGGTATGTGTTAGTCTCAAAGTAATATATTTTATTTTATTTTATATTACAAAGTAATATATTTTATTTCTTTTCCTTTTCTAAAAATATTTGTTCAAGATCCTCATTTAAGTTGAACATCTTATGTTTCCTTTGATTTATTCACATCTCTTCCCCTTTTTTATATCTAAGAATGCTTTATCTTAGACTTCTTCACTATTTCTGAATCATTCCTCAACTCAGCTGTTTACTAAACTATCCCTGACTCAATCCCCTTGAAAGAGTAAGATAAGTGCTTTTCTTTCTTCTGGTTTACCTGTCTTATTACTAACATTGTCAGTTAAAAGCATATAGAAATTAAAGAAGAAAAAAATCTTTGAATTAAAATTCTTCCTTCAAAGATATAAATCAAATTTATAACTAAAAACTGTAAGTATTACCTTCCATGTGTTTATATTTGCAAAACATTACTAATAACTTTATCATCTATGTACCAGGAACTGTACATTGTATGTTTTAAATATGTTGTGAAAGACTGGGAAATAAATAACGACCTCCCAATTTGAGTGTATTTATTATTATTTTTATTATTACTAAAGTTTATAACATAATTTTTCTGAAATAGCAGCTTCCACAATTTTGAATCTTAAATGTTTACTATCAATACTTTTACTATGATTTCTCCATTCTTCATCTCACCCTTCATTTATCATTTTGTTGACTAAATCTGCAAGCACTCTGTTAAAGAAGGCTTACATGTGCTGTACTCTTTTGAGTTCTTACATGCTTGTGTGTTCAACGTATTTGTTGTCTATAAATCTGGAAGAAATTAAGACTATAAAACAGTTGCATCATACTTGTATAACTCTGCTAAGGCTGCCTGAACAAAGTAAAATGAACTGGATGGCTTAAAAAGAGAAATTTATTGTCTCATGGTTCTGGAGTCTATGCTAAGTCACTTCAGTCGTGTCCGACTCTGTGCGACCCCATAGACGCCAGCCCACCAGGCTTCCCCATCCCTGGGATTCTCCAGGCAGGAATACTGGAGTGGGTTGCCATTTCCTTCTCCAATGCGTGAAAGTGAAAACTGAAAGTGAAGTCACTCAGTCATGTCCGACTCTTAGCGACCCCATGGATTGCAGCCTAACAGGCTCCTCTGTCCATGGGATTTTCCAAGCAAGAGTACTGGCGTGGGGTGCCATCTGGAGTCTAGAAGTCCAAAATCAAGGTGTTGGGAGTGTTGGTTTCATTTGAGGCCTTTGAGGGAAGGCTCTAATCCAGGCCTTTCTTCTTGGCTTATAGATGACCATCCTTTCCTTGTGTCTTCACATTGTCTTTCCTGTCTCTGTGTCCAAGTTTCCCAATTTTATAAAGATACCAGTCATTTTGGATTAGGTTCCACCCTAATGACCATACTTCAATTTGCTCACGTCTGTAAAGACGCTCTCTCCAAATAAGGTCAGTCTCTGACATAGTGGTTAGGACTTCAATACATAAGTCTTCAGAGAACACAATTCAACCCATAACAATGCTTTTTCCTCTTATAACTTCTAACCTACTCTTTTCTGGTGTTGAGTATAGTTGTAAAAAAGTTTGAAGCCAGCCTGACTTTCTCTCTTATACGTAATTTGCTTTTTCTTCCTGCATGTCTGAAAAATCTGTCTTAACTTGAACTCACTTTACCAGGATATATCTTGAAATTTGTCAGTCTTTATAATATTCTTCCTGGGATACAGTTTGCTCCTTTGATTCTCAGACTAGTTTTTATTTCAGGGCTTCTTTTTTCCTGTTAGAACTTTGAAAAAAAAATTGTATTCCAGTTCTTTTACTTCTTCTTCAGGAATACCATTTATGCATATGTTGAGATCTCTTTTTATCTTTCATATCCATCATCTCTGAGATAATTTCTTTTATCATAGTAATTCTTAATGTTTTATATGCTTTTTTGAGACAATCATGAATATTTTTCATTGTTTTTAGTCTATTTTTTCTTATAATAATGAAGCTTTCATTGCTGTTTTACTTTTATCTTCTTTTTATCCCAAACTGCCACTTTGCTTACATCATTGCCTGTAAATGTTGTCTGTTGGCTTAAAATGTTTTTTTGAAGCTCTTTTTTAGTGATCATGTTATTATAATTTCTTTAAGATCAAAGGAATTTTATTTATCTGAACTTTTCTACTGTTTTCTGGGATGATTTCTCATATTTTTCTTTTTTCCCCCTTTTTGCTTTTCCCTTGATAGAGTTGGAGAGGATGAGAAGAGTCCTAAGGTTGCTTCCTTTTCCTTCCCATCTTATCTTTAAATGAGACCAGGTTTTTGCTGAAATTTAAGGCGGGAGAAGCATTCTGTTGACTCAAACATCCTACCACCAAGTCTGTTTTGTTGCCTGCTTGAGATGTTCTTCCCTGAGTTTTTAGCATTCTGGAGTTCATTTAGCTCCTGACAAAGTCTCTTTTTTTCAGAGATTTTCTGTATGAAGGTGTAGTAAGTGTTACTTCACTTTCCACTCTCACCCTGCTTCATCTCCAGCAATGTTCCTCAGCTATAATGCAAAATAGTAGACCACAAAATAGTGAAAATATAATTTCTCCTTCTCTGTAGGAGATCTTTCCTGCTTCTGCCTTGGTCTGACACACCCCTACTCTTGAGACTCTAAAGAGTCTTTAAATAGGCCTTTCAGGGAAACCTTCCTCAGGCTTCAGAATCCACCCTTATATTGGTGCAAATTGCATAGCATTTGGCAGGCATTCTGCACTACGAACAAAGCTAATGGAGGTGATCAAATTCCAGTTGAGCTATTTCAAATCCTGAAAGATGATGCTGTGAAAGTGCTGAACTCAATATGTCAGCAAATTTGCAAAACTCAGCAGTGGCTACAAGACTGGAAAAGGTCAGTTTTCTTTCCCAAAGAAAGGCAATGCCAAAGAATGCTCAAACTACCGCACAATAGCACTCATCTCACATGCTAGTAAAGTAATGCTCAAAATTCTCCAAGCCAGGCTTCAGCAATACGTGAACCGTGAACTTCCAGATGTTCAAGCTGGTTTTAGAAAAGGCAGAGGAACCAGAGATCAAATTGCCAACATCTGCTGGATCATCAAAAAAGCAAGAGAGTTCCAGAAAAACTGTTTCTGCTTTACTGACTATGCCAAAGCCTTTGACTGTGTGGATCACAATAAACTGTATGAAAATACCAGACCACCTGACCTGCCTCTTGAGAAATCTGTATGCAGGTCAGGAAGCAAGTTAGAACTGGACATGGAACAACAGACTGGTTCCAAATAGGAAAAAGAGTATATCAAGGTTGTATATTGTCACCCTGCTTATTTAACATATTCAGAGTACATCATGAGAAACAGTGTGCTGGAGGAAGCACAAGCTGGAATCAAGATTGCCAGGAGAAATATCAATAACCTCAGATATGGAGATGACACCACCCTTATGGCAGAAAGGGAAGAAGAACTAAAGAGCCTCTTGATGAAAGTGAAAGAGGAGAGTGAAAAAGTTGGCTTAAATCTCAACATTCAGAAAACGAAGATCATGGCATCTGGTCCCATCACTTCATGGGAAATAGATGGAAAAACAGTGGCTGACTTAATTTTGGGGGGCTCCAAAATTACTGCAGATGGTGACTGCAGCCATGAAATTAAAAGACACTTACTCCTTGGAAGGAAAGTTATGACCAACCTAGATAGCATATTCAAAAGCAGAGACATTACTTAGTCAACAAAGGTCCATCTAGTCAAGGCTATGGTTTTTCCAGTAGTCATGTGTGGATGTGAGAGATGGACTATAAAGAAAGCTGAGCACCGAAGAATGATGCTTTTGAACCGTGATGTTGGAGAAGACTGCTGAGAATCCCTTGGACTGCAAGGAGATCCAACCAGTCCATCCTAAAGGAGATCAGTTCTGGGTATTCATTGGAAGGACTGATGTTGAAGCTGAAACTCCAGTCCTTTGGCCACCTGATGATAAGAGCTGACTCATTTGAAAAGACCCAGATGCTGGGAAAGATTGAGGGCAGGAGAAGGGAACGACAGAGGATGAGATGGTTGGATGGCATCACCGACTCAATGGACATGGGTTTGGGTAGCCTCCGGCAGTTGGTGATAGACAAGGAGGCCTGGCATGCTGCGATTCATGGGGTTGCAAAGAGTCGGACACAACTGAGCGACTGAACTAAACCACCTTGTCATTTGGGATTCATGAGCACATCCATGTTTACTTGATGATGACACTTTAAATTCTTTTATTCTTTTTGTTTTTTTCTGATTTTCAAGGAGGGTGGCTGTGAGTTAAGAATGCTTTTATATTATGTTTTTAACTTATCTATTTTTGGCACTGAACCATAGTCTTTTTTTTTTTTACCACATTTTTTATTTTTTATTTATTAAAAAATTTTTTTTCTAATTTAAATTTATTTATTTTAATTGGAGGTGAACCATAGTCTTAATGTCAACATCAGATAACTTACCAAGTTATGTTTCACTGTTTAGTGAAATCAAGTAAGATTTTTCTGGAAATATTACATGTTAACATAACTTGTGCCATTAATTTTTACGATATTTCAGTACAGAATGTTTTAAGCATATTTTAATTTTAATATTGTTTCTGGCAAAAGCTACATGTCTAATATATAAATTAATTGAATGGGGTTTGTTTATATTTTAAGTTTTTTTCCTCTAAAATTAAAAAACACAGGACTTGTTCTTATGAGTTTGATAGTTAGCTCTCCTAAAATATAAAAATAAATTAAAATTATTTCTCACTTATTTCAATGACTATTTCCCCCTTCACTCTTAGAATATAGTGCCTTCTACTTCACAGAATAAGTAGAAACCATTTTGTGGAAACCAACTCAGCTTCCAGTCCCCAACATACAAACTTAGCTGACTTGTAACTCATCCTTAGCTTCTTATATTTGTTTAGTAACCTGTCTTGTTCAAGGTTATTCCTACTCTTTACTCTTGATACTCTTAACTTCCCTTTTCCTCAGGGACCTCATTCCTCATTCCACCTCATTTCTTCTTTTCTCATGTATTTTAAGACATTTTCTCTCCATTGGTCCAGAGCTTTACCTAGTATTTACTAGTATGTTACTTTGAGTAATTAACTCTTCACAGTGTTGTTTCACAGTGTTGTTTTCGTAATATCTACATTAATAAAGACATTAGGAAAATCTATTTTGCAGGATTCATGCAAAGATGAGAATTGTTGTATACAAGGTTCTTTCTGTAGTACCCAACACCTGGTAGGAGACAGTTACTATCCTGTGACGTGCCCCCACCAATGCCCTTATCCTCTTCTGCCTTTCAAAGCCAAGCTTGAAAAATGTGTGCTCAGTTGTGTCCAACTCTTTGCAACCCTGTGAACTGTAGCCTGCCAGGCTCCTCTGTCCATGGAATTTTCTAGGCAAGAATACTGGAGTGGGTTTCTATTTCCTCCTCCAAGGGATCATCCTGACCCAGGGATTGAACCCAGGTCTTCTGTGTTGTCTGCATTGACAGGCAGACTCTTTACCACTGAGCCACCTGGGGAGCCCTTGAAAAAAGTAGTCTACATTTAACATTTCCACTGCCTCACTACCTGTTCTCCCCTTACCTGCTAAAGTCTGCTTCATTACCTTTCTGCTGAAGCTACCTTGGATAAAGGTCCTTAGTGACTCCCTAATTGCCAAATATTTTCCTTTTCTTTTCAGTCTTACTTGACCTCTCAGAGACATTGGATATACTCCTTGAAATTCTTCATACCTTTGGCTTCCATGATCCTGCTCTCTTCTGGCAATCCTTTTACCTCCTCTTATTTTCCTGTGTAAGCTGATCTTTTTCTCCCCATGATTTCTTTTTTGATTCTTCATTCTTTCACCCTACATACTCACTCTGATGTTATCATCCATACTCATGTCTCTGGCCCCATCCTCACTTCTGAATTTTAGACCTGCACTGTTCAGTACAACAATAGCCATTACCACATGCAGCTATTGAAATGTGGCTAGTCAGAATTGAGGTGTGTTTTAAGTGCAAAATACACACCAAGTTTTAATGACATAGTGTGAAAAATGAGTGTAAAATTTATCACTAACTTTATGTTGAGTACACTGATATATTTTCATATGTTCAAATAAAATCTATTACTGGAAATTAGTTTTACTTTTTTTTTTTTTTTTTACTTTTCTAACATGGCTACTGGAAACTTTTCTTTCAGTTTTATTGAGATACAATTGGCATACAGCAGTGTGTAAGCTTAAGATGTACAGCATAATGATTTGATTCATACATATCATTAAATGATTATCACAACAAGCTTTGTGAATATCCATCATCACATACAAAATTAAAGAAATAGGAAAAAATTTGTATGTGATGAGAAGTCTTAGGATTTACTCTCTTGACAACTTTCCTGTATAACATCCAGCAATGTTAATTATATTTATTGTGTTGTACATTACAGCCCTAGTACTTACTTAGCTATAACTGGAAGTTTATACTATCTTAATTTTAATTAACATTTAATTAACAATTTTAATTAACATTAATTAACATTTAATTAACATTTTAATTAACTTAAATTTAATTAACAATTTTAATTAACATTAACATTTAATTAACATTTAGTTCACATTTTTGTTAGTGCTTCTTTAGAGCCATCAGCTTTTGATTGACTATATACCTGTAATAGAAGTCCTACAAATACCTCAGATTTTATGTGTTACAAACTTAACTTCTTTCTAACCGCCACACAATTACATCAACATGAAACTTGCTTTTCTTTTATTCCATATATCAGTGAATGGTGCCACCATCGGTTGGACAAGCCATTAATCTGCTTTTACATGATCTCTTTCCTGTCTATTACTCTATTGCCTCACCTTTCAGCTATCAGTCAGTGTATATTCTTCCTTCCAGCCATACCAAACAACATACACAGATAGGTATTCTTAGTTGCCTCTACCTTTTCATATACTACTCCTACCTCATTCCCTAATTTTTCAAATTCTAGCATAAACTCCACTAGAAAATGTCCCCTGACCACCTCCCCAACTTTCTAAAGCTATGTTAATTGTTTTCTTTTCCCCATGCATCCCTATTCATGTGTCATAGGACTTTGTTTTCCCCCATACATCTCTATGCAAAATGTCATACATTTTGACTAGTCTGTCTCAGACTAGTCTACAATTAAAGATAGAGAATGTGTTTCTCATCTGTGTTTCTCCATTATGTAGCAAAATGCCTAGAAAATTGTAATACTGAATAAATATTTTTAATTAATGAAAAGCAATATTTTAAAATTTTTTTTACTTTTAGCCTTATTCTGATCATGGAGTTCAAGCAACATATCACCAGGTTTATGCTTCAAGTGCCATTGCTATGCCTGCACCAGTGATGCAACCTGAACCAATTAAAGTAAGAAGCTTGTTTTGATTTTTTTTGTTGTTGTTCTTAAGTCATATTTCACAGTTTCCAAATTCTCTTCTGGAAAGAAACAGCTTTAGATATTTATATCTCATTTGTGATCTGAAGTACAGGATTAATGAATTCTTTCATATGAAGGAAATACAGTTCTAAATTGGCTATAATTTCTATTAGTTTTGGGGATAGAGAAGAATAGAAAGTTAATGCTTAATCAGTACAGAGTTTCTATTTAGGATGATGAAAAGGGCTTCCCTGATGGCTCAGATGATAAAGAATCCACCTGCAATACAGGTCTGAGTTTAATCCCTGGGTTGGGAAGATCCCCTAGAGAAGGAACTAGCTACCCACTCTAGTATTCTTGCCTAGAGAATTCCATGAACAAAAGAGCCTGGCAGGCTACAGTCCATGGGGGTCACAAAGAGTTGGACATAACTGAGCAACTTTCACTTCGCTTCACTTCTGTTAGTTTTGAAGAAGTTATAAACCACACATGGTCAAAAGTTTTCATTTACTGTAGAGTAAAATATATATGACTTAAGATCTTCCATTTTTAAATATACAATTAAGTGGTATTAATTATATCCACATTGCTATGCAACCATTGTCACCAATATCTAGTTCCAAACTTTGTCATTACCCCAAATAGAAACTCTGTACCCATTAAGCAATAACTTTGTGTTCTCTCTCCCCAGTCCCTGTTAACTTCAAATCTACTGTCTGTAATTCACCTAGATATTCCATATATTCAGCGTTTTATTACGTTAGTGACATGTAACATTTACGGGGAAATGAAAATAGTTTTAATGATCTACTCTTCCAGTTTGGGAATTGTGCTCATGCATCTTAAATTAGATCCAGGCCAAGAGTGGTAATGTAGTTAGATCCCATTATATATTTAGTATATTTCAACTGCCTTATCCTGCTTCTTCCCATGTGACCTAGGTTCTTAGTGAAACTCTTGCATCTTCACTTTCGGGAAATGTGACTATATCTCTAGTAAAGAAGAGATGAACTGTTGAACTGTTATGATGGAAATATGACTCTTGCTTGCAGTATATTCTTTACAATAAAATGATGGAGGTTAACTATTTCACACTCATATTTTTGCTTCTGACCCATCCCATATGTTGGAACTCAGTCTACTTTAAGGAGTCTTTCATATCCCCTCTCGCCTTTACTGCATTTCTTCATTACTGTTGCTGCTAAGTCACTTCAGTCATGTCCGACTCTGTGCGACCCCATAGACGGCAGCCCACCAGGCTCCCCCGTCCCTGGGATTCTCCAGGCAAGAACACTGGAGTGGGTTGCCATTTCCTTCTCCAGTGCATGAAAGTAAAAAGTGAAAGTGAAGTCACTCAGTCGTGTCCGACCCTCAGTGACCCCGTGGACTGCAGCCTTCCAGGCTCCTCCATCCATGGGATTTTCCTGGCAAGAATACTGGAATGGGGTGCCATTGCCTTCTCCGATTGCTATTGCTACTGCACTGCAAACATGAATTAAAACCATAATTTTGACCTAATGCCAAAGCCTAAAGTGTTGGTAAATGTTATTTATAGGAAGTTCATCATAGGATCAAAATTATCTAAAACAAACTTACAGTGTTGATGCTTTCTCCAGATATACCTCTCTTAAAATAGCTATGCCATACTAGATAATCAGTTGCAGATTATATATTACATACATACACATTATATATGTATGTGGGGGGGGGTGTATATATATACACATACAAATGATTGAAGTTGTACTTGTTGAATAATTCCAATAGAGGATAGAATGGTATTCAGAAAGAAGAAATTTCTAAAGAATATAAATGTTAAATATTCTTGATTTAAAGTTTTATTCTTCTAGTTGAAGAGTGTATCCTTTTCTATATTTTCTTAAATGTGTGACTAAGAAATGCAGAAACTGTGCAGAGAAAATGTTATCTTATTCTTTATTATATAAAATTATATAAATGTTGAATATAAATCAGAACAGAGGTATAAATAAATACCTTACTTTCTACATATAAGCATAAAACTGGATTCAGAAACCTGCCTGTTGCATGACTAGAGAGCTGCTAAGAGGAACTTTACCCTTTCTATTTTGACATAGATCTTTGCTCTACTATATCACAGGCTAAAGGGGAACAAAATCACTGACTTGTTTCTATTTTTACTTAATCCATCTTGTTAAGGCTTATAGTAATTCTGGTTATCACATGGGATACAGCCTAGGGAAGATTTTGGTACTGCAAAGTTAAGATTTCAGGACTTGGTAAGAATTGAAGAGCTACGAACTGTTATAGTTAACTAGCTTACTCCAAAGCCCACATCTCACACAATTGTAATTAGATGTCCTCAAATCTGAGATATCATGGATTATCATTTTATATATCACTATGAAAGAAGAAAGCCCTGTATCCTGATGCAGGGTTTTTGAAATATGAAAAGATGTTTATCTCAGAATCAATGAGGTTTGGCATGTTTTATTTTTATTTACTTATTTACTTTTATTCTTTCGCTGTGCCACACATAGGATCTTAGTTCCCTGACCAGGATCAAACTCATACCCCCGCATTGGAAGCACAGAATCTTAACCACTAGACCACCAGGAAAGTCCCTGGCAAGTTTTATTTTTCATTTAGAGCTGCAGGATCATAGGAAGCCTGAGTTGAGGGGCAGAAAAAAACTCACAATTTCTCTTTTGTTAGAGATAAAGGGAAAAAAAAGAGAAAATTCAGTTAAATAAACTTCAGAATCAAAACTGGAACACAGGGGGTTTTGTATAGTTTTGTACATCCTGTTTTATCTTTCATGGTTGAATGTTCTATGTATCTTATACTCAGTATTCTTCTTTAGGTGATTTGATGGCACTCAATAGAAAATGGTGCCCCATTCAGGAACAGAAAGTCCAATTCTATAGTTTTCTAAAACTATACAACTTTGTAGAAATACTTCACTGTACAAGTTTTACTGGAAACTTGTGTGGAAAATTATCCATTTTTTTATAATGTACTTGTATTATAGAAATATTAATCCACAAGTGTTAAATCAATAGACAGTCTTATCCTAAAATTTATTAAAGTAGACTAATATTAAAATAGTGATATCTGCAAGATTAACCTTTATTCTTCCTATGTAAATTTTCCCTGGTGTACCAAAAATCTTGTTGACTTAAAATATAGAAAAGCAGAAATACTCCTTGAAAGAATTTAAATGTATTGTTTTTAAAAGTGTAAGTCATTTTTAAAACTCTTAATTATTATTATAATTTTAATGATGTTAATTGTATACATACAAAAATAAAATTTCATATGTCAAAGCTGTCTTAAAACAACAAATCTAATCAATAAAATACAGACCTTATTCAGAGCACAAGTCTAACCATTATAAATGACTGTCAGAAACTACTCATTGACTGTAAGCCACAGGTTACTGTACTCTATCAAATTAAATAAAATATTTTAAAGCAGATCAATATAGAAACTAGTTGGTTAATATGGTACTAATTAGAATTGTTGTTATTTGGTCACCGAGTCATGTCCAACTCTTTTGCAACCCCAAGTACTATAGCCACCAGGCTCCTCTGTCCTTGGAATTCTCCAGGCAGGAGTACTGAAGTGTGTAGCCATTCCCTTCTCCAGGGGATGAGGTCTTCCTGACCTAGGGATTGTACCTGGGTCTCCTGCATTGCAGGCAGATTGTTTACTGTCTGAGCAACCATGCTGCTACTGCTAAATCGCTTCAGTCATGTCCAACTCTGTGTGACCCCATAGACGGCAGCCCACTAGGCTCCTCTGTCCCTGGGATTCTCCAGGCAAGAACACTGGAGTGGGTTGCCATTTCCTTCTCCAATGCATGAAAGTGAACAGTGAAAGTGAAGTCGCTCAGTTGTGCCCGACTCTTAGCAACCCCATGGACTGCAGCCTACCAGGCTTCTCCGTCCATGGGATTTTCCAGGCAAGAGTACTGGAGTGGGGTGCCATTGCCTTCTCCGCTGAGCAACCATGGAATCCCATTAATTAGGGTATCATTCCCTGATTCAACAGAGTCACATCTTTTATACAGAATTAATTGTTTAAATCAGTAAAACAAAATCATATAATGTCAAAATTATCCCGCTGAACTAGACTATAGTAAGGAACAAAAGGCAGAATTTAGAAAAGAATAAAAGAAAAAAAGGCAGAATGGCCATCATCAAAAACTCAACAGACAGTAAATACTAGAAAGGGTGTGGAGAAAAGGGAACCCTCTTGCACTGTTACTAGGAATGCAAACTGATACAGCTACTATGGAGAACAGTATGGAAATTCCTTTAAAAACTAGGGATAAAACTACCATATGACCCTGCAGTCCTGCTACTGGGCACATACCCTGAGGAAATCATAATCAAAAAAGACAGTGTACCCCAGTGTTCTTTGCAGCACTATTTACAATAGCTAGGACATGGAAGCAATGTAGATGTCCATCAGCAGATGAATAGATAAAGTTGTGGTACATATACACAACGGAATATTACTCAGCTATAAAAAGAACACATTTGAATCAGTTCTAATGAGGTGGATGAACGTAGAGCCTATTATACTGAGTGAAGTAAGTCAGAAAGAGAAAGACAGATACCGTATATTAATGCATATATATGTAATTTAGAGATGGTACTGATGAACCTATTTTCGGGGCAGCAAAGGAGACACAAACAAAAGGACAGACTTGTGCACACAGTGAGGGAAGGATAGGGTGGAATGTTTTGAGAGAGTAGCACTGAAACATATACATTACCATAGGTAACATAGTCAGTGGGAATTTGCTATATGATGCAGGGAACCCAAAGCCAGTGCTCTGTGACAACTTAAGAAGGGTGGGATGGGGAGTGAGGTGGGAGGAAGTTTCAAGAGGAAGGGGAACATATGTATATCTATGATTGATTTATGTTGATGTATGGCAAAAACCATCACAGTATTGTAAAGTAATTATCCTTCAATTAAAAATAAAATTTAAAAGGAACAAAAAGAAAATCTTTGTCTATTTGGGCATTCAAAACTTTTAATATGAATATCAAATCCCTTGGTAATAAGGGTATAAGTAGAGAATTATAAAGTATCTCTATTTCCTTATGACATTTTTCCATTTAACTCTGAAGTATACTACCTATTCATGAAAACATTTCATATTAAGGATGATATTTAACCAGTTGCCAGGCTATGAGGAAGTTCTTCTAATTAAAGCACTGATTGGGCTTGAATGAAAAACACCTCTTTCACCTTACCCATTGATAAGACCAAATGATTCAAAAGTAAATTGGAAAGAGATTTTACTTACTACCACTGCCTGTTTCTAGCTCAGAGACCCATAATGTGCACTCACCTAAACATTAACAACTGTCTCTACTTTATAGAAAAATTCCACTGCTATCTTCTTCCTAACCATTTCCTCATGTCAGTATCATTAACACATTTTATAAAGCAATTAGAGATTGAAATTCCCTCGTGTTCAGCTGGTCCTAAGGGTAGAAGAGGACAGTCGTAAAGGGGTATTGCATTCTGAGGACAGAAACATAAAAAAACCTGTGCTTTGCACCTCCAAACATACAGGAGGGTAAAAATTTTCGTTTACTGTGCATAGGTCTAACTATAGATAGCCTCAAAGGAGACAGAGAACAATAAAGGGAATCAAAGACTCATGAAACCAATTTTTAGAATTGTCATGGAGAGATCACAGGTCAGGAAGCAACAGTTAGAACTGGACATGGAACAACAGACTGGTTCCAAATAGGGAAAGGAGTATGTCAAGGCTGTATATTGTCACCCTGCTTATTTATCCTGAGAAATGCTGGGCTGGAGGAAGCACAAGCTGAAATCAGGATTGCAAGGAGAAATATCAATAACCTCAGATGTGCAGATGACACCACCCTTATGGCAGAAAGTGAAGAACTAAAGAGCCTCTTGATGAAAGTGAAAGAGGAGAGTGAAAAAGTTGGCTTAAAGCTCAACATTCAGAAAACGAAGATCATGGCATCTGGTCCCATCACTTCATGGGAAATAGATGGAAAAACAGTGTCAGACTTAATTTTTTGGGGCTCCAGAATCACTGCGGATGGTGATTGCAGCCATGAAATTAAAAGACGCTTAACTCCTTGGAAGGAAAGTTATCACCAACCTAGACAGCATATTCAAAAGCAGAGACATTATTTTGTCAACAAAGGTCCATCTAGTCAAGGCTATGGTTTTTCCAGTGGTCATGTATGGATGTGAGTTAGACTATAAAGAAAGCTGAGCGCCAAAGAATTGATGCTTTTGAACTGTGGTGCTGGAGAAGACTCTTTTGAGTCCCTTGGACTGCAAGGAGATCCAACCAGTCCATCCTAAAGGAGATCAGTTCTGGGTATTCATTGGAAGGACTGATGTTGAAGCTGAAACTCCAGTGATTTGGCCACCTGATATGAAGAGCTGACTCTTGAAAAGACCCTGATGCTGGGAACGATAGAGGGCAGGAGGAGAAGGGGACAACAGAGGATAAGATGGTTGGATGGCATCACCCACTCAATGGACATGGGTTTGGGTGGACTCCGGCAGTTGGTGATAGACAGGGAGGCCTGCCATGCTGCAATTCATGGGGTCGCAAAGAGTTGGACATGATTGAGGGATTGAACTGAACTGAACTGAAACAGTAAAGTACACACTGAAAAACTATTTGAATATGACACTGCATCAAAGATAAGGATAAATAATATATACATGTATTATGTATAAAGGATATTATATAAGAGGAAATTAAATTTTTAAAAATATATCCCGTGTTCCCAATAATTACAAGCTAAAAAACAGGAATAATGAAGTAGCTGCTAGCCAGTGTAAAAATAAACACTATATGAAGCTGTTAATACAGTGGAAAGAATTAGAAGTTGTTTGTTACTGCATGCTTGTTACCACTGAGAAATAGTTGACTGGCCCTCTGAAATACCTACTGTGAAGCTCAATGACAAACCCATCATTCACAAAGAACTTCCCATTAGGATTTTAGTCTGCCTTATTAAATATGGATGTGCAGTCACATTAGAAGGAAGCATTCAGGGACTTCCCTGGTAGTACAATGGATAAGAATCTGCCTGCTAATGCAGGGGATACCAGTTTAGTCCCTGGTCAGGAAAGATTCCACATGCAGATCTTAAGCCGGTGAGCCACAACTATGAAAGCCCACACACAACAACAAAGACCCAGCACAGCCAAAAATAAATAAATGAAGAAGAAAGCCTTCAGAATGAGAGACCAAAACAGGGGGAAAAAAGGAATTCAGAAGAAACATATAATTCAGGGAGCAAAAAAAAAATCAAAGAAGCATAATAATATCCTCTCAGAGATAAGGAAAAATTTATGACATGTGGTCCATGCATAGTCATCCCAGAAAATACTTTTTTTTCTAAACCTCTTAGTCTTTTTAATTTTTTAGATTTGTATTTTGAAATATTGATAATTTCAGATTTATAGAAAAGTTGTAAATAAATTTTTCTAAAGACAGAGGCGAGTAACAATAGAGAAAAGAATAAAGTCAGAAGATAATTCAAGAAGCCAAATATTAATTCTGGAAAAAGAGAAAATGGCTTGGAGAAAATTAGCAAAAAAATTAATAGAAGAAAATTCCCTAGGAAATTAATGACAGGAGTTTCTGGATTAAAAGAGCCCAAAGAGAGATCAAAATGGTGGAGTAGGAAAATGTGGAGCTCACCTCCCACCACAAACACCTCAAAGATACATCTACGTGTGGAGCAGTTCTCACTGAAAACAAACTGTAAGTCATCTGGCAGAAAGACAGCTATATTAATACAACTAAGTTTGTAAGAAAAATCCAAGATCCAGATGAAATCAGGTAGGAAGAGAAGAGAAATGATCAGGTCAGGACCTGCACACCTGGGAGGGGAAGATGGAAAAGGAGAGGGATTACACAGGCTCAGAGGAAGTATACAGACTTACTCCCTGGAGAGTGAGGTTCAGTCCCCATTTTGGGTTTCCCCACCCCTGGAGTCTGGCACTAAGAAGACAAACTCAGAATTCGAGTTTGAGCATTAGTAATAAGAATGCTAACTGCATTAGAGGAAAGAATTGATTAGCACAGTGCCAGTTTTAACAAAGAACTAGAAAATATAAAAAAGAATCAGAACTGAATATGACAAATGAAAAACAACTAGAGGGAATTAACAGCAGACTAGGTGATGCCTAAGTGATCTAGAAGGTAGAATAATGGAAATCCTTCGATCTTAACAGCAAAAAGAAACAAATTTTAAAAATGAGAACAGTTTAAGGGACTTCTAGGATAACATCAAGTATGAAAACATTCACATTATAGGGAACATTATAGGGAGATGAGAGAGAGGAGTTGAAAACATAGTACATGAAATTATGGCTGGAAACTTAACAAATCTAAAGAAGGAAACAGATGTCCAGGTACAGGAACCACAGAGGATCCCAAATAAAATGAACCTAAACAGACCCACACCAAGGTATATCATAATTAAAATGGCAAAAGTCAAAGATACTGAGATGATTCCAAAGGAAGTAATAAAACATTCAGTTCAAGGGAACCCCCATAAGGCTATCAGCTGATTTCTCTGCAGAAATTTTGCAGGCCAGAAGGAGTGGCATAATACATTCAAAGTACTGAAAGGGGAAAACCTGCAACCTAGGACATTCAACCAAGCAAGATTATCATTTAGAATAGAAGGGGAGCAGGATTGCAGGAGGGGTTAGTTGCTAAGTCATGTCCACTCTTGTGACCCCTTGGACTGTAGCCTGCCAGGCTCCTCTGTCTATGGGATTCTCCAGGCAAGAATACTGGAGTGGATTGCCATTTCCTTTTCCAGGGGATCTTCCTGACCCAGGGATCAAACCCAGGTTTCCTGCACTGCAGGCAGAGTCTTTACCAACTGAGCTAAGAGATATGTAATTTTCCAGACAACCAAAAACTAAAAGAATTCAGCAATAGCAAACCTAACCTTGAAGGAATGTTAAAGGGTCTTTTTTAAGTGGAAAGGGTCACAAGAAGTAAGAATCTATAGGAAAGAAAAAGTCCACCAGTAAAGGCAAATATGTATTAAACACGGTGGAGTAACCACTTAAATAAGCTAGTACTAAGAGTAAAAGACAAAAAATTGTAAAAGTCAACTTATAATTACATTAAACAGTGAAAGGATAAACATGAAGATGTAAAACATGGCATCAAAAACAGAACATGGGCATCTTACTTTTCATAACATAAGATTCAATTTATCAAACCTTAGTACAGAATTGTTTCCTGAGCTTTTTTTGATGACATCTTTCCCTACTTTGAGGACACAGGATAATGAGCAATAGATTTTGTATTCCACACTTCACTAACAATATTTTAAATGTGTCTGTTTTGGAAAGGCATGAAGGAGGAATATAGGGGTATCTTTTTCACTCATGAGATTACTGTTCCTTCATTACTGAGATCTAGCCAAAGCACTTATCTAAGATATACTGTCAAGATTTGCTGAACCCACTCCAGTGTTCTTGCCTGGAGAATCCCAGGGATGGAGAAGCCTGGTGGGCTGCCGTCTCTGGGGATGCACAGAGTCGGACACGACTGAAGCACCTTAGCAGCAGCAGCAGCCAAACCTCAAGGATTTTGTCGTAGTTCTTGTCCTCTTAGATTCTAATTCAGTACTGTCAACTAGCCTGTGCTCAGATTTTACTCATTCTTATATGTGGCTCTCTTTCTTTCCACTGTATTTGATATTTCAGTGTCTCTTTAAAAAAAAAATATATTCCTCTTTACCAACTAATCATGGCATGATTCTCTTTGCCCTCTAAGTTGTCTTCTAAGGGAGTTTTCAATTTTATTCTGCATTTTGGTAGTTTTTAAGTGACTCTGATCCTAGTCCTTTGATTCTTTTCCTATTTTAACTCTAAAACACCACCACCTGGATGAATGTTCACTACCTCCTCAAACTGAAAATCATGAATATATAATTTCTTACATTTTATTTTCAGGATCCTCACCTCTTTTGTGTTAGCTTGCCCATCTTACTTATCCCCTGAAATCAAAACAATGCTTGTTATTTTTCTGACCTGTTTTAAGCCACACAATCTATTTATACTGTTATGTATCCCTTTTTCAGTTCACTAACTTGCTAAAAATGATATACTCATTTCTCTTTCCACTGCCACATCCCTTTTCTAAGCTCTATTATTGCCTAACCAGATTACTGTATATTTATTCAAGGCTTCTCTATCTTCAGTTTCCATCCTTTAGTCATGCATAAAATCTGAATTTAGTTTTTTTAATCTGAGGTGGGTTTTTTCCCTGTTTTTATTCTCATCAACTCTTATCTGTATCCTTACCAAATTCCTGCCATTGCAGTCTTCCTTCAATATTCCCATAATAATCAACATGTTATTCATATATAACTACTTATATTTTTTCTTTGAGCTGTAATGAATTAGCACCACTCTTGTTCTCTCTAGGCATATTGAGCCTTCAATCAAGCAATTCCATATACAGAGAACAGTTTAACTTCACTTCTCTATTTTTTATGAAAGAACCAGGACATATTACCAGTAAGCTATGAGTAGTAGCTTAGGTATGAATAGCTATATATTACCACAGTATATTTCATTCATTTACCAAATATTTGTTGAGCATCTTTCATGTGCTAACCAATATTCTAGACACTGATAATATAGCAGTGAATGATATTAAGTGGTATTAGACACTATTGAACAGGCCAGAGAAAACCTGGCCTGTCTATAGTTTAGCAAACCAGACAGGTTTGAACCCCTAGAATCATGCTGTTCCCAACCTGGTCACCACTAGCCACAAGATTCTAATTTCAATCTTAAATAATTAGAATTAAGTTTAAAATTCAGTTCCTCAGTTGCAACTAGCCACATTTCTATTTTTAATTGAGGTATAGTTAATTTATAGTATTGTGTTAGTTTCAGGTTATACAGCATACTGATTCAGTACTTTTGCAGATTTTCCATTATAGCTTATTATAATAGCTATAATTCCTTGTGCTGTACAATAAATCCTTATTGCATATCCATTTTATATATAGTAGTTCATATCTGTTAATTCCATACCCCTGATTTGTCATTCCTTCCCTCACCCCTTGGGTAACCACAAGTTTGTTTTCTGTGTCTGTGGGTCTGTTTCTGTTTTGTATATATACATTTGTATTTTTTTTAGATTCCACATATAAGAGGTATTATATTGTGTTTGTCTTTTTTCTGTCTTGACTCATCTCATTAAGCATAATAATATTCTCTAGGTCAATCTATGTTGCTGCAACTGGCAATATTTCATTCTTTTTTGTGGCTGAATAATATTCCATTGTGTGTATTAATCTGGTTTTCTATTGAATGGCATTTGGATTGTTTTTCGGCTGTTGTAAATAGTGCTGCTACGAACATTGGGGTACATTTATCTTTTCAAATTAGCATCTTCTTTTTTTTTTTCCAGATACATACCCAGGAGTAGAATTGCTGGATCATGTAGTAGTTCTAGTCTTAGTTTCCTAAGGAACTTCCATACTGTTTTCAATAGTGGCTGCACCAGTTTACAACCCACCAGCAGTGTAGGAAGGTTCCCTTTTCTGCACACCCTTGCCAACATTTATTTGTAGACTTGTTGATAATGACCATTCACTGACAAGTGTTAGTTGATATCTCATTGTGGTTTTTTTTTTTTTTTTTTTTTTTTTTTTTTTTTTTTTTTTTTTTTTTTTTATTTTTAAACTTTACATAATTGTATTAGTTTTGACAAATATCAAAATGAATCCACCACAGGTTTTCTCTAATAATTAGTGATGCTGAGCATCTTTTCGTGTACATATTAGCCATCTGTATGCCTTCTTTGTAAAAATGTCTGTTCAAGTCTTCTACTTGTTTTTATTAGATTGTTTTTGATGTTGAATTATATGAGCTGTTTGTATATTTTGGATATTAACCCCTTATCTGCTGTGTGTTTACAAATATATCCTTCCCATATATTCTTCCCATCCTGTAGGTTGTCTTTTCGTTTTGTTTATGGTTTCCTTTGCTATGCAGAAGTCTTTAATTAGACCTTATTTGTTTATTTTTTCTTTGATTTTGCTTTAGAAGACTGATCCAAGAAAATATTGCTGTGATTTATGTCAAAGAGTGTTTCACCTGTGTTCTCTTAACAGAAGTTTTAGGGTTTCATATTTTACATTTAGATCTTTAAACCATTTTGAGTTTATTTTTGTATGTGATGTGATGTAATGTTCTAATCTCACTGTTTTACATGTGCCTGTCCAGTTTTCCGAGCACCACTTGCTGAAACCACATTTAAAGTGCTAAATAGCCCCACATGGTTAGTGACTACCATATTTGACAGTGTAGATACAGAATGTTTCCATCAACATAGAAATTTCAGTCAGGTAGTACTGCTCTAAAGAAATTGGAATATGGAAACTTGAGCCTATCCACAATGTAGAAATATGTCATAGGACAGCTTGGTTCCCTAAATTAAGAAAAGACTTTTGCTCAAAGTGCCAAAAAAAAATGGTAGTAGGAACTAGGTTGTTTCTTTGGCCCAAATTGATATTAACACAAAAACATTCTCAGGATAACACAGATACACAGAATTACTCTGTGTTATATGACTTAGATATCTTAAGTGCCTGTTCTACCAGTGCTAACTTGAACAGTACTTTGGAGGTTTTAGACAACTTTCTAAATAGACTTCTGGCAACCTCTACTTCCTTTTTTAAAAATATGTTTTTAAAACTACCTAATAATATTTTCAAAATAGAAGGAATGTAATTCATTTGTTTCTCTGTTGACCTCTTTCTCATTTCATATATGAAACATTTATACTATTAATATAATGCTAGACTAAAGATTGTGTGAAGTAGATTGTAAGCTCTCAGAGAGCAGGAAGCAGGCCTTTCCTGAGTTCTGACCCCTCCTAATCTCTACTTAAACACTATTGTATAATTAGTACCACATGTTCTGTGAGTATTTATTAAATGTTCATGGATGTTCTACACGTATCTGTTCTAACTTATCTTTTTTTTTTTTTCCTCATTCAGGGTTTCTGATCTATATTCTCCTTCTCTTTACTTAACAGACAGTGTGGAGCATTCATTATTAAGACAATTTGGGCAGCTCTAGTCCAGCTCAACTGATTTCTTATCCAGTGA
This sequence comes from Bos taurus, assembly GCF_002263795.3. Lineage (NCBI taxonomy): Eukaryota > Metazoa > Chordata > Mammalia > Artiodactyla > Bovidae > Bos > Bos taurus. Next base: position 86,227,056 of record NC_037329.1, on the reverse strand, counting down.
TCCTTGTGTAGCCGAGATCCAGCTTCAATGAACCGGCTAGAAGCTGCCCATTGTGAAACTTAGGGTTAGTTAATACCTCACCATACTTATTTATTCCACTATAAGCTGTCTAAATTTGATGAAATTTGCTTTTTCAGCTGTTCTACAAAATTATTTAGGTAAATGTGGCATGTTGATTTTTTAATGTGTTTATCTAACTGTAGTGACATTTTCTACAACGTGTTTTATCCATTCCATAAATAATAACCACATTGGGAATAGTGAGGTGTCTTTCATTTTCTCTGCTTTGTGTTATTTCTTTTCCTCTCAATCTTTTAGAAGTTTATGTTTCATGTTCTTTGGTATTTATTTTAATATTTAGGATAAGAGTCATTTCTAATTCTAATGCCTTTTATCATATAGTTAATCTTAATGAATCAGTTCTACTGCTTGGCAATTTTGTCATTTTTGTCTAATTTCTTGTTACTACTGCTCTTTAATTTTGCTTCTACCATGGTTTTCAGAATTTTAATAGTATTTATATGCATTTTTAAAAACATTTCCAAACGTTAGAAATACCATCAACATGATCAGTATTTTTGCCTTTTCATGTGATTAATTTGACTATATTAAATTTTTTCTCCTAACATTTGAGATAATGCTCCAGTATCCCTATAACATAAGCCATTTGGTACCAAACTTTATATAATATGGATCACTTAGTAGAATTGTTTTGATTAAAAGAAGGGCTTACCTCTGACATCTTATTACATTGATATTCTTCTGTATTTTGGTGCTCTTTTAATGCTTTAATCTTTTGACCTCTTCTTACATTTTACCAATATTTTCAATTATATATGTGTTCTTAAAAGGACAATTATTTCCATAAAAAGCAAATCTATTTCCTACTCCAAAGAAAAACATTAAATTATAATTATAAAGCCAATTCTTATTATATAATTGGAAAATAAGTGAGGAGAAAAAGCTGTTATTCAAAAGTTATAGAATAAATCGTGCTTTTATTTTTATTTTTTTTTATTTTTAGTATGAAAAAAATTTATTTTTAGTATGAAGACAACCACCTTCAATCCATTTGTAATTCTTTCCCTGACCTCCTAATTTTAGACAAGAAGGTAAAGCCATAAATATTGGCATTACCCAAATAAATCTGTTTTCCTTTCTTATTCCATCTACAAATATATTCCGTGCTCAGCAGCAGAAATAATAAGACAAGGACCTTAAAGTTTCTCCTGGTGAGTCAAATAGGGAGTTTCTTTTGAAACCATAATTAATATGCTTGCCAGTCAAATGGTTTCATGAAGACAGCATGACCATATGAAATATATACTAGCATATGAGAATTCCATGTACATTAATTTCTGTCAGGTTTTAGAAATGTAAAAAGACTTAAGTCCCACAATGAAATTTCAAAGTTTTTCGTTCTGTAAGTAAAAAGTACTAACTACTGGTATTAGAGGTCTTCTTTTAATAGTACTGTCCTTGAGAACAAAAAAAGTTAATGTTTTGACTTTCAAAATGTTAAACATGATGCTAAACAAATCCTGGATTGTTAATAAAAATTAATGATGCATTATTGGATAAGGAATTTTTATAATTATGCATACCTAGATGTGTTTTTTCAGAGCAATGTAGGTTGTATGTATGCACACACGTATATACATAAAAAGCATATACACATACGTTTTCTCTATATATATACATGCATATAATTCACACATATAGATTTTCTTAGAATTTAGCTTCATTTTGAGAAGCTAATCAGAACTGTGGAAATTACTGAAACCTAAATATATGGAGGGTATCATCAACCTTCTTCATGGCCTAGCTTGGTAGCCCAAATGTGTTTTTCTAAAAACAGACAGATTGGAAGGATGAAACTTCTCCCTACATGTACTAAGGAAAGCTCATCTTATTTTTTTCCTTTCTGTAGGTTTTTTTTTTTTGGTTGTGCTGTGCAGCTTGCGGGATCTTATTTCCCTGATCATGTGTCAAACCCAGGTCACAACAGTGAAAGCACCAAATCCTAATTCCCTGGCAGCATTGCCTATAGTATATCTTCTATAGATAAATTTGAAGTTTTTACTTACTTAGTACCCATTATGAAAGATCAGCCTTAAGACAGCTGCAATTCACTCTGTTTTAGAGTGAAACGGATAATACGTATATCAGTCCCTGTACCAGAATCACAAGGTAATAACTTTACAACCTATTTTCTGAAAATCTCTAATACAATCAGAGATAGAAAGATGGTAGCATGGCAAAAGGTAAAGCATCTTGGGAAATTAAGACTTGTAATTTCCTATCAACTGATTTCACAATAGCTTAGAAAAAGACATATGATTTAGTTTATAACATTGTTTTATAAATTTCTGCCAATAATGGCAGTACATTATTTTCAAACACATTTATAGATGATAACTCCCATATGTTAGGAGTGTTTCCTGGATTTATGCTATGTTTTACTATAGAATAATGAATTTGGGTCACACTAAAATTATATGTATTTTTCCCAGAAGTAGTGCTTCAATAATATTAAAATATAGAATCAAAGGACTAGAAAAAATTTTCAGAAAACATCCAGTTCAACTTTGATATCATGCCTCAACATGCCTTATTGTCATAAATAGTAAATTGCTCGACTGTGAACCTACACTTTGACTAAAATGTACTCTGAAATCCCTGTAGACTTCAAGGGGAAGGGGCCAAATTATACCCTAAGAATGGATGTAATATTCATAATTGGTACTGTTTCTTTCAACTGTATTCAGTGTTTTCATTCCTGTACATAAATTCCTAAAAATATACTTGGCTGTCAGCTTCTGTACTTGCAGGCTGAGTACTACTCTCTGGTTAACAGCTAAAGTTATTGCTTTCGTTGGACCTGCTATGTGTGTTTCTGTCTCTGCTTTTATGTATTGCATAAATTTGCTAATTACTTTCTGCATTCTCCTGCTTCCTCTCAGAAATCAAATGCCATTCAAGATCACTTGTTTTATTGTCATTATTTTCTCCTTTCCATGTGGCATAACTTCTTCAGTTCTCTATTATATATACTAGATTCATGGTTATCTTGATGTTACCTGCTTTCTGACCTGTCAGGATCAGCATATATAACATAGAAGGTGTAGATTTCAAACTAGTGAAATAACAGATTGAGGATTTCCCATATTATCATTCTTTTTAGGCATAATGCTTAAAATAGTATCAATATAATGACAAGCCTGAATTTATCAAAGTAAAGATACACAGTAAGTCATTAAGACATTCTACTTAGGCTGGTGACTGATAGCCATACTGACTTCTGGCTTAATTTTAAAATTTTCCATTTACTGGTTTGTCAGTTTTCCCCATTTGATATGTATTTTTTTAGTTAAAGAAGCTAATACTTGATTATTTACAAATATTTTAGCGCATAATTTTCTGAAGGAAGCTAGTATGGTACTTAGTTTTGCATTCCTGTCAAAGTGTGTACCCGTGAGTAATGGTCATTCAGTATTTCTCTAAAAGTGATCTAGGTCATAAATATCTCAGTGCACTTTCCCCACTTTGAAAAGAAGGGGTATAAGAAGCTGCCTCTGTATATGTAGGGACTAAAGTCCTTCCCTCCCTCCCCTGCTAAGTCTTTTCCTCACTTCAGCCCTTTTACTTGTTGGTTTTTGTTCCTAAGCAGAAAAAACTGGGGGGACCTTCACAATCCTGAGATCTATGTACCTGTAACATTCCACTATGCTCTTAGGCTTAAAGAGAGGATTTCCAAAAAGATTTTTTTTATTAGACTCTTACTTTTTTCTGCGTTTATTTCTCTGTGGACTAGAGAGGGTGAAATACATATCTGAGAGTTTTTCTTTCCTAGGGAAAACGAACACTTTTCAGGAAATGGTAGGTTTTTTTGTTTTATTTTGTTAAATTTAAGGAAAGTAAAGTATAAAGGCTTCAAAGTAAATGTCTCAAAGTTTTTAGCATTTATTTTCCTCCCATTACTTAGTATCAAGTTTTATGACATTCTTACTAGATTTCTGTCTTTAATATGTTTTGGTGCTTTTTTCATTTTCCCTAAAATTACGAGTGAAAAATTCAAAATACAGTTAACCCTTAAACAACTTGGGTATTAAGGGCACTGACTGACACACACACTGACACACACACCCTACCTGCGTATAATGCATTAATCAGCCCTTCATCTGCAACATTTTTTATCCATGATTCTCCCCTGGTTCCTTACCTGTAAATTCAACCAATGGAGGATTTCCAACAGGATAATGTAACTTGAAAAAATTCAAGCAATATGGGGAACAATGTTTTGACTAAAGGAATCCAGCTCACATAATTAATTGATACTTCAGAGTATCATTCTTCATTTTCACAGCTGCTTTCCTTCTTCCATTTCTGAACCCATTAGTACTCTTGAAGCTTCATGTTTTTCACAGTGGTTCCTAATTATAACAGAGTGATCATTTTCTAGGTATGAAAAAAGAGAACTCAGATAGCTTTTGCTTGACCATGGAATGTTTTATCCTTTTCTTTCTTTTGCTTAATGTATTATAAATATTATAAAAGGAGACTTTAAAAGATGATGGTCAGGCACAGTTATCTTTGTATCTAATTAAAGATCAGATTAAATTAGAAAGGATGTTAGTTAATAGTCATCTTTTTGTAAATCTGTATCTTACTAGATTTCAAAAAGGTTTCTTGTTTCCTCAAAGAATCTCATAAGTATAACTCTAGATAATGAAATACAGACATTTTGGGTTACACTTTAACAGATTTGTACTTTTGAATTAAAACCATTTTAATCCATTGACCTGCTTCTTGAAAATTACTTTCTAACTCATCATCACCTTTGCTTAAATTTTGTGTACCCATTACAGAGAATTCAAGTTCCCTGATTTTCTTCAAAAATGGACTGTTAGGGAAAATATCCAAAATTAATTCTAAAGATCATTTCTTCATGTAAGTTGTCCTGTTGATCTACTTTATTTATTAAACATCTTTCAAACCAAACTTCTCGATACACTCTAGGTAGAAAGTATTAGTCGCTCAGCTGTGTCTGACTCTTTGTGACCCCATGGACCATAGTCCGCCAGGCTCCTCTATCCGTGGAATTCTCCAGGCAAGAATACTGGAGTGAGTTGCCATTCCCTTCTCCAGGGGATCTTCCCAACCCAGGGAGTGAACCAGGGTCTCCCACGTTGGAGGCAGGTGCTTTACCATCTGAGCCACCAGGGAAGCCCTAGGTAAAGGTTGCCAACCATATAGTATGCACTAACATTTTAATCTCAGGTCATACAGTTTCAAAAGACTCTTATCTTTATTGATAATAAATATAGTTCTAATAAGACAAGCTTATCATTAGGGTCTGTCTGAGTAGGGTCATGTGAAAGAATGACACTATATCTTTTCTGAGAGTTTTCTCAGATCTTTTCTCAGAGTTTCATCAGAGACTTGTCATGTTCCAAAATGAACATTAGCTTAATCTTCTCCGAAATGATTGTATGGGTTCAGAATTACGAGTCCTTGTTTTCTAGTACTTATTTCCTCTTGAATCTCAGCGTCACCTTCGTTGATGAGCAGCAGACAGACAATTTGATTATCTTATAGAAATCAAAGCTATTTACCTATAGACGAGATCCTCTGATGTTTTATCAATCATATTAAGTTCTGTTTTCACTTCTCTCCTTCTGGTAGTCAGAAAGATCTTGATTTTGCTGACCTCTGCTCCTAGTTCTTATATGTGGGAATTATATATTTATTATTCAAATCAGGACACTTGAAAGTGGACACTAAAAGTAATTTATTATATAATTTTTGAAATATGTACTTCAGTTCAGTTACTCAGTTGTGTCCGACTCTTTGTGACCCCGTGAACGGCAGTATGCCAGGCCTCCCTGTCCATCACCAATTCCCGGAGTCCACCCAAACCCATGTCCATTGAGTCAGTGATACCATCCAACCATCTCATCCTCTGTCATCCCCTTCTCCTCCTGCCCTCAATCTTTCCCAGCATCAGGGTCTTTTCACATGAGTCAGCTCTTTGCATCAGGTGGCCCAACAAAGTAGATTATCCTATTAATAAACCTATTAAAATAATTCTATTCAAAGACTTTTTCAGAAATAAAATTTTGATATTACAGAAGGCATAAACCTAGATTGTCTCAGGGAAATCGAAATGTAAGTGATCCTACTGATACATTTTAAAAAATGAATGCAATATTAGGATCAAAAAGTATAGTCTGAAAGACATTAAGCCATAAAAAATAGGTGTGAATTCCTCTTACTTTAACCCTTGAAGCTTTATGGTTTCTGCCTCAGCCATTGATACAGCTGTATAAGTAAACTGAATTTTGTTCAGGTAGAATAAGCCTGTTTCCCTGTGTTATAAACATGAAATTGCAGAATCTCATAACTGAGGGACTGTAGGGTTGGAGAAGGCAATGACATCCCACTCCAGTACTCTTGCCTGGAAAATCCCATGGACAGAGGAGCCTGGTAGGCTGCAGTCCATGGGGTCGCTAGGAGTCAGACATGACTGAGCGACTTCACTTTCACTTTTCACTTTCATGCATTGGAGAAGGAAATGGCAACCCACTCCAGTGTTCTTGCCAGGAGAATCCCAGCGACGGGGAAGCCTGGTGGGCTGCTGTCTATGGGGTCGCACAGAGTCGGACACGACTGAAGCGACTTAGCAGCATAGGGTCTACAACTGTGGAATAGTCTTTTGATATTAGTCTTAAAATGTAGTAACTTAACCCAGGTAACTCACTTTGCTATATAATTTCTAGGTAGTTCTAAAGAAGAGCTTTCGTTTAGTCATTGAAGATTGTTTCAAGTCTATGATAACATTCCTTGGGAATTCCCTCATGGCTCAGATGATAAAGAATCTGCCTGCAATGCAGGAGACTCAGGTTTGAGCCCTCGTTCGGAAAGATCCCCTTCAGAAGGAAATGGCAATTCACTCCAGTATTCTTGCCTAAAGAATCCCATGGACAAAGGAGTCTGGTGAACTGCAGTCCATGGGATCTCAAAGAGTCAGACACAACTGAGCGAATAAAAACTGCATTAACTTTGTTGATGGATGATAATCTGCTATAAAATGATGCTTAAAATATGTTTTTGCTTACTATATTTTTCTAAGACAAAATAACACCTTATTTATATAGCACTTTAAAATTTATGAGTACTTCACATGCATTAACTCATTTTATCCACTCAATATTTTTGTGGCATAGGCAACTTTCTTTAAGAGAAGTGAAGCTTAGAAAGGTAAAAAGAGTTGCCAAAGATGACATTACTATTAAGTGATAGAAACTCAAACTTCTATTACTAATAAATAGTCACCTGTAAGGAGGCAAGTGGGAAGTGGTTGTGTGGGGAAATGGGAGGGGAGTATCCTTAGAGAACACATTACTTTGCAGAAATAGTGGTTGTCTTATTCAAGAGTTTATAGAACATCAGTTGTCGAATCACTAAAATTAAATCTTAGATACAAATAAAATGTCTATTCTAATCCCTTAAGCACCTGGGAGTTGGAATCAAAAAATATTTCAATACTGAAGTAAACTTATATCTCTTAAGGTAGCCAGATGCCTCATCATCTAGTTAGTGACATCCATGAATGGATGGAGACTCCCATTGTCCCTACCTATTATCCAGCAAAAGCACAGCCAAGGGAACAGGTATGACAGAATCAGCAGGGAAAGAAGACCCTATTGAGCTTGACTGTAGTCTGGCATGGTGAAGAGACCTGAGACATGTAGAATAAGTGGGAGGCCCTCTGAGGCCCCTCGCCCTCCTTTCTCCCCCACCCCTGTCCCCATGAGGGAACAGGGGTGGGGCCCACTGGCCTTACAGGCCTCTGGTAAAATACTACTACTATGATGGGGATTTTTGCCACTGACTGGGGTTGGGGAGGGAAGAGGGGAAGCTCCAAAGGGCTCTGGATTCTGGCTCTGGATTGTGTTGTTAAAAACAACAGAAATAAAAATGAAAAACTCTGATAAACTTGAAACTGTTTAATCATGCTTTTGTCAAGTAACCTAAGTCTGAAGAGTTCCCCAACCAAAACAGGGGTAATAGAATCATCTTAGAATTTAATTTTTAGATTGTTAATCAAAATTTGTCCTAAAAAGTGTTGTGCTGACCAAGTGGGCTTTATTCCTGGGATGCAAGGATTCTTCAGTATTCACAAATCAATCAGTGTGATACACCATATTAACAAATTGAAAGATTAAAACAATATGATTATCTCAATAGACGCAGAGAAAGCTGTTGACAAAATTCAATACCCAGTAATGATTTAAAAAAAAAACAAACTCCAGAAAGCAGGCATAGAAGGAACATCCCTCAACATAATAAAAGCCATATATGACAAGCCTATAGCAAACATTATCCTCAATGGCAAAAAAAAAAAAAAAAAATCCTCTAAAATCAGGAACAAGGGTGCCCATTGTCACCAGTACTATTCAACATAGTTTTGGAAGTCCTAGCCACAGCAATCAGAGAAGACAAAAGAAATAAAAGGAATCCAGATTGGAAAAGAAGAAGTAAAACTCTGCAGATGACATGATCCTCTACATAGAAAATCCTAAAGATACCACCAGAAAATTACTGGAGGTAATCAATGAATATAGTGAAGTTTCAGGATATAAAATACACAGGATCTGGATACACAGAAATCCCTTGCATTCCTATACACTGACAATGAAAGAAACAAGGAAACAGTTCTATTCACCATTGCAATAAAAAGAGTAAAATACTTAGGAATAAATTTACCCAAAGAAACAGAAGGCCTATATATAGAAAACTATAAAACACTGATGAAAGAAATCAAAGATGACACAAATAGATGGAGAAGTATACCATGTTTGTGGATTGGAAGAATCAATATAGTGAAAATGAGTATATTGCCCAAAGCAATCTATAGATTCAATGCAATCCCTATCAAGCTACCCATGGTATTTTTCACAGAACTAGAACAATTTCACAATTTGTATGGAAACACCAAAAAACTTGCAATATCCAAAGCAATCTTGAGAAAGAAAAATGAAACTAGAGGAAACAACCTTCCTGACTTCAAACTATATTCCAAAGCTGCAGTCATCAAGACAATTTGGTAGTGGCACAAAGACAGAAATATAGGTCAATGGAACAAAATAGAAAGCCCAGAAATAAAGCATCTATGAACACCTTTGACAAAGGAAGCAAAAATATACAATGGAGAGAAGACAGTCTTTTTAACAAGTAGGAACTTCCCTGGTGGCACAGGTGGTAAAGAATCTGCCTGCAATGCAGTAGACCTGGGTTTGATCCCTGGATTGGGAAGATCCCCCAGAGAAGGGAAAGGCTACCCACTCCAGTGGAGTATACAGAATACTCCAGTAAACAGAATACACTCCAGTATTCTGGCCTGGAGAATTCCATGGACTGTATAGTCCATGGGGTTGCAAAGAATCAGACATGACTGAGTGACTTTCACTTTCACTAGTGCTGGGGAAACTGGTCAACCATGTATAAAAGAATGAAACTAGAACATGTTCTAACACCATATGCAAAAATAAACTCAAAATGGATTAAAGATCTAAGTGTAAGACCAGAGACTTTAAAACTCTTAGAGGAAAACCTAGGCAGAACACTCTCTGATATAAATCACAGCAAGATCCTCCATGACCCACCTCCAGAGTAATGGAAATAAAAACAAATGGGACCTGATTAAATGTAAAAGCTTTTACACAAGGAAGGAAACAATAAGCAGATGAAAGGCAGCCTTCAGAATACAAGAAAATAAAAGCAAATGAAACAACTTACAATCTTCAAAATACACAAGCAGCTCATGCAGCTCAATAACAGAAAAACAAACAACCCAATCAAAACATGGGCCAAAGAACTAAACAGACATTTCTCCAAAGAAGACATACAGATAGCTAATAAACACAAGAAAAGAAAATAATCACTCATTATTAGAAAAATGGGAATCAAAACCACAGTGAGGTATCATCTCACACCGGTCAGAATGGCCACCATCAAAAAGCTACAAACAGTAAATGCTGGAGAGGGTGTGGAGAAAAGGGAACACTCTTACACTGTTGGTGGAAATGAAAACTGGTACAGCCATTATGGAGAACAGTGTGGAGATTCCTTTTAAAACTGGAAATAGAACTGCCATACAACCCAGCAATCCCACTGCTGGGCATACACACCAGGGAAACCAGAATTGAAAGAGACACATGTATTCCAGTGTTCATTGCTAGGACATGGAAGCAATGTAGATGTCCATTGGCAGATGAATGGATAAGGGAGTTGTGGTACATATACACAATGGAATACTTAGCTATAAAAAGGAACACATTTGAGTCAGTTCTAATGAGGTGGATGAAATGAGCCTATTATACAGCATGAAGTCAGAAAGAGAAACATTCTCAGTATTTCTCTTTCTATGGAATTTAGAAAGACAATAAAAACAATCTTACATGCAAGGCACCAGAAGAGACAGATATAAAGAACAGACTTTTGGCTCTGGGAGCAAGTGAGGGTGGGGTGATTTGAGAGAATAGCATTGAAACATGTATATTACCATATGCAAAATAGATGACCAGTGCAAGTTCCATGCATGAAGAAGAGCACTCAAAGCCGGTGCTCTGGGACAACACAAAGGGATGGGATGGGGAGGAAGGTGGGACGGGGGTTCAGGATGGTGGGCAACACATGTGCACCCGTGGCTGATTCATGTCAATGTATGGGAAAAACCATCACAGTATTGTAATTATCCTCCAATTAGAATTACTTTTTAAAAAACTGCAGTTCAGCACACTGGGAAATATAAGGAACTCAAAGTGAGAGAAGGGCCTTTTAAATTATCCCAGAAAAACTTTAATCACTGGGGTAGCAAAAGATACTTACAGGCAGTGCCATCTACTTTATATTTTGAGAACATGACACATTTCTACATGTTTTTGAAAACATAAAGGCTACCAATAAAATAAATGTTCGGTTGCTTTTCTTCTTCCTTTCCATTCTTGGTGATAACTGCAATGCACAGCCATCCAAGGTGGATGGGTCATGGTGGAGAGTTCTGACAAAACATGGTCCACTGAATTAGTGAATGGCAAACCATTTCAGTATTCTTGCCTTGAGAACCCCCTGAACAGTATGAAAAGACAAAAATATATGACACTGGAAAATGAGCCCCAGGTCAGTAAGTGTCCAATATGCTACTGCAGAAGAATGGAGAGAGAGCTCCAGAAAGTGAAGAGGCTGGACCAAAGTGGAAATAATGCCCAGCTGTAGATGGGTCTGGTGGTGAAAGTAAAGTCCAATGCTGTATAGAACAGTATTGCATAGGAACCTGGAATGTTAGGTGCATGAATCAAGGTAAGTTGGACATAGTCAAGCCAGAGATGGTAAAAGTGAACATCAACATTTTAGTAATCACTGAACTAAAATGGATGGGAATAGCCAAATTTAATTCAGATGACCACTAGATTACTACTGTGGGCAAGAATCCCATAAAAGAAATGGAGTAGCCCTCATAGTGAACAAAAGAGTACAAAATGCAGTACTGGGATGCAGTCTCAAAAAATGACGAAATGATCTCGGTTCATTTCCAAGGCAAACCATTCAACACAGTAATCCAAGTCTATGCCCCAACCACTAACACCAAAGAAGCTGAAACAGTTCATATTTGAAGACCTCCAAGATCTAGAATTAATAGCCAAAAAAAGAAGAGATGGCCCTTTCATCACAGGGGCTTGGAATGCAAACTAAGGAGTCAAGAGATACATAACGTAACAGGCAAGTTTGGCCTTGGAGTACAAAATGAAGCAGGTCAAAGGCTAACAGAGTTTTGACAAGAGAATGCACAGGTCATAACAAACACCCTTTTCCAACAACACAAGGGATGGACATCATCAAATAGTCAATACCGAAATCAGATTGATTATATTCTTTGCAGCCAAAGATGGAGAAGCTCTGTACAGTCAGCAAAGAAAAGACATGGAGCTGACTATGGCTCAAATCATCAGCTCCTTATCGCAAAATCCAGGCTTAAATTGAAGAAAGTAGGGAAAACCACTAGGCCATCAGGTATAATCTAAATCAAATCCCTTATGACTTTAAGTGGAAGTGACAAATAGATTCAAGGGATTAGATCTCACAGAGTGCCTGAAGAACTATGGACACAGGTTCCTAACATTGTACAGGAGATGGTGACCAAAACCCTACCAAAGAGAAAGAAATGCAACAAGGCAAAATGGTTGTCTGAGAAGGGCTTACAAATAGCTGAGAAAAGAAGAGAAGCCAAGGAGAAAGGGAAAGATATACCAATCTAAATGCAGAGTTCCAAAAAAACAGCAAGGAGAGGTGAGAAAGCCTTATTAAGTGAACACAAAGAAATAGTACTCTCGCCTGGGAAGTCGCATGGACGGAGGAGCCTGGTAGGCTGCAGTCCATGGGGTCGTGAAGAGTCAGACACGACTAAGGCGACTTAGGAGCAGCAGCAAAGAAATAGAGGAAAACAATAGAATGGGAAAGACTAGAGAGCTCTTCAAGAAAATTAGAGATACCAAGGGAAGGTTTCATACAAGAATGGGCACAATAAAGGACTGAAATATTAAGGACCTAACAGAAGCAGAAGATGTTAAGAAGAGGTGGCAAAAATACACAGAAGAACTGTTCAAAAAAGGTCTTCATGACCTGGATGACCACAAAGGTGTGGTTACCTAGCGCCAGACATCTTGGAGTGTGAAGTCAAGTAGGTCATAGGAAGCATCACTACAAACAAAGCTAGTGGAGGTGTTGAAATTCTAGCTGAGGCACTTCAAATCCTAAAGGATGATGCTGTTAAAGTACTGCACTCAATATGCCAACAAATTCGAAAAACTCAGCAGTGACCACAGTACTGGAAAAGGTCAGTTTTCATTCCAGTCCCAAAGAAGGGCAATACCAAAGAATGTTCAAACTGCCATACAGTTGTGCTCGTTTTGCATGCTGGTAAGGCTCAAAATCCTTCAAGCTAGGCTTCAGCAGCAGTATGTGAACTGAGAACTTTCAGGTGTACAAGCTGTGTTTAGAAAAGGCAGAGGAACCAGAAACCAAATTGCTAACATTTGTTGGATCATGAAGAAAGCAAGGAGGTTTCGGGAAAATCTACTTCTGCCTCACTGATTATGCTAAAGCCTTTGTGTGGATCACAACAAACTGGAAAATTCTTAAAAAGATGGGAATACCAAACCACCTTACCTGCCCTGAGAAACATGTATGCAGGTCAACAATCAACAGAAGGGAGTGCATTAAGGCTGTACATATTGTTACCTTGCTTATTTAACTTATATGCAGAGTACATGTGAAATGCTAAGCTGAGTGAATCACAACCTGGAATCAAGATAACTGAGAAATATCAACAACTTCAGACATGCAGATGATACCACTCTAATAGCAGAAATTGAAGAGGCGCTAAAGAGCCTCTTGATGAGGCTGAAAGAAGAGAGTGAAAAAGCTTGCTTAGAGGCTTCTGGTTCAAGATGGTAGAGTAGAAGGATGTGTGCTTATCTCCTTCTGTAACAGCACCAAAATCGCAACTAGCTGTTGAACAGCTGGTTCAACAGGAGGATGCTGGAACCCACCAAAAAAAGATACCCCATGTCCAAAGACAAAGAAGAAGCCACAAGAAGGTAGGAGGGGTGCAATCACAATAAAATCAAATCCCATACCTGCTGAGTGGGTGACCCACAAACTGGAGAACAGTAATAGCAAAGAAGTTTTCGCACTGTTGTGAAGGTTCCGAAGGTTCTGTCGGGGCATGCTTGCCAAGCTGGATATCTGACAAAGGGACTGCGACTCCCCAGGGAATCTGACCTTGAAGGCCAATGGGATTTGATTATAGGACTTCCACAGGACTGGGGAAAACAAGGACTCCAGTCTTCGAGTGCACACACAAAATCTTGCATACACCAAGACCCAGAGGAAAGGAGCAGTGACCCCACAGGAGACTGAACCAAAACTACCTACAAGTGTTAGAGGGTCTCCTGTGGAGAAATGGGTCAGCAGGGGCTCACCTCAGCGATAAGGGCACTGGCAGCAGCAGTCAAGGAAGGGCTCCCTTGTCATAAGCCCTCTTTTATGTCACCATTAACATGAGATACGAGGGCTGGGTCGCCTCAAGCCAAACAACTACCAGTTCAGTACAGTTGCTCAGTCGTGTGGACTACAGCATGTCAGGCCCCCCTGTCCATCACCAACTCCCTTAGTTTACTCAAACTCCTGTCCATTGAATCTGTGATGCCATCCAACCGTCTCATCCTCTGTCATCCCCGTATGCTCCCACCTTCAATCTTTTCCAGCATCAGGGTCTTTCCAACTGAGTCAGCTCTTCGTATCAGGTGGCCAAAGTATTGGAGTTTCAGCTTCAACATCAGTCCTTCCAATGGATATTCAGGACTGATTTCCTTTAGGATGGACTGGTTGAATCTCTTTTCAATCCAAGGGACTCTTCAAGAGTCTTCTCCAACACCACAGTTCAAAAGCATCAATTCTTTGGCGCTTAGCTTTCTTTATAGTCCAACTGTCACATCCATACATGACTACTGGGAAAACCATAGCTTTGACTAGACAGACCTTTGTTGAGAAAGTAATGTCTCTGCTTTTTAATATGCTGTCAAGGTTGGTCATAATTTTTCCTTCAAGGAGCAAGCATCTTACTTTCATGGCTTCAGTCACCATCTGCAGTGATTTTGGAGCCCAAAAAAGTAAAGTCTGTCACTGTTTCCATGGTTTCCCCATCTGTTTGCCATGAAGTGATGGGACCAGATGCCATGATCTTCGTTTTCTGAATGTTGAGCTTTAAGCCAACTTTTTCACTCTCCTCTTTCACTTTCATCAAGAGGCTCTTTAGTTCTTCTTCACTTTCTGCCATAAAGGTGGTGTCATCTGCATATCTGAGGTTATTGATATTTCTCCCAGCAATCTTGATTCCAGCTTGTGCTTTATCCAGCCCAGCGTTTCTCATGATGTATTCTGCATTTAAGTTAAATAAGCAGGGTGACAATATACAGCCTTGACGTACTCCTTTTCCTATTTGGAACCAGTCTGTTGTTCCATGTCCAGTTCTAACTGTTGCTTCCTGGCCTGCATATGGATTTCTCAGGAGGCACATCAGGTGGTCTGGTAGTCCCATCTCTTGAAGAATTTTCCACAGTTTGTTGTGATCCACACAGTCAAAGGCTTTGGCATAGTCAATAAAGCAGAAGTAGATGTTTTTCTGCAACTCTCTTGCTTTTTTGATGACCCAACAGATGTTGGCAATTTGATTTCTAGTTCCTCTGCCTTTTCTAAATCCAACTTGAACATCTGGAAGTTCACAGTTCATGTACTGTTGAAGCCTGGCTTGGAGAATTTTGAGCATTTCTTTGCTAACGTGTGAGATGAGTGCAATTGTGTGGTAGTTTGAGCATTCTTTGGCATTGCCTGTCTTTGGGATTGGAATGAAAATTGACCTTTTCCAGTCCTGTGGCCACTGCTGAGTTTTCCAAGTTTGCTGGCATATTGAGTGCAGCACTTTCACAGCATCATCTTTTAGGATTTGAAATAGCTCAACTGGAATTCCATCACCTCCACTAGCTTTGTTTGTAAGGCCCACTTGACTTCACATTCCAGGATGTCTGTCTCTAGATGAGTGATCACACCATCGTGATTATCTGGGTCATGAAGATCTTTTTTTGTAGAGTTCTTCTGTGTATTCTTGCCACTCTTCTTAATATCTTCTACTTCTGTTAGGTCCATACCTTTTCTGTCCTTTATTGAGCCCAACTTTGCATGAAATGTTCCCTTTGTATCTCTAATTTCCTTGAAGAGATCTCTAATCTTTCCCATTCTATTGTTTTCCTCTATGTCTTTGCATTGATCACTGAGGAAAGCTTTCCTATCTCTCCTTGATAGTCTTTGGAACTCTGCATTCAAATATATATCTTTCCTTTTTTCCTCTGCCTTTCACTCCTTTTCACAGCTCTTTGTAAGGCCTCCTCAGACAACCATTTTGCCTTTTTGCATTTCTTTGTCTTGGGGATGGTCTTGATCCCTGCCTCCTGTACAATGTCATGAACCCCCATCCATAGTTCTTCAGGCACTCTGTCTATCAGATCTAATCCCTTGAATATATTTATCACTTCCACTGTATAATTGTAAGGGATTTGATTTAGGTCATACCTGAATGGTCTAGTGGTTTTCCGTACTTTCTTCAGTTTCAGTCTGAATTTGGCAATAAGGAGTTCATGATCTGAGCCAGTCAGCTGTCTTGTTTTTGCTGACTGTATAGAGCTTCTCCATCTTTGGCTGCAAAGAATATAATCAATCTGATTTCAGAGATAGTAGATAATCAAGTACCAGAGATAGTAGATAATCAGCTATCAGCAAATAATTAGATTAAAGCTTTACTGATCAAGGCCCTGCCCACCAGAGCAAGACCCAGTTTTTCCCACCACCAATCCCCATCGGGAAGCTTACACAAGCCTCTCAGCCTCCTCCATCAGAGGGCAGACAGAAGAAGCACGAATAAGCACTGTCTCACAGTGGCTAAAATGAAAACCACCTTAAAGGAAGTTACCCACAATGAAAAAGCAGAATATCACAGAGGAAGATAAAAACCCCAGAAAAACAACGAAGAAATGGAGATAAGCAACCTTCCAGAAAAAGAATTCAAAATAATGATAGGGAACATGATCTAGGATCTCAGGAAAACAATGAAGAAGATGAAGACCTACAAGAACTAAAGAACAAACAGAGCTGAATAATATACTAGAAGGAGTCAGTAGCAGAATAACTGAGGCAGAAGAATGGATAAATGACCTGGAAAACAGAATGGTGGAAATCACTGCTGCAGAACAGAATATAGAAAAAAGAATGAAAAGAAATGAAGATAGCCTAAGAGACCTCTGTGACAGCATTAAATGCACCAACATTCACATTATTGGGGTCCCAGAAGGAGAAGAGAGAGAGAAGGGACAATGAGAAAATATTTGAATTGATAATAGCAGAAAACTTCCCCAACATGGGAAAGGAAATAGTCAACCAAGTCCAGGAAGCACAAAGTCCCAGTCAGTGTAAACCCAACGAGGAACACATCAAGACACATAATAATCAAACTGACAAAAATTAAAGGTAAAATATTAAAAGCAACAAGGCAAAAATGACAACACACAAGTGAACTCCCATCAGGCTATAGCTGATTTCTCAAAGAAACTACAAGCCAGAAGGGAATGGCATATCTATACATTTAAAGTGATGAAAGGGAAGAACCTATAACCAAGAATACTCTACCCAGCAAGACTCTCTTTCATATTTGATGGAGATCAAAAGCTTTCCAGGCAAGCAAAAGTTGGGAGAATTCAGCACCCACCAAGCCAGCTTTACAACAAATGCTAAAGGAACTTCTCCAGGGCAGGAAACACAAGAGAAGGAAAAGACCTACAGAAAATAAACCCAAAACAATAATAATAGGATCATATATATTGATAATTACCTTAAATGTAAATGGATTTAATGCACTAACCAAAAGATATAGACAGGCTGGACAGATGAAAACATGTGCATGTATGCATTTCCACTTACCACATCAGTCTGCTTGACCCCCTCAAATTGTTTATGTAATTATTTTATATTGTTAGATTAATCATGTTCCCATGATTAACTAATTATCTAATTTTTTGTCTGGCTATTGTGAAAACTGATAAGATATTTTTTACGATTGTGATTATGTAACTATTACTCAGTACCATTGTAACATGATTGGTCAACAGAAAAGTAATAGAACTCTATATCACCAAAACTACCATGTAATAATAAAACCTGTAATCACTTTTTAAAATTCAGATGCATATCAGGATTATCCTGGAAATTTTTGGAAAATACAAATGCCCAGGTATTGCTTTTTCTTTTGCCAGGACTCCAGATATCTTTCTAATGAGCAACCATGTTTAAAAACAACTGGACTATATGATGATATTTTACTTTTATCTAGTTTCACTTTTTCTATTTCATATTCACTGCTCCCATTTCATTTAGTTTATATTTTCCAATTTCTCCATCTCTTTTTTTTTAATGTTCTTTCTCAAGCCTTTATCAAGCGTAGTAGAAAAGCTTTCATATACATATATATAAATAATGTTAATATATAAGAAAACTTACGTATTTTTGCCTAACTAAAAAATTTATGACATTTTGATTCCACTTGTTTGACTTACTATGAATAGAATGTAGGATTCCTAATTTTAAAAAATAGATGTGCAACAAGCAACAAAGGTTTACTCTATAGCATAGGGAACTGTAGTCACTATCTTGTAATAACCTATAATGAAAAGTAATTTCAAAAATAATATGTATGTATGACTGAATCACTTTGCTGTGCACCTGAAACATTGTACATCAACAATACTTCAATAAAATATATATATTAAGAAAAATAAAATTTTAAAAAAGAATAAGCTGGCTTAAACTCAACATTCAAAACACTAACATCATGGCATCTGATCCCATCACTTCATGGCAAATAAATGTGGGAAAAGTGGAAACAGTGCCAGATTTTATTTTCTTGGGCTCCAAAATCACTGCAGATTGTGACTGCAACCATGAAATTAAAAGACGCTTGCTCCTTGGAAGAAAAACTATGACAAACCTGGACAACATAGTAAAAAGCAGAGACATTACTTTGCCAACAAAGGTCCGTCTAGTCAAGGTTATGATTTTTCCAGTGGTCATGTATGGATGTGAGAGTTGGACTATAAAGAAACCTGAGTGCTGAAGAATTGATGCTTTTGAATTGTGGTGTTGGAAAAGACTCTTGAGAGTCCCTTGGACTGCAAGGAGATCCAACCAGTCCATTCTAAAGGAGATCAGTTCTGGGTATTCATTGGAAGGACTGATGTTGAAGCTGAAACTCCAAAACTTTGGCCACCTCATGCAAAGAGCTGACTCATTGGAAAAGACTCTGATGCTGGGAGAGATTGGGGGCAGGAGGAGAAGGGGACGACAGAGGATGAGATGGCTGGATGGCATCACTGACTCAATGGACATGAGTTTGTGTGAACTCCAGGAGATAGGGAACCTTGGAGTGCTGCAGTTCATGGGGTCACAGAGTCAGCCACAACTTAGCAGCTGAACAAGGCAATTGCTAGTCTTTGCATAGACCCTCCATGTAGTGTTTGCTGTTGGGGATAAGAGCTATTCTAGTTATCTTTTTTTTTTTTTAATTGGAGGCTAATTACTTTACAGTATTGTGGTGGTTTTTGCCATACATTCACATGGATCAGCCATGGGTGTACATGTGTTTCTCATCCTGATCCTCCCTCCCCATTCCATCCCTCAGGGTCATCCCAGTGCACCAGACCTGAGCACCCTGCCTTATGCATCGAACCTGGACTGGTGATCTATTTCACATATGATAATATACATGTTTCAATGCTGTTCTTTCAAATAATCCCACCCTGGCCTTCTCCCACAGAGTCCAACAGTCTGTTCTTTACATCTGTGTCTCTTTTATTGTCTCGCATATAGGGTCATCATTACCATCTTTCTAAATGCCATATATATGCGTTAATGTACTGTATTAGTGTTTTTCTTTCTGACTCACTTCACTCTGTATAATAGGCTCCAGTTTCCTAGTTATCATTGTTTATATCCTAATGACAAGTACCAAACTCATGCTACTGTTGATACTGATGTTGTTTTTCAGTTGCTAAGTCATGTCGAACTCTTTGTGATTCCATGGACTCTAGCCCACCAGGCTCCTCTGTCCATGGGATTCTCCAGGCAAGACTGCTGGAGTGAGTTGCCATTTCCTTCTCCAGGGACCTTCTCCACTTTCCTTCCTTCCTCTGGACCAGAGGCTGAACCCACCACTCCTGCATTAGCATGCAAACCCTGTACCACTGAGCCACCAGGGAAGCCCAATTTTTACACTGATAGAATGTGTTATTTCAAGATAAATGGATCACTATCATAATTGCCTACTGAAGTCTCCTTAGCTCAAAAATTCTAACAGTGCCCACAGTTAAATACAGCTTAATATCACTGAAATCACAACACTTATTTTGATAACTATTAGGTTAGTACAAACATAATTGCAGTTTTGGACCATGAATTTTAAATCATTATAACTAGACTCAAACACATCTTTATTAATCAAAATAGGAACCATTAGAATCAACACATTTTTGCCAACAAATCTGTGCTTCAGGATTTGACAAACTTGGAAAGCATTTCTGCCTCCTACTGGTTTTGGAAGCTGGTTTGGAAACAGCAAAACTCTTGCTGGTTTGGAAGCTGGTATCAGAAGTGCTTTTGATATCTCCAAAAAATTGTCGAGATGCTTGAAGAAGTCAGGTGACTAGTGGCAAGAGGTCAGGTGAATATAGTAGATGAGGCAAAACTTCATAGCCCAATTTGTTCAACTTTTTAAGCGTTAGTTGTGCAACATGTCTTCAGGCATTGTCATGGAGAAGAATTGCCCATTCTGTTGACCAATGCCAACTGCAGGCGTTGTGGTTTTTCAGTGCATCTCATCAATTTGTTGAGCGTACATCTCAGATGTAATGGTTTTGCCAGGATTCAGAAATCTGTACTGCAATATTGTAATTATCCTCCAATTAAAAAAAAAAATTTAACTGTGACGGATTCATTTTGATATTTGGCAAAACTAATACAATTATGTAAAGTTTAAAAATAAAATTAAAAAAAAACTAAAAAAAGTAATAATAAAAATAAAAAAAAAAATTTAAGAATTAAAAAAAAGGCTGTAGTGGATCAGACTGGCACCAAACAGTGACTGTGGCCCTTTTTTGGTGCAAGTTTAGTTTTGGGAAGTGCTGTAGAGCTTCTACTCAGTCCAACTATTAAGCTGGTCATCACAGGTTGCCATATAAAATCCACTTTCCATCACACGTTATAATCTGATTAAGAAATTGTTTGTTGTTGGTCGTGTAGAATAAGAGAAGATGACACTTTGATATGATGATTTTTTTATTTTTGGTCAGCTCATGAGACACCTACTTACGGAGTTTTTCACCTTTCTAGTTTGCTTCAAATGCCAAATGACTGTGGAATGATCAACAGTGAGTTCTTCAGCAACTTCTAGTGTAGTTGTTAAGAGGATCGGCTTGAATAATCCTCTCAGTTGGTCATTGCCAAATTCTGATGGCAGGCCACTATGCTCCTCATCTTCAAAGCTCTCATCTCCTTTGCAAAACTTCTTGAAACACCACTGCACTGTACATTTGTTAGCAATTCCAGGGACAAATGTGTTGATGTTGAGAGTTGTCTCCACCCATTTTGAACTCGAGTGAAAAATCGCTCAAATTTGCTTTTTGTCTAACATCCTTTCTATACTCTAAAATAAATATAAACAGCAAGTAATAAGTCATTAGCAAAAAACTAAAGGGAGAAATGTGCATTAAAATGATGTATAACATAATCACATTTATTTAAGTATATATCACAATATCAAATGACAAAGTTAAACAAATCTAAAACTGCAATTATTTTTGCACCAACCTAATATCTTTTTGGGGGGCTCTAAAAATCACTGCAGAAGGTGACTGCAACTATGAAATTAAAAGACGCTTACTCCTTGGAAGGAAAGTTATGACCAACCTAGATAGCTTATTCAAAAGCAGAGACATTACTTTGCCAACAAAGGTTCGTCTAGTCGAGGCTATGGTTTTTCCTGTGGTCATGTATGGATGTGAGAGTTGGACTGTGAAGAAGGCTGAACGCTGAAGAACTGATGCTTTTGAACTGTGGTGCTGGAGAAGACTCTTGAGAATCCCTTGGACTGCAAGGAGATCCAACCAGTCCATTCTGAAGGAGATCAGCCCTGGGATTTCTTTGGAAGGAATGATGCTAAAGCTGAAACTCCAGTACTTTGGCCACCTCATGCAAAGAGTTGACTCATTGGAAAAGACTCTGATGCTGGGAGGGACTGGGGGCAGGAGGAGAAGGGGACGACAGAGGATGAGATGGCTGGATGGCATCACTGACTCGATGGACGTGAGTCTGAGTGAACCCCGGGAGTTGGTGATGGACAGGGAGGCCTGGTGCTGCGATTCATGGGGTCGCAAAGAGTCGGACACGACTGACTGAACTGAACTGAACTGAATATCTTTTCATTTATTTTACAATACTTTATACTTTTCTGATTAGAAGACTTTTATACCTTCACAAAGTATCCTTAAGTGGTATGAGTAAACTCTCTATGTAACTGCACAATTGAAAACCTTTTTTGACCCTAGAAGCATCTAGATCTGATATGCTATAGAATACCCATTGTTTTTATGACTTACTCCTGATGGTTAACTATTCTAGCATTGGCAGGTTGTTTCATTGTCAGTAGATGTGTTCAGTCTTAAGTCAATAGAATGGCATGTATGTCCAAATCCTGGAAATTACAATAATCAACCATGCCTCTTTAGAGAAATGAGGCTTTTTATCTTAGAAGCTTTAATTTCCCTTGAAAGTGAAAGCGAAGTCACTCAGTCGTGTCCGACTCTTTGCGACCCTGTAGCCTGTACCAGGCTCCTCCATCCATGGGGTTTTCTAGGCAAGAGTACTAACTATAGATAAATTGGTAGCTTTTAGAAGAGCTACTAGAACACCTGTACAATTTCTGTGGTCACATTCAAGCTGGGCAATTGATTTAGCCTACATGCTACTTCCAATGTTTTATTCAGTTTTATGAGATAAACTTAGGCTCTTGGTGCTTCCATTCTTCTTGAATCACAATGTGCATGTGTGCTAAGTCTCTTCAAGTCATGTCTGACTCTGCGACCCATCAGGCTCCTCTTTTCATCGGATTTCTCCAAGCAAGAATACTGGAGCAGGTTGCCATGCCCTCCTCCAAGAGATCCGATCCAGGGACGAACAGTGTCTCATGTCTCCTGCATTGGCAGGGGGGTTCTTTACCACTAGCGCCACCTGGGAAGCCCTGAATCACAACATTTAAATTCAAATCATCTAAAGGCAAAGGACTGTATAGTCAAAGCTATGGTTTTTCCAGTAGTCATGTACAAATGTGAGAATTGGACCATGAAGGCTGAGCGCCGAAGAATTGATACTTTTGAATTGTGGTGCTGGAGAAGACTCTTTTGAGTCCCTTGGATAGCAAAAAGATCAAATCAGTCATTCTTAAAGGAAATCAACCCTGACTATTCATTGGAAGGACTGATGCTGAAGATGAAGCTCCAGTCCCTTGGCCACTGATGCAAAGAGCTGACTCATTGGAAAAGACCCTAAAGCTGGGAAAGATGATTGAGGGCAGGAGAAGGGAGAGATAGAAGATGAGATGTTTGGATGACATCACTGACTCAATGGACAGGAGTTTGAGCAAACTCCAGGAGATAGTGAAGGACGGGGAAGCCTGGAGTGTTGCAGTTCACTGGATCACAAAGAGTCAGACATGGCTTAGCAACTGAACAACAATATCTAAATACAAAGCAAAGAAGAGCTTTTTTAGACAAAAGGATTGGGCTAAACACTAATGCTCTGAAGTAGGCATTTAGTCATTGAGATGCCTTAGCTAAAGTTTTTATATTTTCAAGTGTATTGAGTAAAGCAGTATCTCCAGTAGTCCTATGTTCAGCAGTGGATCAAATAAAAATCATTTGTTGGAACTCAGTCTAGTCATGAATATTTTACTTAACAGTAGGCTGTTACTCCATTAATACCAAAGTTTACTAATATCTGGTTTTCTCTAATAGTCACTTTCTAAATCATAGGATCTGCCTTCTAATTGTGTATATCAGTGTCTTTTTTTTTTAAACGAATCTTTACCAAAGTTCAGGGCTGGCACAAAGAAGAAAGTATAACATAATAATTTAGAAATGCCACTAGATATGGCTATTCTCCAGTCCTTTGCAGTTTTTTATAGCCCTAGGATGCCTTCCAATTAAGCAGGTTATAAAGTAGCCTACTCTCTCTAGTGGGAATTTCCTAAAGTACACCTTTCTCTCCTCAGAATCCAGGCCCCGTTAATATTTTTAAAATCTTTCCCTTTGGTAATAATAAAATAAGAGCCATTTACTGTGCATAAAACCCTAATTTTCTTTAAATCTCTTAATAGGAACCAAGGTTACATTCTGTGAGAAGAAGCTTTCTCAACCTTCATCTGTAGGTTTGAAACTTCGATCGATATTCTCGAAGCCCACACTTTCATCCTAGAAAAGATATCAGAGCAGAGGATTCAATTCTTACTCCACCTTCTTCCACTGATTCTGTTAAGTAGAGTCTCAGATAACTATTTTATCCAATAGTAGAAAACAACTAGAGCCATGTATGGTCTGGTAACAAATACGAGGGGTTTTGATGTGCCTAAGGTTAAATGTTTTTGCTTTTTTAAGGGAGGTAAAAAAAATCTTAGTAGCCAGAACATTGGAAGTACAGGATAAAATGATGGTTTCCTTTATTAATTCACACATACTTAAATAACACAGACTTATAATCTGTAACAAGCAGAACAAAGGTTATATATATAGAACAGGTATCTTGATAAAGTGTGAAAAGTTTGATCATCATCTGGCTCTTATCCACATGATGTCATATACAACCACTTAAAAACATCTTTGGTGTTTGGATTTTACAGTTTTATTCCAGATGTTTTCTATTTTTTAGACACAGCATGGCATAAATATAGAATATACATAGGAACAAGTCATTTGTTACAATAAGATAAGTTCAAAAAAACTATCTTATTAGGGAGATAATATCTATAGATATTTGTTTTCATTATACTTAGGTTTGTTTATATTCTACTTATATTAAATATTTTTGGTAAAACATTTCAAATTCTAGGTTTACATTAGGAATTTTGCCAGATACTAATATATAGACAATTTGTATATATAATATCTGGAAGTCTGTCACATGACCATGTATTTTATATGAATTACTATGGCCAAAGTTGAAACTATTCTTAAATATACTTAAAGGTATCTCCATATCTACTTCTTGCCCTCTTTTGTTATTCATATGAGAAGTATAGGGGTTCTTATAGCATCTTAGCAAGTATAAACATTCACTGCATATATCATGTACAATTCAATACCTTCTTTTAACACAGTGACACTGTCAATATTCCTATGTATCTTTCATTCAGGTCTTAGTTTGTAAGATTTCTGGACTTTCAAAACATTAACTTGGACTAAGTAAAACTTAACCATAACATTATTTTTCACCTTTTAAATACAAAGCTTGATTGTCTGCTTTTACAGATTAGAAAAGTTTATTATTAAAAAAACACCACACACTAAGTAGAACTTTTTAAAATAGAAAATGGCCATGCATGCCAACTTCTCTTTAAATGCTGCCTGTTTAATATATATACCAATTTTCTTCTGCAAAAACATTATATTCTTTTTAATAATAAAAAATAGAAATTACATAAATAAGCAATATTTAAACTGACTACATGGAAATTTATTATAGCATTTATTTACATTTGATTGCACAATGCTAGGAGTCTTATTTTTTTCACTATTTTAATTTCATGTCCACTCAAATAACTAGAGTTGGTTTGCACCTCTATTAGGAAAGAGTAAGAATTACATATTTTTAAAATTATATATTAAAACTTTCTTACAACATTAGAAAGAAAACCCAGTTATAACGAGTTAACTTTTTTTAACCCTGTCTCATAAAGAATAATGAACTACCATTGAAGTATGTATTTTTGGAGTATTTCACCAAAATGTTTCTACGCTAAAATATTTATGTTTAGGAATAAAATATAATATAGCACAGTTATAGAATAAGTAATATAAAGATATTCTGACACATCCAAAGGCCAATCCATCTATTGAGAATATTTTATTTTCCTACATTAATTTTGAAAGTAGCATGCTGTATGTTATGGTCCAGTGTTCTATAGTTAGAGCCCTAATCAAAAAAATCATGAAACAATCTAATTCCACTTGTCTGGTATTTTCAGTATACATTTTAATCCCATATTTATAATTCAGGCTTATTTAGTATACACCAAAGCATTTTTTTCTAAAACTTTAATAAATTTCTAGAGTCCAAGAATAATTGCATTTTGCTTCAAAAACAGATTTACATTGGTATTTTTCTTAGGTAATATATTGTAGGCAAATGTGCTCTTTGCCAAAATGTTTTCCTGTATTTCCACAGTGCATTCACTAAATTCTGTAAAGATTACATTACTTCATCTTTCTCTTCATATATAAAATATTTTAAAAATGCAGGTAGTGTTAATGTATCCCCAAAAAAACCTGTTCCATTTAACTTGTGATATTTTCCTCTTATTTTATAGCTAATATAACATATCCATGATAGCAAAAGCAGCTTTAATAACAATGAGATCAATGTTTTAGCTTTTAATTATCATGTCCTTTTTGTTATGTCATGATATAAAAATGAACTAAGAAGACTAAACCTTAGCCTCATAGTTCTGAAACAACCAATGACAGTACATAAAGGAAATGTTTAATTAATATAAAAAGTATTACCTAAAAAAGCATATCTTTTTTCTTTGTTTTAGAGAAAAAAATCTAAAGGATAACAATTTTAAAGTATACAGTAACAATTTGAGATTATTTTTAATGCTTTCAGAGTGTTTCTTGCTAGTCATATTTAAGATCTTAGTTTTCAAAATGTCTTAACTTTGGTACCAAAGCAAAGAAAGCTACACAATATCCACTTCTATAACATACTTTTAACAACACGTAAAAGAAACTTCCTAAAATCCTTAGTAATATCCCTATTATGCAAACTATTTTTCAAAAGATACTAATAGATGTAAATTTTTCCTACCCTATAAAGTCAACCTTAGGATTATTTTATTCAGGCAGTATCCAAGTGTTTATAAGAATAGTTCTCAATAAAATAACACATTTAATATCCTAATGTCTATGCAGAAAGAAAACTGAAAATAAACTCAGCAACAATCCTATGTTTACAAATACATTTTTATGCCTGTGCCCTAGCTATGTGTCTGTCTTTAGAGAATGACTTGTTTAAAACTCAAGCTCAGACTTACCTGTCCTCACATATTGAATATTTAAAACATCTACCTCTACAAACTTATCGATGATGGGTTTTGATAACTTGGTTGAATTTGGTTAGTCTCTTTCACACTTCACTAGTTAAGCAGTAAGTTTTCACTATTTTTCCTTTTTTTTTTTTTCCTGCCTGAGATTAGGGTGATTTCCTAGTTTCTACACTTAGCTACAGTGTAAAAACTGTTATACATTTATATTGAGACATCCTTTGTGCCCCAGAACTGATAAGATTCATTTTTAGATGATCTTAATACATTATGGAAAAAGGAAGATGTGCTATATATACTCTTAGGGTAGAAAACGGATTTATGACATTAGTTACATCTAAAAATGTTTTACTTAAAATTTGTTATGAATTAACTACCTTCCAGAAGCTGATTTTTATGTGGACATTTTAATAAGAAAAAACTTTATTCTTTGAGGATTATTAACTAATAGACTTTTTAAACTGGGTCAGTGTCATCATGAACGTTAAGAATATTTCTATCATATTCAGCAAAAAATACTCCTTCCAAATCTTAAAATGGTATGAACATCCAACCATCAACTTTCATGCAATTAACCATACATATTTTCAAACAATTCATTTTATTTTAGTACTTAACAATTTTCTTCTATAATACCAAAATGGGCTTCTTATATACTGTAACATGATTTATTTAATCACATTCCAGTAATGAGTTGTAAAATGAAACTGAACTCAGGACTAAAAAGTTTCTCTTTCTAAAAATTTAGGGAGTTTCCATAGAATAAGTTTTATAAAAATTTAAATAAAAAGAGTTAATGCAATAATTTGAATTTACCAGGACTGAAGATTCTTTGCGTTAGGAAAGCCTTTGTAAATTCCTTTAGTAAGTGAATTTTAATGGTAATCTTAAGGATGTAGATTATGTAGACTGTGTAGGATATTTTTTATAATATTTCACTCTGATTCTATTAGCAAGTCATAATCTACCATGCAAATACTGGAAAAGTACCCATCATGCCTCGCTAACTATGGGACTGTATAGTTTGAATTTAAAGAATTTGGAAGAAATTACTTAAAACATTACATAAAGATGTATATGTTCCTAGCTTCCAAGTTAACAAGGACTTTAATATACAATTTAGATGATAGCCAAGGGACCTATATACACATAGGTTTCATCCTAAACTTCTTCAAGGTGTAGCCCATGTCCAACTTTAGCTACATTTCATTAAAAAAGTAAAATATGACAGAGTGTTCTTTATGAAATTCATAATAAAGTCTCTATAGAATTTGTAGAAGTTAAAACACGTCTTGACTGTCATGTGTGACATATGTCAGATATAATTTACCAGGATTTGCTTTGGTAGTAACTGGAGTCAAGGGCATTTAATCTGGTTCCTGCAAGCTTGTTAGGAAAGATGCTGTAAGAATATAGTAATAAATGTTCAGTAAAGTCATAGAACTTAAATTGTTAGTTAAGTAGATGAGTCTTAAGTTCATTTGTATTAAAACTGTATGTATGAAATGAAAAAGTTTCAGTGTGACCTTAATAAAATTCTCTGGCTTTATTACTATAATAGTTAATTCAAATAAAACTTGAATATTGCCATGTTTCCATGTTTAGAGATAAATGTATAAAGTA
Organism: Bos taurus; assembly: GCF_002263795.3. Lineage (NCBI taxonomy): Eukaryota > Metazoa > Chordata > Mammalia > Artiodactyla > Bovidae > Bos > Bos taurus. The sequence goes on along the minus strand of NC_037329.1, from coordinate 86,198,402 downwards.
TTAGTAAAATGTTATTTTTAAATACTTGGATTCATGAATTTATGACAACATACTTTCACTTTGAGAATTGTTGGATTCAAAAATTTGGAACACTCTTCTGAAAATAAGAAACAACAATCTTAAGGAAAAAGAAAAAAGAGATTATGGAGTTATTAAAATTTTTAACCATTTACACCAATACACATAAGCAGCATATATAAAGGAAACTATTGAAAGCAAGAAAAGGAATATATTTCATTATAAGGTAAGTATCTTTCCCAGGTTTCTTTTTCGGCACTCGTATGTTTCATAATCTAGCTATCAAGAACTAACTCATCTTGAAACACTGATTAATGTATTTCAATTAAGTGTTCTTATTTAGACTTTTCATTTTCAGATCTTTGGATCTGATTTTACTATTTCCTCTTCTTCACAATACAAGACTCAGTATATACTCAGGGATTGTTGTGGTGTTGGTGTTAAGGATGGTGCTGAGGCTCTGGCACTAAAACAAGTTTGAATCTAGGCTCTCCTGTTTTATAAACTGTATAAGTTTAGCTAAGTTACTTAATTTCTTTGGTGTCTCAATTTCTTATCAGTTAAACAGAGTTAAAAGAATACTTACTAAGGTTGACGGAAAGAGTAAATGAGAACACAAATAAGGAACACAGAATTGGTGGTCCTCTCCCTTCACCTTCACTTATTATTGAACTAACAGAAAAATTGGTAAAATTATGGCCATGGGATTGTTCTCTTTTAATAATCTAGAAAGGACTCACTGAACAGGTATATTTGTTGGCATTTCTACTGAAAAAGCAAGTTATTATTTTCACAGAAGCATGCATGGAAAAAGACAAGGTTTTAAGAGTCACAAAACCTTACCTGCTATAACTTTTTCATTTTTTTCTACCCTTAGAAATGATGATACACTAAGTGGTGAGCATTAAAGACTGAAATGCTAACATCTAGTGTAAGTTATTTTACTTTCTCATTGCCTAGTTTCTCTGAACTCACAAATGGCAGTTTAATTTCTTTCCAAATTTGAACATTTCTTGTCATCTTCAATTTTAACTTTTTATATTTTGAGGCTGTTAGATTATACAAGTTTAATTGTTATAACTTACTATTGTTATTTTTATATTCAGTCTCACTTCATCTTTAATAATGATTATCCCCTCAATATAGATTGTCTACTATTATGATGCTAGCTTTTTTTTGGTTAATATATGCCTAGTGTTTCTTCATGTCTTATTTTCTGTTATGTTTAAGTATATACCTTTTTTTTTTTTTTAATCTTTACATAATTGTATTAGTTTTGCCAAATATCAAAATGAATCCACCACAGGTATACATGTGTTCCCCATCCTGAACCCTCCTCCCTCCTCCCTCCCCATACCATCCCTCTGGGTCGTCCCAGTGCACTAGCCCCAAGCATCCAGTATCGTGCATCGAACCTGGACTGGCAACTCGTTTCTTACATGATATTTTACGTTTCAATGTCATTCTCCCAAATCTTCCCACCCTCTCCCTCTCCCACAGAGTCCATAAGACTGTTCTATACATCAGTGTCTCTTTTGCTGTCTCGTACACCGGGTTATTGTTACCATCTTTCTAAATTCCATATATATGCGTTAGTATACTGTATTTATGTTTTTCCTTCTGGCTTACTTCACTCTGTATAATAGGCTCCAGGTTCATCCACCTCATTAGAACTGATTCAAATGTATTCTTTTTAATGGCTGAGTAATACTCCATTGTGTATATGTACCACAGCTTTCTTATCCATTCATCTGCTGATGGGCATCTAGGTTGCTTCCATGTCCTGGCTATTATGAACATTGGGGTACATGTGTCTCTTTCCCTTCTGGTTTCCTCAGTGTGTATGCCCAGCAGTGGGATTGCTGGATCATAAGGCAGTTCTATTTCCAGTTTTTTAAGGATCTGAACTACATATAGCTAACTTTTAAAATTTAAGCTTCAATATTGCTTCCTTTCGACAGAAAGTCCATCCTATGATATTTTAATTACCAATATATTTGTATTTATTTCTGCCATGCCATTATGGGTTTTCTTTTACCATATTTTTCATTTTTCTTTGCTCTTTTTTTCACCTTCCTGTCTTCTGTTGAATTGAGTTCTTTAACATTTCATCTGGCTAAGAAGAAATACATTCCAGTTGTGTTATTTTAGTGATTAACCAAACTGTGTAACATGCTTGTTAACTTTTTATTTTTAGTATTTATAGCCTTTAACCAGTAGATATTTCTAGATTAGTTCAAAGGAAGTCAAACTACTGATACTGTCATATTTAATGTGTCCCAATGTAAAGGTTATTATCCTTTTAAAATATTTTAATTAGGAAAAATGTGTAATTAGTCATACTTTTATTGACTGTATTAAGAGAATAAAACAATGATTCGTATCTGTATCAATCATAAACTAGTTCTCGAAGGTTCACCTCCTGTTCAATCCCATAAACCAGTGACTGTCAACCAATGAGGGGGTGTACGTACCTCGAGAGTGGTAGCATAGAGGTTAGTACCATGTTACCCATACCATACACTACGATAACTGGCATCACCCATTTCCAGCTATTCCTAGAGCTGTCCCTTCAGCTTACCTAAGTGAGTCTTCTAGGCCCTCTGCAAATGTTTCATCCAAAAATCCTTAGGACGTGAAGGCAGATCTCATCTCTCCTTGGAGTTATTTTCTTCTTGCAGATCATACATTTAGTTTCCTGAAACATCCTGACATTTCATACCATCATCTTCTTAAGTAAGGAGCTGTGGACTTATGGTGAATAAATTGTGTCACAGACTAAACGGGAGTGAAATACAGTTCATAGCCAAGGATGGAACTTCTCTAGTCTCACCTTACTTTGGTGAAGATCCAATTAAGACTGAAGCTCCCAACAGCTATACACGAGAAGAAGCACAGTAGAGAGTATATTATTTGTAGTTGTCTATACCATAGGAAGATCCTCTTGGTGTATACCTCTTCCCAGTCCCCTTTACTCATCATGGAAATTTAAGTAGAAACTGATTAATATAATTAATACAATCTAAAGCAAAGTATTTTAAATATGGTCAACTACTCCATTAGATGGTTCCTCTTAATTCACAGGATCTATACAGGGTAAAACTAAAGCTCTATAACTATCTACTTCTTTCCCCTCAACTCAAAGTAGTTCTTGATAGAAGAAAGCAGCTTAGGCTGGGATTCTCCTATCCTCTGCCTCAAACTTGAAAGGTTAAAATCCTCACTAATTGACCTTAATTAACTTGGTTGTTACTGTTCTGGCCTTCCAGCAATATTAACCTCCAAATATAGTGTGTTCCTATTAATAGAAGTTAACCAACCCTATCTAAAGCTCCTAGAAGAACAAGGGGCAGGGCCAACTGTGTTATGCTGAAATGACATTTTATACTGTCTTAGTTTTGCAAGGGGCTCCAAGGCTTTGTTCTAGAACTGATCCCCCTAATTTGTAATCCTGGTTACCTCCACCTGTGCCCACGCTCCCTGCACTCTCTCTGAACTAGTTAACTTTTGCAGCAAAAATAGACACATCACTGCCAGTAGGTCCACATCTTTTCAGGTCCACTGATATTCATTCTGGCAAAAAATGAAGACAAGGACCTATCAACGTTTACAGCATCCCAGACCTCATTAGCAAGAACAGTTGTTCTACATCTGGTAGAACTATGGATAGGGGGGGAACTGCCTCCAGGAGGCAATATTATACAGCAACTTTATGGACCGAGTCTTAATCAAGAGGCATGGCTGCTTCCCCACTGTAACTCAAAGTTACACTAATGCAGGCTGACACTGCAACTACCCACACACTCAGGGATGAAACAGCCAGCCAGTAAACTATCCCTACCATAATGCCCAAGAAGTAATCTGTGGATTGCTCAGTACTGCCACCTGCTACTCAAGCTTCATTATTATGTCATCCTAGTTGGAGGCCCAAAACCTGACCAACTACTGGCTTTACTTCAGTTTCAGAACTTTCCAGATCCAAAGAGTTATGTGCCAATAACAGATACAACTATAGGGGGTTGGGGGGCAAGGGCCTGTACCTGAGAGCCCATGTAGCAGCCTAAGCCTTCTTGAGTGATCAACTTAATACTCAATTTCTCAGGCTCTTCTCAGTCCCTATAGAGTCACACAGGTGCTCAAGAAAAATAATAAGGCCTACTTCCAGAATAAGTGTGAGATTTCAATTAAATGAGACTGTAACTATTTCTTGTTTCTGCCTATTCTTGACCCCCATATAGCCATAGGTCTTCTGACTTCTGAGGTGCCTATCTGTGAGTTCGCTTGTAGAATAGCCCTCTAATATACAATGGTGCCACATATACATTGCCCACAACTTCTTGCATGACTTCATAGTAGACTGTAGTCTTCTGAGCTGACAGCTTATTATTACTTTAACATGACATTCCATGAACACCTGATCAGTGCTCTATCACCTCCTGCAACACTGCCTCCAAAAATACCTTAAAATCAATATTTGAGAGCCTTAGGGTAATATTGGGAGAAACTTCCTTTCTCGTCAAGGAATCCACAAGATGCCAGATAAGGTGTTAGCAATTCTGGAACAGGGAAATTCTTAGAAGTCTACAAGTTTATCATCTTTTCCCACGAAGTGGTTAAGGTGTACTCTCTTAGAAGTGCATGCCTTCCAGTTTTAAGTTCACCTATCCTCTACTTGCCATTCTTAAACTGCTGAATCAAACTTAACATACCAACTCAGTACTCAGAGGATCCCTGCTTTACCTATTCTGCCTCCTGCAGAGAATCTAACTGGTTCATCTTCCATATCACCACAGAATAAGTCCTATCCAACTTACCACACTTCTTCACTCAAAATATCCTGTCTTCTGTAATAATTATGCCCTCTCCTCTTGGCTCCCCCCGTTTTCCTGTGTCCTCTACTACCACAAACACTCTGGTAGAACTTAAGTGCCTACACAAATGACAGACTGCACAAACGGAACTCCTTTAACACCCAGCAAGCCAAGGTGCAGTGTACTAACTGGCATTAGGCCATGGCAAAGACCATTCCAGTGAAAGACACTGTCCTTCCATTCATGATAGGGGCTGTAAGACTTATAATGGCACTACGAAGACAGAGGTTATCAACACTGCTTTCCAAGTCTGTTTTCCTTCATCCATGTAAACATCCCATCTCTTTCACTGCTCTGCTCTCTAGCCCCAAGAGATATTATATGCCATCCTAGGTCCCAGTAATCTACCCTAGTAATCCCAGCAGATAACTGGAATATGTCCTATGGAAAGCCCAAGATTCCATTATGAAGAATAAGGAGGATCTAAAGGAACACTGGTAGAAATAGTCCTTCCACCCTTAGAATGCCTTCAAGCATTCTTTTCTAAGCAATGTTTCCAAGCAACCAGAAATCTCTCACTACACTAATTAATAAATAGAAACTGGAGCTGAACAGTAGCACCCAGAATAAATCTGGGGGAACTACTAGCACAATAGTTTAATTCATAGTGAGCTCTCTCTGCTTGCTACCATTCTTAGAATGGATATCTCAAGGCAAGTTCTCATTTTAAACTTTGCCCTAGCTGTCTAATCACCTATGAGATTAGCCATGAGACTAGTCTGGGCAAATAATGCTGGCTTACTATGTTGTAGTCACTGTATAAATTGATACCTTAACATCTTCTCTGTGATGTTCTCTTATGGAGCCTTGGAGAGATCCCTAAGTCCAGTTTGAGATTCCTGGAGCACTGATCATTTCCTCCCTTCACCATCACCTTCAACAAACGCAACAGAACTGATCTGAATAAGGTACTTAGAAAACTTTTAAACTTTAATAAGTTAAAGGAGCAAAAGAAATAATAAAAACTACTTGAAAGTAAATGTATTAAATTTATAATAGCTATTCCACAATTTCTATACTGTATTATACATACTGATTGACCAAAAGAAATCATATAAGGTAAATTATATATGTGGATAACAAAATTAAGACCAAGAAATATAAAGAAAAGATTACCCTTCTGAACTTTCTACAGATTTTTTAAATCACACCTGTAAACCTAATGTTATTAAAGTTTAAAAAAATTTTAACATACCAAGTAAATCAAGAGAGCTTTATAATTTATCATGGTCCAAACACATGTGATAGTTACTTATTAGCTGACTAAACATCTAATGGAGTGAATGTCCTTTTTCAGTAGTCTGAAATGAGGATTTTGATCTTTTTTTATTGCTTATTGTAAAACAGCAGTAATTGCAGTTATCCTTATTTTAAGAAAATAAAATTTTTTCTTTAAATTATGCAAAATTACAAAGCAGAAAATGTATTTTAAATATTCTGAAACCTCAATGTTAAGTAATTAAATATGTGAGACTAGAGCCATCTACCGGTTAAAGTATAATGGTACAAAGCACAACTACTGGACAATTAACTAGCAAAACTGGGAGTCAAGATTGTTAAGAATTAAAAATATAGGCAAAAATCATCTAATCTAGGACACTGGTTTTTAAAGCTTTAATGAAACAATCTGTTTTCAACAGGAGACTCAACATATGTAACAAAGTAAAAGCTGAGGTAGGGGGCCTCCAACCCCCACTCTCTGCCCAGCAGAGGCCAGGCCAATAAAAAACAAGCCATGAGAGGTAGTCTGGGCAAATAACTGGTTTGGACGGAGGTACACAATGAGAAGGAATAGTATCAGCAAAGTTGTCTCTTACCCCTGGAGACATCTCAGAGACACTGGGGTACAAAGGACAGTGGTTAATGCACACAGAGAACTGAAGAGTAGGGAGTAGGCTCCTGAAAGGCTATCAAACCTCTTTTCACAGGGACAGTACTTATGTGCTCATTTGATCCAACACTTTAGAAAGCATTAATATAATTTCCCTGAAAATGCAAAAAATAAGAAAATAACAAATTTACTTTTTTACCACAAGCTAATAAGAACTGAGTTTCTAGGTCTTGTGGGCTTTTACCAGCCAGGACCTAGACTGGTCCAGTCTTGGAAACAAGACCCCAGTTTCAGGTCCCAGTCTCCTCCCTTCAAAAGGGGATGGATGTCCATAGAATCGAGACAAAAAATGGAGCTCTCCAAGGCTCCTCTCTGTGGAAGAAACCCCCAACCTAGACAGCAGCCTGTCAGCTAGGCTTGGGGTGACAGGCTGGAGCAGAGTTCCAAAGACTCGCAAACACTCCAAGGCCACATGAAGCACAGTACCCAGCCAGGGAGCATCCACGGGGCTCTCCCAGTTCAGCTTCCATGGCGCATGCCTTTGGACAAAGCCGTTAGTCTGCCGGACACAGCTGGACACTGCCTCCAGAGCCTTATAGATCTGAAAGTTATCGTAGTGGTCTGCTACCTGCTTGGGCAAAGTGGCCACTGCGCTCACTAGAGCGTAGTCCTCTGCCTGAGCACGACCTGACGGCCCTACCAAGCCTGGCTCACTGGGAAAGCAAGTAGCGCAGAAAGCCGGATAGATCCCAGAAGGATTGATCTTGTTGGCAGTACATCGGTTCAGGAGACCTCCCAAAGCATCTGCCAGCTCGGAATCCAACAACTTAACCACCTTTTCATCATAGTAATCACAATCCCAGCTGGGGACGCCCTGCCGAAGAAGAAAGTAGCGGAAGCCATCCACCGTATAGCGGTCAAGACAAGTCCTGGGATCCACCACGTTACCCAAGCTCTTAGACATCTTCTGACCACAGACTGTCCAGTGGGAGTGGACATAGATGCGGTGTGGTGGGCTCATGCCGGCCCCTAAGAGGAGGGCAGGCCAATAGATAGCATGGAATTTGAGAATGTCCTTGCCTATGATATGAGAGGTGTTCGGCCACCAAGATTTGAACTCAGCGTCTGGGTAGCCAACTACAGTAAGGTAGTTGACCAAGGCATCCAGCCATACGTAGATGGTCTGTGAATCGTCCCCGGGCACCGGAATGCCCCAGTGCAAGTGGCTACTCCTTCGAGAGACCGATAGGTCCGGCAGCTCCTCCTCCAACCACTGAAGGACTGTGTGATGGAATGGCTCCGGTGTTATGGCCTGAGGGTCGCCCCGCAGCCACTGCTGGAGCGGCTCCCGGAACTGGGAAAGCCTAAAAATGTAGTTTTCTTCCTTGGTCCAGGAGACCGGGTGTCCGCTCTCGAGAGATACAGGACACAAATCCCCTGACGGGCCGGGCTGCCTGGTGACCTTGGCTTCAGGCAGGAAGCACTCGTCGGAGGCGCAATACCAACCTTCATAGAGGCCCTTATAGAGAAGACCCCGAGACTTCAGCATCCCCCAGAAATGCTGCACAGCTATCCGGTGCCGGGCCTCGGTGGTGCGGATGAAGTCGGTGGAAGAGATGTCAGCCTCCCGGAAAAGCTGCTGGAACTGGGCAGAGACTCTGTCGCACAGCTCGGACGGAGCCAGGCCCGCGGCGGCGGCTGCCTGCTGAATCTTCAGGCCGTGCTCATCGGTACCCGTGGAGAATCCCGTGGCGGCGTCACTGGGAACTCGGAGGCGATGGTGTCGGCACAGGGCGTCCGCCAGCAGCGCGGAGTACAGGTGCCCGATGTGCGGCGCGGCGTTCACGTAGAAAATAGGTGTGGTAAAGTAGGCGCGCGAGTCGCGGGTATCGTCGCGGACACCAAGAGGACCCGAGCTGTAGTAGCGGAAGCTAAAGTCCTCCAAGAGCGAGACCCTACTCGCCCCTCTGCGACCTAGCAGCCGGAAGGCAGAAACTCGCAGCATGACGCCCGCGGATCTCTAGCGGCGAAGGGGGCGTTCTGGAAGCACGTGTGAGGGGCGCATGCGCAGCCGGGCCGCACCGCCGCTTCCGGCCAGAAAGCCAATGAAGGCCGGCCCGGAGCGCCGGCCCTCCGCGGCACCTCCCGAGCGCCTCCCTCCACTGGCCTCAGGGCAGCTGTTGTGAATTGTGGGAGCGAGCGAGTATAGCTTAGAGGAGCTGAGTGTAGGAGAGGTTGTGAAAGCAGATAAGTCTGTATCTTTCTATAATATGCTGCGTGACCTGCTCTGGGATGTAATTTTATATTTATAGATCTGTTTTGGGGTGTTTGTTTTTTTTTTTCCTCCAGGCTGAGTTGCTTATGGGCAAGAATTTTATATTCAGGCATTCCTCAAACTCCTGTCAGTGACCAGTTGCAGGACTATACCCTCTACATAGCTATGGTCAACGTAGGAATCTAAAATATCATATACATTTTCCTCTCAGAACCTAGTGGATACAATAAATCCAGAAGGGAGAAGAGAGAGGGGAAGGAAGAAAAATGATGACCTAAATAAAGTACTTGAGGAAAGGGTAAGATCTGAAAAAGTAACAGAAATATTTTCTCCAAATGCAATTTTTGTTGAATCCATGAAAGAGGTTAGCCTGTGATGTGTCCAGTCTTTTCAGAGATTATTGAGATTCAGAAAGCTTGAATGCTTTCGCCGTGCACCTAAGGAGAAAAACAATCTTCAGATTTATTTCTCAGTGTAGTTGCCGGTAGTATTCTTCTAAAATGATCCTGAGGTTCTCCTAGAGAAGTGTTTTTCATGTTTGCTTTTAGTAAGGGAATCCTAGCATTTTTCAAAAAGGATGCCTCCATAGCCCAGAACTGGATTCATATTAAACCTTGCTTCTTGACATACTCTCATCTTTGGTCTATGACTGGCCATCTTTTTTCTCTCCCATTTAACTTGATTATTTAATAATAACTTTATTATATTATTTTAATAAAGCAAATGTAATGCCTGTGAATCCATAATCCAATTTATAAACTGGAAGTGGTTTTCTGTATGTGATCCCAGCAGAGCTGCATTAAAACAGCACCTGGAACCTTGTTAGAAATGCATATTCTTAGGCCCCACACTCACCTCCTGAATCAAAAACTCTGGGGGCTCCCAGCCATCTAGGTTTTAATGAGCTTTCTAGGAATTCTGATGCACACTAAACTTTGAGACCCACTGAACTAGGAGATCACTGGCGATTTAGATCTATGTGCTCTTTTTTCCTTGTATTCCTGTCTTCTTCCCAGAGGTAATCATTGTCCTGAATTTTGCATATATGTTATAACATATATAGTATGTCTAAGTCTATAGAGACACAAGCCTTGAGAGTCCCTTGCACTGCAAGAAGATCAAACCAGTCAGTCCTAAAGGAAATCAACCCTGAATATTCATTGGAAGGACTGATGCTGAAGCTCCAGTATTTTGGCCGCCTGATGCCACTAGTGGACTCATTGGAAAAGCCCCTGATGCTGGGAAAGATTGAGGGCAGGAGAAGAGGGGGGCAACGGAGGATGAGCTGGTTGGATGGCATCACTGACTCAATAGACATGAATTTGAGCAAACTTGGAAATAGTGAAGGACAAGGGAGCCTGGTATGCTGCAGTTCATGGGGTCGCAAAGAGTTGGATAGGATTTAGTAAGTGCACAACAACAAAGCAGCATATTGTTTAATTTTGCGTGTTTTAAGCATTCTAAAAAAGGATATCATGGGAATTCCCTGGTGGTCCAGTGGTTAGGACTTGGCCTTTTCACTGCATGGCCCAGGTTCAATCTCTGGTCTGGGAACTAAGATTGCAGAAGCCATGCTGGCGCAGCCAAAAGGAAAAAAAGATATCATACTACATGTAGTAGATTCATATTTTTGCCTGTAACTCTATAATTCATTTTGACTGCTGCACAGTAATTTATGAGTTGAGGTGTACGGTAAGTTGGATCTGATTTCTGTGGTGATATAGAAAGTAGATGCTCTATAGGAGTTACAACAGATACACAAATAGCCTTTGGGTACTTAGTTGATATGCTGTTTGGTCAAACAGTTTAAGAAAGGGCAAGAGAAGGATAGATAAAACTGGAGGGTATGTACAGTACCCTCCAAAACTAGGAGAAAAATCCAGTATCTGAGAAATCAGATTCTCCAGAAATTTTTTTCTCCATGATTCTTTCTTTCACCTTGTCCATGTAATCAATTCTTAAACATAAAAATATGCTATTTTTTCCCCCATCTTGAAAAAAATTCTCAATCTCCACTACTGCTCCATTTCTTTCTTTCCCTTTATAGCAGAACTCCTTAAAAGAAATGGCTGGTAATACACATTTAAGTGGTTCAAGTTTTTTGCTCTTAGAAACAGTACTGCTATTAACCTTCTCATCTATATATATCTCCTGGTTCTTACATGCTAAAGTTTCTCATGGGTGTGTATCTAAGAGTGCTATTGCTCAATCATACAGGATGTAAAAGTTCAATTTCACAAGATAATGCTATTTTCTAGCATGATTAAACAAATTTATATTCCCATCAGTGACTTACCCTTAAAGAATTCTCCCTAATTCTTGATATCATCCACTTCTTCATTTTTGACAAATAAGTATAAAATGAGTTATCTCACTAATATTCATAGAAACACTAGTCTCAATAACCAAAAGGTAGAAACAACCCAAATATCTGTGTTCTGATGACTAGATAATCAAATATCCAGGCAGTGGAATATTATACAGCCATATAAAGTACTGGTAAATACCACCACATAGATAAATCTTTAAAAGTAACCAGACACAAATGCCCACATTTTATATTCCATTTATATGAAATAGAATAGACAAATGCACAAAAATACATATTAGTGGTTGCCTGGGGGTGAAGGAAGGTTGGAATGGAAAGTGAATGCTTAAAGGATAGAGTTTACTTTGTGGGGGGTAATAAAAAATTCTAGAGCTAGATAATGATCATTGTACAGCACTGTGAATCTACAGCTGATCCTTGAACAACATGGATTTATCCACTTACATGCAAATTTTTAAAATAAATACACACTACACAATTCACTGTTGGTTGAATCCACAGATGCAGAACCACTGATGCAGAGGGGCTTACTGTAAAGTTACACTCAAATTTTCCACTATATGGAGGTTTGTGCTCCTAACCCCCATGTTGTTCAACGATCAACTAATGCCACTGAATTGTACACTTTAAAATAGTTAAAATGAAACCCTAAAGAAGCCACCAGAAAATTACTAGAGCTAATCAATTAATACAGTAAAGTCACAGGATATAAAATTAATACACAGAAATTTCTTGCATTCTTCCTATACACTAACAATGAAAAATCAGAAAGAGAAATTAAGGAAACAATCCCTTCACCATTGCAACAAAAAGAATAAAATACTTAAGAATAAACCTACCTAAAGAGACAAAAGACTGTATACAGAAAACCGTAAGATACTGATGAAATCAAAGATGACACAAACAAATGGATATACCATATTCTTGGATTGGAATAATCAATACTATGAAATTGATTATAAGATATGGCAACTCACTCCAGTATTCTTGCCTGGAAAATTACATGGATGGAGGAGCCTGGCAGACTACAGTCCATGGGGTCGCAAGGAGTCGGACACAACTGAGTCTGCACACCCAAAGCAATCTACTGATTCAGTGCAATCCCTATAAAATTACCAAGGGTATTTTTCATAGAACTAGAACAAAATTTTTCACAATTTGTGTAGAAACACACAAGACCCCGAATAGCCAAAGCAATCTTTTATTTCTCAAGCCATGCCCTCCTCCAGGGGACCTTCCCAACCCAGGGATCAAACTCATGTCTCTTATGTCTCCTGCATTGGCAAGTGGGTTCTCTACCACTAGCAACACCTGTAAAGCCCTCTCGAAGCAATCTTGAGAAACAAAAATGGAGCTAGAGGAATCAACCTTCCTGACCGCAAACTATACTACAAAGCTATAGTCATCAAGACAGTAAGGTACGGGCATGAAAACAGAAATATAGACCAGTGGAACAAGGCAGAAAATCCAGAGATAAACCCACACACCTATGGGCATCTTATCTTTGACAAAGAATGCAATAATATTCAGTAAATAAAAGACAGCCTTTTCAATAAGTTGTGCTGGGAAAACTGTACAGCTATATATAAAAAAATGAAACTAGAACACCTCCTAACACCATACACAAAAATAAGTCAAAAATGGATTAAAGATGTAAGGCGAGAAAGCTTTTGTGGAAAATGTAGGCAGTACACTCTTTGACATAAATCACAGCAAGATCCTCTTTGACCCCCCACCTAAAGTAATGCAAATAAAAACAAAAATAAACAAATGGGACCTAATTAAACTTAAAATCTTTTGTACAGCAAAGGAAAAAATAAGCCAGATTAAAAGACAACCCTGAGAATGGGAGAAAATAATTGCCAATGAAACAACTGACAAAGGATTAATCTCCAAAATATATAAGCAGCTCATATAGCTCAATATCAGAAAAACAAATAGCCTAATCAAAAAATAGGCAGAATAAAACAGACATTTCTCCAAAGAAGACATACAGGTGGCCAATAAATACATGAAAATATGCTCAGCATTGCTCATTATTGGAGAAATGCAAATTAAAACTACAATGAGGTATCACCTCACACCAGTCAGAATGGCCATCACTGAGAAATCTACAAAGAATAAATGCTAGAGAGGATGTGGAGAAAAGAGAACCCTCTTACATTGTTGGTGGGAATGTAAATTAATATAACCACTATGGAGAACAGTATGAAGATCCTTAAAAAACTAAGAATAAAACTAGCATATGACCCAGCAATCCCACCATAATAGAAAAAGACACATGTACCCACAATGTTCATAGCAACACTATTTATTTACAATATCTAGGACATGGAAGCAACATAGATGTCCATCAACAGATGAATGGATAAAGATGATGTGGTACATACATATAATGGAATATTACTCCGCCATTAAAAAAAATGAATTTGAGTCAGTTCTAGTGAGGTGGATTAAACTAGAGCCTGTTACACGGAGTGAAGTAAGTCAGAGAAAAATAAATATCATATATTAATGCAAATATATGGAATCTAGAAAAATGAAATTGATGAACTTGTTTGCAGGGAAGGAATGGAGATGCAGATATACAGAACAGGATTGTGAATTTAGTAGGGGAAGGAGAGAGTGGGATGAATAGACAAAGTAGCATCAACATATATATGCTGCTGCCGCTGCTGCTAAGTCACTTCAGTCGTGTCCAACTCTGTGCGACCCCATAGATGACAGCCCACCAGGCTCCCCCATCCCTGGGATACTCCAGGCAAGAACACTGGAGTGGGCTGCCATTTCCTTCTCCAATGCATGAAAGTGAAAAAATAAAGTGAAGTCGCTCAGTCATGTCCGACTCCTAGCGACCCCATGGACTACAGCCCACCAGGCCCCTCCGTCCATGGGATTTTCCAGGCAAGAGTACTGGAGTGGGGTGCCATTGCCTTCTCTGCATATATACACTACCATGTGTAAAATAGCTGGTAAGAAGTTGCTATGTAACATATGCTGCTGAGCCTGGTACTCTGTGATGACCTAGAAGGGTGAGGTGGGAGGAGAGGAGGGAGGGATGTGATATACATATTATGGCTGAATTGTGTTGTTGTACAGCAGAAACCAACACAACATTTTAAAGCAATTTTCTTCCAATTAAAGAATAAATTATAAAAAAATAAAAGTTAAAATGGTAAATTTTTTATTGGTTGTATTTTACTGTAATAAAATGTTATCTCACTGTTGTCTTGATTTGCATTTCCCTAAACAGAATTAGGGGGCTCCCCAGGTTACACTAGTGGCAAAGAACCTGCCTGCCAATGCTGGCAGATGCAAGAGACGTGGGTTCAATCCCTGGGTCGAGAAGATCCCCTGCAGGAGGGCATGGCAACCCACTCCAGTATTCTTGCCTGGAGAGTCCCATGGACAGAGGAGTTTGGCAGGCTGCAGTCTGTGGGGTTGCAAAGAGTCAGACAGGACTGAGCAACTAAGCACACAGCACAGTGCTTTGAAGAAGTCATTAATTACTTAGGAAATTTGACTACACTTTGAATCTAACATTACATTAAATAGTTAAAACTCAATGTTGGTCTGCTAGGTTGTGAATTCTGGAGAACATAAACTGGCTTTTTGATCTTTGTGTCCACATAGTGCTTTACTATGTAGTAGGCATTTCATAAAACTGGTTGTTTTGAGGGGTTTTTTTGCCTTGCTTGCATGCAGAATCACTTACAACTCTTTGCAACCGCTATGGACTGTTGCCCACCAAGCTCCTCTGTCCATGGGATTTCCCAGGCAAGAATACTGGAGTAGGTTGCCATTTCCTCCTCCAGGGGATCTTCCTGACCCAGGGATCAAACCCGAGTCTCCTGAGTCTCCTGCATTGGCAGGCAGATTCTTTACCACTGAACCATCAGGGAAGTCCTCTTTTTTGGATCAGGACCACATAAAATAGATTGAATTTTAAAATTTTATGATCATGCAAAAACTTTTCTCTGTACAGAATGGGTTGGATGATATATATCTCTTAGAAGCTTTAAGACTTCAGTGAACTCACATGTTCCAAACTTGAGTAGTTACCATGAGAATAATATGCTACCAATTATAAAGAAAGCTGAGCGCCAAAGAAATAATGCTTTTGAACTGTGGTTCTGGAGAAGACTCTTGAGAGTCCCTTGGTCTGCAAGGATATGGAACCAGTCAATCTTAAAGGAAATCCACCCTGAATTTTCACTGGAAGGACTGATGCTCAAGCTGTAGTCCAATATTTGGCCACCTAGTGTGAAGAAGATGACGGATTGGAAAAGCCCCCGATGCTGGGAAAGATTGAGGGCAGGAGGAGAAGGGGGTGAGAGAGGTTGAAATGGTTGGATGGCAGCACTGACTCAATTAACATGAGTTTGAGCAAACTCCAGGAGATAGTGAAGGACAGGGAAGCCTGGCATGCTGCAGTCCATGGAGTCACACACAGCTTAGCAACTGAACAACAAATTATGGAGAATGGTTTCACAAAGCTCATTCATTCATTCATTCAAAGACTAACTGGGCCCATACTGGAACATAGACAAGAACAGATATAT
Source organism: Bos taurus (assembly GCF_002263795.3). Taxonomy (NCBI): domain Eukaryota; kingdom Metazoa; phylum Chordata; class Mammalia; order Artiodactyla; family Bovidae; genus Bos; species Bos taurus. The sequence goes on along the minus strand of NC_037329.1, from coordinate 86,182,516 downwards.
CTTCATCATATCTGGCCACATAAGAGTCTGCACTTGGGAAAACCCTCTATACAGTACAGAACTGAAAACTGTCCCTGAAATCTATAATTGACAGCAAATACAAATCAATAGAAAAAAATGACCAATGTTAAAAAACATTTATTCCAGAAATGTGTCCTACTTAATGTAATTACTCAATATACAACAAACCTGGGGATACACGACAGGCAAAAGATTATCTATGAAAACAAATATGATTGTGACAGTTGAATATCAGAAGGGGGGAAAGAACTATTTTACCATTTATCTTACAATTAGCAGATACATCAAAAGTTAAACAAGAAATAAAGATGGGATGAATAGGTAAAGCACAGATTTTTAAGACAGTGAAAGCAATTCTGTATGATACTGCAATGGTGGATATATGTCAACATATATTTGTCAAAAATTTGCTGTACCTATTTGCCAAAAGGTACAACACCAGGAATGAACCCTAATGTCATCTAAGGACTCTGAATGATAATGATGTATCAATGATGTGTGATTGATTGTAACAAATGCACCATAACAGTGCCACAGTGGTGCTGGGTGTTGGTGGAAGGTTGTGCCTGAGTGGGTATAAGAGGATTTATAGAAACTTTCTGTACTTTCCACTCAATTTTGCTGTGAATCTAATATTATTCTAAAATATCAAGTTTATTTAAAAAACAAAGTAACAAAACCAGAAAACAGACATTTTTTTCAAATGGAAAAATATATTATTGAAGAATGTACATTTTTCTTAAGTACAAGTTGGAGATGCAAGACATTGTTTAACCAAAAGTATTTGTCTAAAAATGTACAAGCATTAAAGAGATATGGAGCAAATATGTGTGATAACAAACGAAAGCTTACTGCCCAAAATACAGTTTTAAAGAAAAAATCTAAAACTTCCCTGTTGGTCCAGTGACTCCAAGCTTCCAATGCAGGGGGTGCAGTTTCCATCCCTGGTCAGGGAACTAAGATCCCACATGCCATGCAGAAGAGACCAATAAAAAGAAAAAAAAATCTAACATTAATATCTTAAACAGTTTATAGCCAATTACATATTTCTGTAAGTAATGTAAATGAATTATTTACTCATTAGAATACATTTTCTCAGCTTATTTCTGATTTCCTTGTATGTAAACTATTTCCTCTGACCATTTATGAAGTAAAGTCAAAGAATTTAGGAATTAATCCAAAGCAGGGGAAAAAGTAATCTTTACAAAATTCACCATAAAACTTTGATAATAACCAAAATGCTGTTTATTAAGCATAATATTAATATAACTAAATCCTATATAATTGTTAAAATAGAAGGAATGTGTGTCATATTGACATAGAAATATGTTTTAAAATATCATTAATAGTCAAAAATTTCTTTTGTTGGACTTTTTGAGAGAAAAATGATTAAGTGATGCAATTCTGAACTAAAGGAAGTGCATTTCCTTTTTCTAGAGATAATAAAAATTCTTTGAGGACATAATGATGCATCTTAGTCATTCATCTGTTCAATCATCAACTCTCAACTGGACTACCGCAGTACTTTCCTGAATGACTGGCCTCCCCCTATTTTGATCCTATTAAGGCCATCTTCCTCAAATCAACCATAGTAACCTACCAAAAATACACTTATGTCACTTGCTTATTGTAAACTCCTCCTTTAATTTTTCCATTTGATTATATGATTTTCCTTTGTTGTATACAAAATAAAGTCAAAATCCCTTTGTGCAACTTAGAAAGCCCATTATACTGACTCTTGCTTCCCTTACATCTTAGTCTTCTTTCAAATTTTATGTTCTAGTAATTCTCAACTGTGTTGTATTCCTTCAAATTCATGCCATACTGTTTCATGATTCCATAGTATGGTTCATGCTTTTCCCTTTTCCTGGCACATACTCCCCACCTCTGTTTATCTATCTTATCCATGCTCATCCTTCAAAACAGCTCTGTTATACCCTCTAAGCTGAGTTACAGGCTCTTTCGAGGATTTCTATAGCATCCTATGCATGCTATCTTAGTAGCTACCAAATCAAATTGAAATTATCTATAAGTCTGTCTTCCCCATTAAGAATTCAGTTTCTTTAGGGCAAAGGCCACATTTAGTCAGCTTGTGTACCCAGCCAGCATTTAATTTAGTGCCTGGAACATAGCAGATACTTAATAATACAATGATTATTTAATAAATAATTTACCAAATACAGCAATAGCGGGTCAGTTCAGTCACTCAGTCGTGTCCGACTCTTTGTGACCCCATGAATCGCAGCACGCCAGGCCTCCCTGTCCATCACCAACTCCCGGAGTTCACTCAGACTCATGTCCATCGAGTCAGTGATGCCATCCAACCATCTCATCCTCTGTCGTCCCCTTCTCCTCCTGCCCCCAATCCCTCCCAGCATCAGGGTCTTTTCCAATGAGTCAACTCTTTGCATGAGGTAGCCAAAGTATTGGAGTTTCAGCTTCAACATCAGTCCTTCCAGTGAACACCCAGGACTGATCTCCTTTAGGATGGACTGCTTGGATCTCCTTGCAGTCCAAGGGACTCTCAAGAGTCTTCTCCAACACCACAGTTCAAAAGCATCCATTCTTCGGTGCTCAGCTTTCTTCACAGTCCAACTCTCACATCCATACATGACCACTGGAGAAACCGTAGCCTTTACTAGACGGACATTTTTTGGCAAAGTAATGTCTCTGCTTTTGAATATGCTATCTAGGTTGGTCATAACTTTCCTTCTAAAGAGTAAGCATCTTTTAATTTCATGGCTGCAGTCACCATCTGCAGTGATCTTGGAGCCCAAAAAAATAAAGTCTGACACTGTTTCCACTGTTTCCCCATCTATTTCCCATGAAGTGATGGAACCAGATGCCATGATCTTAGTTTTCTGAATGTTGAGCTTTAACTCAACTTTTTCACTCTCCTCTTTCACTTTCATCAAGAGGCTTTTTAGTTCCTCTTCACTTTCTGCCATAAGGGTGGTGTCATCTGCATACCTGAGGTTATTGATATTTCTTCCAGCAATCTTGATTAGTGAGCTTCAAATACTCTATTTCTGCCATTCTAGAGCTTACAGCAAAAGAGAACATGAAAAATGACAGGTATAGAAGCACTGGGAATAGTCAAATCAGTCACACTAGATCAGAATCTGCTGTCTTTTTAGCCAAATTTACCCAGAAGTTGCTTATGACCAACCGTGCTCATCCTTGAGAATGAAAGACTATGGAATTTTCCTCTGTTAAAAAACACTTCTGAGAAGTAAGCTATTTAAAGAAGGCAGAAGGAAGAGACAAGAGGTCACAGTGATCTACAAACTAAATAATCTATCCCTTTTTGAGAGTTTTCATGTGCACTCTTCAATGTAACTGAAAAATCTTTTCAGGCTTGTGTTCTATAAAATCTGAAATTGATCAAGATTTGCTTTGTAAATAATGGGAATGGTGGCAGAATCACTTCCTTTCTATTACTATTCTCAACCCTGTTTTATAATGTAAAAGCACATTAACAAATCTATTTTATACTATTTGCCAAGTGTAATGTTAAGATATGAGATAAGATTATCTTTTTCAACCTTTGTAACAAGCCTGTGAGGTAAGTACTAGTATTAACTCCATTTTATAGGGGAGGAAATTGAAATTTGAGAGGTCCATAACTTGCCCAAGATCACGTCTCTAGTAGGCATTAGAAGTTGTATTTGAACCCAGGTGGTCTGATTCCAGGGCTCACAGTTCTGATAAGTATGTCATACTCATCAGAGTGATATGTAAATCATAAAATACAGTAACACTCATTACATTGTTCCATTATGAATTGTTCTTGACTTCAGGTAAATAGCAACATGTAAGGCTGAATGAATCAAGTTGTCAGTTGTTGTTTTTTAATTGAGGATACTCTGGGACCTGTGGAAGTGTTAGTTACTATCATAAGTCTTCTAACAGTAGAATATTTTAAACTTTGTAGATGTTAATGAAATTAATAATCCACATTAATGTCTCTTTGCAGTTAAATCTTTTTATTATGTTTAATATAAACATTTTATTTGTGGCAGTTTAGTATATGATTTTTCCAACAAAAAAATAAATAAATAAAAAACTTCATGTGAAAAGAAATCCTCAAAAGTGCTATCTAAAGACTAAGAATGGAATTTTTTTTTAACTTTAACTTTTTTCTTTCTAGACTCCAGAAATAGTTTCCTGACTTCCTTTCTGGAAATGATTTTTGTTTCCAACCACGTTGAGAATCCATTTTTTTCATTCTCTCTCTCTCTCTCCTTTTGCTTTCTTGGTAGTAGCAGGGAGGAAGGAGGGGGTGGGCACAAGAAAGAGGGAAAAGAGAAAACAGAAGAAGAATTGCATGCCACTATGTCTGAATATAGCCTCTACTTGTAGGTATTTCCATCTGATTTGCACTTTTGCCTTTTTATTTCCGTTTCTGGACACCTTCTTTATCATCCAGCCAACTGGAATAGACAAAGCACTGTTGGTGCCCTGAGCGACAGAACTCTGGTAGGGGGCTGGCTGTAAATTGACGTGGCATGGAAATTCTCCGCTAAGTTGTAGCAGCTTGCATGTTTCTACTAAGATCAAGCCCAGCCTCCCAGAGCTGTAGCTTAATCATCATGGGTTCAGCGACTTTACAGCAAAATGGATAGAAAAAATCTTCAGCTCCTTTCTTTGGACTCAAATGTTTTCTTTTTGAGTATCTATGTTTTAGAGGAAAAAATCCAAGCAGTTAAGTCTGTAACTTTCTTTTTGCAGCTTAAACAACAGAGTTTGCTGGTCTCCCTCCCCTATCCTGCAATTTAATTCCTTACAGATTTTGCCATGGGGTGCGGACTTAGAAAGCTAGAAGACCCTGATGATAGCAGCCCTGGAAAAATATTTTCTACCCTGAAGAGACCGCAAGTGGAAACAAAGACAGAATTTGCTTACGAATATGTATTGCTGGACTTTACATTACAAGGTATTTTTGCTTCTATTTTATTTGTTAAATGAAAGATTTCAAAGATAAAGGACTACTAGTTTTTTAAAGGGTTGGTTTGTGGCTTTTTACATGGTGCTTCATAATTAGATTGTGCAATCAATCTAACAATAATGCTTTGTTTCTTAATTACATTCTGAAAGATTTCAGTTCTGTTTGCTTTGTTTTTTGTAAATTTGGCTCATATGTACTTTATAAAATTAGAAAAACTGCTTGGAAACAGTTCTTTCACTTTTAAATCAAATGCTTATTTGTAGAAGGATTCATGAAAAACGCTTGCTTTCTCGGCCAAGTAGCTATAGCCTTAATGACAGTTTATGTTTTGAAAAAGATCTGAAAGGCACAAGAAGGTGGCATGTAGGAAATGTTACTTGCATCATGTGGAAGAATATTTGCTAAGACGATTCTGAGGCCTCCAACTGTGTTAAATGTTGTATTGTGCTAGTCATTTGATATTTTTGACCAAACTAAACCTGAAGTTTGAAAATACAGTAAAAAAGAAAAAACTATAGTCTTCTCTAAGATACTTCCTTTGCTTGATACCCGGTCCCTAACAGAGAAACTCCCTGTTCCAGAAAGTTGGAAACACAAATAAACAAGCCCAGATGGCAGCCTTGTGCACAGAACAGAGGCAGCTCGACTTCACAAATACTTTACCTCACTCCTTTTGGAAACTTTACTGTACAATGACATTGATAAAACTGAGTTTTTAAAAAGCAGAAGTATATCTTTAATTATAGGGTACTAAAAATGAAGTTGACTGTCTTGCTTGCTATTAGAATTTCCAGATATTAGTATTAAGTTCTTATTGGCAAGTTATGCTTTTAAATTCTAATAAGCTGCACATTTTATCAGTTAATAGATTTATACTAAGTATATTATCAGGCTGGATATTAATTTATTTTAAACACAAATTCTCCATTTTTTGGTTTGTTCTGTAAACAGTGGATCTTTGTGCAAGTAGCAAGAGCAGCCCATTTTTCTTTGTCAAAAACTGAGCTAGCCAGCAAACTCCCTTCCAGAGGCATATGCAAAGTCTGTACATATATTTTTAATGTATTTACATTTCCATTTTTACCTAAGGTTAAGGCTACCAAAAGGAAAACTGTCAGTATTCTTACTTTTCTTTTTAATGATGAAAGTTAAAAGTAGATAAAGATAATGGTGATAATCAGAGAAGTAACTACTCAAATGAATTTTTCTATACTTTTTCAAAAACCATCATTTGAGAAAATATTTGTAATGTGGTGCTATATTTTCTCCATTGATTGTTGTCAATTATTTAGGACTGATTTTTATAAATTCAAGGACACAAACACATATTTTCCTTAACCTCAAAACCTTATCTGTTCATAAAGATTAGGCCACAGCCATTCTGATCTGTGCTTTAAGATTTGCTGCACAAATCCCCATAGGTCTTAAAGCAACTTAAATTTTTTTTCTGATTTATTTCTTCCCAACAGTGTTAGCAATGTCAAACAAATTTGTTTAAATGCAACCCTCCTTGAATCAGAAAAATCTACAGTTTTCTTCAGAAGTCATTTTGGTTTTGTTATTATTAGAAGCCCTTTTCTCTGTGAAAGGAGTAAAATTTCTACCTTTCACTCTACGTGTTTGGATGAGATGACAGAGTATTACAATATAAAGTGGAGATACGGGCATAGTTTGCAAATGCTAACTCAGAAAGCAAGCATCTATTTTAAAGTTGCACCTGGTTCCTATTTGGTCCAGGCGCTTAGTCTCCTGGTGTTCCCTTTCTCTCCGATTCTTCCACATGTTTTCGGTTTTGTTTTGTTTGTGTCTCTGCCTTTGCTTCAAAAGCCAAAACTCAGTATCAGCCCAGCTCCACAAATCACCTTTTTCTCTTCTGTTGTATCTCACCCCCACCTATTCCTCTAGTGTACAGAGAAGTGAGTCACATGGGGGTTAAAGCACGCCAGCCTTCTACGTTTAGCCCCAGCCATTCTGACCTGGAGTTGCTGTAAGGACTACTGAATAGTGGCATCTTCTGCCTCTCAGAGGCCATGTGCAGTGAGTAACCTTCCAGGAAACAAAATGGTCTGGTGGCGACAGCTGTGTGTGCTCATGAAGAGTCTGTCTCTTACGTTATTCTCCACTGTTTTTCCCAACAGAGAACATGGGATAGGGAGTTAGTCCCAGTGGGGCAGGAGACCCTTTGAAATTTTCAGTGCCCTGTGTTATAGTGGGTATAATTATCTTGAACAATTTGTTTTCCATTTAGTTCCATTCCCTCTGCATGTATGTGTGTGTGTGTGTGTGTGTGCCTTTCCCACACTTTTTTTTTTAGTGTTGTGGGGACTTTGAGCCATTATTTATATATCTCTGGTGGTGGTGGCGGTTTAGTTGCTAAGTTGTGTATGACTCTTGCAATTCCATGGACTATAGCCTGCCAGGCTCCTCTGTCCTTAGGATTCTCCAGGCAAGAATACTGGAGAGGGTTGCTATTTCCTATGGGAGAAATAATAGTCTAATCATTAAGCACACAAGGGTCTGGAGTCAAGTTCCTGGCTTCTGAATCTAGACTCTTTCACTCACTAACTTAGCAAGTTTATGAACTTTGCTGTATCTCAGCTTCCTCATCTATGAAATGGGCATTCTAATGGTGCTTACATAATAGAATTGTTTTAAGGATTAAAGGAGATTATACAAAATAATCTCTTTGAAAAAGTACTTGGCACTTGGTAAGCAGGGCTTCCCAGGTGGCTCAGTGGTAAAGAATCTGCCTGCAATGCAGGAGACACAAGTTCAACCCCTGGGTAAGGAAGATCCCCTGGATGAGGAAATGGCAACCCACTCCAGTATTCTTGCCAGGATAATCCCATGGACAGAGGAGCCTGACAGGTTACAGTCCATAGAGTCACAAAGAGTCAGACATGACTGAGTGACTGAGCACCCATGCACAGAAGCACTTAATAAAAGTTAAGTATTATCCCTCCTAGCTTTAGGCCAGGTCTACTAATTGCACTATTGAGATTTCAGCACAGTCTTTGTGATAAATTTTCTGAATTATTGTATAGTAATCTATACATGTGTATTAATGAGAGTGTGTGTCAGAATTTCTGACACATATTACAGAATTTATTAGTGAAAAGTTCAATGAACTCTGCAAATGATCCAGAAGGGTTGGTGTGCCTTCTTGTGCAATCCTAGAAAATAATCTGAATAACCATGGCCTTAAAGATTTTTAGAGCATGTATATCTTTATGATTAAAAAGAAATTTCTATAACATTAGAAACCCAAAAGAAGGACAGATGGTAACTTCCTTATTTGACTTTCTAATAGAATTATGTAAAAACGCATTGAGAAAATTTTTGCTGGGCCCTGGCTAGCTTTCTTATTATGAGAACAGAAACTCTCATTGTCTTTTGTTATCATTGTTACAGTAATAAATATATTGATGTATGGATTCCATAGAAGATGCTGATAAGCAATGAAATACAAAAAGAAATAACGCATAGTTTTTGCCTTCTGGTACTTTAAATTCTAATTGGTCAGACTGGACAAGATTATGAACTCCTCAAGGTCAGGAAGTATGCCGTGTCCACCTTTGCATTGCTGTGTTTGGCACACTGTTTGGCACAAGACTGATGGCCAGTAACTGGTGTTGAAATAATGGGCTTCCCAGGAGGTGCTAGGGGTAAAGAACCTGCCTGCCAGTGCAGGAGACATAAGAGAAGCGGCCTCAATCCCTGGATCGGAAAGATCCCTGGATCAGAAAGATCCCCAGATTGGGAAGATCCCCTGGAGGAGGGCGTGCCAACCCACTCCAGTATTTCTACCTGGAGAATGCCATGGACAGAGGAGCCTAGCGAGTTATAGTCTTATAGGGTCGCAAAGAGTTGAACACAACTGACAGTGTGGACCTGCAATGAGGAGAGGATACAAGGGGCATTTGTAAGAGACATTACCAAAGAGGAACTTAGCCTATGGTGGGCTGGATAGGAAGGGACAGAAAGAATGAGAAATCCAGGATGACTTCCCAGTTCTGAGCCTGAGTAACTGTAGGAATAACCATGCCTCCCACAGTACAAGGGGCATCCCACAAAGAGTCAGTGGGTGAAACAGCAATTCCATTCCAGGCACGCTGCCTGTGAGGTGGCAGTGGAACATCCTGGCAGAGAGAGTTACAGGTACACAGCTGGAGATGATGACTTCCAGGAGGAATTGAAGTAAATAAAGTCTTAAAGAGGAGAATATGGGCAGAGCATAAGTGTCTTGGGCTGAGTCATCAGGCATATTTAATGGTATTGAGGACTATTCAACAAAAATGACAGAGTCTACAAGTCTTCCCTTGTAGCTCAGTCGGTAAAGAATCTGCCTACAATGCAGGATGCCTGGGCTCAATTCCCTGGTTGGAAAGATCCCCTGGAGAAGGAAATGGCAACCCACAACAGTATTCTTTCTTGGAGAATCCCATGGAACAGAGGAACCTAGAAGGCTACGGTCCATGGGGTTGCAAAGAGTTGGACACGACTTAGCAACTAAACCACCTCCAACAAAAATGACAGAGTCTGAGGACAACTGCAACATATATAGCACCAGAGAAAACAAGGAAAGGACGGGTTTCAAAAAGGAAGAAATGATCAGTAATTTTAAATACTAGAGAACTTTCAAGAAGAATGAAAATGCAGCACTGAAGAGAATGCATCTAAAAATCAACAAGAGATGAATAAAGTGTCAGAAATGAGGGAAGGAAGGAAAGAAGGAAGATCAGTCCAACTAAATTTTCTGTATCTGTTTGACTCATAAGTTCTTGAATATTTTCTCAAGCTGTCAAAAGATTTTCAAATGTAAAATGCTACATAAAAAGAAATTTATAGCAAAAATTGCTAAATTTACTCAAGTGTCAACAGAATCCTTGACATGGTCCCTAGTGCAAACTCCTACCAGGTGAAAAACTGCATACAGACTTTCCTTATGTTTAAATTGGTGGGATATTTTGGTTTAAAAATGTAATAAAACCTCACAATTTCAGACTGTTATAGAAGAGAAAGATCCTATTCTGACCTGGGGGAGTAGGGAATCTCTGATAATAGCATACAATTAACCCACTTGTTAGCTAAGACAGTAAGGCATCTGCCTACAATTCGGGAGACCTGGGTTCGATCCCTGGGTCGGGAATATCCTCTGGAGAAGGAAATGGCAACCCACTCCAGTACTCTTGCCTGGAAAATCCCATGGACCAAGGAGCCTGGTAGGCTACAGTCCATGGGGTCGCAAAGAGCCGGACACCACTGAGAAACTTCACTTTCACTTTTCAACCCACTTGAATAAATATTGATGTTGGGAGGAAAATACATTCCTATTGGCAATCTACATTATATTGGGGTTTTTTCTTATATCTGGGTGGACATTTATTTATTCTCTGAACTAACACTTACTCAGCACCTACTGAGCTCAGAATGAGGATACAGAGATAAGTAAACCCTAGTCCTTGACTTGTAAGAACCTGCATCGTAGCGAGCATCCTGCTGTGGGGTATTCATTTATGGTGCAAACACTCTATGCTGTGATACAGGCTTTGCTAGAAATCTGAGGGTTGTAGAGGAGGAAAGAAGAGCACCTCCACTTGATAGGTAGATCCAGAAAGACTCCTTAAAAGACATTCCACCTCAGGCTTCCCTCAAGTGGTAGAGAATCCACCTACCAATACAGGAGACACAGGTTCAATCCCTGGTCTGGGCAGATCGCACATGCCCATCGTGGCAACTAAGTCCATGTGCCACATATACTGGGTTGGTGCTTTAAAACTGGGAACCACAACTACTAAGCCCACGTGCTGCAACTACTGAAGCCCGTGCCCTACAGTCAGTGCTCTGCAACAAGAGAAGCCACTGCAATGAGAAGCCCACGTATCGCAATGAATAGTAGCCCCCACTCACCACAAGAAGAAGCACGCACAAAGCAACAAAGGCCCAGTACAGTCAAAAATAAATAAATAAAATTATTTTTTAAGAAAAAAAGCTTGCTTAGTTGCTAAAAAATGTTTTTAAAAAAATTTTTAAGTGCCACCTCCTATCATCTAAAGAATGAGTGGAACTTAGACAAAGATTTGTATCCATAATACATAAAATGAAACTGAAAATCAAGAAGGAAAAAACAACTGAATAGAAAAACAGACAAGAAATTTGGACAGGTAGATGACAAAACAGGAAATCCAAATGGCCAACAGACATATGAAACTGTGCTCAGCTTCATTAGTAATCAGGAAAAATGCATGCTAAAACCACAGTGAGAAACCACTACAAATTATCCAAAAAACAGCTAAAATGTTAAGAAAATGAAAGTCATGTCCAACTCTTTGTGACCCCATGGACTGTGGCCTGCCAGGCTCCTCTGTCCATGGAATTCTCCAGGCCAGACTATTGGGGTAGGTAGCCATTCCCTTCTCCAGGGGTTCTTCTCAACCCAGGGATGGAACCCAGGTCTCTTGCATTGCAGGTGATTCTTTACCAGGGAAGCCCCTAAAATGTCAAAAGACTGCTGATACCAGGTATTTGTAAACTGGTACAACCACTTTGAAAAAAAAATGCTTTGTCATTATCTCTTTAGCAAAGATCCATATCCCAGTGGAAGCGTGACTACGCATTCACCTGCAGCACATACAAAAATACTGATAGAAGGACTACTTGTAATAACCCCAAAAGAGTGAACAACTCAGAAATCTACAAACAAGAGATTGGAAAAGTAAATTATGGTATATCATACTATGCAGGGCTTCCCAGGTGGTGCTAGTGGTAAAGAACCAGCCTGCCAGTTCAGGAGACACAAGAGATGCAGGTTCGATCCCTGGATCAGGAAGATCCTCTGAAGTGGGAAATGGTAACCCACTCCAGTTCTTGCCTGGAAAATTTCATGGATTGGGGAGCCTGGAGGGCTACAGTCTATGGGGCTGCAGAGAGTCAAACACTACTGAGCGATTGAGCACATGTACCTGTACATACAATGCAACCCTACACTGCGGAAGTAAGACTCAGTTCAGTTCAGTCACTCAGTCGTGTCCGACTCTTTGCCACCCCATGAACCGTAGCACGCCAGCTTTTTCTGAAAAGGGCCAGATAGCAAATATTTTAGGCTTTGTGACCCATGTGATCTCTGTCCTGACTACTCAGCTCAGCCAATGTAGAGTCAACATACCATATGCGACAAAACAGGCCATAGGCAGTACTTTTGTGGTTCTCTACTATAATGCAATGAGAAAAACAAATCATAACTACACAAGCTGTACCAGGTGAATTTCACGAGCTTAATGTTCAGTGAAAGAAAACAAATACAAAAGCACATATTGTATGATTCCATTTACATAAAGCTCCAAAAATTGAGAAAACTGAACTATAGTGTTTATTTACATTCTTGCATGCATGCATGCTAAGTCGCTTCAGTCATGTCCAACTCTTTGCAACCCTATGGACCATAGCCCACCAGGCTCCTCTGTCCATGAAATTCTCCAGGCAAGAATACTGGAATGGGTTGCTGAGCCCTTCTCCAGGGGACCTTCCCGACCCAGGGATCAAATCCACATTTCTTACGTCTCCTGCATTGGCAGGCAGGTTCTTTACCATGAGCGCCACCATTCTAGCATAGTTAACTAAGAAGAAGAGCAAGGAATTGAGGACCATAAAAGTCAAAGTAAAAGAAAAAGTCAAGTTAGCACAGAGTGGGAGAGAGGGATTGTGATCGTAAAGGGCGGAATGGTAGGCTTCTGAAGTGCCTGTCATTTTCAGATTTTTGAATGGATGGCATTACCAAATGTTGGCACTTTAAAATATGTTTTGTGCTTTCTGTATGTTATGTTTCTACCCCCAGACAAGATTTTTTTAAAGGTTAAAAAAAAAAAAAGCTAAGTAGGGAGTGGGAGTAAGACAAGGCTGAAAGACAAGATGAACAGACTCAGAAACAAGAGAATATTTCATGGTTTGGGAACTGCAAATAGAATAGGTGGAGTGCAGCACATGAAGGAGGCAGCAGTGGAACACAGACTGCAAGAGTTTTAAGTGGTCATGATGTGATCTTTTGCACAGCTGCCTATAATAATGAACTATGTAGTTCCTCCAGTTAGAGTGTATTTCAAAACTACAACTGTATTACTTCAATTAAATATATTAATGAGTGACTACAAAGATGGCAACTTTTATTGAAAACAAAAAGTTATGTAATTTGGATGTTCCTTATATAGTAGTTTATATTTCTAAGTAACAAAACATTTTGACAAGTAGTGTAAACCAGATACTCCTTTTAATATCCATACATTAAATTGCTTAATAATTTATAGAAATCAAAAGCTTTAGTGCAGCTCATGTCTGAATTTGCACAAATTCCGAATTAACAAAATTGCAAATGAAGTTTTACTTTCCTGTAGGTGCTAAAAGGGCTTCCCAGGTGGCACTAGTGGTAAAGAATTTGCCTGCAAATGCAGGAAACGTGAGAGATGCAGGTTTTATCCCTGGATCGTGAAGATCCCCTGGAGGGTATGGCAACCCACTCCAATATTCTTGCCTGAAGAATTCCATGGAGTCATTCTTTTTTTTTTTTTTTTTAATTTTTTTTGGACCGCGCGGGCCGGGCGACCTCCCCCTGCGCGCGCAGCCTGGGCCTCTGCCCGCCCCACCCACGCCCAAGCCCCCCATGGAGTCATTCTGTCTGGTACAGTCACAGCCTTTGTTGTTGTTGTTGCTGTTCTGTTGCTCAGTTGTGTCGGACTCTTTGCCACCCCATGGACTGCAGCACACCAGGCTTCCCTGTCCTTCACTATTTCCTGGAGTTTGCTCAAACTCATGTCCATTGAGTCAGTGATGTCATCCAACCATCTCATCCTCTGTCACCCCTTCTCCTGCCTTCAATCTTTCCCACCATCAGGGGCACAGCCTTACCACTCACTAACAATCTGGGCAAGTTATCAAACCTCTCTCTTCCTGCGTTTCCTCATTTGAGAACAGTGATAATATCTACCTTATGGAGTTTTTGTAAGGACTTATTAATATTAGGCATGTAAAGCACTTCACATAGTGCCTGGCACAGAATACCCTGGTATATGTTACTTGTTATTTTTTACTATAATTGCTAAATATAATATGGATTTTGACAGTCTGTTCCCTTTTGAAAATATGGTAAGATTACTTGCCAGTGTTTGCCATCGTATCTTTATCTGAGGAAATAATGTTTCATAAATATTTCAAAAATACATACCAATCTTCACAAAAAAACACATTTATATGTCCTGGACTTTTTTCATAGAGTTACATCATCAGAGCGAAGCTTTTGGTATTGAACAAGTTCTTAGCTTTATACTAAAAGAATGTGACTTTTTTGTATTTTTAAAATTAGATCTTTATCTATGAAGTTTTTAAGCAAAGGACCATAAAAAAGTGTACTGATATTTTATTTCAGAAACTATGAGGAAAAATGACAGAACGTTACTTAACCTTCTATATGTTTACATTTTAATGAGAAAAAAATCCACGCTGCATGTGGGTAGTTTTCAAAGCAACTACAAAATACTTTCCTTCACAATGGCCTTGTAAGGTATAATAAAGCTTTTACCAATCATGTAGCATTGATTGAATTGCAACCAACCCCACCCATTAATGCTGTCAACAACGTTTGTTCCATCTCCCAAGGAACTGAGAAGGAACTCGTGGTGGTTGAGGAGCTAAGAGCAAGATGGCTCGCAGCTGCTGCTAACTGCCTGTGCTCTTCAGTTCTAGCCAAAACAACCACACCTCCCCGCTAATTTCCTGTGTTTTAAAGTAATAGAGTCTCTGATATTACCACCCCAGTGTAAGGAGATCAAATCAAAGGCTTGACGCAGACACCAAGCCTCTCACAGAAACGTAATTATCCACTCTAGTGAGCGCTGATGAAAATACCTCACTCTGGGGGCACAGCTCACCCTTCTTCACGTCTCTAAGCTGAATCAGGTTGCCAGTCTCTTTTCAGCACAGTTTAAAGCATTATTAAGAATAGAGGGGATTACATGAAGGGATGTTCTCAACAAAACTTCCAGATTTATTTCTCTTTTCCTTGCTCCTGGGTTTACTTTTCTTGAATGACACTGGCATGTTTAAAGTAAGTCACAATGTCAGATAAGAAAGACAGTCTGCCAACAGAGTGAATCACAGCCCTCTTCTCACCACCATCCTCCTGTCTCCACTAAGAAGAAGATTCAGTGACACTGGGCCCACATGGCAACTACTGGACCAAGGCTGCTGCACTCTCAGATGAGGTATTAAGTCTTCCCCAGGTCCCTTCTCCAGCACAGCCCCTTTCTTTGTTTAATCAAGCTGGTACCTTTGGACATTTGAGTCTGGGACTCCATGGAATAGATCGGTGTGAGTTAGGGACCCTGGTCTGGAGAGTGAGCTGGGGACACCTAATCTACAGGGTGAGTTAGGGATTTGAGGTCTAGAGTGTGAGTTAAGGGCCTCTGATCTAGAATTCTACAGACGGACCCAGGCTGGGCTTTTGAAATAAGTCCAGATCTCTACAATGAACTTCTTCCTGGAGATTTTTTTTTTAAACCAACAATGACTTGTCTCTGAGAACAGCTTCCATTCAAAACCGTCTTTTCTGAGCTGGGCCACCAACAGAGAGACACGTCTCTGATGTCTCTGTGTTTATTTTGTACCAGGCCCTGGGCTCATGTTTTATAGTTACTATCAAAGCAACTCTATGAAGTTAATTTGTCCCCATCTCAGAGAAGCAAAGTAACTGATTCCAGATCTAGTACATGGCATAATTTGAGCCCGGGTGATTTGCTTCCCGATCCTAACGCTAACAGTGAGAATAGTGTGCTGCCCCTCTTTCCTCGGGAAAGGACTTTATTTAACAAAGCAGCCAACAGTTGTATAGCACATGCTAGCTACATGCCAGATGCTTTCTAGGAACACATATAAACTTATAAATATAAATTTATTCAATCCTAACAACCCTATAGAGACTGTTATTATTCTCACCTTGCAGATGAGGAAACTGAGGCACATGGGTGCGAAGTACCTTGCCGGCCCTCAGCAGTGAAAGTGAAAGTGCAGAGTCCTAACCACTGGGCCACAACGGAATTCCCCATAGAATCTATTTTCTAAACTGCTGCTCCGTGAGCATCCTGGAGCTCTGTTCACTGAATATGTTAATGTTACAACCAATTTTTCATACAGCTGGTCCTTTAATAAGTATATTTTAAGCATTTACAGTAATTGTCATGTCTATGCTGAGTGCAATTTATCAAAAGACACACAGACCTCCAAATAGAAGAACATGCACATTTGAGACAGTTGAATAATTAATGTAAAGCACTGGGCCCAAAGTGATATGATCCTTACAAAAACTTATGCTAAGATATGCTTATAAGTATTGATGTACAACTTTTCTTTACCCCCTTTGTGGCTTTCTTGGACTTCTTAGTTTGTAATTCCTCCCAAAACTTCTGTCTGTTTGTATGTTTGTGTTTTGTGCATTAACATTATTTTGCATTGAACTCAAGACAATAACCTTACTTCACTGAGAGTAGAAGAGGATGTAGATTAGACAAGAAAAACTGGATTTGTTCCATTGTCACAAAATTTCTCTGACATCACCAGAGAACAGGGTGTTCCTCAGAAATACATTCTCTAACTGAACGGAAATCTCTTTGAGCACCAGTGTCATTTTGTTATAGCCATCTTCTCCATGATTGCATTTAATGTGCTACAAAAGTCTGCCTTTGAAAACAGTGTTCTGAAACAATAGAATGGAGGGAATGACTTCATTATCAAGTGGACCAGTGAAGTGTAGAAGGTATTTTAAGTGACCTCAGACTGTAAAGTTTTTATAGTTCTTTTATCTAGTTTCATAATTCATTTTATTCCCTCTGATGTCCTCTGCCCCCTTGCAGGCCATCACTCTTTCCTTGCTGCTGATGCTAAGTCACTTCAGTCATGTCCGACTCTGTGCGACCCCATAGACGGCAGCCCACCAGGCCCCGCCGTCCCTGGGATTCTCCAGGCAAGAACACTGGAGTGGGTTGCCATTTCCTCCTCCAATGCATGAAAGTGAAAAGTGAAAGTGAAGTCGCTCAGTCGTGTCCGACTCTTAGCGACCCCATGGACTGCAGCCTAGCAGGCTCCTCCGTCCATGGGATTTTCCAGGCAAGAGTACTGGAGTGGGGTGCCATTGCCTTCTCCCTTTCCTTGCTACTTCTGTCCAAGTAGGGGCTCCAAGCCTCTACCAAAAGACTTAGCACTAAACATAAGATGCCTTTAAGTTGTACACACAGACAGAATTAACTAACATTGAATCTCATAACCAGAAAGCTGTGCTCTTTTCAGTTCTTTTTAAGCCATCTAATCAGTTTAGAGTTGGATGGCTAATTCTCCCTTTCGACAAAGATAGACTAGGGCTGTGTGGCTCAGCCTTTGGCAGATAACAGTCTCCCGCTAGATTCTGACAAGTGTTTTCTTTTTGTTGCATTTATTCATATGTAACTTTCTACTCATGGTAAGTGATTCTGGTTTTATGCCAGTAAAGAATTCTCAGTCAAACAGCAGAGCCAGATATATAAACAAGTAACTATAATGTAGCTTGGTAAGGGAGCTAGTAGGATGCACAGCACAGAGGAAGGCGTGATTAACTCAGCTTGGGGAGCAGGAAAGGAAATGAAGGTCTGTAGGCATGAAATAGTGTGCCTGGCTCAGGAACACCAGTAAATCAGGCCTGCCAAAGCAAGACGTACAAAAAAAAGACCGACAAGACTGAAGGCTGAGTAAGTAGATAGAGGCCAGACTCTGAAGATTCTTCTGAATTATGCTAAATATTTCCATTTTCTACAAATAAGCAATGAGATCTATTAAAAGATTGAAATTTTCTTTAGAACTATATAGGATTAGTATAGACGTCTAAAAATAAGTTTAGGCTACATTTCATTCCTTAGTCTTAACAGTTTATTCTCTTTTATAGTTTCTTATTTCCTTTGTTTGGAAATCAGCGTTGGTAGTTAAATACTAAAAAAGTAAAACCAAATGAATCACAGAGTGATTGCCACACAAGCAGGCAGAACTGGGTCATTTTGCAATGAAATCCAGCTGTTTCTTCCAAGCCCAGGATCACTCTCTTTGTTTTTATTCCTATTCATAATGATGAAAATATATTGTATATAGATTAGTTTAAATCCAAAAAAGGATGAACATTTGAGTAAATGGATTCATCATGGTTTATATAACTTTTCTTGGAGTGCTTTATTTTCATTTGAAAAGTTGGCATGAACCCACATGAACCCAAGTGGTGTGTTTCTGTTCCATCACGTGGATCTGAATGTAAGAGCCAGTGGGGATTTCCTCTGACCCTTCTTCCTTGTCTGCTTCTTAACCTACTTCCTGTGTTTGGGCAGCTGGCAGCAGCTCTTTGCTGGACAGCACTGACCACACTAACAGAATGCCAACAACCAGTGCTACCCATACCTGGAGTTAATTTCATATGTCTTGTTACTCAAGAGATAACCAAATTACAGCTCTATTTATAGCTATTAATTCTTGGTGGTTTTCCAGAAAGTTAGAAATAATATTACAGAAAATGAAGTTGTTTTTAAAATTAATACTGAAAAAATATTCATTTCCCATATAACACACCCTTTTCCTTTTACTGAAAACTATACAGATTCTACTTTTCTATAGTTTCTACAGATTTGTCCTACTTCAAAGGGATGGTTCAACTGCATACCAAATTTTGCATTTAAATTTCCTTTATATTTAGAATTTTTGCTTATTAAAAAGAATTTCTGGGTACCTTTACTTTTTCAGTTTCTTTACTCAAATATTTATTAAGTGCCATAAGAAATCATATTTTTAGTTTCCCAGAGAAACTTAAAACATGATGTTTTTGAAGTGTAATTGGAAATAAGAAAGCACTTAACAATTCTTGCTTAACAAATATCATTTCTTCATTTTTAGTCTTTAGATTTGTATGAATATCACTCTTAAGAAATTTTACATCTCATCTTGTCCAGAATCATAAAAACAATTGGCTTCTAAACCTAATACTGTTTCTCCTATATATGTCTTCTATATCTATTAATGGATATATAGTCACTCAAATGAAATCCTAAAATATAAAACTGCCTTAATAGAAATTGAAACATACATATATATATACAAGGTATTATATTTCCACTTTAAGACATATTGGTAATACTATATATCTGCCAGCTTTTAAGATTACTTTTGCTTTTTTTTCTGGAATTAACTTAGAAAATATGTAATCCCTGTTAGTGTAACTTTATTTGAGATTAAGTCATATGCATGAGTGTGTTTTCTATTCATTAGTGTCATCACACATAGATAGAAATAATGTATAGTTCAACTTTATGAATGTGCAAATGTCTCTGTATTTGATATTTCAGCTTCACCAAACCCAGAAGTCATCAAGATAAATTCCATTCTTGATATAGTAACAAAAGTGGAAGACTACTATCTTAAAGGATATATTGTTGGAGCTATTCATCCTGTTATACAACCTGTGGGGCAGCAAAAACACTTGCCTGCAAGTTACCTATACAGGGTGGTGCTATCGCGCTTGAAATTAAGGTAAGGCTGGTGCTCAAGAAAACTGTCATATTGAGAAGCTGTTAAGAGAGAAAGTTTTCTTTGGCTAAAAGAAAAGAAAGTTTGAACCCAGTGATGGAGAATAAAGGATAATTAGGGGTTTTGGCTTAAAGGCAGATTTTCCAACAAGTTGAACTTGGATTGGGAGAAGAAAATGTCAATCTCCTTCCTTAAAACTTCTCAGGATTGAGCCCCTTGCCGACAAAAATAGGTCCTTGGTAAGGATGTCAGTGAACAGAAGAAAAGAAAAATATACTCAAGAAGAGCGAGAACACTCCTGTAGCAACTTCACCAGATGAGGGAGTAACAGTTAGCTGCCTCCAATCACTGAGCTGAAAGAGCTGACTGAACAAGTCCTCTTTCACTGAGCATTTTTTCTGAAGTGTCCGATGTAGTTTTACTAACAGTAGCCACAGAAACTAACTTCCAAAACTTCTACAGCAAAAAGTCCTACATGCTGAGTTCTTATAAACTGGATAGATCTCTTACCAGCTTTTTCCAAAAACTAGGAGATAAAAGTCATCCTTTTTAGATTTTTTTTTTAGCTTTTTAAATTTTAATGGCTGCTTTTCCAGACAATACAAATGTTTTTCCTAACCTAGCTTGTACATTTGATAGTATTCAGAATACTGTTGTTCCTTACAGGTGGAAAAGTAAAAATAACCAAACCAATGTCTTTGATACACATATTAAATATTTGTTACACAACTCTTCAACTGTATCAAAATCATTTCAAAGACCAAGGTAGAAATTGTGTTTTCTCTTTACAGTGATGGACTAATAATCACTTTAACTGTGAAAGGACTAAGCAGAGAAGGGAAAATGAAATAAGGGAAAGAGAGAAGAAAACAGAAAGATTGGGGGAAAAGAAAAGGCTTTAAAAAAAAATTCCCAATGTGCTTTTAGGAACCCTGTCTGCTACTGAATAACTAACTGCCCACTTGGACATTCTGAGAGGACATGTACACAACCAGCTTTATCCATGACAGGGTGCCACATCAGGTCTTTACTAGTTCAAGCATTACTAGGTAAATAGGTCACTTACCACACAGTAGCAACACTTTATGTCCTAACTACAAATCTTATAAACCATGGATAAGTTATTTTTCTCTTTTTGCTCTACTTCAAATAGATTTAGCAGTGCCCTGCCATGGCTAAGAATAATCAAGGGGGGAAGGTGAGAAAAGAAGAAAAAGGAAAAAGATAGGACAATACTTATCTGTACTTAAGAAGGATCACTTTTGCACAATAATGAGGTATAGCTGTGATCTAAAATAATTTCTCATAACTTATCAAAACAATGGACGTGTAGCTTTTCTTTCATGTTAAATTAGAAATTAAATTCTTAGAGATTTTAACCAAGGTAATCTAAATAAAAATTATTATGTTTTTTTCTGATAATTTTACATAAGAAGACAACCATTAAAGTTGAAATAACAAAGAAAAAGGGATACCTTGACCTTATTTGTGAGTAGCTCACTCATTTTCACATGAGCTTATTAGTTAAAAATTAACAATTGGCTTCCAACCATAAACATATTCTCTGTTACAGCACGAAGCATTCGACAGCACCCAGTGGACAAAGACGCCCAAGGCTTGTGATTGAGGAATGTCCTTTAACTTATGAGACACAAACAAATGACGTAACAAAAGAACTGATAGAAAAGGTACTAAAATACATGTTTTTACATGGGATATTGAGAAATATTTCATATTTCTTCATCAGTTTCCTTTCCTACTTTAAAAAGAACAGGGAAATGATAGGTGACTTAGTCTACTAGGCTTTAAAACAAAGCATATTACCAAATTGTAGAATTAAAAACAGAAATAGAGGCCAGTGAAACAGAAAAGAAATGCCAGAAATAAATTAATACATATATAAGAGGTTTCATAACAAACCTGATAAATAAAATGGAGAAATAACCATTACTTAGTGAATGGTGCTGGAAAAATGGGCAATCAATCGGTAGAAAATAGACTCCACACATTTCACATAAAATAAAGAGTTAAGTTTTTCAAGTTTAAAAAATCCAAAAGAAAATGAAAGACTGGACATATTTAATTATAACAGTAGTTGAGGAACTTGAGTTTGAATATATAAATATAATTATATACTAGGAAAAAAAGAATCCGGAGAAATGGTCAAGAAATGTGTCTTACGGAAGCTTCATTTTCAGAGTATATAGGAAATGAACACAAAAGCATGAAAGTACATTCAGTCTTGAATGGACCGACAATCCACAGAAAGTACAAAGGAAACACAAATAATGAAGAAACATTTGGCAAAGGGTTCAACCTAACTAATAAATTTTAATGTAAGTAAAAACTGAGAAGTAATACCTCACCAGTATGAACTGAGAAATTAAATTGAAAATATTAAATTCAGTGCTGTAAAGACCTTTAAGAAAAAATTCAAATATAGTCATATATAATGCAGTTAGCACTGGAATAAATTAGTACAGTGAATATCAATTTGGTTATAAAAATCATAAATCTTATTTTATTTTCCTTTTTAGGAATCTATTCCAGGAAATTGACTGAAAAGGGAAAAGTCATGTTTATGCAAAGATACCTTAAACAGGGGCCAAATTCTCAACAACTGGAAAACTGAGAAGGAGGCAATGGTCTAACAATAAGATAGAATACTTTATGGGCATTGAACATGACAAGTACATTGGCTGTTGAGAGAAAAAAATCTATTCGATAGAACTTCATAAACCTTAAATGAAAAATTAAACACTATATATATATTGATTGAAAAATTGTACATTCATAAGTATTTGAAGTTGACAGGATTTGATGGCTAAAGTTTGGATTTTTTTAACTTTAGTTGGATTGACATATGTGTAAGGTTTAGCTTTATTTAAATGAATACAGCCAAAAACCTAAGGCATTTCCTGTCAAATAAGAAACTGTGAAATTTGTTCACTGTTACTATTGTGTTGTTCCCAAGCTTTAAATGACCGTGTAAGACTATCTGTGGCTTGTGTTTTGCCAGTTATAGCAGCTAAGTATTTCCCATTTAGATATAAAGTCACCATTCATTAAGGTTTTTTAGGAACAGTTTTCAAAACTAGATTTTTATAAACAAGGTACTCATACACTATTTACTGCTACTATTCTGGGAAATATTTTTTATGGGAATAAATTCACTCCAGAAACAAAAATGAAACTGCTAATTTAGTCTTAATAGATCGTCATGAGAGCCCTTGTTTTGCATTTGACTTCCTGAACACAGTTAAAGATCTATTTAAACAGGAAAGTACTATTATTTCAGCAATTAGAGTAATGGGATTATTTTATGAAGAGAACAGCTTCAGGAAACATAGCATGTGAAATGTTTGAACATTGCCCCGTGTATGAACAAGAGCAATAGATAAGTGCCAAATACTATTTTTGAACAAATGCTTTATATAAAGAGTTGATTATTGAACAGCTAGATTTTAGGTTATTTTAATATTATGTCAATGTTTGCTCTTTTTTAAATTTAGATTTACAAATGTTTTCCCTAGGATTTCTAAATAAAAAACATTAAAAACATCACTCTTCTAAATTAAAAATGGAAAAGACAGTACTATTCCATAAGATAGCCAAACTTTTCCAGACAAAACTTTTTAGTAGTAGAGAAAGACTTCTGTACTTTTTCACCCAAATCAACAAATAAAACCTAGAAAAAGCACTTTGACCTGGCTCCTTACCACATCTCCTCTCCTCTCCCAGGAGTCCTGATATAAAGGACAATTTATGGTTATTTTGGAGGTTTCTTGCAATGCTACAGTCATAATGTGTTAATTTATAGGAGTAAATGATACTGTGTCAGCAGTGTTTGTCCTAGCTCCAAATAGCCATAGTTTCTGCCTGGCTCAGAATTCCCTCCTCTTCGGCCAGAGCTAAGTTACAGTCGGCCCCTTTAAGTGGATATTGCAGCCTGATTTCACCCTGCTTCTTCTTCTTTTTTAAAAAAATATTTACTTATTCAGCTGCACGGGTCTTAGTTGGGCTTCCCCAGTGGCTCAGCTGTAAAGAATCTGCCTGCAATGTAAGAGCCGTAGGAGACACAGGCTCGATATCTGGGTCTGGAAGATCCCCTGGAGGAGGGCATAGCGACCCACTGCAGTAGTCTTGCCTGGAGAATCCCATGGACAGAGGACCCTGGTAGGCTACAGTCCATAGGGATGCAAATAGTTTGTCACAATTGAAGTGACTTGGAACACACACATGGTCTTAACTGTGGCATGCAGAATCTTTAGCTGTAACATGCAAACTCTTAGTTGGACATGTGGGATCTAGTTCCCTGAGCAGGGATTGAACTTGGGCACCCTGCACTGGGAACACGGAGTCTTAGCCACTGGACCACCAGGGAATTCCCTCACCACTCTTCTTACTGGCCTTTTTCATTCCCTTTCATTTCTGACTATAGATGTTTGCACTTGCAATCCGCATCATAACTCTTTCTTCCCCTTCCAAGTAAATTTAAAACACTTTAAACATTTAAAGTAGTGACAATATAAAAGATGTTTCTATTTCTTCATTTTAACATATTTAACGAATACTTATAGAGCACATATAGGTACAAAACATTGCAACACAAAAATGAGTAAGATAGTGCCTACCCTCAAAAGAAGTGTGTTTAACACAGGAGAAAGACATGACACAAAAAGAACAAAGAAATGATGCAAAAGCAGAGAAAGAAAAGTGCCAAGTGTGAAAATAATCACTCTTAAGCTCTCAAATGATTTCACTGGCATTGTCATGTGTTTCTGAACCCTACTCAGTAACTGACAAGATTGAATCTAATTATGTGTATTTGGCCCAGAAAGGAGACAATAGCTTCAAGATATGAGCAGATCAGAGTGGGAGTATGAATTTGGCTTATGTATATGCATACACATTTGTCAAGAGTAAGTCTTTTAACATTTTTCTTTTACCTACATCAAGCAAACAAGACTGCATGTTTTCTGCTTTTAAATTAATGTCTCTTCTTTATTAATTAAGATGTATTTGGTAATGTTATTTTTGAGCATTTCTTAGAATAGTTTTATATTTTACTTCAACTGGAGAAACCATTGTTAACAGGGCTGCAAAATTCATGCTATAGAATTATTAGTTGTTCCCAAATAATAACCTTTTGGAGAAAATACAATTCTTGTTTTCATAATTTCTAAAGTGTATTAGTTCTGTTTGAAGAAGTCAGAATAATAGTGTGACTCTGTCTTAGGCCTGGTCCTGTATTAGAGGTCATTAGTTTGTTTATGAATAGGCCTTTAGTTACTGGTCGATTTACTCCTTTTCTAATGGATTTCCTTAATAAGCCTAAAGATTAATTGATAAAGTAATCAATGTAAATGAAGTTTACATTTTGTTCTAACATCTCTTTTTAAACCTCAGGTTAACGTAGCTGCTAAAAGAGGAATGAGATTTGTTGGATTCATATCACAGCATTACCCACCACTTAAATTCTGCAATGGAACCAACCTCGATGGAGACATTGAATCAACACTGCATGTGAGACGTAGTCCAGAGGAAAACTGTAAAAACTGGAATGAAGGAACATTAAGTGGGCAATCGTCTGAAAGTGGAATCGAGGAAGAACTGCATCGTGAAAGTGGACAGTGTCAAATGGAACGAGATGGCAGCCCCAGTTTCTCTAAATCAAGAAAAGGAGAAGGTAATAATAGACAAGAAGAGTAGAAATAGGATCTATATTCTTTTAAATTTAGCAAAAATATGTTTTGAAGGGTTTTTAACAAATACGAGACAAATTATATCTCTAAAGATTAATGAATAAACTTGTATAAACTTGTCTTGATTTTTTTAAATTATTACAGATGGGTGTAAGGTAGGGCAGTTTTCCATACAGTTATCCCTGGCATGGTCATACACCATCCACGTAACGAAACTTTGTGTTAAAAATTGGCTTCTGTTTAGTCATGAACCAACACCTCTGTAAAATGAAGGCTGTGCATGTGTACCAAAAAAGTGATTCTGTAAAGAAAGCTGTTCTGATTTATGTTTTTCCCTAAAAACAGTCTGTGAGAATTTTAGTTTTGGCCTTTCCCATTTCATGGATGGTTTTCACCTTTGAAGTTAATTGGCTTCCTTTAATCACCAACTGGAATATGAGAATGCACATCATGATGAAACAATTAATATAACAATAGTGCCTGCATCCTTAAATAACTTTAAGCAATAGTTTTATTCTTCTTTGCAGCTAGCAAGTCTTCCCAAGAAACTGAGAGTATTTTGGACTGTTTTAAGTTTTCTGATACATTTATGGACATGATTTAAAAAGCACTAATAGAGAAAATCAAAGACTGTGTAAACCTTAGAATTAGGAGTTTACAGTCAGACTGCCTCAGTGTCTTTATAGAAAGGTGTTGCTGTGATAAATAGAAATGAGATGTCTACAAAGTGCTTATTCTGCCTGGCACAGAATAGACTCTGTATTAAGTTAGCTGTTATTAACTGATCCTTTGATCAGTCTTGGTTGGTGCTGAGGCCACATGCACTGGTGGTATCAGCTTTCTGGGTTGTGGTGAGATTGCTCAATATTTGTGCATGGCAGACATTCATTGGACCACAGTCAGCATGGCCTCCTTAAGAAAGAACCAAGAGCATTTCCCAGCTCATCATCTTACCACCTCACCACCACCAACACCATTCCATTTTTATTTAACCAGTTCTTTAGCTAACTACCACCCTGATTTTCCTGTAGTGTGAAAAATTTAGGAATGTAAGAGTGAACAAGTGTTGGAATTATGGTCATTATTATATTCTATTCTATATTCTGTTATATGGTCAACTATTATATTCTATCCACATGTATGCTGCATGCTAAGTCCAACTCTTTGCAACCCTATGGACTATAACCCACCAGGCTTCTATGTCCATGGGACTCTCCAGGCAAGAATAATGGAGTGGGTTGCCATCCCCTCCTTCAGGGGATCTTCCTGACCCAGGGATTGAACCCAAGTCTCTTGCATCGCCTGTGTTGGCAGGAGGGTTCTTTACCACTAGCGCCACCTGGTATCCATGCTATACTATGCTATGCTATGCTAAGTCACTTCAGTCGTGTCCGACTGTGTGTGACCCCATAGACAGTAGCCCACCAGGCCCATGGCTACTTTTAAACTCATGCTCATTCCCATCCTGACTTTGATTAGATCAAATGTCTATTCCTAATCTTTTAAATTCCAAATCAAATATGCTACTTAATTATCAGTCTTTAGATTCTGCCTTCTATTTAGATTATTTTAAAACCCTGATAACTTTTCTATGCCAGGGGTTGGTTCTTAACTTTTGGTGCAGGGGGTTGGGAGCAGACGCATAATAAAGACCTCTTGGAGAGTCTGGTGAAATCCATGGAAACTCACCAAGAAAAACACAGATAACACACATATCGCTAATACTGTCTGGGATGAAAATGACGTCAGACTTCCTAATGCACAACCAATGATGTGGGTCCATCACATTTGCTAACTTAAAGTAGTATGCATTCTAGAGTCACTTTCACATATGTATCCAAGGAATGAGTAATGTTTGTAATAACAGAAATTCAATAATAATATCTATTTCCATCAATAGGAGAAAAGTAAACTTGAATGCTATGTAACAGTTAAACTAAATGAACAAGACCTACATGTATTAATTATACTTCTAAAGCATAATATTGAACAAGAAAATTAACTTATGGATTGATACACACAACACCCCATTTTTAAAAAATTTTAAATTGCAAAACATCATTTATATGTATAGACATGTATTTTAAAGAACAGAAGTACTTGCATGAGAATGATTAACACCAAATTCATTACAGTAGCTATTTCTGGAGAATAGGATTAGGAGAGATACATCGTGAGCCTTATCTACATACATCTCTCATTTCCTTGAAAAAGCTCTGACGCAAACATGGCCCAAAGTTAACATTTGATAAAACTTGCATGGTAGGTAATTTATTATTCTCTGTGCCTATATGCTTGAAATAGCTCAGGATTAATTAAATTTTTAAAACACAATTTTAGTAATACTTTCCCTTTTTTCTTCCTTCTGAATACCTATCCTCAGATAACAAGTTGTATACAGTCTTCAATGTTTTTGATGATGAATCAACCTGCTGGAACTATCAGGAAGGCATCCTGTCAATGAAAGTAACAAGAAAAGGCTCTGTCATTAGTACACTTGATGCTGATTGGCTGGAGTTAACTACATTTTATTATAAACAAGGCTTGTCTTTAATTGATTCTTTTGTATGCTGGGAAACATCTAAAGGTAAGTTTTATATTATGATATGTTGATACCTAAAAAATTTGACCTGTGTCAGAGTTGGTGGAAATGTTTTTGCCTCTCAAGTTCAATGGCTAAAAGGACAGATATTACTACTAAGAAAAAAGATTCTAATTATTGCACAGTATAGTTCAGTTTAGTCACCCAGTTGTGTCTGACTCTGCAACCCCATGAACTACAACACACCAGGCCTCCCTGTCCATCACCAACTCCCGGAGTTTACCCACTCTCATGTCCATTGAATCGGTGATGCTATCCAACCATCTCATCCTCTGTCATCCCCTTCTGCTGTCAATCTTTCTCAGCATCAGGGTCTTTTTAAATGAGTCAGCTCTTCACATCGGGTGGCCAAAGTATTGGAGTTTCAGCTTCAACATCAGTCCTTCGAATGAATACCCAGGACTGATCTCCTTTAGGATGGACTGGTTGGATCTCCTTGCAGTCCAAGGGACTCTCAAGAGTCTTCTTCAACACCACGCTTCAAAAGCATCAATTCTTCAGCACTCAGCTTTCTTTATAGTCCAACTCTCACATCCATACATGACCATTGGAAAAACCATAGCTTTGATTAGATGGACCTTTGTTGAGAAAGTAATGTCTCTGCTTTTTAATATGCTGTCTAGGCTGGTCATAACTTTCCTTCCAAGGAGTAAGCATCTTTTAATTTCATGGCTGCAGTCACCATCTGCAGTGATTTTGGAGCCCAGAAAAATAAAGTCAGCCACTGTTTCCACTGTTTCCCCATCTATTTGCCATGAAGGACAGGACTGGATGCCATGATCTTAGTTTTCTGAATGTTGAGCTTTAAGCCAACTTTTTCACTTTCCTCTTTCATTTTCATCAAGAGGCTCTTTAGTTCTTCTTCACTTTCTGCCATAAGGGTGGTGCCATCTGCATATCTAAGGTTATTGATATTTCTCCCGGCAATCTTGATTCCAGCTTGTGTTTCTTCCAGCCCAGCATTTCTCATGATGTACTCTGCATATAAGTTAAATAAGCAAGGTGACAATATACAGCCTTGACGTACTCCTTTTCCTATTTGCAACCAGTCTGTTGTTCCATGTCCAGTTTGAATTGTTGCTTCTTAACCTGCGAACAGGTTTCTCAAGAGGAAGGTCAGGTGGTCTGGTATTCCCATCTCTTTCAGAATTTTCCACAGTTTATTGTGATCCACACAGTCAAAGGCTTTGGCATAGTCAATAAAGCAGAAATAGATGTTTTTCTGGAACTCTCTTGCTTTTTCCATGATCCATTAGATGTTGACAATTTGATCTCTGGTTCTTCTGCCTTCTCTAAAAGCAGCTTGAACATCTGGAAGTTCACGGTTCACGTATTGCTAAAGCCTGGCTTGGAGAATTTTGAGCATTACTTTACTAGCGTGTGAGATGAGTGCAATTGTACGGTAGTTTGAGCATTCTTTGGCATTGCCTTTCTTTGGGATTGGAATGAAAACTGACCTTTTCCAGTCCTGTGGCCACTGCTGAGTTTTCCAAATTTGTTGACATACTGAGTGTAGCACTTTCACAGCATCATCTTTTAGGATTTGAAAGAGCTCAACTGGAATTCCATCACCTCCTCTAGCTTTATTCATAAGCTAGATGCTTATGAACCTTTGAT
Source organism: Bos taurus (assembly GCF_002263795.3). Lineage (NCBI taxonomy): Eukaryota > Metazoa > Chordata > Mammalia > Artiodactyla > Bovidae > Bos > Bos taurus. Next base: position 86,153,049 of record NC_037329.1, on the reverse strand, counting down.
GCTTCCTAAGGCCCACTTGACTTCACATTCCAGGATGTCTGGCTGTAGGTGAGTAATCACATCATTGTGATTATCTGGGTCATGAAGATCTTTTTTGTACAGTTCTTCTGTGTGTTCTTGCCACCTCTTCTTAATATCTTCTGCTTCTGTTGGGTCCATATCATTTCTGTCCTTTATCGAGTCCATCTTTGCATGAAATGTTACCTTGGTATCTCTAGTTTTCTTGAAGAGATCTCTAGTTGTTCCCATTCTGTTGTTTTCCTCTATTTCTTTGCATTGATCTCTGAGGAAGGCTTTCTTATCTCTCCTTGCTATTCTTTGGAACTCTGCATTCAAATGGGTATATATCTTTCCTTTTCTCCTTTGCTTTTCACTTCTCTTCTTTTCACAGCTATTTGTAAGGCCTCCCCAGACAGCCATTTTGCTTTTTTGCATTTTTTTTCTTGGGGATGATCTTGATCCCTGTCTCCTGTACAATGTCATGAATCTCCATCCATAGTTCATCAGGCACTCTATCTATCAGATCTAGTCCCTTCAGTCTATTTCTCACTTCCACTGTATAATCATAAGTGATTTGATTTAGGTCATACCTGAATGGTCTAGTGGTTTGCCCCACATTCTTCAATTTAAGTCTGAATTTGGCAATTGCACATGCAACTTTAATGTAAAATCTTAACAATCCTGTGTGGTACTATTGTAATGTTTGCTGTTGGGTTGTAACGATAAGAAATAGACAAACCTCGGTGTGATCAACTAGTAGAATTTTCCGAGTAAGATGTACTACAGCAGCCCAATCAGGAGGCATATGATGGCATTTAACAACTACTATCCAAATTTATTACACTAGCCCAGTTTCGGATGGGAGAAGGCAATGGCAACCCACTCCAGTACTCTTGCCTGGAAAATATCATGGACAGAGGAGCCTGAAAGGCTGCAGTCCATGGGGTCGCTAAGAGTCAGACACAACTGAGCGTCTTCACTTTTACTTTTTACTTTCATGCATTGGAGAAGGACATGGCAACCCACTCCCGCATTCTTGCCTGGAGAATCCCAGGGACAGGGGAGCCTGGTACGTTGCCATCTATGGGGTCGCACAGAGTTGGACATGACTGAAGCGATTTAGCAGCAGCAGCAGCAGCCCAGTTTTGAATACTACCTACCATGTCCTCCTCTCTAAACCCGACTCCTCCTAAAATTTGTATAGAAAAATAAACTTTGGTTCAGAAAATGATCTGTATTTATTTATGCCTTTCCCTTATCTTTCATCTCTATCTAATCTTCTTTTAGTTATAATGGATATGTAATTATTTGTCTGTCACAAAAACAAGCAAAACTTTCCAAAAATTATTTCTAAGAAAAGTGTTTTTTGTTGTTTTTTTTTTTCAAAAGAGATTAGTGCTAAAAGAAAAGAAAAAAAAGATAGTAAGGAGACTGGAAAAATGCATTAAGAAGAATGGAGTTTATGCAGATCAGGATAGTTAGGGACCATGATTCACTGAGGTGAGAGAGGGGAATGAAAAAGCAAACCAGATGAGATCTCAATAAACCTCATTATTATTAGATCAGCCTAGTGATGCCTTAACTAATACAACTAAAGATTTTGGTTATTTAAATTTGTCAAGTCGTGTTCCAAATTTAACTAGCAACCAAGAGTAAGGATCTAGTTCATTGGAGCACCCCAAAATACAGCCCCTTGCATAGTGTTTGGCACTTAGCAAGTACTCAATAAAGATTTAATAGTATTTTTGGTTATTGGAAACTTCTTCCAAGTTGATCTTTTATGGAAACAGCCAGATCTGATATAAAGCCTGTGGACTTTAGTATTTAAACAGTTTAAATTCTGTGTCTTCTACTTAGAGCTGTGTGACCTGGGGAAGTTAGTTGAGCTCACTGAGCCTCAGTTTCCTAAAAGGGGTGTAAAAACATTTCTACTAACTGTTGTGAGAATTTGGTAAGATACACTATGTACAAAGTGACTCCCACAGTGCCTCACCCACTGTCAGCGTTCATTTTCTGGGATTGGCCTTCTCTCCTGACACTTACAAGATGTTCTTACAATACTTTTAGTATGAATCAGCTATTTGGAGGTCAGTTTATGCTTCACATGTTTCTCTCTCTGTGTCTATGTCTTGCTCTTTCCTCCAAAGAGTCTAAGTTAAAGCCATTCAAAACAGGGGCTGGGGTGTGTGGAATTCCCTGGCAGTCCAATGGTTAAGACTCCACGCTTTCACTATCAAGGCCTGGGTTCCATTCCTGGTCAGGGAACTAGGATATCCTGCAAGCTGCGTGATGTGGCCAAAAAAAACTTTAAAGAGCCATTCCAAATTTTGGATTATGACTAATTGCTTAAGGAAAGACAAAGAAATCCTCCTTTCACAATGTCTTTCAGGCATCCCTGCCTTGAGCCTTGCCTGGTGGAAATAAAATTAGCCACAGCAGTTGCCAGCCAGAGGCTCTTTAGGGCTTTTGTTCTTAAAGCCTCAGAAGCTATTTAGAGAGCCCCAGGGAGAGTCTCTCCCTGTCAGCAGCTCCGGAATGTCTCATTAGGCGTGTTGCATTGCAGGCCATGCCAAGCCCTAATGAGCCATGGTCTGTAAGGTCTGGTGACTGGGTGTGTCACTCAGGACTTTCCTGGGAGTACACAGGGAAGCTGTGAAGGGGAAATTGTGACCTGTGCCTGTGTCACCATGAGAAGCAAGTCAGAGGCTGAAGGGGCCACTTTGTCCTAGAACATCTGATGCCTGACATCCAAAACACGTAGGGGACAATGCATATTTTGTTTTGTCTTGCTCCCATCCTCTTCCAAAATACTGTCAGAAGCCAGCCCACACATGAGGAGAAGCACAAAACCAGATATTGCTCAGAAATTTAAATATATTACTCCACAAATCTCATTCTATAAAATTCTCCAGAAACAGAGAGAAGTGGAAAAAAAAAAAATTTAAGTCAGGAAAGTCATGGTGGAAATCTTGTAAGGTCTGTGAAATTCCTCTTCAGTGCCCTTTCCCACTCACTTTCGAAGCCTTTTCTGTTTTGAAAAGTCCCACACACAGGGGCACCCAGGGACCCTCCTGCTGTTCTTATGGCCCGAGGGTCTCACTGCATGACTTTCTCCTGTTCCTGGCCTTCTCCAGCATCTGGCCTTCTCCAAACTGGCCTGCAGCTGGGTTCTCTGCACACTTACAACTCCCAAATGAATCCAGAGGAGCCTACAAGAGGCTTATCCAATTATGCCAATAGAGACAAAGCACTTTATTCTACCAGAACATGTAGAGATCCAGCGGGCAGCTGACATGGATGAGATGGTCAACTCTACCAACTGGTACAGAACACACACACACACACACACACAAACACAACACTTGAGGTTATTACACTTCACTAGCCTACCAATGCCCACCACCCTCAGAGCATAGCCTCTTCCTACCTATGATATACCCACATCTGAAGGCTACACTTTCATTTTTTGTGGATTCTTTTTAGACTTCACTTGATAGTCATTTCAGTCTCTTCACTCCTATAAAAATGCTTGTGTGGAGTTGGAGGTGTATCAGAATGAAAAGTAGGGTAGAGTAATGGCACTGAAACATGTATGTATTCATTTCATATATACATATATGTATGTATGTGCTACTGTGCATAGTTGCTCAATCCTGTCCTGCTCTTTGCGATCCCATGTACTGAGCTCACTAGGCTCCTCTCTCCATGGGGATTCTCCAGGCAAGAATACTGGAGTGGGTTGCCATGCTCTCCTCCAAGGGATCTTCCTGACCCAGGTATTGAACCCAAGTCTCCTTCATTTCAGGCAGACTCTTTACTGCTAAGCCACCAGGGAAACTCCATATGTATATAGATATAGATATAGATATACACACCAGGCCGTAGGCCTGGCACATGGGGTTTATACTGATGAGCAAAATGGACGTCTTCCCTATTCTTAAAAGCTAACCACAGGGCTTCCTTAGCAGTCCAGTGGTTAAGACTTGTGTTTCCATTGAGAGGGCACAGGTTCCGTCCCAGGTCAGGAGAAACTAAGATCTCACGTATTACTCACAGCAAGGCCAGAAAAAAAAAATTGAGAAGCAGTGGATCAGGTCAATTCTTTGTAACTTTTTAATATTATGCACACATGCTCAATCACTTTGCTGCTGCTGCTGCATCGCTTCAGTTGTGTCCGACTCTATGCAACCCCATAGACGGCAGCCCACCAGGCTCCCCCGTCCCTGGGGTTCTCCAGGCAAGAACACTAGAGTGGGTTGCCATTTCCTTCTCCAATGCGTGAAAGTGAAAAGTTAAAGTGAAGTCGCTCAGTTGTGTCTGACTCTTAGTGACCCCATGGACTGCAGCCCACCAGGCTCCTCCGTCCATGGGATTTTCCAGGCAAGATTACTGGAGTGGGGTGCCATTGCCTTCTCCGTCAATCACTTTAGTCGTGTCCAACTCTTTGTTATCCTATGGACTGTTGCCTGCCAGGTTCCTCTGTCCATGGGATTCTCCAGGCAAGAATACTAGAGTGGGTTGCCATTCCCTCCTCCGGGGGACTAAACCTGCGTCTCCTGCACTGTGGGCGGATTCTTTACCCACTGAGCCATCTGAGAAGCCCTCTGCACACATAGAAAATGATAATGTTGTACATCATGCGAAATGCCAGGCTGGATGAAGCACAAGCTTTAATCAAGATTGCTGGGAGAAATATCAATAACATCAGATATGCAGATGACACCACCCTTATGGCAGAAAACGAGGAGGAATGAAAAAGCCTCTTGATGAAGGTGAGAGAGTAGAGTGAAAAAGTTGGCTTAAAACTCAACATTAAAAAAAACTAAGATCATGACATCTGGTCCCATCACTTCATGGCAAATAGATGGGGAAATAATGGAAACAGTGAGAGACTTTATTTCCTTGGGCTCCAAAATCACTATAGATGGTGACTGCAGCCATGAATTTTAAAGACACTTGCTCCTTGGAAGAAAAGCTATGGCAAACCTAAACAGTGCATTAGCAGAGACTTTACTTTGCCAACAAAGGTCCATATAGTCAAAGGTATGGTTTTTCCAGTAGTCATATATGGATGTGAAAGTTGGACCATAAAGAAGGTTAAGCACCGAAGAATTGATGCTTTTGAACTGTGGTGTTGGAGAAGACCCTTGAGAGTCCCTTGGACTGAAAGGAGATCAAACCAGTCAATTTTAAAGGAATTCAATCCTGAATATTCATTGGAAGGACTGATTCTGAAGCTGAAGCTCCAATACTTAGGCCACCTGATGCCAAGAGCCAACTCATTAGAAAAGACCCTGATACTGGGAAAGGTTGAAGGCAGGAGGAGAAGGGGATGACAGAGGACGAGATGGTTGAATGGCAGCACCGACTCAATGGACATGAGTTTGAGCTCCGGGAGATAGTGAAGGACAGGGAAGCCTGGCATGCTCCAGTCCATAGGGTTACAAAGAGTCAGACACGATTGAGCGACTGAACAACAATATTGTAGGACACATAGATAGAAGAAGAAAAGCTGCTCTGGGCAGGAGGGGGCGCCCTGTACCTTAGTTCATCTGAACCCCATTCTAAGCACACCAGTGGGCCAAGGCACAAAGGGTGGGAAGGTCTGAGATACATGCTGTTAAGAGATGAGTCAGTTCAGGACAGTTAAGTAATTGTTCAGAATTGTCACCTTACCCCAATAGCTGGAGTATAACACACCAAGCACCCCAATGGTCACTCCCCATGAGGCCTTCCCTGCCCCCCTCCCCAGCTACCGCTTCTGTCAGGGAGAGTTTCTTAAGAGATAGAAATAGTCCCTCCTGGGAAGTTATCATTCTTCTGTGGCTCTGAGGACCAGAATGGTCCCTAAGAAAGCTTAGCCAGGGGACTTGGGGAGATCTAAAGTGAGAAGGAATGTCTTTTGTTTTTAACTGAAGTTGTAAGATACAAGGAGATCCAACCAGTCCATCCTAAAGGAGATCAATCCTGGGTGTTCACTGGAAGGACTGATGTTGAAGCTGAAACTCCAATACTTTGGCCACCTGATATAAAGAGCTGACTCATTTGAAAAGACCTTGATACTGGGAAAGATTGAGGGCAGGAGGAGAAGGGGACGACAGAGGATGAGATGGTTGGATGACATCACCAACTCAATGGACATGGGTTTGGGTGAACTCCAGGAGTTGGTGATGGACAGGGAGGCCTGGCATGCTGTGGTTCATGGGGTCCCAAAGAGTTGGACACGATTGAGCGACTGAACTGAACTGAATAAGACACATAGAACAAGATGCATTAATCTTATGAGTACAACTGAATAGAAGACAAATGTTCAAGATACAGAACATTTCCTTATATGTCAACTACTATATCTCAATATTGAGGGGTAAAAGGCAAAAAAAAAAAAAGGATACAGAACATTTCCGAAATCCCAGAAGGCCTCCTCATGGCCCTTCCCCATTAATATCCTCCCATGCAGAGAGAAGCATTGTTCTGACTTCCAGCACCATAGATTAATTTTGCTTAGTTTTGAACTTCATGTAGGTTGAACTATACAGTATGTTTTATCTCCTCGCTTTTTTTCTCAACATAGTATCTCTGACAGTTATCCATGTTGTTGCATTCCAGTGAGTCTTTCTTTTTTATTCTTGGTGGTATTGCAGTGTGTGAGTCTACAACATTTTCATTCTTTTAAACCAAGAGAAGTTTAGAAGTACTAAGGAATCTCAATACTGAGAACAAGAAAACAGATACCACAAAACCCATAGTTCTCCAACTATATAATCCTAAAGTAAATAAGAAGAGATTACAATTAACTATATAATTATCAGAGTATATAATTATTCTTAAAGTTCATACCCCCATTCTAAAAAAGGACTTGAGGCAAATATACAATTTTAAAGATGGTCTTGGGATGCTCCAAACTGACGATCAAAAACAGGTTTAATTCTGTGGGTCACTTTGGTATGACAGTAGACAAGTACATTTAAAGGAAGTAGAACATATATTGTAGTTAGAATAGCAATTTCAACAAGTAAATTAAACTTTACTGGGTTTTGGGAACCATGCCGAACAAAGTAAATTCTTCATGTTATTCTGCCTGAACTGTAACTGATATAAAAATAGTAGTAGTGATTTTCTCTTAAAATTTTATAGCTCATTAATAAAAATGAAAACTTAAAATTACATTTGAATTACTTTGGTTTTTTTTGTTTGTTTGTTTTTTGGTTTTTAAACTTAATAGATGTTTTGAAAACTTTGTAGGTTATTATTTGGATAATCGTCCATCAAGGAAACTTTGATGTGCTGTATAAAAACAAAATGTTTAACCAGCACATGATCATGGGAAAATTGTAGGAGACAAAAGAATTTCCATAAAATCAGTTTAGTTTTGGCCAGCTGGTTATTGTCAACTGTTCAAAAAAATGTCAGAGAGGCCCTCCCTCAAAACTTCCTTCCCAGCAGGAATTCTTTTGACAATAACTTCTGTTTAGGATCTTCCTGTTACCATTCTTTTTTTTTTTTAAGCATCATTGAAGCAAAGAATTGTTCTGTATTTATGTTTTTTAAAATAATCTTACCTCACCTTGGTTTTGATATCACACTTGTAATTTCAAAGATTAATATTTTTGATGTTGTTTTTCTTAGTGGTATGATTGACATACATACAACATGAAGAACAGAAACCAGCATTTGATTTCCAGGTGAAGGTGATTTCCAGATGTTTTTAGGCTTAGGAAATCCACTTGCTTCTCACTGTATGATATTATTTTATCTTGTGTTTGTTATTGTAGTCTTCATGTTTACAATTTGATTTTAATTCAGTTAGGTATAAAACTGTCTTAACTTTTGAAAAAAAAAAGAAAGAAATTACCTCAAAGATAAGGGAAATGTCATAGATTCACCTAAAACAAGTATTTATTAATTGATATATTTTTCTTTCAGCTTCCTGTAAGGGTTGTTTATTAACATTTTAGATGACCTGAAAAGACACTGAATATGTGCAACTCTCCTTAATTGTATCTTTTTCCTCACAGGGGATCAATTGTCGAAATCTTTGGAAGGAGTCTTTATCTATGAAGAAGAAGGGTCTGGAGTACCAGGATTCAGCAGGAAAGGAAATGATGCCATCGTAGTAGAACAATGGACAGTTATTGAGGTAAACTGTGTTTTTTTTATAATTTGGCTTTACTTTTATATTGAGTTTTACATTTAGATCTTCATTGCCTAACACGGACAATATTCTTCAAACACATGTTTATTCAGTGTTCAGAATTTCATCACAAATACTTGAACAAACTTCTTGCAAATTTGGGAAAAGGTGATTTGTTTTACTCAATGTTCAGATTTGTTTAAAGATAGCAAAATAATTATAGCAGTAGATTCCCAAACGTTCGACATTCTTATTCTAAACAACATCCTCGGCACTGAGATTCTCTGTACACAATGCCAAGACAACTAGATGAAAGTGAAAACAAATTCAGTCAATTTTGTCTTTGAGCAACCAATGTGACTGACTTTTTCACCTTGTGAATTGACTTTCAAAGGCAAAAATATCCAAAGGTATTCTCTCTCTCAGCAGACCAAATGTATACACACAGCATTGTCCTTCCTAATAAGAGGTGACTTTGCTGTCAGCATTGTGCGCTCTGAATTCAGGTATCACCAAATGGACTGCCGTTGAGGTGTACAGACTGAATTCAGGTATATTTGCTGGTGTATGAGGCCCTCACTGACAGCCTCTCTCAAGGACACTTTCACCTTTCTGGCCTTGCCCAGCTTAGAGAGACATAGGCCATTTTCAAGGAAACTGGAAACCCCACTGAGGGAGGCACAAGGATGTGGGATAAGAGGAACAACTCCAAGTAAGAATCAATTCCAAGTGAGTGAAAAGCAGTGAACATTCTTTGCTCCTCTCACCTTTGACTCCTCAATGCTCACTCTCTACTCCAGTCCTCACTTCCCAGGCCCTAGACCAGTGTTTCTGAAAGTGTGGCCTCTACTTGGATCCAAATCACCCAGGGAGCTTTTTAAAATGCAAATTCCTAACCTCCACCCTATACATTAAAGTTTGATGCCCAAATAAGACCTAGGGAAGGAAGGCCCAAACCTTAGAGAACCTCGCTCCACTCAGATCCCCAGGGTTTCTAGCTTGGTTGAATGGTTGGGAAGCAGCAGGAAGCAGAAAAGAAGACTGGAGCCAGTGAAACTGCACTTAATGGAGCATGAATGCCCCTTATCCCAACACTCCTCACCCTTATTGTCATGATTTGTGTAGCTGGTTGTCTTTGTCATTAGACTATGACCTCTGTGCTTATTCACGCAGGGTTGTGAAATCAAGACAGATTATGGTCCTCTGCTGCACACTCTGGCTGAGTTTGGATGGCTCCTGACAAGCGTGTTGCCTACTCCTATACTGAGACATGACAGGTAACGCTGAAGTACCTGACACACCCTCATTTCATGCTAAAACAGAGATCATCTGTAAGATAATGCAACCTAACAGTGCTTATATAAGGCCTACGAAAAGCATTTCACTGAACTTCTAATCTGATTTCATGGGCCTTGGAGATCAGCAAATCTAACCCTCTCTTGTTATATATATCCCTCAGTACCCATAAGGGATTTGTTCCAGGACCCCCATGGATACCAAAATCTGGGATGCTCAAGTCCCTTGTATAAATTGGCATGAAGTGTTACTCGCTCATTCGTGTCCAGCTCTTTGCCACTCCCACAGACTATAGCCCACCAGACTCCTCTGTCCATGGATTCTCCAGGCAAGAATACTGGAGTGGATTGCCATTCCATTCTCCAGGGGATCTTCCCAACCCAGGGATCAAACCCGGGTCTCCTGCATTGCAGGCAGATTCTTTGCCATCTGAGCCACCAGGGAGTTTTCAAATGTGGGGAGGGAATGGGGCAGGCAAAGAGAGGTTGACAGCATGTCCTGGTGTTTTGTAATGGACAGTCTATTCCAGGGCCCAAAACTGTTTGCTTGGTTCTTTGTAACCCTTTCCTCACCAAAGATAAAGGTAAAGTATGTTAGCCACATCTGACTCCTTGTGACACCATGGACCATAACCCACCAGACACCTCCATGGGATTCTCTAGGCAAGAATACTGGAGTAGGTTTCCATGCCACCCTCCAAAGGATCTTCTCAACCCAGGGATCAAACCCAGGTCTCCTGCATTGCAGACAGGTTCTTTACCACCTGAGCCACGAGGGACACCCTATAAAGTGGCATAGTATTTGCATATAATCTACATGCAGCCCGTATACTTTCAGTCATCTCTAGATTATTTGAAATAGCTATACAATTTAAATGCTATGTACACAATTGCTGGCAAGTTCAAGTTTTGTTTTTTGGAACTTTCTGAAATTTTTTTCTCGAATATTTTCCATTGGCAGTTGGTAGAATCTGAACTGCAGATGCAGAGAGCCAACTGTGCATACAAGCTATTATTAAAGGCACCGCCTTCTCAAGGGCGTGTGAGTTCACACTGGCAGCGCCAGAGAAGGGGCAAAGTAGACCAACTCCCAATTCACTGCAGCTTCCAGGACTCAGAGGTGCCCCTCCCTTCGAAGGCCGTACTACTATGCCTCCTTTTTTCCAACTTGAGATGCTGACTCTTCCCTAGAGTGAAGATTGAGTGGATATGAATCTGCAAACAGAAAATACAGCCCTGTCTGCGGGACCCTTCGTCCTGCTCTTGTGCACTGCCTGTGTGAAACTGCCCTCAGTCCAGCACACAGCTAGGGTTAGAGCTGCAGTGGGGCCCAGAGGGTGGGATGGAGAGACAACAGCGCTTCTGCCTCCATTCCGCCCCTCCAGTGTGGGGGGAAAGGTAGCTCTCTCCTGCACCATGAACTTGTTTTCTGTTTCCACTAAAATAAACACTTACATTAGAACCACTTCAAAAATACCAACTTTTCCTTTTGTCCTATTCCTGGGGAAGGAAAAGATCGAGTTGTTATTTTTTTGTTTGTTTGGAAAAAGAGACAAATTAAGCCCTCTGTATGAAGTGCTTTGCTGTCCCTTGGACTCAGAGATATTCCCTCTGCTCTATTTGGCATCCAGAAAATGACTGACTGCCAAGGCTGTCCTGTCTGGGCTGGTACAACCTGCAGAGGACAGCACAGTGTTGCCTGGGCCTTCCCTTTGAGCAGAGGCAACTGGACCACAGCTTAACACTGATAGCGTAGCTAAGGGAAGCAACTCCCCCTTCCTCGAGGAGGAGGATCCACCCTTTAGTTTAGCAACTTTACCCCTGCCCAATAACACTACCTCCCCACAAACTTTAAAAACATTGAATTGACATGGTTATATAATAAAGCCACACCTTCTTCAGGTGGGGAAAGGGATAAAAGTGGATACAGGGTAAAGACACTCAGGCTTTAAAAGGAGAGGTTGCTGCTGCTGCTAAGTCGCTTCAGTCATGTCCAACTCTGTGTGACCCCATAGACGGCAGCCCACTAGGCTCCTCTGTCCCTGGGATTCTCCAGGCAAGAATACTGGAGTGGGTTGCCATTTCCTTCTCCAATGCATGAAAGTGAAAAGTGAAAGTGAAGTCGCTCAGTCATGTCCTACTCTTAGTGACCCCATGGACTGGAGCCTACCAGGCTCCTCCATCCATGGGATTTTCCAGGCAAGAGTACTGGAGTGGGGTGCCATTGCCTTCTCCGAAAGGAGAGGTTAGAAGTAAGCAAAACAATCTTTTCTTCTCAGAGGTTTATTGGTAACTGTTCTCAAATTGTGAGTGGTAGCTCTCTGAATCATTACTCAGCTTCTAAAAGTCTGTGACATAGAGGCTTCCCTGGAGGCTCAAGGTAAAGAATCCTCCTGCCAATGCAGGAGACACAGGTTTGATCCCAGGTCTGAGAAATTCCTCATGTGGAGGAGCAGCTAAGCTGGAGTGCCACAGCTAGTGAGCCTGTGCTCTAGAGAGCTCAACTACTGAGCCCACATGCTGCAACTGCTGAAGGTCGTGCACCCTAGAGCTGTGCTCTGAAACAAGAGAAGCCACTGAAATGAGAGGCCTGCACACCACAACTGGCGAGTAGCCCCCACTCGCCATGACTAGAGAAAAGCCAGTGCAGCAATGAAGACCCAGCACAGCGAAAAATAAATTAATTATTATTTTTTTTAATCTGTGACACATCTGTCAGATCACAGGACAGCAGTAATTCTCAAGATTTGGCCTTCAGACCAAGCGATGTGAACACTGTGAAATGCCCGGGAATATACACATGCTGGAGGCTTATCCCAGCAGGACAGTCAGAGGCTCCAAGGGTAGGGTCCATGAAGCTCCATTTTCACAAGCTTCAGAATCTCATCAACATTTGAGGAACTTTGCATAGGTGGTGAAAAAAGAAAGAAATTCCACTTCCCTGCCACCCCTCACCTTCCATCTGCCAAGTCAGTGGTCTACCTGACTCACCCTCCAATCTCCCTCAGAATAACTTCTGTATTTAGCCTCCTCATTTCTCCTAGGTGTATAATTTAGGGCATCATTGACCCTTCCTAAAAGTCCTCTAAGTTCTGAACCTTTCATGTTCCTTTTTTTCCCAGTGGAAAATATATTTATCATTCCTCTTTCCTATTAACTCAGGACTTGATTCCCATGAGTCTAAATATTTCCTAAAGTGATATGAATGACCAGCCAGGCTCTAGATTAGATAGCAAGACTAAAAGGTTGGATGCTGAGCAATAGAACATGGGCTGCCACTCGCTGAGCAACTCCTGTTTGGTTTGGGAATGAGAACAGGACTGAGACCACAGGTGGGAAGGAACACATCTCAAGTATACTGTGATGGGAGAGGGTGGTGGAGCCAGAGCGATGCTTTGCCTGACCACCTTGTCCTGTGTGTCAAACAGCATAAGCGTCACAGGCCAGATCAAGTGATTAGGAGGCTCTCTGGAGTGGGGAGGGGCTGTCTGCTGTCCTTGGGGAAGAGGTAGCACTGCTGCCTCACCACAGTCCCAGTTTCCTCTGTACCCCTGTGTGTGCATGTGCTTAGTGTGCTTAGTCGCTCAGTCGTGTCTGACTCTTTGTGACCCTATGTACTGTAGCCTGTCAGGCTCCTCTGTTCATGGGATTCTCCAGGCAAGATTTCGAGAGTGGGTTGCCATGCCCTCCTCCAGGGGATCTTCCCAACCCAGGGATCAAATCCAGGTCTCCCGCACTGCACACAGATTCTTTACCGACTGAGCACCAGGGAAGCCCAGTGTACTGCCAGTATCCACCAAGATGCTGTGGAGACAGAATGGACCTTACAGGCCCTCCTTGTGAAGGCTCCTCTTTATGTGCAATTAAACTAGCAATGGGGCATGAATTTCCTTGTAGTCCAGTGGTTAGGTTTCCGTGTTTTCACTGTAGTGGCCTGGGTTCAAAACCTGATTGAGGAACTGTGCCACACACTGAGCTGGCACAACCAAAAAAAAAAAAGCAAGGGGGCTACTAGGACCCTCCAGGGCCCTGCAAGCCAGCAGACTTGTCACCCAGCCTCACCCATCAGTGTCTGGCACAAACCTCCACACAGGGTTGGGCCTTTTTATTCTTGTCCAAATATCCTGTCCCTGTGACAGTCACACGCTGGTCTTAGCTGCTTCAGTACACACAGAATAGTAGTCACCTTCAGCCAGGTCATCTTTAAACATCAATAAACATATTACATACAGTTCATCTTGGTCCAGGTAGAGGATAGAGCCTAAAAGTTTTTAGTTTCTGAAACTAGAAGAATGGTTCAGGCTTTGAGATACACAGATCTCATCTGAATTACACCATCACCATTTACCAGCTATATGACTTGGAGAACTTCTTTGAGTCTCAATTTCCTCATCTGGAAAATGATATAATAATATCAGTTTCACTGGATTATCATGATGTTTGAGTGTGATAAAGCAGGGTCTGTGCATGATATCTGTCCTAAATCAAGATATTTCAGAAAATGGAAACACTGTAGTTCACTGTATACAAAATCAGCACTGAGTATTACAAACCAATAAAACCAATTCAAAAGACAAATAATGACACTATAAAAGTTCATGCCTATACATGATGCTTGCACTCAGAAAAACAAATGTTATCATCTTTCTTTTTGGGCCCACATGTCTTAAAACATAACTTAGAACCAGTAAAAACTTTCTTCCTAAATATTTTGAACTCATATACAACAATTGTGTCTTAAGCAACTTTCAATTTTTTTCTACTCTATCATGTAAGCCATAATTTGAATGGTCTCTACATGAAGTATTTTCTTTCAGTACTCAAATATATCCTGTTAGATACAGAAAACAAGCTTGTGGTTACCAAAAGGAGGAGAGAAAGCAGGAGGAACAAATTACGGATTGGGATTAACAGATACAAACTGCTACATTTACAATAGATAAGCAACAAAGATATATTTTTTATTTATTTTTAATTGAACGATAATTGCTTTACAGTATTGTGTTGGTTTCTACCAAACATCAACATGAATCAGCCATAGGTTTACCCAACAAAGATATGTTGTATAGCCCAGGGAATTATACCTGTTACCCAAAAACTGCATTTGCCTCTTGGTGGGTATCTAGTCAAAAGTTACAAAGAAGCCAAAGATCAGGAAAAGCAAGGATTTATTACTTACAGCAAGTAAGGAGACCATGGAGGATCTTTTCCAAAGTGGTGTCTCCCCAAACAGCAAAACTGGCCTGGGGCAGGGGGAGTGGTAGTGAGATGGGGACTGGTTTGGTATATGTGTATTCATGAAGGGGCTTGAGCAGAGGAGAATTCTGCATAGAATCAGGGTAAATGTTGACCAGAGTCCAAGCTTTCAGTCAATTCAGTCACTCAGTCTTGTCCAACTCTTTGCGACCCCATGAATCGCAGCACGCTAGACCTCCCTGTCCATCACCAACTCCCGGAATTCACCCAAACTCATGTGCATTGAGTCGGTGATGCCATCCAGCCATCTCATCCTCTGTCGTCCCCTTCTCCTCCTGCCCCCAATCCCTCCCAGCATCAGGGTCTTTTCCAATGAGTCAACTCTTTGCATGAGGTGGCCAAAGTATTGGAGTTTCAGCCTCAGCATCAGTCCTTCCAATGAACACCCAGGACTGGTCTCCTTTAGAATGGACTGGTTGGATGTCCTTGCAGGCCAAGGGACTCTCAAGAGTCTTCTCCAACACCACAGTTCAAAAGCATCCATTCTTCGGTGCTCAGCTTTCTTCACAGTCCAACTCTCACATCCATACATGACCACAGGAAAAACCATAGCCTTGACTAAACGGACCTTTGTTGGCAAAGTAATGTCTCTGCTTTTGAATATGCTATCTAAGGTGGTCATAACTTTCCTTCCAAGGAGTAAGTGTCCTTTAATTTCATGGCTGCAATCACCATCTGCAGTGATTTTGGAGCCCCCCAAAATAAAGTCTGACACTGTTTCCACTGTTTTCCCATCTATTTGCCATGAAGTGGTGGGACTAGATGCCATGATCTTAGTTTTCTAAATGTTGAGCTTTAAGCCAACTTCTTCACTC
This sequence comes from Bos taurus, assembly GCF_002263795.3. Taxonomy (NCBI): domain Eukaryota; kingdom Metazoa; phylum Chordata; class Mammalia; order Artiodactyla; family Bovidae; genus Bos; species Bos taurus. The sequence goes on along the minus strand of NC_037329.1, from coordinate 86,137,552 downwards.
TCCTCTTTCACTTTCATCAAGAGGCTCTTTAGTTCCTCTTCACTTTCTGCCATAAGGATGGTGTCATCTGTGTATCTGAGGTTACTGATATTTCTCTCAATATTTCTTTCAATCTTGATTCCAGCTTGACCAGCTTTAGTTGATTGAAATCACAAGGATCAGATAAGGTCTTATCATCTTTCCTTAGGCTCTGAGCAGGCTGGGATCAAAGCACATAGTCACAGCCCTCCATGTGGGTGGAGTCTTCTGCTCAACCTAAGATCTGTATCAGATTGCTATCCACATCCCTTGAGGAGGAATTAGGATTCTGTTTTATTGCTGATCTCCAGTAGCATATTGGGCACCTACTGACCTGGGGAGTTTCTCTTTCAGTATCCTATCATTTTGCCTTTTCATACTGTTCATGGGGTTCTGAAGGCAAGAATACTGAAGTGGTTTGCCATTCCCTTCTCCAGTGGACCACATTCTGTCAGATCTCTCCACCATGACCCGCCTGTCTTGTTTTGCCCCACGGGCATGGCTTAGTTTCATTGAGTTAGACAAGGCTGTGGTCCTAGTGTGATTAGATTGACTAGTTTTCTGTGAGTATGGTTTCACTGTGTTTGCCTTCTGATGCCCTTTTGCAACACCTACCGTCTTACTTGGGTTTCTCTTACCTTGGGCATGGGGTATCTCTTCACGGCTGCTCCAGCAAAGCGCAGCCATTGCTCCTTACCATGGACGAGGGGTATCTCCTCACTGCCACCCTTCCTGTCCTTCAAAGTGGGATAGCTCCTCTAGGCCCTCCTGCGCCGGCACAGCCATGGCTCCTTGGATGTGGGGTTGCTACTGGAGATCAGTGGAGAAATAACTCCAGAAAAAATGAAGAGATGGAGCCAAAGCAAAAAGAATACCCAGCTGTGGATGTGACTGGTGATAGAAGCAAGGTCCGATGCTGTAAAGAGCAATATTGCATAGGAACCTGGAATGTCAGGTCCATGAATCAAGGCAACTTGGAAGTGGTCAAACAAGAGATGGCAAGAGTGAATGTTGACATTCTAGAAAACAGCAAACTGAAATGGACTGGAATGGGTGAATTTAACTCAGATGACCATTATATCTACTACTGTGGGCAGGAATGCCTCAGAAGAAATGGAGTAGCCATCATGGTCAACAAAAGAGTCCGAAATGCAGTACTTGGATGCAATCTCAAAAATGACAGAATTATCTTTGTTCGTTTCCAAGGCAAACCATTCAATATCACAGTAATCCAGGTCTATGCCCCAACCAGTAATGCTGAAAAAGCTGAAGTTGAACGGTTCTATGAAGACCTACAAGACCTTTTAGAACTAACACCCAAAAAACATGTCCTTTTCATTATAGAGGACTGGAATGCAAAAGTAAGAAGTCAAGAAACACCTGGAGTAACAGGCAAATTTGGCCTTGGAATACGGAATGAAGCAGGGTAGAGGCTAATAGAGTTTTGCCAAGAAAATTCACTGGTCATAGCAAACACCCTCTTCCAACAACACAAGAGAAGACTCTACACATGGACATCACCAGATGGTCAACACTGAAATCAGATTGATTATATTCTTTGCAGCCAAAGATGGAGAAGCTCTATACAGTCAGCAAAAACAAGACCGGGAGCTGACTGTGGCTCAGACCATGAACTCCTTATTGCCAAATTCAGACTTAAATTGAAGAAAGTAGGGAAAACCACTAGACCATTCAGGTATGACCTAAATCAAATCCCTTATGATTATACAGTGGAAGTGAGAAATAGATTTAAGGGCCTAGATCTGATAGATAGAGTGCCTGATGAACTATGGAATAAGGTTCATGACATTGTACAGGAGACAGGGATCAAGATCATTCCCATGGAAAAGAAATGTAAAAAAGCAAAATGGCTGTCTGAGGAGGACTTACAAATAGCTGTGAAAAGAAGAGAAGTGAAAAGCAAAGGAGAAAAGGAAAGATATAAGCATCTGAATGCAGAGTTCCAAAGACTAGCAAGAAGAGATCAGAAAGCCTTCTTCAGCGATCAATGCAAAGAAATAGAGGAAAACAACAGAATGGGAAAGACTAGAGATCTCTTCAAGAAAATCAGAGATACCAAGGGAACATTTCATGCAAAGATGGGCTCGATAAAGGACAGAAATGGTATGGACCTAACAGAAGCTGAAGATATTAAGAAGAGATGGCAAGAATACACAGAAGAACTGTACAAAAAAGATCTTCACGACCCAGATAATCACGATGGTGTGATCACTGACCTAGAGCCAGGCATGCTGGAATGTGAAGTCAAGTGGGCCTTAGGAAGCATCACTATGAACAAAGCTAGTGGAGGTGATAGAATTCCAGTTGAGCTATGTCAAATCCTGAAAGATGATGCTGTGAAAGTGCTGCACTCAATATGCCAGCAAATGTGGAAAACTCAGCAGTGGCCACAGGACTGGAAAAGGTCAGTTTTCATTCCAGTCCCAAAGAAAGGCAATGCCAAAGAATGCTCAAACTACTGCACAATCGCACTCATCTCACACGCTAGTAAAGTAATGCTCAAAATTCTCCAAGCCAGGCTTCAGCAATATGTGAACCGTGAACTTTCTGATGTTCAAGCTGGTTTTAGAAAAGGCAGAGGAACCAGAGATCAAATTGCCAACATCCGCTGGATCATGGAAAAAGCAAGAGTTCCAGAAAACCATCTGTTTCTGCTTTATTGACTATGCCAAAGCCTTTGACTGTGTGGATCACAATAAACTGTGGAAAATTCTGAAAGAGATGGGAATACCAGACCACCTGATCTGCCTGTTGAGAAATGTGTATGCAGGTCAGGAAGCAACAGTTAGAACTGGACATGGAACAACAGACTGGTTGCAAATAGGAAAAGGAGTATGTCAAGGCTGTATACTGTCACCCTGTTTATTTAACTTCTATGCAGAGTACATCATGAGAAACGCTGGGCTGGAAGAAACACAAGCTGGAATCAAGATTGCCAGGAGAAATATCAATAACCTCAGATATGCAGATGACACCACCCTTATGGCAGAAAGTGAAGAGGAACTAAAAAGCCTCTTGATGAAAGTGAAAGTGGAGAGTGAAAAAGTTGGCTTAAAGCTCAACATTCAGAAAACTAAGATCATGGCATCCGGTCCCATCTCTTCATAGGAAATAGATGGGGAAACAGTGGAAACAGTGTCAGACTTTATTTTTCTGGGCTCCAAAATCACCGCAGATGTTGACTGCAGCCATGAAATTAAAAGACGCTTACTCCTTGGAAGGAAAGTTAAGACCAACCTAGATAGCTAATTCAAAAGCAGAGACATTACTTTGCCAATAAAGGTTCATCTAGTCAAGGCTATGGTTTTTCCTGTGGTCATGTATGGATGTGAGAGTTGGACTCTGAAGAAGGCTGAGCGCCGAAGAATTGATGCTTTTGAACTGTGGTGTTGGAGAAGACTCTTGAGATTTCCTTGGACTGCAAGGAGATCCAACCAGTCCATTCTGAAGGAGATCAGCCCTGGGATTTCTTTGGAAGGAATGATGCTGAAGCTGAAACTCCAGTACTTTGGCCACCTCATGCGAAGAGTTGACTCATTGGAAAAGACTCTGATGCTGGGAGGGATTGGGGGCAGGAGAAGGGGACGACAGAGGATGAGATAGCTGGATGGCATCACTGACTCGATGGACGTGAGTCTGAGTGAACTCCGGGAGTTGATGATGGACAGGGAGGCCTGGCGTGCTTCGATTCATGGGGTCACAAAGAGTCGGACATGACTGAGCGACTGATCTGATCTGATCTGATCTTTATCGCTGAACTCTTGCTTTACGACTGCTTTTCCTTTGTCCCTGCATTCTTTTTTTCTCTTAAAATCATTATTTACTGACTTGCATTGTACGATAGTAGGCAATCAATGAATACTTGTTGAATGAATGGTTAAATGAAAGAGAGCTATGAAGGAAAAATAAATAGTGGTAACAAAAGTTTAAAATATATATATTTTTTAATTATTTACTGAGACCTGTTCAAGTGCAAGCATTGTGGCCTGGCTTAGATCACAGATGGCTTTTTTGTCAAGAAAGCCATTCCTGGTTCTCTTTTTCTGGGGAATCCCACCCACCCACCCTACCTGCTCACATACTCATTATCTTGTAATAATGAAATATGACCTGCAAAAGTACTAAAATTACTATTCTATACACCTGAAACTAACACAGTATTGTAAAGCAACTATACTTCAGTAAGAACAACAAAAAAAAAATAAAGCAAGAGAATTCCACAAAAACATCTACATCTGCTTTATTGACTACACTAAAGCCTTTGACTCAGTGGATCACAATAAGCTGTGGAAAATTCTTCAAGAGATGGGAATATGCGACCTCCTTACCTGACTCCTGAGAAACCTGTATGCAGGTCAAGAAGCAACAGTTAGAACTAGACATGGAACTACGAACTGGTTCCAAATTGGGAAAGGAGTACATCAACGCTGTATATTGTCCCTGTTATGCGAGTGTATGTTCCTCGGTTCTTTGTCTCATCACAACAAAGATTTGGAGCGACGGACATGAAAACCCTCGGTGCATCACAGCTCTCAGGTCTTGGACAAACCGTGTTATAGCTCTTAGGCAAATCAGTGTTACAGCTCTATTTTATTTAGAAGATATCAGGAGAATCCATCCTTGAAGCATGAGGGCATGCCAACCCAAAGACTCGAAGAGAAGAGAGTGGAGGAGCATGTGGGGGAGGGAGAGAGAGAGAAAAAGAGCACACACACATGGGAGAGAGAGAGAGAGAGAAAGTGCTTTGGCTCCTCCTTTTATATGTTTTTTCCTCCACCTGGGCCTGCCCTATGCAAATTGGGCTTAGCCAGGAGTGCTGTTTATTCTACCTAAAGTCTTCACTCTGGTCCTCGGACCTTCCTTTGACCTTTCTTTGTTCTCTTTTCGTGGGCTTTTCCCTTCCTTGTCTTTTAGCCACCGCCATTTTGGACTCCTTTTCCCTATTCTACCTACCTAACATTCCCCCCTCAAGAGATGGGAGGCCCAATTCTTTGGGAATAGAGGCTTCGAGGTCTTTCTGGCTACTTCCTGCTGAACTGGGATGGCGAGGTGTATTGGGCCTCCCCCTCTTGCTAGTCTCAAGCCTCAGAGTCCTTATAGTGGTGTCCACCTAAGGTTGTGTGATATTTTCCGTGGTCGGCTCTAGTTTTTTATATTTGTTGAACTGACACTGCATATTGTAGCTTGTTGACCTGGGCAGAGACAAATCAGGTTAGACAATTGACAGTACATGGAATAATCATAAGCATCATCAATATGGAATAACAAGGACTAGTAGGGACATTAGTCAATTTTAAATTCACATGGCCAGGATGGTTCCTGTCTGTTTTGGAGTATAGTCTCGGTCAAGCTGTGTTAGCTCTTTAGAGTTACCCTGAGAAATCTTATCTCCAGAAACCAGATTTTGGGTGTGTTCATTGGAATGGCACTCATTTGTAGTTCTGTATAGGTATCTGAGATCTCCCAGGGGCTCACAGGTGTATTGAGTGTCCTCTTCTGTTTTCTTCCACAGCTTGACTCGTGAGTAGTGAATCCAGGAGTCATATCCTGGTACCTTGACTGCTGTGGGGGTAGAAAGTATTACAGGGTAGGGGCCCTTCCATGTGGGCTGGAGTTAAGCCTTTGGGGACCCATCTTTCCAGACTTTAATTAGGACTTGAGTCCCTGGAACATATAGTGGTGACTCTTTAGAATCTTTTGGGTACTGGTTCATACCCCACAAGCGTATATCCTGTTGGAATTGCCCAATGGCCATGGTATAAGACTGGAGGGTCTGAACCTCTGGATCTAGGAAGAGGTCATTGACATAAACAAAAGGTCTCGCATATCGCATCTCATAAGGACTAAGACCAACCTGTTCCTTAGGGGCAATGCGGGTGCAGAGGAGAGCTATTGGTAAAGCCTCCTTCTATCCCAGGGAGGTCTCCTGGGTTATCTTTTTTTATCACTGATTTTAAGAATTGATTGGCTCTTTCTACTTCTCCTGAAGATTGAGTCCTCCAGGCACAATGGAAATAATAAGTAATGCCCAATGCTTTCGAGACCCCTTGGGTGACCTTAGCCTTGGGTGACCTTAGAAGTAAATGATGTCCCACTGTCACTTTGTAATGACCTGGGCAGACCAAATCTTGGAATGATTTCATGGAGCAATTTTTTTACCACCTCCTCAGCCTTCTCAGTCCAGGTGGGAAAGCTTTCAATCCATCCTATGAACGTATCTATCATGACTAATAGGTATTTATACCCTTGAGAAACTGTCATCTGGATGAAGTCCATCTGCCAGTCCTCTCCTGGGTAGGCCCCATGTCGTTGGACAGGCTGGGCCAGCTGGGGTCTTCGAGCTCCTTGGGGGTTGTTTAATTGGCAAGTGGGACAAGAGGAGACCAGCTGTCTTATAGTTGTTTGGAAGCCTGTTCCTCTGAAGGACCTTCCTAGTAATCTTTGGAGGGCCTTTTCTCCTAAATGAGTAGTGGCATGTAAGGAGTTAACCAACTTCCGTTGGAGATTCCCAGGCAGAAAAAGGAGTCCCTCCTTTTGGAACCACCCCATATGATCTTCTTGAAAGCCCTCGCTCTTAGCTTTAAGAGCCTCACCTTCAGTATGTGAAGGAGTTTCTGGCAAATTAGTCTGTGGAACTAAGGTGGCAATCCCTATTAGGTCATGGTTCTGTAATGCTGCTCTCCTAGCTGCCTGATTAGCTGCTTGGTTCCTTCATGCCACTTCTGTGCTCCCTTTTTGGTGTCCTTTACAGTGGGAGACTGAAACCTCAGTGGGCAGGTGGACTGCCTCCAAGAGTCGAAGAATCTGATCACCATATTTGATTGGGTACCCTCAGGTGGTCAAGTGGCCCCTTTTTTTCCAAATAGCCGCTTGTGCATGTAGCACCAGAAAGGCATAGCATACTTGGAGTCAGTGTAAATGGCTATTCTTTTTCCTTTTCCCAGCTCTAAAGCTCGAGTCAGGGCTATGAGCTCAGCTAATTGATCTGAAGTACCTGCTGGCAGAGGCTTAGCCTCTGTGGTCTCAAAATTGGAGACTACTGCATACCCAGCTCTCCTTTTTTTCATCCAAGACAAAGCTGCTTCCATCAGTGTACCAGATTTCCTCAGGATTGGTCAGAGGATCTTCTGACAATCCCTCTCGGGGTTTTTTCCAGTGGTCCAAGATTTCTAGACAAGAGTGAAAGGGGAGAGAGCCCTCAGGGGTAGGGAGGAGGGTGGCTGGGTTAAGAACCTCACAAGGGGATATAGTGAGGCCTGGATTTTCCATCAGCATTACTTGATACCTGAGGATTCTTTGATCAGACATCCATAAATGGCCTCTCCCATTTAGGAGTTATTTTACTTGGTGGCTGGTAAAAATAGTTAGTTTGCCCCCAAAGGAGAGTTTTAAAGCATCTTCTATCATGATTGCAATAGCTGCAAGATTTCGAAGGCAGCGGGGCCAGCCCCGGACGGTTGGATCGAGCCTCTTGGATAAGTAAGCTGCAAGCTGGGGCTCAGACCCCCACCTTTGAGTTAACATTCCCAAGGCTATTCCCTCTCTTTCATGGACATAAAGTTGGAATGCTTCTTCTGGGCCTGGCAACCTCAAGGCAGGTGCCTGAGTTAAGGCCTGTTTTAGTGTAGCCTCTGCCTTCTTTTGAGGAGTTTCCCACATCAGTGGGATTGAATCATCTCGTCCCTTTAAGCTTTCATATAAGGGTTGGGGCAATTAAACCATAGTTGGGTATTCAGATTCTACAATATCCAGTTAGCCCCAGGAAAGCTCGCAATTGTGTTCAAGTCGTGAGGGAGGGCAACTGGAGGATTCCTTGTACCTGATCAGAGGACAGCCTCCTGGACCCTCCTGGACCCGTGTATAATCTGAACTCCCAGGTAAGTGACCTTTGTCTCGACCATCTGTGCCTTAGCATGGGAGACTTTATATCCCCTTTCTGCCAAGTTTAGAACATGAATTGCATGTTGTTGGGCACTTTTCTCATCTGGAGAGCAGATTAGTAGGTCATCTATGTATTATAATATTTTCCCATTAGGTCCCAGGTCCAGATCTAGGAGATCCCGGCTAAGGGCCTATCCAACCAGGTGGGGGCTATATCTGAACCCCTGGGGTAATACTGTCCAAGTCATCTGTTGGTGTTTTTCTCCTGGGACCTCCCAGTCAAAGGCAAAAAGATATTGGGATTCTTTAGCCAGTGGTAGGCAAAAAATGGATCTTTGACATCCACGACTGTAAACCACTTGGCACTGGGTGGGATTTTTCCCAAGATTACATAGGGCTTGGGTACTGTGGGATGGAGGGGGACTACAGCTTCATTTATGATCCGGAGATCTTGAACCATTTGCCAGGTTCCGTCTTTTTTCTTTACTGACAGGTTTGGGGTGTTACATGGTGAACTGGTGGGGACCAATAGCCCACAAGCAAGGAAATTATTTATTAATGGCTGTAGTCCCTCCTGAGCCTCTCTTTTGAGAGGGTATTGTTTCCGGTTAGGAAACGGAGTGGGATCTCAGAGGACAATGATGACCGGTTCAACTTGGTGGGCTCTTCCAGGAATCCCCTGGTCCCACACCTGAGGGTTAATTTTGTCTTCCCATAGTTTTTGGTCCCTCTCTATTGAAGGTGTAATGAGTTCTTCAGTAGTAACCAGGAGCTGTAGAGCTCTAGGGGCTGAAAAAACTTACCATCACAAGTGTGGTTCCCAGTTTAGTGAGTATATCTCTTCCCAATAAGGGAGTAGGACACTCAGGGACCACCAGAAACTGGTGGGAAAATATTTGTCCATCCCAGCAACCAAGAAGTGCTTGGGTGAATCTTTTAGTAGTTGCTTTTCCTGTAGCACCCACAATGGTACAGGTTTGGGAGAAGAAGGCTCCGGAGTAGGAGATCAAGACAGAGTAGGTAGCCCCTGTGGCAACCAAGAAATTCTCGGACCTACCTGCCACATCCAGTTGCACCCTTGGCTCCAGCCCCCTGATGGTTATCTGTGACAGGCGGGCTGGCTGGAGCGGACCGCTTCAGTCCTCTTGAAGCATCGTGAGGGTAGGCTTGGCGCTTGACCTTGAGGCTCTTGGGTCCCCAGGGCAGAGTGCCACCCAGTGGCATTTGTGGCAAGCCATTCTAGGAGACTTGTCACAGTTTGGACACTTTTTGGCCCAATGCCCCGCCTGTCTACAGATCAGGCATTTGTCTCGTGCCTTGTCCTTCAAGGACTCGGGGTTTGCCATAGGGCTTCCCTGAAGGGTGGCCAGCATCTGGGCATGCCGTGTCTCTTTCTTTCTCTCCTTCTCCTGGGCCTTGGCTTCCTTCTCCTGTTCTCTGTTACAAAAGGTATTGGTGGCTGTCTGGACCATCTCATCTAAAGAGGCAGCAGGATCCTGCTGTTGTAGCTGTTGTAACTTAATTCTGATATCTGATGCACATTGGGACAGGAATTTGTCCTTTAAAATCACCTGTCCCTTGTAAGAGTCTAAGTCCAGATTGGTAAACTTTTGGAGTGCCTCTTTTAGCCTTTCTAGAAAAGCAGTGGGGTTCTCATTGGGCTCCTGAGTTATTGTTGAGACTGGGCACAGTCCCACAAGTAATAGGCTTCTTTTTGTTTCCTTAAGTAGACTTCCTTAGGGGTGAGTCTTTCTGAAGCTTATCCTACCCAGAACTGTTGCAACCTGAGAGCCAGGCGTCCCCGGGTCAGGGTGCAGATCCCCAGTCAGGCTAAGGCGTGACAGCCTCCTAGAGATCGAATCCCCAGGCAGGTCGAGGTGTGACAGCCTCCCGAGAATTGGGTCCCTGGGCAGGTCGAGGCATGACGACCTCCTGGGACCCCTGGGACTAGTGGATCCCCGAGCAGATTGAGGTGTGACAACCTTTCAAGGACCAGATCCCTATGCAGGTCAAGGCGTGATGACCTCCTGGGACCCCCAGACTGGAGTTGGTGTCCCCAAGACCTCCAGTGTGACCAGTACTGGGTAGGATTAGGGGGTTGGATATTATAGAGTATTTGCCTCCCAAGGCCAGCTATTTTCTGGTTGTCTCTCCAGAAGACTGTAGAGGCAACCTTGTGGGTCTGGATGGGGCTCAGGAAAAGAGCATGAAACAGGAGGGAAGGGGGCAGAGCACAACCTTTGAAAGAATGACATAGCACAAGGGTATAATGTAAACCAATTAAAATCAATTGGATCCAAGATGACAAGTCAAATTCAAGTAAACCTTAATCCCCAATCTATAAGCCAACAGACAAACCCAGAGGTGGCAGGACACCTCCAAGTCACTGTCAAAAGATGGAAGACTGGGTGGTTCCCCAATGGCTGGGATGATCCTCTCACTCATTAGCATATGAATTCACCCTCGCAAAACCTAGCCAGGCCGCATTTCTTGGCCTGTATCCTGTAGAGTGTGGCGCTTCTCTCTGAATCTTAACAAGTCTACCTCTTATCTATCGCTTTGACTCTCAATGAATTTTTGCAATGAGACCTAGAGCCTGAGTTTCATTACTTTTGGCTGGGCTTGAGTCCCGGGAGAGAGCTGAAGGACAGGAGGAAAAAGCAGTGGGAAAAACGTGCCAAAGAATCCCCTTCATAGCCCGCCGGAAATTTTGCTAAATATCTGACCGGTGCTCACAATTTCATTGGTCTGATCCTTGGCACAGAGAAGAGAAAGGACAGAAGAACCCCCACTGGCTTGGGTAACAGCTACTGGGGCTCAGCAGATAGCGCCTTTGGGACATGCTGAGGAGTAGCCTCTCCATAGTCCCTCAATTGTGCCCCTGCCACCCGCCTGTTTATGGGAGGTTCGAGGAAACAAGAAACAAGAGATTGTAAAGGTCTCTCCAGCCATAGAAGCGAAGACCTCTTACCTTAACCAGAGGTCTTCTGGAATCTGAGACTGGGCCACGTGAGCTTTCTGCTGAGTTCGTTTTTCCCTGTCCCGTTTTCCAGCACGATGGGGCTTCCCCAGCGCTGGGTTTCTTCGCCTTCTGCTTCTAGCACGGGAGCTTTGCTGAGTTGGGCTCCTGCTGTGCTTGGCCTCTTCCGCGCAGAGATTGTTTCAGCCAGGTTAAATCCAAGTCATGGCACCATAGATGTCATGCGAGTGTATGTCCTCGGTTCTTTGTTTTGTCACAACAAAGATTTGGAGCAATGGACATTAAAGCCCTCCGCGCTTCACAGCTCTCGGGTCTTGGACAAACCGTGTTATAGCTCTTAGACAAATCAGTGTTACAGCTCTATTTTATTTAGAAGATAGCAGGAAAATCCATTTTCGAGGCGTGAGGGTTGATCCAAAGACACGAGGAGAAGAGCACCGCAGCACACCGGAGAGAGAGCGAGCTAGCTTTGGCTCCTCTATTTATATGTTTATCTCTCCCTGGGCCTGTCCTATGTAAATTGGGCCAGCCAGGAGTGTTGTTTGTTTTACCTGAGGTCCTCACTCCAGTCCTTGGACCTTCTTTTGTTCTATTTTCGCGGGCTTTTCCCTTCCTTGTCTTTTAGCCACCGCCATTTTGGACTCCTTTTCCCTATTCTACCTACCTAACAGTCACCATGCTTATTTAACTTATCTGCAGAGTACATCATTTGAAATGCCAGATTGGATGAAGCACAAGCTGGAGAAATACCAATAACCTCAGATATGCCAATGACACCACCCTTATGGCAGAAAGCAAAAAGAAACTAAAAAGCCTCTTGATGAAAGTAAAAGAGGAGAGTGAAAAAGCTGGCTTAAAACTCAGCATTCAAAAAAACTAAGATCATGGCATCTGGTCCCATCACTTCACGGCAAATAGATGTGGAAACGATGGAAACAGTGAGGGACTTTATTTACTTGGGCTCCAAAATCACTGTAGATGGTGACTGCAGCCATGAAATTAAAAGACAGTTGCTCCTTGAAAGAAAAGCTATGACCAACCTAGACAGTATATTGAAAAAACAGAGACATTACTGATAAAGGTCCATATAGTCAAAGCTATGGTTTTTCCAGTGGTCATGTATGGATGTGAGAGTTGGACAGTAAGGAAAGCTGAGCACCAAAGAATTGATGTTTTTGAACTGTGGTGCTGGAGAAGACTCTTGAGAGTCCCTTAGACTGAAAGGCGATCCAACCAGTCAATCCTAAAGGAAATCAGTTCTGAATATTCATTGGAAGGACTGATACTGAAGCTCTAATACTTTGGCCACCTGATTCGATGAACTGACTCATTGGAAAAGACCCTGATGCTGGGAAGGATTGAAGGCAGGAGAAGGGGATGACAGAGGATGAAATGGTTGGATGGCATCACTGACTTAATGGACATGAGTCTGAGCAAGCTCTGGGAGTTGATGGATGGGGAGGCCAGGCATGCTTCAGTCCATAAGGTCGCAAAGAGGCAGATACGACTGAGTGACTGAACTGAACTGAAGAACAGCTATATCCTGTCAGATGATATAAAGTTGTTTTCCTAGGGTGTCCTTAAAGTTATTGCTTCATTGCCATAGGCAAGATCATACCACTGAGATTTAAAGCTGTGCTATCATGGAATCATCAACATGTGGTCATCTGATATCACGACCTCATTCCAGGGTTATTGTTATCAGTTCTGAAAACTTGCCAGAATGCATTTTTAGTATGTATCACTATATAATTAAACAAATAGGCCCAATCCTTTTCAAAAAAAATCGAGGTGAAAATTTACATCGAATTCTTCAGGACAAATCTGGTTAGGGGATCAGATTAGTTGAACCAGCAGCTAATATTGCTGACCTCAAAATAATCACCAAGAAAAAAAATGAAAAGAGGAGACAAAGCTCCCTCTGTCCACCTCAGATCAGCTCCCCTCTCTCCAGTAATAATCTAAAGCAGGCAGGGAAGGGGGAATGTGCATTTCAATAAGAATCCAAGGTGATTCTGATGCACTTACAGAAATATGGAATTATAACCTTACACTGAGAGGGAAATATTTTTTAATTTATTAATTTTTAATTGGAGGATGGTTGCTTTACAATATTGTGTTGGTTTCTGCCATATATCAACATGAATCAGCCATTGGTATATGTATGTCCTCCTCCTCTTGAACCTCCCTCTCATTTCCCTCCCGCATCCCATCCCTCTCAGTTCAGTTGAGTCCCTGAGTCGTCTCCGACTCTTTGCAACCCCATGAATCACAGCACGTCCCTGTCCACCACCAACTCCCGGAGTTTACTCAAACTCATTCCCATCGAGTCGGTGATGCCATCCAGCCATCTCATCCTCTGTCATCCCCTTCTCCTCCTGCCCCCAATCTCTCCCAGCATCAGGGTCTTTTCCAATGAGTCAACTCTTCGCATGAGGTGGCCAAAGTACTGGAGTTTCAGCTTTAGCATCAGTCCTTCCAATGTACACCCAGGACTGATCTCCTTTAGGATGGACTGGTTGGACTTCCTTGCAGTCCAAGGGACTCTCAAGAGTCTTCTCCAACACCACAGTTCAAAAGCATCAATTCTTCAGCGCTCAGCCTTCTTCACAGTCCAACTCTCATATCCATACATGGCCACTGGAAAAACCATAGCCTTGACTAAATGGACCTTTGTTGGCAAAGTAATGTCTCTGCTTTTGAATTAGCTATCTAGGTTGATCATAACTTTCCTTCCAAGGAGTAAGCGTCTTTTAATTTCATGGCTGCACTTACCATCTGCAGTGATTTTGGAACCCCAAAAAATAAAGTCAGCCACTATTTCCACTGTTTCCCCATCTATTTCCCATGAAGTGATGGGACCAGATGCCATGATCTTCGTTTTCTGAATGTTGAGCTTTAAGCCAACTTTTTCACTCTCCTCTTTCACTTTCATCAAGAGGCTTTTTAGTTCCTCTTCACTTTCTGTCATAAGGGTGGTGTCATCTGCATATCTGAGGTTACTGATATTTCTCCTGGCAATCTTGATTCCAGCTTGTGCTTCTTCCAGCCCAGCGATTCTCATGAGGTACTCTGCATAGAAGTTAAATAAGCAGGGTGACAATATACAGCCTTGACGTACTCCTTTTCCTATTTGGAGCCAGTCTGTTGTTCCATGTCCAGTTCTAACTGTTGCTTCCTGATCTGCATATAGGTTTCTCAAGAGGCAGGTCAGGTAGTCTGGTGTTCCCATCTCTTTAAGAATTTTCCACAGTTTATTGTGATCCACACAAAGGCTTTGGCATCACTACGAACAAAGCAAGTGGGGGTGATGGAATTCCAGTTGAGCTATTTCAAATTCTGAGAGATGATGCTGTGAAAGTGCTGCACTCAATATGCCAGCAAATTTGGAAAACAGCAGTGGCCACAGGACTGTAAAAGCAGAAATAGATGGTTTTCTGGAACTCTCTTGCTTTTTCCATGATCGAGCAGATGTTGGCAATTTGATCTCTGGTTCCTCTGCCTTTTCTAAAACCAGCTTGAACATCAGAAAGTTCAGGATTCACGTATTGCTGAAGCCTGGCTTGGAGAATTTTGAGCATTACTTTACTAGCGTGTGAGATGAGTACGATTGTGCAGTAGTTTGAGCATTCTTTGGCATTGCCTTTCTTTTGGATTGGAATAAAAACTGACCTTTTCCAGTCCTGTGGCCACTGCTGAGTTTTCCACATTTGCTGGCATATTGAGTGCAGCACTTTCACAGCATCATCTCTCAGAATTTGAAATAGCTCAACTGGAATTCCATCACCCCCACTTGCTTTGTTCGTAGTGATGCTTTCTAAAGCCCACTTGACTTCACATTCAGTATGTCTGGCTTTAGGTGAGTGATCACACCATCATGATTATCTGGGTCGTGAAGATCTTTTTTGTCCAGTTCCTTTGTGTATTCTTGCCATCTCTTCTTAATATCTTCTGCTTCTGTTAGGTCCATACCATTTCTGTCCTTTATCGAGCCCATCTTTGCATGAAATGTTCCCTTGGTATCTCTAATTTTCTTGAAGAGATCTCTAGTCTTTCCCATTCTATTGTTTTCCTCTATTTCTTTGCATTGATTACTGAGGAAGGCTTTCTTATCTCTCCTTGCTATTCTTTGGAACTTTGCATTCAGATGCTTATATCTTTTCTTTTCCCCTTTGCTTTTCACTTCTCTTCTTTTCACAGCTATTTGTAAGTCCTCCTCAGACAGCCATTTTGCTTTTTTACATTTCTTTTCCATGGGAATGATCTTGATCCCTGTCTCCTGTACAATGTCATGAATCTCTATCCATAGTTCATCAGGCACTCTGTCTATCAGATCTAGGCCCTTAAATCTGTTTCTCACTTCCACTGTGTAATCATAAGGGATTTGCATTAGGTCATACCTGAATGGTCTAGTGGTTTTCCCTACTTTCTTCAATTTAAGTCTGAATTTGGCAATAAGGAGTTCATGGTCTGAGCCACAGTCAGCTCCCGGTCTTGTTTTTGCTGACTGTATAGAGCTTCTCCATCTTTGGCTGCAAAGAATATAATCAGTCTGGTTTCGGTGTTGACCATCTGGTGATGTCCATGTGTAGAGCCTTCTCTTGTTTTGTTAGAAGAGGGTGTTTGCTATGACCAGTGAATTTTCTTGGCAAAACTCTATTAGCCTTTACCCTGCTTCATTCCGTATTCCAAGGCCAAATTTGCCAGTTACTCCAGGTGTTTCTTGACTTCTTACTTTTGCATTCCAGTCCTCTATAATGAAAAGGACATGTTTTTTGGGTGTTAGTTCTAAAAGGTCTTGTAGGTCTTCATAGAACCGTTCAACTTCAGCTTTTTCAGCATTACTGGTTGGGGCATAGGCTTGGATTACTGTGATATTGAATGGTTTGCCTTGGAAACAAACAGAGATCATTCTGTTGTTTTTGAGATTTTGTCCAAGTACTGCATTTCAGGCTCTTTTGTTGACCGTGATGGCTACTCCATTTCTTATAAGGGATTCCTGCCCGCAGTAGTAGATATAATGGTCATCTGAGTTAAATTCACCCATTCCAGTCCATTTCAGTTCGCTGATTCCTAGAATGTTGACATTCACTCATGCCATCTCCTGTTTGACCACTTCCAATTTGCCTTGATTCATGGACCTAACATTCCAGGTTCCTGTGCCATATTGCTCTTTACAGCATCAGACCTTGCTCCTATCACCAGTCACATCCATAACTGGGTATTGTTTTTGCTTTGGCTCCATCCCTTCATTCTTTCTGGAGTTATTTCTCCACTGATGTGCAGTAGCATATTGGGCACCTACCGACCTGGGGAGTTCCTCTTTCAGTATCCTATCATTTTGCCTTTTTATACTGTTCATGGGGTTCTCAAGGCAAGAATACTGAAGTGGTTTGCCATTCCTTTCTCCAGTGGACCACATTCTGTCAGACCTCTCCATCATGACCGGTCTATCTTGGGTGGCCTCACAGGGCATGGCTTAGTTTCATTGAGTTAGACAAGGCAGTGGTCTGTGTGATCAGATTGACTAGTTTTCTGTGATTATGGTGTCAGTGTGTTTGCCCTCTGGTGCCCTCTCACAACACCTACCATCTTACTTGGGTTTCTCTCACCTTGGACATGGGGTATCTCTTCTCATCCCTCTAGATTGTCACAAAACATTAAATTTGAGCTGCCTGTGTCTGGCTCAGACAGTAAAGAATCTACCTGCAATGCAGGCAACCTGGAGTCAATCCCTGGATTGGGAAGATTATCTGGAGGAGGGCATGGCAACCCAGTCCAATATTCTTGCCTGGAGAATCTCCATGGACAGAGGATCCTGGCTGGCTACAGTCCATGGGGTCACAAAGAGTCAGACATGACTGAGCGACTAAGCACAGCACAGGGTCATACAGCAATTCTTTGGAACTCAGGGAAGACCTAGAAAACTAAAGCCTTTTTTTTTTTTTTTTTTTTTAACAAGAAACAGGGGACATGGGAGGGCTTTGGGCCCTCCAAAATGTCATAGTACATAAACAGATACATGACATATCTTTGTCATTAAAATTTAATGGGAGAAGGGGGAGGAATTCCAGAGAAAATATATTAAAAGGCTCCTTGGGGAAGCAATAATGCAAAAAGAGTTGCATGTCAGGCCAGTGAATAGGGTAGAAAAGATCCATGAAAGAGGAGAGGAGGTCGTTGGAGGCTGAGAAGTCTGAGATGTAGGGACTGTTAAGAAAGAAGAGTGCTTCCAAAAGTAGTTTTAGAGAGGATATTCCTGGTGCCAGATAGGGCTAACCAGGAACAGTAAATAGGAGTCATCTCACATAGCTGCACTGGTCTGTTGTTAGTAGCTGCCCAAACACCATAAAAACAAAGATTCTAATACCAGGATCAGCAGAAAAGAATGGAATCAGTTAGTGAGCACATGAAAAGTGGAAGTATGAAGATCGCAAAATAGTTCCTCTTTATGGCAACCATAAGCACAAAGCAGAGTCACCAAAGTGCAGGACTTATTCAAGGAGAAGTAAGTACATGTGAATGAATTCCTAAAGACCTCTCCTAATTTAAAACTCATAGATCTAACAAAAAAAAAGTAGGCCCACACAGATATAGAGAACTAGCTAGTGGATACCAGTATGGAAAGGAGGGTAAATAGAGATAGGAGTGATAGATAGAGATAGGTGATTAAGAAATACAAACTACTATGTATAAAATAAATAAGGTGTGAGGATGTATTGTACATCACAAGGAATATAGCCAATATTTTATTGTAATTATAAATGGAGTATAAACTTTAAAAATTGTGAATCACTGTGTTCTATACCTGAAACTTAGGTAATATTGTACATCAACTATGCCTCAATTTAAAAAAAATAGAAAGCAACTATACTCTAATGCAAAATAAAGAAGTTTAAGGTTTGGGGAAAAAAATAGAATTCAAGACTGATTTTACCAAAACAATAAATGTACAAGAGGAGAGAGAATTTTTGTTTTGCTTTTAAATTTATTTATCTAGTCAAGGCTATGGTTTTTCCAGTTGTCATGTATGGATGTGAGAGTTGGACTGTGAAGAAAGCTGAGTGCCGAAGAATTGATGCTTTTGAACTGTGGTGTTGGAGAAGACTCTTGAGAGTCCCTTGGACTGCAAGGAGACCCAACCTTGCAGTTGGATCTGAAGGAGATCTGAAGTTCTGAAGGAGAATTTCAGCCCTGGGATTTCTTTGGAGGGAATGATGCTAAAGCTGAAACTCCAGTACTTTGGCCACCTCATGCGAAGAGTTGACTCATTGGAAAAGACTCTGATGCTGGGAGGGATTAGGGGCAGGAGGAGAAGGGGACGACAGAGGATGAGATGGCTGGATGGCATCATTGACTCGATGGACGTGAATCTGAGTGAACTCCGGGAGTTGGTGATGGACATGAAGGCCTGGCATGCTGCAATTCATGGGGTCGCAAAGAGTCAGACACGACTCAGCGACTGAACTGAACTGAATTTATTTAATTGAAGGATAATTGCTTTACAGAACTGTGCTGGTTTTTGCCAAACATCAACATGAATCAACCATAGGTATACATATGTCTCCCCACTCTTGAACTTTTCTCCTGCCTCCCTCCCGATCCCATCCCTCTAGGTTGTTCCAGAGCCCCAGTTTGAGTTCCCTGAGTCATACAGCAAATTCCCATTGGTTATCTATTTTACACATGGTAATGTACGTTTCCATGTTACTCTCCATTACTTCCCACACTTTCCTTTCACGCCCCTCCCAACACCCACCCTGGTGCCCCTCCTCCCCCATGTCCACAAGTCTGTTCTCTGTGTCTGTGTCGAGAGAGCATTATTATTATGTGTAAATCCACAACCATTCTACATACAGCATTACACATACGCTTAAAACAATTTTGTTAATAAAACACATATAAAAAGTGCATAAAACACAAATATCAGTTCAGTTCAGTCACTCAGTCATGTCCAACTCTTTGCCACCCCATGAACCGCAGCATGCCAGGCCTCCCTGTCCATCACCAACTCCCAGAGTTTACCCAAACTCATGCCCATTGAGTCCGTGATGCCATCCAACCATCTCATCCTCTGTCGTCCCCTTCTCCTCCTGCCCTCAATCTTTCCTAGCATCAGGGTCTTTTCAAATGAGTCAGCTCCTCACATCAGGTGGCCAACGTATTGGAGTTTCAGCTTCAGCATCAGTCCTTCCAATGAATATTCAGGACTGACTTCCTTTAGGATGGACTGGTTGAATCTCCTTGCAGTTTAAGGGACTCTGAAGAGTCTTCTCCAACACCACAGTTCAAAAGTATCAATTCTTTGGCGCTCAGTTTTCTTTAGAGTCCAAGTCTCATATCCATATATGACTACTGGAAAAACCATAGCCTTGACTAGATGGACCTTTGTTGACAAATATACATATTATAATTATAAAAACACTGTAATTACCACTGGACAAGACAGTGGCACCCTAGAACTACCCCATCATACCCACTCCCTTCATGCAGAGGTAACATGACCCCAACTTTTAGGATAATCACTTCCTTCTTTTGCCAGTAGTCTTACCACTCATGTTTGTATCCCTAAATAAACAATTTAGTTTTGCTTGTTTTGAATTTTATAAAAATGGAATTATATATATTCTTTCATGGGCTTCCCTGGTGGCTCAAATAATAAAGAATCCACTGTAGGAGACTCAGGTTCGATTCCTGGGTCAGGAAGATCCTGAGAAGGGAATGGTTACCCACTGCAGTATTCTTACCTGGAGAATTCTATGGACATAGGAGCCTGGCAGGCTACAGTCTATGAGGTCGCAGAGTCAGACACTACTGAATGACAAACACTTTCACTTTCTTCCTAGTCTTTCACATGTTGCATCTTTCACTTAGCACTGTAAGAGTCATCCACGATTCCACTGTAAGAGCTCTGTGTAGGTGTTTGTTTATCCGTCTTGCTGCTGATGCTTTGGTTGCTTTCAGGTGTTGGCTGTGACAAGCATGCTGTTCTGAACCTGAGCACATATGCCCAAGTTTCTCAAGGGTGTAGACCAGGAAGTGGAATTGCTTGCTGGGTTATAGTTTATTTCTTTGGCTTTATAGATACAAATGCCGAACTCTTTTCAAGTAGAATGTTGCAGCTTACTCTCCCACCAGCAGAACATGAAAATTCCCATTGCTCCAACAAAAAAATATTGTCATACTTTTAAATTTTGCCATTCTGATGATTGTATATATAGCGTGACCTCAGTGTGGTTTTAGTTTGTACTTACCTAATTGCTACTAAAATTGAGCACATTTTCATACATTTCTTGACCACCGAGATTTTTATTTTGTTAAGTACCTATTTAAATCTTTTGCCCACATTTAAAATTGTATTTATAGGAGTGTTTAAATGTATATTGGATGAGGCTTTTTATTTGTTATATGTGTGTTGTGATGGTCTCCCTAATTCTGTCTGAGGCTTGTCTTTTTTACTCTCTTTATGGATGTCTTTGTTTTAAGGGGTTTGTTGTTTGTTTTTAATATTTATTTATTTGACTGCACCAGGTCTTAGTTGTGGCATGGGGGATCTCCTCCCTGACCAGGGATCAAATCCAAGCCCTCTGCCCAGAAAGCATTGCACAAATTGAGTTATTAGTTTAGTTCATGAGATTTTCTGTTATCAGGAAGCTAGTCTTTTTCTTGGTTGTTTATTGACACCATAGCAAACCTCCCTCCCTTAAAAATAACCAAGTAGAGAGTCTTCTTTTTGTTTTCTTATGAAATGCATAGAAGAAGACAGGAAAGGGAGAAGGAAACATTTACTGAGCATCTGCTATGCTCCAGGGTCTGTGCTAAGAACTTTATATCCACCACTGGTATTCTTAGAACCATCTTTGTTTTACAAAAGAGGAACAGGAGGCTCAGAAAGATAGGACAACTTAATCAGTGTCACATAGCTAGTAAGCAACAAAGCTAGGATGCAAACCCAGGGTCAGTATGACACTAAAGTCATACATGCTGTTTCTCCCAGACTCCACTGCCTCTCTGTTAAACACATCACAAAGAAATGATGTGTCCGGATATTGTGTAGTACAAAGTTGTAGAACTGGTTGAACACACTTCTCCCCCTTCTATGTTCTGCCTCCTCTGCCTGTACTGTCAAGACAATCCCTGGCTCACTCTCCCCAGATCCCACACTCCTATCTGCCCACTTCTATCTGCCTACTACCAAGGCAGAGAGAAGAAGCCCCTTGTCCCAGGGACAGCAGCAGTTCTGGGGGCTTCTCTTGCCTCTCCCAGGTCCGTACCTGTCCTTTGACCTTTGGTTAATCCTGGGTGTGACCCCAGAACTGATTCAGCCTTTCACTTTGTTTCAACTGGTTTCTTCTGGTCAAACACCTGGACCTGACCTTGCTTCTCTCACTAGTTTCTCTTTTCCAGTCAGCCTCACTGATTTGACCTTCGCTTTTCTTCCTTCAGTGTGGTCCAGGGTCCCAGATCCTACCTAGGCTTTGGCCTCGGGTGTCATGGTAATTTCCTGGACATTATTCTGGACTGATGACCCTCCTTTCCCCTCTCGGCCCTTGTATCCATTCACTCTGCTTTCCACCATTGCTTCAGGGAACCCAGCCCCCCAGGCTGCCCTGGCTAACCTGTACCTCATGATGACAATGGCACCAGGGAGCTATCTACTGCCCTCAGGAAGCAAGGACTAGCAGGTGTTTTCACATCTTCTTTGAAGACTATTCCCTTGAGCAGCTTATACGTGCAGTCTATGTGTGTGTGTGTGTTAGTTGCGCAGTCGTGTCCTACTCTTTGCAACCCCGGGGACTGTAGACTGCCAGACTCCTCTGTCCATGGAATTCTCCAGGCAAGAATGCTGGAGTGGGTTGCCATTCCCTTCTCCAGGGAATCTTCCTGATCCAGGGATCGAATATAGATCTCCTGCATTGCAGGCAAATTCTTTACTGTCTGAACCCCCAGGCAAGCCCCTACTTGCAGTCTATACTCTTCACCAAAGCAGGTTGTGCCATAACTTTTACAGAGTTTATGCGGAAATCAAGCATTTTCCAAAAGCTGCATTGATTTGATATTATATCAAAGCATGACCACCCATTAATAACACTCTAAAAGAGAATCTAAAGGTTCTTAACTCTCACAGAAAAGTATTAAGTTACTCAGTTAACTAATAGTACTTTCTGGGTAAAAAATTTCTGTAGGGAATAGCAGGTGTAGGCTCTGTCCAGGAACTTGCAGGAGAGCGTTTAGAGATCTCTTTGATTCCATAATGACTTTACCAGTCAAATCCTTTTAGAACCTGTGCTACAGAGCAAATGTCCTATCCAAGCTCAGTAAACAGAGTTACCTCTGGAGCTCCTGGAGACTCTGAAGGACTCACTTGCCCTGTCATAAAACTGTCCTTCTGTATGGTTTCAGACCTCTTTCCCTTTCATTCTACCATGATCACCATTCTCCAAACCAAAAGGCATTCCACATCTCACAGATGTTCTGAAAATAGCAGGGAATCTTTCAGACCCAGGAATCAAAACTGTATCTCTTACATCTCCTGTATTGGCAGGTAGGTTCTTTACCACTGGCACCACCTGGGTAGCCCAAAAATAGCAAGACTTTTTTTTTTTTTTTTTTAACAGAAAGCAGTTTATTTCATGTAACTAATTAATTAATTTTTGGCTGCTCTAGGACTTTGTTGCTTTGCTTGGGCTTTCTTTAGTTACAGCAAGCAGGAGCTATTCCTCGTGGCCATGAAATAGCTTCTCATTGCAATGGCTTCTCTTGTTGCAGAGCACAGGCTCTAGTGCGCACTTGGGCTTAGCTACTTTGAGGCCCGTGGAATCCTCCTGGCCCAGGGATCAAACCCATGACCTCTCTTTGGCAGGTGGATTCCCATCCACAGCGCCACCAGGGAAGTCCCAGCAAGACCTATTTTAAATCAGAATGTCCTTTAGAAAACCAGAGACAGTGAGGTCTCAGACATATTTCAAATTAAGTCTAACTCTAAAGACCTTCCAAAGTCTTACCTGGGCAACCAAAGACTGTCCTAAGATAGGCAGCCTTTGAGCAACTGTCTCCACACTTACTGTTTTACCCCATTCATAAAGGTTGAGAAGCCTGCTGTTGGCCAAACATCACACCCTAGTATACTCAGATTGCCCCATCCTCTAATCTTTTGGGAAAAACTCATCAAGGGTCACCCCCAGTCCCTATCCCGGGGCTCCAGGAGGCTTTCCATTCAAGAAGATTAATTGTCCCCTGACTTCTCATCTTTGGATAGTTCTAGGCCTGGTTCCTGCATGTGATTCTCTACCTGCATCACATACCTTGAACATTATCCAGAAACCTCTTGCTCTATTCTTGTGCCCCCTTTCCCTTGACTGTTCTTTCTGGAAGATGTTCTTGATTCTAATATATTTTCCTCCCACTCGACCCTGCCCCACATTTCATTAAATGAATGGGGGAACTGGGAGGAAATCCCATTTTCTGTGCTCCTTCCAGTGGCAGGCACAGTGGAGGCTCTTCATACCCACTGACTTATTTATCTATCACAAAGCCCTTGATAGGAAATGAAAGAGAATTTTAAAACTTCACCAAAGTCACCAGGTATTAGGTGGTATCATCAGCCATTTCAGTACTGTCAACTCAGGTGCAGGGGGTGGTGCAGAAGGCACAACCTGAGAGCTGTGAGTTCTGGGGGACTTACTAAGAATTCTAGTGCAGGATACAATCTCTCAGAGAGCTCTGAGGAATGCTCCCAAGAGGTGAGGCAGACAGGTCAGCATGTACATAGTTTTGGAAAAGGGTTACGTGCAGTCAAGCACACACCCTGGTAGAAGGTCAGTCATAAGGAACAGGTATCTCAGTTCATGACCTTAGATCTTTTCTAAGTATGGGAAGATATAAGTCACCAGGTTCATTAAAAAAATCCTAAAATATTTCTAGCTATGTGCGGGCCTGTTTTCTCAGAGCACCAAGTGCTTCATTCTGATCTTCACCTGAATTCCTTTTAGAGTGAATTATAAGTCCATGGTTGCATTGGCTAATGACTTGATTCTTATAGAACTAGATGGTGAGCAACATTCTTTGTTTTACAGTAAAACTGAGTCTTGAATCCAGGACTGTCTGCTTCTAAAGCCACTGCCCTTTCCAGTATTCTCCCTGCCGCCCAAATAGCCAGCCTGTTCTGTGCACCGCCAGTCCCTTCCTGTCTCATGCTGACGTCTCCAGATGACTCAAGCTGTTCCCCAAAGCTATGAGATATTTCACATCATGTCTTTTTTTCAAAGATACAGTCAAACTAAAATAGATTAGACTAAAAGCAGTCTTTAATAAAAAAAGAAGCAATCTCTCATTACCACTTTGTGGGAAGATTTGCTCTTTCTCAAAATTCAACAGTATTAGTAAGTTTGGGATTTTCAAATTGTGTGGTGTTGACCACTAGGGCCAGAGTTTCAATGTTTCATTTGTTTTCCAGAAAAAAGAGCTCAGCATAAAATGCAGCTAATAGTGAGGTTTTGTTGGGGTTTTTTGCATAATAAAAGTCGTAACTGAGCAACATTAGCTACAGACACTCCTCCCCATAAATCCATGGAGACTCTGTGAAAAGCATTTCAGAGAAATCCAAACCCCAAGTAGTCTTTGGCAAGGGGTAATTTGCCATGATGGTAGTTAAATAAGGAGAATATTGAGTAGCTGACTACAAAGAAGCATCTGAAAATGAGACTAGCTGTGGCTCAGGTCCCTCAGTGGAAAATGTATATAAATTTCTCACACGTGGCAGTCCAAACTGGTCTCTTTCTTTCATAAGACAAATTTGACAATGCATACCAAGAAGCTTAAGTCATACCCTTTTGGCCTAATAATCCCACGCCTATGAATTTATCTCAAGGAAATAAGTCATAAAGAATAAAGAAGACTATACATATTTCTATAACAGCATTATTTATAATTAGCAGAAAGCCGGAAGCAACCTAATTTTCCAGTAATAATGGAAAGGCTTAGTACATTTTGGTATCTTAATTCTTTGGGATATCATGCAGCTATTAAGAATATGACCATAATGTACAAACAAGAAAAGAGATAAGCATAGAATACAGAATGCAAATATGTATGCAAAACCAAGTATGTTAGCACAGTGAGATTACAAGTTTTAAACATTAAGAATTTCTTTTATAAGGACCATATTTAGCTTTTAGGGATTTTTTTCCCCTTGTTTTATCTGCTGCAACTTATATAGACTGTTTCATAATTATTAATGGATCAGATTATTTTACAAAGAATACATGTGGAACATTCTAGCCAAGTGTGAAATATAGAGAATTACTAATTTAGAAATGCTAACACTGTTGTTTTAATTTTCAGTGAGGGGAATTTGGCTACAAAGCAGGTTGTATTCCTTCAGAGACCAGTTATGTGGAATTCAGCTGCTCAGACACCAGAAGTGAGTAAAAGTGATGCTTTATGAACTGTTAAACTGAACCATTTAATCCTTAATCTCTCACTGTAATTCTAAATGGTGAACAGATGAGGAAGTGGGAACTTGATAAGGAAACAGCCTTCTGAACCAACATATAACAAGAGAAATGTGCCAGCAAACAGGAACATGAGACAGTTCTGAAGGAAATCAGAATATGACCCCAAAGTATACCATTTGGGTGTAAGGATTACTATTTTGAGCTAAAGGCAATGAAACAGAACCTCTCCCTTTCTGACAAAAGCAGGGCATAAATTTTCCTTATGCCAATGTGACAAAAATTTCCTTTTGTAAAATTGCTTCCCTCTCCTGTACCAGAGACGACGCAGAGATGACGCATCACTGGGAACAATGCCTGTAGTCCCCACAACTTACTAAACCCTCTCTTGCATTAGTTTCCCCAAATACATGCTCAGTCACATCCAGACTCTTTGCAACCCTGTGGACTGTAGCCTGCCAGGCTCCTCTGCCCAAGGGGATTCTCCAGGCAAGAATACTGGAGTGGGTTGCATTCCCTCCTCCGGGGAATCTTCCCCACTCAAGGATCAAACCTGGGTCTCCTGCACAGCAGGTGGATTGGATTCTTTACCACTAAGCTATTCCTAAATATTTAACTTCCCACAGTTTACTGCCCCTAAAACCCCAAATCCCTTTTTATTTGTCTGGTCACTTCACCACAGTGTATCACCCTTTGTAAAATGAAAATCATGTCCCAGGTCTAACTGCCTCTTTGGGTTTTTACTTCTCTGTGCAGCCCTCGTGTGCATCCAAAATAAACCTTTTCTCCTATTAATCTTTTTCTAGTTTAATTTGCAGGTCTGAGATGCTGAACCTAAGATGACAGAGGAAAAGATTTTCCGCTCCTACAGTTATAAGCCTCATAAGTGAATGTGCCTGATATTATGACAGATCTGTGCAGTCTTGACTTCTGACGGCACTTTTGTATTGTCTCCTCAAGGTCATATTTTTTCAGTTCTTTGCTGAAGGGCTCTGCTGAGTCTCAAGTCACCTTATTCTTACTAGATTCCTAGTAGATGCACACTTAGAATAGTATCATTGAATGAACTAATCTTAATTAAGACCTGCTGCTGCTGCTGCTAAGTCACTTCAGTCGTGTCTGACTGTGCAGCCCCATAGACGGCAGCCCACCAGGCTCCCCTGTCCCTGGAACTCTCCAGGCAAGAACACGGAGTGGGTTGCCATTTCCTTCTCCAATGCATGAAAGTGAAAAGTGAAAGTGAAGTCGCTCAGTCATGTCCTACTCTTAGTGACCCCATGGACTGCAGCCTACCAGGCTCCTCCGTCCATGGGATTTTCCAGGCAAGAGTACTGGAGTGGGGTGCCATTGCCTTCTTCATAATTAAGGCCTAATTAATCTCAATTAATTAAGGCCTAACTTTCAAAAGAGGAAGTTTGCAAATGGACCAGAAAATTATTTAAAGTGATTCCATATTATCAAGAAAATAATGTTTTAGAAAACTTTAAAGTTTTTCTAAACTAGCAAAGCTATTAATAGACTAACAGTATATGTAATAGCTGTTAGTCTATTAATGCTGTTGTCTCACATTGATTTTGAACAGACTCTAGCTGGTTCCACAGGCAAGCAAGTAGAGGGGCTGTAGGTGGATAGGATGATAACTCCCTTAGGAGGAGAGCAGAGTGATCAAGTTAACAAAGATTTCAGAAAGACTGAATTAGAGCCCACAAGTGAGCAGTGCCTCCCAGTCCTGGGGAGAATGGCTCAAACAAGTTCACAAGAAATATTCTGTCGGACTTCCCTGGCAGTCAGGTGGTTAAGCCTTTGCTATTGCAGGGGGCACAGTTTCGATCCTTGGTCCCTGATAGTAAGATCCCACAAGCTATGCAGTGGAATCTTATATATACATTTATAACATGCCTTAAAAAAATTCTTATATACTTTTAAGACCATAATGGCACCATTCTTTGCTTGTACCTTGAAATCAGTTGTTGTTGGGGAAGGGTTGATGGGGGATTGCTTCATTTATACAGGTTTTCAAATAATTGTTTCAAAGGTGAAAATTGTTAGTCACTCAGTCCTGTGCAACTCTTTGTGATCCCATGGACTGTAGCCTGTCAGGCTCCTCTGTCCATGGAATTCTCCAAGCAAGAATATTGGAGTGGGTCCCTTCTTCAGGGGATCTTCCCAACCCAGGGATTGAACCTGGGTCCCCTTCACTGCAGGTGAATTCTTTACCATCTGAGCCACCAGGGAAGACTTTTTCAAAGGTATTTGGTTCTAAAAACCAGTTGGTGAAAATTTGAAACATTACAAACATTGCCTTATGATTGTCAAGGAGTTTTCAATAAAATTATAAATTTCATGGGCTGTTGGAAATTGATCTAGGGTTTAATTCTTGAAAAAAGATTTTCTCTTTCTTTTACTGAGACTAATGTTAAGATATGTAAAACTTCTTGTTTCAATTGCACTCAACATGGAACAGTACTTTTATGTTAAGCAAAACCATTTCATGCCTCTGTTATAAAGGAGGGAATTGAGAATTGCATAATGAAGAAAACATATCATAGGAATTTTTTCTTCTGAAGTTATAAAGACCTTTACTTTTGGAATGTGTTTGTTTCACAGATGTTTTATACAATATTCTAGATAGCTTGAGAAATTTTAAAATATGGTCAATATAAATTCAAATATTTATACTCCCAATTTCTGCCTCAATTTCTTTAAGCTATTGAGGCTTCCCAGGTAGCACTAGTGGTAAAGAACCTGCATGCCAATGCAGGAGACAAGAAGGTTCAATTTCTGGGTTGGGAAGCTCCCATGGAGCGGGGAACGGCAACTCACTCCAGTATTCTTGCTTGGAGAATCCTGTGGACAGAAGAAACTGGGAGACTACAATCCATAGGCCTGGATACAGGAAACTGGCAGGCTACACTCCTTTGCAATCATGGGGTCACAAAGAGTCAGACACGACTGAAGCAACCTGGCACTAGCACTAGCATTGAGAGACAGTTTATTTTAGGAAAATCAGAAAACTTTTAGAAAAAAAAATAGGAAAAAATCTTCATGAACTGGGGCTAAGCAGAGTTCTCAGATATGACTCTAAAAGCGTAATTCATTTTAAAAAATTGATAAATTAGACTTTATCAAAATTTAAACTTTTGCTTTGTGAATAACACTAAGAAAATAACAGACAGCCACAGACTGGGAGAAAAAAAAATTTTTGCAAATCACATATATGACAAAAGACTTGTATCCAGAAGGTATCTTAAAACTTAAAAAATAAGAAATAAACAATGCAGTTTAAAAAAATAGTTAAAAGTCTTGAACCAATGAGGATATGTAGAAGAGAAGTAAACACATAAAAAGACATTTAAATTATCGGTCAAGGGAAATGCAAATGAAAACCATGATGAAACCATACATCTACTAGAATGACTAAAATTAAAAAAACACTGACAATTCTTTTTTTTTTTAGGTTTTTGTTTGTTTGTTTTTTAATTTTATTTTATTTTTTAACTTTACAATATTGTATTGGTTTTGCCATATATCAAAATGAATCCGCCACAGGTATACATGTGTTCCCCATCCTGAACCCTCCTCCCTCCTCACTTAGGACTATCAAGAATGAGGAGCAATCAGAACTATAAAACACTGCTGGTGGGAATGCCATGTAGTACAACCACTCTGGAAAATTATTTCGCAGCTTTTTATGGGGTTAAACATGCACTGAGATATGACCCAGCAATCCCTCTCATGAACATTTGCCCTAGAGAAAGAAAAACTTTTGTTTACACAAAAAGCTACACATAAAAGTTTGAATGTTCTATTCATCATCTCCCAAAACTGGAAACAATCCAAATGTCTCCAACAGATTTATGGATAAACAGCTGTGGTATTTCCATACAACGAAATACTACTTAGAAATAAAAACATATGCGCCCTTTTTCTTTTTTTGGCCACGCAGAATGTGGGATTTTAGTTCTCCATCCAGGATTAAGTCCTGCGGCCCCTGCAGTGGAAGCCCAGAGTCTTAACTGAACTGCAAAGGAAGTCCCCACATACACTCTTAATAGCCACAATTACGTGGATTAATCTCAAAAATGGGGAAAAAGTGGAAACAGTGGCAGATTTTCTTGGGCTCCAAAATCGCTGTGGATGGTGACTGCAGTCACAAAATTAAAAGACACTTTCTTTTCTTGGAAGAAAAGCTATGACCAACCTAAACATCGCTTTGCTGACAAAGTTCCCTATAGTCAAATCTATGGTTTTTCCAGCGATACTATATGGATGTGAGAGTTGGACCATAAAGAAGGCTAAGTGCCAAAAAATTGATGCTTTTGAACTGTGGTGTTGGGGAAGACTCTTGAGAATCCCCTGGACAGCAAAGAGATCAAGCCAGTTGGTCCTAAAGGAAATCAACCCTGAATATTCACTGGAAGGACTGATGCTAAAGCTAAAGCTCCAATACTTTGGCTGCCTGATGTGAAGAACTGACTCATTGGAAAAGACCCTGATGCTGGGAAAGGTTGAGGGCAGAAGGAGAAGGGAGCGACAGAAGATGAGATGGTTGGATGGCATCACAGACTCAAAGGATATGAGTCTGAGGAAACTCCAGGACATAGTAAAGGACAGTGAAGCCTGGCATGCTGCAGTCCATGGGGTCACAAAGAGTAGGACACGACTCAGTGACTGAACAACTACAGCAATCTCAAAAAGCATGCTGACTAAAGGAAGCCAGTCTCAGGGAGTTCTCTGCTGGTCCAGTGGTTATGACTTGGCACTTTCACTCCCTGGACCTGAGTTGAACCCCTGGTCAAGGAGATAAGATCCTACATGCTGCAGGCTTTAGAGCACAGACTCAGTAGTTGTGGCAACACAGGCTTAGTTTCCCTGCTCTATGTGGAATTCTTCTGTACTAGGGATTGAACCCATGGATTCTTAACCACTGGACCACCAGGGAAGTCCAGAAAGAGCTTCATTATCCTAGAGTCAATATAGCAATCCCAGAGAAGGACTCTGATTGGATCTGATTGGGTCATGGGCCTACACTGCAGTAGAGAAGGTGGATAAGAAAACTGGCTGGAAAAGTCATTGTCCACGACACCTTTTCCTCTCCCAGGCTTGACTGATTTTTACAGCACCAAGCTTGGATGACCTGACCCAGAAACATACTTTGTGAGCAAGCATATTCTGTGGGGTTTCTCTGTGTGATTCAAAGCCTCTGACTCTTCTAACTGGTACTAGAGCTACACTTAGCCTTTCAGTGGCTTTCTAATCCTCCCTCAAGCCTGAAACACACAAAGGGGAGAAATCCTGAATGTCCACTCCATGTTTTTATTGCTATATAAATCATATTTTTTAGGTACTCTTCCACTCTATCCATCATGACACTATACAAGGCATGCGATATCTTATAATTGCTGGTATAATTCTGCTTATGTTTTTAAGACATCATGTATGGAAAGTGAAAGGTAGACTGATAGGGCACCCTAAATGCAACTGCTTTGTCACTGAGTCTCATGTATTTGAAACAGGTAACTCATTTTTAGTAAATGAGGATGATTCTCAAAAGTTGATCAGTTGGGGACTTCCCTGGTGGTACAAAGGTTAAGATTGTGCTTCCAATGTAGGGGGCCCGGGTTCAATTCCTGGTCAGGGAGTTAGGTCCCTCATACCACAACTAAGACCCAGCACAGTGAAAAAACCAAAACAAAACTGACTGACTTTATCAATGGTGGCATTAGATCTGCATGCAAATCTTGATAGAATCTCCCCAAATTTATAGTGAAATATCAGAAGAAAGAGAACCCGTATGAATTCTGAGAACCTATAGGAATAAGCCTAGCAATGTAGCATGAAAAATCTCTTTATAACATAGGGAAATACTAAAAATACAGTGAGTGCTAAGTGCAAAAGTGAGCTATACATCTCTTTGTGTGCATATGCAAATACACAGTGTTGTTGCTCAGTCGCTAAGTCATGTCTGACTCTTTGCAACCCCATGGGCTGCAGCATGCCATACTCCTCTATCCTCCACTATCTCCCAAAGTTTGCTCAAATTCATGTTTATTGAGTCAGTGATGCTATCTAACCATCTCATTCTCTACTGCCCTCTTTTCCTGCCTTCATTCCTTCCGAACATCAGAGTCTTTCCCAAAGAGTCGGCTCTTTGTGTCACGTGGCCAAAGTATCGGAGCTTCAGCATCTGCCTTCCAATGCATATTTGGGGTTGATATCCTTTAGGATTGACTGGTTTGATCTCCTTGCTGTCCAAGGGACTCTCAAGAATCTTCTCCAGCACCAGTTCAAAGGCATCAGTTCTTCAGTAGGCCGCCAGGCTCTTCTGTCCATGGGATTACCCAGGCAAGAATATTGGAGTGGGTTGTCATTTTCCTTCTCCAGGGAATCTTCCCCACCCAGGGATCAAATGTGTCTCCTGCATTGGCAGGCAGATTCTTTACCACTGAGCCACCAGGGAAGCCCATACATACATAGTAAAACATGCCAAATATTAACAGTGGTATCTCTGTGAGATGGGATTGTGGATAGGCTTTGCTTTTTTTCTTTGTTTTTACCAGGCTTTCTACACTAAGCATGTATTATTTTTGTAATTGGAAATCTTTGAGAAACATACAAATCTTTGACCGTAAATCTACTCACATTTTTGCATAGTGAATAATGTAAAAAGAATAAGATAAGACACTCAGGTTCCAGTTCAAAGCCAACTACCCTTTGACCTTGGACAAATACCATCTTGTTTCTGGGTCCCATGTTGGTAGAAGGAGGAATTCGAGTGGATGATCTTCATGGACTGGTCAGGTTTCCGTCTCCTACACTGTAAGTTATAAGAACATTGCAATTTGATTTGTTGGAAAAGCTATTATTTCATGTGGAGTTGTTGTTCAGTCGCTCAGTTGTGTCTGACTCTTTGCCACCCCGTGGACTGCAGCACGCCAGGCTTCCCTGTCCGTCACCATCTCCCAGAGCTGCTTAGGCTCAGGTCCATCGAGTCGGTGATGCCATCCAACCATCTCATCCTCTGTCATCCCCTTCTCCCCCTGCCTTCAGTCTTTGCTTGCTTCAGGGTCTTTTTCAATGAGTCAGTTCTTCGAATCAGGAGGCCAAAGTATTGGAGCTTTAGCTTCAGCATCAGTCCTTTCAGGGAATATTCAGGACTGATATCCTTTAGGATTGACGGATTGATCTTCTTGCTGTCCAAGGAACTCTCAAGAGTCTTCTCATGTGGAGTAAGGGAGCCAATATCATTGCTGAAGATGTATTTATTAATAGTCATTTAGTAAAAAAAGAAAAGCATTTGTTGTGACATTTTTTGTTATTGTTTTTCAATCACTAAGTTGTTTCTGACTCTTTGTGACCCCATGGACTGCAGCACACCAGGCTTCCCTGTCCTTCAACATCTCTTGGAATTTGCTCAAACTCATGTCCACTGAGTCAGTGATGCTATCCAACTATCTCATCCTCTGTCACTCCTTTCTCCTCCTGTCCTCAGCCTTTCTGAGGATCAGAGTTTTTTCTAATCTTTTTTAGAGTTAGGTATTTAATTATCTTCTAATATTTGAAATTTGTATTTGGTGGTTGTTTACTTATTAATTCTTATCTAAAAGTGAATTACTCTATCTTATTATCCTGACTAATACATAATTTTTATTAAGAAATTTCTCATTGAGCATGTGAGAGTAGGCCTCTATTGGCTGATACACAATAAGGAATTTATTGCAAAATTTACCTTTGGCCCCAGTGCTTATGAAGAAGGAAAGATCCAGACTGCCAAGTGCTCCCAGGCACCCCTCCTTCCCGTCTCATTCAGGCAACAGGAGAGGTCATTCCGGAGTGAGTGTATCCTTTGTGCATATGGGAAAGGAGCCAGCAGCCAGGCTTGAGAAAGGAGCAGTACCCATCAGGCCTGCTTGCAGCCAAAAGGCTCTGTCCTCACCCAGCAGCATTCCAACACCAGGGAGAATATGCCATTCTCAACTTCTGTACCTTAAGGGTAAATCTGTCAGGTTCAACTGCTTGTGTTAAACTCGGTACATCTGGTGAGTGAGAATAAAAAAGAAAAAGATTTGAGATCTAATATTTGCACTTGATGAATGCAAATGAAAATGTCCCCACCATCAAGTTATATCTGACTTGAGACATGAGGGTGGGCCTTTATTGAGGCAGGTCCCATGGCAGATTTGTTCCTTTAAACTTGCCCAAGGACTCAGGTAACCAGCCAAGAAAATGATGAGCTGCCAACACACTCCTTTCTAGACAGCACACTGCAGCCTTCATCTCCCTATATAAACAATGCTTTCAGTCACCGTCAACCGTGGTTACATTCCCTAGCATAAAATTCTATTCAATACAGCTGCTTGTTTGTATTGTGTATTTGCCATGAAAACCAGTAGAAAATACTTTTGTATTTTATACATGGTAGTTCAACAAATCTGTGGTCTAACAAACTTTTGTAAGACTAGCCTAGGAATCTGACTTCTATATTTTTTTCCTAAGGGTTTTTTGATTTATTTTAGTAATTTTACCTCTCACATTTGAGAAAATGTAATCCCAGTTCTCAGCTAACATGTAAATGAGCTTTAAGAAAATAAACTCTTGATATATGGAAAATACTGGGCTTTAAAATTTTTTTATCTTATGGGCTTCCCTGGTGGCTCAGCTAGTAAAGAGTCTGCCTGCAATGCGGGAGACCTGGGTTTGATCCCTGGGTTGGGAAGATCCCCTGGAGAAGGGAAAGGCTACCCACTCCAGTATTCTGGCCTAGAGAATTCCATGGACTATATAGTGGTCGCAACAAGTCAGACACGACTGAGTGACTTTCACTTTTCACTCTTTTATTATGTATCTTTATTCAGTTTCTGTGCCTAAGTATATCCACATGATCCAATATATGTCATGTTGTCAGTATTAAAGAAACCCCCATAAGAAAATTTCATCAGAAGTCTGAACATGAAAGTTGTCTCCCTGAGCTCTTCTTCTACTGACTTAGATATCTTTGTTTGACTTCGTTTCCTTGGCAGGAAAACCATGTCCTTTTATTCTGAACCACACCAAGGGCGTGGTCAGGCCTCAGTAATATTTCATAGTGAAAATATCTACAGCTTCTCAGACAGCCTGCAGAATGAGCTGGTCCTGTCGCTGAACAATCCTACCATGCCAGGCAGAAGCGGTCTGTAGCAGGACAAGGAGAGGGGTCCACCCCACCTGGAAAGGCACCCCTTCTTCCAATATGATCTCTATCTGAATTATCTGTGCAGACTATTCCTATAGAAATGGGGGTGAGGTGGCCTCTAAGGCACTTTTTCTGCTGCTCAGATCCCAGCAAATACCAAGATGAAAAATGGAAGCTTCAAGTATATCTCTATCTGTTTTGTTCCCCAAAGTATGATCTCAACAGGTCTCTCTCCTCAGAGGTGTTGTTGAGGGCCCAGATAGGGCCATACAACCAACCTGACAACAAGGAGAATGGTGGGCCAGGAAGCCACAGACAGTTATTAACAGAGAGGGGAGCACACCTTCACCTGGCCGGAGGGTGGCGCTGAGCTGGTCCTTGAAGAGGAGCAGGATTTGGAAGATAAGCGGGCAGAGAGCTAGAATAGAGGGGCAGGACGACACCCAGCCTTTTACTAACTCCTAGTTGCTAATCTCTTGTGTTTCAGAGGAAAGGCAGTCGGCACGTGAAAGGTGAAGACAGGAGTAAAGTCCCAAGCAGGAGCGTCAGCTTGGACACAGACCTGTTACAGCCTGCAGAGAGCAGAAGCCCACCTGAGGAGTGCCTACTCGCCCCTTCTAGAGAATGCTGGATGAAGAAGAGGCCAGCCCAGCCCAGCAGCTTCTCCGGGTTCAGCAACAGTGACAGCGTCCTGCGGGAACTAGATGATGGACAGTTTGACCAGGAAGACGGAGTAACTCAGGTCACTTGTATGTGAGCAAAGAAGGAAAGCGACAGATGTTCTGTAAATAATTATTAAAGTAATTCCCAAGTTACTTTACTGTATTTCTTTATCTGCATTTATGGGATACTTTGAATCTTTCCAGACTCAGGCTTTCCTCTAATCTACGTAAACTTTGGTTCAACCTCCTAGGCAAGGAAGAG
The DNA here is from genome assembly GCF_002263795.3 of Bos taurus. NCBI lineage: Eukaryota > Metazoa > Chordata > Mammalia > Artiodactyla > Bovidae > Bos > Bos taurus. Next base: position 86,102,103 of record NC_037329.1, on the reverse strand, counting down.
TAACCAACATATTTGTAAATTTAGAAGCATGTTTCACAGTTTTCTCAACTAAAACATGTTTAAACAGATGCCTCATTAGGATATTAGCCGATAATGTACTTCAGTTTCTCATGAATATGCAAAGTATATTTTTCTTACCATTGCTGGTAAGACAACTAAATATCTCAATCAGTATTTTTACCTAATTAGAAAATTCTCAGGAAGTTAGAGTCTTACTTAAGCTGAAAATTTTCTCTTTCCCTATCTCTCTCATGCACATATAAAGGGCTAATTAATAAAATACCTATTTCCTGAATATAACAATTAATCCAAGTTTTGTCTTTAAGTATGGCATGTATAAACAAAGCAAATCCTTATTTGTTAAAATATCCTTTAAAAAATCTTTTTTTTTTTTAACGCCTTAAAAAAAGGGTCACCATGTTACCAACATTGTACTGATTCATCAAGCTTAAACTTTCTTGCATCTAATAGTCTAGAAATAGAGTGGAGCCTCATCCCTAAAAATTCAATACGAAAAGAACTTACAATGTCCATGTTTAAAAACCTTAGTAGACAGAATTAATTCTCTTTTTAAAATTGTAAATAGCTGAAAAGGGAAACACCAATTTTAAATGAAAACTGAAGCATTTTACATCTATCTAGATGTAAATTATGCTTTTATTTTGATTGCTAAAGCATGAAAAATGTGGAAACCCAGAATTTTCAGTCCTACAGGAGTAAAGAGGTGCTCACAACATATGTGAAATGTATGGTGACCTATTTGTTCCATCTCTGCTTTTTTCCCTCTGCTAACAGGGGAACCTTTGCCTTGCCAAACCTTTAACAGGTAAAGATTAAAATTTTACAAAATAGAAGAATTTCATTTTATCTATGAAAGACTTTGAAATGTGGGAAACTTCAAATGAATTACAACTGTGCCGTTGATGAGTTCAGCCTATTATATATTTTTATTAGCATTGGTGTTGACATTATAAGATCATTTGAATAACAAAATGTCATTTGTTATTGGGCTATTGTCTTAATGAACATTAATGCTCATAATATGTTTTACACATATGACAGGTATGTATTACATGTTATCAAATATATGGTGTAACTGATCTCCGTGAATTGATGGTAAGATTGATGTGCAATTATTCTGCTTCTACCATGCACAAGCATTACCTTTATATGTATAAAGGAACATAGAATATTCTGCTCAGTACTATTCTGTGGAAACAGCTACTAATATTGTTTGCAGAAATGTTTTTTTTTTTTTTACTTTTAGAGAAACTGAGTTCCATATTTAAGAGTTGGTGAATTTTTGGTAGAAATAAATACTGCTGCTGGAGCCCACAAAATGCCATGAGTTATGAAACACAGGTAATAAACTCAAGAAAATGGGACCGTTTTTCCCAAAGGCAGGGTTTACAACAGGCAGAGATTCTGGTATATATTCTGTCAGTATACAGAAGGAATTTGATGTATTAAAGACAGAGATAGAAATTTATATTGGCTAAAGAAAAACTCAGAAATCTTGCTTTTAATTTTTTTTAATTTGCATAAGAATGCTTTCTTTTCACAGTTTGTTTTTAATCTGTTCTTATTTTTTTTTTAAATATTAGAATAGTCTTAGTAGTTGTACCCTGAAAGCCTATAAGCATTTACTCCAGTATTCACCCATAAGTTATGTGACAAATTTGTATGATAGTGAATAAATAATTACCAGGTGGTTCTAGAGCCTTATAAGTAAGTAACTCTATCTTTTAAAAAACAAAAAGTAACAAAACTTGGACTGTATATGCCTAAGGAGTTACGTGTGACTAACCTTATAGTTATCAGCCAGTTGCACAGTCAGTTCTTTTCATAATGCTATGTAATTCCTTAGGGGCTCTGGCATGTGATTTTTTTTTTTTTTAATACTTGTAAGTTATAATGATCAGAGAAGGCAATGGCACCCCACTTCAGTACTCTTGCCTGGAAAATCCCATGGACGGAGGAGCCTGGTAGGCTGCAGTCCATGGGGTCACTAAGAGTCGGACACGACTGAGCGACTTCACTTTCACTTTTCACTTTCATGCATTGGAGAAGGAAATGGCAACCCACTCCAGTGTTCTTGCCTTGAGAATCCCAGGGACGGGGGAGCCTGGTGGGCTGCCGTCTATGGGGTCTCACAGAGTCGGACACGACTGAAGCAACTTAGCATAAGTTATAATGATGAGAAAGTATGGAGATCATATATGTTGGTGGGAGGTTTTGCCATCCCCCTTTGGTACAGCATATATGCACTTCTGTCTAAGGTTTCCATAGCCACCTGTTAGTTCCACCTGTTAGTTCCATCCCATTTGGGTTGAATATCCCCGTTATTTCCATGGACAGCATTTAACACCTAATCACCAGAGAAATAGCCACTGAGCTAAGCAGCAGCTCTATCAATGTCACTTAAAGACAACAGAAACATCACTCTCTTTAAGAGACTCAGGGCTTTCAGGGGCCTTCAGACACCCATAGAAGCAGGAGGCAAGCTATGGTAAGTCCATATCACAACTATCTCCAAATTGTTTATTTTACCAGGACCAGGTGTTTATGTATTTGACTATAAATGTACCAGATGCATTTGCATTTCTTTCGTACTGGAAGAGCTCAGGAGCTGTCTCCTTCCTAGCCTTTCCTCACTACCTGGACATCTCACTACCATTCCTCTGGGCTGGAAGTATCACGGCTCTTTCAGCATTATGATTAAGAAGGGTTTCCTCCTCTCAACTTCTAGGGCCCCAGCAATTCCCTGTGTGGGATGACTAAATTTCAAGTGAGCACTGAAATGGTGTAGGTGGTAACAGCGGGGACAGTCTCTAACCAAGAATGTTAAATCTAAATACACTGGTGGATATGTAGGAAAACAAGCTAAATGCAAACCATCAGAACCATATCTATTTAAATAGTATTAATCGAGGCAATTTATCATACCTCTAGAGTGAATTTTCGGAGAAGGCAATGGTACCGCACTCCAGTACTCTTGCCTGGAAAATCCCATGGATGGAGGAGCCAGGTAGGCTTCAGTCCATGGGGTTGCGAAGAGTCGGACACAACTGAGCGACTTCCTTTTCACTTTTCACTTTCATGCATTGGAGAAGGAAATGGCAACCCACTCGTGTTCTTGCCTGGAGAATCCCAGGGACGGGGGAGCCTGGTGGGCTGCCGTCTATGGGGTCGCATAGAGTCGGACACGACTGAAGTGACTTAGCAGACTGAATTTTACTTGTGCAAGAGCCCAAAGTTTATAAAGCCAGTTCTGACATGATTAGACATAAAACAAATATAAGACAACCAGTGGTGAACTTCTTGGTTTTATTTTTGGCTCATATATCTCAGACTTGGAAGCTGAAGAAACCAGCAATCTAGAAATGCTAATGTCACAGACCAAAAAACCCTAAAACAGCTGGGGGAAGTAGAAGATTTGCCTACATGGAAAGAAACTTTGAATTTTTTTCATTTCTTTCAAAGGAAGTTTGACCCTCCAAGTTTCAATCACGCACTCACTGTGCCCTCCCCGTTAATCACTGCTGTGCCTGGCCAGCGGGAGACCTGGCTCTGGGCAGGGCAGCCAAGAACCACCTACACGGACATCTGGGAAATTTGAAGTCCAGGCTTTCTAGTTTATGTGCTGCCGAAGCGAGCACAGTCCAGGCTTTCTAATGTAAGAATTTCTTAGGTTGGTTATGAAAAAAAAAAAAGAAACACAATTTCAACTCCTTTGTGTCATAAAGGGGATACTAATCCTCAGGGAAAGAATTGTTTTCAACACCTCAAAGTTTCAAAAGTAGAACCACTCCCGGCACTGTAATAGATGTGGGTTAGGCAGCATGTGTGGGGTTGGAGTGGCTTAACCAAATAAGGTTTTGCTTTTCTGTGTAACAAGACCAGAAATCAGCAGACCTGGGCTTGAGTAGCATCTTCCTTGGTGTCCCAGGCTCCTCCTGACTTTCCATCCCACCATCCCTGGGGCATGGTCTCCTTCCTCAACACCATTTCTTGGTTATGAGCACCCTGCCTAACACAATCCTATAAGAAAGAAGTCTTCCAGGATAGGTAGCAGCAATGCTCAGAAACATATGAGGTAGGATATCAAACGAAGAAATCTGAGCTTTGGAGCCAGGACGGAGTTTAGACCCTGGCCGTGCTTGCTTGTTCCTGTGGACACTGAACTGCTACTTTGAAGTTCAGTTTAAGAAAAAAGTGTTAGTCAGGAAGTCATGTGACCTCATGGACTATAGCCCACCAGGCTCCTCTGTCCATTGAATTCTCCAGGCAAGAATACTGGAGTGGGTTGCCATTCTCTTCTCCAGGGGATCTCCCCAACCTAGGGATCAAACCCAGATCTCCTACATTGCAGACAGATTCTTTACCATTTGAGCACCAGGGAAGCTCTGAGGTTCAGTTTACTCTTGGTAAAATGGGGATGGTAACAAATGAATTTAATTGTATGAGGATTTAGTGCAATGGTGTGGGAAATGTACCACAGTTCCTGACACCTGGTTAGGTGCTCAATAAGTTGAAACCATTTCCCCCCCCCCCACCCAAAGGTCTAGTTTTAAGTTTGCAAAGTTCTGTTTAGTGTGGTGAACAACCTTACACCTGGGGAAACTCCAGAATAAATAAATATAAAGCATCCTTTTTAAAAATTTACTTTTAATTGGAGGATAACTGCTTTACAATATTATGCTGACTTCTGCCATACAACTATGTGAATTAGCCGTAAGTATACATATGTTCCCTCCCTGTTGAACCTCCCCCAAACCCCCCACCCCATATGAATACAACAGCTAAACATTTAAATGTATTTCTGTGTGGTAAATAAAAAGATTCATCACGATTTTGCCAAGTAAATTAGGTAGCTCACAGGGTCTCCAGAAGGGCCAGAGACCCAAGACCAGATGCTGAGCAGCCAAGAACAAATTGTGTCTTCAGAAGACCACGCTACTGTCACTACAGGCACATACGATGTTAAAGGCAGATGTTCCAGATAAAACGTGGAGGAGGGAGGATATGTTTTAAGAATGCTTTTTAGTTTTTGGCATTCAGACTCTCATCAGGATGAAACCCTCCTCTTGGAACAGATTTCCTGTGAGAAGATGCAGGTATGCTCTCAATAGGCTAGCAGAGAAAAAAAGATTGTGGATAAATAACAATAGAAATAATTAGGTAATTACAGTTGATGGAAATACTGATGGGAAGCAAAGTTTGCTAGGAGAGCATATGACAGACAAACCTAATATATTCAAGGTCAGGGAAGACTTCCCTGAGCAAATAGTTGATAAGCAATAATATTCTAATAATAGATCGTTTGTGTTATCAAATTATAAGCAGATCATTTTAAAAACGAGGACCTATGAACTTTTCAGGGGTCCCCCAAAACATTTGAAACCTGTTAAAAAATATATTGGCCCTAAACTATGAAAACTGCAAAACTGCAATATTTAAACAGCTGTAAGACATAATATATATCAAACCATTATTTCCTTTCTTATTCATAAAAATGTTTTTAAGTTTGAACACAATTTGTAGATTAGCTTTTCTCAATTCCAAGGTATATGAGATGACCAATGAGAAACCACAGCCAATTGTAAAAAGTAACCAATCTTTTTTTTTTATATTGATTTATCTATTTATTTTTGGCTGAGCTGGATCTTCGTTGCTGTGCTCAGGTTTTCTCTAGTTGCAGTGTGAAGGCTTCTCATTGCAATGACTTCTCCTGTTGTGGAGCGCAGGCTCTAGGCTCTCGGGCTTCAGTAGTTGTGGCACACAGCATCAGTAGTTGCAGCTCGAAGACTCTAGAGCATGGCCTCAGTGGCATATGGGCTTAGCTACCCTGTAACATGTAGGATCTTTGGACCAGGGATCGAAACTGTGGCCCATACACTGGCAGTTGGATTCTTAAGAACTGCACCACCAGGGAAGACCTGAGATAAATTTTCAAAATCAATTACAAAAAGCTGCTTAAATTTTTATTTTTAATATAAAAATTATATTTAATATGAAATGGGGATACATTTTAATATATTTGGTGTTATGTGAGGTGGACTCTGGTGCCTACAAAGATCTCAAATTGCAGAGTCAGACACGACTCAGTGACTAAGCACACAAGGTCTTCAGAAGCTCAGGGCAAAGCATCTCAGGAGGATGTAGTAAATGGTAATCTACAGAAAATGGTCTCAAGTTCAACTTTTTCAGTCAGAGACTTAAATGAAGCAAGCATGTGTGCCTGGGAGGCATAAAGAAGTAGATAACATGCAAGAAATAAAAAGAACCAGTGTTGGAGTAAACATTAAGTCTATGGCATGGGCTTCTCAAGGCAAGAATACTGAAGTGGTTTGCCATTCTCTTCTCCAGTGGACCACGTTTTGTCAGAACTCTCCACCATGACCTGTCCGTCTTGGGTGGCCCTACGTGGCATGGCTCATAGTTTCAATGAGTTTGACAAGGCTGTGATCCATGTGATCAGATTGGTTAGTTTTCTGTGATTGTGGTTTTCATTCTGTCTGCCCTCTGATGGAGAAGGATAAGAGATTCATGGAAGCTTCCTGATGGGAGAGACTGACTGAGGGGGAAACTGGGTCTTGTTCTGATGGGCGGGGCCATGCTCAGTAAATCTTTAATCCAATTTTCTGTTGATGGAGAGGGCTGTGTTCCCTCCCTGTTGTTTGACCTGAGGCCAAACTATGGTGGAGGTAATGAAGATAATGGCGACCTCCTTTGAAAGGTCCCATGCAGTCACTGCTGTACTCAGTGCCCCCGACCCTGCAGCAGGCCACTGCCAACACACGCCTCCACCAGAGGCTCCTGGACACTCACAGGCAATTCTGGGTCAGTCTCTTGTGGGGTCACTGCCCCTTTCTCCCGGGTCCTGGTGCACACAAGCTTTTGTTTGTGCCCTCCAAGTCTGTTTCCCCAGTCCTGTGTAAGTTCTGGCATCTCTATGGTGGGGTTAATGGCGACCTCCTCCAAGAGGGCTTATGCCACATCCAGGTCTACTGCACCCAGAGCCCCTGCCCCCGCAGCAGTTCACTGCTGACCTCTACCTCCGCAGGAGACACTCAAACACAGTTCTGGCCTAATCTCGGTGGGGTCTCTGGGTTCTGGTGCACACAAGCCCTTCTGGCAAGTATGGGGTTTGATTCTAAATGCAATTTCACCCCTCCTACCATCTTGCTGGGGCTTCTTTGCCCTTGGACGTGGGGTATCTTTTTTTGGTGGGATCCAACATTCTGCCAATGGTTGTTCAGCAACACGTTGTAATTTTGGAGTCCTCTTAGAAGCTGAGCACACATCCTTCTACTCCAACAGAGGATGAGATGGTTGGATGGCATCACCTACTCTATGGACATGAGTTTGAGTAAGCTCTGGGAGCTGGTGATCGTCAGGGAAGACTGGCGTGCTGTAGTCCATGGGATCACAGAGTCAGACAACTGAGCAACTGAACTGAACTGATAGCATGGAGAACTTTTTAAGATTAACAGAGTGAATTCAAGAGGACTGCTATGGTAGACTGAATAAAGGCTCCCTAAGATGATTACATTGGGCTTCCCCGGTGGATCAGATGGTAAAGTATCTGCCTGCAATTCAAGAGACCTAGGTTTGTTCCCTGGGCTGGGAAGATCCCCTGCAGAAGGGAATGGCTACCCATTCCAGTATTCTTGCCTGGAGAATTCCATGGGCAGAGGAACCTGGTGGGCTACAGTCCATGGGGTCTCAAAGAGTCGGACATGACTAAGCAACTAATACTTTCACACTTGTTTCAAGACGATAACATTATATGGCAAAAGGGGCTTTGCAAATATGATTATCTTGAGATGGGAAAATTAGCCTGGAATATCCAGGTGAGCATGATGATGCAATTACAAGTCTCCTTGGAGAGGTGGAGAGAAATGGCACCACAGAGGGAAGACAATGAAATGATGTAGAGACGGGAATGATGGGGCCACAAGCCAAATAATGCCAGCAGCCACCAGCAGCTAAAAGAGGAAAAGAACAGATTTCCCCTGGAGCCTCCAGAAAGAAATGGGGACTTTAATTTTAGCCCAGTAAAACTTTTGAGCTCCTGATCTCAAGAATTGTAAGAGAATAATAAATTTGTATTCTTAAAGCCACTAAGTCTTTGGTAATTTACTACAGCAGACACTGAAAACTAATATAACCACTAACATGGTTCTCAACCATCAGAATCCAAGATCTGCACTTGTTTTGTAAAATGTTTAAAAATCTAAAAGCACCAAACATTTTTAAAAGTGGTTTAAATATTAATTCAAATCAAGGCAAGAACAGTTTCTATCTATAAATATACATGTGGTTTTAAAATAAAATCACACTTTCTAGGGGAGTTAAATAAAATTTACCCTCGAAAAAAGATTCTATTGAATTTCTGAAATTGGGTCAAGCGGCTATGTCATTGCTAGTGCAATAATGACTATACCCAGTGTTTCTTCATCTCGGAGATTGCCTTGTTCCTTTGACTCCCCTCAATCTATCTCTGAGGAAAGTAGGGGAAATAGCACAAAATCCTATCATTCCTGCTTCATATAAGTCTTGATTTTTTTTTTTTAACTCTTGATTTTTATAACAAGATATTTTAAATGTTTTGTTTTTTAAAAGAAATTAACATTTTCTTTCATTCACGAATAACTAAGGAAAACCAAAAATACTAAAATTAGCAAATGTTTATAAAGATGTAGAAAATTATTTTACATAAAGTATCATGTTAAATGAGAATGTTCCTTTGACACTGTTATACAAAGTCAGAGAAAATCCTATTATCTGTGACAAACTACAATTTTTAAGTGAGTAAGACTTTCATGCTGCTGCTGTGTCGCTTCAGTCATGTCCGACTCTGTGCGACCCCATGGACTGCAGCCCACCAGGGTTCTCCGTCCATGGGATTCTCCAAGCAAGAACACTGAGTGGGTTGCCATTTCCTCCTCCAATGCATGAAAGTGGAAAGTGAAAGTGAAGCTGCTCAGTCGTGTCCGACTCTTTAGACTGCAGCCTACCAGGCTCCTCCAGACTTTCATGAGGTCCATTCAAAACAAAGTGGTAAAGGACTAACTGACCTTGCAGTGCAATGGATAGGAATCTGCCTGCCAATGCAGGGCGCACAGGTTCCAACCCTGGTCTGGGAAGATTCCACATGCTGTAGAGCAACTGAGTTCATGTGCCACAACTACTGAGCCTACGTGCTGCATACTGAAGCCCACATGCCCGAGGGCTGCACACTGCGACTACTGATCCAGAGTGCTGCGACTACTGAAGTCCAACTGCCTAGAGCCTGTGCTCTGCAACGGGAAGCTACCACAAGAAGCCCAAGCACCTCCATGAAAAGTAGCCCCCACCCACTGCAACTAGAGAAAGCCCATGCACAGCAACAATGACCCAGTGCAACCAAAAATAAATTTAAAAAAAATTTAAGGTAAATACACCATTTATGGAATTATAAACTGTTTTTACCAAGGTTTATAGCTGAAGTCCAAATCAGGATAAAATGATTTCATTTTAAAATGAGTATTTTACTAATTTTGAATGCTGATGCTGTAATTAATCATAGAAACACTGACACAACACAACTGACATACTGTCTTCATGGATAGAAGTTCAGGATGTCAGCTGTTATTTCTTTTTTGGAAATTTGTTTTTATGAAAATTTAGTATTCTCTTTGCTTAATTAGATTCTCACACTTCATATGAAGCTCTGTGTACTATAAAAAGAAATGTAAACAGAAGAAAAAATCAAATAAAGTACTATAATTGATTTTTAGCCCACAGAAAATATCCGTGTATCCCCAAATATTAAAAGGCTTCTAATTAAATCTTTTAGATGAGTAATCTAACCATTTAGTGAATTTACTTGAAGTTATCTGGTTTTATAGGGTGCCCTACACTAACAATGCCTGTTTTTTCAGAAAATGCATTTGGATGTTTTGACAACCTCAAATAAATTGCTAAATGTGTTGTACTAATACATATCCATAGTGTCTGCTTAGTTAACAGTCAGCTGTATTCAAAAAATGAGAATCTTTCATGCCTAGCATGAAGAACCACACCAAGAAACCTTTGTACATTCAAGAAGTATTTAAAAATAAAAGTATATAAAATGTAGCATTTAACTGTACAATAAAATAGGAAACCTTTGGGCAAAAATAGAGCAAAGTACCCAGGGAAAAATTAATTAGTTCTATTACAATGATTTTGACATCACTAAACGTGTTTGAGACCTTAACATTTCTTGCTAATAATGCAATTAATCACAGATTTAAAATTTTATTCTGATATTAAAAATATTAACTCGTTAAAAATTTAGGGAATCCCCTGGTGGTCCAGTGGTTGGGACTCCATGCTTTCACTGCCGAGGACCTAGGTTCAGGCCATGTGACACAACCAAACTCAAAAATTCATTCTAAATTTAACTGAGAATCTGTTCTAGAAATGCAAATTTAATACCTCAAGTCAGAGAGAAGAAAATGGACACACATGAAAGAACTGTAATACTTATGGGAACATAAATTATTAAAAATTAGGTACTTTCTTAGATATGATATGAGAAAAATGATGAGTTGACTATATGGTCAAAATAATTTCATGAAAAGAAAAATTTAATTTTTGGATCTATATTGTATAATTCAAACAGTAAGTGGAGCCTAACTTCTTTATTACACAGAACTGTAGTTTTCTACTCCCCTCCTCTTAGAACAATTACTTTATAAATCAATGGTTTGCTGGGCTCATCAGTTTTTTTAGTACCACCTAAGTACAGCTGCAAGGAGATCCAACCAGTCCATCCTAAAGGAGATCAGCCCTGGGTGTTCTTTGGAAGGACTGATGCTAAAGCTGAAACTCCAATACTTTGCCCACCTCATGCGAAGAGTTGACTCATTGGAAAAGACTCAGATGCTGGGAGGGATTGAGGGCAGCAGAAGGGGACGACAGAGGATGAGATGGCTGGATGGCATCACCGACTCGATGGACATGAGTTTGAGTGAACTCCGGGGGATGGTGATGGACAGGGAGGTCTGGTGTGCTGCAATTCATGGGGTCGCAAAGAGTCGGACATGACTGAGCGACTGAACTAAACTGAAGTACGTACATGGACTTCCCTGGTGGCTCAGACAGTAAAGAATCCACCTACAATGCAGGAGACCTCAGTTTGATCCCCGGGTTGGGAAGATCCCCTGGAGGAGAGCATGGCAACCCACTCCAGTCTTCCTGCCTGGAGAAACCCCATGGACAGAAGAGCCTGGTGGGCCAGAGTTCATGGGGTCACATAGAGTTGGACATGACTGAGCGACTAACACAGCATAACACAGCACATATACATTTATATTTTCAAAATTCTGTGAATAAAATTTTCAAAATTCTGAATTTTTTTAAGGAAAATCAGTAATTGTTTCACTTCTGTCTTACCTGATTCAGTGACTCAACTTTCCAGTGCAAGAATATGAATGTCAATATGAATACAAAAGCAACACTACAAACTGATGTTTTCTTTGGGGTATTTTTTTTTTTTATGATCAATTCCAAACACATAGTACAGGGAAGATGGAATGAGTAAGAAAAAAAAATTTTATTTCCCCATTAACACCAAGTCATATTATTCAAAATGTGTTTCAGAATACTTAGCCAGATCACCAAATCCCAGCCACTGCCTTAGTTCAAATGTCCACTAATAGTCAAGCAACAGAAATCCACTGAGACTTTTATACAGAGAGAAGAGCTACATTGCTATATATAATTTATTAACTTGGTTTAGTTTCTCGATATTTAGCAAGTTTGCATAAAAATGACTATTCCCATTGGTTCATAGTTACATTAATATAAATGCATAATTTCAAAGCCAATATTCCTTTCACTGTGAATATAAAACTTCTTAAAGAGAGTGTGGATTGGGACAAAATAATGACTGGCTGCTGGGATAGCACTGTTCAAAGCCAAATATACTGGCAGGATCAGAAAGCATAAATATATATACAAACTCTCAGGATGCTACTGTTTTCCACGTTTTTGCAATACATATTTATAGTATGGTATGAATTATTTCCTCTAACTTGAAAAAAAAAGAATACTACATTTTAATCTTCATTTCAAAATAACTCATTCAAATGAAAAAGAAGTTCATTTGTTAATTCTGTTCAAAAGATGGATTTAAATATTTTCTTCACTACATGTACAATTTTTTTTTAACCTAAGTGTCTCATTACAACCAGCTCAGCAATAAGACCTCTAGTGCTTTGTTAGAAAACTGCATTCAGTAGGTACGACTGTAAAATCTATGGTTGAATCCTTCTTAAGACACTGAATTATAACCAAGTCCAAAAAATGTATGAGCATTCAACAATACCTTTAGAACCTGTGAATTACTGCAAAAAAATTTTACATGTCCATATAATTCAAACATAAACTTTGTGGAGAAGGGGTGTAAAATAAATACTATAGTATTTTCCAACTCTATTTAAGTGCTGCCTAAATGGTTAGATGTGAAGATTAATATTACTAACATTATTAGTCAAACTATTTCAAGGACTGTTTTCCAAGTAGTGAGAACAATTTTGCAAAGCAAAGATAAGCAAGAGCCTATGCCAATACATTTTTTCCTGTAGTGTAATGTAATTGCTAATATGAGGTATAATCTGTAAGCAATTAATACAAATATAAATAGGTATAGGTCACCACTAAATCACAGTCTGGCGAAAAGCTTCTCAGGTATGTAGTTTGAGGAGGGAGTAAGGGAAATGGAGAGAAGGGAAGGACAGGGCAGGTTTCCACTGGGAACATCATTTACACTCTTTATTGTTATCACTATGTTGTATGTAACTATCCACTGATGCAGAAAGGTAAATCCTTTCTAAGTATGCTGGTCTAGAATATACTTTGTGTAGCATAGTAAGATTACTTAAGTATTACTGATGCTTTATTTGCATTTATACTTGGATATACACATAATTATATGTATATCAAAAACTATAAACAGAATTTAAAAACTTTTATCTCATTTTAGAAAACTTATTAAGATAGAACTATGTGCTACAGAATTTCCTAGAATCCCAGGTATAAAACCAAAGGAAAACATTACTATGTCTTTAGTATAAATGGTTTGTGTGAAACCTCAAGCTCACTCATCTTTTTCTAGATGCGTTTATTTGATGAGGATTGTGATCCAATGATTGTTTAGCAGCAATTTTACCAAACTGTAAATTCTTTTATTAACAGGCATTATAAACATAATACTAATCTTATTTAAAAACCATGAGTGCCACACAAGTGAATATACAGCTCATGAATAACTTAAAAAGTATTTCCCATTTTAAAAGGCAACACTCAGCATACAAAAACCTATACTAAACAAAGAAGCTATAATATGGATACATGATTGATGTGTCTAAAATGATATATATACAGTACATAATTAATGTTAATTATGTGATCAGTACGTTTTTTTCTATATGATTCCCTTCATGCTTCACTTTCCCCAGAAACTGAATTCTGAACTTCTTCTTCTAAAATTGGTACAATCAGGTTATCCTTGGACATCAAATTATATTTCATCACAAATTTAGTAAACCGATGACACAAAAATGTTTCATTCTGTAGAGAGAAAAAAAACTTATTTCAACTTACTACTCAAAACCAAATAAATGAGACATATATCAACATATATTATTGTCATTCTCATAAGACTGTATCAGGACAATTAGTAAAATATACTTACTTCATATTCATCAAATATCTGCCGGTGATGAAAATAAGCATGTGAAAATATTCTGTAAATCCTACGGCATACTGATCCTAGTTTTGCTACAGATGATTCCTTTATGCTAACTCTAGAAATAGAAAAGAAATCATAGATTCATAGAGCTACACAGATCTTAGGAACAATATAGTCCAATCTTCTCAATTCACAAGAGCAGAAACTGACACCAGAGAAAATAAGTGACCAGTCCAGTTCACAGTGCTAGTAAGTGGCAAGGGCAAGACCAAAACTCTTGTTCTTCACTCCTAACTTCACTAGGAATTCATAAGGAATTCCTCAAAACAACCATAGCGCCCAAGAGATTCAGAATTATAATTCTGAGACTTTGTTAAAGTTCAATGCAACTGAAACAAACCTTGGCAAAACTTACTAAAAACAGGTTTTTGATATTTACACTATGTCCACTAGAGCAAATTAAAACCACTAAAAGGAATTGTCATTTTATTCTATAGAACTCAATTTTTTAATGTGTGTATGAGAAATAAAAACTGCCTATTTGTTTTCTTTTTTTAAATGTATACAGGATACTAAGGCAAACCCATTATTTTTTACATATTTTATGTGAGCTCTTTGAAGTCAGTGATATTTAGGTGAAAAAGTCTCCAAATCTATCCACTCGGTAACAAATATCTTAAGAGAATAAAAGACCAGTCACAAACCTCACCAATAATATATTACAGTTATGCACAGGCTTCCTCCCCGATCTTAAACATCTAAAAGCAAGGATAAGGACTCCTTCAAAAATTATCAGTCCAATAGAGAACAGACTAAGGGGGAGCAGGATTGGAGAGGAATGGAGTGGGAGTTTGGGAATAACAGATGCAAACTGATATATATAGAATGGATGAACAATGAGGTCCTACTGCATGGCACAAGGGAACTATATTCAGAATCCTGTGATAAACCACAATGGAAAAGAATATGAAGAAGAGAGAGTGTGTGTGTAAAAACTGAGTCACTTCACTGTACAGCAGTAACTAACACAACACTGTAAATCAACTGTACTTCAATTAAAAAAAAACAGGCTGGAAATACATAGAACATACTTAAAAAAAAAAATAAGCAGTCCAACTTAGGCAAGTCTGCTCTTTAGCATGCTATCTACGAGGATGCTCACTCTACCAAAGTGTCAAGTAAGCAAGTGTGTAAATATCCCAAGCCTGAAGCTTGAGAGGGAGAGCCCTGGAAAATGACACACAGCAGCAGGAACGACCCATGACTGAACTGCCAGTGAGCTTTGGGAGCTGAGCCCTGATGCCTTTAATCACAATCTTAATTTCAAAACGTGAATAATTCTGGACAAGTCAAATATACAACAGATAAAAAATAAAGTTTACAGAATACAATGCATTAATGAGCAAACTAGTTTTAGTTTTAAAAACATCAGTCTTTAAATCCAAAAAGTTTAATACCACATTTAAAGGTTTTATTTACCTGCTGGGAAAATATTTATTGCTATTCAGAAGACATGCAGCACCATCAAGTGTGTGTCTAGTGTAGTCTATAGCAGGACACTATAAAAGAAAGGATATAAAAATGCATAAACAACGACTTCTACCTCTAAAATTAGGTATATTTATTGGATAGGTGTCTTAATCCAAAACCTCCAAGCATATTCTAAGGAAATGTTCCTTACAATATCAGAATGACTGTAAAATTCAATGTTATGTCAATAAATAAGGCTTTATTATCCCCTTCAACTATAATACCCAGCTTATAGTAAATAAGTGAATCAGTCTCCCAATTTCTCACTCTCAATATTGTACCTAGATGAAAACAATGCTTCCGTCAAGTTAGGAAGAACACCTGATTATCTAATCTAACTCTCTGCCTTTACAAATGAGGAAACTGGTCAGTTTGTAAATGATGCACAGGATTCTTAGCAGAACTTAAAAATCTATGGGAACTCCCTGGCTGTCTACTGGTTAGGACTCCACACTCTCACTGCTGAGGGCCCAGGTTCAATCTCTGGTCAATGAACTAAGATCCCACAAGCTGCACAGTGCAGCCATAAAAAACAAAATAAAACAAAAAAATCTATAGGCAAGGATAAGGAATTCCTCAAAACAAGGAGACCAACTTAGGAAAGTCTTGTTCAGGTATGCTAAGAAGAGGGGGACTCTGTACAACAGAAATTCAAGTGAACAAGCGTGCAAATATCCCAACTCTAAAGGATGAGAGACACAACACGTGAAGAATGATGCACAGCAACAGGGACTACCCCTGACTTTTGGTCAATGATTTATACTAGATGATGTAGTTAGGAAGAAGGATTTAAAAACCATAACCCAGATATACTGACTCCTAGTCCACCAGTTTATACTTTACCAAGTGGCCCAGCAGCCGTCTTCTTCATAAATACCTCCAAAGATCACTGCCTTCTTACATCCTAAAAAGTATGCCTTACTATGTTGCTGGTACCCTAATTCCAATCTAGACTCTTGAGAGTCCCATGGACTGCAAGGAGATCCAACCAGTCCATTCTAAAGGAGATCAGTCCTGGGTGTTCTTTGGAAGGAATGATGTTAAAGCTGAAACTCCAATACTTTGGCCACCTCATGCGAAGAGTTGACTCACTGGAAAAGACTCTGATGCTGGAAGGGATCGGGGGCAGGAGGAAAAGGGGACAACAGAGGATGAGATGGCTGGATGGCATCACCGACTCGATGGATGTAAGTCTGAATGAACTCCGGGAGTTGGTGATGTGGACAGGGAGGCCTGGTATGCTGCAATTCATGGGGTCGCAAAGAGTCAGACACGACTGAGCGACTGAACTGAACTGAACAGAAAAAGTATGCCTTACTATGTTGCTGGTACCCTAATTCCAATCTAGTAGTTCTATAAAAATTTTTCTCCCTGAACCTCCTTTGCAATTTAATATGAAATCTGAAGTTTCTTTACATTTTAATAAACCTGTCTTACTCTATTCCATTTATCAGAAAATGAAACTGATTTGTCTCACAGCAAATCAATCAAAGGAAAGATAAAACTGCAAAGTAATTATTCTCATTCAGTTCTTCTGAGGGCAGGGAGTGAGAAGCATCAAAAGAAATGAAGACATAGAGTGAATCAGGGAACCAAAAAGAAACAAATAAGACTAGAGAAAGAAAGAAAAATGACTCTAATTCTACTCGGTAATTAGAATATTTTTCAAGTGCTGAGAATGAAATTGGTTACTCACAAATAGTGCAGCATTAATCAGTTACATTTTAAAATGAAGTAACTACTCAACACGGCTAAGTATAGTACATGGCAAATACAGATGAATCTAAACCAAAGAAAAGGTACATCCTCTTTCAGCCATCTTTCCGTGCCACCGTAATGGTGTGCATGTATGTCCTGGCTGACGCTCTCAAGAGTATGAACAATACCAAAAGGAGAGGCTAATACCAGGTGCTCCAAAGTCACAGTCAGGATTCTAACTGTGATGATGAAGCATGGTTACACTGGAGAATTTGAAATCATCGACGATAACAGGGCTGGGGAAATTGTTGTGAACCTCACAGGCAGGCTAAATAAGTGTGGAGCGATCAGCCTCAGATTTGATGTGCAACTCAAAGATCTAGAAGAATGGCAGAGTAACCTGCGCCCGTCCCGTCAGTTTGGTTTCACTGCACTGACCACCTCGGCTGGCATCATTGACCATGAAGAAGCAAGACAGAAACACACAGGAGGGAATATCCTTGGATTCTTTTCCAGCGATGTAATGCACACAAATAAAATGCCTCAGAGGAAAAAAAATGTACATCCACAGGAATTTTATGGCTAGTAGACTCCCTGCCTAAAACAGTAACAAGAGCAGTATTTATTGAAAAAAGTATCTTTATCCATATATATGATTACAAGGTGATTTGGTCAAACATCCCAAGTCATTGTAATTCTCATTCATATCGGTCACTTGGATGTATCATTAAGTCAGCATGGAAATACAATGCAAGCTACATATTTAATTTAAATATTCTAGTATCCACATTAAATAGGTAAAAAAAAAATAGGTGAAATTAATTTTAATGATATATTTTATTTAACTCCATATAGCCAAAATTATCATTTTAATATAATTGATAGAAAAATTGCTAATGAGCTTCTGTGTGGTTTTTTTTTAGAAGAGGTTTAGACTTTATTTGATGAACTCTACAGACCACTGAATAAGACAGGGACAAGATCAAAGGTAGACTTTTCAAAGATTCAAGTGATGCCCTGGAGGAGATGTGGATTTAGAATAAGGAAATAAATTAGGAAGCTATTCAGCAGAGTCTGACCTGACTGCTAACGCAGCTTAAATAGCACTGGGAAAGGAGAAAGATTTAATGGAGACACTATGATGATAATAGCCAAGGCGTACATAGCACCTACTTAGCTCTGGGCACTGTTTAAAGCCTTTATATGTATTAACTCTTATTTATTCTTCACAACAACCCTACAAGGTAGGTTATGTTTCCCACTTTGCGGATGAGAAAACTGAAGCAATGAATTAAAGACGTGCCTAAAGACTCACAGCAGAGTCAAAAGTATAACATGTTGACTCTTGAATATGGTGGACAAAAAAGAAAGAAATCTATTTTCCTGATTCATGAGGATATACGGAAAGTCCCTGAAGAGTCTTAAAATCTGCTAAGACTCTCCCCACATACATTCCAAGATGCCAGGTCACGAGGTAGAATTTCTGTGCTCAGGTCACTGCTGCTCCCTTAAGGTCACAAAAAAGTCCAAGTAGTGTATGTGCTTTCTTTCTCCTTTTAGGGGCCTGTTCCCAGGAGAATGGGGATATTTTAAAGATAAGATATAATTCACATACCATAAAATCTCTTTTAAAAGTGTAAAATTCAGTAGTTTTTAGTATATTCACAAAATTGTGTAACCATTATCAACTACATTCCATATCATTTTCATCACCCCCAAAAGAAACCCAATACTAATTAGCAGTCACTTCTTCTCTCTTCCCCTTAATCCTAAACAACTGATCTACCTTCTATCTTCTCTGAAATTACCTATTCTGAATATTTCCTAAAAATGGAATAGAATGTGGACTTTTGTGTCATTCAGCATGTTTTCAAGGCTCATGAATAGTACAGCATGAATCAGTACTCATTATTTTCTTAATTCAAAACATTTTTAGACTTGGCTTTTAATATATACAAAATACTTGAAAATGTTTCTCCCTCTACAGACTTCATTCTTTTTTAAGGCTAAATAATATTCCATTATATACATACACCACATGTTGTGTATTTACTCATCAGTTGATGGAAATTTGGATGTTTCCATTTTTGGATATTGTGATTCACGTGACTGTGAGCTTTATTGGTACACAAGTATTGTCTGGATCTATGTTTTTCATTTGAGTATAAACCTAGGAGTAGAATTGGTAAGCCATATAGTAACTCTATACCTGTTATTTTGAGGAACTTTCAAACTGTTTCCAAACCCAGCATTTTACAAATCCATTGTCTATGTATAAGGGTTCCATCTTCTTCACATCCTGGCCAATACTTATTATTCTAGTCATTTCAGCGGGTAAAGTGTATATCATTGTAGGGGTGGATGTTTTTTCCACTTTGAAAAACCTGTGGTAAAATGTAAAATTTGCCATTTTAACCTTTATTTTTGGCAGTGCCACATATGGGCATATGGGATCTCAGTTCCTCAACCAGAGATTGAACTCATGCCCTCTGTAATGGAAGTATAGAGTCCTAACCACTGGACCACCAGGGAATTCCCATTCCATTTTAAACATTTTTAAACGTACAATTCAGTGGCATTAGTTACATTCACTATTGTGCAGCCATCTATACTATCTGTTTGAAACCAAAGGTTTTTCCTCATTCCAAATAGAAACTATAACCATTTAAGTAGTAATTTCCCCACATTCCCAATCCCCAGCCCTGACAACTTCTAATCTACTTTCAGGCTCTATGAATTTGTCCTTTCTAGATATATCATATAAGAGAAATCATACCATAACTGTACTTTTGTGTCTGGCTTAGTTCACTTAGCATAATGTCCTTCAGGTTCATTCATGCTACATACAGCATATATCAGAACTTCATTCCCTTTTATGGCTGAATAATATTCCATTGTATGTATTTATATCCATCACATTTTTATTTCTCCATTCTCATGTTGTTTTGATATGCATTTAGCCTAATTACTAATGATGATGAACACCTTTTCATGTATTTACTGACCATTTGTAAATTTCTTTAGAGAAATAGCCATTCAAATCCTTTGTTCATTTTAGGGACTTGCCTGGCAGTCCAGTAGTTAGGACTCCATGCTTTCAATGCCATGGGCATGGGTTCAATCCCTGGTTCAAAAACTAAGATCCTATAAGCTGCACTGAGCAAGCAGAAAAAAAAAATTCTTTGCTCATTTTAATATTAAGCTGTCTTTTAGTTGTTTCGTAATAGCTCTTTATATATTCTGGACACCAGACCCTTAATAGAGATATAATTTACAAAAATATTTTCTCTAGTTATGTACATTGTATTTTCATTTTCTTGACAAGTGTCCTTTAAAGCACAACCATTTTTATTTTCTACGAAATCTGACTTACATATCTTCTTCCACCACTGAGCTTTTGGTGTCATATCTAAGAAATCACTGCCTAGTCCAAGGTCATGAAAATTTATACTTATTTTTTCCCCCACGAGTTTTACAGTTTTAGCTCTTACATTTAGGTATTTGATTTCCATTGTGAGCTAACTTCTGTATACGGTGTGAGGTAGGGGGTCTAAATTCATTATTTTGTATGTAGTTATCCAGTTAACTCTCAATGAGATATTTTACATTGTCCCTTTGTACTAAATATTTGAAATCGGTATGTATTTTATACTTAAAGAACATCTCAATTTAGACTACCCACATTAAGTGCTCCACAGCTACATGTTTTATGGCTACTGTTTCAAACAGCATAACTTTAGATATTTAATTGATTTCTGAATTTTTTCTTTTTAGAATAAGAGGAAGAGTTTTGCCTTAATTTAGCTGCCTCCCTCCATCTCCTCCAATTAATTCTCAATTAACTGATCCTACTCTGCTCATATACAACAGCAAACATTTGGCAAAATATGGCCAAAATAGTATGTTACAAGTAGTAAGTAACATGTTCAAACTTTTATAAATTATATTTTACCAAATATATATTTATAATGCTACTGTAAGTAATCACAATCTGCATATGACTGAAAGGACTAATGGATAATAACACGTTATAATCTTCATTGCTTATAATCAGTTTGTATAGTTAACTCTATTTGCTGCAATGCCTCTCTGTAATTTTGAAGGACCTTGAGTAAATCATCACTGTTGCTGAGTACTCTGCGCCTCTTCCACTTCAGAATCTGCCAGTGCTTTTAATTCGTAAGAGCACCTTTCTTAGCTACTAATCTCTGTTGCTATTATTTTCTAACTACATACAATTATTTCGAAAGGATTCAAAAAGTGTCCTTTCAAGATTTTCTTTTGTTTGTATTTTTACAATAATCCCATCCCTCAAATACTCTTGCCTGGAAAATCTCATGGATGGAGGAGCCTGGTAGGCTGCAGTCCATGGAGTCGCTAAGAGTCGGACACGACTGAGAACATCACTTTCACTTTTCACTTTCATGCATTGGAGAAGGAAATGGCAACCCACCCCAGTGTTCTTGCCTGGAAAATCCCAGGGACAGGGGAGCCTGGTGGGCTGCCGTCTATGGGGTCGCACAGAGTCGGACACGACTGAAGCAACTTAGCAGTAGCAGTAGCATCCCTCAAAACTACCATTTGGAAAATACACTACCACCACCCCTTGAAACGTGGAAAATCTAGTGGAGCTGGTCTTCAGCAAGCAGTGTTGCACTTTTAAGATTCACTCACAGGATATAATTCTGATGATTATTCTATCTTACATTTAACATAACTCAAGAAAAAAATTTCCCTGGTGGCTCAGTGATGAAGAATCTGCCTGCCAATGCAAGAGACACAGGTTCAATCCCTGGGTCGGGAATATCCCCTGGATAAAGAAATGGCAATCCACTCTATTCTTGACTGGGAAATCCTATAGACAGAGGAGCCTCACAGGCTTCCTCCTCTAGTCCTCCTCAAAAAAGCTGAACACAACTAAACAACAGCAACAAAGAAAAAAGTACATGTAGTAATGACTTGGTATATATGTGTCTCACAATACAAGACACACTGGATGGCCTTCCCACATTAAAGTGAGGGTAATGCATCTTTACTATTGCCAAAATGACACTAGCTTTTTGGATTCAATTTTCTAATAGGAATGATCACATCATGTACTATGCTATGGAGTCAGTTCCAGTGAATTATCAATGAAACTGCTATGATTTCCCCAGATACAGAATGATACACAACCTTAATATTGCTTCAACTTATTAACTAAAAAAAAAGTAATATCATGAGTGAAGTCAATATTGAAAAATAAGTACTACTAGCTTAGATAGGTATCAAATACTTCTTATTTTGGAGAATTAACCTTTTCAAACAAAAGGGCATCAAATATTGATTTTCCAACTAAAGAATTAACTAGCTTTAAGCTTTAGTGGTCTGTCAATATAATAATCAAAGGTCTATAATCCTACAGCACAGGGCTAACTCAGTTATTTTCAGTGAGTCGATGTCATGTAAAAACTAATTACCACAGATTAAAAGGGAAGGCAGATCAAGGGAAATGCAATGCATATTTTTAAGCAAACCAGTTATAAAGGACATTTTGAGACAACTAAGGAAAAATGAATGTGTACTACATGTCAGATGACATGAATTATTTAAAACAAAAAATGTTCTATAAACAATTGCAACTTCCTATACTCTCACCTTAACAAAAGCAAAATAAAGAAAAAACAACATGAATGAGATTTTCAATAAGACCAATTATGGAAGAAAAATCATTATGCTGGGTTTCAATAAGACCAATTATGGAAGGAAAATCATTATGTTGGGTTTCAAATAATGGCACCCTACTCCAGTACTCCTGCCTGGAAAATCCCATGGACAGAGGAGCCTGGAAGGCTGCAGTCCATGGGGTCGCTGAGGGTTGGACATGACTGAGCGACTTCACTTTCAAATAAATAGTAAGAAATATTAATGTAGAAAAAAAACACTGACTTATAAAACTCAACATTTCTATTTGATAGACTAGTAATCTAGTAATCATTTAGTATCAACTAGTAATCACCAACAGTTATTCTTACAAAAAGAAGTTAAAACTAAACCAAAATATCTAAACAAGTGTATTTCGTCCATTACACATTAGATATCAACACAATATGACAGGTGTTATTATGTCCTAGTCAATGAATCGTTAAGTTCTAGCCAATTTAATTGTCCAGTTACAAGAAATGATACCATACAAACAAATGGAAAGATTTATCATGTTCATGGATTAGAAGAATTAATACTGTTAAAATGACGGTACTTCCCAAGGCAATCTACATACTCAATGCAATCCATATGAAAATACTTATGGCATTTTTAACAGAACTAAAACAAATAATTCTAAAATTTGTATGGAAATACAGAAGACCCCACATATCCAAAAAAATCTTAAGAAGTAACGACAAAGCTGGAGATACCAAGTGCCTGATTTGAAACTATACTACAAAGCTATAGTAATCAAAACAGTATGGTACTGGCACAAAAACAGATACATAGGGAAGAGAATAGAGAGCCCAGAAATAAACCCCACTTACATGGTCAGTTGTCTATAACAAAACAGGCAATATATATACACTGGGATAAAGAAAGTCTCTTCAATAAATGGTGCTGGGAAAATTGGACAGCTACATGCAAAAGAGTCAAACTGGATTACTTACACCACACACAAAAATAAACTCAAAATGGATTTAAGATTTAAATGTCAGATGGGAAACCATAAAACTCCTAGAACAAAAAAAGGGTACACTCTTTGACAATCAGGTTAAAAAATGGGCAGAAGACCTGAATACACATTTTCTCAAAAGAAGACATACAGATGGCCAACAGACACATGTAAAGATGCTCAACATCACTAATTATCAAGGAAATACAAATCAAACCAGAATGAGATACTACCTCACATTTGTCAAAAAGATTACCATCAAAAAAACAAGGACTTCCCTGGCAGTCCAGTGGTTAAGAATCTGCACTTCCACTACAGGGGGCATGAGTTCAATCCCTGCTTGGGGAGCTGAGATCCCACATGCTGTGCAATATGGCCCACCCCCCAAAAAAAGGACGAAAAATAAGTACTGTTGAGGAGATATGGGAACCCTCCTGCACTGCTGGACAGAATGTAAACTGGTACAACCACTATGGAAAATAGTACAGCAGTTCCTAAAAATTGAAAAATAGAAACTGCCATCATATCAGATCAGTCGCTCAGTCGTGTCCGACATACAACCCAGCAATTTTACTCCTGTGTACTTGCCCAAAGAAACAAAAACACTAATCAAACAGATACATGCATGCCCATGTTCACTGAAGCGTTATTTACAGTAGCCAAGATATGGAAGCAGGGCTTCTCTGATGGCTCAGTGGTAAAGAATTCACCTGACCATGCAGGAGATGCAGGTTTGATCTCTGAGTCTGGAAGATCACCTAGAGAAGGAAGTGGCAACCCACTCCAGTATTCCTGCCTGGGAAATCTCACGGACAGAGGAACCTGGTAGGCTACAGTCCATGGAGTCATAAAAGTCAGACACAACAGCGACTAAACAACAATGACAACAAAGATACGGAAACAATCTAAGTGTCCATATAAAGAAGATATGGTATGTATACACACTGGCATAAAATTGAAATTTTGCCATTTTTAAAAGTGTAGATGGACCTAGAGGGTATTATGCTATGTGAAAAAAAGTAAGAGAAAGGCAAATACCATATGATTTCACTTACAAGTGGAATCTAAAAAAACAAAAGTAAAGAAACAATAAAACAGAAGTCATAGATATAGAGAACAAAGGTGGTTGCCAGAGGGGACATAGAAATGAATGAAATAGATGAGGAAGATTAAGAGGTATAAAACTGCCAGTTACAAAATAAATGAGCCCTAGGCATGAAATGTACAACATAAGAAACACTCAATAATACAGTAGTAATTCTGTATGATGACAGATGGTAAACTAAACTTATCATGGTGATCACTTTGTAATTTAGAGAAATATCAAATCAGTATGCTTTACTCCTGAAACTAACATAGTGTAGGTTAATGATATTTTAATTAAAAAATTTTCAAAAGATACTAATCAAAAGAAATCCTAAAGTAACACTGTGACAATAACCTTGCATCAAAGAACTCTAAACCAAAGAGCAAAATAAACAGTGACCTAAAAACTCAAAAAAAATTTGTCTATCATTGTCTTGAAGAGATTTAGGTTATAATGAATTTATTAGTCATTCAACTTTATACATTCTCACCTCTTTCGGTGTTTTATGAGCTGCACAAAGAAAAATCCACTGTTCAGTTGCTGTCATCTGAGTGCATGTATCTGGATGGCATTCACTCTGTTAAAAATTGTTACACTTATTAACATGTAAAATAACAATGAAAAAGTTTATCAATTGAGTTGCTACATTTTGTCCAAAATTCTAGAATAAATTACAAATTCTGGATGTCTTTGTAAGCACATTAATTTATAAAAACAGAAAAAAAAAACAGAACTTTCAATTAGTTTTAAGTTAAAGAAAATATTACCTGAAGTTTGACAGCAAGTCCATTTAGCTCAAGACAGAATTGCCTAAAAAGGTAAATATATAAATGAAAAAGCCTTATCTATTCTCCATATTATTTTTAGAATATTAATTGTAAAAAAAAAAAAAAAAATACCATCCTTTCTCATCACTATTATCAACACCACTTGAGTTCACATGGCACATTCCTTACAAAGACATACACATTAGTAAATAAAACCCAAAACCAACGACCCTAATAATAACATTCAATATCAGTTTTCAGTGAGTTGATCACTTTAAACACTAGAAATTAGTATAATTTTCCTGAGAAATAATTTGAAAATATTTACCAAGAACCTTACAAAGTGTGTATTTTTTGACTAAGTCATTCTCTTAAGGATCTATTCTAATGAAACAATCAGAACTGCAATCTAGATATATGTACAAAGATGTTCACTTAAACTCTATACATAAAAAATTTCTTTGAAATATAAATTAGCAATTAGAAAATAGTAAAATGTTGATATTACATAAACATACAAAAGATATATACTTATATTCACAGTACAATTCCAGTTATATAAAAACTTATATGTGTGTATATATCTGAATACAGTTGTCCCAGGTCAGGGAAGATTCCACATGCTGCTGGGGCAACTAAGCACAGCTCGTAAGCCTGTGCTCTGGAGACTGAGAGCTGAAACTACTGAGCCCACATGCCATGACTACTGAAGCCAGTGTGCCTAGAGTCCGTGCCGTGCAACAAGAGAAGCCACGGTAATGAGAAACCCATTTCACCACAACTACAGAGTAGCCTCCACTCACGACAACTAAAAAAGCCCATGCAGCAACAAAGACCCAGCATAGCCAGCAATGAAATGAAATATTTTTTTTTAAAAGAAGAAAGCAAATTAAAAAACAAAAAAGGTCAAATTATCAGCTATCTATTTCCACTTCAGATGCCTAATAATAATGTTGTTCTAAGAGTACACAAATAACACTATTTCTGAATCACTACATAAATCTATTGGAGAAGGCAATGGCACCCCACTCCAGTACTCTTGCCTGGAAAATCCCATGGACGGACGAGCCTGGTAGGCTGCAGTCCATGGGGTCGATAAGAGTCGGACACGACTGAGCGACTTCACTTTCACTTTTCACTTTCATGCATTAGAGGAGGAAATGGCAACCCACTCCAGTGTTCTTGCCTGGAAAATCCCAGGGACGGGGGAGCCTGGTGGGTTGCTGTCTATGGGGTCGCACAGAGTCGGACACGACTGAAGCGACTTAGCAGCAGCAGCAGCAGCAGCACATAAATCTATACTGCTCAATATCTGTAAGTTACATGTTTTATGTTTCTGAGTTGTTTTCCACTAAGTAGTAAAGACAAGTGGTGACAAAAAAGTTTCTCACTAGTCCAATCTACTTACAGCCAACAGGAAAATTAAGCTAACTGATCTGGCAGTGTTATAGGTACAATCTGTGGCAAACAGTGTAAACTTAACAGCTTCAAGTTAATTCAACACAGGGCTCACATACATAGTTATGCAGCTGAAGGGTCAAACCAGAGCTGACTACCCCTCTAGTCACTAAGCCCTATACACTGGCATGGGATTGCAGCCATTCAAAGGAAACAGCATCTTTTCCTGATTACAAATATTCAGTGAGAAGTACTGGTAGATTTCACTGAGATCAAGATTCAATCCCCATTAACATATAATCAACTACATTAATCAGTAATAGCAAGTATTAAGCCTCAAATCAGTAACATTAAGCACATGCAAAAAAATCAAACTACTTTGAAAACTCTTTTTGGTTAACTATAAAGATGTATACACTATAATAAAGACACAAAACAATATATATGTGATGTATAATATTTAAATTATACAAAACAAAAATAAGTGAATTATACCAAAAAAATTATATTAAAAAGTAACAAAAGTAGTAACAATAGCACCAGGACAAATGGAATATGCATAAGAAAGAATTTACAAGTTTTGTATAATGCATATTTCACAGTCTAAATTAAGTAGGGAGGAAAAAGTTTTTTTAGATCTGAAATAAAAACCTTGTAAATTAAAATGAACCCTAACTTTTTAGAAATTAGGCTTATAGTATAAAAAAAAACCCTTGCTTATTTTCATCCTTAATCCCACAGGTAAGTAAGTAGTTATTTTCAAAGTAGATTAAAATAAGGCAGAGTATATATCATTCTAAAGTGTTTTCTATATTTATAAGAATGGCATAATATCTACATACTCATGATCATCCATCATGCTTTCAATGATCAGCTTTCAAGGATCATCCATCAAGATGTATTAAAAAAGAAAACCCAATCAAGTAGTCAAGTGACTTGCCCAAGAAACTGGCAGTTTACAAAGAAGTCCCTGAAACAGCTGAACTGTTACGACAAGACACTGTCTTAACAATATCTAGACAAACCTATGGCATCAAAACAAAACAACAGAAAAAGTACCTTATCTACAAATTAAGGCACTCATCATAGGAAATGTGGTCTAATTTATGCAGGAAAATTCATATCTCTACTTTATTATTTAAAAATCAACTCAAAGTAACAAACTTGGATGAACACGTATTTCATGCTGCCTTCTCTAACTTATCAATTCCCATTTACAATGGGAAGTTTTTAACTTCAAGAAATAACCTAATTTAAAAAAAAGAAAGAACCTAGTAACTTCAGGTTACAGCTGCTTCTAAAGTTGACTCATAAAAAAATAAATAAATAAATAAAGTTGACTCATGATTCATTAGAAATCAATTTTTTCATTCAAAGACTATTATTAAAAGCTCTAAAACGTATTTCAGGATTACAATTAATCTTCATTTACAAAGAGAAGACTGGAAATTCATACTCGTTGACAGGTAACACATCAGCTACCAAGTCTAGACTAGGCCCTCTAGAGAGAAATAAAGTAGGCAGGTAGTAGGCAGTAAAAATGAGTAGGTACTTGGAAATACTGCATCTGTGATTAAAGGATATGATTAAGGAAAACTGTGTAAAATGATAAGACGGCCCAAATCCATAAATACAGAAAACAATCAGTAAATAACAATGTTGAAAACTTTATAACACTGAAAACATAAAAGCTTTAGAATCTGGCTTTTTGGTCTATAGTTAAATAATTTATGATTCATAATCATAATTAATATTAAAGGTTATTTTTACTAATAGAAGTACTACTATTATTTTGCTATATCATGAGGACCTACCTTAAATGTTCATACTTCCACACACCTTCATCTTGGCCTTCAGGTGGTTCAAGAATTTTGTCAATATTGGAACAATCTGCCCTTATGTTCTGTTGAATATACTACAAACAAACAAGTTTTACAGTTAATTAAAATATCATACTACACAGTAAATCATACAAGAGTTATTGTTTAATGGGTACAGACTTTCAGTTGGGAAAGATGAAAAAGTTCTGGAGACAGAGATGGTTGCACAACAATGTGAATGTACTTGATACCACAAAATCATACACTTAAAAATGGCAAAAATGATCAATTTTATGTTATGCATTTTTTGCCACAATAAGAAAAAGCAGAGTGAATACCAAACAAGAAAATCCAAAGAAATCCATGCCCAGAGGTAATCAAACTGACATAAACTAAAGATAAAGAAGCCAGAAAGTGTTCAGAGGAAGGAACACTTCCAAACTTATTCTATGAGGCCACAATCACCCTGATACCAAAACCAGGCAAAGACAACACAAAAAAAGAAAATTACAGGCCAAAATCACTGATGAACATATATGCAAAAATCCTCAACAAAATTCTAGCAAACAGAATTCAACAACACATTAAAAAGCTCATACACAATGAGCAAGTTGGGCTTATTCCAGGGATACAAGGATTCTTCAACATACACAAATCAATCAATGTGATACACCATATTAACAAACTGAAAGATAAAAATCATATGGTCATCTCAATAGATGCAGAAAAAGCCTCTGACAAAACTCAGCACCCACTTATGATAAAAATGCTTCAAAAAATAGGCATAGAAGGAACCTACCTCAAAACAGTAAAGGCCATATACGTACGATAAGCCCACAGACATTATTTTCAATGATGAAAAACTGAAAGCATTCCCTCTAAGATTAGGAACAAGACAAGGGTGACCACTCTCAATTCAACATAGCTTTGGAAGTCCTAGCTATGGCAATTAGAGAAGAAAAAGAAATAAAAGGAATCAAGATGGGAAAAGAAGAAGTAAAACTCACTGTTTGCTGACGACAAGATACTATACATAGAAAACTCAAAAGAAACTATCAGAAAATTATTAGAGCTAATCGCAATTCAGCAAAGTCACAGGATACAAGGTCAATACGCAGAAATCACTTGCACGCCTATATACTAACAATGAAAAATCAGAAAGAGAAATTAAGGAATCAATCCCATTCACCACTGCAACAAAAAGAATAAAACATCTACAAATAAAGAGAATCTCCTTTTATCTCTAAGGAGACAAAAGAACCTATATGGGAAATTATAAGACACTGATGAAAGAAATCAAAGACAACATAAACAGATGGAGAGACAGTCCATGCTCCTGGGCAGGAAGAATCAGTACTGTGAAAATGACTATACTACCAAATGCAATCTACAGATTTAATGCAATCCCTATCAAATTACCAATGGTACTTTTCATAGAACTTGAACAAAATATTTCACAATTCATATGGAAACACAAAAGATCCCGAATAGCCAAACCAGTCTTGATAAAGAATGGAGCTGAAGGAATCAAGCCTCCTGACTTCAGATTATACTACAAAGTTACAGTCATCAAGATAGTATGATACTGGCACAAAAACAGAAATATAGACCAATGGAACAAGATAGAAAGCCCAGAGATAAACCCACACACCAACGGGTACCTTATTTTTGACAAAGGAGGCAAGAATATACAATGGGTCAAAGATAGCCTCTTTAATAAGTGATGCTGGGAAAACTGGACAGCTACATGCAAAAAAATGAAATTAGAACACTTCCTAATGCCATACACAAAGATACAATGGATTAAAGACCTAAACGTAAGATCATAAACTATAAAACTCTTAGAGGAAAATATAGGTAGAACACTTGATGACATAAATCAAAGCTTCTATGACCCACCTCTTAGAGTAATGGAAATAAAAACAAAAATAAACAAGTGGGATCCAATTAAACTTAAAAACTTTTGCACAACAAAGAAAACTACAAACAAGGTGAAAAGACAACCCTCAGAGCGGGAGAAAATAATAGCAAAGGAAACAACTGACAAAGAATTAATTTCCAAAATATACAAGCAGTTCATACAACTCAATATCAGGAAAACAAACAGCCCAATCAAAAAGTGGGAAAAAGATCTAAACAAACATTTCTCCAAGGAAGACATACAGATGGCTAACAAACACATGAAAAGATGCTCAACATCGCTCATTATTAGAGAAATGCAAATCAAAACTACAACGAGGTACCACCTCACACCAGTCAGAATGGCCATGAAAAACTCTACAAACAATAAAAGCTGGATGGATGTGGAGAAAAGGGAACTCTCTTGCATTGCTGGTGGGAATGTAAATTGATACAGTCACTATGGAAGACGGTATGGAGATTCCTTAAAAAACTAGGAATAAAACCACCATATGTGGAGAAGGAAATGGCAACCCACTCCAGTAATCTTGCCTGGAAAACCCCATGGACAGAGGAGCCTGGCAGGCTACAGTCCGCGGCATTTCAAGTGTCAGACATGACTTAGCGAGTAAACCATCCACCACTACAAAGTGAATATATGCCTAAAGATAATGTGTGAAAAGGATATTTGCCATATACTAGCTAGTTTTTTGGTGGGAGGATGGGAGTCAAGGAAGACTTGGGGTTATTTTTTCATCGACTTCCATTTTATACTTATTTATAATGGGTCATTATTTTTACTAATATTGTAAAACTATGAAAATGAATAAAATACTAAAAGTTTCATATACAAAAAAAAACACCGTATGACCCAGTCATCCCACTCCTAGGCATATACCCTGAGGAAACCAAAACTGAAAAAGACACATGTACCCCAATGTTCACTGCAGCACTATTTACAATAGCTAGAACATGGAAGCAACCTAGATGTGCACCGACAGATGAATGGATAAAGAAGCTGTGGTACATATACACAGTGGAATACTACTCAGCCATAAAAAAGGAGGACATTTGAGTCAGTTCTACTGAGATGGATGAACCTAGAGCCTGTTGTACCAAGTGAAGTAAGTCAGAAAGAGAAATAAATTATAGAAATAAACATCATATATCTGACTCATATATATGGAATCTTAAAAGATGGTACTGATGAATTTATTTTCAGGGCAGCAATGGAGAAACAGACAGAAAACAGACCTAAGGACACAGGGGCAGGGGAGAAGGGAGAGGGTGAGACGTATGGAGACAGTAACATGGAAATTTGTAACACCATATGTAAAATCGATAGCTAATGGGAATTTGCTGTATGACTCAGGCAACTCAAACAGGTTCTGTGAAAATCTAGAAGGCTGGGAAGGAGAGGGAGATGGAAGAGAGGTTCGGTAGGCAGTGGACATGGGTGTACATGGCTGATTCTTGATGTATGACAGAAAACGACAAAATTCTGTAAAGCAAATATCCTTCAATTAAAAAAAAATAAAATGAAAAAATATATATATAAAGAAGCCAGGAGGAAAAGACATGACCTTAGAATAAGAATTCAAATGAGTGCAGCTTTCTCATCAGAAATCACAGATGACAGGAAGAAATGGCACAATACTTTTAAAGTGCTGAAAGAAAAGCACAGTCAACTCAGAATTCTATATCTAGCAAAAATACCCTTCAAGAATAAAGATACAGATACTCTCAGAGTAAAGAAAACTAAGGAGAATTCCTAGCCAGCAGATGGCTCTAAAAGAATTACTAAAGGAAGTTCTTCAGATAGAAGGAAAAAAAAAAAATACCAGAAAGAAACTTAGAATATCAAAAGCAACAGCAATTACAAATATCTGGGTATAAATATATATTAGACTATTTTCCTCTGATCTTTAAAATATATTTGGCAGATGAAAGCAAAATATGCAACATTCTCCAATAGGGTTTTCAAGGTATATATTAATAGATGCAATGTAGACAGCTATAGTATAAAGGAGGAGGGTAAAGAAGTCTAACTAATGATAGTTTTTGCATTTCAATCAAAGCAATAAAATACTGACTCTAAATAGATTGTGAAAAGGTAAGCATGTACTTAGTAATTTCTAGAACAATCATCAAAAAATTATAAGAAATATAGCCAAAATTAGAATAAAATAGAATATGCTCAAATAACCCTTAAAAAGGCAGAAAAGGGTAAACAAAAAAAGAAGAAACAAAGGAAAAGCAACAAAAGGTAACTTTACATCTAAACATATCTATCAATAACTACATTAACACTGTTGTTGTTTTAGTTGCTCAGTTGTGTCTGATTTTTTGTAACCCCTTGGACTGTAGTCTACCAGGCTCCTCTATCCATGCGATGTCCAAAGCAAGGAAACTGGAGTGGGTTGCCATTTCCTTCTCCAGAGACTCTTCCCAACCCAGGGATTGATTGAATTCATGTATCTTGCATCGGCGGGTGAATTCTGAGCCACCAGGGAAGCCTATATTGAGGTTAAAAGGCCTAAATACACTAATTAAAAGACAAGGATTGTCAGAAAGAACAGAGAAATATAACCCAACTATACTGTTTACAAGAAACTTACTTCAAATATAATGATATAGGTAGGCTAGAAGTAAAAGGATGGAAAAAAATATACCATACAAACAAATCAGAAGAAAGCTGCAAGGAATGAAAGGTAGTTCAACACTAAAAAAAAAAAATTAACCAATATAATACACTACATTAATATTAAAAGGGAAAAAACACACAGTCATTTCAATTAATGCAGAAAAGGCCTCTGACAAAATCCAACATCCTTCATAATAAAAATACAGAAAATCAGGTATAGGAGAGAAGTTCCTCAAAATGATGAAGGGCTTTTATAAAAACCCACAGGCAACGTCATACTCAATGGTGAAAAACTGATAGGTTTCCCTTGCTCTAAAATTAAACACGAGGGAATTCCTAGGTAGTCCAATGGTTAGGACACTACACTTTCACTGCTGAGGGACAAAGTTCAACCCCTGGTCAGGGAACTAAGATCCCACAAGGCCAAAAACAAAAAAAATCCAGAAATGAGACAAGAATGCCTGCTTTCACCATTGCTATTCAACACTATACTTAAATTCTAGCCAGAACAATTAAACAGAAAATAAGCTCATAAAGCTAATAAATGAATCCAATGAAGTAGCAGAATACAAAATCAATATAAAAAATAAGTTGTGTTTCAGGCTTCCCTGGTGGTATAGTGGATAGGAATCCACCTATCGATGCAGGGGACATGGGTTCCATCCCCAGTCCAGGAAGATTCCATATGCCTTGGAACAACTAAGCCCATGCACCACAATTACCAAGCATGCATTATTAACTCAGAGAAAGCCTGCATATAGCAACAAAGACCCAGAGCAACCAAACACAATAACAAACATATATATATATATATATCAGTTGCGTATACCTTCAATGAACAATTCAAAATGAAAATTAAGAAGGAAACTCTTGGAGCTTCCCAGATGGCTCAGTGGTAAAGAATCTGCCTGACAACACAGGAGACACAGGTTCAATCCCTGACCTGGGAAGATTCCACATGCTGTGGAACAACTGAACCACAACTACTCAGCCCTCATGCAGCAACTACTGAAGCCCACGGACCTTAAATGCCCATGCTCTACAGCAAGAGAAGCCACAGCAATGAGAAGCCCATGCATGGCAACTACAGAGTCACCCCCACTCTCTGCAGCTAGAGAAAAAGCCCACCCAGCAAAGACCCAGCATAAGAAAAAGAAACAAAAGAAAGCAAAAAAAAGAAAGCAACTGCTATATATATCCACACCTATATGTAACTGAATCACTTTGCTGTACACCTGAACACTGTAAATCAACTATTTACTTCAATAAAAAATATGAAGAAAAAAGAAAGCAACTCCGTCTACAACAGTACCTGAAAGAATAAAATATGGAAGAATTAATTTAAATCAGAAGATTAAATACTTGCATACTGAAAATTACAAAACATTGTTAAAAGTAATTAAAGAAGACCTAAATGAAAGCTATCTTACATCCATAGGTAGACTTAATATTGTTATCAATATTACCTAAAGTAATCTACAGATTCTGTGCAATTTCTACCAGAATTCCAAGTCTTTCTGCAGGAATGGAAAAGCTGATTCTCAAATTTATATGTAATTCCAAGGGGCACCAAATAGTCAAAAAATCTTGAAAACATAAATTGAAGCATGCACACTTCCCAATTTCAAGACTTACTACAAAGCTACAGTAATTAAAACAGCCTAGAGATCCAATGGCTAAGACTCTGCTCTCCCAATGCAGAAGAACCAAGTTCCATCCCTGACCAGAGAACTAGATCCCACATGCCACAACTAAGAGTTCTCATGCCCTAACTATTGTGCATACTGCAAATAAGATCCTGTGAGCCGCAACTAAGAGTTCTCATGCCTAACTATTGTGCATACTGCAAATAAGATCCTGTGAGCCGCAACTAAGACCCAGTGCAGCCTAAGTAATTAAAGTAGGTGTTGATACGGAAAAAAAAAAAAAAAAAGGTCTAGTACTGACATAAGCAGACTTATAGACCAATGGAATTGAACAGAGGAACTAGAAATAAACCCTCACATAAAGTTAAATTATTTTTGACAAGAGTGTCAAAAACCATTCAATGAGGAAAGGATAGTCATTTTTAAGTATACAGTTCTGTGGCTTTCTTGTATTCACAACGTCGTGCAACCAAAGAAAAGCCCTGGACCTAACGGCTTCACTGGCGAATTTTACTAAATATTAAAAGAACTAACATCAATCCTTCTCAAAGTCTTTCAAAAAAATTGAAGACAACAGCATATTTCCTAACTCCATTATAGCAGCATTCCTGATACCAAAGCCAAATTAAAATACTCTTAAGAAAACTAGAAACCAATATTCCTTGTGAACACTGATGCAAAAATCCTAGCAAATTCAGCAGCAAATTAAAATGATTATACACCATAATCAGATGAGATTTATTCCTTGAACAGAAGGATGGTTCAACATACAAAAACTGATCAATACAATACACCATGTTAACAGAATGGGGGGGGGGGGGAACAACACAATGACCTCATTTGGTACAGAAAAACATTTGACAAAATTCAACATCTTTTTATGATAAAAATACTAAAAAACTTAAAATAAGAGGAAACTAACTCAACATAATGAAGGCCAAATATGAAAAACACACAGCAAACATCATACTTAATGTGGAAGAGACTGAAAGCTTTCCATTAAGATCAGAAATAAGATAAGGATGCCTGCTGTTGCCACTTCTATTCAAAATAGTATTTGAAATTCCAGCCAGAGTAATTAGGCAAGAAAAAGAAATAAAAGGCATCTAGATTAGAAAGGAACAAGCTGTTTGTAAATGAAATAATCTCATATGTAGAAACCCAAAAGATTTCACAAAAAAAATTGTTATTAGGACTAATAAATTCAGCATAGCATCAGAACAAAACTCTACTTTAAAGGGAAAAATATCTGCACATTTTTCCTCTTAACTTTTGCCAATTTCCACACACAGAACTCCAGATTTTATTTCCAAATCCTCCATAAGGCCTCTTTACTAACCTATTAAATATTTGTTTATTGAACAACACATTTTTTTTTAAACAATACATTCTTAAAAGGCAAAGGGCAAAGCCATTCAATCATCAGTACTCTTCTATTTCCTGTGCTAAGTATCTAAATACTATACTGAATCCATTCTAAAGGTTTTTAATGTTTCTGTTAAAATTATTAAATGTTTGGGGGCAGGGGCTTCACAGCACGGCTCTCAAGATCTTAGTTCCCTGACTAGGGATCAAACCCATGCCCTCCGCAGTGGAAGCACCGAGTTCGAACCACCAGATCACCAGGGAAATCCCTGTCAAATTTTTACTACTCAAAGAATTCAACTGTATTTTTATTTTGTTTTCCAATATTTTTAAACAACACAATAAATCCAAATAGCTATCTACTTTAACTATCTAGCTATCAAAATCCAACAGCCTTGACTAATATACTAGCACAGCCAATTTCAGTCATCCTTTTATTAACCTTTAATGTGATTTTTAAGAATTAGCTATGGAAACTTTTTTCTCCCAGTTTCCAGATTTTATTCATTTGGGATTAATTTTTTTTTTTTTTTTAAACCCAACATAGTATACAATACGGTTCTCAGTAAAAATGCTTAAAAATCTCCTGAGGGGTTTTTCAAACCAAACATGCTATCACCTGCTGGATAATCACAGTCTTAGTGAGCTATTTGGTAGTGGAAACAAATTTTCAAATATATTGGAGGGAGACAAAAGTAGTAGTAGTAACTATGGGAATTCCCTGGCAGTTCCCTGGAGAGTGGTTAGGACGTGGTAGTCTTACTACCAGGGTCCAAGATTCAATCCCTGGTCAGGGAACTAAGATCCTGCAAGCCAAGCATGTTCTCTAATGTTCAATTACCAAATGAATAATGAGTACACTTTACTTCTTTATACTTATATTATTCTACTTAAGCATTCAATTATTTGTGAATTAAATTTGGAGAAGGTAATGGCACCCCACTCCAGTACTCTTGCCTGGAAAATCCCATGGACGGAGGGGCCTGGTAGGCTGCAGTCCATGGGGTCGCTAGGAGTCGGACACGACTGAGTGACTTCACTTTCACTTTTCACTTCATGCATTGGAGAAGGAAATGGCAACCCACTCCAGTGTTCTTGCCTGGAGAATCCCAGGGACGGGGGAGCCTGGTGGGCTGCCATCTATGGGGTCGCACAGAGTTGGACAAGACTGAAGCGACTTAGCAGCAGCAAAGTCAAATTTTATACCCTAATTTGGTATATTTTAATAGATAATAAAATGTATTTAAGTTTGATGATAGTTTAATATGCCATCTTAAAACAAAATGAGGTTTGATAAAAGTTTTAAGCAAGTACCCCAATAATTCCATGGATTCTGGTTTGTGCTAAAAAATATAGGAATACTTAACTATGCGAAGGGAGATAAAATGCTTAGGTTATTGGAGTTGCAAAAGAAACTATTATTATTACCTGCTGAACAGCAAGTGTACTGTCCATTTCATCAAAGGATTCATCAGGCCAGTTATAGAAATCCTATAAGAAAAAATGTCATGGTTAAAGCATATACAAAGTTACAAAGAAGATGCAATACTATTATGATTAATTTCAATTCTTAACAAAGATCCAAAGTTATACCAGGGGAGAAGAAAAATTCTCATATTTTAAACAATGTGATTATTAGTAAGTAAAAGAAATTTTATTCAATGTTTTAAATGAACACCAAGATTTTATTTAACTGAATTCTAAGTTACAGTTTTCTCAACCATAGACCCCTCAAATATGGCTCTCAGAAACCTTTCATGTGTTATGAATTGACAAGTCCAGCACAACTTTGTTTGTGGTGGTTAAATATTTTTCCAAAAGTTCTAATGAAAAAAAATATCCAGGCAGTAAAAAACTTCATCAGTTTTTACCCAAAGAGAATAGCTAGAATAGCAGTTACTACTCCATTAAGTATTATTTAAGACGGATATTATAATAAATTACAATTCTAATTGCAAATGATGTTTTAAATTTCTAAATCAAAATGTGAGCACCATCAAAAATGAATCATTTAAAAAGAACAACCTACTTTTCAAAATTTTATTTATTTTTTGGTTGTGTTGGGTCTTCGTTGCTGCACTCGGGCTTTTTCTAATCGCAGAGAGCGGGGGCTATGGTTTCGGTAGTTGCCACAGGTGGGCTCAGGAGTTGCAGATCCTGGGCCTCTAGCACACAGGTTCCATAGTTGTGGCACGTGGGCTTAGTTGCTCTTAAGCATGTGGGATTCTCCTGAATCCGGGATGCAATCTGTGTCTCTTCCATTATCAGCAAGTGGACTCTTCACCACTGAGCCACCAGGGAAGCCCGGCAGCCAGGCTTAATCACTGGACTACCAGAAAAGTTCAAACAATCTTCTTTTAAGGGGAATATTTTTATGGATCACCTTGTACGGGTTCTGAACTGCTCTATAGATAGCCCAGTTCACAGACATTCACCGAAGTGTTCGTGACACATTGTAGGTATTCAATAAATGTCTGGGAAAAGGTAGTAGTAAACCAAAAATCTATAACCCTGCATCAGTCAACGTGAATAAGTCTCTAAAAATTGGAGCAAACTGAAGAATACAGTGTTTGATATCACATTAATAAAAGTTTAATTGCAAAAGATATTTATAAATATAATGCATGTAACAGTAAAAAGTTTAAAGAAAAAAAAAAAGGAATGATAATCACCATTACTGACTAGGAGTGGGTAGAAGACAGAAGAATGTGATACAGAAGGATTTAACTATATTAGTAATGTCCTAGTTCTGAGAGTACGTGATGGGTATGGTATACCATTTAAGTGTCTTAAGCATTTCATATCTTTTCTTTTTTAATATTTGCCTATTCTGAATGAAAATGAACTAAATTTATTTTAAAAGTTAAGACATAAAAATGACTTTCTGGAAATTGTTTTAGGATGTCTCTTCCTAGATATTATCCACATATTATTAGAAAGTAGTTTTAAAATTCTTCCTGATTTGTAGTGACAAATGTTTCTATTACTACACTTTGCAAATTTTTTCATTTTTAAAAAAATAAAAAATAGTTTGTATTCTGTTTTTAAAATATTAGAAAACACATATAGTAATACATAGAAAAGATGTAAAAAGTTAATTAAGAATTAAATGCTTGCCTCATACTTAAAACACTTAAAAGAGGAGCCAAAAATCCAGCTTAATGAACATTCTCATCTAATTCAGTAAAACATTTACTGAAAAACAACTATGTGCCTATAATCCAACCTAACCAATTTAAAAAAAAGTAGAAAGATACTCTAATTCTAAATATATCATTTTAGAGTAGACCCATTTCAGGAAGGAAATCAGTGTGATATACAAAAGACAGGCAGAATGCTGCTTAAGTAGTTCTTTTTAAAAAATCCTAACCTTTTCTATTACATTTTATTTAACAACTGTGATCTATGACTATGTGGAAAAAAGCAAAAGAGCTTTCTATATGTGACTTATTCATAACATAGCAAATAGGCGTGTTACAATACTGAGTTAAAATCTATGATTGTCTATCCTTTCAAAATTAATAA
The DNA here is from genome assembly GCF_002263795.3 of Bos taurus. Taxonomy (NCBI): domain Eukaryota; kingdom Metazoa; phylum Chordata; class Mammalia; order Artiodactyla; family Bovidae; genus Bos; species Bos taurus. The sequence goes on along the minus strand of NC_037329.1, from coordinate 86,062,358 downwards.
CTTTTGAATCAGTAAAAATGGATGATTCTTATGTGAGTACAAAAAATTCACTTCTAAATACAAAAATATAAAAGTTCATCATTTAAAAGAATCAGAAATAATGTTTCCACAGAATGAGAATTAAAAGCATCTGAGAAAAGATCATTTATAAAGAAAGAAATTTTGGAAACATTAAAAAGCACAAATAATATACAAATTCCAAGTAGGATGACCATAAAACTGCCAATAAAACTGACACAATAAAACATGACTATAAAAACAAAAGGCTTTCAAACTGAACTCTCTAAAATTCAGTACTAGAAGCAATTTGTGAAAAAGAAAAGGTCACTAGTGAACTAAGTACAAATCGAATATGGAGACTGTAACCTTTAGCAAAAGCAGTCTAATTTCTGGGCTTCAGTTTCCTTATCTGTAACATGGATCTGGGAAGATGCCTGGATCTAAAAGTTCCCTTTGAAAGGACATCCCTTCCCAAATTCTGTGCAAGGCATTAAAAATCTATTATCTGGCATAAGGTAGTAGCTGCACGGTTGCATCTGGTCCCCTACCCTGCTCGCCACCCCACACATACACTTACCTCTTTTTCTTTAAAATCACATTATAACATCTCTTCTGATTTTGGAGCATGTACCCAATTGCAAACCATTTCACCTGGCAGGTTAATCAGATGAGGTCTAACTACCCTATTTGATTTGTTTTAGGAATGTGAAGAGCACTCGTCTTTTGCAAATCCCAAGAATCAATACTGACACAAGGACCAACTCACCCCAAGTACCGCCCTACTAAAAGTTGATAAAATTATAATCAGTTCCTTCCTTATGCTTCACACATAATAACAAAGAAATTCACAAGGAATGACATCTAACAAGTCCCAGCCTGATGATGAAAACTTGCTGGACCAGAGAACAGCTAGAGTGAGAAGTGGTCAAAAGCAAACAGCAGGAGGAGGATAAAGTGAATTATGGACTCCCGGAGCCGGCTAGACAAGCTGGATGTCAGGAGTCGGGCACGTCACAAGCCAGATAGGAACTGGAAGGCAGGACAAGGTAGGCTGTTTACACCCCTCCCACCCTAGCTGACCCTCATAGAACCTCAGGGTCTCCACCTGGCCGGCCGCACCCCTCAGACACTGGTCACTGGAGATCAGGCAAAAGGTGACAACAAGCAGTGGCTGCTAACAGGCTTTCCAGCCCGGGTCTCGGCCGCCCCCACGCACCCCTCACGCCCACCCTCCAGTCGGAGCTACGCAGTCCTCCCGGGCCGCCGCCGCCGCCTCAGCCAAACCGAGGGGCTGAGGCTCCGGAAGAGCAGGCCGGGCACCAGTGCCCGCGCCAGTCCGCCGGTCGCCCCGGCCCATCCTCCTCTCAGAGGTATCCAGCTTCAAAGTGCGACTCTGCTCGGCACCAAGAGCCCCCTCCCCCTCCACTAAAGGTGCAGAGATAGTACCTGAGCCTTAGTACCCGGCCTGTTCCGCCTCAGCACAGCCGTCCCCTCCGCCATGACCATAGTGCCAGAGTCTGGGCGGCTGAAGTCGGTACCCGGATGTAGGGGACGGCTGCCTGCGCGGGGGGCGGGGCGGAGCGGCGTTCCTGGCCCGGGCGCCGGGGAGGGGCGACTGCTGACGGCACAGCCGTAGCCCGCGCGGGGCAGGGTGGGAGGAACCGGAGGAGTCCCTGAAAGGGCCAGCTGGCGGAGGGAGGGGGACAAGAAAAGGAACAGCCGACGACTCACTGATGACGAAGTGGAAGGAGGGAGAGACCCGGCTGCCAAGGACTAGAGTGAGTAGCAAAGGGAATTCCGCCGGCCAGCGCAGAGAGCCACCATCCCCAAGTGGGAATGTGCAAATTCGGCGTAACGCGTTGTGCATCTCCTTGGGCTTACGTTAGTTAACTGGAAGAACGGAGCTTGCACAATGGCGACCGTTTCAGTTGTCCGTTGTGCAAGCAAATACTAGAGAAGCGTAAGTCTGTCCCGAAATCTGCCTAGATGTGCAAAGTGAAAAACAGGTCAGCAGTCTTGGAAAATTACACAGACCCTGCATGAAATCGACCAATTTCAAATCAAACTCGGGCTTAGAGAGTAAAACGGTATTTCCGCCATCCGCTAACTTCAAAGCCAAGGATCTTTCATTGACCACTTTGTGTAGATAAGAGACCCAGATGCCAATTATCTGGGGGTAGAGGGGACATCGGGTATTGTGTGTTAAGCAGACAAAATTAGCTTGTATTTTTTTGCAAGTCAGAAGCAGGAGGAGAAAATGAATGCCCCTTCATCGACGGTGGGTGTTGTACATCCCAGAATTTCAGTTTTCCTTTGTTGCAAGTTTTAAGTTTTCTCTTAAGTCATGGAATCACAGACGTATTAGCAAACTTTTTTTTGGTTCCTGCTTGGATATCTTAAAATGTTTGATCTGGGATGAGGGAGGCCTTAGGTTATCAGATGGGAAGACAGTTAAATTAGTAAACAATGCATATAGTAGGGTAATTTCCAAGAGAGGAAAGCATCAGATATCCCATCCATCAAGTACACCTAAAGGTGTATTAAGAATGCTGAGACATGTAACAGAGTCTCCAAAGATGAAAGCCAGGAGTGGATGAGAGGGTGGTTAAAATTAGTGCAAAGCTGAATAACTGTCATGACTTGGAATTTCGTTCAGAAGCATTTAATATGGGAAGCCTATTTGCCTTTAAATAAAGATTTCTTCTTTCTGGAAGATGTAGAGACTGGTAACTTTTCAAGAGAAAGGACAACTCCATCACTAACTTATAAGTGCTAAAAATTTATTCATCCAACAAGTGTTTATTAAGCCCCACTGTGTGTTTGGCACTGAGGTAAAAGTATAAAAAGGCCCCATCCTTAAGGATAGATTAGATTAGAGTCTAGCAATGGAGACAGCCGTGCAAATCACCAGTTCTCTTAATAAATACAGTGAGAATCTAAGACAAGCAGCCCCTAAATGTGGCCACCCTAAGAGAGAGATGGGTGGATCTGTAGAGAGCAGATTCTTAGGTCTGTGGACAACCTCACCTCCCTTACTCCAAGGATTCAGTTATAATATCCCAGATTGTGTGGTAGTCCCCAAGCTGTAAATATCAGTTACCTATAGTTGAAGGGGCTCATCTTAACATTATCTTAATTGTGTCTGATTCTTTGCGACCCCATGAATCACAGCACGCCAGGCCTCCCTGTCCATCACCAACTCCCAGAGTTTACCCAAACTCATGTCCATCGAGTTGGTGGTGCCTCATCCTCTGTCGTCCCCTTCTCCTCCTGCCCCCAGTCCCTCCCAGCATCAGGGTCTTTTCCAGTGAGTCAGCTCTTTGCATGAGGTAGCCAGAGTATTGGAGTTTCAGCTTCAGCATCAGTCCTTCCAGTGAACACCCAGGACTGATCTCCTTGCAGTCCAAGGGACTCTCAAGAGTCTTCTCCAACACCACAGTTCAAAAGCATCAATTCTTCGGCACTCAGCTTTCTTCACAGTCCAACTTACACCCATACATGACCACTGGAAAAACCATAGCCTTGACTAGACGGACCTTTGTTGGCAAAGTAATGTCTCTGCTTTTGAATATGCTATCTAGTTTGGTCATAGCTTTCCTTCCAAGGAGTACGCATCTTTTAATTTCATGGCTGGTAGTAATACTTAAATACTGTTTAAACCCATCTTAAAAGAACAAAAGAAAATGGGAGTAAGTAGGTGTTAAATTCAGGAACAAAATGCATATTCATCTCTTTGAAAAGTCTAATTGTGTTACATTGTGATGTCAATTCTGGCCTTGTTTACAGGAAGAACCTTGGTCTTTATGGTTGAAATGTTTCTAGCTCATAACCTTCACATTTTAATCTGACGTTTAATCTGTCAGTCTGCAGATTGGAGGTCTGCAGACCTCCAAACAACAATAATTCTATAACCACAATTAATTTAGGGAGTGGGGGGAAGAAGAAAAGAGCATGATCAGTAATAACAGTAACATGTAAAAATGGGTTACTTGAATATTTTGGTTAAAGAAGTAGTTTTTTTTTAAAGGCAAGATGAACAAATGAAAATAACTCTGGACTGAGATTCAAGAAGTCTAAATTCTCTTCCTTGTTGACTGTAAGACTTTGAACAGTTTATCAAATAAAAGGGTTTGTGTGTTTGTAGCGGGGGTGGGGGGAATGAAACCAGTGCACAGCAGTTCTTTCCTTCTGCCTCATAAGAGTATGATCTTTGGGGGGCTTCCCTGGTGGTCCAGTGGTTAAGAATCCACCTTGCAACGCTGGGAACATGGGTTTGATCCATGGTCTCGGAAGATCTCACATACCATGGAGCAACCAAGCCCGTGGAGCACAAATACTGAGCCTGTGCTCTAGAGCACGTGAGCTGAAACTGCTGAAGCTCAGGCACCCTAGAGCCTGTGCTTTGCAACAGGAGAAGCCACTGCAGTGAGAAGCTCACAACTAGAAGCTCTCCGCAACTAGAGAAAGCCTGTCTGCAGCAATGAAGACCCATTGCAGCAAAAATTAATTAATTTTAAAGTCTCTCAAAAGTTTTAGAAGAAAATACTCTGTAAATCCAAAAATCATAAGCAATTTCAAAACCATCTATGCAATATGAAATCCTCCTTGGGGAGGTTTAAAATCCAGCTAAAATAGTGAATGTTCATTGTGTTTGGGCACTGAGCAAGAGCTGAGAACCATGAATAAGATGTATAAGCTCCTTTCTTCAAAAAGTTTAAAAACGAATAGGAAAGGAGGATATGTAAATTACTATACTACAGACAAAATGTCTTTGGTTGATGGTTGCCTGTTTGCTATCCACACTCCTGGACACATGCTCTTTGCGAAGAGACTTTACTGTTGCTCGGTATTCATCTCTCCCAATTTGAGCAGGGAAAGGTAAACCCATCTTTAGCTGAGGGATAAATCCTTGTTGGCCTAAGCCAATGTTTGAAGGGTGAGCATATGACTCCATTTTAGCTTAAGGAGCTATGAAAAGATACCTGATGGAGCACTTTGGGGAAAGGTTTTCTTGCTCTTGAGGAGACAGTAAAAGAGATAGTCCCTTTTTTGTGCCGCTGAACCTTGTCAAGTCTGGGGCTGCATCAACCCTCTTGACTTGAAGGAAGCCAGCCTAAGAGCAAAGCTGATGCACTGACCAATGCATGAAGTACTTGAAATGTGCCATGAAATAGCATTTATTGAGGGCATTTCATAGAGGCAGTTTCGTTCCAGGCCAAGCAAAATTGAAGCAGCAGTGAAGTATGGAGATGTATGTTCACAGCTGAACAAAAAGTAGTTATATATGTAGTTTTGTACATTTTTAACATATTATTTGAAAATTCATTTCTCTTCATAAAAATTGTTATGGACAAAATTTTTTGAATTTATAAAGTTCAAACAAGACAATTTTGACTACAAATAAGTGAGATACTCAGCTTCCACAGCACTTCATTTTTATCTCTAGAATATTTGACCAATTAGTGGTTGTGGTAGCCAGTTGCCAAGATGTCCTCCAGTGATTATCATCTCCTCAGTGTGAGAGACAACCAAATGAAGAACACCTTTGGTTCTCTCACACACTGAATAGGGCGGACCTGTTTAATCAAAATAGGACACTTTGAAAATGATGTTGTGTGACTCCTGATGTTAGGCCATAAAAGACATTGTGCCTTGCTCTCTCAGCTCACCTCCCTTGGGTAAGCTAAGACGCTGTCATGTGTGAGGATCCTCAAGTTGCCCACAAGGGATCCACTGAAGCTCCTGCCAAAAGCAAGCATCAACTTGCCAGCAAGAGTAACCATCTTGGAAGTATAACTTGCAGATCCCAGTCAAACCTTTGGCCGATGGTAGCCTCATTAAAATTTGGGATAAGCAGATCCCAAATTTCTGATGTCCAGATACTGTGTGAGATACTGTTGTTTTAAGCCACTAAGTTTGGGATGATTTGTTAAGCAGCAGTAGATAACTAATACAGTAGTTCCTGAATCTTCAGGAAGGAAAGATATGATCAGAAGACAGAAGTCACAACAGACAGTTATCATTTCCTTTTTTCCATAGGGCACCTAATGTCTTTCATGAAGTTAGGAGCATTTTCTACATTTTCTAGATGACACCAGTTTCTAAAATTATGTTATTAATTTAATAGTTTACTTCTGCCCGTTTTATTCACAACAAACTCTGGAAAATTCTTAAAGAGATGGGAATACCAGACCACCTGACCTGCCTCTTGAGAAACCTACATGCAGGTCAGGAAGCAACAGTTAGAACTGGACATGGAACAACAGACTGTTTCCAAATAGGGAAAGGAGTGTGTCAAGGCTGTATACTGTCACCCTGCTTATTTAATTTCTTTGCAGAGTACATGAGAAACGCTGCGCTGGCTGAAGCACAAGCTTGAATCAAGATTGCAGGGAGAAATATCAATAACCTCAGATATGCAGATGACACTGTGCTTATGGCAGAAAGCGAAGAAGAACTAAAGAGCCTCTTGATGAAAGCGAAAGAGGAGTGAAAAGTTGGCTTAAAGCTCAACATTCAGAAAACTACCATCATGGCATCTGGTCCCATCACTTCAAGGCAATTAGATGGAGAAACAGTGGAAACAGTGACAGACTTTCTTTTGGGGGGGACCGAAATAACTGCAGATGGTGACTGCAGCCATGAAATTAAAAGATGCTTACTCCTTGGAAGAAAAGCTATGACCAACCTAGGCAGCATATTAAAAAACAGACATTACTTTGCCAACAAAGGTCCGTCAAAGCTTTGTCTAGTCAAAGCTATGGTTTTTCCAGTAGTCGTGTATGGATATGAGAGTTGGACTATAAAGAAACCTGAGCGCTAAAGAATTGATGTTTTTGAACTGTGGTGTTGGAGAAGACTCTTGAGAGTCCCTTGGACTGCAAGGAGGTCCAACCAGTCCATCCTAAAGGAAATCAGTACTGAATATTCATTGGAAGGACTGATGCTGAAGCTGAAACTCCAATACTTTGGCCACTTGATGTGAAGAACTGACTCATTTGAAAAGACCCTGATCCTGGGAAAGGTTGGAGGCAGGAGGAAAAGGGGACAACAGAGAATGAGATGGTTGGATGGCATCACCGACTCAATGGACATGAGTTTGAGTAAGCTCCAGGAGCTGGGGATGGACAGGGAAGCCTGGCTTGCTGCAGTCCATGGGGTCGCAGAGTCGGACATGACTGAGCGACTGAACTGAACTGTACTGATTTTATTCATCCCTGTATCTCTAGTGCCTAAGACAGTGAATGGGGAGTTCCCTAGTGGTCCAGTGGCTTAGACTGCAGTCTCAGTGCTGGGGGCCTGGGTTTGATTCCTGGTCAGGGAACTAGATCCCGCATGACATAACTAAGAGTTTGCACTTGCAACTAAGACCCAGTACAGCCAAATAAATTTAAAATTAAAAAAAACTTTTTTAAATGAATGACTTAAAAATACTATAATAAATTGGTCTTTTGAAATAAGAAGTCAGAAAAGTAAGTATCCACTGATGTTTTTTCCAAGTCAAATCTCTAGGCAAAATGAGACTGAAAAGTGTTTTCTAAGAGTTTGGCTAAATTTTAACATCTTAAAGAAAGGGGCTTAACTTGTAAGACAAGGGTTTGGATCCATTTCTTATCTCTTATAACAGGAAAATCTCAAGATTGAAAAAATACAAAAACCAAAAACCATAAAAATACCTAAAGAAACTATGGAAGAACCTTCTATTGGAGACTTTTCAGAGTTTGAAATAATAACTAGAAGCTATAATGGAAAATTTTATTTATTCAGCTATACCAAAATGACTTCCTGCAAATTCAAAGCATAAAAGAAATCAAAGTCAAATTATAAACTGAAGGAAAAAACTTACCACAAAGAACCAATTTCCGTGAATGATAAGGATATCAAATCATAAAAGGCCAGTTACCCAGTAGGAAAGTGAGCAGCAAATATTAACAGTCAATAGGAACAGTTAACAGGAAAGAAAATAGAGATGGCTCTTAAACACATGAGAACACCCTTATCCATAAAGATAAATTAAAATGATTTCTTTGGAAAAATAAAAATTCATAACATCCTATATTACTGAGAGTGGGAGGAAATCAACAATCTCATACATTGCTGGTAAGATTATTAATCGGTAGAACTTCTCTGAAGGGCAACTTGAAGATGTTTGTGTGTGTGTGTGTGTGTATATGATTAAGGTTCACATAACTGTTGACATGGGCTTCCCAGGAGGCTCAATAGTAAAGAATCTGCCTGTCAATGCAGAAGACGCAGGCTCAATAACTGCATCAGGATGATCCCCTGGAGAAGTAAATGACAACCCACTCCTAGAAAATCCCATGGATAGAGGAGCCTGGCAGGCTGTATAGCTCATGGGGTTGCAAAAGAGTCAGATACAACTTAGCAACTAAGTAACAATGACCCTTTGAACATAGCAATTTCATGCCCAGCAGTTTATCTTAAAGATATAAAATCTATGCAAATTTTTATTTATTTCAGAATTATTTCTAGGAGCCTAAGTTTAGAATTTAAATATCAATCAATAGGAAATGCTTAAATTTAGGTTCATCCATATAATGAAACATCATACAGCTATAAGGAGAATGAAAACTTTTATATGTACTTTATAGATTAATTCCTAAGACAAAATTGTTAATACAAAAAATAAAAATAAAAGGCAAGGTGCCAATTGGTGTGTACAGAATATTTTACTTTTGAAAAGTATATATATATTTCATATGCATGAGATACATATGTATACACACACAAATACATATGTATACATAAAACACCCCTGGAAGAAAGAAACTGTAATACCAGTGCCTCGAGGGATGGAACCAGGTGGCTACTACACAGGGATGAGAAGGAATCTTTTCAATGTACATCCTTTTGAATTTTTACCTACATACACATTGCATGCGTTCATGATCAGTCACTTCAGTCATGTCTGACTTGTGACCCCTGGGCTGTAGCCCCCCAGGCTCCTCTGTCCATGAGATTATCTCAGCAAGAATACTGGAGTGGGTTGCCATTTTCTTCTCCAGGGGATCTCTCCCACCCAGGGATCAAACCCACATCTCTTGCATTGGCAGGCAGATTCTTTACCACTGAGATACCTGTGAAGCCCACAAACAGATTATCTAGTTTTAAATATTAATACAATTAAAGTTTAAGAAAAAAAAAATCAGGCTTGACTCAAAATGTTAAGGAACATCTAGTGGCCCCTTTTTTTTTTTTTTTACAGTTAATTCTTAAACCCTGAGAGGTTGAGATGATTTGTCAACTATCACATAACTACTATTTTCTGGGCTCCAAAATCACTGCAGATGGTGATTGCAGCCATGAAATTAAAAGACGCTTACTCCTTGGAAGGAAAGTTATGACCAACCTAGACAGCATATTAAAAAGCAGAGACATTACTTTGTCAACAAAGGTCCGACTAATCAAGGCTATGGTTTTTCCAGTGGTCATGTATGGATGGATGTGAGAGTTGGACTATAAAGAAAGCTGAGGGCCGAAGAATTGATGCTTTTGAACTGTGATGTTGGAGAAGACTCTTGAGAGTCCCTTGGACTGCAAGGAGACCCAACCAGTCCATCCTAAAGGAAATCAGTCTTGGGTGTTCATTGGACAGACTAATGTTGAAGCTGAAACTCCAATACTTTGGCTACCTGATGCGAAGAGCTGACTCATTGGAAAAGACCCTGATGCTGGGAAAGATTGAGGGCAGGAGGAGAAGGGAACGACAGAGGATGAGATGGTTGGATGACATCACCGACTCAATGGACATGAGTTTGGGTGGACTCCGGGAGTTGGTGATGGATAGGGAGGCCTGGCATGCTGCGGTTCATGGGGTCGCAAAGAGTTGGACACGACTGAGCGACTGAACTGACTGAATGACTATGTAAGCTACACAGGGTCTAGAACCTAGGTTTGATTGAGCTCTCTCATACAGATTGCTTAAGGGTTAAAAAAAAAAAAAAAGGCATTTAAATAGACTTCACATAAATAAAAAGTTCTAAAGTCCATTTTGGTGTAGGTGCAGAGAAAACAGCAATTAACTTGCTGGATGAGGCATGACCTGGTATCATGCTGAGGAGCAATCTGCCAGCCCTTTGCTAAGTCACTTCAGTCGTGTCCAACTCTATGTGACCCCATAGACGTCAGTCCACCAGGCTCCCCTGTCCCTGGGATCCTCCAGGCAAGAACACTGGAGTGGGTTGCTATTTCCTTCTCCAGTGCATCAAAGTGAAGTTGCTCAGTCATGTTCGACTTAGCAACCCCATGGACCGCAGCCTACCAGGCTCCTCCATCCATGGGATTTTCCAGGCAAGAGTACTGGAGTGGGTTGCCATTGCCTTCTCCACTGGCAGCCCTTACCCAGAAGTTAAAAATGCTCACAGCCAGGTAAGTGCACTGTTGAGAGTACAGGGAGGAACTGCCATATAGGGTATCAAACAAATATATGTTTATATTGAAAACACTGTGATAGGATAGAGAGATCAATGGATCAGACTGCAAAATCCAGGAATATGTTTGTTTAAAAATTTAATGTATGATAAACGTGACATCTCAAATTTGGGGGCAGGGGAGTGGAGGTGGGAAGAGTGGGTAATCCAATAAAGTTAACCATTGGTTAAAAAAAAACTCAGACACATATACTGTACACTAAATGGATCAATGAATTACTTATATTTCGAAAAAAAAAAGTGTACTAGAAGAATGAGATTTTACTAGAAACAAAAACTGCACAAATTAGGAAACAAATGTGACAGATTCACAGCCCTAAAACCTTACAATCCATGTTGGTGGTAAAACAGAATGGTGTGCCCACTGTGGCAGTTTGGAGGATCCTCAAAAAGTTAAAAATAGAACTACCATAGTTCTTTCTATTCAGAAACCCCACTTCTGAGTATTTTTCTGAAAGAAGTGAAATCAGAATCTCAGAGAGAGATATATTAGCACCCTCATCTGAATTTGTAGCACTGTTTACAATTGCCAAGCTGTGGAAGCATCATGTCCACCTATTGTATGAATGGAGAAAACATGGTATTGCATACAATGGAATTATTACTCAGCTTTAAATACTTGACAACACAAAATGAATCTTGAGGACAATAAGCTAAGTCAAATAAGCCAATCATAGAAGAACAAAATACTGTATTCCACATACATGAAGTATCTAAAATAGCTGTAGAAGCAGAGACTAGGACAGTGGTTGCCAGGGACTAGGGGGAGGGGAAAATGAGTTTTTAATCAATGGGCATAAAGTTTCATTTATTCAATATTTTAATGTACACTTAAAAATCTGTTAAGGTGTATTTCATACTAAGTGTTCTTACTACAATAAAAAAATGAAAAAATACCTATTTTATAATGTCAATTTTTAAAATTAACTTTCTGTAAAGCATAGTTTCTGGAGCAATAGAGGAAAAAAATCATAATCTTGATAATGGTAACGACTTCCACAGCAGAATAGCACCCTGGTAATTTTATTCTCAATTTTTTCAAAAATTTTTTGTGTAGAATAGTGAAATGCAGACTTCGAAGTCAGACAAGGTTGAGTTCAGTTCCAACCTATGACTTAAAATTTATGTTACCTTGAGCAAGTTCCTCTACCTATCTGCATCCTTCTCCTGTGAGGCAAAGAACATCAAACAGTATTGCTATGATTACAGAGGTAAGTAGGATTTTATGTTAAGTCACTAGAACAATGCCTGGCAAGAGCTCAAAAATGGTAAGGCCATCATTAAAATTCCAGTCAGAATTTTACCTGTTTTACCTTTCTCCTTACTATTTTCCTGTTGAACAAAAAGTAAATGCCAACACACCTCTCTAAAACACATGGGTCCACATCCCCAATTCCCAGATTTTGGGCCCAAATTTCTCATGCCAAAATTCTTTTCCCTATTAATTTTTAATATAATCTCACAATCTATAAAGTGATTCTTTAGCAGTTCTGCTAGACAAGGACAATTTCTCTGGTACAAAAAGAATCCTCCCATCCTTCTGATTTAGGTTATGGACAGAGCCCTGAAATTCTAAGATAGCAAGTAATTCCGAGGATGAATACGGTTTGTAAACTCCTCTTAGATCTCAAAACGTTCGTATTTCCTTGGGTCCTGGGAAAACAATCACGAATGAGAAAGTCATAGACCTTGGACTGGATTCCTAATTACAGTTTACCAACCACATGGCCTTGAGTTAGTTTCTTCATTTCCTCTGTGAGTTCTCTCATTGCTAAAACAAATCTGTGCTTACAGGATTACAATCTACAGTGCACATTAGCTGTGCCTGGCACACAGTAGGAAACTGATGGCCCATATGGGTTCTGTAAAAATAGGCATTCCTTTTTTTAACCTAAATATGACAAAAAAGCCTTATACAGCAAAATGTCACTAACATTTCATAAATACTCAGTTCAGTTCAGTCACTCAGTCATATCCGACTCTTTGCGACCCCATGAATCGCAGCACACCAGGCCTCCCTGTCCATCACCATCCCCCGGAGTTCACTCAAACTCATGTCCATCGAGTCGGTGATGCCATCCAGCCATCTCATCCTCTGTCATCCCCTTCTCCTCCTGCCCCCAGTCCCTCCCAGCATCAGAGTCTTTTCCAATGAGTCAACTCTTTGCATGAGGTGGCCAAAGTACTGGAGTTTCAGCTTTAGCATCATTGCTTCCAAAGAAATCATAAATACACAAACATACTATTTTATTGATGAGGATATTATCAAAAGTTGAGATTATTCCTTTATCACTTAAAATTTAGACTTTGATTCCACAAGACAAATATGGAATACAACTTTTAAAAGACATTATCATAGACTAGCTTATGAGCAATCAAAACTAGAAAACAGATTTGACTGCAAGGCAAAAATTGCTGGTAGCTGAGAGACAGTCAAGATTAGGAGTTGGTACTGAACTCCAGTGTAGGATTGTTTGGGTTCAAATCTTAATTCTCCTGGCTCCTAAATCAAGCTATTTGTCCAGTTCTCTGTTTCCTATTTGTTAAAATCAATCAACTGTATACTAGATAACCTAATTGTCAGACACTTTTAGGTACCCCTTCCCTTTTTCCAGTTGTTATCTGAAATAATGTCTATCACGTGCTTAGAACGGGCTGACTGAAAGCAGAGGCCCTAATGGTTTAGACAGCATGTAAAGGTATATAGATTACCTATTCCAAATCAGGCAATGGCAACCCACTCCAGTACTCTTGCCTGGAAAATCCCATGGATGGAGGAGCCTGGTGGGCTGCAGTCCATGGGGTTACTAAGAGTCTGGCACGACTGAGCGACTTTACTTTCACTTTCATGCATTGGAGAAGGAAATGGCAACCCACTCCAGTGTTCTTGCTTGGAGAATCCCAGGGACAGGGGAGCCTGGTGGGCTGCCATCTGTGGGGTCACACAGAGTTGGACACGACTGAAGCGACTTAGCAGCAGCAGCAGCAGTTTCCTGTTATTACTTAACCCCCTTTGTGCCTCACCTTCCTTATATGCAAGATGTGACTGATGGTACTTGACTCATATGCTCTTGAAAGATTAAGCCATGTGATATATGACAAGTACCTACAACAGTAGCTCACACCTAGAAAATGATCCTTAAGTGTTAGCTATACTGTCACTCGGTGCCTAGCCTGGAATTTACAAGGTACTCAGCCAGTGTGAGCTATTACACCCTACCTTGCTTGGATTTCTAACTATGTAGTGAAAATGTTCATTAAGGTTTTCAAAATATAACTTAAATAAGACATATGATACTAGATTTGCATAAGTGAAGAACTATACTTAAATGTTTGATATATATGAAGTCAGAATGCTGCTACTTGTCTTCTCCTTAGAATGTTGTTAGCATAAATCCATGGCTTTGAATCAGCATCAACTATATAGTAAAGTTAACCTCAACGTGAAAATTGAAAACCTTGTTTTCCAGTTCTCTGCAGGTTACCTCTATCTGGCCCCACATAAACCATGAACCCTAAAGCAACTGTAAAGCATGTGTCAGTTGCTCAGTTGTGTCTGACTCTTTGCGACTGCATGTACTGTAGCCTGTCAGGCTCCTCTGTCCATGGATTTGCCAGGCAAGAATAGTGGAGTGGGTAGCCATTCCCTTCTCCAGGGGACCGACCCAACCCAGGGATTGAACCTGGGTCCCCTGCACTATAAGCAGAGTCTTTACCATCTGAGCCACCAGGGAAGCCCAAGAACCATCTTAAATCACTAAATAAAAATTAACCATTGATTTATGTATTTTTATTTGGAAATGTTTATACCAGTACAGTGAAACTAAATTTTAGACACTGGATGTCATTAGCTTGGATATCGTTAGTTTATTATAAAAGAGAAACATGGAAATTATTTACATGATGAAAGATTTCAGAACTTCAGTGGAATGGGCAGCTTCACGTGATGCCATTTCAATAGTGACTTATTTCAGTCGACATATTTCCCAAGAATGTCACCATCTCTAAATAAGAAATAATCCTGCAAACAGAGAAACCATTAGTTAAGAAAACTAATAGCAAATATTTAACCTATCCTTAATATTATGAAGTTTACACACCTTGTCGTCTAGAACTACTTTGGTGCCTCCATATTCTGGGAGAAGAACTTTATCTCCAACTTTCACACTAACTGGTTGAATCTCTCCACCCTTAAGAAAACAAGGATGTTTATTAGTAAAGACGTTTAGTTAATCAAACCAAATATTTACACTTTTATTATTAATCAACTGCGCACTACAATCAGATGTTTAAAAAGGGCTTTGGTGGCCAAGTGGTATAATTTATAGTCATGGTTCTTCACTCAAAAATACCACTGTAGAGGTACACTTTGAAATAAGGCACACACAGTGGCTTCAACTAAAACATGATTTCAGTTTAAAGGGTCAAAGAATTATACTGGGAAAAGTAACTTTAAGCTATTTAATCGTTAAATATTAACATACTTGAAGTAATATGTTACTTCACAACCAAGTGAGGTAAACCAGTTTTTAAAACCGTATGTACAATGGTCATGTTCAACTTCTTTCAACACTTAAAAACTTAATTTTCTGACTTTGGAATATATACTTCATTTACTTTTGCGATTCAGTTTCTGTTCCTCCAAAGCAGATTTAGGGAAGAGGGACTGAAGTAGAATGCCCAAAATCTTCCAATTCCTAACTCCAGAATAGCCCCTTGCTAGAACTTTCTTAGCGGTACCTGGAACAATGCAATGAAGCTGACACTTTCAGAAGTCTGAGGTCTAACCCTCAGTTGGAGACTAACTGGAAGGCCAGTTCTTACACGCAAGACAAAGTGATTAGGATTAAAGGATTAGGGCAATTTCAGTGTGTTAGAGGTCAGACTAAAAGTTCAAATTTATACCTACTGATTTTAATGCCGTGTAACTCTTCCTCCATCATATACACTAAGGTTTTTTTTTTTTCTTCCCTGATTACAATTATTTTTGCTGAAAGCAGATTAGTTGTGAACCCACTGGGGAATGATCTTTTTAATAATAACCAAGGCTCCCTACCGCCCGCCCCCCACATTTCACATAAAAATGAGTTCCATTTCAGTCCGCATTTACCTTTCCTTTAGAGCCTGATCCAACAGCTACCACCGTTGCTTGCAATACTTTTCCTTGTGATTTTTCTGGAAGCATAATCCCTCCTTTGGTTACAGTTTCGGCCGCACTTCTTTCAACTAATACTCGGTCAAAGAGGGGAAGAAACTTTCTAAATGCCTGTCCTGCCTTTGGAGAGAAAAACGTTAAATTTGAAACACAATGTATTCTAAATAGGCCACATGTGGCTTTCAAAGATAACGCCAATGTTCAGATTTTCCATTCAAAGCAAACACCTCTGAACATTCAGTTCTAAATCCCGCGTTTAATTTCCCACTCCTATGAGTGTTAGGGGTCGTTGTTGCTCCTCAGGTCAGCAGCCAGACAAGCTTCAAGGACAAGCTTAGTTTCTTCCAAGGTCAATCCTTCCAAGGATTTTCTGTAAATTGTCATTAAACACTTAAGTCCCTCTACCTGTGGCCACGCTTTTTTCAAGACCATTACATACCCACCAAGGTCCCGCAAGGGGCGTGCGTCGGGATTCCCGCCCCCCGACCCACGCGCTGCTTCACACTCGGGTGCAGAGAGCCCTGCTCGGAGGAAAGGGTCGGCGGGGTCTCGCCTCTCCAGGGCTTGGGCGGGCGCGGGTCTCTGACCTCTACTCCTCCCGCGAGGCCCAAAGGAAATCGCCTGCTAGCCATGAGCCCCAGACCAACCCGGGTGCGCCGGCCTTCAGCCCATGCGAGACTCACCATGACTCCGGCTGCCGCAGTTCGTACCCTGCTCTCACGCCACAGGCAAAAGGAGAGACCTGCTGTCGGACCCTCCGGACACGTGAACGCGAAAAAAAAAAACTGACCAACGCGCAGGCGCGCTCGCTCCCGCCCAGCCCCTCCCCGCGAAAGGGGGGTGGCCGCACCAGCGCGCACCCCTATTCGTTTCCTGGGTTCTGCGCAGACCACTGACGCGCGGACCCGGAGGCGGAAGAAAAGAGCAACTCTTTCTAGGCTTTTCTAGGCCGCCAGCCTAGGTGAAAGTACTAACCCTTCGCACCCCCTCCCGGAAATGACGCGTTTGACCCTTGACCCACATAGAGCCAGGCTCTTTCCGGAACGTTCTGGAACGGCGCGCAGCCCGGGAACTAGCCTAAGCGAGCCGGAGAGGGCTGAACCCGCTGGCCTGGCCCGGCGCGGGTAGGGAGGGGCGGGACTGGCGCGCGGAGCGTGCAGATTGCAGGGCCCAGGCGGCCGGGAAGGGGTGGGCACCGCCCGCAGGCGCGCTGCGGAGGGGCGGGGGGAGCGGCGGAGGGAGGGGACACGGGCTCATTGCCGTGCGCGCCCTGCACTCTGTCCCTCACTCGCCGCCGACGGCCTGTCTCGTCACCCGCACGTCGCGCCGCTGCCCCGCAGGTACGCGCCCGCTCCGCGCCGCCTCACCCGTGCGTTTCGGACTCCGGAGCCGTCCTTCCCCTCTCCGTTGAGCCGGTCCGCCGGCGAGAGCCAGAGCTTCCCCCGGCGCCGCAGGCCCGGGCCCGCTGAGCCAGGCCTCGTGGGTGCACGCGGGGGCCCGTCACGTGCGGCGTGGATCGCTCGCCCAGCCGGGCACAGCAGGGAAGGCTTGCCCACGAGTGTGCGCGGAGTCGGGCGATTGTATTCACATCGATCCTCCGGTGAAGGCTTTTGTGCTTGTGGTCGAGTGTAGGGTGCCAGGGAGGGTGGTCGCAGCGTGTGGGAGCGGCTTTTGGCCTGGGGGACTGCTGGGATATGGCATCTCCACCTTTGACCTTGCTTGGCTGTCCTGATGGAAAGACACGTGGGGCCACTGGGAGTGGGCCCGGCCGCCGCCCCCAGCATCGTGGCCTTGCCCGCTGCTCTGATACAGTAGCCCAGAGTGGATACATGAAGACACATTTTAGTAAACGGATTTTTGCAGCGTCAGGAGTATTTTCCTTCCCTTGGTCACTTGGGTTTATAACTTGCCCCTTTTTTGTAGACTTGGTTTTCCAGGGGACATTTGCAGCTGATTTGCTCTCGAGGCCATTTTAGCGGTGAAATATTAACTCATTTTTAGCGTAGGAAGTAATAGCCGTGGGGAAGAAGAAGAGCGTACATTTTTTCTGTAGGTCAGGCATGGGGCGACCTCTTAAAGATTGCACTAGTAGCCGGTGTTGTGGGGGTGGGGGCGGGTTCCGAGGCCCAGGTATCGTGGATGCCAGACGTCAGCCCAGTTCATTTCTGATATTTCTCGTTCTGTTGCATGGGTGTCATGTTTGTGTTGTAACCCCACGGGTAGTGGTAGTATTGTCCTGATGATCTGTCTGTTTTTCCTTCAGAAATGCTTCGATTACCCGCAGTCCTTCGTCAAATGAGGCCAGTGTCCAGGGCACTGGCTCCTCATCTCACTCGGGCTTATGCCAAAGATGTAAAATTCGGTGCAGATGCTCGAGCCTTAATGCTTCAAGGTGTAGACCTTTTAGCCGATGCTGTAGCCGTTACTATGGGGCCAAAGGTATTCTTATTTTGTTGTAATTTATAGTATTGTTAAGGAGTAACATTTTGCCGATGGCAAGAGTCACGCCAAGCTATTAAACAGTTCTTAGATATTCATAAACTGCTTGTGCCAAATTTGTGAAACTATTTTGTACAAAGTGTGATGTAATCAAGTGGTAACTCCTAGCTTAAGATGGATGGTTATACTCAAGGTAGAATTAATCTCCCTTGCCTGCTTGAGTTAAATTTTGGATCCTTTCCCAGTAGTTAGTACTAGGCATAGGTGGAAGAATGTAACATCCACAGTACCTTAAGTATGAGCTTTTAAGTCTCATTTAACGAAGAGATTGGTGAATAAGGAGTAACAAGTAAATTGAAGAGATCTCTTCATGGATCGTACTGGGTGGAGCGATGCTTCAGTTCAGGCTGAAGACAATACAAATATCAAAGTGATCCAACTGAGCAAAGTAATCGCATTTGCATGCCTCACAAGAAGCAGCTTTGGTTCAAGCCACCAGTACTGTTTGCATCATATTTTAAGATTTAATGTTGAACAACTCAGGAAGGCTGCACTGTTCTTGTCTTGCCATTGGTATTTTAGAAACTAAATTTTAAAATAAGTTCAAAAGTGACTTTTCACAGTATTATTATAGCAGGCACTGAACAAATTTTAAGTATGAATTATGTGGTCTGGAATTTCATTATAATCCCCCAAGTTAATGTTGGTTAAGTCTTTAGAAATTTTATCTCTTACAACATCTCATCCAAGGTTATGCACTTGGCAATGAAGTCATTTTGTCTGTAAGAACATTGATGAACTTGCCCTTGAGATTCATGCAGCAGGTCTGATAAAAATGATCAGATGTTGCATTGAGGTTTTAAAGTAATTGCCTATTATGAAAAATGCTCTTTTTATTTTAAGCTAAATAGTACTTAGCGTGTGAATCTGTGGCATTTTTTTCCTTCTGCAATTATAGGGAAGGACAGTGATTATTGAACAGAGTTGGGGAAGTCCCAAAGTGACAAAAGATGGTGTGACTGTTGCAAAGTCTATTGATTTAAAAGATAAATATAAAAATATTGGCGCTAAACTTGTTCAAGATGTTGCCAATAACACAAATGAAGAGGCGGGGGATGGCACCACTACTGCTACTGTACTGGCACGCTCTATTGCCAAGGAAGGCTTCGAGAAGATTAGCAAAGGTGCTAATCCAGTGGAAATCAGGAGAGGTAGGAATGTCTCTCTTCATTGTCACCACAGTGTTTTGAACTGTCAGGTTATCTGTTAAATTATATTAGAAAGTTGATTCTTTCTTGTTTCTCCTGTCTCCTAAAAATTTTTTTAAATCTTTAAAAAAAAAAAAAATGCGTAAGTAGTGATTGAATTCCTGACTATGGGATGGGCATTGTGCTAGGTGGCAAAGAGGAGACTGACTAAGATGCTTGTGCCCTGTGTCCACAGTCATCCATCCCTATGTCATTGTCCCCTGGCTCATTTCTCCCCCAAACCAAGTTTATTGTAAGTTGCAGCATGTACTGTGTATTTCTAAAGCAATAAGTTCAAGAAAATGTCACCCAGGATATCAGAATGGGTTTTTATTTTTTATAAAGCAGTTTCTTCTTAACAGCACATATTATGTTATGAGTCTGAATTTTGTTTGTTGTTACTTGTTTGGGGGAGTTAGGCCACAGTTTAAAGATCTCCTGAGCATGGAATTGCTGTCTGTTTCTGGGGTGTATTACCAGCCACATGTAGGAGACATAAACTAGGAGGCACATGAGAGTAAAGGGACATACTATTAATAATTTGTGAAAACTGACTTGTTAGGCTTCCGAAAATGGGATGAGGTATCATCTCATCTATTTCAGTGTTTGAGATCCAAATGAATGTGTCTCATTAAAAGCAGTTTGACCCAAAGAAAGTCATTGTTATTACAAATTGCTCTCAATTATTTTTGCGAAGTAACGTTTCTCAAAATAAGGAAAGAGCTAGCATTGGTCTCAGTTGAAAAGACTATTCTCTCATAAATAAATCTGTATTGTGGTGACATTGAATGTTAAAGGTGGTTGTTCATAAATTACATATTAAATGAGGAAATTTCAGCCAGTTAAAAACTTGCAGGGGTATAGCCACAAGAAAGTCCTTATCCTTGACAGTTACACTTGTTGAAAATAAGGGACTGTAATCCATTTTGGTCCTTTGTGTCCTTCAGTGGAGGGGAAGTCTGCTGGATGACCCTGTAAGAAATGATTCAATCGGGAAAGATTTACATAGAATGAGTTGAATGGTGAGGTTCTTGAAAGTGTACACTTTTTTTTTTTAATGCAGTTTTTAAAAATAATTTTGGCATTGTGGTACTTCATTTATTAAAGTTTGTGTTTCATTGCATGCCATCCAACTGCCTTGTGATTAGGAAGAGTACTGGTACAGAAGCATTGAGGCATTGATACACTTAACATGAATCAGAATTTTAGTTGACATGGAGCCATGAGGGAATAAGCATTGTAATACGTGTTCTTGAACCAGGTGTGATGTTAGCTGTTGATGCTGTAATTGCTGAACTTAAGAAGCAGTCTAAACCTGTGACAACCCCCGAAGAGATTGCTCAGGTATGGATTTTTAAAGTAACATGATTTTATCCTATAATTACACAACAGTGTCAGGATAACAGTATTACCCAGTCACCAACATTTGAAGCATTTTTCTCACTGCTAGAGATTTGAAAAATCCCCCCACCAGGGATTGAACCTCTGCAGTGGAACATGGTGTCTTAACCCCTGGACCACCAGGAAGTCCCCGTAATTTGAGTCTTAATGAGTTGTCATTTTAGTTCTGCGTGACTGAGTAAAAACTCATTTGTGTGGAAAATGTTATTTGGCTGTTTATCAAAGATGAATAATTTCAGTTTCTAATATTGCCACATTTGCCAAGGGAAAAAAGGATAACGGGTCGTTAGGCTCTTTCTTTCTTTTTTTTGCCACCCTGCCTGGCTTGTGGGACCTAGTTCCCCAACCAGGGATGGAATCTGGGCCCCTGCAATGAAAGTGGCAAGTCCTAACCGCTGGACCACAAGGGAATTCCCTCTTTTTTGTTTTTGTTTAAAAGAATAATTGTGTGTTTATTTCATTTCTTTCAAAAATAATGTAGAAAATAATCAAATTTTTAAAAAATTGCAATGGGATCAGTTATTCATTAGGATTATTATGCTTAAAATCCCCTCTGCCTGTCTCACCACCACCATCACCCTGCCTCTAGCATCCCACCAAGGATATATCAGTTGGGAAGTTAATGAGAAAAGGGAGGGGAGTGATTGAGGAAGATAGCCTTACCTTTAATTTGAAAGAGTAGTTTGATTATTTCAGGTTGCTACAATTTCTGCAAATGGAGACAAAGAAATTGGCAACATCATTTCTGATGCCATGAAAAAAGTTGGAAGAAAGGGTGTTATCACAGTAAAGGTAAGTTTGTTTTTAATGATAGATGGAAACAGATGTCTGATAATCTGAGTTTTACAAGTACAAAAATTTGATCTACATATGTTTCCAAAAGTGTGTTCTGTTTCATTCTTCGCAGGTAACACTGGCACCTGTGCAGAATAATGTGCTCATTGTGTTTGGGTGAATTATTAACCTATGGCTTTGGATGTAAATGCGTCCTGATTTAGATGATATTGGCTTCTAGCTGTAAAAAATTAGTTCAAATACATATTCTTGCAAAAGTGGAGTTGGATGCCCTGGGATATTTCCATAATTCTATCTGAATTCCTTATGAGAAGTGGGGACTACTTATTAATTGGTTTGAAACTAGTCTTTGTGTAATGAAATTCACATAACGAATTCTTTGACTTTTCATAGGATGGAAAAACACTGAATGATGAATTAGAAATTATTGAAGGCATGAAGTTTGACAGAGGATATATTTCTCCATACTTTATTAATACATCAAAAGGTAAGAGCAAATGGGTAACTGAATTTTTTTTTAAGCATAGTTTAATATGTGACACCCTGAGAACATTTGTCAGTGTCATACCTCAAAAGTAAATTCATGTGTTCCAAATGTTCGTGTGTATGAGAAAGAAAAACATGAACTGATCAGTCACTTTAAAAAAGTGTGCTGGAACTTTGCTCTAGTGGTTTTTCATTTAAATTAAACTGCAGACATTTTCAGCAGAATGGCCTCAAGTTGGTGAGAAATGTTCTTTGCTTTTCAGGTCAGAAATGTGAATTCCAAGATGCATATGTTCTATTGAGTGAAAAGAAAATTTCTAGTGTCCAATCCATTGTTCCTGCTCTTGAAATTGCCAATGCTCACCGGAAGCCCTTGGTCATAATTGCTGAAGATGTGGATGGAGAAGCTCTAAGTACCCTTGTTTTGAATAGGTAATAGGCAGTGGTATTTGGTTTACATTTCTGGATGAAAGGCAGATATTTGTATTGGTGTTTGAAATCTCCTTTATGTACATTCTCCTTGAACCACTTGTGTTTGTATAATATTGGTGGGTGTCATGAACCTTTAGTCCAGTTATATTCTGTCTTTTTTGAATAGGGTCCCTGAGTCCTTAATGTTTTATGTACCTTTTTATAAGATAGCCTAAGTATTTACAGTTGTTTTGAAGATAAATGGGTTTTTGGTTTTGTATTTTTTCCAAAAAAAATTTATGGAAAAGATATATTCACAATTACAGTTTTTCATGAGGAGAGGTAAACAACTGCCATTCTAAATGTATCTGGCATTTGGCATTTTACATAATCTTCTAAAGGAAAAATTTTGTTAATGAATAGTCTAAAATAGAGAAATTGGTACTCGGGTTGGGGTCTATTAATTTTTTAGATCTATAATGTATTACATTTTACTTTAAGACAAAAATGTTAATGCTATAGACAGACTCTTACGGGGATTTTTTTGCGGGGGGGGGGGGGGGGGGGGGTTGGCGCCTGTGAAATCTTAGTTCCCAGACCAAGGAGGGCATTTTTAAAATACATATTCTTCCTAATCCTATAGCTGGGGTGAATCAGAAATGAGATTCTCCAATTTTTATTATAATGGAAATGCACAAATGAAATAATCAGGTATATATTACAGAATTGCATATTTTGACCTGACCTAAATGAGTTTACTTATCCTGTAATGTTTATAGCCTGGATATGCTTTTGAGGTTATGAAAAGCCCTAGAGATAGTGGGATGTGAAGCAGAAATAGAAGAATAACAGGCCTGAAAAGTTCTGATTGAGCCATTTTACTGGTTGCTGTAAACCTAGATCTCCAGTTTACTTGGCATATTATCAGAGCTTAACCTTCTTATTTGGCTCCTCAATAAAACCAGGTCTGTCTTAAAGTTTATATATTACTTCCATTTCAATCTGGTTTCAAATGAGCATTTTAAAAATTATATATTCTAAATATTCATTACCTTATTAAAGTGAAGGTAAGCTTAATGATATCAGAAGTATTTACATTTATAAAGGAGTTGAATTAAAAACATTGCTTGCTCAGAATACAGCAGTAATACATAATAACTATAAATGGAGTTCGTAACTTTAAAATTTGTCATGTGTCAATCGCCCAAAATATATAGTATTCTAAATCAACTGTCCCTCACTAAAAAAGCAAAAACTGCTCAAACTGACTTTAGTTTAGTTTTAGTTCAGTCACTCAGTCGTGTCCGACTCTTTGCCACCCCATGATTTGCAGCACACCAGACCTCCCTGTCCATCACCAGCTCCTGGAGTTCACTCAAACTCACGTCCATCTAGTTGGTGATGCCATCCAGTCATCTCATCCTCTGTCGTCCCCTTCTCCTCCTGCCCCCAGTCCCTCCCAGCATCAGAGTCTTTTCCAATGAGTCAGCTCTTTGCATGAGGTGGCCAAAGTACTGGAGTTTCAGCTTTAGCATCATTCCTTCCAAAGAACACCCAGGACTGATCTCTTTTAGAATGGACTGGTTGGATCTCCTCGCAGTCCAAGGGACTCTCAAGAGTCTTCTCCAACACCACATTTCAAAAGCATCAATTCTTCAGCACTCAGCTTTCTTCACAGTCCAACTCTCACATCCATACATGACTACTGGGAAAACCATAGCCTTGACTAGACTGACCTTTGTTGACAAAGTAATGTCTCTGCTTTTGAATATGCTATCTAGGTTGGTCAAACTGACTTTAATAGCAACTTAATCTAATACTAAATGGTTAAGGGTAAATGCTCATTAGATGATCCCCAAATTTAAGAGCAGGGAGGCCTGGTGTGCTGCAATTCATGGGGTTGAAAGAGTCGGACACAACTGGGCAACTGAACTGAATTGACTGAATTCTGATTTTCACAGTCTATAAAAGTTATCACTGTTTAATTTACATGTTTTCAAGTGGAATGTATGGTCAGAAGGTAAGCAGAAAGTGCAGTTTCCCGAGTAACCTTAGTTATTAGAACTTAAAGTAGACTGGCATTATTATAAAATTTAAATCTTATTAATAACTTCTTAACAGGTTGAAGGTTGGTCTTCAAGTTGTGGCAGTCAAAGCTCCAGGTTTTGGTGACAATAGAAAGAACCAGCTTAAAGACATGGCTATTGCTACTGGGGGTGCAGTAAGTAAAATAGATGTGATTTTGGTTTATTGAATGTTATGTATACATCGAGGTCTGAAATTTATAGGTAGAATTCACATTTTCACAAATCTGGGTTACTTTTCAATAGAAGGTAGAGTTTGGGTTTAAACAGCACTAAGGTCCCTTTCTTTAATTTTGCCATGAGTCTTGCCCAAGAGTGGTCTTTTAACTTGTTTTCAGGAATGTATTATAATAGAAAAAGGCAGGATTTAAGAGTTTAGGCCTAGGGTCTAGTCTTGGTTTCACCAAAAGTATGTCCTTAGATGAGTTTTCTGAGTTCACTTGTTTCTCAAAGCTTAGTGTTAATTGAGGATTAAGTGGGAAGTTGAAAATGTAATGAAAAACTATGCAAGTTCTGTTTGGTCTAGCTATAGTCTTGAAATTTCAGATTTCAAGGAAACAGTATTGCAAGATGCTTTTCTTATCAAAACACTTGTAGCATATGTTAATGATCTTGGTATAATGAAAAATGCCTGTAATCTGTAATTTGTTCTTTTTATTTTGTGGTTTGTTCATTTAAAAAAATGTTTTCATAGGTATTTGGAGAAGAAGGACTAAATCTAAATCTTGAAGATGTTCAGCCTCATGACTTAGGAAAAGTTGGAGAGGTCATTGTGACCAAAGATGATGCCATGCTCTTGAAAGGAAAAGGTGACAAGGCTCAAATTGAGAAGCGTATCCAAGAGATCATTGAGCAGTTAGATATCACAACTAGTGAATATGAAAAGGAAAAACTGAATGAACGTCTGGCAAAACTCTCAGATGGTGTTGCTGTGTTGAAGGTAAGGTTCATTGTTGTAAATAAGCTGCTTGGGTTCCGAGCCCAAGTAAACTAGGATTCTTGACATTTAACATCTTGAGTAGGAGAAGCCATACTAACTGGAATTCTTTTTTGATTTTTAGGTTGGTGGGACAAGTGATGTTGAAGTGAATGAAAAGAAAGACAGAGTTACAGATGCTCTTAATGCCACACGAGCTGCTGTTGAAGAAGGCATTGTTCTGGGAGGGGGCTGTGCCCTGCTTCGGTGCATTCCAGCCTTGGAGTCAATAACTCCAGCTAATGAAGATCAAAAAACAGGTAAAAAGTTACCTTAGAAATGAGTTTACTTGCACCTCGATTTTAGAGTTGTTAGAGTTGTATTGTTGCTCCCCACTAGATAGAACAAGAAGTCACAAAGCAGTTTCCAGAATAACAGAAGTAGAATAACAGTGTTGTTGTCAGAGATCTTTCAGAAAGAATCACTTGACCTGTGGTGTTCTCCCAATTGGAATTACCTATGTCATTATTCTCACAAGGAGAACTGTGCTATAATACTTAAAAAGGAAAGAATTTGCTAAAATATATTTTCCTTATAGGTATAGAAATAATTAAAAAAACACTCAAAATTCCTGCAATGACCATTGCTAAGAATGCAGGTGTTGAAGGATCATTGATAGTTGAGAAAATTATGCAGAGTTCTTCAGAAGTCGGTTATGATGCTATGCTTGGAGATTTTGTGAATATGGTGGAAAAAGGAATCATTGATCCAACTAAGGTAAATAGTTGACCACTGTCTAAAAATGCTAAGTCTTGTTCTTTTTTTTTTTTTAACTAAGGAAAAGTAATATTTTATGAAAACTTTTCCCTAGGTTGTAAGAACTGCATTACTGGATGCTGCCGGAGTGGCCTCTCTCTTAACAACAGCAGAAGTTGTCGTCACAGAAATTCCTAAAGAAGAGAAGGATCCTGGAATGGGTGGCATGGGTGGAATGGGAGGTGGCATGGGAGGTGGCATGTTCTAACTCCTAGAATAGTGCTTTGCCATTATTAATGAACTGTGAGAGGAAGCTCAAGGCAGTGTTCCTCACCAATAACTTCAGGAGAGGTCAGTTGAAGGAGCTGACTGAAGAAAAGGCTGGCTGATGTTTAAGAAAATAACTATAACCATCAGTTACTGGTTTCAGTTGACAACATAGAATGGTTTACTGCTGTCATTGTCCATGCCTACAGATAATTTATTTTGTATTTTTAAATAAAGACATTTGTACATTCCTGATAAATGAGCTTAAGAGCCATGTACCAATGTACTGCTTTCAACTTAAATCACTGAGGCATTTTTACTACTATTCTGTTAAAATCAGGATTTTAGTGCTTGCTATCACCAGATGAGAAGTTAAGAAACAGCCTTTCTGTGGAGAGTAAGAACAATTGTGTACAGAGTAGAGAAATATCCAATTATGTGACAACCTTTGTGTAATAAAAATTGTTTAAAGTTAACTGTGTTAGCTTTTCTGTGATCTAGAGAATGTGAGGAATGAAAGCCAATTGAAGAGGGGAGGGGTAAGGTTTGACCCAAGTCTATAAAATGTTTCCTGCCTATTGTTTCATACATTTCTCCGTTTCTCTTTGCTGCAGACTGGATTCAGTTCAGTTCAGTCGCTCAGTCGTGTCCGACTCTTTGTGACCCCATGAACCGCAGCACACCAGGCCTCCTTGTCCATCACCAACTCCTGGAGTTTACCCAAATTCATGTCTATTGAGTCGGTGATGCCATCTAACCATCTCATCCTCTGTCGTCCCCTTCTCCTCCTGCCCTCAATCTTTCCAAACATCAGGGTCTTTTCAAATGAGTCAGCTCTTCACATCAGGTGGCCAAAATATTGGAGTTTCAGCTTCAACATCAGTCCTTCCAATGAACACCCAGGACTGATTTCCTTTAGGATGGACTGGTTGGATCTCCTTGTAGTCCAAGGGATTCTCAAGAGTCTTCTCCGACACCACAGTTCAAAAGCATTAGTTCTGCGCTCAGCTTTCTTTATAATCCAACTCTCACATCCATACATGACCACTGGAAAAACCATACCCTTGACTAGATGGACCTTTGTTGACAAAGTAGTCTCTGCTCTTTAATATACTGTCTGCTGCTGCTGCTGCTAAGTCACTGCAGTCGTGTCCAACTCTGTGTGACCCCATAGACGGCAGCCCACCAGGCTCCTCCGTCCCTGGGATTCTCCAGGCAAGAACACTGGAGTGGGTTGCCATTTCCTTCTCCAATGCATGAAAGTGAAAAGTGAAAGTGAAGTCACTCAGTCGTGTCCAACCCTCAGCGATCCCGTGGACTGCAGCCTTCCAGGCTCCTCTGTCCATGGGATTTTCCAGGCAAGAGTACTGGAGTGAATATGCTGTCTAGATTGGTCATAACTTTTCTTCCAAGGAGTAAGCGTTTTTTAATTTCATGGCTGCAGTCACCATCTGCAGTGATTTTGGAGTCCCAAAAAATAAAGTCAGCCACTGTTGCCACTCTTTCCCCATCTAATTGCCATGAAGTGACGGGACCAGATGCCATGATCTTAGTTTTCTACATGTTGAGCTTTAAGCCAACTTTTTCACTCCCTCACTTTCATCAAGAGGTTCTTTAGTTCTTCACTTTCTGCCATAATGGTGGTGTCATCTGCATATCTGAGCTTACTGATATTTCTCCTGGCAATCTTGATTCTAGCTTGTGCTGCTTCTAGCCCAGCATTTCTCATGATGTACTCTGCATATAAGTTAAATAAGCAGGGTGACAATATACAGCCTTGACACTCCTTTTCCTATTTGGAACCAGTCTGTTCCATGTCCAGTTCTAACTTGCTTCCCTTTGCTGCAGACTGGATTATATTATCACATTGGTTGTTTAGTCACTAAATCGTGTCTGTGTCTTGCAACTTCATGGACCATAGCCTCCAGAGTCCTGTCTATGGGATTTCTCAGGCAAGAATACTGGAGTGGGTTGCCATTTCCTTCTCCAGGGTTGACCCAGGGATCGAACCCACATCTCCTGCAATGACAGGCAGATTTATTACCACTAAGCTACCTGGGAAGTCCTACATTAAAAGGGGACAACTCTGAATTTTGTATATGTTGAGGTTTGGCCATAAAATAAGGGGAACTTGGTTCTTTTAAGGGTTATGGTTATTGTTCTAGAGCCTTAACAGATAAGCAGTGGGTTCCCTGTTAGATACCCACAGGTGAAAAGAGCTGGATTTGAATGGAAAGGAGAGGCGTGCTGTTGAAACATAACGGATAGCAGGGAAGGGCATCCACAACTTGATATGCACAGCCCAGGGCTACCACCTTTGTTTCTTAAGAACTTGAAATAGGTTCCTATCTCAGTACACTTGATCTTTATTAATAAACAGCATAGAAGTATGGCTTACTTTTCAAAGTTTTGTGTGTTTATTGAGGACAGATACTGATTTGCAAGATAGAACATTGCTTTCTAGTTTTTACACTATTAAGTTTAAAGTGCAAGGTCTTGTGCAATATTATCTTAAATTTTTTTACTTTAATCTGTGTCAAGAATGTGCTCTTGGAGCTATAGAATCAATTGTGGGGAGAAATTCCAGTCTGCTGCTCAGTTTGGCCCTGTGGTTGCTGCTAAGAGGTCTGGTATAAGCTAGGCACTGAGATGAATGTTTCTACTTTCCTTATCTAGTTTGAATTGTTTGGACAGAATAGAAGGAAAAAGTCCATCATAGATACAAAACTAAAGTCACTTGAGACTAGCTAGAAATTGCTTTATTATTAATAAATTGGTTGGGTTAGAAAACAGATAAAAGAGGACTGGATGAATAAAGGGCGTTTAGTATGCTAGACACTGGACTAAGTACTTGCATTATTTTAACCCTTAGAACAATCAGATTAGGAATTAATTATCAAATCTAAGCTATAGTTACTAAACTGAGGCTCTGAATGGTTATGTAACTATTAACCTCAGCTATTAAGTGGTGGCTGTTCAGTCTCAGCTTTTAGTAGTAGATCCCAAATTTGAACCAGGGTTTAATTGAAAGAGCTCAAACCAAACAGCAAGCCTGGAATGAACCCCTAAACCAGGATCTAGGTAATTTTAAGAAACCTGAGAGCTGCAGCCAGAGAAAACAGATAAATGGGGAAATTGCCTTTTCCTTAGACTAGAATAACTGCACAAGGCGACTGAAGTTTTAGAGATTCCAGAGACGTGCAGAAGTACCAAGAATCAAGAGGGTTCTTTCAAATACCATTTGGTCAAGACAAAGGATGCTAATGACTAGGTGAGCAAGCAGGAATGGTAGATCTGAGAAAACCTGCTCTGGGCACACATGGAAATCACTTGGGAAGCCACACAAAGTACAATGTCCAGGCCCCGACTGCCATCCTGTGAAAGCAAGTGGATTTATCTGAACAAGCACAGGCCCACAGAGGGCCTTTTCAAGGCAAAATTTACAGGAGTGTGTTATAAGTGTGTGAGTCTGAGAGAGAGGAAGCATGGAAGACACACAAACACAGATCGATATTTAGCCCTGACCATGGAGGTGAACATTTGTCAAGGCAGCTGGATCTAGCTTTTAAAAATGGAAAAATGAAAAGGAATGCCACTATGAAGTCAGATCCTGCTATTTCAGGAAGAGCTGAGAAAATAGGTTGTTTCTACTGCAACCTGGGCAGTCCCAGCTAGGCTTAAGTCTTTAGGGGTATCTTCCTGATCACAGCAACCAATGATCCTTAAACTGGGTTGGATATAAAGGACTGTATTGAAGTAAGTGATTGATGAAACCAAAAATTTTAAGATGGAGTATGTGTGTGCATGCTGAGTTGCTTCAGTTGTATTCAACTCTTAGTGACCCTATGGACTAAAGCCCTCCAGGCTCCTCTCTCCATAGGATTCTCTACTAAAGAGGGTTGCCATGTTGTCCTCCAGGGGATCTTCCTGACACAGGGATCAAACCTGCTTCTGTCTCCTGCATTGGCAGGTGGGTTCTTCATTACCAGCACTGCCTGGGAAGCCCAACAAAAGGAATCAATTCACGAAAAGACCCAAGACTCAGAATCACATTGACCTATGCCTCCAAGACTCTTGGTTACCAACATCCTGCAACCTCAGCTGGTCTAAGATGGTGTCTTTTTTTTTTTTTTTTTTATGAATGTTATGTGATGAATGCCAGTGTAGGTCCTTTTATTTCCAGATACATTTTAGAATCAACTTGCAATTTTCAAAAAAATAAAAAAGTTTTGGGAGTTTGATTGGGATTGCATTAAATATGTAAGTCAGTTTCAGGAGAAATGATCTCTCAACAATACTGATCGTTAACAAAATGGTATGTTAATGAAACTTCAAGTACATGAACATAGAGTATCTTTCTACTTTTTAATGGTCTTCTTTAATTCTCTAAGCATTTTAGGTAGTTTTTAGAGTATAGAATTTCTACATGTTTTATTAAATTTGTCTGTGATTATTTCATGTTTTGATACTTATGTATGTTTTTTTTGTTTGTTTCTTGAAATGTATGTTTTGGACAAAATCAGAAATGTGTTCAAAGACATATACAGAATATTAATGAAATAAAATACTTAGGACAAGAATGAAAAAGCAGGATACAAAACTATATATGATAGGGATAATTTGTTTTTCAAAGTTAATACATGAATGGATATCCATATATATGAAAAAAAGATTGAGAAAGAATACACCAGAATATTAATAGTGATAATCCTTAGGAGTAGTAAGATTATGGATAACTCATTATTTTTCCATTACTAGCGTGTGTTATTTTTTTTTAATGAGGAAAAATATTATGATCCCTGGAAGGGCTACTAGTAAAGAATTGCTTCCTGGGATTTCCTTTAAAGTGGCTAAGACTGTAAGCTCCCAATGCAGGCCCATCTTTTATCCCTGGTCAGGGAACTAGATCCCACATGCCACAACTAAGACCTAGCACAGCCAAATAAATAACTATTTTTAAAAAAAGAATTGCTTCCTGAAGGAAATCTTTGACTCAGCTTGAAGCTTAATATAACACTATCAAGTAGCCAATTAAATGAAATCAATTTATAAGTGAAAATATGTACCATGAGGTACTTTAGTTATTTTCAGTATTCATCCCACTTGCATAATATCTAAGACAGAACTATGTCATACCATATTCCTTTTTTTTTTTCTGAAAAATTTCACAATATAATGTTGATAGTTTACCATGAAGAAATTAAGAAAAGAGAATAGTTTCTAATGTTTATCCATGTATTGACTGTTCGTAGTGCTCTTTACTCCTTCCTGTATTTCCAAGTTTTGTTTTGATATTATCATCATTCATAAAGGACTTTATCATTTTTTATAGCTCGTGCATGCTTCCTTAGCTTTCATTTCTCTGAAGGTGTTTTCACCCCCATTTCAAAAGATACTTTCAATGAATATCTATTACAGAATTGACAGCTTTAATTTTTCAGCACTTTATTTATTTTTTATTTGATAAATTTAACGCCTTTTATTGCCATACCTCATTTTACTGTGCTTTGCTTTAGTGAACTTTATAGATACATGTTTTTTTGTTTTTTTTTTTCCTTGTTAATTTTCTGTTTAGTTGATCTATCCATAAGTGTGAGTGGGGTACTAAAGTCTCCCACTATTATTGTGTTATTGTTAATTTCTCCTTTCATACTTGTTAGGATTTGTCTTACATACTGCGGTGCTCCCATGTTGGGTGGATATATATTTATAATTGTTATATCTTCTTCTAGGATTGATCCTTTGATCATTATGTAGTGACCTTCTTTGTCTCTTTTCACAGCCTTTGTTTTAAAGTCTAATTTATCTGATACAAGTATTGTGACTCCTGCTTTCTTTTGGTCCCAATTTGCATGGAAAATCTTTTTCCAGCCCTTCACTTTCAGTCTGTATGTGTCCCCTGTTTTGAGGTGGGTCTCTTATAGACAACATATGTAGGGGTCTTGTTTTTGTATCCATTCAGCCAGTCTTTGTCTTTTGGTTGGGGCATTCAACCCATTTACGTTTAAGGTAATTACTAATAAGTATGATCCCGTTGCCATTTACTTTATTGTTTTGGGTTCGAGTTTATACACCATTTTTGTGTTTCCTGTCTAGAGAATATCCTTTAGTATTTGTTGGAGAGCTGGTTTGGTGGTGCAGAATTCTCTCAGCTTTTGCTTGTCTGAAAAGCTTTTGATTTCTCCTTCATACTTGAATGAGATCCTTGCTGGATACAATAATCTGGGCTGTAGGTTATTTTCTTTCATCATTTTAAGTATGTCTTGCCATTCCCTCCTGGCTTGAAGAGTTTCTATTGAAAGATCAGCTGTTATCCTTATGGGAATTCCCTTGTGTGTTATTTGTTGTTTTTCCCTTGCTGCTTTTAATATTTGTTCTTTGTGTTTGATCTTTGTTAATTTGATTAATATGTGTCTTGGGGTGTTTCTCCTTGAGTTTATCCTGTTTGGGACTCTCTGGGTTTCTTGGACTTGGGTGATTATTTCCTTCCCCATTTTAGGGAAGTTTTCAACTATTATCTCCTCAAGTATTTTCTCATGGTCTTTCTTTTTGTCTTCTTCTTCTGGAACCCCTATGATTCGAATGTTGTAGCGTTTAATATTGTCCTGGAGGTCTCTGAGATTGTCCTCATTTCTTTTAATTCGTTTTTCTTTTATCCTCTCTGATTCATTTATTTCTACCATTCTATCTTCTAATTCACTAATCCTATCTTCTGCCTCTGTTATTCTACTATTTGTTGCCTCCAGAGTGTTTTTAATTTCATTTATTGCATTATTCATTATATATTGACTCTTTTTTATTTCTTCTAGGTCCTTGTTAAACCTTTCTTGCATCTTCTCAATCCTTGTCTCCAGGCTATTTATCTGTGATTCCATTTTAATTTCAAGATTTTGGATCAATTTCACTATCATTATTTGGAATTCTTTATCAGGTAGATTCCCTATCTCTTCCTCTTTTGTTTGGTTTGGTGGGCATTTATCCTGTTCCTTTATCTGCTGGGTATTCCTCTGTCTCTTCATCTTGTTTAAATTGCTGAGTTTGGGAGTCCTTTCTGTATTCTGGCAGTTTGTGGAGTTCTCTTTATTGTGGCGTTTCCTCGCTGTGTGTGGGTATGTAGAGATGGCTTGTCAAGGTTTCCTGGTTAGGGAAGCTTGTGTCGGTGTTCTGGTGGGTGGAGCTGTATTTCTTCTCTTTGTTCAGTCGCGCTATGGGGAGGGAGGGAGGGATGCTGCAAATGACACTGGCGTGCGCTCGCAGTGCCTCAGCCACACTGGGTCTGCCCCTGCTCACGGCGCGTGTGGTGTCTTTTTTTTGAGTCTAATACACTGACCAGAAGGATATAAAAAATAGGCAACCTCAGGAGAAATAGAAGTAATAAATATAAGAAGCTGAAATAGTAACACTCATCCTTTTTGTATGTAAATATTTTTATTGTATCATAACATTGTAGGTAGGGTTCTTGTATCATAATGCACTTAAGACACTCAAGAAAATCTGATATATTGAGCTTGCAATTTTAAGCGTTCAGAAGTATTTGATTAAATCTGTAGTACTTAAATGTTCAGGGAAATTTAATTTCATATACTTAAGACTGTCCAGTTACATAAGCAGTATGTGAATATCTAGAGAAATGCTATTTAATTTTAGAAGGAATTTAATTAAAAATGATCTTTAGGAACACAAGGAATTCCCAGGCAAAGAGGAGTAGATTGATATGAGTGGATCTATAGGAAGTTAAAAAATTGATGGAAAAGTGATGTGACTTAGAGCTGATATAATTACAACCTAAGAACCTAAAGAAGGAATAAAGAAGCAAGGTACTCAGTCCCCCAGAACTCCACCCGCAAGACTTAGCATTTGGACTCGCTGGATGCTGGGGGTTTAGGGTATCAGGTAAGGCCAAGTGTGGGAATGGAAACGAGGGCAAAATTAGCTGAAGGATTACTGAGCTATTAGACTCCCAGTTCTTATCCCCTTTTCCCACACCACCAGGTAAGTTGCCTACTGGTTAATTCTCTGTGGAAAATGAATAGGAATGAGTGTCAGCCTGGGACACCAGGAAGAGCAGAGAGCTAGGATAAGCGAGGGACTAAAAACAAATGAAAGCCTACATTCCAAACTATGGGATCCTCAGTTCCTTACTAACCTTACAGAATGCCAACTGCCAGGCATTATGTCTACTTCATCTGTCCCTATTCCTGTTCTCAACCCCGTATTTTCTAAGGCAAGAGATAGGAGAATCCTTTTGTAGAAAAACTGAGCCAAAGATCTCTAGATTCTGCCATTTGTGGAGTGCCCCCAGTGAAAAGGCTGGCTCGGGTCACCTTATAATGAAACTCACCAGTCATTATGCCCCATCTTAATTTCAATAAACTAGTTGGTACGTTGCCTTCAAATATTAAAGACAAACAAGAACCATTAGACAGCCAAGGAAGACTTCAATGGGAGGATTGCAAAAACCAGAAAGGACCTAAGGGAAACTTAAGATGAGATCTTGTCTCCTCAAAAGAAGAAAGCTATTTTTTTTAAAAAGGACTAATTAGAAAAAAA
The DNA here is from genome assembly GCF_002263795.3 of Bos taurus. NCBI lineage: Eukaryota > Metazoa > Chordata > Mammalia > Artiodactyla > Bovidae > Bos > Bos taurus. Next base: position 86,027,400 of record NC_037329.1, on the reverse strand, counting down.
AAATCTTGAAAACTGGACTTCCCTGGTGGTGCAGTGGTTAATAATCTGCCTGCGGAAGAAGGCGATGGCACCCCACTCCAGTACTCTTGCCTGGAAAATCTCATGGATGGAGGAGCCTGGTAGGCTGCAGTCCATGGGGTCGCGAACAGTCAGACATGACTGAGCGACTTCCCTTTCACTTTTCACCTTCACGCATTGGAGAAGGAAATGGCAACCCACTCCAGTGTCCTTGCCTGGAGAATCCCAGGGACAGGGGAGGCTGGTGGGCTGCCGTCTATGGGGTCGCACAGAGTTGGACACGACTGAAGTGACGTAGCAGCAGCAGCAGCCAATGCAGGGAACTCAGGTTCAATCCCTGCTCTGGGAAGATTCCACACGCTGCAGAGAGACTAAGCCTATGCACCACAATTTCTGAAGCCTGCACACTTTAGGGCCCAGGAGCCACAACTAAGGAGCCCCATGTGCTGCAACTGCTGAAGGCTGTGTGCCTAGAGCCTGTGCTCCACAACAAGAGAAGCCACCACAACGAGAAGCCCTTGCACTGCAACTAGAGTAGCGCCCACTCTGTGCAACTAGAAAAAGCCTGAGTGCAGCAATGAAGACCCAGCACAGCCAAAAAAAAAAAAAAGAAAGTGCAAACTATGGCAAATATAAAATTAACTAAAAGGGCTGGAAGATAGAATTGAAATCTAAAAGGCAGAACAAAAACAGATGGAGAATAGGAAGTAAAAAGATACAGATTTAATACTAGAATTAGAAAGTCTAATTACTTAGGAATTTCTGAATGAAAGAACCACAGAATATGGAGAGGAGGAAATTATTTAACAAATAATTCACAGAAATACCACAGGACTCAAAGAAATAAGCCTGTAACTAAAAGGATCCATAAGTTGCCCAACACAATTAACATAGGCAGCAAGACAGATTGGCATGTATCTTCGACTGCCCCTGCTCAGTCACTTCAGTCATTCCGACTCTGTGTGACTCCATGCGACTCCATGGACTGTACCAGGCCCCTCTGTCCATGGGATTCTCCAGGCAAGAATACTGGAGTGGGTTGCCATCTCCTTCTCCAATTTTCAGACTACTCAAAGAGTAAATTTTAAAAGTTTCCAGAGATCAAAAAAAGGATGTTAGAAGTACTGATTATAAGAATGTCATCAGATTTCTCAGGGGCAGCACCAGCTGCCAGAATACAATGAAGTCAGATCTTCAAATTATGGGGGAGGGGGGGACTGTTTTTAATGTGGAGTTCTAGCCTCAAATAAGTTATAAAACAATGACATCTTCAGATACTCAAGGATTCTAAAAATTTAGCTCCCATTTACCCTTTCTTAGGAAGCCACTAGATGATTACTTTTGCATTTTGAGAGTTAAAAAAATAAAAAGGAAGCCAAATTTCAGGAAGTAAGTACCCCAAGAGGAGGGTGGGGCGATAATTCTAGCATGCCTGCTAGGGGTTAAAGCTGCACAACAGCCTGGAGAGCAACCAGTCCAGACTGGAGCAGGATGAAAGAGTGGCTGCAAGTAACGGAATACCCAACTCTAAGTGACTTAAACACTAGAGGTCTGTTATCTCACATAACCAGAGTGCCCACTACTAGGTTGGTTCATTCAACCCTTGATGTTAGGGTTATGAATTGGCTTTTCTGGAATCAATGCCCCTTCCCTTTTTGTGAAAAGATTGCAGATGTAGCTGCAAACTTCATGTCCTCACGTAACCAGGCAAAAACTTAAGAAGTTTCTCTTCCAAGTTTCTTTCCACAGAGACAAAAGTCTTATCTGGTATGTCCTATCCCAGTCTTCCCCTCAGATTTCACTGACCAGATGCCACTTCAAGAAGTTTCTAAAGGTGGTGGGGTTTTTCCCCTTTTTGATATGGAAAGCACAGATGCCCCCCCCAATTTTCTTTTTTTTTTTGAATTTTCATTGGTGTGTGCCTGTGTGCTAAGTCACTTCAGTCGTGTCTGACTCTTTGGGACCCCATGAGACGTATATAGCTTGCCAGGCTCCTCTGTCCATGGGGATTCTCCAAGCAAGAATACTGGAGTGGGTTGCTGTTCCCTTCTCCAGGGGATCTTTTGGACCCAGGGATCAAACCCGGGTCTCTTTATGTCTCCCGCAATGGTAGGTGGGTTCTTTACCACTAGCGCCACCTTAACTCCACAGGTCACAGCCATCAGAGCAAACACGAGAGCATAGATACTGGAGCCAGACTGCCTGGGTTTTCTCTATTACTTCTAAGACTCGCATTCTAATGATACTTGGGGAACCTCATGGGTCAAAAGGATGGCTAGATCAAGGCAATATTTGTGCATTCCTGGGTTCCCTCACTAAAATACCATCTACGTATTATCATAATACCAGCCAGTTATGTCCAACCACTAAGTTAGATTCTGAACCTAAGAACTGACTTATGGCATTTGTAAGAATAGTAGTAAAGTACAGGTTCTTATTAACATACACAGAGTAGTACTGTGCTGGGAAAAAAATACCTAGATCTTATCTTTGTCACTTAAAAAGAAAAACAACCAATACTTTTCTCATTTAAAAGGTACACGGTTAAAAAAAAAAAATCTGGCATATGGGATCTTAGTTCCTTGACCAGAGATTGAACCCGTGCTCCCTGCAGTGAAAGCTTACAGTCTTAACTATTGGACCGCCAAGAAAGTCCCAAAAGGTACATAATTATATAAAAACTACTTATGCCCTGGGAAAACACTTCATTTGTAAATGGAAAATTACTTTACCTGTGTGAAGGCACAAACCAAGCTCCATGTGAGTGGACTATATGAATCCTTCACCATAGTATACCTACCATGTACCAGAGAGCAGCCACTTACAATAGATTAATGCAAATATGCATTCATAGAGGGAACTAACCATGAAGTCCTTGGCTGATCTGAGGAAACAAAGGATGATTAATGCAAAAGGGTTGTTGGGTAGGGGATGAAGGAAGGGAAGGGGATTAATACTGATTAAAGGAAGACTGAATTTTGCCCAGATTTGTTTTTGTTAAAGTATTTTGAGACATTTCAATAACCAAAATAACTGTACAAAAAATAAACAAATTAACTTTATTAAGTTACCACTTCAGTCCTTACGTTGATTTGTTTACAAAAATATCAGTTTGAAATACATTATCGAAAGTGAATACACACAATAAATAGAAAATAAGGATGCATGGTGCTGCAGACATATCAACCAACTTATCTTGATCTACTGCCCACTGCTGTAGACAAAATTTGACACAGATTCAGCATTACTGACACAGCAGTCAAAGTATCAGGGAGAGGGTTGCAAACTATGAGAAAAGTAACTTAAAACTCTGGACCAAAAAAATACTCTCTGGACCACTCACCAAAAAATAAAAAAAAAAAATAATTGTTTATCTGGAAGCTAACCTTAGTATAATACTGAATTATCTACTACTATCCATAGGAACAATTCAAAAATGAGAAAAGTGCCAGGGAACCTTCATTAACAATATTTTTAAGTCAAAGTTTTTACTTTAAATATCTGATGATTACTCAAATATCCTAAGCCACGAGGCAGGCCCTAAGACAATAAGTTATAAATAGTCTGAAATTAATAACTTAAAACGTGATATGGTTAATATAGTACACACTGCATAAGTATCTCAACCAACCTCTTTCAGGTGAGGTAATAATTAAAAGGTTTACATTTACAGTTTCAATTTCTGCTCAAAAAGAGTGATATCAGTATTCCAGCAACAGTGATGACATCCTATTATTGTAAATATGCTAATATACATACTACTCTGAATTATACTTGATTGAATTCTATGTACATGTGGTTCCATATTCCAAGTGCAAATTTTCAACAGTATGGGTTTATAATCAAAGCTGGGTTTGACAAATGCTTTCTGACTTCTGAAAGCAAATGATGAAAGCACTTCCTAAAAGTGAATAAACTAGATACAAGTAGGTGACCATTTCCTTTTTTCTTTACGTGTGATGAACTTCATGAAGCATCAGTTCCCGAGGTATGTTTGTTTCTGGACCATACAGCTTACACGCTCTTCTTTCAAAGGCAGTTACCATCTGCTTTACAACTTCATCGAAAAACAACATGGCAAGCTGAGAGTGTAGAAGTGAGCGAAATTCAAAAGAAATCTGTAGGAAAATGTTAATAACTATTTTAGAAAGACCTTTCTTTTACTAAATCTCTACTTAGGGTAATGGTGTTTACACAGTGAAACGAGCTAATTGGCCCAATACCTAAGGCAGAGCAATATGGGCCTCTGTCTAGGTGAGATTTTTAACATCAATGAGAGGGAGACCTATTTACTGCAGTAAGCACAACAGTGGCTGCACAACAAACATAAGTAAAACAAAGTCAATGAATCTCATTTTATGGTAAAGAATCTGATTTTATTAAGTTAAAAAAAAACTGGAAAAAAAGCTTTGCTAAATGAATATCATATTTATCACTTTGGCTTCTTATTAGTGTGTCCCTTTAAGAGCTATCTTCTTTCCCAAAATGAAATGGTAGCTTAGCTGGTAAAGAATCCACCGGCAATGAGGGAGACCTGGATTCGATCCCTAGGTTGGGATGATCCCCTGGAGAAGGGAATAGCTACCTACTCTAGTGTTCTTGCCTGGAGAATTCCATGGACAGAGGAGCCTGGCAGGCTACAGTTCGTGCGGTCACAAAGAGTCAGACACAACTTCCCAAAAGGAAGTAAGGGAGGGAAGTGATCCCTCTGATAGGTTATTCCCATAACTTTTGAACTGTGGTGTTGGAGAAGACTCTTGAGAGTCCCCTGGACTGCAAGGAGATCCAACCAGTCCATTCTGAAGAAGATCAGCCCTGGGATTTCTTGGGAAGGAATGATGCTAAAGCTGAAACTCCAGTACTTTGGCCACCTCATGCGAAGAGTTGACTCATTGGAAAAAGACTCTGATGCTGGGAGGGATTGGGGGCAGGAGGAGAAGGGGATGACAGAGGATGAGATGGCTGGATGGCATCAATGACTCGATGGACGTGAGTCTCAGTGAACTCCGGGAGTTGGTGATGGACAGGGAGGCCTGGCGTGCTGCGATTCATGGGGTCGCAAAGAGTCGGACACGACTCAGCGACTGAACTGAACTGAACTGAATACCAGAAAGGTGAGGTTAATCCACAAACTAGATGGCAAAGGTGCTTCAATCTTAAAGTAGACAAGGATTTAAATTTCATTTATATCCCCTCAAGACTGAATTCAAAGCAACCAGTTTGAGAAATAATGCCTTAAGGATGAAATATCTACTTTTAAAAGTTTTAATTTTAAAATAATTTTGCTTATTAAAAAGTTGCAATAATACTACTAAGATTTCTCATATGCCCACCACCCAGATTTCAGGTTTTATATAACCACAGTGCAATTATAACCAGGAGATTAACAGACAGAGTTAATATTACTAAATAATAATGCTATTATCTACTCTACTGAGGTTTCATTCAAATTTCCCCAAGTGTTCCATTACTGTTCAGTAATTTTTATGAAAAAATTATGAAATGAAAATGAAAGCAACCTAAGAGCTGAGACCAGCATACAGTAATTTACTCAAAATTATAACCATATTTTAAAATGTAAGCCTGAGCTGTAAATACAGGAATCAACTCATATAAATAAATAAAAAGCCACACAAGTGACTTTAAGTTTTCTATAGCTAAGGTGATATGAACAAGAAAATATCAATACCATAGTATTAAATTTAAAAATATATTTTTCTTTTGAATTTTATTTCTGCAATTCATAAGACGCAGATCAATGTACAGATTTCATTTGGTGTTACACTGTTATTAAGCTGGTAGTAAGCAAGACATGTGTCTTATAATCTATGGACTTGTAAAAATTAGAAAATAGAGAAGGCATTCAAGGTTTCTGGAAAGAGAGAAAAAGAGAAAAGGTCACTCGTATTCTTTCCTTTTTTTTGGCTGTGCCATGCGGCATGAGGGATCTTAGTCCCCAGCCTGGGACGGAACCAGTGTCCCCTGCAGTGGAAGTGTAGACTCCTAACCACTGGACTGCCAGGGAATTTCCCCTAGCATTCTGTCTTATAAAATTAGTGCCAAAAAAAAAAAAAAAAATCAGTGCAGAAAAAGATGAATATTCAATACTCAGAAATTTGAGATTAAAAAAAAAGTCTTATAGTAATTGCTATGCATAAGTGTATGTGTGTGTGTGTGTGTGTGTGTGTGTGTGTGTACGTGCGCATGCATGCGTGCACGCTCAGTTGCTCAGTTGTGTCCAACTCTTTCCATCCCCATGGACTGGGGCCCACCAGGCTCCTCTGTCCATGGGATTTTCCAGTCAAGAACACTGGAATGAACTGCCATTTCCTACTCCAGGGGATCTTCCTGACCCAGGGATTGAACCTGAATCTCCGGCGTCTCCTGCATTGGCAGGCGGATTCTTTACCACTGAGCCACCTGGGAAGCCCAGTTGCTATGCATGCAGTTTACTAATTATAGCATCTGGATTCTAATAAAAATGAATTACTCCTTCTTTACCAACTTTATTTGATATTTGGAACAAATAAAGAGCTTTATGAGAGACTTACTGAAAAATCCAAAGTACAAGTTCTTGGGTAGCCAGGAAGACCTGGGCTAAAACGCCAAACAGTCTCCAAATGATTGAAGAGCTTCCCATCAGTACAGGATGCCTAGAACAAAATGAAATGAAACAAAACAAAAAACAGTAAAATACCAGTTGGATTGTCCAGAATCTATAATTGAGGATGCTTTCGTTGAAAGTAAATATTTTTATAGATTAGACCACAGGTGACAAAAAGATCTCTTAGCTTGGTACTAGGAAGAGATCTCTTGCTGACATAAGCCATTTTCCTTTCTCCTGGGATTCCCAAGATTACTACTAGTTCTCTCTTCCACTGCTGTCACCCACTGTGCTACTTCAAGTTCTCCCCCTACAACAAAATAGGGAGTTACTATCTGGAAGTTTATTTCCAGCTTTGCCACTTATTAGTGATCCTGAACAAGTTAATTCCCTGTATTTCCTTAACCTGTAAAATGAGCATAATGCCTATTTTTTACCATCACTATGAGATGGCTAAATTTAATACTTGTAAGGAATCTGGCATAGATCCCTAGAACAATTCTGTAATTCTTGCCTGCCCAAAGATCTTCCTTATCAATCACATTTACTCTTTCTCTAACTCACTCTTCTTTATCTCTAGGGCCCTCTGTGGTTCCAGTTTTCTTGTTAAGTCTAGTCCTGACTCATTGCTTTCTGGCCTCTCATCTCTTCAGTGCTCATTATTTCACATACGTGTGTACACTGAAACATAATACACAGTGATACTATGTGCAGTGCAATCTGACATGTCCCATTCTCTAGCATTAAAAAATGCCAGTTGAGACCCATCCAAGAGTTGCCTTCCACAGTGTGAAAAACAGTGGCCAGGACCACAGTTACTAAAACACTGTCAGAACTGGTTATGACCTTGAATGAAGTTCCACTTCTTTATTTACTATCCTAAGATGCCATCTGGGCCTTATTGTACTAGTAGACAATTGACCTCAAGAATATATATGCTATGTTCCCTCAAAAGCAGGCTATTTTTTAACTCTTATTTCAAAGTCTTGGGCTTCCCAGGTGGCTCAGCTAGTAAAGAATCTGCCTGCAATGAGGGAGACCTGGGTTTGATCCCTGCGTTGGGAAGACCCCCTGGAGAAGGCAAAGGCTACCCATTCCGGTATTCTGGCCTAGAGAATTCCACAGACTATATAGTCCATAGGTTTGCAAAGAGTTGGACACGACTGAGCGACTTTTACTTTCACTACTGTAGAATCTTTATAAACTGCACCCATACTAAAAAGCATTTTAAAAGAAATGCTCCATTCACATTTATAAAAAAAATTTTAATTTTTAATATGGAAACCAGTGAAAGTTTTTTATTTAGACACAAAAAATAACAGTCATTAAAGTAAAAAAATCTCTTCAAGGCTTCTTGCCTTCTGAAATGGTCCACAATCTGTGAAGTTTCTTCTAAATAAATCTAGTTCGTATTTAAAAAAAAAAATTTTTTCCCCAAAGCGTTTGGCTTTATACTTGGTTCAATAATGAACACCTAATTTTTAAAACCATCAAAAATCTATAATAAAATATTATTTCAGTTATCCAACTTTATTTCCTTTTTTTTTTTGGCTGTGCCTTGTGGCTTGTAGTATCTTTTGTCCCCCGATCAGGGATCAAACCTGTGCTCCCTGCAGTGGAAAAGTGGGGTTTCAACACTGGACCACCAGGGATGACCCTTTTTTTTTTAACTGGAGGATAATTGCTTTACAGTAATGTGTTGGCTTCTGCCATACAACAATGTGAATGAGCCATAAGTATACATATATCCTCTCCCTCTGGAACTTCTCCCCAATTCCCCACCCCTCTAGGTGGTCACAGAGTACCACAATGAGCTCCCCAAAATATGAATGGTTCATGAATTTGCATTCATCTTTGTGCAGGGATCACGCCAATCTTCTTTATATTGTTCCAATTTTGGTATATTTGCTGCTGAAGCAAGCACTCTATTTACTTTTATGTCTAATTTTTTACAACTTTACATCCTTCTTTACAATCATGTATGAAGCTTATAAGAAATTTAATAGTAAGGGAGAAACAGCTGTTGGGAATAATCATTACCATATAGCACCTTTCTCTGACTATTTTGGCAGTGCTTATACTTGTATCAATAACCTACCCCAAGGACCCACAGATTTTTACTGGTATGTTTTGATAGGGACAATACTGCCAATGATCTCATTCCTAACAGAGATACTGAACACAGCAAGTAGGCTTCTGGCCATGACAGACAGATGAATCTACATGATTTATGTAGAATCACTCACATGTCAAGTCACAGGCACATTTGGGGCAGCTAATAAAAAATGTCACATAGCTTTTGTTGCTTTCTTGGTTCTAATTTTTATTGTATGTCACATATGTGCATTAGGTATTAAGATCTAGACTCTGAGCCCAGGGAAAATTTAAAACTGAACACACCTGTTTTATTCTCAAATATGTCTTTAAATATTAGCACATTAAGTGAGGCAGCTTATTTTAATGGAAAAATAATTTGGGAATCAGACACACACAGTATGAATTTGTGTGTACCTTGGGTCTCCAGAACAACCCAAATGCTGCCTAATCTTTAGGTCATGCTAACATGCTAAGTTGCTTCAGTCACGTCCAACTCTTTGCGACCTCACAGACTGTAGCCTGCCAGGCTCCTCTGTCCATGGGATTCTCTAGGCAAAAATAATGGAGATGGTTGCCATTTCCTCCTCCAGGGGATCTTCCTGACCCAGGAACTGAACCCCAGTCTCTTATGTCTCCTGCATTGGCAGGTGGGTTCTTTACCACTAGTGCCACCTGGGAAGCCCTTAAATAATAAATTAGCACATTAAGTGAGGCAGCTTATTTTAATGGAAAAATAATTTTGGAATCAGACATACACAGTATAAATTTATGTGGGCTCTTAATTTCTCTAAGCCTCCCAAAATTAAGATAGTAATATATAATACATACTATTACAATTAAAAAAAAGTTTCCTGCCTCCTTGGCAGTGCTGAAGGTTACTGAAATTACTATGAACATCTGGATATACAGGAACACAGGAACACAGCAGTGAGAACTTCATAAACAAAAGCCCTCATGACTGAGGATTCAGAGATGAAAAAGAAGATCTCCCATTCCCTTAAGTAGCTCGATTCTGTCAAGCAGAAATCCAAAGGAAGAAAGAAGTTATACTAAAGAGTGGTAAGAGAAATAAATAAAGCACATGCAAAGCCTAGAGGAATCACCGAGGTAGAACAGACTAGCCATATGAAAGGAAAGGGAAAAAGCAGGCTGGGAGTTGAAGGATTAACAGGCAAAGAATCAAGTTCATTACAGATAGAAGAGGGAACAATATGCAAAGACACAGGGCCGTGGAATAAGTACTATACAGTACATTCATGGAGTCAGGGAAAGGAAGAAAGCCGGGGGAGAAAATAATATGGTTTTAGAGTTCTTTAGTTAGATGCAGGATATGTTAAGATCGAAGTTATAAGAATCTGAATGGTAAGAGATTGAGGTCAGGGGACTCAATTGTAAGATAGAGATATTCGCTGTTGTCAGACTACAGAGTCTTGGCTGTGTAACCCTGGGCAAGCTATCTAACTCTTCTAAGGCTTAGCATACTCAACTATAGGATGATGGAAGATAATAAAATTTGCATCTCAAAGGGCTGTTGTGAAGATTAAACAATTCAAGTAAAGCACTACAGAGCTTAATACATTAGCTATTTTAAGAGAGGCAGTGCACTATAGTAGGTAAAAACTCCAAAACTATGAGGCAAACAGCGGGGTATGGGGCAGACTTTCAAGTGGAGTTGACATTTTGACAGTGGGACTAGGGTGGACTCCAATGTCTTAGCTTCACTGGACAGTATATTCTTTCTGGTATGACAGCTGCATGTCCTCAATGACTGACAAAGAGGTGAAAAAGGCACTTAGCTCTGGCCAATAACCAAGAAATGATACCACCACTAAATCAAGCGGGCACAAAACACAACTCAAGCTTTCAAAGTGTGTTCACTGCACTTTAGGAAGTCAAAATAAATGGTAATGTAACTCTGGAATTCTCCTTTTTCATGTGTTGAAGTCTGAGTGCCTTTTCTATATATGTACCCTTCTCTGAGAAGGGTAAGATGATTAATATAATGCATGCAACAGTACCTGGCATTTCAGTACCTGGTACATGGCAGGATGACTTCAACAATGTTTATATTCTCCACATTTATATCTTTTCTATCTTTCTTCATCCTCTCACCACTTTCCCTGCCTTAACTTAAAAAAAAAAGCACAAGTATCAATATTAAATTAAAACATTTCTCACTTGTGTGGCTGAATCTTTCCTAGGGGTCAGCAGTTCTCAACAGAAGGACAAAAGAAAAAGCTTCTCATTTCCATGTTCTAGTTAAATTTCTATTTGGAAAGAATAATGCTAATATTGTATAAAATAACACAATTTAAGTGATATAAGTTTGTTTTTCCCTCCTCCTATTAGTTTAGGGAAATCTTCTTAAGCTATTATACATTAATCCATTTAATATATCACTAGTTGAGGAATATTTAAAAACAAAAAACAAAACCGTTACCTTCACCAAATGTGGTTTCACCAAGGTTACTACTGATGTATAGCGCTCCAATACAGGTGGAAACCCAATTTCTAATCGTGTTTTGCAGTATCCAGATCTCCTTGATATTATATCTGATTTTTTACACCAAGGAACAAAATGCTTGTAATCCTCCATTCCAGATACCACATCATACATTTCCTGCATAGAATAACTTAAAAAAAAAAAGGAAAGGTGTTAACTGCACCTATTTATACAGTACATATACACTTTAAATCAGCGGTCCCCAACCTTCTTGGCATCAGGGGCTAGTTTTGTGAAAGACAATTTTTCCATGGAATGGGGAAGAGAGGATGGTTTCAGGATGACTCAAGTACATAACATTTATTGAACACTTTATTGCTATTATAATTACATCAGCTCCACCTCAAATCATCAGGTATTAGACCCCAGAGGTTGGGGACCCCTGCTTTAAACTGAATAAATAATAAAACTTACTGTGTATGAGGCAAGAAGTTATTTGGCACACACATTAATACTGCTTTATAATAAATGGCTGATGAATTATGGTACATTCATACTGTGGAACTCATCAGTTACCTAAAAGGATTAAGATCAAATGTACAATTCACCCTTGAACAACACAGGTTTGCCCTGTGTGGGTCTACTTACATAAGAATTTTTTTGATAAATATAGTACTTGTATTTTTGTTTTACAGATTTTTAAATTAAATGTGGGGGAAAGTTTGTGTTCAATTAGAAATCACAATATGTGGAATCAAATAAACTAAGGTTTGAGTCTTGATTTTATACAAACTATTCAGCCTTTGGATAAATCATTTATCAATTCCTTGTTCTAAAACAGAAATAGCAGTATGACTTTTTTTTTTTTTTTTTACTGTGTGGGGGTCTGCACTCCCAAACCCCCCATCTTTCAAGGGTCAACCATATACTTTAGAGCAAAGAGGTTTAAAATATATTGCTACATGAAAAAAGGCACAAATATCAAGTGTTTAATGATCGAGGAAATATACTATACACTTATAATATTTCTTTTTCTTTTTTTACAATATTTCTTAAATAAAATTGTATATATCTTGTCTGCTTTATATACAATTTATTTTCCATTTGAGAAATGGATATAAGTATATACTGTAATTCCTCAATTTTAAACATTTGATATTTGCTTTTTCTGAAAATAATTATGTTAATAGACTGTCTGTAATGAAAATATATTTTAAAAGTACTAAAAGGATATAAATTAAACAATTACCAGTTGTTAATTCAGGAAAAAAAGAGTACGATTAAAAAACAGACTAACTCTTTAATATATATATTTCTATTTTTTCAGTTTTTGTGTCTTTTTAAATTCTTTTTTCCTATTTTTTTCTTCTTTTCATTCTAGTATATATACTTATAAATTGTTAAGTGTTTATACAAGTATGCAAACATTTTGTAATTAAGAAAAAAAATCAATTCTATAATACAAAAAAAGCAAATATCTCACTCTTTCTGAGCCAGCATAACACCCTGCCAACCCAAACTTCACCAAGAACATAAAAAAATCTACAAACCCATATTACCTGTAAGTACTGAAGCAAAACTTCTAGGTAAAATACCAGCAAATATAATCCCAATAATATATTAAAAAAATAAAACAATCAAATACAACTCATTTAAAGATGTATGGATGAACCATCCATAGTACATACAACCAACCATACATAGTATGGATGGTTCAGTACTAAGAATTATTATAACCATATTATTTAGCCAAAACAAAATCATTGTATGATTCCCTTCACAGATAGTAAAATATAAGAAACATTACTATTAGCATTAGAAAGAAACCAATGATGCCATCATTACAGTCATTTGACATTGTTCTAAATGGTCAAAGAAATTAAATCAGAGCATGAAATATCGGCATACGTGTGGAAAAGAGTTAGGCAAAATTATAAACTGGCAGGTGATATGACTATCAAATCAAAAATCAATCAATCAAGAATTCAGTTAGGTAGCCTGTTAAGAAATATATAAAAGTTAATACTGTCTCTATACTAACAGGTAGAAAATAGTCACATACAAACGCGAAATACCTAGAAATAAGTTCAACAAAGACACATCAGGGTTTAAATGAAAACAAACAAACAAACAAAAAACCACATGGTGGATACATATAAAGACAACTGAACGATGAAAACTAGACATGTATTATTCTTGGTTATAAAGAGTCAACACTGCTAAAATAGAATTCATCTCAAAACGATGCAGTAAAGAACCACATTCTAAATTTCAAAAGGGATGTTTGGAATATGACAGAATGAGTGTTTATATATATTTAAATGAATCTTTATGATCATGAAATGAGGCCCACAGAGGAAAGAATAAACAAACCTAATCTATTCTCCCCATGTTCTCAGACACTTGGAAATAAATGCCAATATAAATCCCATGAAGATGTATGAGACCCGATAGCCTGGAAGCTATTTGCATAAAAACAGTCTATTATGTTCAAATATCAATTCTAAAACATAGTAGTTTCATATGACCCTGACTAGGTTGCTTAACCTCTCAGTTTTCTTCATCCATAATTGAAAAATACTTCTACAGAGTTACTTTAAGGGTTAAAGGAAAGTTTTGGCATAATGCACAATGCTTACTAAGCACTTCATAAATGGTAGCTATTACGTGTTTACATCAAACAATATATGGGGGAAGATGATCATTAGATAAGACCAATTTGTAATAAAAAGAATTTTAGCATGAGAAAGAATAAGGAAGCAAGAAAGAATAAATAAATATGGTGGGAAAAATAAGCTTTGGAGTCATGACACAACATAATTTCTCAGCTTCAGTTTCTTCATCTTTACAATGGGAAAATACCTAGATCACATGATTACTGTGAGAATTAAATGAAACAATATAGAGCACCCAGAAGGCCTGTCAAATGACAAGTTCACAGTAAAAGAGAGATATTATTAGTAATTCAAAAGTAAAGCAGACCAGTTCACTATTTGATTTCTCATCTTTTTGTTGCCATTTCTGTTTTTAAGACACCAGCTGGGGCAAAGATGTCTACCTATCCAAGTATTAAGGCTTGCTTTACATGGCATTCTTGCTGGCCACCAGTAGGCTACAAATTAAACAGCTGTCACATGACTACTTCTTGCCAATAATACCTGAGAGTAAGCACTGTGTGTCACTTCCAGGACCAATATGATTAAGCATCAGGTGTTTCTTTTTAAGAGATCCTGAAGACCAAGGAACTACAAAAGTACCAAGGTGGATGGAGCCTGGGTTCTTGCCTGACTCTGTAAACAGTTTTCCTGGAACACAACCATGCCCACTGTTAGTTCTGGGCTACGCTGACCATGTTGAAGAGTTGCAACAGAGACAGTATGGCCCACAAACCTATTTACCAACTGGCCCTTTACAGAAAAAGTTTGCCAACCTCTGCTCTGGATGGTAGGGGCCTCTTAGCATGTTTATATATACTTACCTATGTATGTGTGTAGGTGAGGGAGCTATACAAACATATTTGGCCCAACATATCAGTAATGATGCCACTATAAAAAAGAACAGTGTACAAAAATGCAGGACATAAACAGTTTATTTTCTTTAAATGTCAAGATTTAAATCTATCCTATAAAGTTACCGTATGATTATATTCATTCAACCAGTATTTATAAAATAGCAAGGGTGAGAAAATCAGAGCTTGGTCTGTAAGAAACGAATCTAGAAACAAAGAGGCACAATATTCTAAAGAACATTGTGAACATGCTCTTTTAATAGATCTATTACTATATACAAACCCTATAATTCTCCTTTCTGAATATTCTTTTCTTTTGTTTATTAATGGTGCAGCAATTCTGAAGAAGGTTCTTGCGTGTATCTTCTTAGGAAAAACTGAGGTATGTAGTGGAAGAGTTCTGCTCATCAGTATACCACAGGAAGCCAAATAACTAAAAAGACAGAAATTACCTGATTGAGTAACATTGACAATTAAGAAGAAACAAATTAGAGACCGTTAAATAACAATCATACTTCAGGTGTTTGCAACCTTAGAATATTTCCAAAAAAATTACACATGCAAAAAATAAGCTTCTTGAGCACCATAAAGAAAACTAAAAATACCAGCTTACAGTTAGGGTTAGAGCCTTCAGACACAAAAGGTATCTCTCAGAGTTGGCTTTTAGTTTGCAGTCATGTGTTAACAACATATTCCTGCCCTAGGATGGGAGAATATTCATTGTCCAATTTTTAACTCATCTACCCACCTTGTTTTCCCAGCTGCATCCACAGGGGTTTCCTTAATTCTTGATCTACTCCATGAGATCTGAAATTAGGTCCCTCTCTCCACTGGATATGTGGCAGGCCTGTCAGATCTATTGCTCAATTATCTTTTACCTTCCAATCTCCATTCCCATGTGTATATGTAGAAACATATGTCAAGGTAATTAGAATGTTAACTGTTTAGGGTACTTCATAATACAGATGCCTGATATGCTCTTGTTCAGCTATATATTTTTAGCCTTTACACCAGTAAGATTATTGCATAACTATTATACACTACTATTTGTGCATTAGTTCACATATTTATTGAGCTGCTATTCTGCGCCAGGCACTAGGGACATAATGGTGAATAAAACAAAAAGATTACATTCTAGTTGAGGATTAAATAAGCCACTAAAATAGAAATGGGTGTAAGGACATGTAGTTAGGACCTTCTTCAGATAGGGTAATCCAGGAAGTCCTCCGAGGTTGTATTTCAGCTGAGACATAATGGATAAGGAGGAGTTATTCCAGCTGAGCTATTTCAAATCCTAAAAGATGATCCTGTTAAAGTGGTATACTCAATATGCCAGCAAATTTGGAAAACGCAGTAGTTGCCACAGGACTGGAAAAGGTCAGTTTTCATCCCAATTCTAAAGAAGGGAAATGTCAAAGAACATTCAAACTACTGCACAGTTGCACTCATTTCACATGCTAGCAAAGTAATGCTCAAAATTCTTCAAGTTAGGCTTCAACAGAATGTGAATTGAGAACTTCTGGATGTATAAGATGGATTCAGAAAAGGCAGAAGAACAAGAGATCAAATTGCCAACATCTGGTGGATCATAGAAAAAGCTAGAGAATTCCAGAAAAACATCTGCTTCATTGACTATGCTAAAACCTTTGGCTGTGTAGGTTAACAACAAAGTATGCAAAATTCTTAAAGAGATGGGAATACCTGACCACCTTATCTGCCTCCTGAGAAACCCGTATGCAGGTCAAGAAGCAATAGTTAGAACCAGACATGGAACAATAGACTGGTTCCAAATTGGGAAAAGAGTACGTCAAGGCTGTATATTGTCACCCTGCTTATTTAACTTACAGGCAGAGTACATCATGCAAAATGCCGGGCTGGATGCAGCATAAGCTGGAATCAAGATTGCCCGGAGAAACGTCAATAACGTCAGATATGCAGATGATACCACCCTTATGGCAGAAAGAGAAGAGGAACTAAAGAGCCTCTTGATGAAGGTAAAAAAGAAGAGTGAAAACTCTGGCTTAAAACTCAACATTCAAAAAACTAAGATCATGGTATGTGGTCCCATCATTTCATGGCAAATAGATGGGGAAGCAATGGAAACAGTGACAGACTTTATTTTCTTGGGCTCAAAAATCACTGTGGGTGATGACTGCAACCATGAAATTAAAAGACACTTGCTCCTTGGAAGAAAAACTATGACAAACCTACACAGTGTATTAAAAAGCAGAGATATTACTTTGCCTACAAAGGCATGTATAGTCAAAGCTATGGTTTTTGTAGTCATGTACAGATGTGAGAGCTGGAAAATAAAAAAGGCTGAGCACCAAAGAATTGATGCTTTTGAACTGTGGTGCTGGAGAAGACTCTTGAAAGTACATTGGACTGCAAGGACATCAAACTGGTCAATACTAAAGGAAATCAACCCTGAATATTCATTGGAAGGAGTGATGCTGAAGCTGAAGCTCCAATACTTTGGCCACCTGATGCGAAGAGCCAACTCACTGGAAAAAACCCTGATGCTGGGAAAGATTGAAGGCAGGAGGAAGAAGAGGATGACAGAGAATGAGATGGTTGGATGGCATCACTGACTCAATGGACATGAGTTTGAGCAAATTCTGGGAGATGGTAAAGGACAGGGAACCCGGGCATGCTGCAGCCCATGGGGTTGCAAAGAGTCAGACCCCACTGAGCAACTAAACAGCAGCAGCCACGTAAAGGGTGAAATAGGTATGTATGTACATAATGTGTGTGTACACATATGTAAGATCTCTCTCTCATACACACATATGTGTGTGTCTGTACATGGGAGGAGGAGAGGTGGATACAAACCATTCCAAGTAGTAGGGAAAGAGCCTGGCAGCATCCAGACTCTCAAAAAGATTAACAGTGCAGCAGCAGTATAGCAAGCCAGGGCAAGAGCACAATGAAATAATTGTTAGCGAGAGAGGCTGGAGCTGGATTATGCTGGGGACTACTGGTCAGTATAAAGCAATTTGGGATTTATTCTCAACGAGATGCTCTTAAAGTGTTCCACCTAAGAGAATAATATTTCACTAAATCAAGTCTTCAAGTTATTTTTTTTAAGAGAGAAGGGAGTGGCCTGGTGAAATCTCATGTTATATATAACATTTGATTCATATAAAATATGATTTATGTATGAATAAAACTTCTTTAAGGACACTGACATCCCATAGTGTGGCTGGAAGAGAAAATTGAGTTAAAGAATGATTGAAGAAATTGGGGCTATTCAGTAAGAAGATCAGGGGTGGACTGTAAGGAGATCAAACCAGTCAATCCTAAAGGAAATAAACCCTGAATATTCGCTGGAAGGACTGATGCTAAAGCTGAAACTCCAGTGCTTTGGCCACCTGATGTGAAGAGTCCACTTATCAGAAGAGACCCTGATACTGGGAAGGATTGATGGCAAAAAGAGAAGAGGGCAGCAGAGGATGAGATGGTTAGATAGCATCACTGCCTCAATGGACATGAGTCTGAGCAAAGTTCAGGAGACAGTGGAGGACAGAGGAGCCTGGCATGCTACAGTTCATGAAGTCGCCAAGAGTTGGACATGACTTAAGAGACAGAACAGCAATAACAAAACAAAACAGAATGAGAGAGAATGCAATAGTGAACTAGAGATGGAAGTAAGATGTAACAGATGCTATGTGGGTGGAGGAAAAATGACCAAGTGACAGTCCATGGGGGTCACAAACAGTCGGACACGACTGAGCACAATAGGAGTTTTCTGATCAGTTTGTCTATTATGGTTACAATGTCCTGGACAGCACATCCATCTTCATACTTTATCAAGAATAGTATGTCTTCAGCTACAATATGAGAACCTTACAGTCATACACATGTTTAAACCATGGAATGAAAACTGAACAAAAGAAGGACAGTTTTTTGGTCCCTAAACTTCCAGTACTACATCCTAAATACTGTATTATAATAAAGGCCAGAATCAGCCTTGCAATGAATTCATAAATTATCTCCCTTTTCATTATCATAAACAGTAAATAGACTGAAATTTAAACCTTAATTTGATCACTAAAGCAATTTTTTTCTCAAAAGTAACAGCCAGCATTTTATAAGAGCAATACAAGCAGTAAAGTATGATAAAGTGTTCTGCTTGGAACTTTTTAAAGCTATTTCCTAAAGCAAGAGTGAAGGATGTGAGATGATTTTATTTCAGTTTCGACCAAAAAATGTCTAAAAGGATTTAGAGTTAATTGAGTTGTTGATATTTTAAAAAATTCATTGACTCTAAATGTCCTGGAAGGAGCTCAAGCAGATGTGTGTTTTCTCCCTCCATCCCGTACAGATTACTTTCGAATTAATTTTAAAAGTTAACTTTAATTTTCGAACATAGAATATAAATGTTAAGAATTAAAAAAAAATTCGAGCATAATTTGTTGACGTGTCATTAATAAAAGGAAACTGGTGTAAATATGGAAAATTTCATGTCTCCTCTTCCATTACCTACCAAAAAAGAACCTGGAAAATCGAAGGCAGACTCTTGAGTCAAGGTTACAGGACTGCTAACTTAAAATAGGAGGGGGAAAAAAAATCCAAGTCCCCTACTTCGGCTTCGGTTTAGTTTAGCTAGCACCAAAGTGGGAGCGGGGGTGGGCAAAGACCTCTACCAGAAACTGGGGAAAGCACCTCTGGCCATCGTACACCCTGAAGGAACAAAAGGGGACTCACTGACAGGCCACAAACTCCCACAATCATCAGCCGCTGTAAGCCGTAGGGGAGGAGACCGGAAGAGCCCAAAGGCACCTCCCCGCCCCATCAAGTGGCTTTATCAGCTGCTTCCATGTCGCTGAGCGGAAGGATTCACCGCCTCTCGCGAGGGCTGGGAACCACGAACACAAGACGGAGCGGCCTGAACAGGCTGGCGACCCTCCGGCCAAGGGGGCGGAAAGAGGGGGCCTGAGTCCGTCACTCGCCGAAGGCAGTAGTAGGCCCTTTGTCTACATATACGCGGAAACGCATCCGATCCGCCTAAAAGTGAAATCGCTCAGTCGTGTCCGACTCTTTGCGACCCCCATGGACTGTAGCCTACGGGGCTCCTCTGTCCTTGGGATTTTCTGGACAAAGGTACTGGAGTGGGTTGCCTCACCGCAAATGTCCCGGGTCCCCTTGCTCAACAGGCCGTACGGAGGGAGAAATTACCCTCGCTGCGGCGCCCCGCGTTGTTCATTACCTGACGTTCCTCGCAGGCACCTGCGCCGGAGCCGGGGCTCTGGCGGCTGCCGCCGACTTCGGACAGCATCCCGAGACCACCTTTTTCAGGGCTCTTTGACCTATCCGAGCTGCCATGATCATCCTACTGAAGCCGGTCGCCAGTAAACCCGGATCAGGCCTACGGCACCGCCCTCCTCTGGCGGCCCGGGCCCCCGGCGCCGCCGCCCTCCAGCCAATCAGCGGGCCCCCTGAGCGGTCAGACACGCCCCATTTTCCTCTCTCTGATTACGCAAAGCTGACGCACACTCTCACTGCCACAGAGCCCACTGTAAACGGGCTACGTCATCCAGCCGGCCAATCAGAGGGACCGCAGAGCCGGGTGGACGAATCCCTCTAGGCCGGCGGGTGTTCAGTTCCCGCCGCGCTCTGACGTAAGAATTACCGTGACCGCTCACCCCTGCTCCAGCTCAGGAACTGTTCCTCGATCCACCAACCGCCGTGGTTGTCTTGAGGCTGCTTCCGGTCGCGAGGCTAGCCACGTGAGCCCAGCGCAGGGGCGGGAGGAAGCCCGAGGTTCTGAGTATCGATTATGTAACTGTACGAACCGGTGAGTGCTGGGCTGGACCTGCCACCCCTGCCGTCTGCGAAGTGTGGCGTCAGTCTTGCTGTTAATGAATGTACCTGCTGTCTTTACCCCGTGAGGTTGTTATGAGGGCAATATAATAAGGTTATGGCCTTAGAGAAGAGACTCGGTTCTGTTTGCCTTCTTTCTGTGTGGCCAACATTTTAACGGGTGTTCATGTATGGTTTGGGTTTCCCTCAGCCCAAATTTTGCTTCCATTCGGATTTTGCTTCCATTCACCCATTTCAGGAATCATTCATCTAGTCTTGACATTTGTTCTCGCTTTGTTTGTTCCTAGGTCCTTATTTAACTTTTATATGCCATCGTTTCTTGTGAACTGTAAAGTGAGGATAGCCATACTGTCAATACTTAACTGCACACAGTTTTGAGAAATTGTAGCTGACTAAATGAAATAAACATAGTTATTGAGCACTCACTCTCCACTGTTTTAGGTGCTGGATAAATGAACAAAAGCCTACTATCATAGAGGTTCTAATCTAGAGTAGGGGAAATAAATTTTCATTCAATTAATACAGTGTCAGATAATCATATGCTGTAGGAAAAAGTATGAAAAGCAGATGGAGAGGGCTAAAGTGGGGTGCTGTTTTATATAAAGTGGTCAGGTGGGCCTCTGAGAAGGTGATAATGAACGGGCTTAAATGAAGTTAGGAGGTGAACTATGTGAATATTTGGGAAGGGAACAGCAAGTGCAAAGGCCTCAGACAGAAACAGTCTTGCCCTGTTTTATGAGAAGCAAGGGCTTTGTATTACAGTCAGTGAGGGTGAGAGTGGTAGAAAATGAGGTCAGAGGTAGTGAGGGCTTTTTCATAGTATCTGGGAGGCCATGGTGCCATCTTTGGATTTTATTCTAAGTGTAAAGGGAAGTCATTTGAGATGACTTGATCTGATTTACATTAACATAAATATTCCAGCTTTTGTGTATCTGTATGATTATTATTTTCTACTCTTGCTTTGTTCATTGAAGCTGTTGTTATTCAGTCGTTCAGTTGTGTCTGACTCTGCGGACACCATGGACTGCAGCATGCCAGGCTTCTGTGTTCTTCACCATCTCCTGGAGCTTGATCAGAGTCATGTCCATTGAGTCAGTGATGCCATCCAACCATCTCATCCTCTGTCATCCCGTCCTCTGTCCCCTTTTCCTCCTGCCTTCAATCTTTCCCAGCATCAGAGTCTTTTCTAATGAGTTGGCTCTTCGCATCAGGATGTCAAAGTATTGGAGTTTCAGCTTCAGCATCAGTCCCTCCAATGAATAGTCAAGGTTGATTTCCTTTAGGATTGACTAGTTTGATCTTGCAATGCAAGGGACTCTCAAGAGTCTTCTCCAATACACACTTCAAAAGCAGCAGTTCTTCGGCACTCAATCTTCTTTATGGTTCAACCTTCACACCCATACATGACTTCTGGAAAACTATAGCTTTGACTACATGGACCTTTGTTGGCAAAGTAATGTTTCTTCTTTTTAATATGCTGTCTAAGTTGGTCATAACTTTTCTTCCAATGAGCAAGCATCTTTTAATGTCATGGCTGTAGTCATCATCTGCAGTGATCTTGGAGCCCAGGAAAATAAATTCTGTCACTGTTTGCAATGCTTTCCCATCTATTTGCCAAGGAGTAATGGGACCAGATGCCATGATCTTAGTTTTCTTAATATTGAGTTTTAAGCCAGCTTCTTCACTCTCCACTTTCACTTTCATCAAGGGACTCATTAGTTCCTCTTCGCTTTTTGCCCTAAGTGTGGTGTCATCTGCATTGCTGACGTTACTGATACTTCTCCCAGCAATCTTGATTCCAGCTAGATGCTTGTGCTGCATCTAGCCCGGCATTTTGCATGATGTACTCTGCCTGTAAGTTAAATAAGCAGGGTGACAATATTCAGCCTTGACATACACCTTTCCCAATTTGGAACCAGTCTGTTGTTCATGTCTGGTTCTAACTATTGCTTCTTGACCTGCATACAGGTTTCTCAAGAGGCAGATAAGGTGGTCAAGTACTCCCATCTCTTTAAGAATTTTCCACACTTTGTTGTAATCTGCACAAAGGCTTTATCATCAGTGAAGCAGAAATAGATATCTTTCTGGAATTCTCTAGCTTTTTCTATGATCTACCAGATGTTGGCAATTTGATCTCTGGTTGCTCTGCCTTTTCTAAGTCTAACTTAAACATCTGGGAGTTCTTAGTTCACATACTGTTGAAGCCTAGCTTGGAGAATTTTGAGCATTACTTTGCTAGTATGTGAAATGAGTGCAATTGTGCGGTAGTTTGAACATTGTTTGGCATCGCCTTTCTTTGGGATTGAAATGAAAACTGACCTTTTCCAGTCCTGTGGCCACTGCTGAGTTTTCCAAATTTGCTGGCATATTGAGTGCAGCACTTTAACTGGATCATCTTAAAAGATGATTTGAAATAGCTCAGCTGGAATTCCATCACCTCTGCTATTTTTGTTCATAGTGGTGTTTCCTAAGGCCCACTTGACTGTAAACTCCAGGATGTCTGGCTCTAAGTGAGTGATTACACCATTGTGGTTATCTGAGTCATTAATATCTTTTTTGTATAATTCTTCTGTGTATTCTTGCCCCCTCTTAATATCTTCTGCTTCTATTAGGTCTATAACATTTGTGTCCTTTATAGTACCCATCTTTGCATGAAATATTCCCTTAGTATCTCTAATTTTCTTGAAGAGATCTTGTTTTTTGCATTCTGTTGTTTTCCTCTATTTCTTTGCATTGATCACTTTAGTAGGAAGACTTTATCTCCCCTTGCTATTCTTTGGAACTCTGCATTCAAATGGGTGTATCTTTCTTTTTCTCCTTTGCCTTTCACTTCTCTTCTTTTCTCAGCTATTCATTAAGGCCTCCTCAGACAACAATTTTGCCTTTCTTCTTCTTGGGGATGGTCTTGATCCCTGCCTCCTGTACAATGTCACGAATCTCCGTCCATAATTCTTCAGGCACTCTATCAGATCTAATCCCTTGAATCTTTTTGTCACTTCCACTGTATAATTGTAAGGGATTTGATGTAGGTCATATCTGAATGGCCTAGTGGTTTTCCCCACTTTGTTCAATTAAAGTCTGACTTTGGTGATTAGGAGTTCATGATCTGAACCACAGTCAGCTCCCAGTCTTTTTTTTCCTGGCTGTATAGAGTGTCCCCATCTTCAACAGTAAAGAATATAATCAATCTGATTTTAGTATTGACCATCTGTGATGTCCATGTGTAGAGTCGTCTCTTGTGTTGTTGGAAGAGGGTGTTTGCTATGACCAGTGCATTCTCTTGCAAAACTCTGTTAGCCTTTGCCCTGCTTCATTTTGTACTCCAAAGTCAAACTTGCCCATTACTCCAAGTATCTTTTGACTGTCTACTTTTGCATTCCAGTCTCCTCTGATGAAAAGGACATGTTTTTTTTGTGTTAGTTCTAGAAAGTTTTGTAGGTCCTTCCTTGCAGTTACCCCTTACTAGATGCTTTGTGGTGTGAGTTCAGATCCCGAGCTACAGAGTATGTCAAGCAGTTTTCAGTTCAACACAGGATGTAATTGTTGATTGAGGTGGTTCTGTTGCTGCATCCTACAAAATTGTTGACTAGTCTGTGTGCGCGCGTGCTAAGTCGTTTCAGTCATGTCCAGTTCTGTGACCCTGTGGGCCATAGCCCACCAGTTTCCTGTATGGGATTCTTCAGGCAAGAATATACTAGATATACTAGGTTGCTGTGCCCCCCTCCAGGGGATCTTCCTGACCCAGGGATCAAACCCACATCTCTTACATTTCCTACATTGGCAGGTGGGTTCTTTACCACTAGAGCTACCTCGAAAGCCCATTGTTAAAACTGAAGTGAAAGTGAAGTCGTTCAGTAGTGTCTGACTCTTGGCGACCCTGTGGACTGTAGCCTACCAGGCTCCTCTGTCCATGGGATTCTTCAGGGAAGGATACTGGAGTGAGTTGCCATTTCCTTCTCCAGGGGATCTTCCTAAATGGCCTATTAAATGTATTTTTCAACATAATACATGATTTACTCATGAATCTAATAGAAGGGTTTCTTTTGTTAAATTCACCAAACATTTTCTCATAGAACTCTTCTCAGACATAAGAAAATATCTACTGAATTGGCTCATTCAATTGAATCATTCTCCTCTGTACTTCTCCCAAGATTTTGTTTAAGGCAAATAAAGGAATCTTTGTGACAGATGACAGTGTATGGTACTCAGCTGACTTCTTAGCAAAGGATAGAGTTGTATGTCAGAAGCTTAAAGGTGATAAGAAACTCTGGTTCAGTTTTAGTAGATGATGGTGCTTCCATATATTGTAGGCAAAAAAAAATTTGTTTTGACGATAGGAAAAGATCTGTAGTATATTAAAACTCAGCAGAGATCTGTGGGAAGCAGTAATTCAGAATTCAAACCAACTATGCTGCCAAAAATATATCTGATACACCACCACCTATTACATGTTATCGCCAAAATAATTGAAGATGAATCTGGTCAAGCTTGTGGATATGCCAGTTTAAATGGGGGATAGAAGAACATGTTAAATGATACCCTACAATCTGCCAAATATGGAATATGGGAAATTCTGTAGGACGAATGACCCAATTTCTTCAAATAAATGTCAAATTACGAAGATTGGGGGTAGGGGGGTTGTTGTAGACTTATAAGATTTAAGAGGCATTATTTACATTTTGTTTTGAACAAACCAAATATTAAAGAAACATACAAGACTGGGAAATTCACTGAAATACCTACTTTAGTAAAGATTCATACTGAAGATTAGAGGTAAAATATGTTTGTGCTTTACTTTGAAATGATCCAGTGAGGGTAGAGGAATAGAGTATATAAAACAAAATTGATCATTTGTTGATAATTATTGGACTGGATAAGTGTAATTAGGAATTTGTAATAGTATTGTATCTAGTTTTTCTGGATGTTTGAAATCTCTGAATATTTCTGTATCTGTACACACACACACACACTCACATATACATGTGTATGTTTTTAACTTTTTTAAATTTTTTAACTTTTTGTTTTGTATTGGGGTATAGCTGGTTAACAGACAGTTTTGTGATACTTTCAGGTGAACAATTAAGGGACTTAGCCATACATATACATGTATCCATTCTCCCCTAACCTTCCCTCCCATCCAGGCTGCCACATAATGTTGAGCAGAATTCCATGTGCTATACAGTAAATCCTTGTTGATTATCCATTTTAAATATAGCACAGTGTACAAGCCCACCCCAAACTCCCTAACTATCCTTTCTCCCTTCCTTCCCCTCTTCCCCACAACCATAAGCTCATTCTCAAAGTCTTTGTCTGTTTCTGTTTTGTAAGTAACTTCATTTGTATCATTTCTTTTTAGATTACACATATAAGGGATGCCATACAATGGTATTTCTTCTCTAACTTCACTCAGTATGACAGTCTCTAGGTCCATCCATATTGCTACAAATAGCATTATTTTATTCTTTTTAATAGCTCACTAATATTCCATTGTATATATGTACCACATCTTTTTTATCCATCTTTACAAGTGACATTTTCCTGATTCACTTCTATGTAGAAATATGCTTTGACCTTTTGCTTACTTCAGAACCCTTAATATAGATTGAACAGAACCATAAAGGCTTCAGATAAATAGGCATGGCTATGACTTTGTATTAATACTATTTTTAAGCAACACTTTGGTCAAAACAAATACAGGATGAATTTTAACCACAGATTAAGACTTTAAAATTTTTAAACATCACTTGTAAATATTTCTTCCCTGAAATAAATAAAACAAGGTTTCAAAGTTAACGTAATCTCATTACTGGGACCTTTTTGATCAGTAGCATAATCTTCCCAGCACTCTCAATGATCTCTTACAGGGATTATCTTTGAGAAAATTTTGGTTGAAAGAACATCTTCCTTGACTAAATCAGAACTGAATTACTGAATGAGAGATTGGTGTAATTATAGGTGTTAGTTTCCAATAAAAATCGACTGTCAAAGGGGATTAACTGGACAGTTTGTCCTTATTGATATGGTTGTGTTAGGAACCAATCAGTTAAATTATACTAGTTATTTTTAACAGGAAATTTAATATAAAGACGTTGTTAAACAGAGATTAGAGAACTAAGGTGATACAATTTCTGACAACATGTGTGAAATGTTGCCAACTACTTGATGCTTTTGAACTGTGATGTTAGAGAAGACTCTTGAGAGTTCCTTGGACTGCAAGGAGATCCAACCAGTCCATCCTAAAGGAAATCAGTCCTGAGTATTCATTGGAAGGACTGATGCAGAAGCTGAAACTCCAGTATTTTGGCCACCTGATGCAAAGAACTGACTCATTTGAAAAGACCCTGATACTGGGAAAGATTGAAGGCAGGAAGAGAAGGGGATGACAGAGGATGAGATGGTTGGATGGCATCACCGACTCAATGGACATAAGTTTGGGTAAGTTCCAGGAGTTGGTGATGGACAGGGAGGCCTGGCATGCTGCAGTCTAAGGGGTTGCAAAGAGTCAGACGTGACTGAGTGACTGAACTGAACTGAGAGAAGCTGAGAATCAGAGATTCAGTGGAGTGTCAGGACATTTATTGGGGGCTGACCACATGGTCACTTCTGTTCAGTTCAGTTCAGTTCAGTCTCTCCGTCGTGTCCGACTCTTTACAACCCCCTGAACTGCAGCACGCCAGGCCTTCCTGTCCATCACCAACTCCCAGAGTTCACCCAAACTCATGTCCTTTGAGACGGTGATGCCATCCAGCCATCTCATCCTCTGTCGTCCCCTTCTCCTCCTGCCCCCAATTCCTCCCAGCATCAGAGTCTTTTACAGTGAGTCAACTCTTCGTATGAGGTGGCCAAAGTATTGGAGTTTCAGCTTTAGCATCATTCCTTCCAAAGAACACCCAGGACTGATCTCCTTTAGAATGGACTGGTTGGACCTCCTTGCAGTCCAAGGGACTCTCAAGAGTCATCTTCAACACCACAGTTAAAAAGCATCAATTCTTCAGCGCTCAGCTTTCTTCACAGTCCAACTTTCACATCCATATATGACCACTGGAAAAACCATAGCCTTGACTAGACAGACCTTTGTTGGCAAAGTGATGTCTCTGCTTTTGAATATGCTATCTAGTTTGGTCATAACTTTCCTTCCAAGGAGCAAGCATCTTAATTTCATGGCTGCAATCAGACTCTGCAGTGATTTTGGAGCCCCAAAAAATAAAGTCTGACACTGTTTCCCCATCTATTTCCCATGAAGTGATGGGACCACATGCCATGATCTTCGTTTTCTGCATGTTGAGCTTTAAGCCAACTTTTTCACTCTCCTCTTTCACTTTCAACAAGAGGTTCTTTAGTTCTTCTTCACTTTCTGCCATAATGGTGGTGTCATCTGCATATCTGAGGTTATTGATATTTCTCCCAGCAATCTTGATTCCAGCTTGTGCTTCTTCCAGCCCAGCATTTCTCATGATGTACTCTGCATATAAGTTAAATAAGCAGGGTGACAATATACAGCCTTGACGTACTCCTTTTCCTATTTGGAACCAGTCTGTTGTTCCATGTCCAGTTCTAACTGTTGCTTCCTGACCTGCATATAGGTTTCTCAAGAAACAGGTCAGGTGGTCTGGTATTCCCATCTCTTTCAGAATTTTCCACAGTTTATTGTGATCCACACAGTCAAAGGCTTTGGCATAGTCAATAAAGCAGAAATAGATGTTTTTCTGGAACTCTTTTGTTTTTTCCCATGATCCAGCGGATGTTGGCAATTTGATCTCTTGTTCCTCTGCCTTTTCTAAAACCAGCTTGAACATCAGAAGTTCACGGTTCATGTATTGCTGAAGCTTGGCTTGGAGAATTTTGAGCATTACTTTACTAGCGTGTGAGATGAGTGCAATTGTGCGGTAGTTTGAGCATTCTTTGGCATTGCCTTTCTTTGGGGTTGGAATGAAAACTGATCTTTTCCAGTCCTGTGGCCACTGCTGGGTTTTCCAAATTTGCTGGCGTATTGAGTGCAGCACTTTCACAGCATTATCTTCCAGGATTTGAAATAGCTCAACTGGAATTCCATCACCTCCACTAGCTTTGTTCATAGTGATGCTTTCTAAGGCCCACTTGACTTCACATTCCAGGATGTCAGGCTCTAGATGAGTGATCACACCATCATGATTATCTTGGTCGTGAAGATCTTTTTTGTACAGTTCTTCTGTGTATTCTTGCCACCTCTTCTTAATATCTTCTGTTTCTGTTATGTCCATACCATTTCTGTCCTTTATCGAGCCCATCTTTGCATGAAATGTTCCCTTGGTATCTCTAATTTTCTTGAAGAGATCTCTAGTCTTTCCCATTCTGTTGTTTTCCTCTATTTCTTTGCATTTATTGCTGAGGAAGGCTTTCTTATCTCTACTTGCTATTCTTTGCTATGCTAAGTCACTTCAGTCGTTTCCGACTCTGTGCGACCCCATAGACGGCAGCCCACCAGGCTCCCCCATCCCTGGGATTCTCCAGGCAAGAACACTGGAGTGGGCTGCCATTTCCTTCTCCAGTGCATGAAAGTGAAAAGTGAAAGTGAAGTCGCTCAGTCGTGTCCAACTCTTAGCGACCCCATGGATTGCAGCCTAACAGGCTCCTCCGTCCATGGGATTTTCCAAGCAAGAGTACTGGAGTGGGTGCTATTCTTTAGAACTCTGCATTCAGATGCTTACATCTTTCCTTTTCTCCTTTGCCTTTCGCTTCTCTTCTTTTCACAGCTATTTTTAAGGCCTCCTCAGACAGCCATTTTGCTTTTTTGCATTTCTTTTCCATGGGGATGGTCTTGATCCCTGTCTCCTGTACAATGTCATGAACCTCCATCCATAGTTCATCAGGCACTCTATCAGATCTAGTCCCTTAAATCTATTTCTCACTTCCACTGTATAATCATAAGGGATTTGATTTAGGTCATACCTGAATGGTCTAGTGGTTTTCCCGACTTTCTTCAATTTAAGTCTGAATTTGTCAATAAGGAGTTCATGATCTGAGCCACAGTCAGCTCCTGGTCTTGTTTTTGCTGACTGTATAGAGCTTCTCCATCTTTGGCTGCAAAGAATATAATCAATCTGATTTCGGTGTTGACCATCTGATGATGTCCATGTGTAGAGTCTTCTCTTGTGTTGTTGGAAGAGGGTGTTTGCTGTGACCAGTGCATTTTCTTGGCAAAATTCTATTAGCCTTTGCCCTGCTTCATTCTGTATTCCAAGGCCAAATTTGCCTGTTACTCCAGGTGTTTTGTGACTTCCTACTTTTGCATTCCATTCCCCTATAATGAAAAGGACATCTTTTTTGGGTGTTAGTTCTAAAAGGTCTTGTAGCTCTTCATAGAACCGTTCAACTTCAGCTTCTTCAGCATTACTGGTTGGGGCATAGGCTTGGATTACTGTGATATTGAATGGTTTGCCTTGGAAACGAACAGAGATCATTCTGTCGTTTTTGAGATTGCATCCAAGTACTGCATTTCGGACTCTTTTGTTGACCATGATGGCTACTCCATTTCTTCTAAGGGATTCCTTCTCACAGTAGTAGATATACTGGTCATCTGAGTTAAATTCACCCATTCCAGTCCATTTCAGTTCGCTGATTCCTAGAATGTCGACATTCACTCTTGCCATCTCCTGTTTGACCACTTCCAATTTGCCTTGATTCATGGACCTAACATTCCAGGTTCCTGTGCAATATTGCTCTTTACAGCATCAGACCTTGCTTCTGTCACCAGTCACATCCACAACTGGGTATTGTTTTTGCTTTGACTCCATCCCTTCATTCTTTCTGGAGTTATTTCTCCACTGATGTCCAGTAGCATATTGGGCACCTACCGACCTGGGGAGTTCCTCTTTCAGTATCCTGTCATTTTGCCTTTTCATACTGTTCATGGGGTTTTGAAGGCAAGAATACTGAAGTAGTTTGCCATTCCCTTCTCCAGTGGACCACATTCTGTCAGACCTCTCCACCATGACCCACCCGTCTTGGGTGGCCCCACAGGACATGGCTTAATTTCACTGAGTTAGACAAGGCTGTGGTTTGTGTGATTGGATTGGCTAGTTTTCTGTGAGTATGGTTTGTGTGTCCGCCCTCTGGTGCCCTCTCGCAACACCTACCGTCTTACTTGGGTTTCTCTTACCTTGGACGTGGAATGTCTCTTCATGGCTGCTCCAGCAATGTGCAGCCGCTGCTCCTTACCTTGGATGAGGGGTATATCCTCACCACCGCCCCGCCTGACCTTGAACGTGGAGTAGCTCCTCTCAGCCCTCCTGCGCCTGCGCAGCCACCACTCCTTGGACGTTGGGGCACACTCTACCGGAGTGCTAAATTTCTCTCCCAAAGTGAAAGGAAAGAAAGCTGTTGTGGCATAAGCCATGTTGCTTGCACAGTTTAGACACAGTAGACAGATTTATCATTTTGGGGAATGTTAGAAATTTACTTGAAATCCAAGTTCCAAAATGCCAACCAAAAACAGGAAAACTGCTTGGAAATGCAAAGCACAATAAAATAATTACATGAACAAACAAAAGTACCTGTTAAAGTTGCTATAGTTGGCAGCACTTAAAATTGGTAATTAGTATTTTTAAAAAGCTCCGTAGCTTAAAAGTTACATAGCTACAAGTTAATCTTTGTAGTTAAAGTTAATACGTTAACTATGTATTAATCTACATGGTTAATCTTTGTTGATTAACTTTTAGCAGTTTTATTTACGAGGGCACAATAGATTTAATAAATTGGAATTCAGTAGACAATCCTAGATTTAATTCATAAAATGTAATTATGCACTTGATTTACTCTTTGGACAGTGTCCTGATACTGTTACAACTTTAATTTTAAAATATTAACATACCTTTCTTATGTAGAAGTCTATTTTGCATCCTTGAGAGAAAAAATAGAAGAATTGGATCATGGTATCCATTCAGAGAATGTTTTAATGCTTGATTACATTTTTTGTTTTCACCTATTTATAAGAAGTAAATTATGTGGTATTCAATTTAAGAATAGATGAGTTCAGAAATACCATGTTGGGAAAAATAAAGATCCCAAACAAAAAGAAACACAACTAGCTGCACAGCTCTGAGAATTTAATAATAAATCAACTTTTGGGGCTTCCCTGGTGGTTCAGTGTTTAAGAATTTGCCTGCCAATGCATGAGATATGCGTTCGATCCCTAATCTGGTAAGATCCTACATGCCTCAGAGCAGCTAAACCTCTGTACTGCAACTGTTGAGCCCTCAGGCCACAACTACTGAAGCCCAAAACGCCCTAGAACTTGTAGCTGCACAAGAGAAGCCACCGCAGTAAGTCCACGCAGCAGAACTAGAGAAAAGCCCGTGCAGCAGTGAAAGGGTCAACTATACTTCAAACCATTTATTGATATAGTCTTTATGATATGTTCAGATATAAGGCAGTCTTGTTATAGTATCTCGCTCCTGCTGTTCCTCAAGGCACTTTGCACATTCCCAACATTCACTTTACTCAGTATATCCTTAGATTATCGGTTTATATATAAAAGGATATTACTCAGGACTATGAAGTCAGGTGAAAAAGTGCATGGGGCAAGGCATGTGGGCAGGGGCATGAAGCATCATCTCTGAGTTTGCCACTCTTCCCAGTCCCATGTATTCACTGGCCCAGAAGCTCCCAACTTAATTTTCTTTGGAGGCCTCCTATCATGTTTTGACTTTTTTAAAGTCTGATTTTTCATATTAACATCTTTATGTTTGAGCTCTTTCCTTTTTGGAATAATTTGTGATTTTAGAGTATGTAATTTCTGCCAATATTCCCCTTCTTAAACAGTCTTCCCTTTAAGAATTTGGTGTAAAAATTGAATAATATATATATCGAGTGTGTTTGTATATGCATAACATTAATCAATGAATGCATAAATCATGCTTAACCTTTGGGGAATGAGACATGAGGTAAGGCTTTTACTTTTCATTTTATATCTTTTGGGGGCACTATTTTGAATAATTTATAATATATATTGTTTTTTGGAATCAGAACTAAATTATTCATGATATTAGATTTGGTAGTGATTTATTGGATATGACACCAAATGCTCAAGCAACAGAAGAAAAAAAAAGGTAAACTGGACTTCATCAAAGTTAAGTTTGTGCATCAAAAGACTAAAGAAGACAAATAAAACTTCATCAAACTTAAGTTTGTGCATCACCAGAGGGAAAGTCAACAGATAGTGAATTAGAAAAACTCAGTTTCCCCCCTATGTATTTCTCCTGTGTGTTTCCTTTGCTACTCACACAAAACAATTCACTTCTTGTCACCAAACATGTGGAGGTTTTTCCCACACCAAGTAATTCTCTGTCACACCAGCTGCATGTCTTACAGTTTAGCTCAGTTCTCATACTATCTACCTGGAGATAGTGTTGGATCCCACAGGTAAGGGCTCAGTCCTTCAAGACTGCACCTACCCTACTTTGGATGCCATTTACAAGCAGTAGGTTCCCAGGTTAACCCACAACATCTGTCCCATTTGGCTACAAATCAGGGGTTCCCATAACTCTCTACTCAGAATCCATTAATTTTTTTGAGAGGTTCATACAACTCAGGGAAATGCAGTAACCAGTTTATTAAAGGCTATGATAAAGGATACAGATGAAAAGACACATAGAGTGAGGTCCCAGAGGGTCTCAAGCACAAGAGATTCTGTCCTCACAGAACTGGTGTGTGCTACCTTCCTAGTCTGGATGTGTTTGCCAACCTGGAACCTCTCTGAATCTCATACTATGGAAATTTTATGGAGGTTTAGTCAAATAGGCATGATCAATTAACTCCATTTCCAGCCCCTCTGCCCTCTTTGGAGAAGTAAGAAGTTGGATGGCAGAAAATTTTAAGCTTCTAATTACGACTTGATCTTTCTGGTGACCAATCCCGATCTAGGACTGTTGTCTCCCTCACTCCTCACTACTGCTTTCAGATCATTATTTATTCACATTTTTGTGAAAGCCCAAGCTTCTTTGAGGCTCATATTCTTAGAGGATAATGTCATCCTCTATCTGGCTGCATTATTGTTATTTCATGGAAGACATGTTTGCTTGTAGTGGATGATATAGGCTGCCCAGATTCCTTTCTCTCTCCCTTCATAACTAGAGCTGTGGGGAGTTCTTTTGGTGACAGCTCTATGGGTATTGTTTGTAGTTAAAAGAGAGCTGCATCTTCCAAGGTCATGCCCTTTGCTTGGGGAAACTCGCATCGAAAGTCATGTTGATTTGGGAGTATAAAGGCCCAACTTCTTGCCCCAATTTAGAACAACTCTAAAAGGCCATCCCATCTCCAGAGTTCCCCATATAATTGAGGTCTTTGTTTGCAACTGGGTCGTAGTTCAGCTCCTCCTGCCCAGTTCTGATTCCTTCTTCCAATTTCCATCTCAGCGCCTGCTTCATAGGGAGCCCAACCTGTGATCCAAGAAAGCAGACTCTAAAATGGGATTTTGCAGATCTGGATCACCTGCAGTCTGGCTGGTAATGAGGACCCTCTCACTGGTGACTAATAGCTCCTGTTGAGATATTGGGAGACAGACACTGAAAGTCTGAGGTTAGTCACTAAGAAAAGGTTAAGTGTTAAGGCTGGAGGGTATCATTTTTTGGTAGTATATAAAGAGAGTGTCATTGTCTCTGTCTCCAGCCAGAGAGCCAAAAAGGCTGATGTCAGGTCCAGGACTAAATAATAGCAGAGCTCTAAAAGTGGACAAAACACTCAGTCTCAACATGTATTTTATACAAGGTGAGGACCCTAATTGGAAAGGATTTCAGTCCTAAGAAACTGAACCAGGACATCTGGGTCAGTGCACTCAGGAGACTTGAAATCCTAGATTCCCCTGAATCATCTGGGCCTATGGAAGTGGTCTAATCCTGTGAAAAAGCTAGTGCTCCCTCGTTGCTTGAGGAAGATACAAAAACTGTTGACTTATTATAAGTCAGGTGCTACCCTCAGGAACTTTCCTTCCTAGACAACACACCAATAACTGGGTTAAGTCATATATCACCTGACCAAGGAAATGCTGAGCCTGCTATGGGAGGAAAGGGACACCTCAAAGAATCAAAGGACCTAGCCAGTATATACCACCAGGAGGTGGAAGATGACATAAAGAACTAAATTCTGAGGGGTCTTAGATCAAGGGGTAGGGCTGGGTAGCAGAACGTAATGGATAGGGAGGATTTACTGCAGATCGTGACTGCAGCCATGAAATTAAAAGACACTCACTCCTTGGAAGAAAAGCTATGACCAACCTAGACAGCATATTAAAAAGCAGAGATATTACTTTGCAACAAAGGTCCGTCTAGTCAAAGCTATGGTTTTTCCAGTAGTCATATATGGATGTGAGAGTTGGACTATAAAGAAAGCTGAGTGCCAAAGAATTGATGCTTTTAAACTGTGGTGTTGGAGAAGACTCTTGAGAGTCCCTTGGACTGCAAGGAGATCCAACCAGTCCATCCTAAAGGAAATCAGTCCTGAATATTCATTGGAAGGGCTGATGCTGAAGCTGAAACTCCAATACTTTGGCCATCTGATGCGAAGAACTAACTCATTGGAAAAGACCCTGATGCTGGTAAAGACTGAAGGTGGGAGGAGAAGGGGACGACAGAGGATGAGATGGTTGGATGGCATCACCAACTTGATGGACATGAGTTTGAGCAAGCTCTGGGAAATGGTGACAGACAGGGAAGCCTGGCGTGCTGCAGTCCATGGGGTCACAGAGTTGGACATGATTGAGTGACTGAACTGAACTGATTGACATGGGAGTACTATCCCATAATATGGAATACCCTGACTAGGATCTGCGGAGGCAGTGCTAACATTCTACTAGGATGGCTCACATGAAGTGCTGTAGAAATGGCAGAACTAGTGTGAAACATGGTGGAAGGAGGGATCGGAAGGCTCAGAGAAGTGAGTATGCTGGAGTAGGTATTCTACACTAAGCCCAGAAAACTGTGCTCCAGAAGAGGACTATGCTCCACAGGAAGGCTCAGAGGACATTCTTCACTAAAGCAATAAGGAATGTGAAAGGGGCACCAGCATCACTGGAAAGGAATGAGGTGAAGTGAGTGAGGTACTTGACTCAGGTTCAAAATGTAAGGGGGTGCCAAAAAGCTCAGTAACCAAGATAATATTTTAATTATATTTAAATACTAGTGCAAAAAATTCCAAGATGAACAAGATGTCAAAATTTTAAATAAAGACAGGATCAATATTACTGATTTTTCCTTTTGCCTCAGACTCCAGTATGGTTCAACACAGCCCTGTTACTCATGGTGACTGTCTCTTACAGGCCTTAGGTGATGGTAGCAGAAAAAGTTACATAGCTGACTTCCATGTGAGCAATAGCTATGATAGGATCCCAAAATAGAGGGCAAGTGGTGATGTTTAACCCTCAGAGGCAAGGTGGGTACAATTATAGTTAGCACAAGGTTGAAATGGCTGCATGGGGGCTCCTGACCTGCGAAAAGATACAGAGACAGTTAATCCAACAGGCTGTCCTTAGAGGCAAGATTGATGGGCAGCCTACAAGGATGTTGCTTACTCTATACAACCAAGAGAAATCAAGGGTGGATTTCTTCAGGAGGCTGAAGGCAGCTATTCCAGTAAAATTTTTTTTAATTGATCCTTTAATAGTTTCTGTACATGAGCTAGATTTCAGATGTAGAACTCTAATTTCAGACTATTTGATTGAAACAGATCCCCAGGAAGTAGGACCATGTGACATCATGGTAAATATGTGCTAAAGAATCCCCTAGTACTTCTTCAAAGACCCCTATCATTTGCTCTGGTAAGCGTACATTGGGGAAAGAGGAATAACCAAATGTTTTGAGTCCTATGGACACTACAAGTTGACATTGATACCCAAATTTTCATAATGGTCCCTGTTAGAGTGGAAGTCTAGGGTCAGAAGTGGAGTCTGGGCCCAGGTCTGGCTAATGGTGCCAAGTATCATTTCCCAGGTTCCCAAATGTTTAATTGGAATGAATATAGTTAAAGTTGGCTAAACCCTCATATTGGTTTCTTGGCCTGTGGCATAAGAACATAGTGGGGAAGGCTAATGAACACTCTGCCAAGGTAGCAGATAAGAAACATTTTCATAGCCTAGGAAGTATGGCAGAGATTAGTGCCTTAAAGACCTGAAGAATGCAAAGGTGGTGGTCCCCATCATGTCTAAACCAGAGTCTGGCCCTTCAAAAGGCTGCACAGACCCTGGAGGATGACAGTGAATTATCACACATTAAACCAAGGAATAGCCCCAGTTGCAGTTGGCTGTGCCAGATGTAGCTACAGGAGATTAACATGACCTCAAGTACATGGTAAGCAGGTACTGATTTGAGGAAAAGAGTTGTTTTCCATTCCTAACAAGGATTTAAAACACTTTCTTGAGCTGCACAAGTGTATATATTTTAAGTTTGACTCCTGGATTGTGTTAACTTCTTCCATAATATGGTCTCTCATAATAACTATCATAATACATATAGTCTTAAAGGACCCAGACAGCAGAAAGTCATATCAATTCATCATATGGATGGGCATTGTGTTAATTTTGTCAATCAGACTAAATGACCACAAAATGGTAGGTATATTAGAGGCTTTTGAAAAACATATATTCCAGAGGGTAGGAGACAAACCCAATGAAAATTAAGGTCTGCTTTGTTAGTTATAGTGCAGGATTTCCCAGTGGTGGCACTGTTGACATGCTGGGTCAGAAGATTCTGTTGTGAGGAGCCTTCCGGTGGAACATAGGACTCTGAGCAGTACCCTATGCTCTAGATGCCAGTAATTGCTCACTTTAACTTGCTTTAGGTGTTCCAGTCCAGTTCAGGAGAAAGACACATAGAAAAAATTACAATACATAGTGGATTGAGTAGTTATAGATGTTTCTGGTATTTTAGGACCACAGCAATATCAAAGCATGCCATCTATATCTCACTCCTCGGGTGAGATTTCCTGGGTGGAGTGACACTGGGTCAGTGTCAGGTGGAGAGGACCTTCTAGTAAAAGAGGATTAGGCTGTGACAACCAAAAATATCTCTAGACGTTGCAAAATAACCCTGGGAGACATAATCACTCCCAGTTGAGAACCACTGTTTTAGGGGTGTAGTGGCCTAGGGCATGCCTGGACAGCCCCTCCAAAGTAAAGGACATGCTATTGCATCTTGTACCTTCCATCACTAGGAAAGAACACTGTGCCTCGTAGGTTTCTTTGGGTGACATAAAAAACTGCCAGCTTTGTACTCTATAGCAACTGTCATTAAAATTGCCAACATATCTAGGTTGACTCTGGTACCTGCCTAAAACGGATTACCTGTCATTGACCCAATGACTGCTATCTGCTGAACATCCCTTACCCTATTTCACAAACCGTATTTCTCTGGTCCTGACATCCCACCTTCCTCTGCCTTCTGCCAGTTTCTTAGTTCAACTAGTGAAAATAGCCATCCTAAACTGAATAATTAATGACAATATTTCTTGCCCTTGTACGGTACATCTGTCATTGAGAATCCAGTGGCAAAATGATGTGGCAGGTCTCTGTATTAGTTAGCAAGACAGTTCAGATTCCTTCATTCAGTATTAATTACCCATTCAACAATGTACTGTCAGGTATCACATCTCATACCACTCTTCCCCTGTTACTCCATTCACCAACCTTTCTGTTTTTGGAAACCCCACGTTTGCTCTCACCTTGGCACGCTGGCATTTGCCACGTCTGGAATACCTCTTCCCCCATGTCCTCATTCCCTTATTTTCTGTAGGTATCTGTTCAGATGTCATCCTCCCAGACATCTTGCTTTTTCTGCCTATCCTGTCCTGCCACCCTGCCCACTTCCCTTACTTTGCCTTATTATTTTTCAAAGCATTCGATAGTACCTGAAATTATACAAACACATACAGTTTGGGGTTTTTTGTTTTTTGGGGTGGGGGGGGCTGTGCTGTGAGTCATGGAGGATCTTAGTTCTCCCAGCAAGGACTGAATCTGCAGTAGAGGCATGGAAGCATGGAGTCTTAACCACTGGATCGCCAGGGAAGTCCCCAAATACAGATTTTTAATCTCTTTCCCTCAAAGATTCTGATCTCTGTGAGGACAGGATCTTATTCAACATTGTATTCCCAGTGTCTAAAGTGATGTCTGGTATATGATAGGTCCTTATTGAATATTTATTGACAGTTTTTCAAATATTTTTTCAATAAATGGTGAAATTTACCTTTGTTTATTTTAATTAGGGTTCAACTGGATATACATACCAGTAGGAGATACATATTAAGACATTTATTGGAAGGAATTGGTTTACACAGATGTGGGAATCAACCAATAAACAAGTCCAGAATCTATCGGGCAGGCCATCAGTAAGGGCAGGCTGGAACTCTGGCACAGGCTGAAGTTGCAGTCCACTGGTGGAATTTTCTTAGTGAAGTCTCAGTTCTGCTCTTTCAACTGATTGAATTAAAACCCACCCAGATAATCTAGGATAATCTACTTAAGTCAGTTACATCACCTGAGCACATCCACAAGGCCTTCATAGTAACACCTAGATTAGTATTTATATGAATAACTGGGACTGTAGCTTAGCCAAGTTGACACATTAGAAGACCATCGCAGCATTCTAGGCATCTGGATGCTTCTGAGACACAATCCGCTTAGCTACCTGGGACACCTACTTATGTGTGCTCTGAATCTAGATATTTTACCATTACGAATCAAAGACCACTCTTGGATGATGACTTTTAGTTAGAAAAAAAAGCTAGTTAATGAATTCACACTAATATTAATATATGCTTTTCAGTTCTAGTTAGACCTGGTATAGCTGAAAGGAAGAGAGGTCACCCAAGCTAAATGCAAGAAAAGTAGTATCTACAGAATGATTCTTTGGAAGCTTGGAGCTGGATGTGGTTCTGGATTCAAGGTGGTGGTGGGGACTCAAGCAACTGGAATGGATGATTCTTCAGACAAAGTGACAATTTCCACTGATTTTGTTAGTAGCAACTACTGGAAGTTAAAATTTCCAAGAGAAGGCATCTTGACTTAGCCAATAACTTCCTTTGTTTTTAGACAGAGTGTGCTGTATTCCAGGCCAGGTTCTAGGTAGCCAGGTACCTGTCTCTTCCAGAACAACCCAGTGTTGTTCCCCTGAACAGAGAGTTTGGTCAGGTCAGTTGAAGCTAGAAGGGAAAGTCAGGCATGACAGACACATTGACCAACATATTCAGAACATCATCTTGGGGTTATCTGTTATTTAACTGAGTAATGCCCAAATTTTCAGGAATAAAGCTCTCTAGTTTTGGAAGTTTAGGCATAACTGAAAGACAGATAAAAGTAGATTTTTTGCCTGGGGTACATAGAGTCTGATGTACCTTTGATTTAGGATATTTCTGGAAAGCTCAACATTACACATCAGGATTGTCGTCACTTTGTCCTGTGACAGTCCCTTTACCTCTGAAAAGATGGGCTTGATAAATTGTCACTGCTTTTCAAGCAGCATGGAGCTTCAAGGCCTTTATAGCTTTATCTCCTATGGTAATTTGTGCAGTTACAGCTAGCATTTAACATTCTGAAAAATTATATCTTATTCTTTGTCTAAAAGGGCTTCCCTGATAGCTCAGTTGGTAAAGAATCTGCCTGCAATACAGGAGACCCCGGTTTGATTCCTGGGTCAGCAAGATCCACTGGAAAAGGGATAGGCTACCCACTTCAGTATTCTTGGGCTTCCCTGGTGGCTCAGCTGGTAAAGAATCTGCCTGCAATGTGGGAGACCTTGGTTTGATCCCTAGGGTTGGGAAGATCCCTTAGAGAAGGGAAAGACTACCCACTCCAGTATTCTGACCTAAAGAATTCCATGGACTGTATAATCCATGGGGTCACAAAGAGTCGGACACGACTGAGCAACTTTCACTTTTGTCTAGAAAAATCATGTATAATTGCTACTTTGCAATATATATATATTTTTAAGATTGATAAGGAATAGATTTTCCTTTGAATTGGATGTCATCACTCTCAATGATTTGTGTTATAAATAGGCAGGGAGGGGCAGAAAAGCCCTTCTGATTAAAAAAAATAATTTTATTTATTATTTTTGGCTGTTCCGAGTCTTTGCTGCATGTGTTTTTCTCTAGTTGTGGCGAGTGGGGGCTACTCTTTGTTGTGGTGCGTGGGCTTCTCATTGCAGTGGTTTCTCTTGTGCATGGGCTCTAGGGCACTCGG
Organism: Bos taurus; assembly: GCF_002263795.3. Classification (NCBI taxonomy): domain Eukaryota; kingdom Metazoa; phylum Chordata; class Mammalia; order Artiodactyla; family Bovidae; genus Bos; species Bos taurus. The sequence goes on along the minus strand of NC_037329.1, from coordinate 85,986,707 downwards.
GTTGCAGTAGTTGCAGCTCTGGGGCTCTGGAGCACAGGCTCAGTAGTTGTGGTGCAGGGGCTTAGTTACTTTGTGGCATGTCGGATCTTCCCAGATCAGGGATTGAACCCGTGTCTCCTGCATTGGCAAGATTCTATAGGACTGAGCCACCAGGGAAGCCCACTGCCCTCCTCCCCCACCACAACTTCTGACTTTTGAAATTAAAAATGTGTAGGAAATCCATTTTAACTAATATGTGATTAATATTTATTAATATTGGAAATGGAAAGTAAAGGGTGGCTTAGCTGGTGGCTAAGTGGTAAAGAATCCACCTGCCAATGCAGAAGATGCAGGTTCCATCCCTGGGTCTGGAAGATACCCTGGACAAGGGAATATCAACCCACTCCAGTATTCTTGCCTAGGCTATCCCATGGCCAGAGGAGCCTGGCAAGTTATAGTCCTTGGGGTTGCTAAAAAGTTGAACATGACTTAGCAACTAAACAAGAAGTTATTTAAAAAAAAAACAAAACTATTTCTTACTGTCTAAAAATTCAAGTTATTGTTTTATAAAAGACAATTCATTTTTAGAAGATTAGGAGAAGGGAGTCTCCAATGATCTTTGACCAAGTCTCTCATATCTCACTTTCCAAAACATGCCCTTGCCCTACAAAAGTAACTTTTAATACCTAGGAACCTAGAGAAATATGCACATAATACAAAGTGGCCAGCAGGCACAACTTATATCTTGGGAAAGAGGACACGTGATGCCTACTTTACAAATGCTTTTCATTTTTTTCCTGTTTATAAAAATAATACATGCTCATAGCAGAGTATCTGGAAAATACTAAGAATTATTAATATAAAGAAAAAACCACTCAATTCTATCATTCACAAACATTCGCTCTTAACATTTTGGTGAATTTCCTTTTCATATATTTTTTACATGACAGTGATTGTCTTGTTTATACATCTTTTAAAAAATTATGAATCAAGAAATGCAACATCCTTGCTATTATTTTTGTCAACGGGTGAATTCTTTTTGTTTATTGGTTTTTGATGGACATAATAACACCTTTCTTTAATTCATTATTTCTCATTTATTCTTTTTTCTTTTACTTTAAAATATGCTATTTTATATATATAAAAGAATATATGTAATCTATGTGTAGGTTATAAGCCATTTAAGGAATATCTATGGACCCTCTGCCAATCCAAGAACTAGAATTTATCAACAATTGACTTAATAATCTACATGTTCTTCTCTTATCTCATTCCCTTCCTCCTCCAGCTATTGTTTAACCTAAATTAAACTGAAAACTTTAACCCATCAAATTGATTTTTTCGTTGATGCTATTAAAATGTCACTTTGGGGGACCTCCCCAGTGGTCCAGTGGCTAAAATTCTGTGCCCCCAATGCAAGGGGCCCAGGTTCAATCCCTGGTCAGGGAACTAGATCTCATACAGCCAAAAAAAAAAAAGAACTACCTCACTTTTTTATTAGGTAAGTTTCTACTAAGTATTTGTATTCTGAGTCTGTCACACAACAAGGTAAGTTGTTTTGTGATGTCTATAACTTGACCCTTACCTGCCTTCAGTTCAGTTCAGTTCAGCCGCTCAGTCGTGTCCGACTCTTTGCGACCCCATGATCCCTGTCCATCACCAACTCCCGGAGTTCACTCAGACTCACGTCCATCGCGTCAGTGATGCCATCCAGCCATCTCATCCTCTGTCGTCCCCTTCTCCTCCTGCCCCCAATCCCTCCCAGCATCAGAGTCTTTTCCAATGAGTCATTTCTCTATTAAATTGTTACGTTCTTCAGAGTCCAAAGCCAGTGTGACAAGGTTATGCTTGTACAGCTGATGTTTAGGAGAAAAAAAAATTCCTGATTTAGTAATGACATTTAGGATTATCAGAAGCATTTCATTAGTGTTAGTGCTGACAATCGGGACTTTTCTAAGAACTCAGAAAAGACTGGCAGAGTTCCTGCTGTGTAATTTAATAACTGTGTGACCTTGTGCAATCTCATATATAACCCTGGCCTAGCTTTTTCCCGTCATTTCTTAAATGAGATTATTAACATTTTATCCACTTTGCGGGAGTTATGGGATTACCAACAAGTTACCCTCTTTATGTGGATTTCAATAGCGATTGGGAACGTATATTGTAGACAAAACTCCTAATCAAATGTTAAGTAATTAAAAAGAAAACGACCTTGAATTACTGAGTGAGGGATCAGACTGTTGTAAGTGTTAACTAAGCACTACAACAGCTGAGACATGCTGAGGAAAGTTTTTGGCCTCAAAACGCCGTCTGGTGAATTTGGAGAAAGGGGACTGAAGGTCTGAGGCTTCTTCCAGTCCTGAAACCTTAGTGTTTCTTTCAGCGACTGTTTTAACTGCCCTGGTGAAATCCACTTTCCTCCACGGCGGAGTTACTCTTTATAGGGCGCTAAAGCTCACGTAGTCCTTGTCGGGTTTACCACGGAAACCGTCTCCGGGAGCAATCCTGACTCCTCCCTCCACCCACAATGCACCTCTCTGTTCTATCTAGGTGGCTGCTCTGTCACGTGTCACCGACCGAGCGCGCTCCCGCTTGGCGCTTGCGCGGAGAGCGGCCCCCAGCTATTTTTCTCCGTGGCAGCGGCGACGAGCGGAAGTTCTTGGGAGCGCCAGTTCCGTCTGTGTGTTCGAGTGGACAAAATGGCGAAGATCGCCAAGACTCACGAAGGTAAGCGGTTTTCCCCTTGTTACGTAGATTCTCCGCTGCCAACCTACTAAGACTTTGTCTTCCTAGGTTTCTGCCTCTTCCTGTGGTTTCTTTTCTGGGGGTCCGAACTCGCGCTTCGGGCCCCCGGTTGTCTGCTCGGCGCCAGAGGCGCAGGCCACTGCCCCGCGTAATGGCGTCCTACTCGTACACCCCCGACAGGCGCTTTGTTCCGTGTTTGGGTGCTGCTACTTCAGCATTGCTTTTGTTCTCTGACTGGGGGCCTCGTTTAAACGCGGTAAGGGAGCGGGGGAAAGGGCGTGGGAACAAAGTCTCTCTCACCTCTCGGAACTGTGGTTGGCATAGTTTGTGTAGGGGAGGGTCAGAAAAGCACTGAAATACGGCAGCCGCTTTCCGGGCGGCACTCAATCGAGTTTAGTCAAACTGAGGCTCGTTACTCTTTAAGTTTGGTTAATTTGTATGTCTTCAGGCGTCTAAGATACATACTTTGGGTTTTTTTGGTGGTGGTTCGGAATGATTTGGAAATAAAATCTGGTAGTTTTCTCCTCCCTTGATTACTTTTAGTATAACAGGGGCCTTTTTTCTTTTGAGACTGATTTTTGATGAAACAGGGAAAGGCACATTAATAATGGCTAAAGCTTTTGAACAAGTTGGTCGTTTTGTGAAATACAGAGTATGCGAAATTAGGAAAATATTGGCAATAGGCTGTAGTCCCCCTTCAGGGAGTATTCAGAAATGACAGGAAGTAGGGGCACTTTTGCGGAGAAGGCAGTGGCACCCCATTCCGGTACTGTATTAATGCTTGGTTCTTCTAAATTTGAATGGCATTTCAGCTTATGCTCAACACCTATTGATCAATTGTTATCTGATGATTGACTGATATTACCTGATACTTAAGCAAAACTAAGCAAACCTAGACATTTCAGCTGCTGCCATTGTGTAGTATTAGTACATAAGTAATCTGTAACTCGGAGAAGGCAATGGCACCCCACTCCAGCACTCTTGCCTGGAAAATCCCATGGACGGAGGAGCCTGGTAGGCCGCAGTCCATGGGGTCGCTAAGAGTCGGACACGACTGAGCGACTTCACTTTCACTTTTCACTTTCATGCATTGGAGAAAGAAATGGCAACCCACTCCAGTGTTCTTGCCTGGAGAATCCCAGGGACGGGGGAGCCTGGTGTGCTGTCGTCTATGGGGTCTCACAGAGTCGGACACGACTGAAGCGACTTAGCAGCAGCAGCAGCAGGGTCACTTTTGAGAAAAGATGAGGTATGGGAAGTTGGAACTGCATTCCTTGATTTTTGACTTGAAATCTGAAGTTTTAATCAAACACTGCTTCGAAGAGTTACTTTTATTTTACACGTCGTTTTTTACTTTTATGTCACACGTCGTTTCTGGGTTCGTGGCTTGGTGTTAGTTTGTGGGAGGTAATAAAGACTAAGGTCATCAAGTTTTATAGCCTAGTGGGGAAACAGCTATCTATCTTCATCCTTTATGAGGCAATTGAATGCTTAAATATAAGTAGTGTATTTTGGGAAGCTGGGTAACGGAGTCATTAATTTATGCTTAGGGTTATTTCATAGAGGAGGTGACGTATCCCTGCTCTAAAAGGATCAATCGGTTTTAAATTAGGGGAGGACATTTGAACCTGAGACGACATCTTGTACCTAGGCAGTGACTCGTGAAAGATGTGTTTGGCTAGTTGTGGCAGGAAAAGAGAGTTCAAGGAGGGAAAAAGTAGATGCATCTGAAAAATGTTGGTTGGGGCTGTTAATGATTGTGTCACCCCTGGGAATTGAGTCCAGTTTTTTGCAACTTATGAAACAGACTAATGAAGTGGAAGTGACTTTTATATTTTTACTGTTCTTGTTAGGTATTTGGGATTGAAACACTGTTTTAATCCCAAAGTGTTTTTTGGGCACTTCTGTCTTTAGACTACTACTTTTGTAAAATAATTAGAAAAGATAAAGATGTTGGCTATTGTTTATCTTGTAGATTATTCGTTTGGGGCATTTTGTGGCCTTGATTACTTTATTGGTATCTTTATGATAAGATAACTTTTGGATAGGAAAATCAAAGTTATGATTAGTTCTCCCGTGTTTTAGAAGCACAGTTGAAAGTTTTGGTCTGCAGAAGATTGCAAGGGTAACCTTTTAGGATGCTGAACTAGTTGAGAGGAAGTCTTGAATTTAAATCTCACTGGAGCAGTCTTGGTTTTTTGGCTGTGCTGAGTGTCTTGCGGGATCGTAATTCCCTCACTGGGAATTGAACTCAGGCCATGGCAGTGAAAGCACAAGTTCTAACTACTGGACCGCCTGGGAACTCCCTGGACCAACTTTTAAAAGTATGTAATACTTGTTTAATTTTTGTCTTAAAGTTTTCCATCATGTTGCTTTTTTATATAAAAATTAAAATCTTTTCATCCTAAATAATGCTTCTGGTAAGGACATTTCTTTGTTGTACCTGGTAATTTATTGTTAAAATATGGCTGCATCAGTACTTTGTAATTGAGTCTTGTAAGATAAATAATACTTTAGTATTCAAGCTGAAGTAAGTTATTGTTGTACCTTCCAATATAGTTTTTTTCCATAGGCTCTTATTTCCCTTCATTGACCCAAACCAGTCTTCTTTTCTTTTTCCTCTTGTTGTCATATTCCTTTCAAATATTTGTTAGAATCAACCCTTAACAGCCTCTTTAACCAACCCGATTATTATTTTTTTATCCTGGGTCACTGTGGCTTATAAGCTTCCCAGTATTGAAATATAAAAAGAACTGGATTTATTAAAATCAAATGTAATCCCTTTTTGCATGTCATGTCAAGTTTAGAAAGTTATTAATGTGGGTAATCTTGCCAGCCAGCGGTTCTTCAGATACTGCTGATTTTGGCCCGTGAGGGAACCACAGTGTTCTGTTTAGAAAGGAAAAAAGATGGATTATCCAAAAATTTCATGTATTGGCTTGTTTAGCCACTATCCCTTGAATGGATTTTCAGGGGCATCACAAGGCTGAAAAAGTTTTCTCCCTAATTCTTTGCTTGCAGAATGGCTGGAATAATGATTTTATTTCTCTGCGTCTTCTGAGATTTTTACTTTCCTGTGTCCAGAATAGTTGTTATTTCAGTTTTGTAGACATGTAGTATGAATGTTGTTAAAAAGGAAAAAAGTTGTTTAAAGATTTCAGAATTTTCCTTCCTGTAGAATTATGTAAGAATTTAATTGATACTAGTTAGGAATTAATCTTTTAGGAACTGTTGTTTGTAGTGTTCAGTAAAATAATTTACCACCATAGTTAGTTGTCCTACTAGGGTTTTGTTTAAGAAAAAGACTGAGAGTTGGTATACAGAATATACTTTCTGTTTTTCTGCATATTTTTTAGAAGTCTCAAATTTGAGAAATCCTTGTTTACCACTTGCTTCTGATTGGTAGTGATTAGATGTTACTTATGGATCAGACTAAAAGGTGATTAACATCCAAAGGCTGTGTCTGGGAGAATTCCCTGACAGTTTAGTGGTTAGGACTCTGAGCTTCCACTACAAGGGCCACTGGTTCTGTACCTGACCAGGGAGCTAAGATCGCACAAGCCTTGTAGCACGCCCAAAGGCTGTGTCTCTGTAATGCAAAGTGATGAATTATAGAACGTTGCAAATTGTACAAATTAAAAATGAGGAATAAAGATGTACCAAGGAGGAGGAAGTGCTGCAAGCTAGATTTAGCATTGTCTGAGGCATAGAAAAAAGGAAAGGCGCAGAAGGGGAAACCAGTAGGACAGAATTGGTGGGGAGCAGTTAAATAGTTGTATCAAATGTGACCAGTGATGGTTCATTTCAGAGTTTGATATTTAGGTCTTAGTTTAAAATACAAACAGTAGGTTAGATGTTTTCCATCTTATAGACGGTGCAAGTTCCAGCAGTATTTTATATTTTGATATCAAACTCGATTCCCAGATGAAACATTTGATGTATTTATGTCTGGCAAATGTCTATAATTTTAAGTTTTAAATTATAACGATTTTTGGATTAGTAATAAACAATTTTTAAGTAAATGAAAAATGGAAATCTGGTTATTGAATGACTTGAGATTTCAAATGGGCCTCTTCATAAATTTGTTGATGAATTCACGCTGTAAATATAGTCAACCTCTTGTCTCCTAGGGAAGGATTTGTTCTCTGATAGTTGAAAATCATCCTAGGATCAGTTTCCTCCAAAAAGAGAGTTTCAGTTGAATGATGACATTTCTGTAGATCACTGGAGCATAGTTGGTTTTTAAAATATACATATCTTAACGTTTACAAGATTTCACGTTACCATCACTTGAAAGATGAGTAAAACTGGAAAAGAAGAAAAAATGACAAGAATTGAAACTTTTAAGGGTTAAGATAGTACATCAGATCAGATCAGATCAGATCAGTCACTCAGTCGTGTCCCACTCTTTTCGACCCCATGAATCACAGCACGCCAGGCCTCCCTGTCCATCACCATTTCCCAGAGTTCACTCAAACTCACGTCCATCGAGTCGGTGATGCCATCCAGCCATCTCATCCTCTGTTGTCCCCTTCTTCTCCTGCCCCCAATCCCTCCCAGCATCAGAGTCTTTTCTAATGAGTCAACTCTTCGCATGAGGTGGCCAAAGTACTGGAGTTTGAGCTTTAGCATCAGTCCTTCCAAAGAACACTCAGGGCTGATCTCCTTTAGAATGGACTGGTTGGATCTCCTTGCAGTCCAAGGGATTCTCAAGAGTCTTCTCCAACACCACAGTTCAAAAGCATCAATTCTTCGGTGCTCAGCCTTCTTCACAGTCCAACTCTCACATCCATATATGACCACTGGAAAAACCATAGCCTTGACTAGACGGACCTTTGTTGGCAAAGTAATGTCTCTGCTTTTGAATATACTATCTAGGTTGGTCCTAACTTTTCTTCCAAGGAGTAAGCGTCTTTTAATTTCATGGCTGCAGTCACCATCTGCAGTGATTTTGGAGCCCAAAAAAATAAAGTTTGATACTGTTTCCAGTGATGGGACCAGATGCCATGATCTTCGTTTTCTGAATGTTGAGCTTTAAGCCAACTCTTCAGTCTCCTCTTTCACTCTCATCAAGAGGCTTTTTAGTTCCTCTTCACTTCTGCCATAAGATAGTACATCAGAGAACTTAAAAAAATTCTGTTTATGTACACCAGAGGATTCCATCTCAGAGAAGAGAGAGCTTTTATTTTCTGTTGCATGGGGCCAGAGGCTGTGTTTTCAAAGGGTTAGAAGAAATGAGAACCAAGAATGAGAAAAAAGGAGAAACTTTAAATTGCTTTTAAAACATTTTAACTTTTTATTGAAAATTGAAAACATATACAAAAATACAATAGTGAAATAAACCCCCATATTGTGCTTATCTAATCATATGGCTTGAACAGTTGTAAAGGCAGAGTTACCTTTTCTTAATCTCTTCACTAGTCTTTTTCACCTTTCCTGTTATTTCAAAGCAAATCCCAGATAGATAATTTTATACATATATTTTTTTGGATAAATAGATAAATTTATTTTCTGATTATTAGACCTCTTTCTCAATCTTATTATGGCAAATATACATAAAATATGTAAATCCTAAGTTCTTTTTGGACTTGCCTGGTGGCTCAGATGGTAAAGCGTCTGCCTACAATGCAGGAGAGCCCAGTTCAATCCCTGGGTTGGGAAGATCTCCTGGAGAAGGAAATGGCAACCCACTCCAGTATTCTTGCCTGGAAAATCCCATGGACGGAGGAGCCTGGTAGGCTACAGCCTGAGGGGTCGCAAAGAGTCAGACACAACTGAGCAACTTATGACTTACGACTTATTTCATTGGTTTCTACCAAACATCAAGAGTCAGCCATAGGTTTACCCATGTCGCCTCCCACGTGAACATCCCTCTCACCTCCCTCCCCAGCCCACCCTCTAAGTTGTTACCTAGCCCTGAATTTCCTGAGTCATGTAGCAAATTCCCATTGGCTATCTATTTTATATATATCCATACATTTTTCAGTGTGTATCTCTAAAATATAAGGACTTTAAAAAATACCATTATTAAGAAAGGGGGAAAAAACCATTATTGGGAGTTCCCTGGTGGTCTAGTGGTTAGAATTCAGCTCTTCCACTGTGGTGGCCTAGGTTCAATCCTTGGTTGAGGATCAGAGATCCTGTATGCTGCATGGCACTGCCAAAAAAAAAAAAATCTGTTATTAAACCTAAGATTAATAAAATATCCATCAGTGTTTGATATTGCTGATTGCCTTATAAACATTTTTTTACAATTCATTTGAATTAAATTCCAAATAAACTTCGTATATTGTACTCTTAAATCTGTATGTTCCTCCTTCATGTCTTTTTATTTTTTCTTGCAATTAACTGGTTGCAGTACCTTTGTCCTGTACGGTTTCCCACAGTCTGGAGGGAAAGGAGAAAATGGCAATAAAAACACAACTCCCTGTTAGACACTCGCACCACGGCTGTGACAGTCAAGGTGTCAGGAGGCCCACAAGCAAGGAAAGCTCCAAGAAAATTAATGGCTTTTGGAAAGAGTACAGTTCTGAAATAATACTTCAGGTTTTGGTTAGACTAGCCAAGGCAAGGAAGTCTAACAAAGGACTTGAAAATTCAAGTGCCCTTCCCACTCTAACTTTGCTAAATCACTGTAATCTCGTTGGACTCTTTTTGACCCTGTAGACTGGAGCCCTCCAGGCTCCTCTGTCCTTGGGATTCTCCAGGCAAGAATACTGGAGTGGGTTGCCATGCCCTTCTCCAGGGGGTCTTCCTGATCCAGGAATCAAACAGTGATTGAACCCTTGTGTCTAGTCCATTGGCAGGCGAGTTCTTTACCACTAGCGCCATAATGGCAATGAATATACTCACAATTTTCTAATAAGCTTTATTGCTGCCGGCAATTTTTTTTTTTTTTGACTCCTACTGATAGACATACCTTAAAACGGAAATACGAACTTAAGAAAAACTCTGTTCTTGACAGATTATCCTCTAGAATCATCCTTTAGTGAGTCTCTTGCAGGCTCTTTGGTAAATACCAGTCTAATACTTAACTAGTACTTTGATTCCCGCCCCCCCCCCCCCAGGTCTTTGTTTGTTTGTTTGTTTTTTAACCACTTCCAGAATATGCCAGCTCTGGGGATTTGAAGAATCATGCATCATTTTAATTTTAGGATTCCAAATCTACCATCAGGATAGGGAATTTCTACTTCTTTTTTCTTTTCTTAAAAAATTTTATTGGAGTGTAGTTGATTCTACTTTAATCTGTTTTTAAACTTTCAGCATTAATAACCAAGAGTGCTATCACAGAAGCCTCCTTCCCCCTTGATAGATTTTACTGAAGATAGGGGTAGGGTTAGATAGAGAACAGAAATGAGGTGCTTATGCAGATAATTTAGAAATCCATATTAGATGTTTATATCTCCTGATACCCTTTAATGCCATAAAACTGGGATTTTATAATTTCATATATCCCAGCTTTTCTTCATTTTACTGTTTCCTTAATTTCTCTCCCGTATTGTATTGGTCAAAATTCTTCTGTTATACAGAATAATTCATTTCTCCTCTGTTCTTAAACTTGCTCAAGTAAACCCACAAAAAGGGCTCCAAAAGTTTCTTATAAAATGAAGCATGTATTTGCTCTAAGACTCAGCAATCATACTCACAGGTTATTTACTCTGGGGGTGTTAAAATCTGTGTTCACACAAAAATCTGTACACTAATGTTTACAGCAGCTTTGTTTGTATCTCTGCAAGCTGCAAACAACTTGAATGCCAGTCAAATAAAGAATGGATAAATACTCTGTGGTACGGTGGAGTACAGCTTGGTAATAAAAAGACATACACTATTGATATGCACAACGCGAAGACTGGAATACTTACACCTTGTGGTGGATTAAGAGTGCTAGCTCTTGGCAGTCACATACGTGACCATTAGGAGGTCCCAATCTTTTGTCCAATCTCTAGCAGACAGTATCCATTTTTCTTTATTTTTACATCTGAATGTCTTGAATTATAGAGATTCTAAATTGGAAGGGGATTAGGTGGTAATAGAGGATTTGTTCACGTTGGTCATAATTGAACTAGAGCTAGATTAGCATAAACATTTCCTTCTTTGCCTCCTCACATCCTTTTTTTAATATTTTAGACCTCTGGTTATTCTTCTTTTGGGTATGTTCCACCTCACTTTTTTTCATACTTGTTGTTTGAGTGGACTCCGGGAGTTGGTGATGGACAGGGAGGCCTGGCGTGCTGCAGTTCATGGGGTCGCAAAGAGTTGGCCACGACTGAGTGACTGAACACAACTGAAGAAGTCTTACGTGTTAATAATTTGCTGTCTGAAATTATCTATTTGCTTATTTTTAGTCAGTTCCTATTTAAGAAAGTACAGGAGTACTTGTGTACCAGTAGCTGTAATATAGTGTTAGGTAACTTTGAAAATAAAGAGTTAAAGACAACTTTTTTGTCTTTCCCAGAGATGTAGAGTGTAAAATTTGAAAGCTGTGGTATTTTATAAACCTTTGCTGGAGAGACAACTTTGAAAAATTACTTTCAGAGACTTCTATTATGAAATGTAATACAGGAAAGTGTAGGAAAAAAAATGTACTGAACACAGTGTAACCCATTGTCCAACTTTACCAATTCTTAATATTTTGCTATAATTGTTCCACAATAAGACAACTGTTGCTAATCAGTAAAGACATAAAATCAGTAGGTAAAATTCAGTAGATGACAGTTTGTGAATAAACATATTATCCAAATAAAGGGATGTTAGTGAAACCTTACAACGGAAAAGTTCTTTAGAGGGGAAATAAAGCTGTCTGTGATGTAAGTTGGGGACTGAGCATGCTGCACAATGATAAGTGTAGTGTGATGCAGTTTTTATGAAACAGTGCCCCTTTCTGGTTTTTCATTTGTATATCACCTAGAGGAAAATATAAAATTGGTGATTTTGGTGAGACTGGGATGGGCTGCAAATGGAGAGGTATTGGGCTAGGTATGAGTTTCCTGATAATGTGGAAGCATGGGTTCATACACTGGAGGTTCTGATTTAGTGTATTTGAGGCCTAGGAGTCTGTTCTTGTAACAGATTCCTCAGGTGATTTTGATGTAAGTGGTTAGTTAGTAGACTATACTGATGCTGTGGAGAGGAGATTGCAGACTATTTGGCTGGCGCGATTAACCCATTTGTGTTTATTGCCTGAGTCCTGATGACAGTAGCATTTATGGTTCTTTAAAAAAAAAATACTTTGAAAAATGATACATGCACCTAGTGGTGGTGGTTTTTTATTTTTTTTAAACCGTAAACATTTCTGAAATGGGAATGTTCAAAAAGGAAAAAATGAGAATAGATCTCCACTCATCCTTGAGCCAATTTTACTAATCCCTGAGAGAGTTCTTTGTATTATATCAGGAGAAAAAGTGTTCTGGGGGGCAGGGGGGATCTAATATGGGTTAAAGCTTAAATATATACATAAATATATAAACAACAGTAGAGAGAATAGTTGGAGAAGGCAATGGCATCCCACTCCAGTACTCTGGCCTGGAAAATCCCATGGATGGAGGAGCCTGGTAGGCTGCAGTCCATGGGGTCGCTAAGAGTCGGACACAACTGTGCGACTTCACTTTCACTTTTCACTTGCATGCATTGGAGAAGGAAATGGCAACCCACTCCAGTGTTCTTGCCTGGAGAATCCCAGGGATGGGGGAGCCTGATGGGCTGCCGTCTATGGGGTCGCACAGAGTCAGACACAACTGAAGCGACTTAGCAGCAGCAGCAGCAGCAGCAGAGAGAATAGTAAAATGAATCAGTCCACTCAGATGACGATATTTCTGTTTGTGGTTAATTGTGATGGAGGCCGTTGGCTGCCTGGGCTCCTGTAACAGTTTTGAGGGGAGAAATGCAGGAAAAATAAGTGGGGATGGTAGTGCTCTGATACACTATAAGAGATTCGTTTACAAACTGGGGCTGCTAATTTCAGTATTAACTCTATTGCCTTATTTTGAGTTTCTGAGACTTGCTCCCGCACGCTGTGCCTTGGACTAGATAATGTTATTGCATTTTCTACTTTAAACCACACACATCTTGAAGACTTAGAGAGGGTTTTCTCCCTTAGCTGGGGGTGGGGGTTAGGCATTTATTTGTACCACTTGAATTTTTTCCTTTTGATGCTTGCAAACTAATAAATGAGTGTTTCAAAAGTGCCTAGTATCAAAGGACTAGTTCAGTTGAAGGTAATGAGCTAGCAAGAAATGCCTGTTCGTGAGGTCACAGGTCGCTGGCAGTGGAAACGCTTTTTTCTTTACACACCTATAGATTATTAAGATTATTAAAATGAAACATCAGTTTGTAATTTAAAGTTACCTGGTGTCAGGAAAGACTTTGAAAAAAGGTTGGAAGTCTAGTCTGTATTTAAAGGAGACTGAAGAGACATGACTATATGCAGTGTGTGGTTCTTGATAGGATCAGGAAACAAGAGAACATGTTACTAGGATGTGAAGGATGTTACTAGGATGATTGGGAAATTATCATGATTTAGATAATTGATGGAGATATGAAATTAGATTATAAGATGATGAGTTAAAAATTAGCAAAGCAGTTAAGAGTTGATACTTCATTCACCACATGTGCATCTTCTGAATGTCAGACCTATGGATAGACACAGTGCTTGGGGGACTCATTGAATGCTTAAGTGTTTCATGCTCATTATGTCATTTAATCCTTAAAATGAAACTCTCTGTTGTAGGAAACTGAGACACATAGATCAGTGTATTAGTAGGTAAAGAGCCTTTAAGGCATACATTTTTAATTTAAAGCTCAGACTGTAAGTCATAAATCTAATGTGATGGTGGTTGCAGCCAAACTGTAGGGCTCTGTATTACATGCTTAAGAATTTAGATTTTATCCTTTGTTATTTTACTATTGAAGATGTTTAGGTTTTTACCTCGGAACTTGTTAGGAATGCAGAAACTTGGGTCTGATCTAGGCCTTTTGCATTCTAACAAAATCAGAACACACAGACGATTTGTTGCACATTTGAGTTTGAGACCCACTCTCTACAGTACTGTTTTTACCTTTCTAGTAGTGTTTAAATAATCTTAAGTGTTGTTCTTGCTCCCTAATCAATGTCACCAGGATTCTTTCAGTTGGGAAAGGTTAAAATTTAATGGTAGTTTAATAAACTTTGGCAAGCTGTTTTTAATGTAAGAGTAACTTGTAGTTGATAAAATAGGATTTCTTTTGTGTGCATAAGTACCTTCTGTTGAGGTGGAGATATTTTAAATTTATTAAAAATCAATACTTTTTTATGGTTATTTTGATAATACCCAGTAGAGAAATGTATTATGTTGAGTGCTGTTTGGAAAATGAGACTAAGAAAATCTGTGTTTATTTTCTTACAGATATTGAAGCACAGATCCGAGAAATTCAAGGCAAGAAGGCAGCTCTTGATGAAGCTCAAGGAGTGGGCCTTGATTCTACGGGTTATTATGACCAGGAAATTTACGGTGGAAGTGACAGCAGGTTTGCTGGATATGTGACATCAATTGCTGCAACTGAACTTGAAGATGTAAGTTTCATAGTATACAAAAAGTCCTAGCATTTTTTTGTTGGAGAGCAAGAAATATAAATTTTCTGGTTGGAGTCATCTGGTTTAATCTCAGAAGACATTTTGGAGATTGAGAAATCTTTTCTTTGGGAGGCTAAAACTGTTGAAGGTGTCTTTCTCTTCTAAGACTTCTGGAAGTGCTCAGTTCTGACTCTTATTTTAAAACTAGTTTATTTAGCAAAGCACCTGGAAATCATTAACCATTGTAAAAGTAACCTACTGAGTTATTGTTACCTACTGAGCTCTATCTGGAGGAGCCCTGTAAGAAGTGATTTCATTGTAAATGGCTTGTGACCTCTGATATTTGCTTGATACTGTTTTTTTCTCCCTTGGTATCTTAATATGAATGAACTGTTTCTTGGTACTGACATTAATGGGCTTTTTCGAGCCTGTTTTAGTTAACTCCGAAGGATGATTACCTCTTATTTTGAAACACATCTCTTAAAGTATTTTCATATATTCCACAGAGCTTATATCTTGTCAGACCATCCCAAACATCCAAATTTGGTGAATAGCTTATCACTTTTGTGTGATTCAGTAACCTGTGTATATAGATTGTGAAACTTATTGTTTTTATGAAATTCAAGCCATATTTTATTTTATAGTTAGCACCTTTTTTAAAGAAAAATTTTTAAGTGCCAAAGCAAAGTTTGTAGAAGCCAGTCAGGCCTCTTTGCATATCATACCTTAATGGTAAGAGGCAGTAATGGCTCTGTGTTCCAAAAGCTGACTAGGAAATTGTTTTTTCAGTTTTAAATAAAATAAATGACGTGTTAAGATCTTCTTGAGATCTCCCTGTTGTGGCACTTCTTACATTAGTAAAATAATAATATAACATTATTCTGTCTAAACACAGTAATACTATTAGGGAAATACATTTAAAATTAATTACATTTTACTTTTTTCTGTGGTTAAACCATGTTTTTTAAAAAAGAGTTAGACCAGGAAACTGGAGAATTCTAAAGAAGCTGTTTGTAGTTTCCAAATCTGAAAAACAAATTTAATCATGCCCACTGAGAGTCCCTTGGACTGCAAGGAGATCCAACCAGTCCATTCTGAAGGAGATCAGCCCTGGGATTTCTTGGGAAGGAATGATGCTAAAGCTGAAACTCCAGTACTTTGGCCACCTCATGTGAAGAGTTGACTTATTGGAAAAGACTCTGATGCTGGGAGGGATTGGGGGCAGGAGGAGAAAGGGATGACAGAGGATGAGATGGCTGGATGGCATCACCGACTCGATGGATGTGAGTCTGAGTGAACTCCGGGAGTTGGTGATGGACAGGGAGGCCTGGCGTGCTGTGATTCATGGGGTCGCAAAGAGTTGGACATGACTGAGCGACTGAACTGAAGTGAGAAAAATGAAATGCTCACATTTTTCTAGTCCATATATAACTTTGACTTCCACAGAAAGCAGTCCTTATTGAATCTTTTTAAGAGTGTAGAAAACTATATTTAATTGTTTTAATAGTTTTTTGAGTTGAACAGAAAACCCAAGTGTTAACAAGTTTTATCATACTGTATTTTGATTTCATATTGAATCTCTATGTACTTTCTAGTTTCTAAGTTCTGACATTTCTTGGTTTTGGGGGGGCATTCCATTGCAGGATGACGATGACTACTCATCATCTACAAGTTTGCTTGGTCAGAAGAAGCCAGGATATCATGCCCCTGTGGCATTGCTTAATGATATACCACAGTCAACAGAACAGGTAACTTAAAGATTAAACCAGAGTTTATTTGGATAAAGAAAACTGAATGTCTCAACTCCCGGGGAAACTCATTTATTTTATGAGTCAAGTTAATATTTTGAGGAGAGTTGATTTGAGAAAATTAGAAATAGTTAGGTTATAAAGGTGAAAATTTCATGAAGGGGATTGAGGGGATTGAACTATGGAAATTTCTCATATGCCTTACTTTCTCATAATAGCATTTATGTGAGTATTGATACAGAATATTAGTAGGCATTTATTAAGCATTTTTATGTTTTATAATGTTCTGACTTTTGTTTGTGATTTTGTTTGGTTATTTAATAAGTGAATATTAAGTGAGACATACCTCTTTTCAGTATGATCCATTTGCTGAGCATAGACCTCCGAAGATTGCAGATCGGGAAGATGAATACAAAAAGCACAGGCGGACCATGATAATTTCCCCTGAGCGTCTTGATCCTTTTGCAGATGGTAATTCTTTCCCACTTTTCTATAAGTATTCAGAAATTTATTTGTGTTAAGTTGTCTTTAGCCCTTTGATTTTTTTTGGCATGCTTATGAATTTGCTTTTCTTTTTTAAAATCCCCCTTACTATAGATTTGTGTAGATTTGGTTGAAGTCACAGATGCCATATTCTTCATCTTTATAATGCCAGTTTTCTTTCCAGGTAGAAGGACAAGAAACTAATGAGCCCATGCCATAGAAACGCAAAGGGTTAAAGGTTTTTCTTTTACTTTTGTTTTTGGGTACGCTTTCTTTACTTTGAACAAATGTGTTTTTCTGCTCAAGATACTTTCAAATTATTGAAAGTTTTCATCCCAAATCTAGATTTTTAGGATTGTTAACTTTTGAGAAACTGTTTCCACATTAGAGCTCCCCCCATGTTGCTCTAAATATAGTTTAATAAATGCACCTACTTTGCTCTAAGCAAACTTAAAGTTAAAACAGAAGTATGTATACAAAGACTTTGATATTTTTAATAGTTGGAGTCTGTTTTGCTGATTTTAGTGTGCAGGTCAGCACAAGGGGCATAGTGAGCCTGATGGATGCTTTCCTCAGGTGAGTGAGTTTCAAAATCAAAATTAGGTGCCTGTTTTTTAAAATTAGATTCTGCTGCAGGTTTATAAATTAGACTTTCAGCCTGCATGAATTAGTAGGGATATTCTTTTTTTACTTGCATAATTGTAATTGATTTAAACATGTATGTCAGAATTCACAGGCCCATACTAACTGTCCTTAATTTCTTTCCTACAGCAGTACTGCTATATGCCAGTCCTGTCTGCATTCTTAAGGGTGCAGTTCAACACATCCTCTCTAGATTATGGTGAAAAAGTATTCCAAAGGAAGTCTTATCAGAGCTAGTGTCAGAAAGAATGACACTATCAATTGGGCATGATCTTCAGCATAGGAAATGTCTTAGAATTTTATTATATTTTCCTAAATTATGATGCTATACTACTTGTATAGCTAATTATCACATTTCTAAAACATCGTGTGCCTCTGTGAATCTTGTATTGTTTCATTTGGGCTTCTTTAAGATATTTCAAAGTTTGAAAAGCAAATACTGAAACTTTAACCAAGAGACTAACACATCTCTTTGTACACCACTTTTTTTCTATATGCATCATAATAACTGGTAGAAGTAATATATTTTAAGTAATATGTTTCCAGTTGTTATTTATACTTCCTAAGAAGATAAAAATATGTTTCTGGGTCAACAAAACATGGAAAGCCCATGAAGCCCTTTTTAGTAACATGACATCAGAATAAGATTAGAGGTATATTTTTTAAAGTCAGATTTTCTAAACTATAACTGTTGTAGAACATTGTATGAAGAACTTATCTAGTCGTAGTTACTTGTAGTCAGGATTTTAACAGCTTGCAACAGGTAATGTTTTGAATATAAATATCTTTCCAAAGTGTTACTAATGGTAAAGAGATAATTTTCTAGGCTTCTATTCTGCTGCTTGAAGTCAGAACTGCTGATGGAGACAAAGGCACGAAAGTGTACGTATTCCGGATTAGCAACCCAGGAACCCATCACTTCTGAAGACACTAAACTGTGCTGTCATTTTGTTTTTATATGCATTAAAATCTTTGTTTTAAACTGCTGTAGATATGTTTGTGTTCAAACAGGTTAAATTGATCAGCAAACTCAATAAAAAGTAAGATGTATAATTATTAAAGTTTTTCATCAAAAAATAAATTAAAGATTATGGAATAATGTAATATTAGAGCAGGGCAGATAAATCAATTGAACCTAATTATCTTTTATTTATTGTACTCTTGTCCTGTTGCTGTTCTTTTCTGCAGGAGGGAAGACCCCTGATCCTAAAATGAATGCTAGGACTTACATGGATGTAATGCGAGAACAGCATTTAACTAAAGAAGAGGTCTGTAAACCTGCTTTTTATTTTCATGGTGTTGGAAGAATGTAAAAGAAGTTGAGATTGACAGACTTTTATATTTCCTTTTTTATTTGCTGCACAAATATTGCTTACTTTATTACTGTTACTGTTAATAAAAATTAAGTTGAGAAAGAACCTTATGCAGAATTCTGCTGCTGCGGCTAAGTCGCTTCAGTCGTGTCCGAGTCTGTGCGACCCCATGGACGGCAGCCCACCAGGCTTCCCCGTCCCTGGGATACTTAGGCAAGAACACTGGAGTGGGTTGCCCTTTCCTTCTCCAATATATGTGTACACATATATATTTTATAGAGGACATATCTGTGGGGGCTATTAACAGTATGTCCCTGAAGTCACTGTGTAAGGGAAAAGTCAAATAGTGAAATCATTTTTTTGAAAAGCCTCTTATTCCACAAAATTCAGTTTGAATATGTGTGGAAATTCAGTTTGAATATTCTGATGAGTTCCTGCTGGCCTGCAGAGATTGCTCTGTTTTAATACTTAGTCTTTGTAATTTTATTATGAATATATAATAGATTTTGGGGTTGTAGAACTCCATATATCTAATGGAGTTATAGAACTCCACTTTAAAATCACAGGGTAAATTAAATGTATCTTTGTTGTGACTATACTATATATAATACTTCATAGTTACAATTACAATAAAATTTTGAAAATTTATCACTCTCCCAACTTAATAGTCTTAATTGCTATTTTTATAAGTTTTACTTGAAGTGTTTTTCAGTGGAAGCATTTTGGTTTGCTACCATTGACTGAAGATTTTACTTCATTAACTATGTTTAAAGCAGTGCTCTCTATGTAATACGTTCCATATTTGCTCATCTATTATATAAAAAGACAGTGTATAAAGCTTGAAAATACAGGAAAGAGAGGTAAAATAAGGAATGGAAATACCAGTAGCATAGAAAGGAGAATGAGTGAAGAATAAAATGGTGTTAGGTAGAAATAACTGTACTAATGGCATGAAAATATATTGAAAGTGTTTTAAAGATGCTCACTGTTTATTTGTGTATTTTTCAGAGAGAAATTAGGCAACAGCTAGCAGAAAAAGCTAAGGCTGGAGAATTAAAAGTCGTCAATGGAGCAGCAGCATCCCAGCCTCCCTCAAAACGGAAACGACGTTGGGATCAAACAGCTGATCAGACTCCTGGTGCCACTCCAAAAAAGCTATCAAGTTGGGATCAAGCAGAGGTAATTTCTTTTTATTTTTTATTGTTACTATTTTTAATTTATTTCTCTCATGGAATATATTGGTCTGCTTTTGTTGCCTTAACAAGATAACCTCAGACTGGGTAGCTTAAACAAGAGGCATTTATTTTCTCACAGTTCTGGGGGCTTGAAGATCAAGGTGCCAGCAGGGTTAGTACCTAGTAAGAGCTCTCCTCCTGACTTGCAGATGTCTGCTTTCTTGCTGTGTCCTCATGTGGCCTTTGCACACGTGGAAGAGCGAGGGAGCTCTGGTGTCTCTTCTCTGCCTGTAACGACACCAGTCCTGTCAGGTTAGGGTTCAACCTTGTGACCTCATTTAACCTAATTACCTCACTCAAGGTTCAGTCTCCAAGTACAGTTAGAGCAAGGATAAGTGCTTCAACATGACTTCTGTGGCAAGCAGTTCTATTTATAACTTGTAACGGGATGTTCGTTTTGAAATATTAAATACAGATAATGGAAGTACGTCACATTATATGGAGGTTGAGTATAACATAGCGGTCCTCTTCATTTTCTAGATGGATGATTTTAAGTCTGACTACAGGTGTCATATATACACACTACTACTACATTTTCTTTGTCAGTTTATTTTCCTAGAAACTTTTTTTTGGTGGTAAAATATACAATTTGCCATTTTATCCATTTTTAAGTGTACAATTTAATGATATTGATTACTCTTAAAATGTTGTACAAGAACCACCATGATTTATATTCCGAAACTTTTTCATCACTCAGACAAACTGATCATTAAGCAATGGCTCTATTCCCCTTCCCTTCAAATGACTTCCTTATGTTCTGTGAAGCTGTACCTCCTTAGCTGCTGCTTTTTAGTTTGTGACTTTGATTTCTATTTCTCTCCCATCCCAAATAGGAACAATTAAAAAGATAAAAGTATAAATGTTCCCACTGTGAAATCTGCTGGTATGCCTGTATATGTTCTCATCAACTCTGCTTTTCCATCTCTTATAATGTGGACTGTTAGTACAAATTGACTGTGTACAGCTTAACCCGTCTGTTTATGTACCATTTCCCATCTCTTATTACCCAAGGACTCTAATGTAGCATCAGTTTTTTTCTCTGTACTCTAGGTTATTATCATCAACAAACACATTTTCCTGATCTTTATCTTTTAAAAAAAAAAAAACTGCAAGAAATCATCTCTTGATCTTCACATCCCCTTCCAGCTACCATCCATTTCTTTCTCTTTTTACAATACTCCTCTTAGTGGCTACTACTTTTTAGTCTTGTTTGCTGTATCATCCTCAGCTTCCATAAATTTAGTGTACTCTAATGCTCAATCCTCAGATCTCTTTTCAGTCTAAATTAACTCTAGGATCTTGCTCCTGTCTTTACATATTGTCTTTGTAAGACAACTCCCAAATTTACAAATCCATCTTTATTTCTCTGTTCCTCAGACCCAACACATTTACCTTGATGTGTATTTGATTGGCATCTCAAAATCAGTATTTCTAAAATAAAATTGATTTTCCATATTCACTCTTTCCATCCTGCTCCCATGTATATTGGCTCAAACCAAACCCTTCAGGGTCATCGTATATTCCTTTTATTCTTTAATCTGACATCCTATCCAAAATAAATTTTCTTGGCCCAGCTTTTAAATATATTCAGAATCTAGCCACTTTACATGGTATCTGTCCCCTCTACCCTAGTCTAAGTCACTGTCCACTCTAGCATAGGCTACTGCAGATTTATTTACAAATGAGGAAAAGCATGTCAGACCATGGCAGTGTTTTTCCAAACTCAGAACTGAGTTCTAAACCTAACACGTAATTTCCAACGAATTTAGTTTAAGGTAGATCTTGAGGACTTCCCATTTGCTTGCTGATACATGAGAGGACTTGACTCTGCAGAGAAATATTACTAAGTTAAATTCTGTGGTTGGCATCCGGTGTAAATTTTTAGAACTGAGAAAAAGAAACTTGTCTTGTATCTCTTCAACAGAAAAGAAGACCCAAAAGTTGATGTCTGTTTTATAAAAACTAGAGATTCAGACCATATTTTCTTTCATGTTTCTCATTTAACACAATTCTATTCTAATCATGTCTGTAGGAATTACAGTGGATAGTAGGAAGAATTTTTTCCTACCTGATTGAGCAGGAAGAGCAGTTGAGCAAAAATATTTTTTAACAGTTTATGTGCCTTGTTATTGTTCAGTGTTGTTCAGTCACTAAGTTGAGTCTGACCCTTCGCGACCCCATGGACTTCAGCACCCCAGGCTTCCGTGTTCTTCACTATCTCCTGAAGTTTGCTCAGATTCATGTCCATTGAGGTGGTAATGTCATCTAACCATCTCATAATCTGTTGCCCCCTTCTGCTTCCCTCCCCTCAGTCTTTCCGAGCCAGCATCAGAGTCTTTTCCAGTAAGTCAACTCTTCACATCAGGTTACCAAAGGATTAGAACTTCAGCATCAGTCCTTCCAATGAATATTCAGGGTTGATTTCCTTTAGGATTAACTGGTTTAATCTCCTTGCAGTGCAAGGGACTCAAGAGTCTTCTCCAGCACCACAATTCGAAAGCATCAATTCTTGGGCGCTCAGCCTTCTTTATGGTCCAACTGTATATATGCTTTACTCACCTAATTAAGAATTTATTAACCCTGATTAATATATAGAATCTTTTGAAAGAAAAAAATACTGATTCTTATTTGCAAACATAAAGCTAAATAGAACTCTTGGGTGGAGCATCCAACTTTAAAAGAAATACGTAAAAATATACTACAAAACTTATAGAATTATTTAAATACAAATTTTGTTTCTACTGCTTGACCTGCCATTTTTGATATGATATTGTCTGCATTATGGAGGTTATTTTGCTGTCACACTGTCTGATGCCCTATATCGCTCACTGCTTGTCTTTATTTGAACTACCATGGAACTTTTGATTAAGTCAGCTTCTAATTTTTTGTTTTCATTAATCTTGAGAGTAATATAAAGATTGTAAATATAAACTCATTTCAAGGATTTGAAATTATGTGGCAGTATCAAGTTATAATTACTCAAGTGATTCAAAACATGGTTAAATTAATTAAACACATAAAATCAAAAAAAAATTCAAAAATATTCTTAGTGGGAAATTTGGTGCTCACATTTCAAAGCCCCAGATTTATAGAACTGAAAGTTTTTGAGATCTCAACAGAGAAACCTTAATGTTTTCCCAGAAGTTACAGAACCATTAGTGGCATAACAAGATTATTACCCAAAATATGTTGTTTTTTTAAGCTAGGGCTTTTTTCAGTGCTTTAAATTAAATCTTTAAATTGTTTTTAGTCATAAACATGTTTGCTTAAAAAGTAGGCATCTTTTAAGCAGAAGGATAATCTACATCTACTCTCTTAATCATGAACTAAAACATTTAATTTTTTTTTAAGTTTTCTAGTTACTTTCATGTGGATGTCTGAAATAAAAATGTTTTACTCTGTTAAGACCCCTGGACATACCCCTTCCTTAAGATGGGATGAAACACCAGGTCGTGCAAAGGGAAGTGAAACTCCTGGAGCAACCCCAGGCTCAAAAATATGGGATCCTACCCCTAGTCACACACCTGCGGGAGCTGCTACTCCTGGACGAGGCGATACACCAGGCCACGCAACACCAGGCCATGGAGGCGCAACTTCCAGTGCTCGTAAAAACAGATGGGATGAGACCCCCAAAACAGAAAGAGGTACTTCTAGTGGAATCTGGGCATGTGTTTTGAGTAAAATGTTGATTTGATGAGTGGTATGTCTATGGGTGAAACTCGGTTCTTCTGGTCCTGGATAGACAGATAAATAACCAGATGTTTTCGGGACAGGTTAAGAATTGAGCAGATTATATGTGTAAATCTTTTCCCTTCTTAAAGAGGTTTAAGGATTATTTTAGGAGGAACATTAGTTGTTGCTTAGTCGTTAAGTTGTGTCCCACTCTTTTGTGACTCCATGGACTGTAGCCCTGCCAGGCTCCTCTGTCCATGGGATTTCCCAGGCAAGAATACTGGAGTGGGTTGTGATCTGCAGGGGATCTTCCTGAACCAGGGATGGAACCTGCATCTCCTGCATTGCAGGTGGATTCTTTACTGCTGAGCCATCAGGGCTTCCCAGGAAGAACGTTAGGAGAAAGTAAAGTTTATAGGCCATAACCTATACTATATTATAGTATAATAGCATAAATTATTGTCATGTAATATCATCATCATTGTACATAACATCGTTTGCTATTTTATTAATTTTAAGGGTATGATTTAGTAGCATTAAGTACATTCACGTGTTGTGCAGCCATTATCACTATCATTTCTAGAACTTTTTCATTGCAAATAAAAGCTAAACCCATTAAACAATAACTTGCCATTCTTCCTCATCCCAGTGTTTGGTAACCTCTCATCTACTTTTTGTCTGTGTAAATTTGCCTAAATTTTATTGTTGTTTGTGTGACTTCTCTAAAGCTGTGAGAATAGTTTTTGAAAGTTAAAGATTTAATAGTACATCTGCTATATTAAGAATTTATAAAGAATGTTTAATGATAGGGCAGAGTGCTTTAACACATAATGTAGGGAATTCTCTGTAGTCCCTGATTAGGACTCAGTGCTTTCACTGCAGGGGCCTGGGTTCAGTCCCTAGTCAGGGACCTGAGATTCCACAAACCACACACCCCTACTTCCTCCCCCTGCATAAACAGTAATGGATAAGAGAAGCAGTATAAAATTGCACATGCAGAGTAATCTCACTCTGGAAAAATGAAAAATGGCTCAAGCTACACAAAAGTGGTTATTTCTGGGTTGTATTATGAGTGATTAAAAAAATTCTTTGCTCCTGTTTCCTTTTCTTGTTTCTGAACTTCATCAGTTTGAGTTTGTTAACTGTTTGAGAATAAACAGTCATTTTTTGACAGTGGTTAAAATTTTAGGCTTATTCACTTTTTCTTTAAAGATACTCCTGGGCATGGAAGTGGATGGGCTGAGACTCCTCGAACAGATCGAGGTGGAGATTCCATTGGTGAAACGCCAACTCCTGGAGCCAGTAAAAGAAAGTCACGTTGGGATGAAACACCAGCTAGTCAGATGGGTGGAAGCACTCCTGTTCTGACCCCTGGAAAGACACCAATTGGCACACCAGCCATGAACATGGCCACCCCTACTCCAGGTAGAAACTTTGTCATTGGAAATAATTTTTTCCCCCTGTTAGTATTTTGAACTTTTTGTTTGTGGTTTTCTGTGTGTTATTAATGCCTATTTTTGGCAAGAATAACGGGACATAAAAGGAAGTCTGAGTTTATAATATAAAAATGAATGTTAGAATTGATCTTAACTGTCTTATATCCAATCCCAAGGACCTATGTGATGATAAAAATCTTGCACTATATAGATTATTACAGAAATTTACTTTTTTGGTAGGTCACATAATGAGTATGACTCCTGAGCAGCTTCAGGCTTGGCGGTGGGAGCGAGAAATTGATGAGAGAAATCGCCCGTTGTCTGATGAAGAATTAGATGCTATGTTCCCAGAAGGATATAAGGTAATAACAACATGAATCTGGTTTTTAGAATGTGGATTTGGTGGGGAGGGGTGCACCATGAGGTTTGCAGGATATCAATTCCCAATCATTCTGGGGCAGAGGATTGATCCTTGGCCCTGGCAATGAAAGTGACGAGTCCTAACCATTGGACCACCAGGGAATTGCCTGGTTTTTGTTTTAAATATTCTTTGAAAATATTAACTGGTAAAGTTTGCATTGGTCTTGCCCAAATTTACTACTCTGTTTCATTCTTGAGATATTTCCAAGTGTGTTTCATTTCCACATTATATCATGGTTATTTTACTTGATGTCTCACAAGATCCTGTGTATTTAGTTCATGGATTGCCAGTGAACACAAAGAATGTTCTTACTTTACCATAGCAACTTGAAGTTTACTTTGAAGTATAAAATTTTGTAGGTACCTCTGACTCTAGGACCTTTCGATGGTCTAAACGTGGTCATATAGCTATAATCAGGGCTGGAACCTAAGTAATTTGATGGCCTTTACTGGGCCTTTTCTGCCAATGTCTATTGCTTCTTAACAGTTTTATGTATTTTCCCCTCTCCCCTCATTAGGTTTGTACTAGAGTATTTGTTTTTAAGTATGCATGAATTAACTACTTTATAACTTTTTGTAATCTTGGGTGGGGAAGGTCCCCTGGAGAAGGAAATGGCAACCCTCTCCAGTATTCTTGCCTGGAGAATCCCATGGATGGAGGAAGCCTGGTGCAGTACAGTCCATGGGGTCACAAAGAGTCGGACACGACTTAGTGACTAAATCACTACAAATGTCCATGTAATACTGTGGGTATAGTCACTCTCCATCCTACTGTTGACTGCCTTGAGTGTCTGTCTCAATTACATTCATTGATTCCTTTATAAGTAGAAGGGGAAAATCCTCCTTTGTGAATATTGAGTGAATTTTTTGATTTTAGTTAAATGGTGTGTATTTATAGGGCTTTGCTCAACATTTTGGATTTTTTTGCACTCATTTTTGTACAGTCTTAAAAGAGATTTACTTTTGTAGCAGAGATTTACATGAATTTTAAATTTTTTATTATTTTAATATAATCTTTTATGCATTCTGTGCACTATGTGAGCTTATTTGCATTTATGTGATACTGGTTCACCAATATGTTTATATAGTCTAATGTTTGAAAGTGATCAGAATTTTGTAAGCCTTCTTCATGTATTGCATCATTTCCCCACACTTCTAATACACTTAATCTAAATTTAAATTTGATGAGAAAGAGTAATACTTGTTATATATTTTAAACATACAATTAAAATAGAAAAATGAGATTGATGTTAATTGATGTTAATTCTTGCCTCTAAGCAGAAAGCTTCTTACGTGCACATATTACTAATTTTTGTTATCATTTACTATATAAAGCTAAGAAAGTCCTAAATTGTCTTTTAACTGTATTAGGTACTTCCCCCTCCAGCTGGCTATGTTCCTATTCGAACTCCAGCTCGAAAGCTGACAGCAACTCCAACACCTTTGGGTGGTATGACAGGTTTCCACATGCAAACAGAAGATAGAACTATGAAAAACGTTAATGACCAACCATCTGGAAATCTTCCATTTTTAAAACCTGATGATATTCAGTACTTTGATAAACTTTTGGTAAGTGATAATAACAGATATAAGATACTAACTCTTTAGCAGTTACAAGTCATTATATCTCCACTAACCTTTAAATTTTTTACTTTTTACTGTTAGGTTGATGTCGATGAATCAACTCTTAGTCCAGAAGAGCAAAAAGAGAGAAAAATAATGAAGTTGCTTTTAAAAATTAAGAATGGAACACCTCCTATGAGAAAGGTAAGTACCAGTTTGTTAAATCATCATGTTCATTATAATCTTAGAGATTCTCCATTTTATCCTCAAAGCCTTTAAAACATGCTGAAAATAAGGGAATTAGTAGAATTATGTGGGAAATTAGTATCATGTGGTTTGAAAATGGTTCTTTAGGAGACGTTTAGGAGCTTTAGCTTATACTCTTGTGACTCTATTAAATTACCCTTTTTTTAATATATTTTTTCAATTTTTTTTTAGTGAAGGTATAGTTGATTTACAGTGTTGTGCTAATCTCTGCTGTACAGCAAAGTGACTCAGTTCGTGTATATATTCTTTTTTAATGTTCTTTTCCATTATGGTTTATCACAGGATATTGAGTATGGTTTCCTGTGCTATACACAAGGACCTTGTTTTCTATCCATTCTAAATGTAATGGTTTGCATTCTACCAACCCCAAACTCTCAGTCCATCCCGCCGGCCCACAAACCACAAGTCTGTTTTTTGTGTCTGTTTTGTTGATAGGTTCATTTGTGTTGTATTTTAGATTCCACCTTTAAGTGATATTGTATGCTATTTGTCTTTCTCTTTCTAACTTACCTCAGTAATAATCTTTAGTTGCATCCATGTTGTTGAAAATTACATTATTTGGTTCTTTTCTATGGATGAGTACTATTCTATTGTATACATGTGCCATATCTATCCATTTATCTGTCAGTGAACATTTAGGTGGTTTCCACAGCTTGGCTAATGTGAATAGAGCTGCTGTGCACATAGGTGGTGTATGTATCTTTTTGAATCAGAGTTTTGTCTGGATATATGCCCAGGAGTGGGATGCTGGATCGTATGATAATTCTATTTTTAGTTTTCTGAGGAACCGCCATACTGTTTTCACAATGGCTTCACCAGCTTAAATTCCCACCAACAGTGTAGGAAGGTTCCCTTTTCTTCACACCTTCTCTAGCACCGTTACTCTGTTTGAATTATCTGAAAACATTGTTTAAGCCTTTATCACAGGAGTTCAAACTTCAGAGTAATTTTAATGGGAATGAACACGTACTTCTGTATGTAAAATATCCGTTTGACATTTACACTAAAATATTCAGTTACAGAAAACCATGGAGTAATTATTTTGCTCCCATTCAAAACGCTTATAATCAAGAAACCTACCTTTTACTCTTTCTTCCAGGCTGCATTGCGTCAGATTACTGATAAAGCTCGTGAATTTGGAGCTGGTCCTTTGTTTAATCAGATTCTTCCTCTGCTGATGTCACCTACACTTGAGGATCAAGAGCGTCATTTACTTGTGAAAGTTATTGATAGAATATTATACAAACTTGACGACTTAGTTCGACCATATGTACACAAGGTTTGTTCTCCAGTTGTGTTTCTAGTGACTTGATATATTTTGATACAAAAAGAATTCATTTTTTTTTACCAACTTATCAATAGATGTATTTGTGAAATGTAAAAATTCTTAAAAAGTAACAAGATGCTATACATTTACAATAAAAAAGGGAAACTTCAGCTCCTTTTAAAGAATACTCAGTTAGCCATTGTTAACATTTACATACCCTGGGACCTTTTTCTTTGCACGTAGATACATAGACAAATACATGTGTAAATAGATGTAACTTTTGGCCATCCTATATAATGGGTTCATAGTACTCATATTTTAAATTTGCTTTTATTGATATTAGGATATGAAAATGTATGTTTCTGTATCATTAGCCATTTAGTACTAAGAACCATCTTTTTGCTGATGGTAATTATGGCTTAGAATTGTAAAATGCAGATAGGGGTATGTGTGTATATTGTATTTAATTATTTTTGTATTACCATTTCTCCCAAATACTGATTTTTATGTTGGGTTTAAAGTTGTGTGATTAAAATTATTAATTTGTCCCTTAATTAACACAGTCCTAGAAATTAAAAATTTCCTTATATGTACTCTGTTACATGAGCATTGCATCAGTAACTGGTGTGAAAATGTAGCTCCTTCTCTTTTTCAGATCCTAGTGGTCATTGAACCATTGTTGATTGATGAAGATTACTACGCTCGAGTGGAAGGCAGAGAGATTATTTCTAATTTGGCAAAGGTATTTATATTTCTGGAAAACAAAGTTTTATATTTGTTGATAGGACTATTCAATTTTAGAACAAAATGATTAAAGGTTAATGTTATCAACTCATTATTATCATTTTTTTCTTAAACTTTCAGGCTGCTGGACTGGCTACTATGATCTCTACCATGAGACCTGATATAGATAATATGGATGAGTATGTCCGTAACACAACAGCTAGAGCTTTTGCTGTTGTAGCCTCTGCTCTGGGCATTCCTTCATTATTGCCTTTCTTAAAAGCTGTGTGCAAAAGCAAGAAGTCCTGGCAAGCGAGACACACTGGTATAAAGATTGTACAGCAGATAGCTATTCTCATGGGCTGTGCCATCTTGCCACATCTCAGAAGTTTAGTTGAAATCATTGAACATGGTAAGTTGTAGGATAATTTTGTTTTCAGACAGGTTTCCTGAAATTTAGGCTACTGATTTTTGAAGAAGTGGAAAGTGACCTACATAAACACCATATAGTTTATGATTTGTAATATTAGCTGCTAATAGGCTGTAGTTCATACTGGCTTTTGCCTAACTTTGTCCAGTGTGAACAGATTGTGCAGTTTGACTAAACGGTTAGATGTATTGCTGGAATCTCAGTAGTACTATCTAAGTTAAAATTTGGCAGTATTGCTTAGTTGAAACCTGTGTTTGGCTTTCTATAGGTCTTGTGGATGAGCAGCAAAAAGTTCGGACCATTAGTGCTTTGGCCATTGCTGCCTTGGCTGAAGCAGCAACTCCTTATGGTATTGAATCTTTCGATTCTGTGTTAAAGCCTCTATGGAAGGGTATCCGCCAACACAGAGGAAAGGTAAATTCACCAGTTTGGTTGTGTTTTTTATTTCTACTCATTGAAGTTCAAATGACCTAAATCTAATTTACTAAGTATATATATATTTTTTATTTTAAAATAGGGTCTTGCCGCTTTCTTAAAGGCTATTGGCTATCTTATTCCTCTCATGGATGCAGAATATGCCAACTACTATACTAGAGAAGTGATGTTAATTCTTATTCGAGAATTCCAGTCTCCTGATGAAGAAATGAAGAAAATTGTGCTAAAGGTACTTGTTCCAAATTGTTCAATATTTATTCATCTAAATTGGATGTATTTCATTGTTGAAAGAGAATTCTATATCATTAAAAAATATATTTTAGACCAGGACTGTGTTTGCTGCTGCTATTATTATTTTTTTGAACATTTTAGGTGGTAAAGCAGTGTTGTGGAACAGATGGTGTAGAAGCAAACTACATTAAAACAGAGATCCTTCCTCCCTTTTTTAAACACTTTTGGCAACATAGAATGGCTTTGGATAGAAGAAATTACCGACAGGTAAGTTTTTATTGTAAAAAAAAATATTTTCAGAAATTCTTACAATTAATCCATTAGTTTGATTGCATATTACATAAATCATATTTTGCCTTGAGGATCTCATAGCTTGTTTGCTTGATTGTGAAAGAGGATGGATTTTAGTCAGCAAGTCAATTTTCATTTTGAGTTTGCATTCTGGAATAAATAGCCAACTATGAATTGACATTTTTATCTAGTAAGTGAACTCCTTAATCTGGCTTAAATAAAGCATGAATATAATCTTAACCTTAATCCCCTTGACATAGACTCATACTTAATTTTTTTGGCCACCTTTTTCTTAAAAGTTTTATTATTTTTTAAAAAAATTTTTTTGGTTGTGCTGGATCTTCGTTGCTGTTCTTGGACTTTCTCTAGTTGCAGCGAGCAGGGGCTGCTTTTTGTTGCCGTGCATGGGTTTCTCATTGTGATGGCTTCTCTTGTTGTGGAGCTCTGGCTCATGGGTTCTTGGGTTTCAGTAGTTGCAGCACATGGACTCTAAAGCATGGGCTCAATAATTATGTGCACAGGCTTAGTTGGTCTGGGCATGTGGTATCTTCCCTGGCCAGGGATCAAAGACATGTCCTCTGCATTGGCAGGCAGATTCTTACCCACTGTGCCACCAGGGAAGTCCCATCTTAAAGTTTTAATAGTAGGAGCCAGCTGTTTTCAGCACACTGACTAGCTAAATAGTATCTTTAGAATATTCCATTTTCATAATTTCTCTGTATTTCCTTGGAAAAGCAGTAAATTGATTTTTCCCTCCTCTTTTTTAGTTAGTTGATACTACTGTGGAGTTGGCAAACAAAGTCGGTGCAGCAGAAATTATATCCAGGATTGTGGATGATCTAAAAGATGAAGCTGAACAGTACAGAAAAATGGTTATGGAGACAATTGAGAAAATTATGGGCAACTTGGGAGCAGCAGATATTGATCATAAACTTGAAGAACAACTGATTGATGGTATTCTTTATGCTTTCCAAGAACAGACTACAGAGGTAATGATACTAATTATTATGGCAAGTTGCCATTGGCTCTCATATTTGTAAAAAGTAGTTTCAAGGAAATGTTATCAGTAAAGAATTAATTAAAAAATTTAAATGCCCATATTTATGCAGTTAACTACAAAGAAATGTTCTTCTACATCACATTTTTAGAATAAATTTTTGAAAGCTGAATATTAGTATGTTTTAACTGTTTCGTCACAAACTGAATTCTTGTTCACATTGAATATAGTTTTTAAATTTAACTTGGCCTTTTTTTTTTTTCTTTTAATAAGGACTCAGTAATGTTGAACGGCTTTGGTACAGTGGTCAATGCTCTCGGCAAACGAGTCAAACCTTACTTGCCTCAGATCTGTGGTACAGTTTTGTGGCGTTTAAATAACAAATCAGCAAAAGTTAGGCAGCAGGCAGCTGACTTGATCTCTCGAACAGCTGTTGTCATGAAGACTTGTCAAGAGGTAAACTTTTATATCAGATTCTTATTTATTCACCAAAAGAAATAGCATAAACAGTAACATTTCATCTTTTTTTTTTTTTTTTTTAAACAGGAAAAATTGATGGGGCATTTGGGTGTTGTTTTGTATGAGTATTTGGGTGAAGAGTACCCTGAAGTTTTGGGCAGCATTCTTGGAGCACTGAAGGCCATTGTAAATGTAATAGGTATGGAATTCGTTGGTTATGGAAGAATTTTTTGTTTTTTGCTTTTTAAAACTTCTTTGGATTTTCTGAAAGTAAAATACAGAATCCTATTTAGGAGTTGAGTGATAATATCTGATACAATTTTTTAACTACTAAAAAATATAGTTAAGTTGGGATGTCACAAGAATCTTACCTCCCAAAACCTATTTATATTTTACTTTAAAAGAGAAAAGAGGGCAAGTTTTAGGACCTGCAAGAGAGGAGCGAATAGTCACAACTCAAAAACTTAAGTCATGGGATAAGAGGGCCCTAAAAATACAGTGTCTCACATGGAATATATAGGAAGGCAATGGTGGGTGGAGAGAACTCTGAAATTTTAAGACTAAATATGATATATTTACTCAACTTGAATAAAATGGTTATGGGAGGTTTTCCTGCTTGCCATTAAGTTCAAGGAATGATAACCAGGGAGAAAAGTGAATCGATCAAATAATCTCATTATTTAAATCCAATACTTTTAAACTACCCTTTCAGCTTTTTACCCAAAGTTAAAACAAGTATATTATAAATTCTTTTGGGTGGAGAATAAAGCTTTTATTCTTTAAAGGCCTTATGATGGAGCAGTAAATATGGTCTTGTGTTTTATTCTTCATTGTAATTGAATAGAACTATTGCAGCCTTGTGCAGAGTTTAGAGGGGCAGAAATAACCTATCAGGAGGTTGAAATAAGCCACTATTTTTCTTGTTTTAGTAAGTGGTTTTTATGCAGTATAGGACGTCTTTGAACCATTGCATTTACATACAAATCACAGTTCAGCCCTGTCCTCTATATTTGGAGATACTTGCTAAAAATCAGTTACTTGGCCACTTGTGGGGCTCTGGTTTGCAGGGAACTATAAACCATATTGTTGGTCAGAGAAACATGGGAAAAGCAATGGAGAGAGAATCAGAGCAAGCAATTCTAGTTAGAACAAGAGCCCCTGCCAGCTGCCTCCTTTTTTCTCTCTTCGTAGGTGTAAATACCATCCAAGTATGCCCTGCATTGCAGGGAGACTGGAGATCTGTTTGTTTTGCAGTTAAAGGGTAAGGGGGCCCTTTCTGGAAAATTTTGCTTTAATTTACATGTCTCCCTCTGGCTTATATTGTTGTGTATGGCCGGAACATAAGCTGTCCCCATATTTAAATGTCAGTGTACAAATACATTTCAGAACTAAATGGAATTTTTTTGTTGTTGAGTATCCATCATTCTTTAAATCACTTCACTAATTTCTTTCATTTTTATACATACATAATCAGAAGTTGTTAATGAAAAGTTAAAAATTCTGCGTTTGGTCAGAATCTGGGGCTTTTTCTTTCCATAGGCAGCTGTAAGTTTGTATTTATGCCTAGTCACATATATTACATTGTTAAGTAAAAGATAAAATGAGCAAAGCATGCAGTTTACATGTTAATTGATAGTGTGTTGACTTCTGTTAAATAGGTATGCATAAGATGACCCCACCAATTAAAGATCTGCTGCCTAGACTCACCCCCATCTTAAAGAATAGGCATGAAAAAGTACAGGAGAATTGTATTGATCTTGTTGGGCGTATTGCTGATAGGTAAGCAGATTACCTAAATATTTTTTAAGTAGTATTGGTTTTCACATTTTTATTCACTTGGCAAATTTTGCTAATGTAAGTATATATGGTCAGGCTAATATTTTCAGTGAAATTTCAGTTTGAATGGTAATGAGGGAGTAGCGGTATATTTTTAAATTTTGCTTTTATTTAAAAATAATCCATCTCTTCTGAACAGTTAACAATTTATATAATGCTTAAAATGAGTTGGTAATCATGTTTTGAGAACTGAATTTTTAAATTTACCTTTTAAAATTTATTGTCACAAACAAATTAAACTTTTATTTTTAAACCAGGGGAGCTGAATATGTGTCTGCAAGAGAATGGATGAGGATTTGCTTTGAACTTTTAGAGCTCTTAAAAGCACACAAAAAAGCTATTCGTAGAGCCACAGTCAATACATTTGGTTATATTGCAAAGGCCATTGGGTGAGTAGTATTTACGTCTTTTTTTTTTTTTTTTTTTTAACTTTGTAATAGACCGATTTAGTGTTAAAAGATGCTTCTGTTTCTGTAAGCTCTTTTAAGGTAAGGTATGAGTAATGCAGTTAAAATAGACTTTAACTAATGACCTTCAATTTTTGAAGTATTTTCTTTCATCTTAAATTGAATTAAAATAGAAGGGTATAAAATTTCATTTGATAACACTTCAGTGTTTGCAGAGAGGGAAACATTTCAGAAGGATTTCAGGTTTTGTTGATTCTTTTTGGTTATTGTTTAAAATATTACGACCAGTTCTTTTTGGATATTGCTAAAACAGTTAACATAGTTCAATTCTCAAGTTAATACTTCATGTGTTTTAAAAATATTTTTCTAGAGTTAATCCACAGACAACTAAAAATTATAACTATTTTGTTAGATAATCTGTGGTTATTTGCTTTCACTCCACCGGAACAGTCATTGCAGAAAATGAGATATTTCATGTACATGTGGCATAAGAAGAAGATATTCTCAAACATAACAAAAGTTGATTATATAATTAGAGTCTCCCCCACCCCTTTTTTGCTAGCTATAGTATATTTTCACTTGTGATGAAATATTTGTGATGAAAGTCAAGCAATTTGCAGTGAATAGCTGTGCTAATCTTTTAGTTCCTGTGTTCCTTTAAATTTGTGGTAAGATAAATCCTTAAAGAAGGAGAATAAATAGCAAAACTAATACAATTTGTAAAGTTTAAAAATAAAATGAAAAAAAATAAATAAATGTGGTAAAGGTGTGTGGGCGGGAAGATAAAAGGGAAACAGATTTTGTATGTTATGGCATGGTAGACCACGTTCTGACCACTCAAAGAATTACTCATATTAAACATGTAATGATGGAGAAGGCAATGGCACCCCACTCCAGTACTCTTGCCTGGAAAATCCCATGGATGGAGGAGCCTGGTGGGCTACAGTCCATGGGGTCGCTAAGAGTCGGACATGACTGAGCGACTTCACTTTCATTTTTCACTCTCATGCATTGGAGAAGGAAATGGCAACCCACTCCAGTGTTCTTGCCTGGAGAATCCCAGGGATGGGGGAGCCTGGTGGGCTGCCGTCTATGGGGTCTCACAGAGTCGGACACGACTGAAGCGACTTTGCAGCAGTAGCAGCAGCAACATGTAATGAAATGAAATTTCATTCAATGAAATGAAATTTCAGGAAATTTATTAAAAACAATTATATTTGAAAATGAATTCATTTGAATATTTTCATTAAAGTGAACATTTTAATTAAAATGAAGTTCTTAAGTAGAAACAATAATGCCATAGCATAAAATTACTGAGTTCCCATCCTTTGATTATTTTTCTTCCCTCTGAAAAAATTTTGACTTGTATACTAACAGTTTGCTGGCACATTTCTTTTTTTCCAGCCCTCATGATGTATTGGCTACACTTCTCAACAACCTAAAAGTTCAAGAAAGGCAGAACAGAGTTTGTACAACTGTGGCCATAGCTATCGTCGCTGAAACATGTTCACC
Source organism: Bos taurus (assembly GCF_002263795.3). Classification (NCBI taxonomy): domain Eukaryota; kingdom Metazoa; phylum Chordata; class Mammalia; order Artiodactyla; family Bovidae; genus Bos; species Bos taurus. Next base: position 85,951,068 of record NC_037329.1, on the reverse strand, counting down.
CTTCACAGTACTACCTGCCTTAATGAATGAATACAGAGTTCCTGAACTGAATGTTCAAAATGGAGTGTTAAAGTCACTTTCCTTCTTGTTTGAATATATTGGTGAAATGGGAAAGGACTACATTTATGCTGTAACACCACTACTTGAGGATGCTTTAATGGATAGGTAAGTGACTTGAACTAAGCACAAGAAAAGAGTTAAAATAATTCTTTTATTTTAGAACTTACTGAAATAATCATTACATGACCTGCTTATTGTGATGTAGTTAAAGAAGGGACCACTAGCCTGGATTTTTATCAAACTATTAATGTGACTGTTCTCTCCAAATAAGGTATATGATATAGGACTTTTCTTGGTGATCGTATGGTTAAGAATCCACCTGCCACTACAGGGGACATCAGTTCAGTCCCTGGTCTGGGAAGATTCCAGAGCCATGAGGCAGCTAAGCCCGTGCACTGCAACAAGAGAAGTCACCACAATTAAGAGAGTAGCCCCTGCTCCCTGCCGGTAGAGAAAGCCCTTGTGCAGCAGCAAAGACCCTGCACAGCCAAGGGGAAAAAAAAAAGATACATGCTATAATGGTTCCCCTAATTTTTTTCCCCAAGTGTGCCCCCTCTTCATTTTAGACCCTTCCCCCCACTTTTTTTTTTGGCCATGTCATGAGGCTTATGAGATCTTACTTGGCTGACCAGGGATTGAACCCTGGCACCAGTAGTAGAAGTGCTGAGTCCTAACAACTGGACCATCAGGAAATTTCCAATCAACTTTTATTTTAAAAATTAAAAAGAAAATGATGAGCATGAGCTTATTGATATAATGAAGAGACCTGATCTTTTTAGCTTTTTGTATGGCAGGTGAAGCAGAGACACTTTTAACTCCTGAACATAGCCTGCCAGAGCCACACTACTGTCACTGCAGGCCCCCAATTATTCAGATGGTGACCCCTGATAAAGTATTGCTGGAGGTGATGGATACAGTCCTAATACCAAGAAACATGACTTTAGTTGGGACATTTACCAAAGAGGAATACGGATTCATTGTAATCTATGCCTAATAGATTATTATAATAAGAGAAATAAAGATGCTAGTAACTAAGTAGGTTCAGGTGCTTTTTTTTTCCTCTTAAGGTTTAAGAGAAAAAGGTATTTTTTTCTCTTAAATACCTTTAAGGTTCTCTTCCTGGCTTTGAGGGTAAAACTTGTGAACTTGTTTTTATACCTATCATAGACCTTTTATCTGATACTTGTTCTCAGTTGAATAAATTGTAATAAATAAATCAATGATTTGTCATAAAGTCAGTCAAAACATGGGAGGTGATAAAAGTTCTTTTTTCTGGGTTTCAAAAAATTATTAGTCCTTCTCTTCCTTTCCCCAAATTGAATTCTTGAATGAATCTTTTTAAAAAACCACAAGGGAAGGGATTTAATCTCATTTTAATTATTTACTGTATACAGTATTAAATTACTTTCAAAGATTTTAAATTTACAGAGTTCAAAATGAGGTATTACTGTTAATCGTTCGTGTGTTAAGAGTCATGTATCCCCTCTTATTTTTAGTAGCTTGCAAAAATATACACTGTGCTGGGCCTTCTTGCTCCTATTACTATGAAAGAAAAATATAGCTTATTTTTGAGCCATAGTGAGCAGGTTTGAATCATCAAAGCAAAAGTTCTCAAGTAGAATTATTAGTCACTCTAAAGGTATCCTGTGTCAGATACAGGAGGTGTAAGGATGACTCTGCATCCATTCCAAACACTGAATTTGTGATATAGTTTCTAACAGGCAGGCAAGTATTTTCTGTGAAACTAAGACTGCATCTTAATAAAAAGCTTTTTTTGCTCTCCATTACAGGGACCTTGTACACAGACAGACTGCTAGTGCAGTGGTGCAACACATGTCACTTGGGGTTTATGGATTTGGTTGCGAAGATTCGCTGAATCACTTGTTGAACTATGTATGGCCCAATGTGTTCGAGACATCTCCCCATGTAATTCAGGCAGTTATGGGGGCCCTGGAGGGTCTGAGAGTTGCTATTGGACCATGTAGAATGCTACAGTATTGTTTACAGGTAGGTTAAAGATTTTTTAAACAGTACTCATTGAAAAAAGTAATTTAGTTGAATTAAGTCACTGTTCCTAATTATCGTTAGGGAGAATATATTTGTGCCATATGGGAAAACAGTTACGAGGGGAGAGAAGATTCGATTTTGTCCTTGCCCACTTCAGTTTTATGGAATTGACATCTTTTTTTTTTTCCTTTCTCAAAGGGAGATGTTTGGAACCATATCTTTATGGTTTATTTGTTAATTGTGTTAAGGTTATGTATTTCTTGAAATAATGTAACCTTTTAATTATTCTAGGGTTTGTTTCACCCAGCCCGGAAAGTCAGAGATGTGTATTGGAAAATTTACAACTCCATCTACATCGGTTCACAGGATGCTCTCATAGCACATTACCCAAGAATCTACAACGATGATAAGAACACCTATATTCGTTATGAACTTGACTATATCTTGTAACTTTATTGTTTATTTTGTGTTTAATGCACAGCTGTTTCACACCTTAAACTTGCTTTGATTTGGTGATGTAAACTTTTAAACATTGCAGATCAGCGTAGAACTGGTCATAGAGAAAGAGCTAGAAATCCAGTAGCATGATTTTTAAATAACCTTTGTTTTTGATGTTAAGCAGTAAACGCCAGTAGTGACCAAGAACACAGTGATTACACACACTATACTGGAGGGCTTTCATTTTTAATTCATGTTTATGAAGATTTAGAATTCATTCCTTGTGTTTAAAGGGAATGTTTAATTGAGAAATAAACATTTGTGTACAAAATGCTAACTCGTGTGTGTTTTTTGAACATGACTTGTAAAATGCGGAACTTTGATAAAGTACTGGTTTCTGTAGAATAAGTGGCTTAATATCGTTTTCTGTCACCTGGTTTTTAGAGAGTAGTTAGTAGAATACAAGCTATATAAAGTGATGGTATCTTTGTCAAAATTCCATTGCTCTGTTGATAAAGACATTAGGAAGAGTAGGTTTGGGGCTGTTAACCTCAAACTAGCACAACCCTTCCATCACCTTAGAAAATATAGCACCTTTGCTGAACTGTCTTTAATATTATTTTGCACTTGCATAGCGCCTTTCATCTGTTGATTTCTCAAAATGCTAATGAATTTACTTAAGGGAAGTAATTGAAGTCATATCCGACTCGTGACAATTCTGTTTAGAATGTGGGAAAAGTAGCTTAAACTTCTACCTGTAGGGAGTGAGGCTACCTCTGAGTCATGCAAGTTAGAATAAGACAATCTTTGGAGTTCTTTGCCCATGTCATGTCATAAGCCACTACTCAACAGTATATATACCTGTTAAGCACCTACTTTATGTCAGCCACTGTGGTTAGTTGTAGGGATGCAGAGGTACTTATGACCTGCGTCTTGCCCTTAAGAAATACAGTATAGTGAAAAGGGGGAAACATCTAGTTACAGATTACTTATGCTACACAGTGGCAGCAGCTGAAATGTCTAGGTTTGCTTAGTTTTGCTTAAGTATCAGGTAATATATGCCAATAATCAGATAATAATTGATCAATAGGTGTTGAGCATAAGCTGAAATGCCATTCAAATTTAGAAGAACCAAGCATTAATACAGCACTTTTTTTTTTATAATAAAGTATATCTTTGTTTTTCCCTAGTTGGCCAAAACTTTTTTAGTTTTAGGTGTTAATCTTCCCATAGCTATTTTAGTTTATCTCCTTATATTATAGTACTTAACATGAACTCTGATGAGAAGTGAGCTGCTGCAGCAGCTTAAACATACAATGGCTCTGCCACAGTAAGGAAAACCAATATCCTGAGATTAGGTTAATTTATTGAACTGTTAATACTTAGGGCTCCCTGTTTTGGAGGGTTAAACTTGAGAAATAGCTTATAATTGGCTGACTTGTACAAAATTAATACTGAGCATTAGCTGATCAGGCAGAATTAGTAACTAGTTTCTTATGTGACATAACTTCATGACAACATGTCAACGGTACAAAATTTCCAAAATCACCTATTTTTAGAAGTTACTGTAACGGTATCCCTCATGCAACTTTAAATCTTGCTGTTCTCTTTTGTGCTTGATGTCAGATGACCTTCAGTAATTACTAATTGTGAAAATTGAAGCATACAATGAAATTTCAAAGCCAAGACTTGCTTTTAAACCAGTCTTTGGGAAATTTAGTTACATATTCAGGTTTTTGCATAAGTTCAATTTGCTTTGGCCCTTGATGTGTATGTGAAACATCTGTGCTTTGTAGTGGCGGTGTGGAGCAAAGACGATTGGAAGTGGTTTTTTACTGATAACAAAAACTTGAGGACAGAGAGGTGAGGCAAATACTGAGGCCTGTGATCGTAAAAGTTGGGACCAAATGAGGCTCACAAATGTTTGAATTATTTTATATGCTTCTGAAATAAGGAAAGCATTTTGTGAGATACTTATGTGAAAGACGCTATGTGATGTTTTAACAAAGACTTTTTCTTTCGCACTTTCCTTTGGTGTTTCTTAAAGCCAAACTTAAAAAGGAAGAAATTAATGTTCTGAGGGGACAGTGGGTGGGTTTTTCTGCGGGCTTTTGTTGGTTTTCCTGTGGGCCCTCTAATGGAATTGATCTCTCTGGCTGTTCAACTTTTTTCTTAATTGTATTTTTAAAGATTGTTGTATGGTGCCCTGTGAGCATCAAGTACCACCAGATGAATAAAACGTATTATATTCAAAGTCTTAGACCAGTTTTTAATCTTAGTTGGTTTTGTATTGTTACTGCACTACACTGTGGTGGTTGTGCCATTTTAGTGGTATTGAACTCTGGGTTTTTTTCCAATTAAGGGAACTTAATGTTGAAAAACCAAAGAATACTGTTTGTTAATAGAGAACTGAAAAACACAGTTGGAGCCATATAGGTTCAGTTGTTTGGTTCTCTGGTGTTTAGTGCTTCCTAAATCTTAAAAGTTTAGATAAAGCAGAAATTGCAGCTGTGTTTTCAACATTGGCATTATTGACATTTTGGTCCAGACACACCTATTGTGTGGGTCACTTTCTGGGCGTTGTAAGACGTATACCATCCCTGACAATCCAGTAGATGGCAGCACCACCCCACCCCAGTTGTGATAACCAAAAATGCCTCCAGATACTGTCGCATATCCTGGAGTGCAAAATCTCCCTAGCTTGAGAACTATTTTGGCATTTGTTTAAGCAGGACTTATATATGTCTGATAAAAGTGATGTAAAAAAGCGTTTCATTTTAGGTTGCAGTTACCTCAGTAGAAACTAGATTTACTATTTCATAAATATTAAAAATACCTACTTTGGGGAAACCTGCATTAGTCCTGGGAAAAGCAAGCTGAAAACGTAGGATGTTGACTGGTCCTCAGAACATGTGGCTGAGGTGGTAAAGAGCCCACTTGTAATGCAGGAGGCCCAGTTCGATCCCTGGGTTGGGAAGATCCCCTGGAGGAGAGAGCCCACTCCAGTATTGTTGGCTGGAGAAGCCCATGGATAGAGAAGCCTGGTGGCTGCAGTCCATGGGGTCCCATAGTTGGACACGACTGAGTGACTAACACACACAACATGTGGCACAGTTGGAACCAGGTGGGCAGCACTGCGGCAGGAATGCCAGCTTCTTGGTGCTCTGCTTTGAATGCAGTTGTTCAGGGCCCTGGTTATGTATGACTGGAGGAGGAGGGCAAAAAATGTAGATAGGAAGCTGTAGAATACGAGGTGACTATATAGAATACATAGAGAATACAGATTTACAATGTAGTTAAGATTTACTAAACTAGAGTAAATGACATTTCTAGTGTTCATGCTAGAAAAGCTAAAAGTTTTAAAATTTGTTAATAGTTTATAATGCAGAAAGATTGTAAAGAGGACATGCTTGTATGTCAGATTAGACAAAAGGACGTTAAATATCTTGGGGGAAAAGTTTTGTTTGTGGGAGTAAATTTTTAATGGGTGAGAGGCTCTGGAGGGAATTTATGTTATCTGGGAGTATCTGTGCTAGGAAGAAACAAAGGATAAATTGTTCATTGTTCCTGTATTTACACCCCCATACTTAAAAATTTACAAATACTGAGAAGAGTTGAAAGAATAGTACAATGAACATCCATACATCTTTCAGCTAAATTCAGCAATTAAAATTGTGTTGCATTCACTGTTTTTAAATAATTTCATGAAACATTTTTTTACTGGTACTACTATAGAGAAAGTTTGGGACTAGATAAAATAGAGCAGGCTGATTAGCAAAAGAAGTAACAATGTGCTTTCAGTGAGTTGGAAGTCAGGGCATCGATGGAGGGATTTTCTTGGACAGGAAGAGAAATCTTTTCTTGTGTCCATAAGGAAGATGGCAATGTGGTGGTTTGTAGGCATGAAAAGTTTGCCCGTGGCATATGGACATCAAAATATAGAAATAATTATACTATTACTTTAGAAACAAGTAGTCATAAATGAGGAAGATCATGTACAAAAAAAATCCAAACCCCCCAAAATTAAACCTGGTAGTTAACTGGTGTCTGTAGTATGTAATGTGTATAAAGTGTAATATGCAACTGGATGAGTAGTTTTGATCACAAAAGCAGAATATAGAATTTAACACATAATGGGAGGAAAATCACTTGGCTCCAAAATGATCACCCAGGAAGAACTTCAGATGCCAGATGTCAAGGTCATTGCTCCTGAAAGTTTAGCCTGGAGATCAAAAGTGTTCGTGTCACTTGCAGTTTTTGAGAAATAGACTAACGACTTCCCTGGTGGTTCAGTGGTTAAGAATCCACGTTCCAATGCAAGGGACAGGTTCTCTCCCTGGTCAGGGAACTAAGATGCCACGTGACACCCGGCAACTAAAGCCCACAGGCCACAACTAGAGAGAAGCCCTGGGGCAACGGCATACCACAAGAACAGATGTAGCCAAAAATAAATAATTTTTAAAAATACAGTGTAGAAGGAAATGGCAACCCACTCTTAATATGCCTACCTGGGAAACCCCGTGAGTCCATGGGATCACAAAGTCAAACATGACTTAGATACTAAAAGCAAAATACTATGCCAGATCTACTGAAAGGATCTGCATTTTAATAAGATTCTCAGGTGACTTACATTTAAGTTTGAGAAGCATAGGCTACGGTACCATCGCATTCCCAATGTAGTAACGATATGATGATACAAGGGGCAGAAGTTCCTATTGCAGTATAGCCTGGCCAAGTGCAGCCCTTAGCACAAGGGCATTACTGTGCCGCCGTTACCCTGCACGTCCTTACCAGGCAATGGTTACTGCTAGGGACCCTTAGTGGCCCTGCTCAGCCATTGGTTGGTGCTGCAGCGGGTCTCTCCCATAAGCAGCGAACTGTCAGTGAGCCACCAGTAGTGGGCCCTTTGAGTCAACAGGCTGAGAGGTGGTGGTTGAGAGGAGAGTGAGGTAAGAGGTGGATCCCCGCTTTCTCCCCAGGTCCCCCCACCTTACCTACCCAGGAAACAGGCTGGGGGCTGTGTCTTGCAAGGCTCCAGAGCTCCCACCAAGACCAGCTACTGATTGGCCCAGGACTTGAGGAAGTGGTGAACCTCTCCCCTGTCCCCGCCTCTAGGACAATGGCAGTGGCCGTCTGCTTGGGTCTCAGTCTGCAGGACCTATCCCCTGCTGTTTGTGTGCCCTGAGGATCCTGAGGGCCAGTTGTGACCTGGGCTCCTGGCTTCCTTAGCAATGACAGTTGAGCAGGATTGGTGGGGTGGGGGGGTACTGGGCCCTGAGGGTGCCACCGACTGAAATCTGCCTCCTCTTAGCCAGGATGTAATTCTCTAAGCTAGGCCTCAAAGTATGTGAACCGAAAACTTCCAGATGTTCAAGCTGGATTAGAAAAGACAGAGGAACCAGAGATCAAATTGCCAGCATCCATTGGATCACTGAAAAAGCAAAGAGAATTTCAGAAAAACATCTGCTTCACTGACTACACTAAAGCCTTTGACTGTGTGGATCACAATAAACTGGAAAATTCTTCAAGAGATGAGATTACCAGACCACCTTACCTGCCTCCTGAGAAACCTGTATGCAGGTCAAGATGCAACAGTTAGAACCAGACATGGAACAACCGACTTTTTACAAAATGGTAAAGGAGTATGTCAAGATTGTATATTGTAACCCTGCTTATTTAACATATGCAGAATGCATCATGTGAAATGCCAGGCTGGATGAAGCCCAAGCTGGAATTAAGATTGCCAGGAGAAATAATCAATAACCTCAGATGTGCAGATGACACCACCCTTATGGCAGAAAGCAAAAAGGAACTAAAGAGCCTCTTGATGAAAGTGAAAAAGAGTGAAAAAGTTGGCTTAAAACTCAACATTCATAAAATTATTCATATTAATATTCATAAAATATTAGAGTATATTAGAGTAGTCTTTGATAATAAGGCACAAATATACGTTAAAGTGCTGTTTATATTGAATATGGAAGTTACTTTCTCTTCTTCAAGATGTGTATTTCTTTAAAGCTTTCAAAACTTTTAAGTTCCCCTAAGATTTTGAAAAAAAAAATCCTGACAGAAAGTATATGTAAAACAGACATTTGAAAGAATACATCAGCACTGTTAAATCTTCAGTGATTAACATATCTTTCAAAGAAAAAATTCAAAGTATTAAATTGTCTCTCAGTGTTACAAAATTTGCTTATACTATATAAAAAAAAAAAACAACATTCAGAAAACTAAGATCATGGCATCTGGTCCCATCATTTCATGGAAAATAGATGGGGAAATGATGGAAATAATGCTAGACTTTATTCTCTTGGGCTCCAAAATCACTGCAGATGGTGACTGCAGCCATGAAATTAAAAGATGCTTGCTCCTTGGAAGAAAAGCTATTGCAAACCTAGACAGCATATTAAAAAGCAGAGACATTACTTTGCCAACAAAGGTCCGTCTAGTTAAAGCTATGGTTTTTCCAGTAGTCATGTATGGATGTGAGAGTTGGACTGTAAAGAAAGCTGAGCGCAGAAGAATTGCTGCTTTTGAACTGTGGTGTTAGAGAAGACTCTTGAGAGTCCCTTGGACTGCAAGGAGATCCAACCAGTCAATCTTAAAGGAAATCAGCCCTGAATATTCACTGGAAGGACTGATGCTGAAACTGAAGTTTCTACACTTTGGCCACCTGATGGGAAGAGCCAACTCATTAGAAAAGACCCTGATGCTGGGAAAGATTGAAGACAGGAGGAGAAGGGGATGACAGAGGACAAGATGGTTGGATGGCATCACCGACTGAATGGACATGAGTTTGAGCAACTCCGGGAGATGGTGACGGACAGGGAAGCCTGGCATGCTGCAGTCCATGGGGTCACAAAGAGTCTGACATGACTGAGCAACTGAACAACAACAAAGCCAGGACCTAGACCTCGGAGGGTGAGAGCTGAGCTTCAGAAACATGAGTATAGGCATGAAAGCAAGTTGGCCAATAGATAGCCACAAGATGGTCTGAACACCCTGGGATGCTACCTTGAGGAAACTTGGGTGAAATTAAAAAGGAAGGGACAAAAGAAGGAGAAATGTTTGGGTTTTTTATGGTAATAGAATCGACTGCTTTTTCCAATAAGGCTCTGCTATGGACTGAATGTGTCCTCCCCAGAGTCACGTGATAAAACCCTAATCCCTAACGTGATAGTATTAGAAGATGCCCTTTGGGTGGTAAAGAGATCATGAGGGTGGAGCCTTCGTCAATGAGATTAGTGTTCTTATCAAAGGAATGATGACACAAATGAACTTATCTACAAAGCAGGAACAGACTCAAGCGTACCCAGCAGACTTGGTACGCCAAGTGGGAGGGAGTGTGGAGGAGGCATGGATTGGGAGTTGGGATTCGCAGGTGCAGATTATTACAGATAGAATGGATAAACAGATCCTCCTGTATAGCACAGGAAGTATATTCAATACTGCTACTGCTGTTAGTTGCTCAGTTGCTTCTGATTCTTTGCAACTCCCCACCAGGCTCCAGGCTCCCCATCCATCGCATTTCTCAGGCAAGAGTAGGAGTGGGTTGTCATTTCCTGCTCCAGGGGATCTTCCCGACCAAGGGTTGAACCCACGTCTTCTGCTTGGCAGGCGGATTCTTTACCACTGAGCCACCTGAGAAGCCCAGCTATTCAATATCCTGTGATAAACCACAACAGAAAAGAATATGAAAAAGAACATTACTGAATTACTTTGCTGTACAGTAGAAATTAACACAATTATATACCTCAATAAAATAAATTTTAAAAAATAAGAAGAGATATGAGAGCTGACCCTCTCTCTGCTCTCTCTCTTGGCAGGATGCAAAGAGAAAATGGCTATCTTTAAAACAGGAAGCAAGCATGCCCTCATCAGACACTGAATCTTGCTCACATCTTGCTCTTGAACTTCCCAGCCTCCAGAATTGTGAGGAACAATCATTTGTTTTTAAGCCACCCAGTCTATGATATTCTGTTAGAGTGACAGAAACTAAGAAAAGCTGGTTAGGTCAATGTAAGGTATATATCCACGTTGTTTCTCCTATTAACTGGCTCACACTGGTTGTAGGAGAACCTTAAGCTGAAGAGATGGAGACTTACTCTTTAGAGGCCTATATGAACTGGGCTGGGATAAGAGCCAGACATCCTGTTGAAAATCCTCTCCCTACCTTTACCATCTTCTTCTTCTTCTTTTTTTTTTTTTTTTAATTTTATTTTATTTTTAAACTTTACAAATTGTATTAGTTTTGCCAAATATCAAAATGAATCCGCCACAGGTATACATGTGTTCCCCATCCTGAACCCTCCTCCCTCCTCCCTCCCCATACCATCCCTCTGGGTCATCCCAGTGCACTAGCCCCAAGCATCCAGTATTGTGCATCGAACCTGGACTGGCAACTCGTTTCATACATGATATTATACATGTTTCAATGCCATTCTCCCAAATCTTCCCACCCTCTCCCTCTGCAACAGAGTCCATAAGACTGTTCTATACATCAGTGTCTCTTTTGCTGTCTCGTACACAGGGTTATTGTTAGCATCTTTCTAAATTCCATATATATGCGTTAGTATACTGTATTGGTGTTTTTCTTTCTGGCTTACTTCACTCTGTGTAATAGGCTCCAGTTTCATCCACCTCATTAGAACTGATTCAAATGTATTCTTTTTAATGGCTGAGTAATACTCCATTGTGTATATGTACCACAGCTTTCTTATCCATTCATCTGCTGATGGACATCTAGGTTGCTTCCATGTCCTGGCTGAAAAGGCAGCCTTCAGAATGGGAGAAAATAATAGCAAATGAAGCAACTGACAAACAACTAATCTCAAAAATATACAAGCAACTCCTACAGCTCAACTTCAGAAAAATAAATGACCCAATCAAAAAATGGGCCAAAGAACTAAATAGACATTTCTCCAAAGAAGACATACAGATGGCTAACAAACACATGAAAAGATGCTCAACATGACTCATTATCAGAGAAATGCAAATCAAAACCACTATGAGGTACCATTTCACGCCAGTCAGAATGGCTGTGATCCAAAAGTCTACAAGCAATAAATGCTGGATAGGGTGTGGAGAAAAGGGAACCCTCTTACACTGTTGGTGGGAATGCAAACTAGTACAGCCACTATGGAGAACAGTGTGGAGATTCCTTAAAAAACTGGAAATAGAACTGCCTTTACCATCTTCTTTTTTTTTTTTTTTAACTAATTCCTTCCTCTGATTTCCTAATATACATTCATATAATTACTGGTGCACTTTTATTTTTAATGAAGCCCAGTATGTTGGCTGGTCCTCTTCCCTTGGCATCTTACTATAAACTCACATAATGATAAATGGTTCACAGGTGAACTTTTATGACTTTTACTTATGCTAATCAGGCTCCCTCATTCAAGTCTGAAGGCTCATAGGATCTTAGTTCCCTGAACAGGGACTTGAACCCAGACAGTGGCAGTGAAAACCTGGAGTCCTAACCACTGGACTTCTGGGGAACTCCCAAAGTTGATGCCTCTAGAAAAACTGGATATTTAGCTGCTCTAAATCTCAGCTGCTTTATCTATGAAACATAAACAATAATGCTTACCTCAAAGAGCAGTGACATGTATTTATAAGTTAATGCATAGAACAGTACCTGCCCATAATAGGCTATCAATATACCTTCTATCTAGACTCTAATATACCCTCAGGTGCATGATGCAGAAATTAAGTTCATTAAGACCGTGTGTGTGTATGTGTGTGTGTGTGTGTGTGTGTATAACCAGGGGACATCATTAATCGTGGATAATGATGATAAACTGTAAGCATAAACATACTGACAATTCAGACCCAAAGGTCATAAACCAGGTAGTTTTATTATTAGAGCATTTACCCCGAGAGCACCCCTTCTAGTCTACTGCTGCCAGTCTACCCACACCCACACTCATCAACTATCATGTCTTCATAATGCCGTAGAATGACGTTGTCATCATTGTCCTGGTAGAGCATGGAGATGGGGGACAGCTTGGTGGGGATGCAGACAGCCTGGGGAACCTCCGGGTCGACGGAGTGCATCAGCGCTTGCATGAAAGCATAGTTGGAGCTGTTGAGGGAGATGGTCAGTGAGAAAGGACACTCTCCGTGGCAGTAATTGGCCATGAAACCCTTGGGGGCGATGATCCACTTGTGCCAACCCAGATCCCGGAAGTTGATGAACAGCTGGTGGCGATGGCAGAGGCTCTTGCAAGAAGCCTTCGAGGTAGAGACGGCTGCCCTCCTCTTGCGGGAGGGAGATCGGCACTGCTCAGGGTGGAGGGTGACCACCAGCAGTGAAGTGTGAAGAGAACGTCTCAGTCTGGCGCAGGTGCCCTCGAGCTGAAAATTCTCCCCCAAGGCTCTGCCTCCTTTGACCACTATCTCTAGAAACAGACCTAAATTCTTGTGGGGGTCATTATTCCTCTTAGCCACATCCAGCAGGTTGAAGTGAAGGACACCTTGAGGCCACGGTACTGACTGCAGTGTAAACATTTTACCCATCTTTGGGGTGGCCTGGTCTATGACATGGGGCTCCGTTTGAACCAGGGACAGAGACAGTTCCAGCTCTGGTCCCAGGTTATAGTAAGTGTTGGGCCCCAAGTCCAGGCCCAGCTGGGCCATTGTCAACTGCTCCTCATCCCCGATGGCAGACAGGTTAAAGGACAGGAGCTTCTGTAGGCAGGAGGCGTGTGAAAGGCTCTCGGAGTAAAGGAAGGAACCTTGATCTGGGAGAAGCCGGAGGATATTCCCACGGACACCCAGCTCCTTCACGTAGCACAAGTCTTTGGAGATGCCGGTGCTGGCTGCTTCCTCTTGAGCCTGGAAAATTCTCTTCAAGATGGAAGGCACAGGTTGGAATTTCTTGGGTGAAGGCACTTTGTCTAAGCCCAGAAATCGGAGAAAGACATGTTCATGGAATTGGAGTGTCTGGCCAAAGGCCAGAGTGAACAGGAGGCAGAGAGCCAAGGCTGCTAGGGAAGGAAGCATCTACCATCTTCTAAGGGAAGAGTAAAATAGGGAATCAAATATAGTACAAGTTTACCAGTTGGCTCTGGAGTTCAGTGGGACTTGGATCTATAACCTGGATATAACATTTAGTGCCTACATGACTTTGGGCAAGTTATTTGACCTCTCCATGCTTCAATTTCCCAAGTTCAGTTTCCTAATTTGTAGAAAGGGGATAATAATTGTACCTGCTTCAATAAGTGGTGATCTTTGTGAAAATTAACTGAGATAATGCCCACAAGGTAAAAGGCCTAAGCATAGTGTTTAATAAAAGTAACAGCTTTGATGTTGCTATAGTTTATTTATTTTTTGACAGAAATAGGGTTTATTGGTGAGCATGATTAAGGAAGGGACAGCACCGATGCTTTCATGAGTACAGCGTCCGCCGTTTGTCCAGGGAACCATGATTAGGGATGTATTTGACCCCACAGCCATCCGGGATGACCCACTTTTCTGCCACCATGTTTCCAGATTCATCCACATTAAACTTAGTAAATCCCCACTTCTTGGAGATGTGGATATTTTGGTGGCCAGGGAACTTGAACTTGGCCCTGCGGAGGGCTTCAATCACATGCTCCTTGTTCTGCAGCTTGGTGCAGATGGACATTATGACTTAGACAATATGGACCCTGGCCACTGTGCCCTGGGGCTTTCCAAAGGCACAGTGCATACCTGTCTGGAGCCTAGACTGGGGACAGCAGGCCAGTCATGAATGCCCACTAGAAAGAGTTGTCTCCAAGGTCCTTAGGGCAACCTATATAGGCAACAGGTTGTATACATGACTGAGAAGGCTGCTGTTTGCAACCATTGCACACTGGGCCCTCATGGTATTGTTCTTTATTATCACGACATAGGAAATCCGTTTTGTCATGTTAAAATTGGAGGAGATGGATGTTGGTAGGTGGCTTGAGGAGAAGACTTTGTAAAACATTCGTGAGAAAGAATGGGGCCCTTCAGGATTGCCTGAAAGTCCCTTGAAACTGTGGGTATTCTTTAGCATTGCTCAGCAGCCCAAGTGGCTGGAGAAAACATTTGATTGGATTGATGTCAGGTGCAGCAGAAGATGAGAGAGGACTAGGGGGCTGGCCTGAGCTCAGCTGAAGACCTGGAAGCATAGGTTTACGGTTCAAAGAAAGAACTTCTGTCACACAGTGGATAGAAGCACACTTCACTTCTCAAACTTCAAGTCTTTGGAGATAGTGACACAATTCTGCCTTACGTACATAACTGATGAGATAACTCATTTTCTTGTGGGCATTTTTACATTTTCATTGTATTGAATAAACTTGAGCAAATGATCTATTTGGCTTTTAAGTTTCTGAAAGCGTAATTTTAAGGAGATTTGAGAAATATATTCTCAAGGGTGTAAAAGAAGTATTTATAACTTAAGTCATGAGGCATTCACTTATTCATTCATTCATTTGACAAATATTTACTAAGTGCCAACTAGTTGAAGTCTAGGTGCTCTAAACAGAATTGAAAATATCCTTCCTTTCAAGATGGTGCAGAAAATATTGATGTAATAGTAATAGAAGAGAAAATGCCCAAACAAAACTGCTTGTTAATTTCTCCATGAAGTCAGAGGACAGAGCTTTCTTCATGTTGAAGAGGGGAGAGAAAGTGTGTTTAGGAGGGGGCTTGAGGAGGAGGGCACACTTGAGCTTAAATTTGAGGATAAGTTAGAATTGCATGTATTATGTTGGAGGGAAGGAAGAAAAACTAACAAAGTAGAGGAGGTTTGGGTTGTGTTGAAGAAAGTGTGGGGCAATGGGCAACCCTAGTGATATGAAATAGTGGAAGATCAGATAGCCCAAGAAGTTCAGGCCAGTATCTGATTTGTCTTCAAATCTAACCTTCTAGCACCAAGTAGAGCTCCTTCTTCTAGGTACCCAATGCATATTTATTGAGCAAATGAATGAATGAGGTATAATTTTTCATCAGTTTATGGAGCACTTCCAAGGCCATCCTTTAAACTTTATATAGGCAGTGGGTAACCACTGACTATTCAAACTTCATTTATTCAACAAATATTTGTTGAAGGTTTTCAAGTAAGGAAATGGTATGAATTGAACGATGATGCAGGAAGATCAATATTCCTGGTTCAGTTTCTGTATCAGCAGCATAGACACATAAAAAAAAGTTTGTTCAGAGAGTGTTCTCAGGGCAGAATTAGTTTAAAGAAGACGTTCAGACTGACTAAATCAAAGACCCTATCCAAAGACCCTACTCCTATCTCCTTAACTGTGATACTGTGGCCCTGCTGGTTGCTGCCTCAACCCTAGCCAACCACTGCAAAAGAAATGGGCCACTTGTGGAAGGAATTGATACAAGCTGGTTTCATGCTTTTCAAATTACTTACTTGTTTGCTACTTTCCCTACTAACTGCTGCTAGGTCACTTCAGTCATGTCCGACTCTGTGCGACCCCAGAGACGGCAGCCCACCAGGCTCCGCCGTCCCTGGGATTCTCCAGGCAAGAACACTGGAGTGGGTTGCCATTTCCTTCTCCAATGCATGAAAGTGAAAAGTGAAAGTGAAGTCGCTCAGTCATGTCCGACTATTAGCGACCCCATGGACTGTAGCCCACGAGGCTCCTCCATCCATGGGATTTTCCAGGCAAGAGTACTGGAGTGGGGTACCATTGCCTTCTCCTGCTAGGTGTCTAATATTTAGGGGTCTGGAAGATGTTAGAAGAATTATTTTTTATACCACAAAGTATCTAGAATATCCTGTATTTTTCAGGGAGAAAGGGTTAATCGTGAACCTTCCAAAAGACCATGGCTATTTTGTCTTGCAGCATGAGCCATTTCCTGGACATTTTCCACAGGGGAGTCGGGATGGATGAGTGTCAGTCACTGTTGTTCTTGGAGTGGGGCACTGCAGAGCTCTGGCCAGCCACCCTAAGAGATCAGGTACACTTGTCATAACAAGGCAAGGAAACAGAAGTAATTAATGCTCTAGAAATTTTAATGATACTTCACTGTCTCTGCTTGAAATCATACATGGATCCTACTCTTTAATTTTTTCTTAGAGGAAAAAAAGTCCTCTTCTTGCTCTAGTAAGAAAAATAAGTTTATAATTAGAAGTTAATGGTATCAATCATCTCTGCCCAAGAAATGTTATTAAAGGGGATCAAGCTACTTAGTCTCTTTATTGTAGTCACTGAGTATAGTCCATGGAAGTTTGCCATGGCTTACCACTTACCCCTCTGTCTTAAAGAGTTTCAAACAATTTGTAAAACAAACAAAAAAGTAGCCTGAAAAGGGATGTATAAGAGCTACTTACTACTTAATACTATCTTGTATATAGATTTTTGTTCTTTGAAATAATTTTGTATTTTCATTTTCGGCTGCACCACACAGCTTGTGGAATCTTAGTTCCCCAACCAGGGATTGAACTTAGGCCCTCGGCAGTGAGACCACAGCATCCTAATCTCCACACCACCAGGGAATTCCCTTAATATTATCTTGGATTAAAAAAAGGACGTGAAGGAAAGTCCTTTTTGAATGAAATGCTGTTTTCTTATGTGCTGAAATTTTTGTCTTGCTAGTTTAACAAAAATCAATTAACTGAGGCCAGCAAAAAGAAGGAAATCATTCCTGACTTTGGCAAGTTCCTAAAACAATGAAATATGGGCAAATAAAGAATGTTTTCAAGATTAGAACCTTGGTGTTCAAAGGAAAAATTATGAAACCTGAATTTATTCAACAAGCAATTAAACACTATGCCTTACATTTGATTAATGCTTTACAATTTCTAAAGCAGTTTAGCATCAGTTTCCTCATTTGCTTCTCACAACAGCCATAAAGACACATATTTATTATGCCCATTGTGCATAATAAATGGAGGAGAAAATTAAGAGTCAGAGAGGTTTAGTGGTAGTGCTATTATTTGAACCATGGCTGGTCTGACCCCAAACCAATGCTCTTTCCACTGGTGCACGTATTCAGTGTTGGTTTTTTTTTTTAATTTTGAAATACAATTTTTAAAGGTTGTGCTCCTTTTACATTGTTACAAAGTACTGGCTATATTCCTTGTGTTGTACAATACATTCTTGTAGCCTATTTTACCCTCAGTAGATTGTGCCTCCCACAACCGCATCCATATTCTGCCTGCCCCCCTCCCCAACTGGTAAGCACTAGTTGATTCTCTGTATCTGTGAGTGTGCTTCTTTTTTTGTTATATTCACTAGTTTGTGTATTTTTTAGACTCTGCATATAAGTGATATCAAACAGTATTTGTCTTTCTGTTTATTTCACTTAGCATCATGCCCTCTAAGTTCACCCACGTTGCGGCAATTGGCAAAATTTTCTTCTTTTTTATGGCTGAGTAGTATTCCATTGTGTGTGTGCATGCATGTGTGTGTGTGTGTGTGTATCTTTATTTACTCACATCTTCTTTATCCATTCATTTGTTTTGGGATACTTGAGCTGTTTCTGTACCTTGGCAATTTTAAATAATGCTGCTATGAACATTGGGGTGCATGTATCTTTTTGAATTAGTGGTTTTGTTTTTTTCAGATATATACCCAGGAGTGGAATTGCTGGATCATATAGTAGTTTTAGTGTTAGTTTTTTGAGAAACTTCCATTCTGTTTTCCACAGTGGCTGTAATAATTTACATGCCCATTCAGAGTTATTTTTAACCACTTGAACTATTCTATCTATCTATTGAAATTAGTTTTTGACCTTATTCTTCTAGGTTAATGAGAAATACATTTTGTTGTTGTTGTTGAGAGTGTATCATTTTTTTTTTCACCAAAATCATGTAGGACCAGTAAAGTCAAATAAGTCAGTAGGAGACCAGGAGAATGGAAAATATTATTGAAGAGTATAGAAATAATATATATTTAACATTTGATCAAGAGTATACTAAAGAAAAAGGAAAGAATAATGGAAAAACTTGGCCAAAATGCTGTTCAAAGGGAAAACATGATTTGCTGAAAGATGATGCACTAAATGGAAAGGAGATAAATAATGGAAAACTGTAAATAATTAATGCCTTGGTGCATGTGTATTTGACAAAGACAAAACTACTTTCTCAAAGTGAAGCAACATGCCCAGCACTGAAGGAAAACAGGTGAAATGAGCACTAGATTTTAAGCATCTCTCAAAGGATGTTTTGAAATCTCAGAGATGATCACTGGATTTTTTTTCATTTTTTTTCTGTTGTCTTATGAAAAGCATTTCTTTCTTTTTTTATAAGTATTTATTTATTTGGCTGTGCTGGGTCTTTGTTGCTGCATGGGCTTTTCTCTACTTGCAGTGCACGGGCTTCTTATTGTGGTAGCTTCTCTTATTGCAGAGCACAGGCTTTAGGGTGTTCAGGCTTCAGTACTTGTGGTATATGGGCTCAGTAGTTGTGGCTCCTGGGCTCTAAAGCATAGGCTCAATAGTTGTGGTACACTGGCTTAGCTTCCCCATAGCATGGGGGATCTTCCTGGTCCAGGATCAAACTTGTGTCTCCTGCCTTGGCAGGAGGATTCTTTACCACTGAGCCACCAGGGAAAGCCCAACAGTATTTCTGATAACGTGCAAATCTTTACTGACAGTTTAATGGCTCTCTTTCCCGATTCCAGTCTTGAGACAGTGTCCTCAGTTAGCTCTTTCACCTCTTGTGGATGTACGTGGAATACTTGCAGGACACAGGGCAGCTGCTAGATGGATATTCTGCTCAGGTGACCTCCTTGGGAATCCCTCTTGCTCTCCTTTGTTTTGAACTCTGACTCAGCCATACTCTGAGGCAGGGAGATGACGTGGCCTTGCAGCAGCAGTTTTCAGGCAGAGGAGTGACAGCTGGGCTGCTGGGAATCAGCTCAATACATAATTCAGTTCCTTTTATTTTTTTTAGAAGTTTATTGCAGTTTTTTAATTTATTGCATCAAAATTTATGAAAAATCTGTGATAAAGTATATATTTGTGTATATAGAATGTATCAGTATTGTATACATATACGTATATACATACATGTGTGTGTCGCCACCCTCTCATGGGCTTCCCTGCCCTGGCAGACACAGTTGCCACTCTCTTGAACAGGCTTCGCTTTCTTCTTCATTTGGCTGACTGCTGCTGTTTCTGTAAGAACGGGTCCTTTTACTTTGGAACCCACTCGTTAAGGTGCTACCTCGATGTGCTCCCTCAGCACCTGGTACCCACACGCCTCTCCTTATCCATGTTGAAGCTGCTGATTCACTTGTGTGTCTTCCCCAGCAGTCTGTGAAAGGTGTGAGCCTGTAGACTGGGCCCTTGGGCTGAGGGACTCCATCTTGCTGCAAATTATTTCAGACAGATTTTTACTATTGTGATTATTATTACTGTTGTGCAATAACTTCTGGGCAGCAAAGCAATTAGGCTCATTTTAAAGCAAATGGTTCTTTGGTCGAAATTCACAAGGTATGAGCATATCCTGTTTCATCATGTGATTGAGGAAAAGCTTTGTTCAAAAAATTGTATATCCTGTAACAGCTTTAGTTTCTGATAGAGGGCAGCAGAGTCCATGAAAACAGAGGCAGGCCTTGAATGGGTAGTTTACAAAAGTTTGGAGCCAAACGTTTAACCATTTTCAGCAGAAACTAGCCCTTGGTATCTGACAAACCTCACTGTGCAATAAAGACTTCAAGGGAAAGGCTGGCTTTTATTAGTGATATTCTTTGAAGGCACTATAAATAATTTACAGTCTTTTAAAAGGAAAAAAAATATCATTTTTTTAAAATGCAAATAATCCCCTCATTTTATCTCTGAGTAGGAACACCTCACTCTTCCCCCATGTGTTTCACCTTTTCTACTCACAGAGCACTTCGCCTCTGACGCTTTTGGTCACCAAATGTTGATTTTTTTCCCCTCCCACAAGGTATTCTCTACTACACCAGCTGGATATCCTGTAAATTCAAATTCAGTATCTACCTGGAGATGGCATCAGCTCTCACAGGTTAAGAGCTCAGTCCCCACAAGACTGATGCCATGCCACCAACTTCAGATGCCAATCTCAAGTCGCATGTCATCACCGGTATTTCTGACCCAGCCACTGTAAATGTGAGTACCCACGACCTCCTCTTTGGGTTCAATAATTTGGTAGAATGGCTCACAGAATTTGGAAACAGTTACGTTTACTGGTTTGTTACAAAAGGACACGAAGTTGGATACGGGTGAAGGTCAGATGGAAGAGATGCAAGGTGAGTGAGTGGGAGAGGTTCATGCTCTCTCTCTAGTGCAGTTTCCTAGCACCTCCACGTGTCACCAGACTGGAAGATTCCAGACCACATGCACATTTGGGATTTTTACGGTGGCTTCATCACATGGTCATGATTGACCACTAACTCCATTTCCAGTCTCTCTCTCTACCCTTCCCAGAGAATAAGGGATGGGGCTGAAAGCTCCAAACTTCTAACCATGATTGGTTTTTTGAGTGACTATCACTCATCCAGGAGCCCACCAAACTTTGCCTTTTTTCACCCAGGAAATTCCAAGAGATTTAGGAATTATGTCTCAGGAACTTGGGGCAAAGGTCAATACTTTCTATTATTTCACAATTATAAAATCTTTAAAAAGATGGGTGCTTATTTTTTTTTTGCCAGTAACTTGTAAAATTATGTTAAGGCATGAAATATTTCCATCTGGTCTTAGGGAGAGTGTCAAGATTTGCAAATTATTACCAGATGCTGTGGCTACCTTCCCCTTTGCTGCCTTGGGGGAAAAAAGACATAAAGTAGAAAACAAACAAACAATGAAATCAATTATCGTTTCAAATCAACAGCAAGCAAATAGAGTCTAAATCATCTCTCTTCTACCCATCATGGCATGAGAGCGAGTCTCATGCCTCATGCAATTAAAAAAATTTTTTTCACTTATTTTTGGTTGCCCTGGGTCTTCATTGCTGTGCGTGGGCTTTCTCTAGTAGTGGCGAGCAGGGGGCTACTCTTCGTTGCAGTGCCCAGGCTTCTCATTGCTGTGTCTTCTCTTGTTGCAGAGCACAGGCTCTAGGTCCGGGCTTCAGTAGTTGTGGCACCTGGACTCAGCGGCTGTGACTTGGGCTCAAAAGTTGTGGTGCATGGGCTTAGTTGCTCCACAGCATGTGATCTTCCTGGGCCAGGGATCAAAGCTGTGTCCCCGGCATTGACAGATAGATTCTTATCCACTGCGCCACCAGGGAAGTCCCTCATGTACCTTTTTTAAATGAAGTTTTTGTTTTAAGGATGAAATTTATTTCAAAAGTCCTCATATAAACCAATCATGAATAATCTTTTGTAACAAACTTCTCAAAGAAATCTTTTTACTATCTACCTTTCTTCTTGGGATAGCATTATTATGATAGTATTAAATTTTTGTCTTTATTCAAATGAACTATTTTCAAGATTAATGATTATTAGCAAATCTTGATGTAAAATAAATGTGATACTTTCAAATTACTTTTCATTTTCCTATGTAGCATTTTAAAGTAGAAAAGTATTTGGTACTAAGTGCTCTCATGTTCAAATTCTAAAATAATATTTAGTCCCAGTGGAAACTAGTACTCCAAGACTTAAACACTTTTTAATGATATTTACACAATACATATATAATTTTAATCACTAAGTTCCTTCTCATCATTGAAATATGTTCTTTTCTTTATCCCTGGGTGTTTTGAATCATCTGATGTTGAAGGACCCCCCTGAACTGGGTTTCCATTTTTTGTTGTTTTTCAATTTTGAATTGCTGGAAATCTGTGGCCTGACTGAGGCTGTTAAGAGCAGGATCTTCCCCTTCATCTTCACTGTCTTCTTCAATTCCTTCTTCTGGCTCAGGAATTTTCCTTTTTTTTTTTTCTTTTTCTTCTTTGGAGGTTCACATCCATCAAGTGTATTTTTAGGACAGGCATTAACTCAAGTGTCCACTTTCTCCAGGTTCATAACACTTAGGTTTATCAAGCTATATAGTTTCATCTTTGATGAATCCAGCTGCTCTTCCATTGCCAATAGCAATGCTTGCTTTTATCACTCTACCAAATAACTGTTTGTTGTTTACTGACTTGGCACAGTTTTGTGCAGATTCTTTATCCAAAAATAAAATAAATGCAACCCCTGTACCCCTCCTGGTATCTTTATCTTTCATTATAGTAAACTTAACAACTTCACCATACCTGGAATATCTGATGTAAGCCATTGTTGATCAGGGAAGAGGGCAGGTTGGATACATACACTGTGCTTGTACTTGAGGACAATCTGCCACTCAATTCTTCAGGTGGGGTGGGCCCAGGAGACCAGAAGGGCACAAGCCCTCAGCTCTCTAGGGGCTCAACCGCAGCTGTTTGTTGCTCCTTGCATCTGCCTTGGCATCACAGATCCCAGTCACTCATGTACTTTTTATGTTTAGTGATAGCACAGGGCCTGGCATGCAGCAAGCAGGGGCCCAGCAAACATGTGGAGCTTAGCAAGCACCTCTGATCTGATCACATGTAAGTTCTCCAGGGAGTTTCTGAGTTGTTTCTCACATCTAGTTGTCCCATAAATGCAAAGTGAGGAATTTGCATTTAGAAACATGCCATAGACACATACTATTCCATCTTTAACTTGATGGACTCTGTTAATGTTCTGTTATTTAAAATCCTGAAAAGCAGAGTAGGGGAAAGAAAAGGGGCAAGATTCCATGTGGTTGCCTAGTGGGTGTGCACAAAGAGATGTGCAGATGGGCTGGGTCTGGTTGGCAGAAAGTTGATGTTTAGCCCACATGGTCAGCTCAGAACTAGGAATAGAAAAGAATTCAACAGGGTATTCTAAGGTTCTCTGATGCCTTCTCTCTCTTAGTCTGGAAATCCTAGGTGGTTCAGCTCGAATTCCCCCATGTCCCTCTTTCCAGGTTTCTGCAGGGCCTTTGTTAACCGGAGCATCCCTTTTTTTTTTTTTATCATGTTGGTGGTTAGACCTTGTCCCCATCCTTGAGTGTTAAGTTCCATTTGTACTTGGAGGCAGTTTTTAAAACTGGGCCCTTTGCAGGTAATGAGAGCCTGGCCATTTCTTTTCATAATAACTTGGAGCTTCTTTCATTAGCTTTCATGTTTCATCCTACTTATAGAGACAGCAATTCTCTTAGGCATAGGACAGGTATTAGAAACCTCTCCTACTAGATGAGTTAGATGAGACTCAGGGGACATCTTGGTCCTTTGATCACCTAGGTTGTTACTGGCAGAGTCTGGGTGGGAATCTTCTCATCCAGACTCCCCTGGAAACTCATCATGCTCATTCATCAGTGGGACCAGGTTCAGTGATGGGATAGGGGAGATGCAGAAAGATAGGATCAAGGGAAGGCATGCATGTTCAGGATGAGTACACAGCCTGGTCCAGTACATGGTGACTGTGTGATGGGATCACAGGGTGGCCCAGCTGTTGGTGTAGGAAAGAATGTGGAGAAAATAAGCGGACATTTTTTATCAGAGGCAAACATTTCCACGGAAAAGGATATGGGTGGAGACATATCCAAGGAGGTGGGGATTAAGGGAATAATCTTCCAGGGGGAACAGGGCATCTTGAGGTGTCTTTTACTGGATCAGGCCATGCTTTATTTTATTCAATTGCCACAACAGCCTTGGAAATAGTCATGACTCTGCCCATTCCTCAGATGGGACAACAGAGTCACAGGGAGGTAAGCAATCCCCAGTACAGCTGCACTGAAGACCTCTAGGGACTACATTGACATAAAGTACCATGGGAACAAAGCCCCCTGGAATTATGCAGTATTATACAGTAATTAGGAAGCAGAGCTCACATGTAGGCTATTTGGCTCCATAGCCTGAGTTCTTAGTACCCCTTCACACTCACTTTTCCAAGACAAGCTTTTCTGGAACCCAGCCTTACCCATGCAGGCCCTCATTCAGGTAGATCTCCAATTTAACAAGAAAGAACATTGCACAGGTTATAGTTGTGGGGGAGAAAAACCACCCCTGAACTCAGGGTCAGAAGCTGGGGTTGAGTCCTGGTTCTGCCTCTGACTGTGTGACCTTGGCCAGCGACCTCATCTCTTCACATAGCCATTTGCCATTTGTACACGAAGAGAAAAGTGCATCCTTCTCTCAGGCTTGCAGCAAGCGTTCTGTGAGATTAATGAATGTGGAAGTGCTTTGTAAGCTGTGAAGGTCTGAACAAACTACAAATGTTCATACAAATCAAGAGACGGAATGGGACCGGCAAGCGGCCATTTATTATGTGGACTGATATGTATGCAGAGTGTGGACTTTTTATGCCTCATTTGCTCCTGTGAAAAATGTATAAGCGACAACGTCTTGAGTCTGCACACAGAGGATGGGGCTTTTGTGTGTGCTGTGGGTGTTGCAGCTGCCGAGGGAGGAGGCCAGGAAATGAAAACCATGTGGCTCTGAGTTGGGCCTTGAAGCTTCAGACTTCCCCACAAGGAAGAAGAAAAAAAACTTGCTAGATGTTCTTGGGTGATAACGATGAGAAATATGAACCCAGCCTATGTTCCCTGGCTTCTTGTGTTTCTCTTGAGCAAATGTTTCAGTTCTTAAGGCAGCTTAACAGCAAAATCACCTTTCATTTGTTGAAATATAACAAAATTGGGCAGAATCAGAGGCTCAGATGCTGTAAAAATAAGCTATAAAATTTAAATAAGTCTTAAGTGAATTGGCCTCAGGCATTTACTTGAGTTGAAAAGGAGTTGTGTGAATGTGGATCTTGGTTTTTCTTACTGTCCTCTACTATGCTGGCTGGCCGTGACTGTGTGCAAAAGTGCTCATGCTTACAATTCTAGTCTCTAAGGAGAAAGAAAGAGCAAAGAAAGTTCTTTTTAGCCCATCACTTTCTCTGTAACTCACTTTTAAAGGAAGAATCTGATTAGGTTGTCTAAAAAGGCACACTCAAGAACTTCCACCCATAAAGATCTATAGTCTGAGCATTGTGAGGTAATGATGTTTATCAGACTGTGAATAATTAAAAAAAAAAAGAGATGAACACTTGTGAATTGTATGGTGCTCCTAGGCAAGATGGCACTTCCCAGGGGGCTCAGTAGTAAAAAATCTGCCTGTCAATGCAGGAGACATGGGTTCGATCCCTGGGTTGGGAAGATCCCCTGGAGTAGAAAATGGCAACCCACTCCAGTTGTCTTGCCTGGAAAATTCCATGGACAGAGGAGACTGGCCAGCTACAGTCCATGGGGTCACAAAGAGTCAGACACCACTGAGCATGCACGCACACACGAGGCAGAAGGGAAGGAAAAAAATTCTTTACCTCAATTTGAAGAACTGAGTTAGATAGAAGGATCATAACACACACATATGTATGTATGGGGTAGGGAGAGAAAGAGAGGTTCTGGGAAGAGAGAGAATTTAGTAACATAGAGGGGCTATGATCAGACATGAACAATAAATAGTTCTCACATCAGATATATTGAAGCAAGGAAGTATTGATATTTGTCTTGTGAAACTCTCTAAACAGATTAAAATTACATCTCTGAATTAAAGGAACAGCTTCTTGAACATGTACTTTAATAGAGACCTTTCACCCCAAGTGACTGAGATGAGCAACAAACCTAAACAAAGCAATAAACTCAAAGTAATGAAATGCTCCCTGGTTATTGAGAAAAGGAACTGGAAAAAAGAAAGTGACTTTTCTCATAGGAATGGACAGTGGTTTTACATTTGAACTTTTAAGACAATTCATTGACCCTTAGGAGTTGGAATAACTTCAGAGATTCTTTCATCCAACCTCCCTCAGATGAGTAAACTGAGACCCAGAGAGATTCAAAGTCTTGCCCAAGGCCCACGATGGGAAAGGGGCTGAGCCAGCCCCCCACTCCAGGCCTCTGTCAGCACCCTACATAAAAAGATCAGTGAGGCTTCCTCTTGAGGCTGGGACTCAGGATGCGTGGGCAGTTGCTCTCGTGTAAAAAGAGGCCTCTTTTAATATTCCTTCATTTTAAAAGTTTAACATCTGCTACAGAGAGAGGAAAATAAATTCCACTGGCTTCTTTTTTCATTTCGTTTTATTTTGTATTTAAGAGTGGGGGTGGAAAGAGGGGCTTGAAGTTGGAGACAGTAACATGAGCCATGAAAGCACTCTGTAATCCATAATTAGAAAGCAAAATGCTTTACAGATGCCACCAAAAAGAAAAAAAGGAAAAGAAAACAAAGCGAAAAAGGCAATCTTGAACCAGGGTACACCTTTCCACCTTCCACATCAACCAGGTAAAAGGACTCAGATGCTAATAAATCACACGTCCACTAGAATCCTTCTGGATATTTATTCACTTGGCACAAGTGACAGTAGTAGTAGACTATATGTAACATATGCTTTGTATTCAGACGATTTCTGTGCTTCTTCATCCTGGTTCTGAGCTAATCAAAGTGAGCATCTGTGTCCTGGAGGTGCTTTCTTAACAAGTCTAGACTCAGACTCAGAATTCAAAGCATAGAGAGGGGCTGGTATGTGACTAGTTGCTATCAAAGTGCTAGGACTCGAACTTGCCAAGCTAGTCAGAGCAAATGAAAGTCCATTCTTGGGTCTGTCTATCTCTTTACACCAGGTACTCACTCCCTCCTTATTAAAATTCTACCTATAGTTAGCTATCTTTACCAAAAGGCTTTTAATTAAATTGTTGTTGTTGCTGTTCAGTCGGCTAGTCATGTCTGACTCTTTGCCACCCCGTGAACTGCAGCATGCCGGGCCGCCCTCTCCCTCACCATCTCCCAAAGTTTGACCAAGTTAATGGTCCTTGTGTTGGTGATGCTGTCCAGCCATCTCATCCTCTGATGCCCTCTTCTCCTTCTGCCCTCAATCTTTCCCAGGGTCAGTGACTTTTCCAGTGAGTCGTCTGTGTGCATCAGATGACCAAAATACTGGAGCTTCAGCTTCAGCATCAGTCCTTCCAGTGAGTATCCAGGGTCTTTCTCCCTTAAGATGGACTGGTTTGATCTCTTTGCTGTCCAAGGGACTTTCAGGAGTCTTCTCCAGTTCAAAGGCATCAATTCTTTGGTGTTCCTCCTTCTTTACGGTCCAGTTCTCACAACTGTATGTGACCACTGGGACCATAGCCTTGACTATACGGGCCTTTGTTGGCAGAGTAATGTCTCTGCTTTTCAAAACACGTTAAGTTTGTAATTGCTTTCCTGCCAAGAAGCAATTGTCTTTTTATTTCATGGCTGCAGTCACTCTCCGCAGTGATTTTGGAGCCCAAGAAGAGGAAATCTGTCACTACTTCTACCTTTTCCCCTTCCATTTGCCATGCAGTAATAGAACCAGATGCCAAGATCTTAGTTTTTTCAACATTTAGTCTTAAGCCGGCTGTTTCACTCTCCTCCTTTACCCTCATTAAGAGGCTCTTGAGTTCCTCTTTGCTTTCTGCCATTAGAGAGGTGTCATTCGCATATCTGAGGCTATTGATGTTTCTCTCACCTATCTTGATTTTGACTTACAACTCATTAATTAAATTAAGCGAACACAAATCTAAGAGAATCCTGAAAGAGCAAGACAGATGCTCCTTGATGATATCCTGAAAGGATTTAGGTAGTACGATCAATATTTCCTGATGATTGCTGAACTTGGACTGATATATAATACTTTGTTCATGTTAAATTACAAGTCATAATGGTGGATATTTTTTTCCCCTAGAATATTGGTGACTTAAAGGGTGTCCGTTAAAAGTTCATTTGGCTATAAGTAAC
Source organism: Bos taurus (assembly GCF_002263795.3). Classification (NCBI taxonomy): domain Eukaryota; kingdom Metazoa; phylum Chordata; class Mammalia; order Artiodactyla; family Bovidae; genus Bos; species Bos taurus. The sequence continues at coordinate 85,922,897 of NC_037329.1, read as the reverse complement.
AGAAAATCCAGTTTATGAAGGCTTAAACACATGAGTTTCAATTTCTTTCTTTCTTTTTTTTTTTTCTGCTGAACGACTTACGGGATGTTCCCACAACCGGAGATTGAACAACCCAGGCCATAGCAGTGAAAGCCATAATCCTAACCACTAGGCTACCAGGGAACTCTGAATTTCAATTTCTTACTCAATGAGAAGTCTGGAAGTAGGCATCTGATGGTGTTGTTTTGGTGGCTAAAGATAGAGGCCAATGTCTTGATAAACTTCTTGGCCTTCTGTCATAGTTGCAGGACATCAAATAGTAGCCAACATGCCCAAGTGTAAGGCAGAAAGAAGAAGGGAAAGGGGAGGCCAGCTGTATCTAGCCTTTTTTATCTGGAAAGCTACAGCTTTCTCTGACCACACTCTCAGGTTGATTTCTGCTTATGCCTCATTGGCCAGAAGTGAGTCATAAAGCCCCTCTACCTGCATAGGAAGGTGGAAGAGAAAGAAAAGATGATAATGATTATTTTTAGGCCACTTTTGATCCATCTGAGACTACTGAGTACATTGTTTCTCTAAACCAAATCAGGGTTCAGTCAGCAAGGTAGAAGGTGGAGAATGGTGGTGGTGTTTGAATAATCACTAGCAGTGAGTATCATAAACTGGAGTTCTATTTTAATATATTTATAAGTGTAATTTTCACTGTTAATAGCAAACAAAACATATTTAAAATGCAGAGAGTTTTACTACCTTTCCTCTTGCTTCTTTACTTCAGTCTTTTGTTTATTTTAAATTTATTTTTTAATTGAAGGATAATTGCTTTACTTCAGTCTTGATAGACTTACAGCTTCCACATAATTTTCTTTGAAATGGCCACTGGCATCTACTTTCTTAAGAGAAGCATTGTTAAATCAAACCCCAGCTGTTTGCCTCCAGGGTTCTAACAGGGGCAAAACCTACATTAGTTTCCTGGTATTACATATATCTTCATGAACAGCTGGAAGTAATTTTCAACCTAAGCATTTCACATTTCATGGATGGGTGAACTTTACAATAACTTCGGAAGCAACTATTCTAAAGCTCATGCAACTTTGATTGGATGCTTGGCTAATTCCATCCATTTCTTTGGTGCTAAAATATTTAAAAACTCTAAAAGGGTCCTTACACAAGTTGTAAAAGAGATACAAGAAAGGCACAAAGGGAAAAAAAAACCATGTCTTCTCTGGTGCCTCAGAGAACATCCGGTCTATTCTCTGCACAACAGCCAGAGTGATCCTGCAAAAGGAAAAGTAGGCCATGTCATGCTTCTGGCCTCAGTTCTTCAGGGGCTTCCAGTCATCTCTGATGAAATTCAAAGTTCTTAGGATGTCTTTTGGGGTTCTGTGTAACCTGGGCCCTGCCTGACTCTCCTATTTTCTTCTCCTTTTCACTCTGTGTGGCCAAAGTGGCCTTCTTTCTTGTCACCACCACCCTGCCCCTTCCACCACCGCCCCCCACCCCCTACCACCGCCCCCCAACCCCCCATTTCCAACTCAGGCCTCTGCCCTTGCACTTCTTTTGGCCTGGGATTCTCTCTTCTCAGGTATGTGTGTGGCTTGCTCCGTTCAGGTCTCTGCTCACATGTCACCTCAGAGAGCTTTCTTCTCCCGATCACTCTGTCTTAAATATCACCTCCTCCCTTTATTCTCTGTCTGCAACCTGCTTTACTTTTCTACTCAGCCCTTATTATAAGCTATTAAATTATATAGCTGACTGACATTTACTACGTGTTCCCTGCTAGAATGTGAGCTCAACAAGGGTATGATCTTGGTTTGGCTTACTTATTTATCCTCTGTGCCTAAAATGGTATCTGGTACCAGAAGGCATGCAATAAATATTAATATGTATTTGTTGGATGGATGAATCAATAAAAAATTTTAAAACCTGGTTCTACTATCATGTGTTCAGAAGATTAATGGATGGGTTGGAGCTAGTTGGGCAATTTTTTTTTTCACCATGACTATACTGATATTTAATTTGTAAATATAAAACAATAAAAATGCTCAGTTAAATCAAAGGATGTTACATTGAAATGTGGTTCTTTCTTGAACCATTCATTCCATAGATATTCATTCACCTTATGCCTCTGCCTTAAGGAAGTACCAATGATTTTTCATATTTAACATGTTACCTCTTTATTTCCCTATAGAGTTAACTCTGTGTGTGTGTGTGTGTGTGCGTGCGTGCGTGTGCGCGCGCGCATGCAGAGTCACTCAGTTGTCTCTGACTCTTTGCCAACCTATGGATTGTAGTCCTCCAACTTCCTCTGTCCATGGGATTCTCCAGGCAAGAATGCTGGAGTGGGTTGCCATTTCCTCCTCCAGGGAATATTAACTTTACATTAACTATTAACAAAAGAGACTAGGAAAATTTTTCTAAATGTTCTTGAGGATTCAGTTTTTGGCTCTGTATCATGAACATGTTTTATTGATAACATAAATGAAGCTATTGAAAGTTCTTTGGTGAATTTGGTAAATGTTAGAAAACTATTTACCTCAGTGATGTTATAGAATTAAGATCCTAAAATATCTTGACCAGCCAGAAGTAATGATATAGCCTGTTGAAGAAAAAAATTAACTGATATGAGGACTTGTTCAAAGAGGGAAAATGAGATTTATCAGCAATATATTGGGAAAGGATTCAGAATTATAATCACTGTGATTCAATAGTGTGCTAAGGTTATCACTGAAATGAATGCAAACTTGGATGATCAAATATAGTAATATTACTGTATTATTACTGTCTAACATATTATAATGTACATTGTCAAATGAAAAAACAAATCCAGACTTAGGAAGGAGACACTAATTTGAAAAGGATTTTGGCCAGGAGGGGAAAGAGAGTACTGTATTGCAACAGGGAGAATGCTTTAAGCATGAGATCCTCAAGCTTCTCAAAAATCAAGGAAAAAGATATTTCTTTTTAGAGAAAACTAAGCAAAGAATCAGGTGTGGGAAAGTGAGAAGGGAGGGTGGCATGATCAGACAGCAGTTCAGAGGTTGTTCTGAAGCCAGTTTCTTCTCAGGAATGCTGAGTACTGAATACTGTAAACTGGCTCAGATTGAAATGGGCTAAAGTTTGGGGGCCTGGAGGAAAGAGAAAAGCTTAACCACAATTTATTTGGGAAGAGCAGTTCAGCGAATCATTTATGAGGAAAAGAAAGGAAATTTGGAGGGGGTCTATGTTAGGTCTTGTAAATAAGGGAGGGCGTGTCGCTAAGTCATGTCTGACTCTTTGTGACCCCATGGACTGCAGCACGCCAGGCTTTCATGTCCTTCACTATCTCCCGGAGTTTGCTCAAACTCATGTCCATTGAATCGATGACACCATCCAACCATCTCATCCTTTGTCATCCCCTTCTCCTCCTGCCTTCAATCTTTCCCAGCATCAGGGTCTTTTCTAATGAGTTGGTTCTTCGAATCAGGTGGCCAAAATATTGGAGCTTCAGCTTCAGCATCAGTCCTTCCAGTAAATATTCGGGGTTGATCTCCTTTAGGATTGACTGGTTTGATCTTGCAGTGCAGAGGATTCTCAAGAGTCTTCTCCAACACCACAGTTCAAAAGCATCGATTCTTTCAGGCTCAGCCTTCTTATGGTCCAACTCTCACATCTGCACAAGATTACTGGAAAACCATAGCTTTGACTATACGGACCTTTATTGGCAAAGTGACCTCTTCTTTTGAATACACTGTCTAGGTTTGTTATAGCTTTTCTTCCAAGGAGCAAGCATCTTTTAATTTCATGGCTGCAGTCACCATCTGTAGTGATTTTGGAGCCCAAGAAAATAAAGTCTGTCACTTTTTCCATTTTTCTCCATCTGTTTGCCATGAAGAGATGGGACCAGGTGCCACGATCTTAGTTTTTTGAATGTTGAGTTTTAAGGGAGGGCATACGTGAGTTTTATTGAAGTCATATGGGGAAAGGTGTGGCAATTCTTTGCAGTAAAATGTTCTTCAGAACACAAAGAGGAGATATTTCTTTCTTTTTCATTAAAAATATATATTTACATTTTTATTGGCGTATAGTTGAGTTACAATATTATATTAGTTTCGATATACATATAATAAAATGATTAAGTAGTTTTAAAGACTATACTCCATTTAAAGTTATTACAGAATAATGGCTATAACACCCTGTGCTGTACAACATGTTTTTATTTCTTATCTATTTTATATATAGCAGTTTGTATCTCTTAATCCCATAACCCTATCTTGTCCCTCCCTTAGAGGGAAGGTTTCTTAACCTTTGTTGGTTTCCATGGTTACAAGGCTTAGGATAAAATTAAACATTTATCTCAGATGTTAAAGAATCTGCCAGCAATGCAGGAGATCTGGGTTCAGTCCCTGGGTGGGGAAGATCCCTGGAGAAAGGAATGGCTGCCCACTCCTGTATTCTTGCATGGAGAATGCCATGGACAAAGGACCCTGGAGGGCTATAGTCCATGGGGTTGCCAAGAGTCGGACACGACTGAGAGACTTTCATTTTCAGCTACATATAATATACAAATTATAGTATATCGCTATTACATAAAAATATTATAAACTATAAAAACAACAAATAAAAAATACATAATGCATATAACATATGTAATATATATACTGATATGGGTATACACGCACAAATACATATAATAGCTAGCATAATGTCAGTTGCCTCTTTTGTATCAGAGAGGTGACAATCAACTTTACTTTAGTCAGATAACTGGTGGCTCAGAAGGGCAACCATGGCTCACATGCACCAATAATTATTTCATCAGCACATAGGTTTAAAATTAAAACATGAAAGCCTTAAGTCAGTGGTTAAGTCCAGATCCTATCAAGCTTTATGTTTTTACAATGGGCTATAGTCGCACATTTACCTTTGATGGAGTCTGGGCCCTGGGAGTATCTAAATTTGCAACTCTAATCAAGAGAATCATGGGCCCACTCTTTGAGGAATGTGGACAAACTGGATCATAGTTAGGAAACACACATGCAGATACACATACACACTGATGGCCAGGGAATAGGAACAATGGCCACTATTTGAGGAATTTGAAGCTTTAGCTAGAGAGGAGGGGGCAGGGGAAGGATGAGAGAGGCCATCACGATTATCTCCAAATATTAGAAAAGTTGCTGCATGGAAGAATTAGGTTTGCTCTGTTTGGTACCAAAGGGTAGTAGTAAGACAAGTGGGAGGAAGTTGCAAGGAAATCTACTTACGTGTCAGCATAAGGAAGAGGGGCTTCCCAGGTGGCGCTAGTGGTTAAAAAACCTGCCTGCCAATGCAGGAGACAAAAGAGACATGGGTTCCATCCCAGGGCTGGGAAGGCACGGCAACCCACTCCAGTGTTCTTGCCTGGAGAATCCCCATGGACAGAGGAGCATGGAGGGCTACAGTCCATAGGGTCACACAGAGTTGGACATGCCTGAAGAGACTTAGCGTGCACACATGCATAAGGAAGCACTTTCTAACTGAGCTGCCTTCAGAACGTGGGCTCTCCCCATCACTGTACACTTTGCCACAAAGCTGACTGTGGAGCTGCCGGAGGGGATCTGACGATTGGATGGATGTGTTGGAATAAGCAGTTTTGAAGTTTCTTTCCTACTGTAAGACTCTGATTCTGTGAAATACAGTAAAACTCCATTATTTTGGCCTTAATTGATTTAGAATTACTTTAAATACTGTTAGTGGAATAGGATGACTTTTTCCTCTATAATATTTTAATTATTTTCCAATATTGTAATAAATGTTTTCTGAAACATTTAGAAAGATTTTTAAACTATGTAAAGTCAACTAATAAAGTAATATTTTATTGTTGATTATGTGTATGACACTATTCTAGGAGTTTTATGGAGTAATAATAACAGAAATATAGAAGGAACATACATTCCTCTGGGAAAGACATGATTATATGGCAAGATGAGATAAATCCAGGATGCAATAAGAGAATCAGAAATTATGTTTATTTATATTTTATATGCTTTAAGTGAAATTAGAACATGCCTGTGCATGCTAATTGTCAGGATAAGCTGTTAAGAGGTTGGTCAGGTGACTATAATGAGCATGGTTTACAAACTAAGTATCAAAACACAAATAAAAGATTACTAAGTATTTGAAACCAGCCTGTTAGAAAAAGAAAGTCTATAATAACTAAACAAACACATTGAAAAGAGTCATCGTGGACAACTTTAAGTAGGAGGACGGTCTCAGATTCATCCTTGACTGTTGGCTGTGAGAACAGAGCAGGCTGGAGAGCAGTTTAGAGGTGGGAATATGGAGGGTGGGGATCAGGGATATCATGTAGGTTGTCCTCTTGAGGGAGGTGCATGCCAGGAGTGGAGGGGGATAGGATTATTGGATGGACTCCCTGTGACATTGAAAATAGGCAGAGAGGTTTGTACTTAGTAGGGAGCCAAAGAATGAAATGATGTGAGAAATTTAAAAGACCAGTTCCTAGTTCATTCTCTGGGTGTTCACTGAGCACTTTACAGCACACCAGGCACGTTCAAGATGCTGAAGATCCCCATAACCTTAAGGATTTATAATTAAATGGATGAGAAGGACAAGGAAACAGTGTTATAATTCCATGCCATAGTCCTGGAGAGACAGCAGGGAGAGTGTTGGGTGGGATTAGTCCCACTCCAGTGAGAGCAGCTGTAATGCCATGGAAGGCCTTCAGGTGAAATAGTATCTGAGATGCATAGGACAGGCTTGTTAGCAAAGTGAGCAACACATGCAAACTAAGCTGGAGAGTAAGTGGGCAAGGGCTGTAGTGTAGGACATGGTGGGACATGTGAGGTGATAGGTGAGGGTGAGAGGTGGATCTGGCCAGGGGAAGAAGGGACTTACATAATGCCAATAACAGTGAATTAGTATTCTTTTGCTTGTTTTTTTAATTTAATTTTAACTGGAGAATGATTGCTTCACAATGTTGTATTGATTTCTGCCTTACAACAACGTGAGTCATGTCTGTTTGTTTTTAGGGTGAAGCAAGCTGCAGGAGTGAATGAAACTGTGGAATGACTGAGAAGTTAGAAGGCAAAAGAAGGAAGCTTGAGGAGCCCCCTGGTTTCCTCTTATACACAGATAATCATCTCCTGCATATTGATCATCTGCTGTCAAAGCAAAATTCCAGTAGACCAAATTTTAAATGCTTCCTTGCTGGCTCAGACAGTAAGGCATCTGCCTGTAATGTGGGAGACCTGGGTTCAGTCCCTGGGTCGGGAACACCCCCTGGAGAAGGAAATGGCAACCCACTCCAGTATCCTTGCCTGGAAAATCCCATGGATGGAGGAGGCTGGTAGGCTACAGTCCACGGGGTTGCAAAGAGTCGGACATGACTGAGCAACTTTAAATCTTCATACCAAGGTAACAAAATATTCATTTTCTTATTTTTGTTTTTACTACAAGAATTGGTAAAATTTCCATTTAGGTTAAAATGCCTTCCCAGGATTGGTTAATAAATGTGGCATAGTCTTACATGAAAATATTTGTTATTAAAAATGATGCCATAGGACAATCTTTAAAGATGTGGGGAATCGTTCATGTTTTATTAGAAAAAAAAAAGCTGCTATCTATGATTTTATTTTATTTTAAAAGAAAAAACAAAAAGATTACTCATTCCTCATTTCTGAGTCTCATTTTCCTCTTCTGTAAAATAAATATATTAGATTAATGATGTCAATGACCCTCTCTAATTATAAAATTCTGTGACCTAGAAAGAATATCTTGTTTTCCATTTGCCTTCCTATGTATATTCTCTTCTTCCTTCCCATTTTACAGATCTGGAAAACAAACAATAGTTCAATAATAAAGTATTTATATACCATTATTTAACCTTTAAAATTCTGTTGTCTATTAGTAGGTTATGTGCTACTACATAGAAATAGATATTTGAGTATTTATTGTGTACTTAAAACTTTGATAAAATTAAGAATTTTATAAAGAAATTCTACCTTCAAGGAATTTATAACCCAGTTGGAAAATAATAGAGATTCAGGTATACAAGCATGAATAAAAATGCTAAGTGATAAAAAACAATAGCAACATTATACATTTCATCACTGCATAGAAACCAGAGAAGGATCCATGAGCTCAGCATATACACAGATTTACTCCTGAGGCAACTTAATCAACAGAGACTCCACCAGTACCACTGAGGTCCCACCAGCCCTCCCAGAGCTTTCAGGTTCTGGTGGGGATGGTCATCCCATAGGCCTACTGCCCCCCATCACACAGCTGGAGGGAGCTGGCCTGGCCTGTAGTAGGGTGCTCCTCTTTAGTCCTCCCGTCTCCCTGAAGAGGATCCTGCCTGCTGTATCTCTCTTCCCAGCCTGACCCATTCATCCTCTCTCAGAACAAATCCAAAGGTGGAGCAGGGCTGCTGTGCTGCTGGGCCTTCTACTACCAAGTGCCGAAGCACCTCATGCCAGAGAATTATAGTCACTGATTTCATGGCGCCATCAACCAAGAGCAGAGAAATAGCAGCAAAGTCTGCCCTTCACAGGTAATTTCCTTTTTCCCTTCCCCAAGCTTGTTACCACAAGGGCATGGCCTATTTATTTACTCTTAGGCCTGCTCAGAGGAGCCAAGATTAATTAATAATAGCTCATTGGTTTATTTTGATTCCCAAAGTAGTGATCAAAATATTGTGGCTAAAGTCTTGTTGACCAGTACAAAATTATCTTAAATTTATTCCAAATAATATATTTGAAATTAAAACATAAGAATGACTTGTAATTTCTTTTTATCAGCCCAGATTATGCTACCTTAAATCTTAAAATACTCACTCAATAAAATTATATGAGTTGTTCATTTGTATTTATATTCATAAAATGACATGTATTCATATTTATTATATATAATTAAACTTTATAACAATAAAATGCCAGAAGTCTGTAGAAAAATGAGTAAAGGACTCAGAGTGAGAAATCCATGTGGTTAATAAACAAACATAAAAATGCTTAACTAATGAAGAATTGCAAAATAAAACAATAAAATGATATTTTCATCTACCAGGCTTGTAAAGATTAAAGTTTTTTTTCTATGCCACGTGGCTTATAAGATCTTAGTTCCCCATTCAGGGATCAAACCTGGGCCCCTGGCAGTGAATGCACTGAGTCCTAACCACAGGACTGCCAGGGAATTCTCAAGATTTAAATGTTATTGAGGATATGAGGAAAGATATTTTCATACACTATTGCTTAAATTATAAATTAGTAAAAACTTTCTAGGGGGGCAATACATGTTCGGTTAAAAAAACCTATGTAACATGTTTCCTATTTCTAAGAAGGCCTAAGGAAATAATTAGACAAAGGCACCAAGCCATAACTGCAAGCATGTTCACTGTAATATATAAATAATAGTGAAAATAGTACTAAATGAGCATTAATATAGGATGAGGGGGTATATTTTAAAGACACAGACAGTGTTCAGCTAATTCATTAGCTACAAGTTGTGATGATATTTTCCATGAAAGCTTTGCTGAGCATAAGATAATTGGGGCCAGAAAGGTCAGTGAGAAATGTCTCAATTGCTTTACCATGGTGAGTTGACTATGTAATATGCCCTTAATGGAAATGCAACTTGCCAAAACTCTCTCCCAATCTTTCCTAGAGTCTACTTGTTTTTTCAATAAAGAACGTTTTCAATCTACTCAGAAATGCTAACTTTAGTACAAAGCTTTCAATTGTTTTGGAGGGCAAAAAAAGAAACTCTAAACTGGTTCAAAGAAACAAAGGGACTAGAATTTCTATTGAAACCAGATGTTCTCATTGTGGTTGTATTTTAATGGTTATCAGCAGTCAAAGCCTAAAGTCCACATCTTCAACATGGCCTAGCTAATGTGAGTCATCCACTAATGACTGGATAAGCTACAATTGCCCTCTAAATCCAGGGCCTGGCATCCATGGATTCAATCAATTGGGGATAGACTATGTTACATTGTTGCTGGCTTATTCTATGAGGTTAGGCCTACTATGATTTTCTGTATTGAACAGGTACAGACTTTTTTCTTGTCATATTCCTTAAACAATATGATATAACAACTATTTATGTAGCGTTTAAAGGTACAACCATCCCTTGGTATCTGTAGGGAATTGGACTATATTATATTAATAATATCTAATATAGATATTATTAGTTCAGTTGCTCAGTCGTGTCCGACTCTTTGTGACCCCATGAATCGCAGCACGCCAGGCCTCCCTGTCCATCACCAACTCCCGGAGTTCACTCAGACTCACGTCCATCGAGTCGGTGATGCCATCCAGCCATCTCATCCTCTGTCATCCCCTTCTCCTCCTGCCCCCAATCCCTCCCAGCATCAGAGTCTTTTCCAATGAGTCAACTCTTTGCATGAGGTGGCCAAAGTACTGGAGTTTCAGCTTTAGCATCATTCCTTCCAAAGAACACCCAGGGCTGATCTCCTTTAGAATGGATTGGTTGGATCTCCTCGCAGTCCAAGGGACTCTCAAGAGTCTTTTCCAACACCACAGTTCAAAAGCATCAATTCTTCAGCACTCAGCTTTCTTCACAGTCCAACTCTCACATCCATACATGACCACAGGAAAGACCATAGCTTTGACTAGACAGATCTTTGTTGGCAAAGTAATGTCTCTGCTTTTGAATATGCTATCTAGGTTGGTCCTAACTTTCCTTCCAAGGAGTAAGCATCTTTTAATTTCATGGCTGCAACCACCATCTGCAGTGATCTTGGAGCCCCCAAAAATAAAGTCTGACACTGTTTCCACTGTTTCCCCATCTATTTCCCATGAAGTGATGGGACTGGATGCCATGATCCTCATTTTCTGAATGTTGAGCTTTAAGCCAACTTTTTCACTCTCCTCTTTCACTTTCATCAAGAGGCTCTTTAGTTTCTCTTCACTTTCTGCCATAAGGGTGGTATCATCTGCATATCTGAGGTTATTGATATTTCTCCCAGCAATCTTGATTCCAGCTTGTGCTTCTTCCAGCCCAGCATTTCTCATGATGTACTCTGTATAGAAGTTAAATAAGCAGGGTGACAATATACAGCCTTGATGTACTCCTTTTCCTATTTGGAACCAGTCTGTTGTTCCATGTCCAGTTCTAACTGTTGCCCCCTTACCTGCATACAGGTTTCTCAAGAGGCAGGTCAGGTGGTCTGGTACTCCCATCTCTTTCAGAATTTTCCACAGTTTATTGTGATCCACACAGTCAAAGGCTTTGGCATAGTCAATAAAGCAGAAATAGATGTTTTTCTGGAACTCTCTTGCTTTTTCGATGATCCAGCAGATGTTGGCAATTTGATCTCTGGTTCCTCTGCCTTTTCTAAAACCAGACATATATAATGTAGATATTGTTAATATAAGTCATCTAATTTAAAGTATAAAGGAGGTGTGGATAGGTTATATGCAAATACTATGCCATTTTTATAAGATACTTGAGCATTGTAGGATTTTACTGTCTGTGAGGGTTCTGGAAGAAATTCCCTACAGATACCAAGGGATGATTGTACTGGTGTTTTGTGTGTAAGAGGGTGTGTGTGCAAAAGAAACAGATACTATTCTAGCAGCTTCTCTCTATGAAGAACTTGCTATGTGCTGGGCCCTATGTGTAAGCATCTATCCAAACATATAGGATCAAGTGTTTTCTGTATTATATAAATGAAAAAGTAGAGAGTATGAGAAGTTAATGGCTTGCTTAAGGTCATCCAACAGGGATTTAAGCCCATGGCAAACTATAGCCTGGCTCATGCCTTCCATATTGTGCAATCTCTCCACATTTTATAGAGAAGAAGAGATATAAGAAGAAAGGGTCATAACAAGACTGATAGTCAACTGGCAAACACCAACATGGCCAAAATGACTTTCTAAGTGTTATTTCTGTACTAATTGAAAACTGCTTTCTATCCTTAGCCTCTCTCTGCCCCCGAGTGCTCTTCCACTTTCTTCCTATGAGAACCTTCCCCCTGCCCCCCTGCACCCCCCCACTGCTCCCTGCCTCACCCCATGCAGCAACTAGAGGGGCTACACCTGGCCCAGCAAGGGGCTTCAGGGAGCCTTCTGTTTGGGCAGCTTGGGGACTATTAAGTCTCTGCACATCACATGGGAGGAAAGGAAATCCTAGTGAGGATAGGGCAGAGGGAGCAGCTCTGGAAGTTACAGCTTTGTTTGCCATGTGTCATCTCTAGCTACTGTCTCTTATACTTTAAAGGCTTCCTTCCCATCAGTTATGAGTCAGTCCCATGTTCACTTTTTGCTGCCACCCCGGACCCAGGCATGAGGTTTGATGTTTCCATACAGCCTCTTCTTTCCTGGTAGCATTATTTTTTCACATTCTGCACTGTCAGCTCCAGAGAACAGCCAAACGTGATTGTGGAATTTGGGGGAATTTCATCAAATCTAAGGCATTGTTAGATGCCTGTTCACCATTGTGTATGTATAATATATACATAAAGTATCAGGAAGAAAGAAAAAACCTGTCAACTAAAATGTGACACGTGAAGTGCTGTACCGTTATGAGTCAGTCACACTAACCTCTTGTTTTGAAATTTCTTTCAGCTATTCGGAAGGATTGGGCAATGTCTCTGTCACAATAGGCAATCCTTCTGTACATGTCTCTGTAATAGAACATAATATAGATTCATCTACCTGTGGGTGTCTTCCTTTCTTAGGTTCTGTAAAGACCATGGCTGGTTTATTCCTTTGCTGAAAATAGGTAAATGTGGTCATTACTCCTAAGAGGAATATTTGTATCTTTAATACCAAATTTGCATTCTACTATTGTTTCTATTTTCTGTGTGTTTCTAAAGAAACTTTTCATATTAAAGTTGAATTGTAATGTAATCATATTGCAGATATCTTAAATGGTCAGAAAACTTATGAACTATCAACCGTGCGTATAACTCAATTAAGGTGACAATGATGTGAACAGCCAAGACCAGGCACAGGCAGGGACAACTCTGTCGTGATTACTATCTGACCAGCGGTGATTATAAGACATATTCTTATTTCAAAGATTTTAAACTTGAAAATATATTCATCTGATTAAACTTTGCCATGTTTATTTGATATCAGTCAATTAAACATTGCAGGTGCAAAGACTGAGACTCAGAGCAGTTAAACACTCTAAGGTCACAAACTTCATAATTGACAGAGCCTAGAATTAAAATCCAGGTCTCCAAAGCCTATGCTTCTTTTCATATAAATTTATTATCCAAATGGGGAGAAAAGTCAGCCCTCTATGAATACTGAGGACATAATTGGTGCCCCCAGCAACATTTACTAGTAGAATGTCCCATCTACAGCTTTGTGGGGGGGGCTTCGCTCTTAATAGCTTGCACCTGCAGACTCCTTTAGAGTGCTACCACAGGGCTATGCAAGCAGCTTGATGCTTCTCATAGTTGAAATGTAATGGGAGTTTTCATGCCTTCAGGGCAGCCAAAAGTCAATGACTAATGCAGGAGTAGAAAGCTCAGCTCCTTTGCCTTGAGACAGGACAGATTCTGTGATGATCAGAGTTTCACGACCAGGCTGAGGCTAGGACTTCATCAGCATGGCCTGGCTTTTTCCTCTTCCTTAACCCGCTTCTCCACTCTTGTACTTTCTCCTTGGAGCCTTACCTTAATAAATCACTTGCACATACATCCTCATCTCAGGGTCAGCTTCTGGAAAACATGACCCAAAATGATGCAGAAATGAGTGAATAAGGCAACATCATATGTTGGATTATAGAGTCCATGGAATTCTCCAGGCCAGAATACTGGAGTGGGTAGCCTTTCCCTTCTCCAGGGGATCTTCCCAATCCAGGGATTGAACCCAGGTCTCCTGCATTGCAGGCGGATTCTTTACCGAGTTATCAGGGAAGCCCTTCATAATGTCAATGGAATGTGCTAATTGAGCCTGCCTTCATCACTCTTCCAGTCCTGGGGTAAGTCCTACATTTCCTGAATTTCACTGTTACAGTTCTGATGGAGTAACTCAACTTCTATCTTCAAGTTCTAGGAGCTTTAGTTCTAATGGAGACCTGCCTACTCTGGGTCCTTTTGGACTCCTGGTCCTCCTTATCCTTATTCATGCTCAGTTGTGTCTAACTCTTTGTGATCCCATGGACTGTAGCCTGCCAGGCTCCTCTGTCTATGGAATTTTCCAGGCAAGAATACTGGACTGGATTGCCATTCACTACTTCAGGGGATGTTCCTGACACAGGGATTGAACCTGCATCTCTTGCATCTCCTGCTTTGGCAGGGAGATTCTTTACCAGCTGCACCACCTGGGAAGCCCCTGGGTCCTTCTGGACTGCTGGTCCTAAGGATGATCTTTGCCACTTTCAGTGTCAGTCACTGGGGTGGACGGTCTCTGAAACTGCCCCTGCTGCTGCTGCTGCTGCTAAGTCGCTTCAGTCGTGTCCGACTCTGTGCGACCCCATAGACGGCAGCCCACCAGGCTCCCCCACCCCTGGGATTCTCCAGACAAGAACACTGGAGTGGGTTGCCATTTCTTTCTCCAATGCATGAAAGTGAAAAGTGAAAGTGAAGTCGCTCAGTCGTGTCCGACTCTTAGCGACTCCATGGACTGCAGCCTACCAGGCTCCTCCGTCCATGGGATCTTCCAGGCAAGAGTACTGGAGTGGGGTGCCATTGCCCATTTTCATTCTTGTCATTATTCAGGCCCAAATCGAGATTATTCTAGAGGCTGAGTCCCTGTGCTCCACTTTTGAGATCAGTAAAGTCTGAATTTTCCTTTCCTTTTCTTCTTATAAACAGTATGTTTAGAATCACACAGTGCTGAAACTGCAAAAATTCTGAAAGTACATTTGGCCAACCACAGAAAGGAAGTGACAAGCTCAAGGTCAAAAAAAGAGCTGGAAAACTATGTCTAGAAACCACAGTTCTGTTTCTTCTACTGCCATGCCCCTGGCTCTAGAGTTAATGTATTTCTGAATAAGACACAGAACAGATCTGATTTCAGGGAGGACTATTTTCTTCATTTTATGTGAGAAATTCAAATCCCACTTACATTTAAGAATACCTGAATTATTCTCCCTTACAGTTCTCCAAGTCCACATTTATCTTTCAGGGAAGAAACCTAATCCCTTCAGTTTATATCTGGGATGCCCTGGAAGCGCCAGTTTACTTGTTGGGGCCCAGATAATATGCTTCTCTTACTCGTGCCTGCTCTGTGGAAGCGCTGCCTCAGAATTCTATCATCTCAGAATTTGATCCCTACTTGCTTGTACCACTAGGAGGAACAAAAGGAAAGCCCAGAAAGAACATTGACTGAAAAACAATGACACTCCAGGTTTGTGCTGTGGTAGCACCCCATTTCAAATCTTTTCTGGGAAAATAGAGGCTAATTTGCTTAGGGCTAGGAATTTAAGAGAGAACTGATTTTGGATGTCATTTACACGTAATAATCCTACACAGAGAAAAGCTGTGGTTTTTCTCTTTAACAATGTCTTCTGAGAAGTGGGAGATCCGTGCAGCTGTCTGATGACATCACATATGTTGTTTATCCTCTCTGAGTCTCACTTACTCTAGTTTTACAATGGTTATAACAACACTTTTGTCTCTTAGCTTACAGTTTAGGGGGGAATCACCTGAGATCATTATGAGAAAGCATTTTTTAAAAAATTGAAGTGTAGTTGATTTATAATGTTTCAAGTGTACAGCAAAGTAATTCAGTTATTATATATTCTTTTCCATATAGGTTATTATAAGATAATGAATACAGTTCCCTGTGCTATACAGTAGGTTCTTATTTTTACCTATTTTATATTTATTAATGTGCCTCTTTTAATCCCAAATTCCTAATTTTTCCCTTCCCTTTTGGTAACCATAAGTTTGTTTTCTTTGTCAGTGAGTCTATTTCTGTTTTGCAAATAAGTTATATTTGTATAATTTTTTTAGATTCCACATATAAGTGGTATCATACATTATTTCTCTTTCTCTGTTTGACTTACTTCACTTAGTATGATAATTTCTAGATCTATCCATGTTACTTCAAATGGCATTATTTCATTCTTTTTATGGCTGAGTAGTATTCCATTGTATACACACACACACACACACACACACACACACACACGTATATGCCACATCTTCTTTACCCATTTGTCCGTCAATGGAAATGACAGCATGTACTTAAAATACATTACCTTCTCTTTGGTCCTTACTTTCTGCTGTGTGATATTGGGCCTTAATGAGTGAATTAGATAAAGCATTTTCCTAAACTTCAATCACTCATATGCCACCTTCATGATTTTTACCATATCCTCACATTATACATACTATCATCAATTTAACATTCATATTTAAATAAACTGACTAGGTAAATGTAAATATATTATTAAATATATAATTTGCTAGGCAACTCAAATTATTTGAAACAATAATATCTGTGAAAACCCAGGTTTGAGTTGGTATTTACATTTATTCCTAATATGTATTAAAATGAAAAAAATTCTGTCTACAATCATCTATTTAACCCCAGTAAAGGTTGTGTTGGCTGGACCTTTGTTTTGTCTCCCCATGGCTCCGGGCTCCACAGAGGGAGATGAGGTAGAGGGACCTCTCTGCAAAGTTGCTGGGAGAAATTTCCATAAAACCCTTACTCTAAAAAAAAAAGATATTCTGCACTTTGGAAAATGAATCACCTGTGTATGTTGGATTGCTATTAGCTCTTGGCAGCTCTCAGCTAGTGTACAAGGTGTACAGTGAACCTGTCACAAGAGGGTGGGGAGTGTTGTTAAATTTTGATGAACACATACCAGTTAATTCTTCCTGGGATTCAGTAGATATGTAGTTTGTTATATGAGGTCTGTCAGCTGGAATAGGCTGAGGGGGCTGTGTGACATGATGTACAATGGCAGAGAATTTGCTTGGATGTGAGATATAAAGTCATTGCCTTAACAATGCGCAGTAGAGCCTGGTCAGGTAGTAAAATGGTCTTCTCAAATAGTAGTGGAGTGCTGAAGGTGACAAACAGAATTGCTGCTTTGACAGTCACAGTGACACTGTTCCACTGTAGTACAAGTAAATTGTAGTTCTTGCTAACTAGAGTTTAGTATCGTCTGAAGGCCTTTCAAGTGTGCCAATGGTATTCAAACATGTCCTCAGATTAAAAAGGCTCAGAACTGATGGCATAATACTTTAGGTGGTTACAATGCATACATCTGCTTAAAATAGAGGCCCTTAACGGTAGTGTTACTGGTGGCAATTTCAGGAAAACTTGCAAGCCAAGATATTAGTGTAAGAAGAAATTCTCCCTCAGTCTGATAATCTCAGTTGTTAAAACATTCTGTTTATATATTACAGATGAACAATTGGTAGAATCAGAGGGGGAAAGACCCATTTTGCTGTTAGGAAAGAAAAGTGAAAGTTGCTCAGTCATGTCCAACTGTTTGCAACCCTAAGGACTATACAGTCCATGGAATTCTCCAGACCAGAATACTGGAGTGGGTAGCTTTCCCCTTCTCCAGGGGATCTTCCCAACCCAGGGATCGAACCTAGGTCTCCCACATTGCAGGCAGATTCTTTACCAGCTGGGCCACCAGGGAAGACTTTGCTGCTAGGGGTATTCCTGAATGCCTTTTCTGTCATTTGCTATCAACTGGCACTGAATTGGGGCTTCCCTGGTGGTTTAGCGGTAAAGAATCTGCCTGCCGTGCAGGAGATGCAGAAGGTTCGGGTTTGATCATCGGGTAGGGAAGATCCTCTGGAGGAGAGCATGGCAACCCACTCCAGTATTGTTGCCTGGAGAATCCCAAGGACAGAGGAGTCAGGCAGGCTACGTCTTTGGGGTCGCAAAGAGTCAGACACGACTGAAGTGACTTAGCACACATACACAGCCCTGAATTATTTGAGATTAAGTCTACCATCTCTGCCTAATTCCAGTTATATATTCCCTAATTTACTTATTTTCTTATTGAATTAATTTTGATGAGATACATTTTTCTAGTCAGTTGTTCCCCTAATCTGTTTTCAGTTTATTGCCAACAAGGTGTTGTCAATAGTCTCTTATTTTCAAAAATCTTCGTATTTATAATAATGTTCCCTTGTTACTCCTGATACTGTCTATTTATGCTTTCTCATTTGATTTCTTTACCAGCTTCCCAAGTTTTGTCGATTTTTTAAAAAAGTCTTCTAAAAGAGCCAAATTTTGGCTCTGTGGATTCGCTCTACTTTAGCTTCTTCATAATTCATTTTTACACCACATCCCCTGGCATGCACTGCAATATTTATATGTGAAAAGTCCCCTAATAACTCAAAGCTGTTGCTCTGAATAAGTGAAAATTCCCCCAATCTGGGAAAATTTTTAAAAATTTCTGGGTGGGCATGTTTCCCTCTTTTTGTCTACTTCTCTAAACTTGTTTTAATATTATTGCTTGAATGCTATTTCTTTGGACAACACTTTATGCAGTTACGGGTTTGCTCCCTCTCAGTTTTGCTGCTGCTGCTGCTGCTAAGTCGCTTCAGTCGTGTCCGACTCTGTGCGACCCCATAGATGGCGGCCCACCAGGCTCCCCCTTCCCTGGGATTCTCCAGGCAAGAGTACTGGAGTGGGTTTCCAATTCAAATGGAACTGGTTTCCATTTCCTTCTCCAATGCATGAAAGTGAAAAGTGAAAGTGAAGTCGCTCAGTCATGTCTGACTATTAGCGACCCCATGGACTGCGGCCCACCAGGCTCCTCCGCCCGTGGGATTTTCCAGGCAAGAGTACTGGAGTGGGGTTCAAATCTGAAGCACAATAAGAAAGCTATGCTTTAAGGGCAGTCAGTGTGGCAGATTGGTGTGGTTTATTCTAGAGAGCTCAGGCTCAAGTTGAGCTCTGAAGATGACTGGATTTTGGATATGCAGTGGGGTGGGGGCATGAATGTGGCGTGTGTGAGTAGCAGTGAGATGATTTCCCTGAAAAGAAGAAAAAAAAAAAAAGCCTGGAGATTCAAAGTGATCGCCTTCAACTAGCCTCATCTGGGCCCCATTATCTCTGGCTCTCTGTGTCTTGGAGGCTCAGGCCATCTTTCAAAGCCTCAAATCTGTGCTGTTCCCTCTCACCACATGTCCTTTGAACACCCTCTTCCCCCTGCTTGGGACTCTCTTCCCTGCCCCTGCCACTTTCCCCCCACTTTATTTCTGTTCCTTCTCAGAAATCTGTTTAACCTCTGTCCTTTCCTCACAAATACTTTTCTGATTCCCACAAAGAAGGTCAAATTCCCCTACTGCAACTTATCATAAGTGTAATTTTTTTTTGGTTGTGCTATATGGCTTGCAGGATCTCAGTTCCCCCACCAGGGATTGAACCCAGGCCATGGCAATGAGAGCCTGGAATCCTAACCATTATGCCACCAGAGAACTCCCACAAGAGTATAATTTTAGGTTAATGATGTGATTCCATGATTGGTGTCCTTCTGCCTCTCTGGCATATAAACTTGAGGTTAAGAACTACGTCCTATTTTTTCACTTGTGTCCAGTGCCTTACACACAGTAAACAGTCAGGCAGCAGTTGTTTGATTTTCTCTCATTTGTTAAGTAGTTAACATGACTTAGTTGTTAACATAGTTAACAACTTGTTAACTAGTTAATGGCATGCTGCTGCTGCTGCTAAGTCGCTTCAGTCGTGTCCGACTCTGTGCGACCCCATAGACAGCAGCCCACCAGGCTCCCCCGTCCCTGGGATTCTCCAGGCAAGAACACTGGAGTGGGTTGCCATTTCCTTCTCCATTGTGTGAAAGTGAAAAGTGAAAGTGAAGTCGCTCAGTCGTATCCGACTCGTAGTGACCCCATGGACTGCAGCCTACCAGGCTCCTCCATCCATGGGATTTTCTAGGCAAGAGTACTGGAGTGGCTTGCCATTGCCTTCTCCAAGTTAATGGTGTAGAGAGCTGCAAAGTCTATCTCCAGAGGTATAATGTTCAGACAAGAGCTACTTGACCCAGGATTGCTCAGAATTTCAGAGGCCTATGAGGCCTATGTTATTCCCACTTATTAAAATAAATGAAGAAATGCAAAATGACTTGGAAGAACTGTGGTATTTTGAATGTTTACATTGAGACAATTACTTTAACACATACAACGCATAATACAATATAATTATGCTGCCCTAAATAATTATAGGGTTTATTAAATTATCCTTTCATTGTACTCAGGCAGTGTGGACTGGATTGGGGTTCAAGCATAAAGGCAAATGATGCTGTCTTTCTTCAACCTCATTACTGTATCTTTTGGTTCAACAAGATACCTCCTTTACTTGAGGCACTTTGTGGAAATGACGCCCAAGCCTGACCACCCCTACCCCACACAAGGATATTAACCTATCCAAAGAAAGAACCTTGGGAAAGGCAGAGATATGGATACAGACTCTGGCAATTTCTCTCCTGCATGGTTTTACACCCTAATCTGGGAACACACCCAGTTCATCTGCATGGCAGGTTAAGCTCTGCAGATGAATTGAAAGTGTTCAACAATCATATCTCCTCGATGCTATGAGCTCCGTGACCCTGAGTCCAGGATCACCAAACAACATGTGATTTAATCTGATTTCCAGTGTTCATAGCACTGTGATCCAGGTCATCCTCTATAATTTCCCCTCACTCCCACTGAATACACTTAGAATATTGCTGCAGAAGATAGTCACTACATCCAGAAATTCTGGGAATATCTAAACCACCAGACAATTTCTCAGTCACAGGATTTGTTAAGGATTAAACAAATATAAAAAATATTGTATAATACATACTTCAAAAGTAGAGGTAGATAGCACATGTACTATGAAAATTCTTGGGTTAATGTCAGTCTTTAAATGTTGTTTACATCTTTTCTTCTTTTCCTTATAGATGAATGAGAAACCTTGAGATCATTTGCCTTTGTGTTTAGATAAGTATTGTGTGACTAGGAATAAATGTCTTTAAGTGGAGTGTTCACAGCCTTTTTTACCCACTAAAAAGAATTCTGAGTCTAGCAACTCCCACCTCTACCTTTCTCTGAGAGTTGAGGAGGATTCTGTCTTTGCTAGGCTGGTTTCTGGGCTCTGTGATGCAGAATGGGGACAATAGTAGAAAACAGAACATAGAAGAGATGGGTTGGGGTATTTTCATAGAAAAGGCCAAAATTACTCAGAGGAGAAAAAAATTAGAGAAGATAAAAGGGTGGAAAGAAAAGAGAAGAAAATCTAAAACTATGAGGACCTTGACTTTCTATAAGGAGTTTTGTAATTGATGGTTGAAGGCAAGAAGACAGAATATGGACTTGATGGGCAGTTCTTTCCCATGTAGAGGACACTGAAGGTGGTAGAGGTGAGAGAGAAGGCGGTTTTAAAAATACATGTATTAAAAATACACCTCCCTATACTTGATGCTTTCTGAGAGGGATGATATTGATGATTTTATTAATATTTACATTAGTTTGGTTGCTGGACTATTGCACTGAATGCCAGACTGCTCTGAGGTTGGGCTTATTTGGTTCCCAGTTCAATCCTTGGGTTGGGAAGATCCCCTGGAGGAGGGCATGGCATCCCACTCCAGTATTCTTTCCTGCAGAATCCCTATGAACAGAATAGCCTGGTGGGCTGCAGTCCGTGGGGTTGCAAAGAGTTGGACACAACTGAGTGACTAAGCACACACAGCACAGTTCTATTTGAGTTAGAATTAGATATTGGAATAAGAAAGTTGTTTCCTCATTTAATTGTCTTTCTTCTTTTCTCAGGCTTTGGATCTTTTCTCCTGATTTGGTCAGATTATGACTTTTCAGAAAGTTGTTGGCTTGGATATAGCTTAGTGTCCTAGCCTGAGTTCTCCCAAACCAGATCCTGAGGGAAAGGTTTGAGTTCAGGTAGATTATTTAGGTATGTGATCCCAGGAGAAGGGAAACAGAGAAGCAGCAGCCACCACAGGTATGTGGCCACTGAGTCTGGCACCGGTGTGGATGACTGTGCTCCATCCTGTGTGGCCTTCTGAGGCGCTTTAAAGATGTCTTAAAATTGTCCTCTGGGGAAATGAACAGGGAAAGCATTTATTACTGGTTCTAATTTCTCCTGGTTAAGTATGGCCTCATAGGATTCGATTGTTCTGGGCCTTTGGCTACTGCCTGCCTGAGGACTGAGCAATATTAAAAGATAAACTGAGGCATTTAAAACTTTTTAGGAGTTTATCTGTGGAAGAATTGATTAGAATCTGGCAGTACCAAACCAGAGGTAGTTAGGAGCACTCTGCTGGGAGTGGAGCTGGAGCTGGAACTGTAGAGAGATGCTTTACAGAGGAGATGAAGAAAAAAAAGGAAATTACTTAATTGGCTATAGCTTAAAGCCTGGTTGGCTGCTCGTGATTGGTTTTGGATTTTGTGACCTTGGGCTTTTACAAGCTTAGATTTTGGTTTGCTTAGTAGGCCACCTTGGCTTTAATGCCATCTTAGTGGCCTCCTTGTTCAATTAAGTTAATAGTAGGTTCTCATGGATGTCCTACTTCATGAGGTTAGAGAAGCCCCAAGACCTAAAGCCAAGGTCCCCTGGTGTGGAACAGAGACAAGGCAGCCTTGGCTGGACTTGCTCAGGGCTGGTCACAGTCTAGAACTGGTTGTAAGCAGTGGTGTGTGAAACAGTGTGTACAAGAACAGAGACTCCTCTGGGGACAGGGCAGAGTGTAGTCCTGGACTGTGTATGTCAAGGAGAGCAGTGAGAGGGAAGATTGTTGAATGAAACTCTGTAGACTTACGGGCTGAGCAAAGAATACAGACTTCGTCCCAAGAGCAGTGGGAAACAGTGAAAAGTTGATGCAAAAGAATGACCCAGCCAGATTCGTGTTTTAAGAAAAGAAGCTAACCCTGGTTACAGTGTGCAGGGTGGATTAATTGGGGTGGATGTGGTATGTGGGGGTGTGGTAGGGGTTGTTATGGAAAGTGTGAGAGCTATTGGAGCAAACATACAGTCCAGGTGAGAGACAGTTAGGATCTGAAATCAGGCTGGCCGGAGGGGGTTCCTGAGAGAGCTCCAACAGGGAAAGGCTGGCCAGGAACTGACTCAGTGATAGACTTGTGACCTGGGCTGAGTAGAGCAGAGTCTCACTCCCTTTGAATCACAAGCTGTAAGGAGGTGACCTCAAATCTAGGGCTGTGTTGTTCTCCATCATACTGTACCTGAACTCCTTTTAAACACTCTGATTACTGTTGAGAAAAACAATCTTTCAATACCTAATAATGAACATAACATTGTGTTTGTTTTGTTTTTCTCCTAGGGCTGCGAGAATGAGGCCAACACACATCAGACGCTGGGGGGTATGGGGCGTGTGTGTGTGTGTGTGTGTGTGTGAAAGAGAGAGAGAGAGAGAAAGAGAGCCCGTGCATGACTTGCTGTGGAGTTCCTGCATCAAGTCTACCCCCAGGCCTGCTCTAAACTCTACTTTTCATGGTTTGATGGTTTGTTTATATGAACATGTAATTTCCTCTTTTTGGCTTAAGCTGCTTGAGTTGAGTTTCTCATAATTAAGAATCCTGACTGGAATAACATTTTTGTGTCTAAAACTTTTTTTCTATTTCAAATTATTTCCTCAGCATATATTCTTTGAAGGGAAAGTAAAAGGTTCAAAATAATCACCAAGTTATACCATATCTAGAAATGTATACCTTATTTCACTATACTCTTACAAGTATTGAGTAATATAATTTTTAAGCCTTTGTTAATTTCTTAGGTTAAAAAAATATTATTTTAAATTACTTGTTTTTAAATGCTAGTTGAAAATATTCCAATTCTATTTGTTTTATACCTTTTTTTGGCAAATCGTCTAATTATATCTTTAACCTGTTGTCTTTATTGGGGTTCAAATGTCTTTGCTTTTTTAAAAATCAATTTTTATTCATTCTCTCCAGGTAAAGCCTATTAATTTGCCTGTCATATTTATCTCAAATATTTTTCCTAGCTTGGTTGCTTGCTATGAATTCTGTTCATTATTCTTTTGGAGTTACAGAAATTATAAGATGTTACATAATCAAGTTGGCATTTTCTTTTACAGCTCTTTGATTTAGCAGAAAATAAAGGAGACCTATTTTCTGTTCTTTAGTCTTTATGTGCTGGCTACAAAAAAAATTTTTTTTAAGAAATGACTTTTTAAAATAGAATAATAGTGAATGTGGCAACCATGGAGGCTCTGCTTGGACCTCACTTGAAGAAGGAGATCACCTTTCATCTGTGAGGAGTGCAGTGAGCTGACCCTCTCTAGTTGCAACACCCGAGGATCTGCTACAATGTTTGAAACCACCCTCTTCCCAGGCAGCTCCCAGCCAATGACTGATCACAGCAGAGGGACTTGACCTGGCCTTTGCTGGTCGATTGCTCTATGAGCCATCTGTGTGCTGGACTGCATTGTTAGATGACGTGAAACTTCTCAGAGCTGCACTGCAACCTGAAGCTCTTTCTCCCAATTTCCCTTCCTCCCGCCACTCTTCTTTCATGGGTGCCAGACCAACACTGTGGTCTGAAGGTTTTCCCTGCCTATTCCTGCTCCTTTTGCCCTTTTCACAAGTATTACCTGCAACAAGTAATACTTTTCACAAGTATTACCTGCAACAAATCTTTGGCATCTTTATCTTTGTTATGACATGTGCTTCCTAGAGAACATAAATGACAGTTCTTATTTAAAAAATGAAGCGATTCAGAGAAATACAACAGAGAAAAGAACAAATCAAAGTAAGTCCTCCTGTTGCAACACATCCACTGGTGCACAGAAGTAGATGTAGAACTGCTGGGCAGCTGGCTGGGTGGAGACATGGGGCAGGGATTTCTGTGCGTTCTGTTCACTTCTTAAGCTCACATTAGAACAGTGTCTGGCATATAGTGGGTACTGACATGCTCGTTCAATGAATGGACAGATCAAGCAGTTTATTTTTAAAAAGTTTTACTGCAGTATAATTGACTACTCAAATAATTTTCTAAAAATGGGACGATACTATATTTTTTCCATTAAACAAAAACAATATTGAGTTTAATTTTACTTTATGAGAAGGAAAAGCTTTAGTAAAATAAGGAATTTCTGAACTGTAGAAAAGGTTCATCATCCCAAAAGGTAATGGTTTCTGGTAGCATCAATCTAAGATTTAAAAGTGTTTAAAAAATTACCTAACATTTGATATTTTCAATAATTTTTCTAGACCAATTTTTGAATTCTGTCACCATTCCTTAAAAAATTCTCTGAGATTTAAAAAATGGATTTTAAGCCTATAAATTTATTTGTGATAAACTGATGTCCTTTCAATATTCATCTTAAAATCTAAAAACATAATATGTTTCTGCATATATGCAAATCTCTGTATCTCTTCAACTTGGATTTGCATTTTAAAAAATTATACATACCATGCAAATCTCTCATAAAAATAGTCCTACTTCTAGGTACTTTAGAGTTTGTGAGAATGTAAATATCATTTCAAAGCAATTACATGATAATTTAGAATAATACAATTTGTTGCTCTCTTGAACAATCCAGAGTATGAGGACCACAGAAGACTCGGAAGTGAAGAGCAAGTATTGGTAGCAGCACATCCTGTCAGATGGAGGCCTGCTACCTGCTCTCAGCAACTTCTTCTCACCTGATCCCCGTTTTTGTTTAGCTGGTCTTCTCCTTGTTGACAGAGCCTTTTTGCCACCAAAGGGACTAAATGCTGAATTTTAATATCAGCTTCCCTTGCAATGAGAATCTGGATATATGAGATATAAAAGGAAATGTGTTGAGTATCTAGAAAATATTGTTTTTTTCTTTAATAAGAGAGAGAGAAGCAGGAATAGAGCTCACCCCCCTCACTTTCTTCCTGTCTTTGAACATTAATGTGTGAGAATGTGATGCCTGGAGTTGTGACAGTCATCTTGCAACCATGAGGGGAAAGTAGATAGAAGCTCATAAAAGTGACTTGATGTCATCAGATCACTGCATCTATCAACTCTGGAATCATCTAATAGAATAATAGAATGTTACCACTTGCTCTGGAATGTGTCTTGTGTCTGTTACATGCAGCCAAAACCATATTACCTGATACACTTTCTAAATTTGCCTTTGCCTCTTTCTGCTCTTTGTCATACAACCCATTTCTAGTTGATAGTCCCACTTTGAATGTCTCAGTGGCTTAGTTGGAGAAGGAAATGGCAACCTACTCCAGTATTCTTGCCTGGAGAATCCCGTGGACAGAGGGTCCTGATGGGCTGCTGTCCATGGGGTTGCACAGAGTCGGACACAACTGAAGAAACTTTGCATGCATGCACTGGAGAAGGAAATGGCAACCCACTCCAGTATTCTTGCCTGGAGAATCCCATGGACACAGGAGCCTGGTGGGCTGCCGTCTATGGGGTCACACAGAGTCAGGCATGACTGAAATGACTTAGCAGCAGCAGCAGCAGCAGCAGCGGTGGCTTAGTTAATACCTCCAGATCTCACCATTGCTAGCTCTCTGCTATCCCATACATTTTTCCTCTTACCTCTTAATTTAAAGCACTATTGACTGGCTGATTCCTCTATGCCACCATTCCTTTTGGCCTCCAATACTTTAGCCACCTGATGTGATGAGCCGACTCATTAGAAAAGACCCTGATACTGGGAAAGACTGAGGGCAGGAGGAGAAGGGGACAACAGAGGATGGGTTGGCTGGATGGCATCACCAACTCAATGGACATGAGTTTGAGCAACCTTGGGTAGATGGTGAAGGACAGGGAAGCCTGGAGTGCTGCAGTTCACAAGGTTGCAAAGAGTCAGACATGACTGAGTGACTAAACAACAGTTGCACTAGGAACCACCCCATTGCTCCTGGGAGAATCGCCGCCATAGATGAGAAGACAAACTGGCTTCAGTGTGCTGTGACATTGAAATCCCTGAGAACCATAGGAAGAAAAATTTCGTAAGTTATTACCAAAAATGTGCATTACGTAGAAATTCAATATTAAACAATAAGAATTTTAAAGATACTGACTCCATGTACGAAAAACCAGAATTCAGAAGCAGTGTGGGAACCCATGGTAATTGTGTAGTAAAGCACTTCCAAGGACCCATAGAAAGTTGCTGAAATAAGCAAATGTTTAAGCATCTTTAAAAAATAAAACTAAAAAAATGATTAAAGTAAATTTTCATTATTGTCTTAAAACCCAAGAATATCAAATGTGTTTTAAGGACTACTTTGTGGGGCTGGATTTCTGTCCAGTTTAGGAAGCATTTCAAAATGACTTTGAGTTTATTGTTAGTTTAATAGTTTTTACTGAGGACAACCATCTAAAGTCAAATTGACTTGCAGCTGGTTCATTTAGGGAACACAAATCCTCAGGAAATTTGTCAGTATAAAAGGAATAATTCTAAAGTCAATCTCTTCTGTTCCTTAAAGAAGTAGTTGATGATTGGTCCTTAATATTCTGAAGAAATAACTAGTTGTGGAAGTTATGCCACAGAACTTCTGGATTTTTCATGATAGTGAAAGGAAGGTAAAGTTTGTAACTTAATGCAACATGGTTCTCTGTGCAACCACAGTTTGAACAAACTTAAGTTTCAATTTCAGTTAAAAAAATGAGCTTGGACATCCCACCCAAGCATTTTCCACCAAAATGGAGCTGCAGGGAATTCTTGGGTGACCTCTTTATTGTCTAGATCTATTTTTATTGGGCTTTTACATTGCAGACTTATAAACTGCAAGAAAAAAGAGAGATGATGGATAGATCCAGTTTTGAAAGATGTTATCACCTAATAGTAACATGTAAAATCTTAATCAAAAAAACTGAAATTTATGACCCTTATGAAATGATTGGCAATTTTAACAACTACTAAATATTTGATGATATATTAAAGGATTACTGTTGATTTTTTTTAACATATGATCTGGGCTCCAAAATCACTGCATATGGTGATTGCAGCCATGAAATTAAAAGACGCTTACTCCTTGGAAGGAAAGTTAGGACCAACCTAGATAGCATATACAAAAGCAGAGACATTATTTTGCCAACAAAGGTCCATCTAGTCAAGGCTATGGTTTTTCCAGTAGTCATGTATGGATGTGAGAGTTGGACTGTGAAGAAAGCTGAGTGCTGAAGAATTGATGCTTTTGAACTGTGGTGTTGGAGAAGACTCTTGAGAGTCCCTTGGACTGCAAGGAGATCCAACCAGTCCATTCTGAAGGAGATCAGCCCTGAGTGTTCTTTGGAAGGAATGATGCTAAAGCTGAAACTCCAGTACTTTGGCCACCTGATTCGAAGAGTTGACTCATTGGAAAAGACTCTGATGCTGGGAGGGATTGGGGGCAGGAGGAGAAGGGGACGACAAAGGATAAGATGGCCGGATGGCATCACCAACTTGATGGACATATGTTTTAGTGAAATCTAGGAGTTGGTGATGGACAGGGAGGCCTGGCGTGCTGCGATTCATGGGGTTGCAAAGAGTCGGACACGACTGAGCGGCTGAACTGAACTGTATAGCACTGTGGTTGTGTCCAGAAAAAAAGAGTCATTATCTTTAGTGAGCTATACAGAAATGTTTGTGGATGAAATGAAGGGATTTCTGAGAATGATTCAGAATAATAAGGTATGATGCAGCAGATTGGGGTATGGAAGAAATAAAATTATCCATGAATTTGATAATTTTTGAACCCAGGTAATGGATAAGTGAGAGTTCATATTGCTGTTCTATTTTAGTGTTTGTTTAATATTCACTACAGTAAAAGTTAACATAGTTTATATCCTTTGGCAGCATTTAGGATAACTGTCACCTTGAAGAAGGCAATGGCACCCCACTCCAGTACTCTTGCCTGGAGAATCCCATGGATGGAGGAGCCTGGTAGGCTGCAGTCCATGAGGTTGCTAAGAGTTGGACACAACTGAGCGACTTCACTTTCATTTTTCACTTTCATGCATTGGAGAAGGAAATGGCAACCCACTCCAGTGTTCTTGCCTGGAGAATCCCAAGAACAGGGGAGCCTGGTGGGCTGCCGTCTGTGGAGTCGTACAGAGTCGGACACGACTGAAGCGACCTAACAGCAGCAGCAGCAACAGTCATCTTAGTATTATTTTTCAAGGAATTGGAACCTCTTTTCTCCAGTTTGTTCTCCATCCTTAAACTGTTACTTTTCCTCAGAGCCTCCTTTCTTTTTATCCTTTTCCTGTTTCCTTTATTGTCTTATTTGCTCCCATGGCTTTTATTATCAACTGCGTGCTGACAATTCTCAAATCTGAATCTCTCTGGTCTACCCAACTCTATCTCCTCCTGTATGTGAATCTCTACACATTTCTCAGCGTGGAGGTCTCAAAGGCACCTCAGGCTCTCATCTCCATCCCCACACCTGTCCCTTTTCCTCAACCACTCTCTCAGTGACTGCTGAGAATCATGGGCTTTTCTCTGTTTGGTTCACGCCCGTTATTCTAGTTCTTACAATTAGGGCTAGGCTGTGTCTTATCTTACAGTGATTCATTTTATGAATGAACTGAGTGCTTATTGAATGACTGTCAGTGGACATTCTATTATCCTGGATAGTATGTCTTACTGCTTTACACTGTGCCTGGCATAGAATTAACTGTCAAGGCTCTCTTGTTGATGGATTTTTTTGTTTTGTTTTATAATTAAAGAGCCATTTAAACATACAGAATAAAAACGATTGAAGAATAATAAGTAACGATCTGTGTACCACCACTCAGCTAAAGAAGTAAAAATTTAGGGATAAAATTCAAGACCTTGTATCCTCCATAATCCCATCTTTCTCCCTCCTTTCCCGAAGGCAATCAATGTCCTCAATTTTTTTTCTTTTTCTGATGCGGTATGCCTGGCATGTGGGATCTTAGTTCCCTGTTGCTGTTCAGTTGCTGAGTCATGTCTGATTCTTTTCGACTTCATGGACTGAATGGGGCACGCCAGGTTTCCCTGTCCTTCACTATTAGTTCCCTGACCAGGAATCAAATTGTGCCCCCTTCAGTGGAAGGATGGAGGCTTAACCACTAGACCACTAGGGAAATCCCCTCCATTTTTTAAAAAAGTGGTTTTTTTTGGAGAATAGTTGATTTACATCGGGCTTCCCTGGTAGCTTAGATGGTAAAGAGTCTGCCTGCAATTTCTACATTGCTGTGTTAGTTTCTGCTGTACAGCAAAGTGAATCAGTTATAAATGTACATATATCCATTCTTTTTTGGATTCTTTTCCCATATAGGTCATTTCAGAGTATTGAGAAGAGCTCCCTGTGCTATATGGCAGGTCATTATTAGTTATCTATTTTATATATAGTAGTGCGTATATGTCAACCCCAGTCTCCCAACTTATTCCTGCCTCACTGCTCCTGCTTTCCCCTGGTGACCGTAAGTTGGCCTTCTACATCTGTGACTCTATTTCTGTCTTATAAATACGTTCATTTGTATCATTTTTTTAAGATTCCATATATAAGCAATATCATAAAGTATCTGTCTTTCTCTGTCTGGCTTCACTCAGTATGATAATCTCCAGGTCCATCCATGTTGCTGCAGAGAGCATTCTTTCTCTCTTTTTTTCAAATGGCTAAGTATACGTACCACATCTTCTTTATCCATTACTCTGTCAATAAACATTTAGGTTGCTTCCATGTTCCGGCTAGTGTAAATGATGCTGCAAGGGAACATCCAGGTGCATGTATCATTTCCAATTCCATTTTTTTCTGAATGTATGCTCAGGAGTAGGGCTGCAGGATTATACTGTAGCTCTATTTTTAGGATTTTGGGTTTTGCTTTTTGGACACACACTATGTGGCTTGTGGAATCTTAGTTCCCTGACCAGGGATTGAACCCAGACTCTTGGCAGTGAAAACACAGAGTTCTAAGCACTAGACCACCAGAGAATTCACCTACTTTTTTTAATTAATTGATTTATTTTAATTGGAGGATAATAACTTGAAAATATTGTGGTGGTTTTTTAAGGAACTCCATACCGTTCTCCATAGTGGTTGTACCAATTTACATTCCCACCAACAGTGTAGGAAGTTCCCTTTTCTCCACACCCTCTCCAACACTTATTATTTGTAGATTTTTTGATGGTGGTCATTCTGACCAAGTGTGAGGTGATATCTCTTCAGAGTTTTGATTTACATTTCTTTATAATTAGTGACATTGAGCATATTTTCATGTGCTTTTTGGCCATCTGTATGTTTTCTTTGGATAAATATCTATTTAGATTTTCTGCCCATTTTCTGATTGGATTGTTTCTTTGATATTGAGCTGCATGAGCTATTTGTATATTTTGGAGATTAATCCCTGTTGGTTGCTTCATTTGCAACTATTTTCTCCAATTCTGTGGGTTGCCTTTTCAATTTTGTTTATGGTTTCCTTTGCTGTGCAAAAGCTTTTAAGTTTAATTAGGCCCCATTTGTTTATTTTTGTTTTTATTTTCATTATTCTAGGAGGTGGATCAAAAAAGATCTTGCTGTGATTTATGTCAGAGAGCATTCTGCCTATGTTTTCTTCTAAGAGTTTTACAATATCCAGCCTTACATTTAGGTCTTTAATCCATCTTGAGATTATTTTTGTGTATAGTATTTGGGAGTGTTCTAATTTAACTCTTTTATGTGTAGCTGTCCAGTTTTCCCAGCACCACTTATTGAAGAGGCTGTTTTTTTTTCCTTTGTATATTCTTGCCTCCTTTCTCATAGATTAGGTGACCAGAGGTGCTTCATTGTCCTCAATTTAACATTTATCATCCCAGTGAATATATTTCTATTTTTACGACTGTGTAGAGGCTTCCCTGGCAATCCAGTGGATAAGACTTCACCTTCCGATGCAAGGGATGTGGGTTACATTCCTGGTGGGGGAGTCAAGAGCCCACATTCTAAATAAATGAATAAATAAGTCTGTGTGTGCTAAGTCTCTCCAGTTGTGTCCAACTCAGTGCAACCCCATGGACTGTAGCCAGCCAGGCTCTCCTATCCATGGGATTTTCCAGGCAAGAAAACTGGCGTGGGTAGCCATGCCTTTCTTCAGGGGATCTTTCTGACTCAGGGATCGAATCTGCTTCTCCCTGTGGCTCCTGCATTGCAGGCAGATTCTTTACCACTGAGCCACCCCGTCCAGTTCAGTCGCACATGTCCGACTCTTTGCGACCCCATGAAATGCAGCATTGCAGGCCTCCCTGTCCATCACCAACTCCCGGAGCTTGCTCAAACTCATGTCCATTGAATTGGTGATGCCACCCAACCATCTCATCTTCTGCTCATAGACAATTAAATATGCATTCTGAATTTGCAAGTCTGAAGCCTCAGGATTGTTTGTCCTGCCTCCCTAAATCTAATGTAATCAAAACAGAGAAATCTCTCCTCATCACTGCACTTTAGAGTGCATACAAAGTAGGCACTGTATAAACAAACACACATGCTCGCACACACAAGCATAGACGAGGAAGAATAATTAGAAACCAGGGGACTCATCAATGCCCTGATTTAGAACCTGCTCAAATTTATGAATTCAAATGTTTTGAACCTAACCCAACTCCTCTCAAGTTCAAATTTACTTGACATTTGGTGTATTGTGACTTCCTGTTTTTGTAGAACAGCTTCAAAAATGGTTCAATAAGCTTTTTGGGCCGAGTCTAACTCCTGCAGTGCAAGATTTGGAATATTTAGCAGTAAGTGAATAAGAAACACATGCAATATATTTCTTATAATGTGCATTTTTCAAAAACTCAAGGGGAAAAGTACTTGACCTCATATATCTGTGGTTTCACTGAACACTTGAAAATTAGTTAATGACATTCAGAAACACAAAGATACAGATGGATTTTCCCATCCGGTTTGCAGAATGCATAGCCATCAACCAGTGATGATAGAACCCATAGGAAGGCACCCTCAGTTTTTGTAGAAACAGGAAAGAATTAAGATTTAGTGTCTGGCGCTTTGTCAGTTGGATGCATCATTAACAAGGAAATCAAGAACACAGCACAAGAATCTAAAAATGTACTTGCATGTTTTACATTTATTATATCTCTGCAGTGTAATTGCCAGTGTATGGCCCATGGTGAAAACTAAGCTGCTGCTGCTGCTGCTGCTAAGTCGCTTCAGTCGTGTCCAACTCTGTGCGACCCCATAGACGGCAGCCCACCAGGCTCCCTGTCCCTGGGATTCTCCAGGAAAGAACGCTAAATCCACCAATAGTTCACTGGCAAGTCTTCTGGAGCCTTAGTGAAGGTCTACAATAGCTCTTATTGTCATATGAAAGCTTTTATCCAAGTAAACAAATACTTAGAATATGGCAGGTAGGGTTATGGAGCCCCACTTCCTCAGCCCCAACAGCTTCAGATTACCTTAGCTTTTAAACTCAAGTAAATTGTATTCCTAGCTAAGTGCCTCCTACTTCCCTTTCAGACCCCAAGTGACTCTGGGAAGTCACAAGGGTGTCTCACATGTGTTCAGGAATAAATCAACATACACTAAGTGCTTCTACTTTCTCTCAGGGCTTTGGTGGGTATCCACTGAGTCTACTGAGCTCCTACAACCTGCTCCCAGCCCCATGGCTTTGCAATGTATTGCTAAAGCTCAGAGTGAAAATATCTTGTCTATAGCACAGTCCTCAGGGCTTCCCTGGTAGCTCAGCTGGTAAAGAATCTGCCTGAAATGCAGAAGAACCTGGTCAGATTCCTGGGTCGGGAAGATCCCCTGGAGAAGTGATAGGCTACCCACTCCAGTATTCTTAGACTTCCCCGGTGGCACAGATGGTAAAGAATCCACCTGCAATGTGGGAGACTTGGGCTCGATCCCTGGGTTGGGAAGATCCCCTGGAGGAGGGCATGGCAACCCACTCTAGTATTCTTGCTTGGAGAATCCCCATGGATAGAGGAGCCTGGCGGGCTGCAGTCCATGGGGTCGCAGAGAGTCAAACATGACTGAGCGACTAAGCACAGCACAGCACAGTCTTTAGTGCTCCCAAATCTGTAAAACCTTCAATGTGCCAAGGGTCATTGGTTCCTCTTCAGGCTGTACCATGCCAACACCTGCTGTGTTCTATGTAGAAATGCAGATACCATACTTCTCTCTAGTAAGTTTGCATCTATCTTCTGGGGCAGTATGCTCTTTTTCCACTCTCCTCTGTCTCATATCTGGCTCTGCAAAATTTCCTATGGTGCAACTGTGAATATACATATACATACAATGGATACTGCTGCTGCTGCTGCTGCTTCTAAGTCGATTCAGTCGTGTCCGACTCTGTGCGACCCCATAGACGGCAGCCCACCAGGCTCCCCCGTCCCTGGGATTCTCCAGGCAAGAACACTGGAGTGGGTTGCCATTTCCTTCTCCAATGCATAAGAGTGAAAAGTGAAAGTAAAGTCGCTCAGTCATGTCCGACTCTCAGCGACCCCATGGACTGTAGCCCACCAGGCTCCTCCATCCATGGGATTTTCCAGGCAAGAGCACTGGAGTGGGGTGCCACTGCCTTCTCCACAATGAATACTACTCAATCATAAAAAAAATGAAATCTTTATGGTTGAGTAGTATCCATTGTATGTATATATGTGTGTGTGTGTGTGTGTGTGTGTGTATATATCTCACAATTTCTTTATCCATTCATCTATTGGTGGACACTTAGGTTGCCTCCATATTTTGGCTATTATAAATAACACTGGAATGAACATGGAGATGCATGTATCTTTTCCAAATAGTGTTTTTGTTTTCTTTGGAAACATACCCAGGGGTGGAATTCCTGGATCATATGGTAATTCTATTTTTAACATTTCATACTGTTTTCCATAGCAGAACCTCCATACTGTTTTCCATAGCAGCTGCACTATTTGGTTCTGTTTGTTGTCATTTGTTAAAGTCATGGAAATGGGGGACATTTGCCCTTAGTGATTTTTTAAAGATATATTTCACAGATTATTTAACATATTATTGAAAAGAGTGCTTTGCAAAGATAATTAAAAAGCATGTATGGCTTATTATTTTATAGGCTAATCATATACATATATATATGTATTTCTTGTTCTTGTTGGGGAGGGCAGGAGGGAGATTTGGAAATGTTCTAGGATCTGAAAACAGCAAAAAACTGATATAACTGCTAGGCTCTGTATTTCTTTAGAGGAGGATGAAACTGTTCAAGGTGATTTAGAAAAAGAGCTTTTGGAGTATGAAAGCATTAACTTCTTAACAATATCATATACATTGGGAGAGATAATTTTAGTTCAGTTAATAAAAATTTGATGGGGTATATTATGGGACAGGTACTGAGTGTGTGCATGGGATAAAAAGATGAATTTGAAATGGGTCTGCCCTCAAGGAGTTCACAGTAATGTGACAGACAAACAAATCATTGATGTTTAAAGTGTTAGACCAAGTAGTAAGAGCTTACAGTGCAGAAATCATATAAAGGGGTTAGGATTAAGTGTGTCTGGGTTGTTGAAGGAGGAGGAAATGGAACATACAGCACCTGGCACATAGGAGAAGCTCAAAAATGTTAGTTCCCTTCTCCCCTGTTTTTAGATGTAATATGTTGATCTTTATATGCAAAAATTATGATTCCATCAGCCAAATATCAAGAAGATATGGATTTAGAATTCTTTCCTTGTTGAGGGTTGCTAGTAAAGATTCCTTTGCATTAAAATTTCTTTTGATTCTTCTGAAAACTAGTGACCAATATTTACAAAATTGCTGACCAGTGCAATGGGCAAGTGAAGAACAAAGAACAGACACACAAATCAATACTCAACTATAAACCTGTGGTAAATGAACCCACTATATCTGCTAAAGATTCTTCTATCTTTGTTCCATTTCAGCAGCATTGGAAGCCTACCAAACTTTGAAAAGCAGTATGTATTAAACTTTTCTTAAGCACTCCAAGAGCATAGGTGGGTAAGGACCTACTCCTAGGGCTTGTGAGTATGAAGGTTTGGTAGAGAGACTGGAGGGAGACAGTGTGAGACTGCTGTCCGCTGCGATACAAAATGTTTAAAGCCTTAGGTTTATTTAAAAGAGATATGCAAGTGCTATAATCCAAGCTATAACATACCCATTTATTTATAGAAATATGAAAACACTGCTTCAAGTTACTTACCAAGTAAATAATTTAACTCCCTGATCACCAAGTAAAAATGATGTTCCAGGAAGAAGAGCTGAGTTTATCTTGGATTTCCTGAGCTCTGGGTACACTATTTTGAACAACTTGGTCTTCAAGAGAGAAATAATTATATGTATCTCACAGATTGTGAGGCTAGTTAATGAACTAATATAATGGCTTCATTACTACATTCTTCATTTGCCTCCTGTCCTCTCTTTGAAGCACTATGACCACTAATTGTAATTTAAGACAAGACACAGAATCTGTCGGAGAAGGCCATGGCACCCCACTCCAGTACTCTTGCCTGGAAAATCCCATGGGCAGAGGAGCCCGGTAGGCTGCAGTCCATGGGGTCGCTAAGAGTTGGACACGACTGAGCGACTTCACTTTCCCTTTTCACTTTCATGCATTGGAGAAGGAAATGGCAACCCACTCTGGTATTTTTACCTGGAGAATCCCAGGGACATGGGAGCCTGGTGGGCTGCTGTCTATGGGGTCGCACAGAGTCGGACACAACTGAAGCGACTTAGCAGCAGCAGCAGCAGCACAGAATCTGTGCTCACTTCAGCAGCACAGGCATTAAGGTCTTATATACGATGTAGTGGAACAGTATTTCATGCCTTTCCTTAGATCATCCCATTCCTTGTCGCTTTCTCTATATGATAATGGCATGCCAATTGTTTTGTCTCTCTTTTCTATTTATTTCCACTTTCAAAGCATTTTCACATACATTTTGTCATATCGTTCTGTAAAATATTGAGGACAGACATTTTTAGCCTTATTTGATCAGTGATAAGTGAAGTTTTACCATTTACCCAAAGTTATATTCATTCAAAAGTACACATTTTGCATTTACTATGTGCTAGATGCTTTAAAATGAACTAGAGACTCAGAGGAGAATAAAACACAGCCCCCTGCCTAAAAGAGGAGTCAGGAAAGTAAAGAGACAATTACAGGATCAAAGGATAAGTACAAAAATAGAGGTTAAGCAGAGGGCACTAAACATAAGCCTTCAGTTCAGTTCAGTTCAGTCGCTCAGTCGTGTCTTACTCTTTTCGACCCCATGAATCGCAGCACGCCAGGCCTCCCTGTCCGTCGTCACCAACTCCCGGAGTTCACTCAGGCTCACGTCCATCAGGTCAGTGATGCCATCCAGCCATCTCATCCTCTGTCGTCCCCTGGGTCATCCTTTTCCAGGATTGGGAGGCACAGTGAGTAAGGGAAAGCTTTATTGGTAGGTGATATCTAAATTGAGATCTGAAGGACAAGTAGAATTAACTAGATGAATATGGCATGGAGCTGGACAAGATTATAAACAGGAAACAGTGATACGCAAAGGCTCAGAGTGAGAGGAAATATGCTGCATCAGGGAAGCTGCTTTTAGCACAGTGTAGAAAGTGTGAGAAAAAAGGCAAGGCTGCCATATTTAGTCTCAGAGGTTGTGCACTGCACTACTCCAGAAATCATCATTTACATAGACTAGGATGGGAACGCCTCCAGAATTGAGCAAGCTGGCTTCCCTGCAAGAAGAAGGGTGGGTGGGAAGAGTGCAGGACCTTGAAAACCAAGCATGCTAAGGTGTCTGCCAACAGCCTGAGGGTATGGAAAGCCATGAAGGAGAGTGACTTGATTAGGCTTGTAGTTTAGAAAGATTGTACTGCCTGTGGGCTAGAGAATACTGCTACTGCTACTGCTAAGTCGCTCAGTCGTGTCCAACTCTGTGCGACCCCATAGACGGCAGCCCATCAGGCTCCCCCGTCCCTGGGATTCTCCAGGCAAGAACACTGGAGTGGGTTGCCATTTCCTTCTCCAATGCATGAAAGTGAAAAGTGAAAGGGAAGTCACTCAGTCGTGACTCTTAGCGATCCCATGGACTGAAGCCCACCAGACTTCTCCATCCATGGGATTTTCCAGGCAAGAGTACTGGAGTGGGGTGCCATTGCCTTCTCCGGGGCTAGAGAATAGACCCAGGGAAAACCAGCTAGGAAGCTAGTCCCAATAAGGCAGATTGACCTGAAGTGAGGCCCTGGAGACAGCTTCCCAGGTGGCACAGTGGTAAAGAATCCACCTGCCAATAACCAGCTAGGAAGCTATCCCAATAAGGCAGATTGGCCTGAAGTGAGGCCCTGGAAACAGCTTCCCAGGTGGCACAGTGGTAAAGAATCCACCTGCCAATGCAGGAGATGCTGGTTTGATCCCTGCGTCAGGAGGATCCCCTGGAAATGGCAACCAACTCCAGTATTCTTGCCTGGAAAATTCCATGGACAGAGGAGCCTGGTGGGCTACAGTCCAAGAGGTCACCAAGAGTCGGACACGACTGAGCACAAACAAAAAGGAGATTGGGATCAGAATAAGAGATAGATTTAAAAGATACAACAAAAATAGAACTGATCAGACTTGGAAGAGCCTCAGTTTTTGTTCTTAGACTAAAGGAGATCCATGGTAACGTCATTTACTGAGATGAAGACATAGGAAGAGGACTGGGCTTAGGGGAGCATTATTAGTTTTGTTTTTGGATATGCTGAGTGTGAGGTGACTTTGCCACATTCAAGATAGGAGTTGGAGAGTCTGGATATGAGGAGAAACGTTGCTGGCCTGATGCACAGAAATGCCTTTTGGCCAAAGACAAAGTGTTGTTAGCATGTGCCCAAGTGGAGCTGGTCAGAGCTGCTGCGGTTTCAAGGGAGTGGCTCAGTGGAGTTGGGAGAGGGCTGAGGAGGACAGGAAGGGGAGATAAGAAAAAAGAGATATCCCTCATGAGAAGTTTGGCTGTGAAGGAGAAGAGAGAGGGAGTTGACAAATTTTGTGAATTTACGTAGTCATTTTTCTGGAGGAAGGTTGAGACTGGTGCCTTGGATTCTACAGTGTAGATTCAGTGAGGCTGAAAGGCCAGCATCAAATGTTAAACATGCCCCATCAGGGGTTTCCCTTAATACCTCTAACCACTTCTCTTCTCTGATATTCCTTTGCAGCTTCTCTTCTCTCCTTTATCACCCATCCCTTTATGTTCTAAGGTGAATCTTACTTTCTCTCCTGTTTTTGATTTGCTTTTGCAACACAGCCATCTAAAAAAGTTGAAAATAAATGGAATTTTAAAAACCAAAGTGGAACAATGGAAGTCTTAACCCAGACCAGACACAATATTCATTGTAGCAACCCCTCACAGGAAAAATTTAAATAGCTTATTTCTAAATCACTGTAATAACTTAGCTCTTCCTACTTTGATCTAGATTTGAAAAGTTTTTTGTGTGTTGCTGAATTTTACAGTTTGCCTAGGAAAGCAAAGTAGGATTTTGAGTAAGCATTTAAAGAAAAAAAAAAAAACAGTATATATTGAGTAGAATTACATTTACAGCTAACATTCCCTCCATTTTCATTCTTTTAAAATCAGAAATATGCCATTATTTATTGAATTTATACTTAGTAGCCAGCACTATAAGGGATATCAAAGAATTATAAGGCATGGCTAGTGCCCACTAGAAGTTTCTAATATAATGATGGAAACAAGACAAGTACAAAATAAAGTATAAAATGTTACAGAAGATTGACATCATTAAACAATTAAATAAATAGATGAATAAAATAAAAAAAGGAAGTGCTTCACTGAATCCCACTGATTATACGTGTTTTAGAAGGTCAAGGACAGTAAAGATCAAGAGCCATGGAAGGGATTTCCTGGTCTAAAGGATGGACCTTCCAACAAACTAACCCAGAAAATAATTTTACAATATTTATTTTAGAAAAAGACCATATTTCTTCAATTCTAAGATGTCACCTTTTCACATTTTATTGATACAATAGATATAATAGCTAGCATTCATCTTGAATTTTGTACAAGGTACAAGTGCTTTATATGTGTTGACTTGTTAATATGGATCATTTCATTTATCGTATGGAAATATTTTACCTCCTCCTCCCCAAAAAAGTGCTATTAAACCATTGGTATAAACATAAACTCCATGGCTGTTTAGAATCCAGAAAGTATGGTGTAT
The DNA here is from genome assembly GCF_002263795.3 of Bos taurus. Lineage (NCBI taxonomy): Eukaryota > Metazoa > Chordata > Mammalia > Artiodactyla > Bovidae > Bos > Bos taurus. The sequence continues at coordinate 85,882,936 of NC_037329.1, read as the reverse complement.
GGAGGAATAAATAGTGCTCAGAGATAAAAATGTATAAAAATACATTGACAAAACTTTCTAAGCTTCTTAGCCTTGATTGCTAGGCCCTTGCTAATGACTTTGTGAGGATCACCTGTAGCCCCGATACCCTTGAACAGTAGCTAATCTGTTGCATCAAAGGCCATATCAGCTTCAAAACTGAAAAGTCTGGTCATTCAAAATTCACCCCCTTTTGGCAATCATTTACATAGTTCTGCTTGTGGCTTTCACCTAGGCTGGGAAGGCGGCTCTGATTTATTTACAAACAGGGGATCAACTATCTAAACCATCAGTGTAAAGTCAAATAGATGATTATATTGGACTGGGTTTTGCAGGAGCAGTTTGTGAGACAGAGATTGGTAAATTAAGATTGATTGTTTTTTAGGGTCGCCACCTTTAGGGAATGAGGAGCAGCTGAATGTGCTATGAAGTTGTTGCATACGCCTTAGCTGATCCTAGGTGTGGGGGAGCTCTGAAATTAAGGTGTCCTGAATTGGGGTTGGGGGCTGGACAAAGGCTCCCTTGCACTCATTGGATATGAATACCTCCAGGGAGAGGTTGGAATCTCCAGTGTGGCAGTTACTCTTGGCTGAGGGCAGTTCTTGGGGTTGTTGCTGTTATTTAGTTGCTAAGTCGTGTCCAACTCTTTTGTGACTCCATGGATTGTAGCTCGCCAGGCTCCTGTGTCCATGGGATTTCCTAAGCAAGAATGCTGGAGTGGGTTGTAATTTCCTTTTCCAGGGGATCTACCTGACCGAGGGATCAAACTTGTGTCTCCTGCATTGGTAGGCGGATTCTTTACCTCTGTGCCACCAGGAAGGCCCATGGTTCTTGTGGGAGAAGACTCAAATGCAGGCTGTCAGCAGGTAATACTCCCAGGAATTGGGCTTTGGTCCTGAAGGTAGCAATTGGGTGGCATACCACAGCATTCACTACAGTAATGTATATTGTAGATCTGGAAATTCTGTTTTCTCAAGTCCATTGCTTCTTTTTTTCTATTATAAAGTGAGTTCCCTGGAAAGAACTAATATAATAGTAATATGTAGAATATCATAACAGTGAATAATGAGTTCATGGTTGGTAGTAGTATCAGAAACATTCTGAGCATAAAAGCAAATCCATATCTATATGTGTTTAGTCCAGTGAAGACAGACAGTTATCCCCTCAATGATGGAAGTGGTCCAATACAATCAATCAGTCTGTTACCAGGTGACTTGGCACTGAAAAATGTGCCATACTAGAACTCATTGGATGTTGTTGTCATTAGATATAAACCTCACTGCGGGGAGGCCTATGTTCTGAGCCCAAGTATAGATAGCCTTTATTCCTGAAGTCATGGCTACTTTGTATAAGCACTGCAGTAGGTGGAGCAGGAGACCAGCTTCATCAATTGTGTCATCCCCCTTGACTTTTTTTTTTCTTTTTCCCTTCCCCACCACCTTGACGCCAGGGGGCCATTTTCTGCTTATCTCTGTGGCCTCAATACCAATGCAAGTGCTAAGCCTCCAATGGTGGTGGTTTAGTCGCTAAGTCGTGTTCAACTCTTGCCACCCCATGGGCTGTAGGCTGCCAGGCTCCTCTGTCCATGGAATTTCCCAGGCAAGAATACTGGAGTGGCTTGCCATTTCCTTCTCCAATCCCCCTTGACTATAGAAAACTTTCTCTGAGTGAATGTACACAAATATCCTAACACATTGTGCCCACTCTTTAAAGAGCATCCATATACCTCTTCCTTAAACCTCCCTGTCCCAATACTTTTGCTCCCAAGTTATTGACCATTCAGGAAAACCGTCAGCTATCGCCCATGGATGAGTGTAGGTCTATACTTCTGGCCATCTCTCAATCTAGACAAAGGAGACGTACTGTGCTCTGGACATTCCTTGTGCTAAGATAATTTCCCTTCAGTACTACTGTCAGGGACATTCCTCATAGGAATGCTAATGCTAAAACAGACCACTTCCAGCTTCTGCCAGCATATGGAGGAGAACTGTATGTAAACCAGTTAACTGGTTGAAGATGAGGAAGCAATATACCAATAGTAAGAGCCAAAGGAACCTGAGTCACTGGCTAAGGCACCTAGTGCTTTCCAGGCCTGCTCAAGCTGTCTTTTACATACCACTTCTACTAGATGAAGGACTGCTTTTGTGCATGCCCAACCTTATGGGTTGATGGGTCAGATAACAACCGGTTCATAATGGGCAGCTGAGGTTGCATAGTCATTTGATGTCTCATGGCCAGTCATTCAAATTCAGTAGCCCAAGATAGGTACAATTTCTCAAATGGAGAATTGTTATCTGCAGAAGAGGGCATGGCTTTGTTGTGAAGCTAAAGAAGGCTGTATTGTGGGTCTTCTATCAGAGTTTTCCTTTCCCTGGTATACAATGTAGAAAAAGAAGACTCTGTAGTAGGACCTTATGATCCAGAGGAACCAAATTTGCAACTTTTAGGTATCACGGGACTCCTCTGGATCATAAGGTCCCATTATGGAGTCTTCTTTTTCTACATTGTATACCAGGGACATTGTTACCTCCATTTCATCAAATATATATTACTACTGAGTCTGAGTTACTTTAACCAATGAAGCAAACTGTTGAAGTCACTTTCAATTTATGAACTCACACACATTAAATCCAGACTTTCTGGTAAATGCACCCATACCAGTAAATTTAGCTCAATCTTTTTACTCTTTATTTTTCCTGGAACTTGACCAAGAACTGTTTGACCTTTCACAAAACCATGTCACCAATGACAACACCAGTGCTGATATGTGAGTTGCTAGTAAAACACATTCATATTGGATTGCATTTGTAATTCTCTCCGATTGGTTCTACATACAACTAGGTGCAAGTATCTTATTATCGTGTCTTCTGACAGAGCTGTGTTTTAGCATTTACTTATTGAAATACACATTAATTATAAATCACTTTCCTTTTATTTTCCTTAATATACAATTAGGACATTATGTTGATTTGGAGAGAAATTTGCATAGGTAGGTAATATAACCTATGAATTTCATTTCGTAGTAATGAAAATGTTAAAAATACTAGTTATAAAAGGAGATGATGGGTCTGAAAGGGCTGAGAACTGCATGCCCCTCCTTTCAGATCAGGTCCCAGGAACTTATGTGTAGATATGCCCGTGATGAACCAAAGTGGATCTTGAGTACATCTGCCAAATCAAGCCATTTGTTATCACTCTTCTGAAAGTCAGCTATATTTAGGTAGAGAAGTCAGGGTCTTATTGTTACTTATTAATACAAAGCCATGAAGGATGGTATTAGTAAATAGACAAACCGACAACAGCACTGAAGAACTGCTTCACAGATGCAACAAAAGCAAACTATTTTGTGTTTGAGGGAGGCCTTGGAAAGAAATCTTTTTGTCTCTGTGCATCACCGAGGACTGTGGAAGCCAGGAGAGTGCTTTCTTGTCTGTGTGATCTGAATCCCAAGTCCATGGTTAGATAATAAATGGGAGAATGCCAAGCAAATGCTACCACCCTTCTTTTCTCAAATAGTCTTGGGGAGGCTCTGAAAGTGGGGAGGAAGAGTCCACATTTGATTTTTGAATTAAGGGTAGATAGGAAGGAAAGTTATGACCAACCTAGATAGCATATTAAAAAGCAGGGATATTACTTTGCCAACAAAGGTCCGTGTAGTCAAGGCTATGGTTTTTCCAGTGGTCATGTATGGATGTGAGAGTTGGACTGTGAATAAAGCTGAGGGCAGAAGAATTGATGCTTTTGAACTGTGGTGTTGGAGAAGACTCTTGAGAGTCCCTTGGACTGCAAGGAGATCCAACCAGTCAATCCTTAAAGGAGATCAGTCCTGGGTGTTCATTGGAAGGACTGATGCTGAAGCTGAAACTCCAATACTTTGGCCACCTCATGTGAAGAGTTGACTCATTGGAAAAGACCCTGATGCTGGGAAGGACTGGGGTCAGGAGGAGAAGGGGACGACAGAGGATGAGATGGCTGGATGGCATTACATGAGTTTGAGCAAGCTCCGGGAGTTGGTGATGGACAGGGAGGCCTGGCGTGCTGTGATTCATGGGGTCCCAAAGAGTCGGACACGACTGAGCGACTGAACTGAACTGACTATAGTTTTGGTTTTCTGTTCAATGTAGGTTTATTCCATGACATGCCAGGCACGTAGATCAGCCTGGGAGCAGCACCCATCCACTTGCCCACTTAACTCTTCCTCTAGCAGAATCTCAACTCTTGTCACTTTCTCAGGGAAACCCATCTTCACCTACCAGTCTGGCTTGATTCCTCAGTCATGGATTTCTTTACAAGTATTTTTCCCCCCTGTCAACCCTTATCTCAGTCTGTAATTACATTCATTAGCGGTGATTATTTATGTCAGACATCTCCTAAGACTAGATATCTTGGATGTTTATGCTCCTCCTTTCATATTGTGTCTAGCCAGCATCTGGTGCAAAGTCAGCACTCAGTACATAGTTGTTGAATGACTAAGCGTGCATGCATGCTAAGTTTCTTCAGTCCTGTTCCACTCTTTGCGACTCTATGGACTGTAGCCCACCAGGCTCCTCTGTCCATGGGGATTCTCCAGGCAGCAAGAATCTGGAATGGGTTGCCATTTCCTTCTCCATGAATGAATAAGCATTTGCTCCAAATTCCACAAGTATTAACACTTTACTATGATTACAAAAATTACTGTTGTGTGTGTGTCCCATGCTCTTTGACAGCTGGGTCTTCTATCTGTTGAAGAGTAGGGTAACTGGATTTTGTAGAAATGAGTGAGTCAACTGGTGGAAACCCTCAAAAACCCAATTAATGCAGTAGTACAAGACCGTTTCTCCTGTAACGTTACTCCATCTTCTTCGTCCCCAAATCAAAACCCAATGTTTGAATTTAACGATGGGGTTCTGCGTGTCTAGCTGGGAGGCAGCTGGAGAACAAGGTGAAAGGGCCAGAGCCCCAGGTCCCTACCCTCCAAGCGTTTCACAAAAACTAGCTAAAGAATGAGTCAGGGTCTCCCTGTTAAACAAAGAGAGCACCAGCCTTGTGGTCCCTGACCAGGTGGGATAATTTGAAGCGCTGGGAGGATTCAGGACTAGGGAGAGGTTTAGAGGAAGGCGTGTGGTCCAATCTCCCGGTTTGAAATTGGCTACAAGTGAATGCAGCCTTTATTGCCCCTTGGGTGTATCCATAGGGAGTGCTCACGAGGTTGTGTGTGTGCGTGGTGGTGGGGGGGGGGGTGGTGAGACAGAGCGAGGGGAGGGGTCACGATCAGCAACCCCCCACCCTTCCCCAGCCCGGGGGCCTCTAAACGTGCACGCCCTGCGTGGGGGCAGCGTGGGCGGCCCGGGGGCCCGGTCCCTATAGCCCGCGCGCAGTGTGCAGGTGCCGAAAGCAGGCGGCAGTCTGACCCCACCGTGGCGCGCCCGGTGCGGGAGCCGGCGAGCACCCGGAGCCGCGGGCTGCGAGGCGCGGCCGCGGGCGGCAGGAGGCAGCGTCGGCCCAGGCGGCGCGGCGGCGAGCGAGGCAGCGCGCGGTGATGTCAGTGGCGGCCCGGCTGGCAGCAGCCGGTACTTCCTGTATAAAGGCGGGCGGGCTCGGCTGCAAACCCTACTAGCCAGTGTCAGCCTCTCGGCGGGAGGAGGAGGAGAAGGCGGAGGAGGAGGAGGAGCAGGGGGAGGGCTGTCAAATTCGGGAGCCAGATTTTTTTCCCTTCCCTTGGCAATCCCTTCCGCTTCCCCGGCTCCTGGAGTGACATCTGCGGACCGGGGACCTGTATGTGTGTGCGCGCGAAGGAGCGGAAGAATGGCAGTGCTCAAACTCACCGACCAGGTAGGGGGCGGCGGCGCCAGCGGGCGGGACGCGCGGGCGCAGGGCGGCGCGGAGCCCCGGCGGGGGGATGGGGGCGCGGCACGGAGCGCGCCCGCGAGCTGTTTACTCGCGGCGAAGGGGAGGAGTGTGTGCGGCCGCCGGCTGCTCAGAAAGCCGGCGGCTGCAGCCCTTCTCCCCGGCTCGGTCCCCGCCCTGGGCCGTCGGAACTGCGCGCTCGGCTCGGCGGCTGGGGCGCCCCGGGGGCTGGGGAAGGGGCGCCGGGGCTCTAGCTGGGGTGCGGGGGTGCGTTGTCCACGGGCCCGGGCTGGGCAGGGGGAGGGGAGGCTCGAGGTGCTCCTCCGGCGCTGCGCAGCTTGGGCTCCGCCAGCCCGGGCGGGCCGGAGAGAGGCTGGTGCGCGCCGCCGGGAGGAGGAAGGTGGATGGAGAGGGAGAAGGATCGCAGCCTGGGACCCTTTTCCCAGCCAAGCTGGAGACCGGCCCAGACCGCGGCTCTCGTGTGGTCGGGCTGTCTTTATCCTTTTGACATGACACCCCGACTTCCTCTTTGGTAGCCCAGAGGCTGTGTGCGTGGTGCACGATGGAGATCTCTGGCACGGCTGTCCCTAGAGGAGGTGAAGTTCGGCCCGGGGTTCCACTCACAGACGGTGGGCTACCCTCTGCCTGTGTTCATGAGCTTTGTCGCTTTCCGTCTAAGCCATAGCACGGGGTAGCTCTGGAGCCCTTTGCCTGGAGAGGTGGGGATGTTTGCTGGCTCGGTTGACGGTCCTCGCTGGAGGTCTGTGGCACGAGACGCCCCTACCTTTGCGGACGCTGCTACTCTGAGGGCATTGACACTCCCAAGCGCCCAACCAAGTTGTATGACAAAACTCTGTAACTCCTTCTACGAAAAAAGGAAACAGCTTCCTTTTATTTCTTTTGCCATTTATTCATGGATAGTGAAATGAACATTGTTTTGAGGTCCTCGTAGGCAGAGAGGCAGACTTGACTTTGACACAGGCGGTCAAACATGCCAGTCCTTGGTGTTTTAAACATCTCATACTTCTCAAGTGGGTTGCATCTGGTGCCTCCCTGTCCTCAGTATCCAGCCAGAACTTCCTGAGACTTAAGTGCAATCAATCACCACATTAATTTGTTCTCCTGCCTTGAGAGTCAAAGTTTTGCTTTGCTTTCTGTAAGTATTTACAGGCTTTAAAATTTTTCTTTTTATATGGGGGAGGGATCACTGAATTAAAATGAACGTTATTGTTAAATTTAGCAGGAGGAGCAGCTGTTAGTGATGAATCTATTTGTTTCCATTGGTTCCAGAGCTTTTAAGAGTACTTGTAAGTTGATATTAGTTTAGCCCTCCCCCCAACTCCCCACCTTTTAGTCACATACTTTGACAACTGTTAGACATTTGTTTTAAATCTTTCGATTTTAGTCTGCCTTGGTCATGTTATCTTTTGTTATTGCAAGTTACTATACTTCTCTGTTAATTTCTAAATATTCATCTTCAAAGTACACAAAATGCTTCTAATAGGTGTTGTCATTTTCACATACACAAATGAATTTTACATAGAACTTTAGAGCTGGAAGGGATGCCAAAGGTGATCTTCACCCAAATCCTTAATTTTTTTAATGAAGAAACTGAGGTCTAGACCAGAGAAGCATGTCTTCCTCAAGGACACAGCTCTTGACTTGCAGGGCAGAGATGCACTCCTGTCTCCTGCCTTCCAGATTCCTGTCCTTTCTTCTAGGGATGGTTGATACCTCCTTCTGTCTTGTCATCGGCTGTGTTGAAAGGCTGACAAGAAGGCATCCTCTGATAAATCAGGATCAACACTGGTGAAAAGCATTTTTTGATTTTAGAAAGTTATTCTCCAGGACTTGGCGGAGTAGAACTTTCAAAGAGTTTCTCTTTTAAAGTGTTTTTGAATACATCCCTACCCTTCCCCCAACAAACCAGTCTCCCTGTGGAGGGCAAGAAAGGGTTGTATAACGTTTATTTGATTCCATCTCGTGATGCATAACGGGAAACTAAGGAGTTCTGAGATTGATGGACACCTAAAAGTTGACAGCCTATGGGGCAAAGCCTGAGGGAGAGGAGGTGGACTGGGTGGGGTAGAGTGGTGAACAATTATGGTTTCTGGGAGGCCTTAGGTCCAGGAAGTGTGTGGTCTTTCTTGCCTTATATAGTCTTACCTTTTAGTTTGAAACTCTAAATTCTTAGAAACTGGTTCTTAACCTCCTCAGAGGCTTAAAAACCCTTTGCTTAAACTCCTACTACAGGAACTTTGCTTCACCGTTATGGTAGGGAGCCACCTGCTTCAGATCTGGACCTTAGAGTTTGTAGAAATGCCTCGCTCTCCACTCAGCTGTGTGTTAAAACAATCACATGTTAATTCCCTCTCATTTGTGTAATGCCCTGTTTGCAAGGTGGATCTTGTTTTTGTCAAAGTTCTTGGACTTTTAGTATGAAGACACATTTTTGTGTTAATAACCTGAATCACTAATTGTCTTGGCTTTTTTATTATTTAGGTTTTTGTTTGTTTTTGAGTTTTGTAATTTGTTTAATTGATGTAACTGATTTATAATAGATAAGTTTCATGTGTACATGAAAGAATTGACATTTCCTGTCCTGCTGAAACTGGGTGCAGGAGATTGCTGGCGATGGTGGTCACCTCCTCGGTAGTCAGTCCCTTGCTGACATCTCTGTCATGCAAGAGGAGGAAAATGCCTTTTCCTGGCTCTGTTTTGGGTGAGTTGAAAGGAGGAAGGGAGAGGCAAGTGTGGGGTTTAGTTTTTTTTTTTTTTTTTTCTTTTTTCACTATGAAAAGGAACTAGGAGCTATTGCTGCAAATAGATTTGGCATTGAGCACTTCTGCATTTGTAACTGTGTCTCTTCTGTTTTCCCCTTCACACAATAGACATCATTTTTCTTACAGCTTTAGGGGGACTGATCTTCCTGGTTTGCCAAGTCTGATGGGTTTTCAAGGATATGGGACTTTTGGTACTAAAACCAGGAAATTCTAGGCAAATCAGGACAAGCTGATCACCCTATACAGCACAGAACACACTCACCTATGTAATAACATAACAAGGTAATTATTTCCTCATTGATGGATATTGGGATGTTTATATATTTGTAAAGTGAGATAATTTTAAGTTTGGGAAGAATTTCTTTACATCTAAATGTAATACATCTTAGTTAAAGATAGATGTGAAATTCCTTGCAATATTGAACTTTATGGGATGAGGGGGGTCTTCTTTATGTCCTATAGTGAAGGCATTGCAGTGATTTTAAGAATGTCGTATCTTCAACCTAGCCTGGTGCCCCCTCCCCAAAGTTTTTCAAAGTTCTGAAGCAGAATGGTAAGTTCTGTCGGACCTTTGAAATGTTCACCATTCTTTCCTGAATTTGCTAGTGACAGCAGAATGCCATCTCCTTCTCTAGGACTCTTGCTGTAGGTGGCCCTTTTTGGAGCTTCCTGCCTGGAGGCCTTCTGGTTTGGTGTCCTCTTGCCAAGTCCTGGCTCACATTTTAGTCACTCACCTCCTTGCCAAAGGCAATGGCTGGCAGCTGTGGCAGTGGCAAGAAACTGAAAATCCTGCAACTTTGAAAGCAGCGTTTCTAGCCCATAGTGTGGGGCTCGTTACATATTTTACTGGGCTGCCCTTGTCCTCCCAGCAGCGCTGGGCTTATAGCAAACTCTGTGTCCAGTCCTGCCTTCAGCAGAGAAGGGAAAATAAAAGCTTCATTCTTTGGACCCTTCTCTGGTTGTTTTGAGATGCAGTCACGTGGTTTGGGGAGTGCACTTGAGGACTGGTGTTTCATGGCCGAGACCTAATAATGGCTTACATTATTGTGATCTTATTATATGCTGGGCCCTTGCCGTGAATCATCTGTCTTAATCTTACAGCCATACAAGGAGGTAGGTGGTGGTGTGATTCCTGCTTTACAGATGAATAAAGAGGCTAATTGACTTGTTCGAGGTCACATGCCCAGTAAGTGATGGAGTGCAGTGTCCTGCACAGCAGTCTGATTGCACAGGTGGGGCTCTAACCACATGGCTGTACTTACAATAGTTGAAAGGGCAGTGTAGCTGAAGCCCTTACAGATGCCCGCTCTTCTTTACCGGGAAGCCATCAGGTGAGCCAGACTCCCACAGTAGGTATGGCAGAGTCAGGAGCTGTTCTGAGGTCTCTGCTCCTGCCAGACTAGTGCCTGGCTTATCCTATTTGCCTTTCACCTCCCTACCCTAGAGAATGATGTGTTGATTGGTGAGTTGGTGATTTTTTTTTTTTCTTGGTCATTAGCAAATAAACTATGATCATTGTAGAAAAATCAGAAAGCTAGATAACCAAAAAGAAAACCTGTTTAAACCATCTGAAGTCTCTATATCTGTATACTCAGAGCTACTCTTGACAGCTTGATATATTTCCTTCTAGTCTTCTGTCTAGGTAGCCAGGTGAGAATTTAAAATTTTCCACCTGATGATATCTTTCTCTTGAGCGTAAAGGTTATACCTATGATGTTTAGACCAGTGGCTTTTCCAAATAAATTGAAATTTATGCCTGTCAATAAACTGGCTGCTTTAGTGTAAATACAACAGCAGTACACAAGGTCTAGCCCTGGATTGACTGAAACTGTTTTTAAGATTTCAACTTTTACTTCCTCTTTTTCTCTAAACAGAGAGTAAATATAAACTCAAAAAAGGCACACTTGTTTGTGCCAGCAACAGGCCTGAAGCATTTTTTAAAAAGATTCCTGTGTCGTCAATATAATGTGAATTTTTATAGGTGAAAGTAGAACATGAAATAATTTAAAAACAGGGGCTACAGAGATCTGATAATCTGTGGTTTCCAAATTGCATAAACTATGGTTCTTTTTGTTTTTTCCCAAGGAAAATTCCATATTGAAGCTCAATATATAATAGAGGTTGGTGGGAGTAGTAACAAGGCCCTTTCAAGGATTGTTTGCATTTAGTATTATTTGAAAACGCCCTGTAAAACTGCTGGTGACTGGGTCAGTTTTTTTTTTTCCCCCTGAAACACTATGTACTTCAAAAACAGATATGTGTTTATGGTTGATTAGGAGTTACATAGAACATGGATGGCTATATTATTTTGATTCAAACTGGGACACCTTTGAGAATGATACAGGGTACTATTAAATATTAGGTTGAGGAAACAGGTGTGGCTGTCCCCAGTGAACCTGGACACATGGGCACACCACTTAGACTGTGTTTGCTCACTTCAGACTTAACAGTAATAGTGAGACCAGTCACTCTCTTTCCAGTCTGAAGCAGGTATAATAAAGACTATTTTATGACCTTATGTAAGGCCAGAGTTGGAAACTGGGTTTGTTCTCATGTATTAGTTCTGACCAGTTAGCTAGGAATGGGTGGGTGTGGGGGGTGGGGAGGGGAGATTTCAGGAGGAATATGTCAGAAGCACTGTGGCTCTTGCAGCCAGAGATGGGGAAACTGTGATGATTGATAATCATTGTTTGCTGTGGACATAGGATAAGGGAGAGGTGACATATATTGTGCCTTAGCCAACCCTTGGCCAGTCAGATTAACCTCTGTGGGCCTGCTGCTGCTAAGTCTCTTCAGTCGTGTCCGACTCTGTGTGACCCCATAGACGGCAGCCCACCAGGTTCCCCCGGCCCTGGGATTCTCCAGGCAAGAACACTGGAGTGGGCTGCCATTTCCTTCTCCAGTGCTTGAAAGTGAAAAGTGAAAGGGAAGTCGTTCAGTCATGTCCGATTCTTAGCGACCCTGTGGACTGCAGCCTACCAGGCTCTTCTGTCCATGGGATTTTCCAGGCGAGAGTACTGGAGTGGGGTGCCATTGCCTTCTCCCTGTGGGCCTGAGGCTCCTCTTTATAAAATGAAGAGAGTGGACTGGCTGCCTCTCCAGTGCCCAGGCTCCACCCCCTTGCTGTGTGGCTTAGCCCTCCATGGGTGGTGGTGGTGCTGGTGGTATAGTGGTATAGATAATTGTCTAGTACTCTGTTAATTGGGCCAAGCAAAGAAAATAATCATGTAGTCCACCTTTGGGCCATTTTAAGCTGTACTAAGTCAACGTTTGCTTATATTTCTTGGTTCTCGTTTGTCTCTAATCCCCTCCTTCACACCCCTGTGTAACTTTCTAAGGTATCTTTTTTTTTTTTAAATTTTATTTCTTTATTTGGCTGTTCTGGGTCTTTGTTGCCGTGTGGGCTTTTCTCTAGTTGTGGCAAGCTGAGGGCTACTCTAGTTGTGGTGTGTGGGCTTCTCACTGTAGTGGCTTCTTTTGTTGCAGAGCATGGACTCCAGAGCACAGGCCCAATAGTTGTGGAGCACTGGCTTAGTTGCTCCGCAGCATGTGGGATCTTCCTGGATCAGGGCTGGAACCCCTCCTTGTCTCATGCAACGTTTAATCACAGTTGTAACCTGTTTCTAAAGATTTCTATGCTAAATTGCTTTAATTTTGCTTTCATTTATTTTTAAAATAACTCGACTAGAAATACAAAGATCTGGATTCTACTCATGGTTCTTTTTCTCATAGTTGTGTAGCTTTGGACAACTCCTGGCGTTAGTTTCTTTGTTGCATGGGAGTGGGTGGGTGGACGGTCTTCTAAATTCTTCCAGCATTCTAACATTCTAAGAGAGCACCCCAGGTACTTCAGTATCAACCTCTTCTAAACTCATGGAATCTAGTTTCAAAAAGTATCTGCCTTCCATGAACTTCTGATTTTCCTTCCAGCAGCCACAGTTCTGCCTGAGAATCAGGGGTCCTTTCCTCTAAAATGCCATCTTCTAGGGCATGTTCAGAACCTTTAGGGCTTTTTTCAGTGTGGCCTTTGAGACTCCTTGAGCCTCTTGCGGGCAAGGGGAGCAAACTTGTAGACCCCAGGTTTTTCTGTTGAGAGCTGTGGTGAGCTGGGGCCGCTGTGGTCTTCAGCAGAGGGGGCTGCTTTAGCAAACAGCCTGGATTCTCTTAATCCTGTTCTGTTGAACTCCACCATAACATCTGGGTCTAACAAGTCTGTTTCTCAACCATTGGCCCCACCCAGACACTGTGTGCAATGGACCCAAAGGCCACAGACTTTTACAAGGAGGGAATTCCTACATACGATCAACATCCTCTGTATGGTAGGTACGCTCAGTCTGTGGAGGAAACTTGTTTTGGTGTCTAAGACTGGCAGAATGAAGAGAAAGATGGTAAGTGAACACAGGACAAGTGTTACAACAGAAAGCCAGGCAGAAATTCAGGTCACCTGACACAAGTCCACCAAGCAATTATTGTTAAACAGTGGTCTCCAAGAGAAGGGGGGCACCTCCACTCCAGGGCTGAGTGGGATGTCTTATTGAGTGTGAGAAAGAAAATATTAGAATATTTCTTTTAAAAATCCTTAATTATTTTTTATTTTTAATATATGTTGTATACTAGTGCTATAAAAGCCTCTCAGCTCTCCTTTCCACTTTTTGCCACCTTGGCCAAACTATCTCTCAGATTATTGCGGTAGCATTCTGATCAGTCTTCCCCATCCAGCCTTGGCCCCTGGACTCTATTCAGCATAGCTATCAGTGGGATGGATCTAAGATCACGTAGCTTCCCTGTTCAAAGCCCTCCAGTCTCAGCCAGAGTAAAACCTGTTGTCTGGGGTGTCACACTGGGTCCCCTCCACTCACCTCTGCCACTTACTTGTGCAGCCATGTCTCTTCTGGTCTCTCCCTGGCTCCAGCACACCAGCCTCCTCACTATTCGGTGTGTCGTAGAGCTCTTAACGTTCGGGTGTTGCTGTGTGCCAGTAACCTGCCCAGCCCAGCCCAGCCCAGCCCACTCCACATTGGAACTGTTAGTGGTCCTGCTTGGCCGTTGGTTGGCACCACAGTGGGCGCTGCCTACAAACAGCCAACTGTCAATGAGCTACCACTCGTGGTCCTGCTCAGCAATTGGTCGGCACAATGGGGCCCATCCCCCAAGGAGCTAACTGTCAACAAGCCACGGTTAGTGGGCCATTCAGCCAACAGTTGGTGGGAGTGGTGGTTGTCAGGTGGAGAGTGAGGTAAGAGGCTGATACCAGCCTTCTCCCTGGAGCCTTCCAGCACACCCACTGGCCTCCAGTTAGCAGGTGAGCTGGGTGGCCCAGGGAACATGCTGGGTGCTCTGTCCTGCAGGGCTCCAGAGCCCTCACCAAGGCCACCCACTAGCCTTGGCACAGGCCTTGAGGCAGCAGTGAAGCTCTCCCCCATCCCTGTCTCTGCAACCTAATAGCAGCAGTAGTCTGCATAGGTTGCAGTCTGGGATACCTGCATTCCCTGTACCCCGCTTTGGATGGCATGAGGAACCTGAGGGCCAGTTGTGTCCTGGGCGCCCGGCTTCATCAGTGATAATGGCTGGGCAAGACATGGGGACCTGGCCCTGAGGGAGCTGCCAACTGAGATCTCTCTTCTCTTAGCCAGGATCTGGACCTCGAAGGGTGGAAGTTGAGCCTTGGGACTTTGTCCTTTCTTGTCAGAACGGAGAATAATGTTTGGTGAAGATTTACAGGAACATTGTTACCTGACCATGGCTTGACTTCAAGAGCAAAAGACCTGATACCAAGAAGTTTGCAACAACTAACCACACACCTCCCTCACCTTTCCTAGAAACGAGCTTTACTAAAAGCTTTTGGGGAGTTTGGGGTTTTTAATGCATGAGCCACCCGTCTCCTTGGCATGGCCCTGCAGTGAACCTTGTTCTGTTCCAAGCTCCGTTTTGGTATTGTTTGACCTCACTGTGCTTTGGGCACAGGTACAGGGTTTCAGGAACAATTGGTCAGGCCAGGTGTACTCCTGCCTCAGGCGCGACTTCCTAAATGCTGAACAGAATGAACAACAACAACAAAAATCTTTGCTCTATTACTTACAAGCATTTAGAACAGTGTAATGCACACAGTGAATGCTCAATGACTATTTGAGTGAAATAAATATGTATATATGTGTATATGTTTATACATTCATGTTCAAAAGATTTTTACTCATGAGGTACTCAAAAATTTGGAAAAGCTTCTGTAAGCAGAGCTTCTTGGGCTTCCATTCAAAAGTAAATTTTTGGCCCCAGTTCAGTTCAGTTGCTCAGTCGTGTCTGACTCTTTGTGACCCCATGGACTGCAGCACGCCAGGCTTCCCTGTCCTCACCAACTTCCGGAGCCTACTCAAACTCATGTCCATTGCATTAGTGATGCCATCCAACCATCTCATCTTCTGTCATACGCTTCTCCTGCTTTCAATCTTTCCTAGCATCAGGGTCTTTTCCAATGAGTTGGTTCTTTGCATCAGGTGGCCAAAGTATTGGAGTTTCAGCTTAAGCATTAGTCTTTCCAATGAATATTCAGGACTGGTTTTCCTTTAGGATTGACTAGTTGGATCTCCTTGCAGTCCAAGGGCCTCTCAAGAGTCTTCTCCAACACCACAATTCAAAAGCATCAGTTTTTCAACACTCAGCTTTCTTTATAGTCCAACTTTCACATCCATATATCAGTTGGCCCCATCAGAAGATAAAATATCATTTTTGGTCTTTTGTTTATTTTCTTGTTTCCCCTCTTTTTAAATTTGGATGGAGATAGGTTTACATTGTATTTAGTTCTGAGCAAGTTCCATTTCTTCACAGGGAAAGCATCAGGGTGACACTAGGAAAAGGGATCCTAAATATTTTGGGAAGGGACACTCACACCCATGGCAAAGTGTATCTTCCATGTATTCAAACCATCAAGGAGTGTTTGAACTCCATCTCCGTGGCAGTATCTCTGTTGGAGTCCTCTACTCCTCTTCTTTCCAAAAAGGATAAGAATAGATAAGACTAGAGAGAATTGGTAATGAGGAGACAAGATAATGGGGAAACAGTGGAAACAGTGGCTGACTTTTTTTGGCTCCAAAATCACTGCAGATGGTGATTGCAGCCATGAAATCAAAAGACACTCCTTGGAAGGAAAGTTATGACCAACCTAGACAGCATATTAAAAAGCAGAGACATTGCTTTGTCAACAAAGGTCCGTCTAGTCAAGGCTATGGTTTTTCTAGAAGTCATGTATGGATGTGAGAGTTGGACTATAAAGAAAGCTGAGCACAGAAGAATTGCTGTCTTTGAACTGTGGTGTTGGAGAAGACTCTTGAGAGTCCCTTGGACTGCAGGGAGATCAGTCCTGAGTGTTCATTGGAAGGACTGATGTTGAAGCTGAAACTCCAATACTTTGGCCACCTGATGCGAAGAGCTGACTCGTCAGAAAAGACCCTGATGCTGGGAAAGATTGAAGGCGGGAGAAGAAGGGGATGACAGAGGATGAGATGGTTGGATGGCATCACCAACTCAATGGACATGAGTTTGGGTGAACTCTGGGAGTTGGTGATGGACAGGGAGGCCTGGTGTGCTGCAGTTCATGGGGTCACAAAGAGTCAGACACAACTGAGCACCTGAACTGAACTGAAGACAAGATAATACTCATGCTTTATGTAATTTGATCCTAATAACATCTCTATGAAAGACTGGCTGTTATCATTCTATTTTATAGATGATGAAAATGAGATCTGAGAGGTTAAGTAATTATGAGTCTGGGATTCAACACATCTGGGCAAGCTTGACTTCAAGTACACATTCTTAGACACTGTGCTTCTGGACTCCTGAAATAGGTGTAGCATCACAAGAGACCCTTTTCCCCGTGGAGCTCATGGTCTTGTTAGAGATGACCTTGAATGCCTTAAACATGGAAGGCCTTCCTCAAATCTTTATTCAATACATATGTACTAGTCTCAAAACAGCTATAGTGCAGGTTTAGACTACATTTTGGGGGTACTAATTAGGGACTCCAGGAGTCCAGAGATGGGTAAAGGTTTCAAGGAGCTAGAGTGAGTCCAACTGGTCCTTGAAGAAAGAAATTATTTAAGCAGCAAGATGGGGGTGGAAGGCATCCCAGATGAGTGACATACCATGTATTTGAGGACTGTGTATTTACTGAAGCACCGGGTTCATTCTAGTAAGGCAGAAGAACTAAAGGAAAAAATAGTTAATGTGCAAACTTGGTAGGAGAGGTGTATGTATATTATTAACAATGAATCTTTCTCACTTGAGTTCTTCTGATAGGTACTATGTGTCCTCTCTTGGAGACCTAAATGAGTTTGCATTTGGACAGAGCTCATTATTTCCATTTGTTGCTTAGGTATAATCTTTTAAAAACTAACTTGTACCCCAGTTTGTTCCAAAAGTACTATAGCATAAGGTAAGGTGTTACCTATGGGTCTTCTGTCTCCATGACACCCTCTGCTGCTGCTGCTGCTAAGTCGCTTCAGTCGTGTCTGACTCTGTGCGACCCCATAGACGGCAGCCCACCAGGCTCCCCCGTCCCTGGGATTCTCCAGGCAAGAACACTGGAGTGGGTTGCCATTTCCTTCTCCAATGCATGAAAGTGAAAAGTGAAAGTGAAGTCGCTCAGTCACGTCCGACTCTTAGCGACCCCATGGACTGCAGCCTACCAGGCTCCTCCATCCATGGGATTTTCTAGGCAAGAGTACTGGAGTGGCTTGCCATTGCCTTCTCCGGATGACACCCTCTAGTACTTGAATAGAATGTTGCAAATATTACTTGTCATGGCAACATTTTTTTTGGATAAACATGTATCCTGGAGTAGCATGGACCTCATTGAAAGAGACTGGATAGTCTTCATGGTGTGGGACGTTGATGGAATAATGTAGTAGGTCTAGAGATAGCCTGTTTTTAACCTAATACATTAAAAAATAATTATTTGTTGTTGTGCTGGGTTTTTGTTGCTGCGTGGGCTTTTCTCTAGTTGGGGCAAGCAGGGGTTACTCTGGAGTTGCCATGCACAGGCTCCTCATTGTTGGCTTCTTTTGTTATGGAGCATGAGCTCTGGGGCACTCGGGCTTCAGTAGTTGCGGCTCCCGGGCTCTAGAGTACAGGCTCAGTAGCTGTGGCGTATGGGCTTAGTTGCTCCATGGCATGTGGGATTTTCCCGAACTGGATATTGAATCTGTGTCTCTAGCATTTGAAGGTCGGAGAAGGCAATGGCACCCCACTCCAATATTCTTGCCTAGAAAATCCCATGGACGGAGGAGCCTGGTGGGCTACAGTCCATGGGGTTGCTAAGAGTCGGACATGACTGAGTCACTTTCACTTTTCACTTTCATGCATTGGAGAAGGAAATGGCAACCCACTCCAATGTTCTTGCCTGGAGAGTCCCAGGGATGGGGGAGCCTGGTGGGCTGCCGTCTATGGGGTCGCACAGAGTCGGACACGACTGAATCGAATTAGCAGCAGCAGCAGCATTTGAAGGTGGATTCTTTACCACTGAGCCACCAGGGAAGCCTTAATACATTTTTTAAGTTAAAAAATGCCGACTATGGGGATTCTACAAAAAGACCTCATTTCTTTAAAAAAAAAAAAACAAAAAACAACACAAGAAAAAGAGAAAATGGAGGGGAAATATATAGATTAAATGAGAATTAAGACTAATTGGATTCTGATGCAAACTTACATACTTCTAAGAGATGGTTGGGGACATTTGGATCCTGACTGGCTCTTTGATGACTTAAAGTATGAATATGGTATTGTGGTTATGTTTAAAAAGAGGATCTTTATTGTAGAAAACAAGAAACCCCCCACAAACCCTTAATATTTGACCAGGACACTTAAAATATTTTAATGACTTACTCTTTCTGGAAATGGTTTTTCTTTCTTTTTACTTCTTCCGGCTCCTTTTGTGCCGCTTCTGAGCCCTTCACTCTCACTTGATGGAGTCTCTTCAGTTGAATTTTTAGAATCCTTCTGATTGTCAGAAAAGCACACAGTTCTGATAGTTTTGTTGACTAAAGCAGTATGCTTCTGAGTTAGTTGTGAGGTTTACCCCACCTGTTGACTTAGTCAAAGTGGCCCTCATGACTCCAGTCAGATATTTGAGTATCTGCCTTAAAGTCACAGGAAGACCTGGCTTTGTTTTTGTGAACTCTTTCAGGGTAAGGTTTTTCCAGGGCAATTTGAGATACTAGAGTTGCCAGAAATCATTTTGTTATAGTTTTTTAAGTCAGCAAGCAGTTATAGGTCTCCATTTTAATGACCCTGCTGTCCCCACCCTCCCCTCAGCCTCTCTTCATACCTGGACAGGAAATGGGTGTTGCTCCTTGCTCCAAGGATTTCAGTGTTTCTTTAGGCGTGCTGAAATATCTTCATTTATTTCTGCAAGTGTGAAAATCTTTCCCTATCCTTCTTAATGGAGTCCAGATATCAGAATAGACTATTAAGTTGAGAAATGGCCAGCTACAACTTGAATAAATGATCCAGTCATGAAGTCATTTAGAAGCCAAGTGAATGTGTTTTTAGGTGACTAGGAGCCTCAGTACAATTATGTCTTAGGGCCCATGAGGTGCATGTAACGTTTAACTGCTAATGCTCCTTTTCTTAGCAGTCAAGAAGGAATAATCTTGTTTTGAGGAGCTCTGTTCTTTACCAAAGTCTTATGTCAAGGTTCTAGGGTACTCTCTTTCTGTATTTAGAATGTTTTAAAATATTGTAACATCACAATGAGCAATTTCCAAAAATATTACATGGGAGTGGCATAGTTAAAAGGATCCTTAAATTGATACCTAAAATCTGGGCTATAAGAACATCTCTGCTCCTAACTAGCTGTATCAGTCTTGCTATGACACCACTTTCCTTGACGATAAAATAGGTATAATAAATACTTGATGGGAAAGTTGTGATAATCAAGTGATATTCAAGTTGTGATAATCAAGCCACTCTGTCCAACAAGTGGCTCACAGTAGGCACTCAGTAGTCTGATCTCTAGTTGGTTCCTCCTCTGTCAGTTTGAAGAGACTAGCTGTCTAGCGTCAATTTCAGTTCTTTAATTTCAATTAAAATAAGATTTTGATTATGTTTTGTTTTAAGTTTATGCCCATTTATCTGGTCAGCTTTCTCTCTAGCTTAAACAATGTTAGTAGGAAGTGTTTTATTATTGTGAAATCTCCATCCAGAGGTTTGAATTGTAGCATTTTTGTCCTTTTTTCTCTCATTTTAAACACATCGATTCACTTAATTTGAGGAATCTTATGTTTAGATAGGAGAATAACTGTGCATTGAAAAAATTCTGAGGTGTTTGCAGTCATTCTTGCTTTAAGTTGTCAAAAAGAACTGAAAGTTACTTATAAGAATGCCACTTCCTATTCACAGAAGTATAGAACGGTGTCTTTTCTGAGGAAGTGTGTAAGAACAAAACAGTTGATAGAGCAGTCTTCGTAAAATATCATCACGATGGAATTTCTAAAAAACTCTGGTAACACTGGTGTAAAACTTCCAGCCTTGAGTGAATAGGATAGAAAACCCTAAATTTCTCTGGAAAAAAAAAAAAAAAGATGTGGTTTAAAGAGATGATAGATCCTTTGTAAAAAGTCACTTTAATTTGGAGTCTTTCTCTTAAAACTACAGAATGCTATTTAGAGAGGAGGTAAGTTAAACATCATTGGATACATGTGTGTATTTTAATTTTAAAGTGTATTTCAGTTGAGTTTATACCCAGTGAAAGTAAAATAAAAAGAAAGGGCAAAATAAAAAGAGTGAAGGGAAAATGAAAATAAGAATTGGTACATTCCCTTCTCCAGGGGTTTGAACCCAGGTCTCCTGCATTGCAGGTGGATTCTTTACTGTTTGAGCCACCAGTGACACCCCACCAAAAAAAGAAAAAAGAGAAGATTAAAGAAAGAAAAATATTAATAGGAAGAGATAAACATATTTTAAAAAAGAGGGAAGGAAGTAGGGGTGAGAGGGAGGTTGACCATGTTGGGCGTTGAAGGTAGGCTGAAGGTAGGCTGAAGTTGGCCGTCCCTTCTCTACTCTGTTCTTTAAAATAATTTTTAACATTGATCTCTGCTCTTTGGCCACATTGACCTTTTTTCTTGGAGTTCTAGGATCTGAATAACCAAAGTGGAGGTTGTTATTTTGGCTGCAGAAGAAATGAGCAGGACTATGTACCCAGAAGACCAGAGTCAGGCTGATGGGTATCTGGCTCATCTTTGGGTCTTCACTGCTGATACAGAACCCTCAGAATCAGTGTGCTGCTGCTGCTGCTAAGTCACTTCAGTCGTGTCTGACTCTGTGCGACCCCAGAGACGGCAGCCCACCAGACGCCCCCGTCCCTGGGATTCTCCAGGCAAGAACACTGGAGTGGGTTGCCATTTCCTTCTCCAATGCATGAAAGTGAAAAGTGAAAGTGAAGTCGCTTAGTCCAGAGTACTGGCGTGGGGTGCCGCTGCCTTCTTGCAGTGGGCAGGCAACTGATAAATTGCTTAACACAGTGGGCGGGCAGGTACTGAAGGCTCCTATTGCTGGTGACTACTTTGCTGTGACATCTCTGATGTTGAACACCCAACTGCCTGTCCATTTGAGTTGAACTCAAGACGGGTATTTCTTCATCACTGCTTTACCTTTTCAATTAGCCTTTCCTGAGATCTAATTCTCATCTCTATTTCTGCTGTGAATTTGCTGGGAGATCCTGTGGTCATCACACCTCTCTGGGCCTCAGTTTTCTTTATGTGCTAAGGACATTGACTAAGATGAGCTGACCCCCCATCCAATCTTCTATGACATTGACTCAGAGGCTGGCAGACCACTTACTGTGCACAGGCCAGGTTCAGCCTACTGCCTACATGGCCTGTAAGAAGAATAGGTTTTACATTTTTAAGTGGTTGAAAGAGATCAAAAAGTAATATTTTGACGCACATGAAAATTATATGACATTCACATTTCAGAGTCCATAAATAAAACAGAATTTAGCCTCCCTCATTTGTTTATGTACTGTCTGTGGGTGCTTTCGGGCCATGAGAGGGCAGTCCTTGTGACGGAGCCTATATGACCTGCAGCATTGAAAATATTTACTGACTCTTTGCAGAAAGTCTGCCAACCCTTGCTCTAATGCAAGCACACACTTGGAAACGTACTCTTCAGAAATTGAGGGCTACCCTCTTACAGCCTTGGTATTACCTAAACTGAACTTTAATTTTGATTTAATTAGATTAAGATGGGGGAGTCTTGACTTTATTATTTTTTTCCAGGAGAAAGCAGAAGCTTAGTTAGCTTTTGTCGTATGCTTTTAATTAAAAAAAAAAAAATCCTCTTTAAACAGTTTGTTTGTACTCAGACTTTTTTTTCCCTCCCTCTAGGAATCACTGTAGAAAAGGAAGTCATGTGTTTATATTTTAAATCATTTGCCTTTTAAACTGGATTTTTAAATTCCACATGTGGACTCAGAAACAGTTAAAATATACTTTTGATGCTCTAAGAGAGCCAAGACAGGGGAGGAGAACTTTACCACTGATTTTTAAGAGTGAAACAGAAATCTTAATATTATTTCCCATTGTGTGCTAAAAATACTATCTTTATCTTTGAGTAGGGACTCCAGATTAACGTGGGCATGAAAATGGTTTTAGTTTTATAGAGAGCCAGTTTAAACAATTAAGTAATTTAAAGGATATAGTTAACTATTACAAATGGAGATTATAAAAGAAATAAATGTCAATAGTATCTACTTATCTAATATTTCTGACTCTTCTGGAAAGTTCTCTCTGAAGCTAAGTCTGATAATCTCTGTGTGCGTTATGAGTTTGGGTGAGTGTGTGTATGTGTGGTTTCCAGTGTTCATGTCATTATAGTTGTAAAGAGAATTTACATTCTATTCTTGCACTTCCAGAGTCATTTGATTTATTCTAAAACTCTTCCTATGCCAGTTCTCTTTGATCTTGGGAGAAGATGGGCACCTTGAATTGGTTAATGAGGAGCAGGGTAGTCAGTCAGCACACGTCATCTTTTTTAAAAAAAATTAATTTGACTGGAGGATAATCACAATATTGTGGTTTTTCATCTAAAAGTTCACTTCATTTTTCTCTTCTGAGCCTATAGAGAGAAAGAATTAAGACTGTAGGGACTTTAAGAAGATTTGTGAAGAAATTCTTGTAGTGCATAACTTTAGAAAACATTGATAGAAACTTTGTACCTAAAGTATCTGAAGACTTCCACCATTTTCTGAACAGTATTATAAAGCATGTGGAGGAGGCAAGTGAACTCTAGAATCCTCCTTTTTCAGAGGGAGTAACAGAGGCCCCTGGATATTGCTTGGCTTACTGACTCTCAGTCGGGGTAGACCTCTTGTTTTTCCTCTAGCTCAGTCTGAGGTGCATTTCGTTTGCCTATCCTGTTCTTAAACAGCACTTGTAAAAACATGTGTCACTTCTACAGTTATATTTAGGATACAGCTTGAAACACTGTATAAACACCCCAGGATAGAGTACTGAAGTCTGCCGCCTGATAATTATTATGTGGTTCTAGAGTCATGTCATCTGTACTCTCCAGATCAGAATTGTTATCCCCCTCTTCTAAGCTGGTCTAGAAGAGTGAACCCATTGTGTACAGGGCCGAAAGAATATTGCCTAATGTTCAACTTGGGGTGAAGAACTGTGATACACTGAAGGCCATGGAAATTCATTCTTGTTTGAAAACATTTGTGACTGGGAAAAGCGCTGAAATTCTAAGGCTTTCCCATGCCCTCACCCCCTGAATACCTCCGAAGTGTTCTTTGTTTTTTGAATTTCATGGGAAGTGTCTGAAATTGCCATCTGAAGAGAATGTTTTTCACAGAACTGCCTAATCTTCAGACATGTCTAAATACAGACGTATTTAATGAGTACTTTCATTTTCCTTCTTACATGGACTCGGCAAGTTCTGTGGTGGTTGAGCCTCTCACTTCTGGTTTTAAGCCATTTTTAGCTCCTTGATTAGTGTGGGGCTTGGGAAGGTGGAAGCTAAGCCATTTATTTGCTCTTCACTTCTAGGGGAAAGTGTTTGTGCCTCCCGCTTTTTAGTGTGCAGGGCTCTGGCGAGCCTGATAGTAGGCTATCAGCAGCTACTAATTGAATGAATGAACGATCCAGCTCCAGTTTCTGCTGCTGTGTTTTCTCCTTCCCCACCATCTTTCCTGGTTCCTTCCTACTCTCTTTCTTCTTTCTGAAATCATTAAAATGAAGCCAGAAAGGATAGGATGTGATTAATATTTTGTTATATAAATAGCCCTAGTAAAAGGCTTGGTGGTGGAAAATATTGCCAAAGTGTTTTAGTGCATGTTTTCCTCCTGATTCCCTGTTAAATAGGAATAATCAAGAATTGTGTGACTGATAGCCCATTGTGTCATGATGTGAACAGATCTGAAATAGCCTCCCCCTAAGTCCCCACCCCCAGTCAAGGAAATAGTACAGGAGGAAATGTTCGGTTATCATTTTTTTTTTTTAATATTTGCAAGATTTTGATGGGCTTTAACCGAAACAGCTCTTTAAAGACTTGCACAGGAAGTCACTGTTAATGTGGGTGTTTGATTTAAAGTATCGAACTTATTCAGGCCCAAACGAGGCAGAATATGATTTTCACCATTGATCCTGCAGGGACCAAAGGGGGGGCCAAGCTGGGTCATCTAATGATGCTTAAGAACAGCTCTGCAACATTCTTTGTCCTCAGCTTTCACCTCTGAAAGATTTTTATAACTATGTTTTCCCTTGCACATTTTTTAGGTTTTCATTATAAATTAAAAAGCTACAAAGGATGTGATTCCTAGTATAATGTAAATATTGACTTTTAAAATAAAGTTATTACTGTTTAAAATGTAAAGAAGGGAATTTAAACACATTGTGATTTGATATACTCCATCATCACTTAAAAATACCAGAACAAGCACTTTAATAGTAGGAACTTTTTACATTGCTCCTTTTCCTCCTTGAAATTCATACTTCCATTCTCCTTTCTCACACAGAATTTTACCAAATGTAATGTGTCAAAAAAAAAAAAAACCACTCTGATTATCCAGTGATACTTTGCAATAAAAATATGATCCTAAGGTGGTAAGAATTAAATAGATTTCTGGATTGAGTTTATCTATATGAACAATTTGTCAAAACATAAACATAAAGTTTGATAAATTATTAACAGAATATGTGAAGTCAAACATTCTTGTTTGAAATGCTTTTCTTAATCTCTGGATGAGGCTTGCTTTCTTGTTTTAAGTTAATTCACGTTTGTGGAGAAGGTAATTGCCGGGATGGTATGGGGTGTTCTTCAGAGAAAGCTCTCTTGACCTGCAGTATTTTGAATGTGCCCTTTTATTGGCACCAGCAAGTTTAACACCTTGCAGGCAGTTTGCTCAGTCAGAATCAGAATGTGTGAGGGGTAAGTCTACCTTTTGTCACATGGGAGAAGAAAGATCCTCAAGAGAGAGGCGTGAAGAAGCAGCAGTAAAAAGCAGAAAAAAAGCACATTCCTGAACCACACGGAGAAGGCAATGGCAACCCACTCCAATACTCTTGCCTGGAAAATCCCATGGATGGAGGAGCCTGGTATGCTGCAGTCCATGGGGTCGTGAAGAATTGGACAAGACTGAGCGACTTCACTTTCACTTTTCACTTTCATGCATTGGAGAAGGAAATGGCAACCCACACCAGTGTTCTTGCCTGCAGAATCCCAGGAACGGGGGAGCCTGGTGGGCTGCCATCTATGGGGTCGCACAGAATCGGCCACGACTGAAGCGACTTAGCAGCAGCAGCAGCCTGAACCACAGTTCAGTCCAGTTTCTTAGTTGTGTCTGACTCTTTGTGACCCCATGGACTGTAGCACACCAGGCTTCCCTGTCCATCACCAACTCCCAGAGCTTGCTCATACTCATGTCCATAGAGTCAGTGATGCCATCCAACCATCTCATCCTCTGTCGTTCCTTTCTCCTCCTGCCTTTAATCTTTCCCAGCATCAGGGTGTTTTCCTATGAGTCAGTTCTTTGCATCAGGTGGCCAAAGTATTGGAGTTTCAGCTTCAGCATCAGTCCTTCCAATGAATATTCAGGACTGATTTCCTATAGGATGGACTGGTTGGATCTCCTTGCAGTCCAAGGGACTCTCAAGAGTCTTCTCCAACACCACAGCTCAAAAGCATCAATTCTTCTGCCCTCAGCTTTCTTTATAGTCCAACTCTCACATCCATGCATGACTACTGGAAAAACCATAGCTTTGACCAGATGGACCTTTGTTGGTAGATGCCTTTTGGAAAGGTAGACATTTGGAAGCCAAGGATGTGGACCATGATTTCTATACACAGCCTGTGCCTGCAAACCTCTCCCTGAAGCTTCCCATGCTCCAGGGGTGCAGGGTCCCCGCATGAAGCCACTCCTTGAGAGACGAGGCAACCCTGGAAGAGATGATGTCATCATGGGGGGTTGACCTGTGCCTCCCTGTGCTCCCAGAGTCCCATCCATTGGCCAGCTGGGTCACCTCAGGTGTGAATGAGACATGCTAGTCAATTCTCATAGACAGTAGATCTCCTTTGAAAAGCTTGTGTTTACAATTTTGAAAAACTGGACTCGTGTTAAAACGAACTTTTGAAGGTAAGGCGGAGGGGTATATAATAGGGCTTTACATATATTCTCACTTAGATTTTTAAACTAATTAACCCAAATAACATTTCTTTTATGATCTCTGTGTCTGAAGGATAATTCTAGTAACTAGATGAAAAGTTCGTTTCATGTGTATGGATGTTTGAGAACTTATCCCTCTGACTTGTGAAACTCTGATGCTTGGGAAGGTTCGTCTCAGATGTGTTGAATCTGGTGTCGTCTGTGTGCTCCTCTGCGTATTCCACTCTGTACCACAGTAATTGCAGGATGTTAGTTAGCAGTGGTGTTTCTCATTAAAACTTAAGGTTTAATTAGAATTTGATGTCTTGGAAAGCTCATTTATTATATGTAAAGACCTTTTTGTTGTTGTTTAGTTGCTCAGTCATATCCAACTCTTTGCGACCCCATGGACTGCAGCACTCCAGGCTTCCCTGTCCTTCACCATCTCCTGGAGTTGCTCAAGCTCGTGTCCATTCAGTCAGTAATGCCATCCAACCGTCTCGTCCTCTGTCATCCCCTTCTCCTCCTGCCTTCAATCTTTCCCAGCATCAGGGTCTTTTCAAATGAGTTGGCTCTTCACATCAGGTGGCCAAAATATTGGAGCTTCAGCATCAGTCCTTCCAATGAATATTCAGGATTGATTTCCTTTAGTATTGACTGCTTTGATCTCTTTGCAGTCCAAAGGACTCTCAAGAGTCTTCTCCAACACCCTTAAAGACCTAGATTTCTGCTTTTATAACATTTTTAGCAAAGCAGATGCTTGTGGGAGTACATCTGATAGATATTTAGTTCGTCAATTCTGAAATTAGCTAACAAATCCCCTGATTCTTTAAGATGGAAATAGATATTATATCTGGGAAGTTATTGTACCAAAAATGAGGTGAAATATCTAGACATAAAATTAAAAATGATGTCTTGGTTGTATGTGTATGTTGAATGGCTTTGCCTGGCATTTCTGTGCAGTATTTCAACAGCGTCAAACATGGTTCTTCAAAGAGAATGCTCATCTTCTGATGACTAGTGTTGCTGGTTCCTCTTGCTCATCTCTAGGCCAAACAGAAACACATCTGTTCTGCCAAGTATTCTGTGATGTCACAAGACAGGCGTGACAGCACAGTGACTTTTCCTCACACTTTTTTCTGGTGACAGGAGTTTTAACCTCTTCCTCAACTATTCTACCTTTTTTTTTTTTTTTCAGTTGGAGGATATATACCTATAATTAGTTAGGCTGTGTAGCAGTGTTACTTCTTTTTTAAACAAAGATTTTATTTTTTAGAACAGTTTTGGGTTTACAGCAGAAAAGAGCCAAAACTACAGAGTTCCACTATATTCCCAGCCACCTATCCCCACAACCTCATCCATTTTCAGCATCTGGAACAAGAGTGGTGTATTTGTTACAATCCCTGAACCTGGACTGACACATCATTATCACCCAAAGTCTATAGTTTACATTAGAGTTCACTCTCGGCATTGTGCATTCTATGGGTTTTGTCAAATATTTAAGGACATGTGTCCACCATTATAGTATCACACAGGGTAGTTTCACCACCCTTTTAAAAGCCCTCTGTGTTCTGCCCATTCATCTGTCTTCCCTAACTTTTGGAACCATCGATCTCATTATTTCCATAGTGTTGCCTTTCCTAGAATGTCGGATAGTTGGATAGATTCCTTTTTAAAATATAATAGGATAAGAAAATTCTGGAACTTTTAGGGATCTTAGGTCTGTTTCTATTCCATGGTCTTTTCATGCTTACCAAAGTTGCATATTTTTTTAACAGTTTGGATGAAAACCAAATGTTCAGCTTCACAAGTACACGAGTACTTTAGGTTGTTTAAAATCAAGTTAAATATTTCTAGGAGAACTGAGAAGCATTAAAAAAAAAAAAAAAAACAAGGTGTAGTAAGTAGAGATTCTTTCTATCCTTAGAAATTACTTAAAGATTCTAAACCAAATTTGACTGCCATTTTGATAGCATTAAAAGAGGTCTTTGGATTAAATAAAAAGATTGCTTTCAGATCAAGAGAACTAGTATTAAATAGAATGGTGGCTCAGTCGGTAAAGGGCCTGCCTGCACTGCAGAAGACCCTGGCTCGATCCCTGGGTGGGAAATATCCCCTGGAAGAGGAAAGGGCAACCCACTCCAGTATTCTTGTCTGGGTAATCCTATGGACAGAGGAGCCTGGCGGGCTATCAATTTATGGGTTCGCACGAGTCAGACACTGCTGAGTGACTAAACCACCACCTTGCTTAATTTTATTGCAAGGTGGAAATGGGCTCTATTGAGGCAAAAAACATTTGGAAAGGATAATGTGCTTTAATAGTGTCATGGAAAACTCTTGTAGAGTAGCAAACGACTATGTTAGTCAACCAGCTGCAATGGCCAAATGGAAGGGGTCTCTGCCTTGTGCCAGATTATCCAGCCTGCCTCTTTTCTATGTAAATTGGGGTAGGCAGCTCTATCAGACTAACCCAGAATTAGATCTTGGACTCAGGGATTTAGTGTGGGAGTTGGAGTTGTTGAATCACTTCCACTAGTGCTCAGTGGTGAACACCAGCAACCTTGATTTTGCCCCAGAGATGACTGCATTGACATCTCTTCTTTAGACTCTGATACTGTATCATTTTGTTCATTTCTTTAAGCTCTGTGCAGGTTTTTTGTCAGCCACTAATAGAGTTTGTATTTTCTTTCCTTTTTGTTTTTCTGTAATCTGTTTAGGGTTTATTTTGCAGGAGTTTGTGAGGGGGGGCATGCCTAAGACTTAACAAACAGGCCAAGTCCTTAGGGCTGTGACACTAGACTGTTAATAGCATAAGAGGCTCTTAGTTATGGCAGTAAGTCATAAAGTCACAGAGGGATTTGGTTTCTGGAGAAAGTAAAAATGTACTTAGCATGTTTATGAGAAAGGAGTGAGAGTCATTACCCTATTAGAGCCAAGCATTAAAGCTTCAACATCCAACTAGAATATTTCTCATAGCTCGGCAAGTCACTTTAACCCTTGATTTTTCATACTTTGATCCTGTTCCTCCAGTGGCTCCATCACAGGTGGGCTACTCTGTACAGATCAGAACCCAGAAGAGGAGCAGGGGAGATCTTGATGCCACTGGTAGCTTTTATGGAATCATACATGCTCCATTGACTGACTCCTTGGTCTGCATGGTTCCAGCCACACTCCCGCGGCAGGAGGGTTTGTGGAACTTGGTGGACATCTTACAGTGGAATTCACCAGGGCCCACAGGACTTGCTCAACTCAAACTCCCTAGTTTTTCATTGCTTCTTGCAGGATGTTTGTAAGTGGGCCTAGAGATGTGACTAGAGGCTAGTGAGTGAGAAACTCGCCTAGGGCCTAAAACTCCTGGGTGGGTTTCAAGGTGCACGTTATTTGGAGTGCCACAAAACTGGAATATTGCTGCTTCTGTCATATGGAGCAGGCCCTGCTCAAATAGAAGAAAATATATTTCTATTGTTAGTAGTTAAAATGGAACAATTACCATATTTCTAGACTTTTGTCTAAATATACACATGTAGTTTCTGAGTATATGCTGCCTTCATTTCTTGTGAGGTCATATGGCAGTAGATGCTAAGGGTTTAGAGAAATTAATGAGAAAGCGTAAAGAATAAATGTCATATCTATATGACAGTATACATAATTATTTTTTTCCTTCTAAGAACTGGGAAAAAGACTCCATTGTTTGATTTTCACGGTTAGGCAACTTGGACCTGGTCATAGAACATGGATAACCTGAGGGACAGTACTTGGAAACCTCTAGATAAAAATGCAGGGAAAACTCTGAGGAATCCTGGTGGCCTAACAGAGGCCGGAGGGACTCTTGTTCATTCTTGGTGTGCACATCTTTGATATTGTTTGCAAATGGGTCTCGCTAAAGTGAGTTCCATCTGTTAATGTCACTACGCATAGATGTTTGTCCATCTTTGAAGGCACTTTTCTATTTGCTTCTTCTTAATTTTTTTTTAAACTTTTTATTTTGTGTTTGTGTTTGTTATGTGCCTGTTTATATAAGGCCTGCTGCTTTATTTTCTCCAGAATAAAATATAGATATTTCAAGTTTGTAAATGCTGTGAAAACCGTTTAGTTTTAGTTTCTCTGTACCCCTCAATCCATCAAAGAGACAATGTCCTGAACCTTTTTGGGAGATAGTTATCCAACTTTCTATTCACTTTCTTCCACGTGGCCAATTACTGGGAATTATTTCACTTAAACTGGAAAACCATTGGCAGCCCTCATATAAGGCATGAGCCCCTAGGTAATTGACATTTGAGACTCCTAATTTCCAAAGCCAGCAACAGGATGTAAAGTACCTCTTTTGATGAATCTAGCAGCAAATGTCGGAGAAGGCAATGGCACCCGACTCCGGTACTCTTGCCTGGCAAATCCCATGGACAGAGGAGCCTGGTAGGCTGCAGTCCATGGGCTCGCTAGGAGTCAGACACGACTGAGCAACTTCACTTTCACTTTTCACTTTCATGGGTTGGAGAAGGAAATGGCAACCCACTCCAGTATTCTTGCCTGGAGAATCCCAGGGACGGGGGAGCCTGATGGGCTGCTGTCTTTGGGATCGCACAGAGTTGGACACGACTGAAGTGACTTAGCAGCAGCAGATATGTTTGGAAAATGAGGAAGTGATATTGCTAACTTGCTGTTTAATATAGCGGGGTGTAGCTTGACTAGTTCAGTTTAGTCACTCACTCGTGTCCAACTCTTTGCGACACCATGGACTGCAGCATGCCAGGCATCCCTATCCGTCATCAACTTCCAAAGCTTGCTCAAACTCATGTCATCAAGTCGGTGATGCCATCCAACCATCTCATCCTCTGTCATTCCCTTCTCCTCCCGCCTTCAATCTTTCCCAGCATCAGCGTCATTTCCAGTAAGTCAGCTCTTCACATCAGGTGGCCAAAGTATTGGAGTTTCAGCTTCAGCATCAGTCCTTCCAGTGAATATTCAGGACTGATTTCCTTTAGAATGGACTGGTTGGATCTCCTTGCAGTCCAAGGGACTCTCAAGAGTCTTCTCCAACACCACAGTTCAAAAGCATCAATTCTTCTGCCCTCAGCTTTCTTTATAGTCCAACTCTCACATCCATGCATGACTACTGGAAAAACCATAGCTTTGACTAGATGGACCTTTGTTGGCTAAGTAATGTCTGCTTTTGAATATGCTGTCTAGGTTGGTCATAGCTTTTCTTCCAAGGAGCAAGGGTCTTTTAATTTCATGACTGCAGTCACCATCTGCAGTGATTTTGGAGTGCAAGAAAATAAAGTCTCTCACTGTTTCCATTGTTTCCCCATCTGTTTGTCTTGAAGTGATGGGACCAGATGCCATGATCTTAGTTTTTTGAATGTTGAGTTTTAAGCCAGCTTTTTCACTCTCCTTTTTTACTTTCATCAAGAGGCTCTTTAGTTCCTCTTCCCTTTCTGCCATAAAGGTGGTGTCATTTGCCGTATCTGAGGTTATTGGTGTTCTCCCGGCAATCTTGATTCCAGCTTGTGCATTATCCGCTCCAGCATTTCTCATGATGTACTCTGCATATAAGTTAAATAAGCAGGGTGACAATATACAGCCTTGATGTACTCCTTTCCTAGTTTAGAGCCAGTCCATTGTTCCATGTCTGGTTCTAACTGTTACTTCTTGACTTGCATACAGATTTCTCAGGAAGCAGGTAAGATGGTGTGGTATTCTCACCTCTTTAAGAATTTTTCACAGTTTGTTGTGATCTACACAGTCAAACGCTTTGGCATAGTCAATAAAGCAGAAGTAGATGTTTTTCTGGAACACTCCTGCTTTTTCTATGATCCAACAAATGTTGGAAATTTGATCTCTGGTTCCTCTGCCTTTTATAAATCCAGCATGAACATCTGGATGTTCACGGTTCACATACTGTTGAAGCCTGCCTGGCATGGAGAATTTTGAACATTACTTTGCTAGCGTGTGAGTTGAGTGCAACTGTGTGGTAGTTTGAACATTCTTTGGGATTGGAATGAAAATTGACCTTTTCCAGTCCTGTGGCCACTGCTGAGTTTGCTGGCATATTGAGTGCAGCACTTTCATAACATCATCTTTTAGGATTTGAAATAGTTGAACTGGAATTCCATCACCTCTACAAGCTTTGTTTGTAGTGATACTTTCTAAGGCCCACTTGACTTTGCATTGCAGGATGTCTAGCTCTAGGTGAGTGATCACACCATCGTAGTTATCTGGTTCATTAAGATCTTTTTTTGTATAGTTCTTCTGTGTATTCTTGCCTCCTCTTCTTAATATCTTCTGTTTCTGTTAGGTACATACCGTTTCTGTCCTTTATTGTGCCCATCTTTGCATGAAATGTTCCCTTGGTATCTCTAGTTTTTTTGAAGAGATCTCTAGTCTTTCCCATTCTGGTGTTTTCCTCTATTTCTTTGCATTGATTACTTGAGGAAGGCTTTCCTATCTCTCCTTACTTTTCTTTTGAACTCTGCATTCAAATGGGTATATCTTTCCTTTTCTCCTTTGCCTTTTGCTTCTCTTCTGTTCTCAGCTATTTATAAGGCCTCCTCAGACAGCCATTTTGCCATTTTGCATTTCTTTTTTCTGGAGGATGGTCTGGATCCCTGTCTCCTGTACAATGTCATGAACCTCCGTCTATAGGTCTTCAGGCACTGTATCTATCAGATCTGATCCCTTGAATCTATTTGTTACTTCCAGTGTATAATTGTAAAGGATTTGATTTAGATCATATCTGAATGTTGTAGAGGTTTTCCCTCTTTCTTCAATTTAAGTCTGAATTTGGCAATAAGAAGTTCATGATGTGAGCCACAGTCAGCTCCCGGTCTTGGTTTTGTTGACTGTGTAGAGCTTCTCCATCTTCGGCTGCACAGAATGTAATCAATCTGATTTCAGTATTGACCATCTGGTGATGTCCATGTGTAGAGTCTTCTCTTGTGTTGTTGGAAGAGGGTGTTTGCTATGACCAGTGCCTTCTCTTGGCAAAACTGTTAGCCTTTGCCCTGCTACATTTTGTACTCCAAGGCCGAAGTTGTCTGTTACTCCAGGTATCTCTTGACTTCCTACTTTTGCATTTCAGTTCTCTGTGATGAAAAGGATATCTTTTTTTGGTGTTTGTTCTCGAAGATCTTGTAGATATTAAGTCCATTCAGTTCAGTTCAGTCACTCAGTCGTGTCCGACTCTTTGTGACCCCATTAATCACAGCACACCAGGCCTCCCTGTCCATCACCAAGTCCCAGAGTTCACTCAAACTCATGTCCATCAAGTCAGTGATGCCATCCAGCCGTCTCATCCTCTGTCGTCCCCTTCTCCTCCTGCCCCCAATCCCTCCCAGCATCAGGGTCTTTTCCAGTGAGTATTGGCCAAAGTATTGGAGTTTCAGCTTCAACATTGGTCCTTCCAGTGAACACCCAGGACTGATCTCCTTTAGGATGGACTGGTTGGATCTAGTATAGTCTATATTATAAGACTTGTGGAAGGTGCTCATCCTAAGTCAGTGTTCTGTCTAAAGCTCACTAAAATGATTCTGATATATATATATGGAAGCTGCAGTGTCCATCATGTTTTATTAATATGATGAAAGTTTTTATTTGGAGGCATTAGAGAAAGAGGCTGCAGCAGTGAGGGGCAGTTATTGATGGAGTGTGTGTATCTTGAATGCTAAGCCCAACAGTTTGTACTACTGGGCTCGTGCAGAGTGTGTGGCAGTGTGTGTTTAAGAGTTTGAGTATGAGTTTGGCATTTGGATACAGGTAGCTTAGTTTAACTTCACTTTCATGGTTCACTTTCATGTATTGGAGGAGGAAATGGCAACCCACTCCAGTGTTCTTGCCTGGAGAATCCCAGGGACGGGGGAGCCTGGTAGGCTGCCGTCTATGGGGTCGCACAGAGTTGGACATGACTGAAGTGACTTAGCAGCAGCAGCAGCAGCAGCTTAGTTTAGGGACTTGCCTGGTGGCTCAGACGGTAAAGCACCTGTCTACAATTCGGGAGACCCAGGTTCGATCTGTGGGTCGGGAAGATCCCCTGGAGAAGGAAATGGCAATCCACTCTAGCTGAGTTTAGAGAGTTATACTGGGGCGTTTGGAGTGGTTTTGATGTGGTTCTGGATGTGTTTAGCAGACGTGAGGGCTACCTTGGGATGTTGAGAGGTAAAACAGAAGGCATGATGCCCAGATTTTAGAAGGCTGGGAAGAAAGGAATTGAGCCTGGCTTTTTACCTCCTTTACCTTTAGGGAGAGTGAAGAGGAAATATTTGAAATGGAAAGAACAATAACTGAAATAGATGTGGTTAAAACTGTAAATGTTCATGATCTCCCCAAATGAGAGGAGAAGCCAGATGATCAGTGCAAGGACCAACTACTTTTATAGGCAGTGAATGCATCTTAGGTCTCTGCTTTTATGAAATAAAAACATAGTGTCTTCCAGATTTTTACTTGGCACATTAGCTAGTGGTGTTCTGTATCTGTTTAGAAACTTTGACTTATAATTCCTTGAGAAGAGTCCCTGGTAGCTTTTTTTTTCCCCTAAGAGAAGGAAACATCATAGAAATATTTTTTTAGAAATATATTTTTTGCAAGCTTCTAACCTTTACTTGGAAGGCTTCCCAGGTGGCTCAATGGTAAACAATCTGCCTGCTAATGCAGGACACAGGTTCAGTCCCTGGGTCGGGAAGATCCCCTGGGGGAGGAAATGGCAATCCACTCCAGTATTCTTGCCTGGCAAATCCCATGGACAGAGGGCTATAGTCCAATAGGGTTGCAAAGAGTCAGACGCGACTGAGCACAAACACAAAGCTTCACTTAAATTATCCCCTACCCACAGGATAGGTTAATTTTTCTTGCCAGCACATAGAGACTGGTGTAAGAAGTTGTTAACTTCTGTCTTAGAGCTTGGTTACTCTTGTTCTGATATGACCCAAGCAACATCAAACTGCACTAGTTAGATTTTTTTGCAGCGAGGACTATAAAATTTAAAAAACCCTGTTATGATGGCTGCTGTAGGAACAAGCAAATGGAATGCAATTCATTTTTCCACTAATAAATATTTATTGAGTCCTATCATTTCATGCCAGTCTCTGGGCAGAGCCCTAGGTCTTGAAAAGTATGTCTTTCAATACCGGTTTTACTGAAATTTCAGTGTTGATCTCCATGTTCCTATATAAAATAATTCAAGTAGAAATTAAGTAAACAATTGGCTAGTGGGCTGCATGCTAAGTCACTTTATTTGTGTCCAACTCATTGTGACCCTATGGACTGTAGCCCGCCAGGCTCTTCTGTCCGTGGGGATTTTCCAGATCAAACCTGCGTTTATTCCATCTCCTGGATTGGCAGGTGGGTTTTTTGTTTGTTTGTTTGTTTTTAACCACTAACGCCACCTGGGATGCATAGTAAATATAAAATAACTGTATTCTTAATAAGAAACCTAACTGCTGGACTATAAGGAAAGCTGAGCTCCAAAGAATTGATGCTTTTGAACTGTGGTGTTGGGGAAGACTGTTGAGAGTCCCTTGGACTGCAAGGAGACCAACCAGTCCATCCTAAAGGAAATCAGTCCTGAATATTCATTGGAAGGACTGATGTTGAAGCTGAAACTCCAATACTTTGGCCACCTGATGCGAAGAGCTGACTCATTGGAAAAGACCCTGATGCTGGGAAAGATTGAAGGCGGGAGGAGAAAGGAACAACAGAAGATGAGATGGTTGGATGGCATCACGGACTTAATGGACATGAGTTTGGGTGAACTCTGGGAGTTGGTGATGGACAGGGAGTCCTGGCGTGCTCTAGTCCATGGGGTCGCAAAGAGTCGGACATGACTGAGCGACTGAACTGAACTGTTGAAAGTTCAACAAATAAAGTACCTGGATGGCAATAATTATCCAATAAACATCTTAGTATCTCATATCATATGTATTAATAATATATTTTAACAATTTATGGGGATGGTTTCTCAGACAAATTTAACGTTAACAATGAAGTCATTGGAACCTCTGTTACTGAAGTGGATTTTTAAAATTGCATTTCCCTCTTGCAACCATTTTTGTAGCAATAAAGGAGCAGTAAGCAGGTGAAAGTAAGGCTTGAGCACTGCATCTGACTAGAATAGGTCAGGTTGCTCTCTGATAGGGGAGGGATTAGGATTTTGGTGTGGAAAGATTTCTGGTATTGCACTGTTTCAAAGAGTAGCTTGGTGGTATTGGTATTCTCGAACTTAAGTGGGCACCAGATGTGGAAGGGTTTATCAAAGGAGGAACACTTTTACTTTTCCTATTTTCCAGCATCTTCTTGTGGGCAGTACTCTGTGTCTTCACTTCACTGAAAGGAAGGGAATATTATTCTTGGAAATATTTTTATGAGTCTAGAGAAAGAATGTTGTAGACAGAACCAGGACTTAAGACTTTAATGTAAAGAACATTTTAGTAGTCAGAGTTTTTCATTTTTTTAATTTTTTAAAAATAATTTTTTTAGTTGTGTAGAAAATGTTTTTTAAACATTTCTGAGGTTGAACATGTAAATTTCCTTTTTTTCTTCAAAGACTTTAAAAAATAAAACCAAAATCAGCTGGAGAAGTTTAGGAAGATAGTAGCAAGATAGATAAGATAGAGCATAATGGTTGCCCCTTATCGGTGGGGGAAAATATTCCAGGACGCCCAGTGGATGCCTGAAACTGTGGATAGTAGCGACTGTGTTTTTTCTAATATGCCATACCTATGACAAAGTTTATTTTGTAAATTAGGCACAATAAGAGAATATTTAAATTGCCAGCATTACTCCTTTTGTACTCTGGGGCCTCTTGAACATAAACACTTCCATATTCTGACAGTTGATAACCCAGATGGCTACTAAGTGACCGGCTAGAAAGATACCTGGACAAAGAGATGATTCATTCCCAGGAGGGACAGAGCAGGATGGGGCTGGAGTTCATTGCGCTACTCAGAACGGTGCTCAGTTTAAAATTAAAATCTTATATACTGTCTATTTCAGAGTTTTCCATTTAATGTTTTGTGACTCCTGTTGACTTCGGGTAACTGAAACAGTAGATGGGGTGCTACTGTGATGGAGAAAGAAAGGCTATGTATGGTGGGTATTGATTGATAACGTGACTGCTAATTGGTAAGATTCATGTCTTAATTGGTGATTGACTAACACTGGGTAGGTGTGTTTCTCAAATGATGCTACTACCTTTTGGCGGCTGTTACTTTTTTTAGCAATCAAGTCAACAGCATAATTCCTGGTCCATCAAACTGTCTTCCTTGAGGCCTGTCAAGATCATGGATGTTGTCCAGCCATCGCTCAAGGCCTCCGAGCTCTGCCCTGACAGACCTTAAACCATGAGGTCAGCTTGAAACCTCTCCCTTTCTGTTAAGTTTGTGGTTCAGCACAGGTAACTGAAAACAGATGTGCTGAGGGAGCACTGCTAGTTTTCTTATTGAGTTTTGGTGATTGGGGGTTGGGGAGTGAAATCTGCCTCTTACAAACCCTTTGTGCTTTCGTTTTGTGTACAGTTTTCTGATCTCAGCAATATTTGCCCAGGTTCTATCCAGATGCTTTCTTTTTTGTTTTGTAGAGAGATTGCTGATGGGGGTGGAGAGGGGCCGTAGCCTACTTTTCCTTCACGCTAATCTCTTCCTCCTGATGTCTGTTTCCTGTCTGCAGACCGAACACAGTCCCGTGGGACCCAAAGTGATTTTACAACCTAGCAGTTGCCTCTTAGGATTTTTGCATTAAACACTCGTTAAACTATTTGACAACAG
The DNA here is from genome assembly GCF_002263795.3 of Bos taurus. NCBI lineage: Eukaryota > Metazoa > Chordata > Mammalia > Artiodactyla > Bovidae > Bos > Bos taurus. The sequence continues at coordinate 85,844,924 of NC_037329.1, read as the reverse complement.
TAGGAAAAGAATGACTTGGGAGTCCTGTCACATGCTCGGGCTAAAAGAGAGCAATGATGGGACAGCGAGGAAGAGAAATAAGATGATTTAAAGACAGAAGTATCTCATAAACCTTAAGTCCCAGGGAGGACCCAGATTGTGGTGGTTGCTGAAAAGTGAGGGCAGGAAGCCTCTGATGAACGTCTGCTGTGGGAGGGGAGCAAATGAGATGCTAGGGAAGTCGGTGTGAGAGGCTGTGCCTAGGAGCTGCACAGTCCACCTGAGGCGGCTCCAGGATAAGGGAATAAAATCCCACCGTGCACGGAACATCCAGTACCAGCTGATCACTATCATGGCAACTCAGGGGGAGAGAGCATCCAGGGAAGACGATTTTCTGAAAAGCAGTGTTGTGGAGGATATGAGATTGGAGCTGGCTTTTAAATGCCTCGTGGTAGGAATTTTTTGGGCTTCCCTTGTGGCTCAGTCAGTAAAGACTCCACCTGCAGTGCGGGTAGACCTGAGTTCGATCCCTGGGTTGGGAAGATCCCCTGGAGGAGGGCATGGCAACCCACTCCAGTATCCTTGCCTGGAGAATCCGCATGGACAGAGGAGCCTGTCGGGCTACAGTCTATGAGACTGCAAAAAGTCAGACGTGACTGAGCGACTAAGCACAGTGGTAAGAGTTTAACAAGCTGGGAGGAAGGAGGAAGAGGGCATTTGAGACAGAGGCCAGAAATAAGAGAAAAAGAAAGTTCTGTGCTAGGTTTCCAAGAGCAGTGATATCAATAGTTGACTGGCGCGGAGGGGTTTGCACAGGAGACAGTGGCAGATGGATTAGAGAGAATGGGCAGAACCCTAGAAAAAATGCTAAGGGGTTTGGGTTCAATGGGGAGCCATGGAATAGTTGATCGGAGTTCTGATTTGTGCAAAGTAGTGTTTTAAGAAAAATGATCTAACCACAGTGTAGAGCACCAATGGTTTATTTACTGCCTTGATTATGTGATACTGTGTCTTGAGGCATTGTTCAGTTAGAAACACATTTTTATCTTATGCAAATGGGCCCCCTGGCCTTGTATCAGGAACTGACCCTTCCTTATGGACTTGTTAGAAGAGGGAAATGTTTTATCACCAGCTTCTCTTAAATCCAAGGGGGCAATATGTTATCCTATGGATAACATATTGATGTGTGGACTGAATGACGGACATACGATTAACTCTTAAATACAGCACTGCTAAGCTCAGCCCTGCAATCACGCGGTTATGAAATTTTACCCAGCCTGAAACCATAAGAGCAAAACCCTGTTAGTCTGATCTACTCACAGCACACAATATGAGAACCTAGTCTTTGAAGGGGTGTGGAAAAACTGGAGAACTGCTGACTGCATGAAATGTAAATAAGAATTCCATGTGGAGAGATTCTTCTCTCAGAGTTTTGGGTATTTTATTCTCTTGAATGTTGGCTCCAGACCACACCACCTGTTTCTCCTCTGAACTTCTCCAAGGCCAAAGGTCTTTGCCTCGGAGATCTGAAGTACTTGCTTGCTGCTGACCCACATACCCTTACTGAGGGAAGGGAAAAAGATGGAGGGTGAGAGCTGAAGGGCAGAGGCTTTCGGTCTTTGGTTAATACAAGCTGGGGTCACAAAGCAGTGCTTTGATTGGAAACATTCCTCCAGAAGCGTCTGGTCATCTGGAAGCTGGGGAGTCGTGGGAACAGGGTGTGATATATTGATGTTAATCTTGGTCCATCTTAGCAGAAGAAATCCTTATTGCCCATGGTGAGACATGGGATAATTAGTTCTACACAACCTTAGTCCTACACAACCTGCTGGGTTGGTGTAAGGGTGATCCAGGAGAACCTGAAGTTTGATTGTGACCAGTGGGCGCTGAATCTTGGTCAGACCAAGATTTTATTCATTGCAGAAGCTTGATTCTCTTCCAGCCGTGGTCCTGGGATTATCAGTCATGGTGGGAACACCGCTTGACACAGGGAAGGAGTAATGCAGAACCAGTGAATTTTCCTTAGGGTCCTACAGACAGAGAAGTAGCCATTCAGCTATCTCTGGCCTGGTACCTCTCTTCCTTTGTGGCATATTCTGACTTCCCCTTTGATTAGCCAATCTCATTGCACATCTTTGAAAAGTGTAGGCCTCCACTGTTTTCCTTGCCATTTTCTTCTTATTCTCCACAGACATGTGGCAGGCATTACTTGATTGCTTATAGTTATAGCCTCTTTAATCTTAATGAAATGACAAATGATTTAAAAAGTACGTAGAAGCTTTCCTGTGTTATTAAGGGTACCCTCCATTACTTGCTGAGAGGGCCTCTCTCCTTATCCACCCTTCAGCTGCTCCTTCATTCTCCTGCCCCCACTTCCAAATGGCTCTTAAGACATTCTGAGCAGTGGGGTCTCAAAGTGTGGTCCCCAGATCAGCGAAATCAGCACCTCCTGCAACTTGTTAAGAAAGGTAAATTTTAGGGCCCCACCTAGGACTACGGACTTCCCAAGTGGCACTAAAGAACTCACCTGCCAATGCTGGAGATGTAAGAGACTCTGGTTCAGTCCCTGGGTAGGAGGAAATTAGCCCTTCAAGCTGGCAACCCACTCCAGTATTCTTGCATGGAGAATCCCATGGTCAGAGGAACCTGGAGGGCTACAGTCCATAGAGTCAGACACCACTGAAGTGACTTGCAAGCACTGTGATTCTAATAAGCTCCTAAGTGATTCTAATGAGTGTCTGAGTTTGAGAAATGCTTGACTTGGCATATGAAGAGCCTTGGTCTTTCCGTTTATTGTCTTAAAAATAAATTTTGTCTCTACCTGTATGCATACCTGCGGTGTAAGAATAAAGACAGAACCTAATGCATTTAGTCTTCATTTGTATTCATTGTTGACAGTTTCTGCATTAGAATGGGGAAACTTAGCACTTTTCGATTTAACAGCTAGTTAAACACCACTTAACGCCTTGCTGCTGCTGCTGCTGCTCAGTCGCCTCAGTCCTGTCCGACTCTGTGCGACCCCATAGAGGGCAGCCCACTGTGCTCCTCTGTCCTTGGGATTCTCCAGGCAAGAATACTGGAGTGGGTTGCCATTTCCTTCTCCAACGCATGAAAGTGAAAAGTGAAAGTTAAGTCGCTCAGTCGTGCCTGACTCTTAGCGACCCCATGGACTGGAGCCTACCAGGCTCCTCCAACCATGGGATTTTCCAGGCAAGAGTACTGGAGTGGAGTGCCACTGCCTTCTCCGACTTAACCCTTTAGCACTAGCCAATTGCTTCCCCCCACCCTCCAGCACTAACGTGTTTCCATCCCCGGCCTCCCCACCAATGCCCTCCTAATTGCTACAGTCACTCACTATTAGGCTAATTTGCTGCTCTGGGAGACAGTGTTAAGATGGCTCTCTGATTAGGTGGGAATTGATTAAGCAGAAGCTTTGTCCTGTTGCTAGATCAGGGGAAACAAACAGAGAGCTTCTAATTCCAAGCCTCTTACCATTTTGCTATTGCCTCAGTTTAGTAACTTTTCTGTGATTCTTGACTTATTAGCATTTGTGACTCCTGAATTTCTGTTCTCCTAGAGTCTTTCCAGCCTTATGTGAACGATACAAGCTCAGAATCTCTCCTCACAATGGTATCTTTTTGTCATCTAGAATTGGTGAGAAGGCGAATAACAAGATGCAAACACAGCTTTGGAATAGAAATCATTCTTCACCAGACTCCCTGGGTTCTCCCCCAAACCCACCCCGTTTCCACTGGGCGCAGGTCCAGGTTAGTGGGATGGTTAAACCCTGCCCTCTGGGGCTGCAAGAGCTGAATTTGAAACCTTAAGTTACCTGTCTTCCTTGGGCCACGGTCTTTTCTTTTGAAAGATCTGGACCGGAATAGTATCTACCCAGAGGGTAGCTGTGAAGTTGTTGTTGTTTTTTAATTTCTGTAACAGGTGATTTTTTTTAAATTGAGGTATAGTTGAATTACAACTGTATGTTTCAGGTGTACAACATAGTGATTCACGAATTTTAAAGGTTATACTTTGTTTATGGTTATTACAAAATATTGGCTGTATTCTCTGCACTGTACAATATATCCTTGTGTGTATGTGTGCATGCTCAGTCGTGTCCTGCGGCCCCAAAGACTGTAGCCCGCCAGGCTTCTCTGTCCATGGGATTTCCCAGGCAAGAGTGCTGGAGTGGGCTGTATTTCCTTCTCCACAGCTGTGCGTTTTGATGGAGTTAAAGAAAGGCAATGCCAAAGAATGCTCAAACTACCGCACAATTGCACTCATCTCACACGCTAGTAAAGTAATATTCAAAATTCTCCAAGCCAGGCTTTAGCAATACGTCAACCGTGAACTTCCAGATGTTCAAGCTGGTTTTAGAAAAGGCAGAGGAACCAGAGATCAAATTGCCAACATCCGCTGGATCATGGAAAAATCAAGAGAGTTCCACAAAAACATCTATTTCTGCTTTATTGACTACGCCAAAGCCTTTGACTGTGTGGATCACAATAAACTGTGGGAAATTCTGAAAGAGATGGGAATACCAGACCACCTGACCTGCCTCTTGAGAAACCTGTATGCAGGTCAGGAAGCAACAGTTAGAACTGGACATGCAACAACAGACTGGTTCCAAATAGGAAAAGGAGTACGTCAAGGCTGTATATTGTCACCCTGCTTATTTAATTTATATGCAGAGTACATCATGAGAAACTCTGGGCTGGAAGAAGCACAAGCTGGAATCAAGATTGCCAGGAGAAATATCAATAACCTCAGATATGCAGATGACACCACCCTTATGGCAGAAAGTGAAGAGGAACTAAAGAGCCTCTTGATGAAAGTGAAAGAGGAGAGTGAAAAAGTTGGCTTACAGCTCAACATTCAGAAAACGAAGATCATGGCATCCGGTCCCATCACTTCCTGGGAAATAGATGGGGAAACAGTGGAAACAGTGTCAGACTTTATTTGGGGGGGCTCCAAAATCACTGTAGATGGTGATTGCAGCCATTAAATTAAAAGACGCTTACTCCTTGGAAGGAAAGTTATGTCCAACCTAGATAGCATATTCAAAAGCAGAGACATTACTTTGCCAACAAAAGTCCGTCTAGTCAAGGCTATGGTTTTTCCAGTGGTCATGTATGGATGTGAGAGTTGGACTGTGAAGAAAGCTGAGCACCAAAGAATTGATGCTTTTGAACTGTGGTGTTGGAGAAGACTCTTGAGAGTCCCTTGGACTGCAAGGAGATCCAACCAGTCCACTCTGAAGGAGATCAGCCCTGGGATTTCTTTGGAGGGAATGATGCTGAAGCTGAAACTCCAGTACTTTGGCCACCTCATGCGAAGAGTTGACTCATTGGAAAAGACTCTGATGCTGGGAGGGATTGGGGGCAGGAGGAAAAGGGACGACAGAGGATGAGATGACTGGATGGCATCACTGACTTGATGGACGTGAGTTTGAGTGAACTCCAGGAGTTGTGATGGACAGGGAGGCCTGGCGTGCTGCAATTCATGGGGTCGCAAAGAGTCGGACATGACTGAGCAACTAAACTGAACTGAATGTATGTAAAGGGCTCCTGCAGTGATGCTCCCCAGAGATGAGGCTCCTGGGAGCATTGCTTTTCAGATCCCCACACCAGTGCACCCTCTTCATGACTCTTCCCCCAGGCTAGCCTCTCCCTTTCTTGAATTCCCACAGCTCTTTGTTAGTATCATGTGCCTGACATTAGGGTTACACCTCTAGGCTAGGCGATGGCTTGGTGTCCCCACTCTCCTTCATAGCTGTGGCTAATCAATAATACTGCATATAAAACCTTAGAAATAAGGGCTAAATAAGTCTTTATGTTTATCACCAAGACTAAGATAGCTACAAATATAGACCAATACAAGTATATTATACAGGTAACTCATTAATTGTGACACTCCTAAACCTGTCATGATTTTTGGAGATGATAAAAAACTCTTGGTAAAATTCTGAATAGAATTAAGTATATCTTTCCCTTGATTTATAGGCTAATTGAATTCTTAGAAAATTCAATGTATTTAAAACCAAACAAAATATTTTCATGAAATGCAGTATTAAGATCTAGATTCAGATGATTATATAAACTTTTGTTCTCTTTTATGAAAGTTGTGTGGAACATGGGACAATCCATTATCAAGAGGGACCTTCTGGAACATTGTAGGAATTTAGCATTTCTGCTCCCACCCTTCCCAGATGCTATCAGAGTCCTATAATCGGTGTAACAACCAAAGGCTGCTTACGGAAAAGATTCCAAAGCCTCTAGGGACAGTGCCACGTCACCCGGAGCCACAGCCAAGGAGATAGGCATCAGCTCCAACTATGATCATTGCAGAGCCCTTATGGCCCCTAGCAGCTTGTCCTGAGGACATGATATTCTGTACAAATGTGGTGAATATGAATGAATTGCCAGACTTGGAATACTTTGACATAAATGGCACATATGGAAAAATAAAAGTTTATGAGTGTGATTTTTGTTTTTCTTCCTAAGCCACAATTGGTGTCTGCTCTTTGTGACATTATGGAAGTGCTGAGCTACTTTAGACAACAGAAGGGCTTTTTTGCAGGTTGGGTTCTCTTGAAGCAGTTGCATGGAGTTTGGGGCTCATTAGAGACTGGTACTCAGGAAGGGAAGGAAGCAGGGTTGGGTAGAAGAAGGGTTTGAAAAGACCTCAGCCAACCTGGTGGAAAACTCTGCAGTGAGTACATGCAGTCACAGTGTCCTGCTTCGGGAAAGAATTACTGGGCCTCAGTCAGCAGACTCATATTGTCTCAGGTCCTGCAGAAAGGGCATGATCTCAGGGAGGTATCTCTTTGGCCCTGGGGCAGACCCTGAAGGAGTGGGCAGCTGAGGGCCTTGTGCTGACCATGCTCCCAAAACTGGGCAGCAAGTCCTTCCCCAAAGAGGGATCTGGGCAGCTTACCTCCATCTACCACAGTCCCTCATGTATATCCTCACTTGAGCTGCACGGTAGTCCTAGGAGATAGGCATAATCATTTCCGTTTCATAGATGAGGAAACTGAAGTGAGAGCATTTTCAGCAATTTCCCTGGCTTAAGTGCATAACTAGCGTCTCAGTGAGGACTGGATTCTACCCCCTTCTAAATGTCAGGCCCCCTTAATGATGTCCGCTTGGGTTCCACAGTTCTCATTGGTTTATTATTCAGCCCCATTCATTTGATTGGTGTGAGGTGCTGTGCCCCATGCTGTGCCAAAGCCCATCCCATTCATACCGTTTCTTTCATGATTGGTTGAGTAGCTTACAGGTTGATTAGCACAGTGAGGTAGAAATATCAGTCCTTTTAAATTCCCAGCTTTTATCACTTGATCAGCTTAAGGAATTAATTAGAAAAATCCTTGACATGCCTGAGAGCTTGTTTTGTGATAAGATTTTCCTTGTAGGTTGTTTCTGGCAGAGACAAGGACCTTTGATTTAGGGCCTCTTGAAAAGAGTGCCTCGGGCTTTCTAGATATCGCTTCCCAGGCTCCAGCCAAGTGAAGTTTGTGGGAGAATTAGTGGCTGCCTTGGGAACCTGACAGGCATACAGGAAGCATATGCCTCCATGCACACAGGTGGGTCCTTGACTCTGTGCTCTCTTCCTCTCTTGTTGCTGGGCAGTTTGGACTCTCAGTGGCCTATTAAAAAGACTCTCAGATGATTTTCAGGTCAGCCAGGGGAAACAACGGTCTTTAATAAAAGGCATGGCATTTCTGCTACAGTGTTTTGGAATAATTTTGGCTTTTTCACAAATCAGATGGGAAGTTAGGTTACAAGGTTGGCTGTAGGCAGGTCCAGTGAACCCTTAGGATTGTTGTTGTTCAGTCGCTCAGTCCTGTCCTCTTTGCAACCCCATGGACTGCAGCATGCCAGGTTTCCTGTCCTTCACCGTCTTGCTTGCTCAAACTCATGTCCACAGAGTCGGTGATGCCATCCAACCATCTCATCCTCTGTCGTCCCCTTCTCCTCTTCAGTCTTTCCAGCATCAAGGTCTTTCCCAATGAGTAAGCTCTTTGCATCAGGTGGCCAAAGTATTGGAGCTTCAGCTTCAGCATCAGTCCGTCCAGTGAATATTCAGGATTGATTTCCTTTAGAATTGACTGGTTTGATCTCCTTGCAGTCCAAGGGACTCTCAAGAGTCTCTAACAGGTGGAATAAACACAATGTATGATAGTTTAATATTCTTGAGGCCAGAATTCTTTTAAAATAGTTTATTTTTTTTAATTACAAAATATAAGCTCACGGTAGCAATGAAATCTCCTGTCCCCTGCAATAGTATCATACCCTAAAGGCCATCAGTATTGTGTGTGTTTCCTTCCTTACTTTTCTCTGTGCTTATTCAATCATGTACAGTTGTATTTACCTCATGGTTTTTTCTCTTCCTTTTAAATAAAAGTGTGATAAATTGCTCTATCCATAATACAGTATATTATAAACATCTCTCCCACCCCAGGTCAGTATCAAGCTTCATAAAAAGCTGTTTTATTATTTTTCTTATTCCATAGTGTGGACGGATCATGATTTATTCAACTGTTTCCCCTATTGATGGGCTTTCGGCTTATTTCCAGTTTTTGTCATTAAAACAATGCTGCAGTGAAAATTGTTGGACAGGCCCCTCAGAGCTGGGAATAGGAGGTGAATGAGAGAAGAAGGTGCAAAGGTGGGAAAGAGGGAGGTGCTCTCTGCTTAAACAGGTAAAGCAATTCAGTAAGTAGGAAATAGCAGACATAGGGCTTTGAGTAAAATAAAGCAAGGTTCTGTGTTAGAGGAAAGGCCCCTTTCTGGAGGTAAACTTATGCTGAGATCGCAGGATGGGTGGGGGGAGACAGCCTGAAGTGGATGATGTATGTGAGGAAGTTAGATTCATGTTCTGAGCCTGCCAGATGACCTTCTGCAGAAGTTATAGTGACATACACTCCACCCAGCAGTATCTCAGAGGCCCTGCTTCCTCATACCCACCCCTCGCCCTTAGCTTTAGGTATTATTAGTCTTTCAACATTTCACCAGTCCATTATATGAAAAATGGAAATTACCCTGCGTGCTGAAGAGGTTAGGTAGCTTTTTATATGTTCATTGACCTTCTATATTTCTCTTCCTTGGATTGCTTATTCATCAACTTTGCCATTTAAAAAAGTGGGTTATCCAGCCTCTTCTGACATTTTGTAGTAGCTCTGTCTCTATCAGAGGCCATTGCCTCTGGTAAGAAAGACTTTGTCTTTCTTCAGTCTCTCCAGACGCCTTACCTTAAGCCCCGACACACAGCCTTCATTAATCTTTAAAAATTACGGGCCTGGGGCCAATAAGCTTTTCAAAAGCCTAAAAATGTCTGAAATCAGAAAAAAAAGTTTATATTGGCTTCTCGAATACTGAAAAAAAGCTAAAGTCAAAAGTAATATATGTTTAATCAAACGCCTATAAAACGTAGCGTTTATGTCAATTAGTCTTTTGCAGCTCATTTCAATATATAGTTATAATGCAAATAAAAGTAATGTATATTTAGTGTGGGAGGTGGGCATATTTTTACATATTTAATATTGTGGAGGGTGGGGCTTCCAGGTGAATACAGTTGCTGGTTGCTGAGCCATGTCCAACTCTTTGCAACCCCATGGACTGCAGACCGCCAGGCTCCTCTGTCCATGGAATTGTCCAGGCAAGAATACTAGAGTGTGTTGCCACTCTCTTCTCCAGGGTATCTTCCGGATATAGGGATCAAACCTGGATCCCCTGGATTGCAGGCAGATTCTTTATCCTCTGAGCCACCAGGGAAGCTCCTAGTCACCCTAAAACCTCCCAGAATTCTTAGAAAAAATTTACCCTATTCTACTTTCCCACCCAGTTCCTTTCTCTCTCTCTCTCTTTTTTGGTGTTCTTTGATTTTTTTGCTTTTTGGCCTCCTGGCCACTTGGCATTCAGCACTCACCCTTCTCTCACATGGCCTGAAACTAATGTAGTTCGTCCTCAGTGACCTCAGGATGCAGCTCTCACCTCAGCCTGATATCCTCTGGGGCTCTTGACCTCATCGACTACTTCCTTCCGGAAGCTCTTGTGCTCCTTTGATCTTGCCTATTTTTTCTTAGTTTTCGTTTTACTTTTCTGACCATTCCTCCTCAATCCCCTGCTGAATGAATCCTTCCTTCTTCGTGAATCCAGTCCTCCTTGGTTAATTTCAGCAATTCCTTTGTCTTCAGTTACCCTCACTATTTTCTGTATACTGCCTCAAATTCTTTGTGGAGGAAAGAGAATATAAAATTTTCAAAAGAATCTGTATGCCCCTTCCACCACCACAAACAAAACAAACTTTTAGAACTGAGCCCCAGAGGATATTTTAAAACTGTGATTTGCAACTTGTGAGTGGATTGTCAATGTAACCGGCTGGGACTGTGTTAAAAAAAAAAGAACAGAAAATATAATTTTATACCACATGTACTTGGGAGATACTGTTTTATAGAACTTTTGTTACATGTATTTGTACGTATCAAGATTGGCCTCATAATTTGTGGGATCCTACGTAACATGAAAATACTGTACCTCTTGTTAAAAAATTATTGGGAGTTTCAAGATGGCAGCAGCAGAGAAGTAACCAAGAGGGGGCTCCTCTGAGTATGTGGCCCTGTGCAGCTGCCCAGCTTGCAGTGCACATGTGTAACCTGCCCTCATGTGGATGTTTGTGTTAGACTTGTGTTGAGATGTCAAATTATTTTCTTACTGTGAATCACAGGCAAATAAGTTGGAAAGCCACTGTCCTAATGTGTGCCAAGAATCATGTGAAAGGGTGCCTGTGGACACAGCATGGGGGAGCTGGTTCCAAACCACCTGTATTCAGTATTGCATCGCTAGTCCGCTCACCTCCACCTGGCTAGCTGGCTCCATTTTTCTGTTTCTGCCCGCTTGTGTCTCGTTTCTGCTGTGTTGCCCTGGCTCCAGGTACTCGGCTTTCTTACCTGCAGGTGCACCTCTCCCTGGCTTATTCAGGAAGCTGGGGAATACCTGTTTTGGAGCCCCCTCGAAGAATGGCTTGGACGCTGCCTGCAATTATATGCCAAGGTTTCTCTTACTTCCAACCCAGATGTCTCTCCTTAGCATTAGTCTGTCTGTTACTTTTAAACATTCCACCTGGATGTACCTTATGAGCTTCAGACGCAGACTCATTTTCCACCTCCCCTTTCCATCCCCTTCTAGCCCTGCTCAGACTCTATTCTTTCCTTTGGTTAGTGCCACTACTGTTTACTCAGTTGGCCCAGCTTATAACTGTGGGGGTTATTCTTTATTCTTCCATTCTTCTTTCTTCTCCACCTCCTCATAGCCCATGAGCTGCCAAGTCTTGTTGGTTTGGCCTCCTACATAACTGCTCTGAGACTGTTGTCTCTTCTCTAAGCCTGGCAGAGAGCCTGACTCCTTAGCAGGGACGTGAAGCCCTTCATTCTGGTCCTCACCTGCATCTCATCCTCAGCTCCTATCCTACCAACCCCCCAACTCCTGTTTCAGCCACACATCTGTTTTCTTGTGTTCATGGGCTTCTCACCTGTGAGCAGCAGCACAGCCTCACTCCTTGGTATATTTGGAAACGTGGGGAGCATTCCGTTAGTTATCATAATGGTTAGGAGTTGCTGCCAGTGAATAGCGGCCGGGGTCAGAGATGGCAAACATCCTGCAGCGTGTGAGACATTGTCTCCAAGGGGAATTTGCCCCCTCCCTGCCAAATTGCAGTAGCCACCCTGTTGAGAAACAGAATGGGGCTGTGGCATGCCTCTCTCCTTTGTATCTGTCATTCTCTTGGCCTGAGATGCCCCTCCTCGGCCTCATCCCGGGGAGATCGTACATATTCTTTGAATTCAAGCTTAAAAAATGCCACCTCTGTCTGAAGCTTCCCACGCCCATTTCATACGGAAGATAATTGGTTCCCCCTACTTTGTTCCAGGGCACTTGTACCTCGAGTGGAGCACTTCTCAGAGCTTGCCTTTCCCTGTGAAAGGGCCAGTCTTACTCAGCTTTGTTCTCCCTACTCCTGGCAGGGGTAGGCAGGTGCTGTTGTGGGCTCACCATAAGGTAAAGAGGGTGGATTGGCTGAAATGAATGAAACCTGTAGCCTTGCAGCTGTGCAGTTCTTAGATTGGGCTTTACTTGCTGCACTTGAATTTTGTTTTCTCTTTCCTTCTTCCCTGCCTCTCTTTTTTCCTTTAACAATTGTAGCTTCTCTAACTCGGGCATGCGCTTCTTCGTTACTACAGATTGGCTGTCTTCCACAGTTATAGTCATCTGTGGTTCCTCGAGGCATCTAAGAATTGAAATAGATCTTGGCCATCTTTGTTCCTGAGGTGTGACTGCAGTAGTTACAGCTCCAGTTTCCTAGGCAACAGCCTTCTGGTTATGAGTAGCGTGTTTCTCTTAGTGGATCTTTATTTGGAGAGAGGAGTCTTACGGCTTCTATCTCCATGTTCAAACTCTCTGTGCTTTATTGCTTATGAAAGGCCAGTTTACATTAGAATAGGGCAAGGATAAAATATTACTCTGCTCTGGCAATTTTAACACTTTTTATTGAAGCATACTATACATACAGAAGAGAACACATAAGTGTTCTCTTAACATACCTGTATAAGTAGCACCCAGATCAAGAAACGATGCCTCAAAGCTTAATGATTTTTCATGGAACTGTTAGATTTTTTTTCTAATGTGCATTTCTTATTTTATCTAAGAGTCACATTTCTTTCCCAAACCGATACTAATCTAAGATCCTGTAAAATGGGGCCTGATTTAAGATCCTTGGGCATCCAAACCACAGGTTAACTAGGAAGCTTTAGGTTATTCCTATTTAACATATTATTTAAAAATAATAGTTTTCCAGCATTAGGAAGGTTCCCCATAATTCAGCTGCTTCAGTTTGAAGGACTCACTCTGCTCTTTGAAAGCAGCACATACTAGGAAGGCCTCAGTCCAGACTAATTCCTCAGTGTAGGCTGATCCCATGAAACAGGTACTTGCAAACAGAGAGGCCCCTCTCCTCACCCCATTCCCTTATCTCTTAGAGCCTGTACTGTTACTTGAGACACTCTGCTAAGTTGTGGTAGACTGGCTTTTAGTCAAATAATAACTCAGAAACGGCCAATTTTAAGCTGTTCACAATAGGGAGAAATGACAACCCTACAGAAAGGGAAGGGTGGTAAACGTGATAAAAGCATGAAAGAGCTAAAAATTGCATAAAAAATTCTGTAGTGATTTAATATTTTAAAGCACACAAAGGCATCTTTGAAATATTTGATGTACACAAAGGTGACCCTTTGCTGTTGGCAGAGTGTGCTATTATGCTATTTATAATCTTTTTAAGAAGATAAGAGAGGGTGCTACTACACATTTTAAGGAAATTTCCACCTGAAATGGCTAAAATAAAAAAAAAGCATTTCTGCGTTTATTGAGTGCTAAACTTTTATTCATTTATTCATCTATTATAATATGTAATAAGCACCTGTTATGGGCTGGGCACTGTTATAGGTGCTGAAGATGTACTATACAGTCCATGGAATTCTCCAGGCCAGCATACTGGAGTGGGTAGTCAGTTCCCTTCTCCAGGGGATCTTCCCAACCCAAGGATCCAACCCAGGTCTCCCGCGTTGCAGGCAGATTCTTTTCTAGCTGAGCCACCAGCGAAGCCCAATACTGAAGTGGGTAGCCTATCCATTTTCCAGTGGATCTTCCCAACCCAGGAATAGAACTGGGATCTCCTGCATTGCAGGCAGATTATTTGCCAGCTGTTTATTCATTTCTTCATCTATTAATAGTAATATGTAATGAGCACCTATTATGGGCTGGGCACTGTTCTAGGTGCTGAAGATATACTCTACAGCAAAACACAAAATCCCTGCCCTCTTGGACATTAATCTAGAAGACTAGGCTATCTAGAGCAAATAATCCTCTATGACTTGAAAGGGTCAAACTTTTTTCTTCGTTATGTTGAATAGATCATATAGGGAGTTTTTCTACGTTGCAAATAGACTAAATGGAAGAGATTATTTCTAAGTTCTTTTTATTTATTTATTTTTTTATTTCTTATTTCAATTTTAATTTTAAAAAAATTGTACATGTGTTCCCCATCCTGAACCCTCCTCCCTCCTCCCTCCCCATACCATCCCTCTGGGTCGTCCCAGTGCACCAGCCCCAAGCATCCAGCATCGTGCATTGAACCTGGACTGGCATCTTGTTTCATACATGACATTTCACATGTTTCAATGCCATTCTCCCAAATCTTCCCACCCTCTCCCTCTCCCACAGAGTCCATAAGCCTGTTCTATACATCAGTGTCTCTTTTGCTGTCTCGTATACAGGGTTATCGTTACCATCTTTCTAAATTCCATATATATGCGTTAGTATACTGTATTGGTGTTTGTCCTTCTGGCTTACTTCACTCTGTATAATAGGCTCCAGATTCATCCACCTCATTAGAACTGATAAAAATGTATTCTTTTTAATGGCTGAGTAATACTCCATTGTGTATATGTACCACAGCTTTCTTATCCATTCATCTGCTGATGGACATCTAGGTTGTTTCCATGTCCTGGCTATTATAAACAGTGCTGCGATGAACATTGGGGTACACGTGTCTCTTTCCCTTCTGGTTTCCTCAGTGTGTATGCCCAGCAGTGGGATTGCTGGATCATAAGGCAGTTCTATTTCCAGTTTTTTAAGGAATCTCCACACTGTTCTCCATAGTGGCTGTACTAGTTTGCATTCCCACCAACAGTGTAAGAGGGTTCCCTTTTCTCCACACCCTCTCCAGCATTTATTATTTGTAGACTTTTGGATCGCAGCCATTCTGACTGGTGTGAAATGGTATCTCATAGTGGTTTTGATTTGCATTTCTCTGATAATGAGTGATGTTGAGCATCTTTTCATGTGTTTGTTAGCCATTTAAGTTCTTTTTAAACTTTTTTATTTATTTTAAATTGGACGATAATTGCCTTACAATATTGTGTTGGTTTCTGCCGTATGTCAACATGAATCAACCATAGGTATACATATATCCCCACCTTCTTAAACCTCCCTCCGTCTTCTTACCCCAAAACTGACTGTTTGAATGTCATATACCACATTGAAAGTCTTTTTGGAGCTTGACTTACCCCAGTTGTTGTTGTTGTTTTTTATCATAACAGGAAGTAGGAAGTGGTCTTTTTTTTGTTTGTTTTGCAGGTAGGGAAATGGCAAAACCCAGGTGTGTAATGACTTGCCTGAGGTATGCAAGGGCTAGTGACACTCTTCAGTGCTCAGACTGGAAGGTTTTCCACTTCCAAGTTCAAGTCCCTGGGTTGGGACCATTGTTCAGTGTGTAAAGAAAAAGTGTGGAAAAAGTCAAAAATTTTTAAAAGGTTAAAAAAATGGAATGATTTGACGTCCGTGTAATCAGCCTTAAAATGAATTCCTCACCTGTGACTTTCTGGGTCAGATAGCAGCCTTGAGACCTGCTTGTGAATTAGTGGCTTAACTGGCTCTCAAAAGGGTATAATTTCAACTGTAATCTTCCTCCCCCTCCCTCCCCGCTGGCATGCTTATAGAAAGCTCTTAGCTGTTGTTTGGGGCTTTCTAAATGATGGAAATGAAATAACTACCACAGCTTTTATTTTGGTCCTTAATCAGAAAGAACTGAAAATGGTGGCGTTTGGTGGAAAATTCTTTAGGTGGTCACCTCTGGTTGGTCCCCTAAAAGACTGTTTGTTCAGCCTGGTTGAGCAGCCACTACCCCTCAAATAGATTCCACCTGCCCGAGCAGACATTTTGCTGCCTTTATCATACAGCTTTCCCCTGGCCTATGTCCAGTTTACTAAAGTTCATTTTTTTTTTTTACAGGGATATGTCATATGCTCTATGGAATATAAATTCAAGATGGATTTTTAATTACCTTAAGCCAGATATGTTTTAAATTTTAGCTCTTGGAGGGTATGGTAAAATACTTTCACTGCTGGAAGTTCAATTTGTGAAAACATAGGTGGTTTGGATTAGAACTCTTACATTATGCTGCTAATAAAGCCAAAGAGTTGAAACAGTATTAAACCCCCTTTCTTTTCTTTTCTTTTTTTTTTAAAACTTGAAGTATAGTAGATGTACAGTATTAATGTTAAAGGTATACAGTATCAGTTTAGTTCAGTCGCTCAGTTGTGTCCGACTCTTTACGAACCCATGAATCGCAGCACGCCAGGCCTCCCTGTCCATCACCAACTCCCGGAGTTCACTCAGACTCACGTCCATCGAGTCAGTGATGCCATCCAGCCATCTCATCCTCTGTCGTCCCCTTCTCCCCCTGCCCCCAATCCCTCCCAGCATCAGAGTCTTTTCCAGTGAGTCAACTCTTCGCATGAGGTGGCCAAAGTACTGGAGTTTCAGCTTCAGCATCATTCCCTCCAAAGAAATCCCAGGGCTGATCTCCTTCAGAGTGGACTGGTTGGATCTCCTTGCAGTCCAAGGGACTCGCAAGAGTCTTCTCCAACACCACAGTTCAAAAGCATCAATTCTTCGGCACTCAGCCTTCTTCACAGTCCAACTCTCACATCCATACGTGACCACAGGAAAAGCCATAGCCTTGACTAGACGGACCTTTGTTGGCAAAGTAATGTCTCTGCTTTTGAATATGCTATCTAGGTTGGTCATAACTTTCCTTCCAAGGAGTAAGCGTCTTTTAATTTCATGGCTGCAGTCACCATCTGTGGTGATTTTGGAGCCCAAAAAATTAAGGTCTGACACTGTTTCCACTGTTTCCCCATCTATTTCCCATGAAGTGATGGGACCAGAGGCCATGATCTTAGTTTTCTGACTGAGCTTTAAGCCAACTTTTTCACGCTCCTCTCTCACTTTCATCAAGAGGCTTTTGAATTCCTCTTCACTTTCTGCCATAAGGGTGGTGTCATCTGCATATCTGAGGTTATTGATATTTCTCCCGGCAATCTTGATTCCAGCTTGTGCTTCTTCCAGCCCAGCGTTTCTCATGATGTACTCTGCATATAAGTTAAATAGGCAGGGTAACAATATGCAGGCTTGACATACTCTTTTTTCTATTTGGAATCATTCTGTTGTTCCATGTCCAGTTCTAACTGTTGCTTCCTGACCTGCATATAGGTTTCTCAAGAGGCAGGTCAGATGGTCTGGTATTCCCATCTCTTTCAGAATTTTCCACAGTTCATTGTGATCCATACAGTCAAAGGCTTTGGCATAGTCAATAAAGCACAAATAGTTGTTTTTCTGGAACTCTCTTGCTTTTTCCATGATCCAGTGGATGTTGGCAATTTGATCTCTGGTTCCTCTGCCTTTTCTAAAACCAGCTTGAACATCTGGAAGTTCATGGTTGACGTATTGCTGAAGCCTGGCTTGGAGAATTTTGAGCATTACTTTACTAGCGTGTGAGATGAGTGCAATTGTGCAGCAGTTTGAGATTTGTTTATTTTTGTTATTTTCATTACTCTAGGAGGTGGGTCAAAGAAGATCTTGCTGTGATTTATGTCAAAGAGTGTATTGCCTACGTTTCCCTAGGAATAAACAACCACATGACCTAGCAGTCTCACTATTGGGCATATACCCTGAGAAAACTACAATTCAAAAAGACACATGTACTCCAACGTTCATTGCCAGACTGCTTACAATAGCCAGGACATGGAAGCAACCTTAGATGACCATCAGCAGATGAATGGGTAAAGAAGTTATAGAACATATATCCAATGGAATTTTACTCAGCCATACGAAGGAATGAATTTGAGTCAGTTTTAGTGAGGTAGATGAACCTAGAGCCTGTTATACAGAGTGAAGTAAGTCAGAAGGAGAAAAACAAGTATATACTAACACATATATATGCAATCTGGAAAAATAGTACTGATGAACCTATTTACAGAGAATAAATGAAGACACGGGCATAGAGAGTGGACTGGTGGACACAGTAGGGGAAGGAGAGGGTGAGACAAACTGAGAAAGTAGTTTGACACATATATCCTGTCATGTGTAGAATAGATAACTAGCAGGAGGCTGCTGCTACTGCAAAAAAAGGGAGCCCTGATACACGGTGACATGTAGAGGGCTGGAATGGGGGTGGAGAGGTATAGATGTATGTATGTGTTCATATATATACATATATAATTATGACTGATTTGCATTGATGTACGGCAGAGACTGGGCTTCCCATGTGACTCAGTTGGTAAAGAATGTGCCTGCAATGCAGGAGACCTGGGTTCGATCCCTGGGTTGGGAAGATCCCCTGGAGGAGGAAATGGTAACCCACTCCAGTACTCTTGCCTGGATAATCCCATGGCTAGGGAAGCCTGGCGAGTTATAGTCCATACGGTCACAAAGAATTGGACAGAACTGAGCACGCACACAGGGCAGAAACCACCACACTACTGTAAAGCAATTGTCCTCCAATAAAAAAATGTGTCAGTGTACACACATATGAAAGAAAACCATGGTGCCTTCTGTTTAAGGAACAGGTATCACAACAAAAGATAGTGGTTGGGTTCAAAGTGCTTCAAGAGATGTATTAGGATACTGGTTTGGTGAAAATAACAGTTTATTTCATTCGCATCTATACTGGTCAGAACATAAGCAGACCAAGGCTGATAAGATGGCTTTATGATGTTGGTGATAACTGTTCTTTCTGTCTTATCACTTTGCCCTCTCTACCCCACATCTTCCATCTTCCAGCTAAGATGGCTGTTTGAGTTTCTATTACTGTGGCAAAAGGGAACAGGAAAAGGGAAGACAATCTCCTTTCCTTTTAGAAAAGTGACCTAGAGGGTGCAAACATTGTGTGGCTCATATTCCGTTGCTCAGAACCAATCACATGACTACTCCTCTGCAAGGGAGGCTAGAAAATGTAATCTTCAGGGATGAGGCCATGAGCCCTGCTATGCCTTCTATTTCTTTAGAAGAGAGGGACAGTGGGTATCCGGGAGGACAACTATGAGCCTCTGCTGCACAAGAATAACAGCATGTGTTCTTCAGCATTGCTACACAACTATGGCTTTTAGGCAAATTCAAACTTGATAGTATACTTTTTAACAAGGCATAATTCTAATTCACAAACAGCACCAGAACATATCATGCAATGTTTGTATCTTAGTGTATTGCTCAGACATCCATGTTAGGAAAGGAAATTTTGAATACATTGTCATTCTATTTGTTTATTTACTGTATAATTTATTTAAGGTGTTGTGCCAATCTCTGTTGTGTAGCAAAGTCACTCAGTTGTACATATATATATGTATACATTCTTTTTTTATATTCTTTTCCAAATTATAGTTTATCACAGGACACTGAATATAGTTCCTGGTGCTATGCATTAGCACCTTGTTTTTTATCCATTCTAAATGTAATAGTTTGCAGCTACCAATCCTAAACTCTTAGTCCATCCCTCTTCATCCTCCCTCCTCCTTGGCATGAATGTATTGTCATTCTTAAGTTAAAAGTGATTATACTTTCTTTAAATGGTTTTTTTTTTGGTGGGAGGTAGAGAATGGACTCATTTTGGCAAGTTGGAATTTTCACACGGAATTTCCATTAGCACAAATCCATATGCATCAAAATGAGAAAAGGCTTCAGAAAGGGGAGTAGGTCAGAATTTTTCGTTCTGGATGGGAATGTGACTCGGCAGTTGTCAGTGGTCTGTAATTAGGGCCGACTTGGTGATGCAGATCCTAGGAAGGAAGCCAAACCATTACAAACTCATTTACAACTCCCCCACCCTTTTTGAGTAACCATATTAATAAGTAATTTTAGGGTCTGAGTTCTTAAATAATTTGATTAAAATATAAGAGTGATGTCTCATGTTTCTCTACAAGAAGATAGTGCTAGAATGCTCTGCCATTTCTTTTTTCTGGCTACTTCCTGTCTGGATTTCATTTACTGTTCTCTACCCAGAATGCACTGTCAGAGAGAACCACTGTATGGCCAGGAAGGTTGGTTTGTACAAAAGTACACGAATATTTTGTTCTGGTTGGTAGTTGCTGATACCTAGATTCTTACTGCAAAGCCTAGCACACGTCACACGTTAACAGGTTTTTAGTTGAGATTCCTAATTGTGTGCATGTTTACATTTTGCCCTCGGGTTTTCTCTTATTCCATCACATGCAACAAAGGTGATTTTGACATCTTTTTCCTGTTTTCCTCATACAGGTGAACTGGTCTTGCAGGCTTTCTCTTCTGGTCAACTCTGAAGAGTTAGCAGGCTTTGTTGTTTAATATGAGGCAAATGTTCTTGTTGGCTTGGTAGTAGTAATATATACTGTGTCTTCAACATTGTTCTGGTCTTTTGTTCAGCAGTGAAGTCTCAGAGTTTCTAGGGTCCCTCGTTGTCACTCCACCTTAAACCTCCTTCAGGAGACCCAGCAGTAATGACAGCTGCTACCGCAGTCATCGAAACTTCATCTTTAGCATAGAGACTTAGGGTGAAAGTTTTTAGAAAAGATTGTCTATTTCTTTTTGACTGTTGTTCTTTCTGAGAAAGTTTTTTGATGAATTTCCCTATAAATGATTGTTTGGTTCAGGTCTCTGCTTCCAGGAAGAGTGGTATTAACCATTTTTCTGAGGAGGCCACCGAGATGAGTGACTTTGCTCAAGAATCTTTCTTTATTGCACCACTTCATTTTCAACGAGCTATTGTTAAGTGACCCTCTGTTGATAGATGAACAAAGAATGGCTGTAAGCCCTCAGAAATACTTCAGGATTTTAGATAAAGTAAGAATCAGAGAAGGCAGACCCCCCTCCATGGTGAGTCCCTTCTGGCTGGCATCATAGTATCACCAGCACCAAGCTCAGCCCGTCACACACAGTGGTCTCCAGCATACATGTGTTGCCTGTTGAATGAATGACTATGAATTGGAAGACAGTTTAGTAATGAAAAAGGAAGAGAAAAGATTTGAAAGGGAAAATTTCTCAGGCAGCCTAGAGAGGGTTAGGTTAGCTTAGATGGACAAGGGAAAGAAAGGTTATTTATAGGATTTGGAAATCATGGTGGGCTACTCTAAGAGGGACCCAGACCTGGAGAACTGAACAAGGAGTTATCTCACAGCAGGGCTTTTAACCCCAAGATCTTTTAAGTGCCTGTTTCTGCTTCTTAGGTTTATGAAATCATTTTTATCACGAGGTGGTTGAATCTGTTGCTGGGTTGTTCTGTTGGGGTGTAGCTCTGGGAGGGGTGCCACAGAATGCATGTGTGCACATGTGAACACACACATGTACACATTAGCAGGAGCTGATCAACCAAGGCCTCAGGTAGGAGCAGCAATACTTGACTTGGTGAACCATCCTCGTACCCCAGAACCCTGGGACCATCCCACTTTCCACTTACTCAGCTAGTTAATCTCCTTGACAACAAAGACATTATTGGCAATATAGGAGAACTATGTTCAAGGCTGTTTTACCTAGTCTTTAAGAACCTCAAAGGTATTTTTGAAAATATCTTTTATGTCTAGGCCCCAGGGTTTTGGCACCTGGTTGAGACCTAGATAACGGAAACTTTGGCTCCTTAGTTTTAGTGTCTTGGAAGTTTTTCAGAGCTTCCAGAACATTTCATGATTATCTCCTTAGAGCAGTGACTACATTTCTATTATATAGAAAGAGATACTGAAACAAAACAAAAAGACATATTTTGAAACACTATTTAAAAGAAAATGGAACAGTCACTAATCTTTAGGGAAATGCAACTCAAAACCACCAGGAGATATCACTTCACACCCATTAAGATGGCTGTTATCAAAATACCCAGAAAACACTAAATGTTGGTTAAGTGGCAGAGAAATTGGAGCCCTTGTGCATTGCTGGTGGGAATTTAAAATGGTACAGCTGCTCTGGAAAACAGTATGGTGGTTCCTCAAAAATCCTACCATAGAATTACCACTTGATCCAACATAATCCACCTCTGAGTGTATATCCACAATAACTGCAAGTATAGACTTGAGCAGATTGTTGTACACCAATGATTAGAGCAATTGTACACCAGTGATTACTCACATAGCCAAAAGATGGAAACAATTCACATGTCCATTGATAGATGAATGGATAAACCGAATTTATGCATACATGCATTAGCCTTAAAATGGGATGAATTTCTGATACATGCCACAACATGAATGAATCTTGAAGACATTATGCTCAATGAAATAAGCCAGACAAAAAGGAAAATAAAGACAAATATTGTTAACATCCCACTTATGTGAGACCCAGAATAGTCAAATTCAAAGAAATGGAACGTAGAATAGGTGCTTACTGGGGGTAGGAGGGGCTGGTGGTGAGGGGGAATTGTTGTTTAATAGGTACAGAGTTTCCGTATAGGATGATGAAAAAATTCTGGAGGTAGTGATGATGCTTGCGTAACAATACCGTTAATGCCACTGAATGTACACTTGAAAATGCTTAAACTGGTAAAGTTTGTTAGGTATATTTTACCTCAATAAAAAAGGTTTGTGCAAAAATGTTTTAAGATACACAAAAAAGGAGCATGGAACTGAAGAAAGTCATGACTTGACTGTTTTTCCCCCAAGACTTAAAATAATCAGTATAAAAGTTGACTAGTATTGTGTTGATTTTAAGTTTTATCAAGTAAAAAATAGGCTGTATGGCTTTAAAAATTGTTTCTGTGTAACTTTTTTAAAAAAAGAATACTTCCTAAAACCATTGTCAGATTGATTTGAACTGGGAAATACTCAGTTTTCCTGTGGGTCTACATGGTACTTGCATTTGGCCACCTGACTTCGTTTGCACAGTGCCCTAAAAGAAAGCTGATCGCCTTGACTATAAAGAAATCTTCAGTTACTGCTGCACTTCCAAGCCAGTCCCCAAATCTTCTTAAAAGCTCAGGCACCTGCATTTTAAACCCTAAACCTGTGCAATCGGTGTGCTTGCTTTTAAGGGCCTGGATTCATGTTTTCACCTTCCCCTCCATTTTAATGAAGATGGGCTGCTTTTAGAAATTTGGAGACCTCTACTGACTTCTCTCTCTTCTCTTCTCCTGAGACATCCACAGCATGAGTCCGTTTCCCCCCCCCCACCCCTAAATTTTTATAGTCTGTGTCTTTATCCTGTGTTTAATCTATGAGAGTATTGAAGTCCCTCACAACACAGTTCACTATTTGGGGGGGATACAAGGAAGTCTTGGACAGGGGGACGTGTGGCTGCTCATTTCATGGGAAGTAATTGGCTCAGAATATGAGCTTATTGGCACGTGTCTATGTTTAGAGACTTACACCCCTTCTTTTCCTTTGCCATCTTCTGAAACAGCTAGCTTTTTGTTTTTAATCCTTTCTACAGGTGATTAATGATGTCTTCTTCAGAATGAATCTTTTTTTTTAATACAAAATATGAACTCATTTAATACTCAGAACAGTCCATTGAGTTAGGAGCAATTAGTATCTCCATTCAGAATGAATCTTAAAGTGTACTAAAAAAAAAAAAAAAAAAAAGACAGAAAAAAACGAGCCTGGAAGATAGATGTTTAACTTTAGGATGGAGATCTGTCTGTCTGTCTGTTTTCCCCCTTGTCTTCCTCAGGCTGACTTATTTCCTGATTGTAACAACTATAATGCACTTGGGTTTCGTTACTTTGATAGAGATGATTGTGTTCAAATTGTCTTACCTTTGGCTCCGTTGTGCCTATTCATACCTTTTGTAAAACTGCTGAAATGTGGAGAGTACCTAAATGTCTAAATGTGACTTAAAGTTAAAATGTCATTTAAAGGCACACAATCAGAGACAGAGAAAGGCAGGAATCTTTTCTACTGATGCTCCTCACAGTTAGGGGTTTAGTCCTAACGGTTTTCAGTTCACACACCGACTGATTTAGAAACCAGCTTGGTCCACCGTTGGGCATTTGCTGGCAACTCGTTCTTCATCTAAATCTCTCTTTTAAAATTATTTCCCCCATTTGTCTTATTTTCTATCTGGAACAATAAGTGAAAGGGGTATGAATTCAAAGACACTGTATCTTAAGTTATGGGTCATCCGTACATTTTCTTTTAAACCATGTATACGAAAGCTAGCCCCGATTACAAAAATGTAAATTCAGAATATTATAAGAATTTCCTTCAATTATTTTTCTCGATTTAGAACAGATGGAATAAGATTCCTTGTTACTTTTAAACTGTACTTAGTAATCACTCGTTTTAAAGGTCTCCTGCAGTGAATAGCACAGATGCATACTTAAGCATTTCTGTATTTGGTGCGCATGGGAATGCATGAGCATGTTCTGTTAAGCATGGTGTCCTGCTCTGGTTTCTGTTATGTGACTGGAGGTGCGCTGTTCCTCTTTGTCAGCACTCGAGTCCTGCTTTCCCTGGCTTTCTCATGCTGGTGGACGTGTGGCTGTCTGTGGTGGGGCAGCCTCTTGCCACACTGTCCACGGTGACAACAGCAGAGTACATAACAACCTGGAGAAAAGGGAAGTTCACGGTCCTGGTAAAGACGGAAGACGGGCCTGCACCTCTTCCTCTTTTTAAAGTTTTTGTACTCATAATTTACAGATGATCAATTCTAAAACTATGACAGCTTAAGGCAAGGCAGGTTGGATCGGTACTTCTTGCTAGGTAAGAAGGAATACCTACTTTATATCCAACTAGGAACCTGTCTGGTTATTGATTTAGTTTTATTGCCCCTATGTCTTAATTTCTAATTTTTTTCAAATTGAAAGTTGTTGTTGGAGTAAGGTTGCAACCACAGCAAAAGCGATTCACCTTATGGTGACTGAGGCCCTGGGTTGCCTTTTTCATTGCTTTAGCTCATGTTTTGCCAACTAGAGTTCCTTGTGGTGTGCTGAGGTGAATCACTCAGAGAACAGAACTTCCAAATTGATGGAGCTCAGCTCCAGGAAGGGCAGCCCCCACCCCAGACTGGATATATCAGAGACCCAGGTGGCATTCCATTCTACTTCTCGCCTCTGCTTCTGAGTATCTTCTTCATTTAGTCCCTTTCTGAAGACCGCCTTTCTTCACTCCTCGGATTACATAGGGGCGAACACTTGGCTACAGGTCCAGCCAAAGAGAGAGATGTTTTGCTCTCCATCTCCTCACATTCACTGGATGGGGAACCTCCTGGTCTCTGTGATCAGGGGCCTTCTAGTTCAGTTAACACAGTGAGGGCCTGGGGCAGCATGTTGTACAAATAGCTCTCAGGAACTTGCTTTGTGGATGTGGTTTGCAGTTGGAAAGGAAAGAATTTTGAATAAGGCAGATAATCTGATGGGTGTGCACCCTCTTGGGTATATGAAGTGCTGTAATATACCTACTTCCTCCTTTAGGAATATCCATTTATCCTAGAGTTTTAGAAGAAATATTATTTGTTAACAAAGCAAATGCATCAATATAACAGGGACTAAGATGGGACATATACAAGAATTCTTAAGACATTCCCTAGGGAAAGTAATTTAGTTTTGTGCTTGGGATCTGCTCCTCTGTTAGGATGCTTTGGTAGGATAGTTCAAGAAGCATCAAAATTTCTGGCCAATTATAGCCTGCAGTTGGAAGCTTAACATGAAACTATGGAGTAAGATATTGAATGCTTTTTCCTGTTTTAGTTCAATGAGATCAAAAGATTTGCAGCCTGTGTATTGTAAAATTGGGTAAAGAAAACTTCCACTGGGGGAGGCTGAACTCAGAAACACTAATCTTTCAAGGAACGCAGGATTGGTTACTAATGTTGTTTCTGGAATGAAGCTGAATAGTAAGATTTAGCCGGTTCAGGAGGCTGCAGTTAACATGTTTCCTTGACTGCAGGATCATGTGGTATTGATTGCCCTGTCTCCTCAGAGTTCTCTTCACATAGCACAGCTGTCTTTTTTGGGGGGCTGCAGAAAGAAGGTAAAACTCTAACCACAGGGTTTTCTCTCCATGCAGCCGAGGCTGCAGCTGAAGTGCTTTTCTGTGATTTAAATACCTTGTGGAAATACCTTGGAGAGTTAGTAAAGCATTGACTTATGAAGGCTTTTTCGTTAATATCCTTCCGATTTGCAAATGCATCCAAGTTTCTCTTTATATATATATTACGTACATATGTGGAATATATGCATACAGAATAACCCTTATTAATAGAGTAATGCAGAAATCAGCATTATTGAAGACAGTAATAAACTATCCGCTGCACTTTTGGACATCTTAGAATAAGATTCTAATAATGCCTGTCAGTGAAGAGAATTCAAAAGCAACCAGTTTATAAATGGGGAATGCCACCAAGGCTTTTTATGTCTCTGTTTCTCCTGAAGCATAAAAATAACTCCCCTCCCCCCAAAAAAAACTTCCCCGAAACATTAAGGAAAAGTTTGAAAAAATAAAAATACTCACGGTTGTGCTACCCTTATACAAGTTGATTTTGGTTATTTATGAAAAAGTAAACAAAAAACTAAGAAAGCCTTTGCGATAGGACTAAGGCTTCCTGAGTACTTCCTTCAGAAAGCACTCTTGAGGGTAAATTGGCACCAGTGATGATTCTGGGTGCCACGCATCCTTACCTTACCTTGCAAAGGGCTGAGAGCAAAACATGTTTGTCTCTGGCCTCTGCTCTTTCTTAGGTAAAAGATGAATCAACAGCTTAAATTGTCTTTCAAGAGCTTTCCAAAGCATTATGTGTGCTAAGTTGCTTCAGTAATGTCCTACTTTTTGTGACGCCATGGACTGTAGCCCACCAGGCTCCTCTGTCCATGGGATTCTCCAGACAAGAATACTGGAGTGGGTTGCCATACCCTTCTGCAGGGGATTTCCCCAACCCAGGAATCAAACTTGCATCTCTTAGGTCTCCTGCATTGGCAGGTGGGTTCTTTACCACTAGCGCCACCTGGGCGGGAAGCACTGCTGCTGCTAAGTCACTTCAGTCGTGTCGACTCTGTGTGACCCCATAGACGGCAGCCTACCAGGCTCCGGCGTCCCTGGGATTCTCCAGGCAAGAACACTGGAGTGGGTTGCCATTTCCTTCTCCAATGCATGAAAGTGAAAAGTGCAAGTGAAGTCGCTCAGTTGTGCCCAACTCTTAGTGACCCCATGGACTGCAGCCCACCAGGCTCCTCCATCCATGGGATTTTCCAGGCAAGAGTGCTGGAATGGGGTGCCATTGCCTTCTCTGGTGGGAAGCTCTACAAAAGTAAAGACAAATCTTTGGCTTAGCAGAATTTAAAATCAATTTAAATATTAGCCTTATGGTTCTTGTTAAGAGACTTAGTTTAAAATGAGAATTTTTACAGCTAAAGTATTTGAAAACTTGGGGAATATTTTAAAAGTACAGATTATTGGGCTGCAACCCCATAGATTTGGGGCATGGGGCAGGAATCTATATTTTTTAAAAGGCTCTCTTAGGGATTCTGGTTTGAGAATAAATATTTAGGTAACAGAAGGAGATAAGAGGCAGAGTAGTAGAGTTGAAAAAAGTATTTACAACAGTGTGCCTTCTGCTTTTCCTTTTCTTTTTTCGTATTGAAGTATAGTTGATTTACACTGTAGTAGTACTTTCAGGTGTACAGCAAAGTGATTTAGACACACATACAGATGTACACACTTTTCCAGATTCTTTTCCATCATAGGTTATTACAAGATATTAAATGTAGGTTCCTGTGCTACACAGTAGGTCCTTGTTGTTTATTTTACATATAGTAGTGTGTATCCATTAATCCCAAATTCCTCGTTTATCCTTCCCTCCCCCTTTTTTGTCTTTTCTTTTTTACTTAAGATTGAAAAGTTTATTGTATATGTTGTTTTGAGGACGGTTTTTTTCTTTATACTTAAGGAAAACAAAATCTGAAGATACTGCTTTTTCCACCTTGCAATTTTGGCATAAAAGGCATCTTATAATGGCTATTATCCCATAGTGAAAGAATAATCCTTTATCTGCAGAGTATAGTTGATGATGAAAACAAGGGCTGATGTATAAATATTATTCTTAGAATTTTTGAGTATACGGTCTTAATATGTATCTTGGGGAAAAAGATAAGCAGTGGAAACATCCTTGTTAATATTTTTATCACTTAGACTGACAGTTATGCCTCAGTTATTAATCTAGGAGTTTGAGGAAACAAGCTGGAATTTGGGTTCACCCAAGTGTAAGTCTAGACAAATTAGTCAGTCAGTCTGCATGCAGTTTGCAGAAATGAAATTAAACCAACTTGTTTTGAAATATGTGAATCACAGCAGCACTAAGACCCAAAAGATTAATGAGCAGAGAATAGGAACATGTTTTCACGTGAGAAAATAGTTGCATATATGCCTATAGGGAAATGGTCTACTCCAAAACAAAGAAATGGAAGTAAAAAAATATAATGAGAAGCCATTTATGGCTATTTAATGAATACAAATATAAATAAAACAAAGCTTATGTGACATGAGAAAAATGGGTACATTCATACATTTCTGGCAGTACTATTAATAGCTCAGTTCTTTTAGGAGCCTATTGGCAGTGGATGTGAAAAATTATACAAATGGTAAGACCCTTTGACCCAGCCATCCCACTCTTTGGAATCTATTCTAAAGACAGACAGCTAAAGAATAAAAAAACTGTAAGAAAAAACACAAAACTTTGTTGTGTTATTTCTGATGGTGAAAAATTAGAAGGATTGTAGGTAGCCAACAAATAAAGTAAAATAAAATTTCACTATTCCACATGATATTCAAGAAGACTGGAAATGAAAAAGATTTGGAAGAAAGCAAAGTAAAATGTATATATTTATGTATTGTAATAAATATGTAAAAAGATGATCAAGAAATAGTTTTATTATATTGTTGGTAATATATATGAATTTTAAAACAAAAAATTTTAGCAATAGATTTTATTGGAGCATTATATATTTTAAAAGGAGCATTCTAAAGTTTGTTATACCGGTAATAATTTTTCTTCCTTCTTTGCATAATGTAGTAAAAATGGATGAAATAAGATGCTTTTTATTTGAAACTTGAAGGGCTTTAAAACTGTTCTCCTTTTACTAGTATACCTCTCTGGAAAAATTTTATAGCCACCTCAGTTGTCATTGCTGCTGTAAAGATTTTGTAGCCACCCAGACCAAGTCTTTGCTGACTGTGAGGTCAGACTGTCTGGGTTTCAATCCCAGTTCTATCACTTACCTGAAGAAACTGTATGACCACTCTGTGCTTTGATTTCCTTATCTGGAGAATGAAGATAACAATGGCTTCTAACTGGTGAGAACTAAATGATAGAATGTATAAAAAGTGCATAATAAGGTGAGTGGTGCTAAAAGCACTCGCAGTATAAGCTGTTATTCCCTTACCCATCTTTGGAAGTCACTCTTGATTGCCATCCTGCTTTCTTCCTTGTTAAAGTGAAAGCGAAAGTGAAGTCGTGTCCAACTCTTTGGGACCCCATGGACTGTAGCATATCAGGCTCCTCCGTCCATGGGATTTTCCAGGCAAGAGTGCTGGAGTGGATTGCCATTCCTTCTCCAGGGGATCTTCCCGACCCAGGAATCCAACCCAGGTCTCCCGCATTGCAGGCAGACGCTTTACCTTCTGAGCCACCAGGGAAGCCCCTTGTTAACAGAACCCCAAATTTGTTCAGACATCTGGCTGCGGTATACCCAACCCTACAGGATGAATGAAAACTTTTTAGCTAATCATGGTAATCCTATTCCTTTTTGGCACAAAGTAGTTTAGAAGAGGTCATGTGCCTTTATTTTGGTCAAGGAGACTTACTGGAAAGTCAACTGAGGGCTTCTGGGAAAGATGTTTCTCTCTTATTTAAAAAAGAGAGAGGTTCAGGGAGCTAGTCTCCTTACCTCTCCCTGCCTCCTGTGTTCCTACTTTGGACATTCTTGTGTGATAATGTGTTGTTTGGAGCTTTTGCCACCACTCTTAGAAGGTGGTCTCCCACTACCAAAGATGGAAGAGCAAAGGATGACATCATCGAGCCACTGACCTACTCAGGCTAGAACCACCTACCTCAAAAGATACTGTTAAGAGAGATATAAATGTCCAGATAGATTGCTTCAGCCAACTTTAATTGTCTTCTAATGTTTACAGCTGAAAACATCCTGTCATTGTCTAGTGTAATAATTTTAAAATTATCCCACCAGAAGAAATTGTTTTTCATGAGTAGACTAAAATTTCTGAGCTAAGTCAGCACTCTATGTTAGTCTTTTATCGTAGGTACAAAATTTTCATCATAGAAAAAAATACATTAAATTTAACCTTGGATCACTCTAGTGGCCCAGACGGTAAAGCGTCTGTCTGCTACTCAGAAGACCCAGGTTCGATCCCTGGGTTGGGAAGAACCCCTGGAGAAGGAAATGGCAGCCTACTGCAGTATTCTTGCTTGGAAAATCCCATGGACGGAGGAGCCTGGTAGGCTACCGTCCATGGGGTCGCAAAGAGTCAGACATGACTGAGCGACTTCACTTTCATATTTTGGGCCTAAAAATATCTTTGAAAACTACTTTGATAATAAAAATGAAATGTTTATGGACTTGTATGCTTTTAATTATCCACATGAAAAATACCCTCAAAATAAATACTGTAATGATGCAGATATTTTGGTGAGAATGAATGTAAACCTGTAACTTGACAATTGATGATCCAGCTGCAGCTGTGATAGGATTAGGGCTTAAATATTTTGAATATCTGTTTAAAAATAAACTGTAGTGCAGCTGATGAGATTATGTATTTTAATAGATGTGTTTGCTGAAATTACATATCTGAAACAAATATGAATTTGTATTTTTCCTGTGCTCTGTCATAAAAACTTTTTTGCTTCCCAGTATACTGTTTAAGTATGCTGGTGGCCTCTTGATTCTTTCACACATTAAGCAAAATAGGAAAGTTATTCCTCTTTCATAATGTGAATCTTGCCATCTTTCAAAAAGGTTAATTTGATAAAAATCGTCAAATGTGTTTTCTAGTGGTATTTTTATAACCAAAGTGAGCTTTATATCACATTTTTTACATATTATATAATTTTTAAGAATAATAAACTTTCTCCTTGTATAGCTGAAAATGTTAGTTCTCCCTTAGCAAAGGTGTTCTCAATTCCAGCACCTCCACAAAGTACCTATACTTCAGTACTTCCTCCACATGGACACCACATCCTATCTCTGAGTTCCTCTTCATTGTCTCAGGGATCTTTCTTCATCTGTGAGCAAAAATTTGCTCCTACAGTATTCCACCATTGCCAATTGGTATTCTCCCTGTTAGTCATGAATTTCCAGAGAAACAGAACCAATGAGGTACATATATATATAGTGTGTGTGTGTGTGTGTCTGTATATATGCTGTGTGCTTTGTTGCTCAGTCAGTCATGTCCAACTCTGTGATCCCTTGGACTGTGGCCCACCAAGCTCCTCTGTCCATGGAGATTCTCCAGGCAAGAATACTGGAGTGGGTTGCCATGCCCTCCTCCAGGGGATCTTCCCAACCCAGGGATTGAACCCAGGTCTCCTGCATTGCAGGCAGGTTCTTTACTTTTGAGCCACCAATGAAGCCCAAGAATACTGGAGTGGATAGCCTATCCCTTCTCCAGGGGATTATACACACACACACATACACACGCATACACACTATTTTATGTATATGTATATGGCATTCTTCATAGGGAATTTGTTCACGTGATGATGAGAAGTCCAAAATCTGCTATGTGGGCCAGCAGACTGGAGACCCGGTGAGCTGATGCAGCTCTCACTGGAATGGATGCAGATCCAGTCTTAAGGCAGTATGGTGGAGAACTGCCCCTTGCCTGGGGAGGCTGGTCTTTTTGTTCTACTCAGACCTTCAACTGATTGCATGAGGCCCATCTGTATTATGGAGGGCAGTCTGCTTTACCCGAAGTTCACCCATTTAAACGTTAATCTCCTCCAAACACACCCTACAAGTTGACACATAAAATGAACCATCACCATTCCCTTCCTCATCCCCCTCCCCAGGTTAAGGTAATAAGGCTCTGCTCCATGCCTTTATTGCAGCATTTGTAGAAAACCAGGAGCGACGAGCGTGGATGTTACTACTTTCTTCTTTTCTGCTTCTGGATTGTTCAGGTATTTTGGGAATGGGCAGGAAGAAGGGGGATAAGGAGGAAGAAGGGATCTTATGAGTAATAAGAACCATTACTTATTGTGTACAGTTGACAGAGCTAGTGTCTTAAGCCCACAGAAACCGTGACAGAAGGGCCCTGTTGTCAGCTGTTTCCTGGATCTTCTAGAGAATCTCCACTCCTCAGCTTGGATTCTTGGAGTGAGTTGGGCAGAATCTGTCTTTGTCACCAAAGCTGCTCTGGGTAGAGTGAAAGGTCTGTGAGAAAATAACTGCTCTTTCCACCTGGAACCCTCAGATTGGACTTGGAGAGAGGAGACTTGGGCTCTTTTGCCTGCTTTGTGGTTTGGGGTACTTTTCTCATCATTTTTGCATCTCAGGTTCCTCCTATGCCAAATGGGGACAATAATAAAGCCTCAGAATGTTGCTGTGGGGATGATATCAGAGGTTATGTGTAAGTGATTTATATCCTGCAAAGCACTATATGAATGAAGTTTGGGTTTTACTTTATCCTACTTGTTGCCACCAAACAAAACCTAATTTATATAAAACAATCAGTTTTGCTCTAAGTACTCAAGGCTACTGCCAGTATGATCACCCTATGATAGATTTGTCAAATTTTCTTTCAAGGAACAAAAGGGTATATCATAAGGAGTTTGTTTCCTGGATTGGGGACTCATATTCAACAACCTTGCCCCACTCTAGTGTGACTTGTAACACTACTGTTACAAGTTACTACTACCTTGCCTGGAAGCCCTTGGTGACAGTGAGGAGATAAATAATTAACCTAACAAGTTATTGTGCAATTTCTTTGTTGCCTAGAGTCATATTCAAAGATTAGATTTCCTGGGCAGAAGCTGAAACAATTTTTTCCCTATGGCATTGAAAATAGGAACCATGTTTGAATGAAATAAAAATTGACTGATCGTTTATTAAGTTGGACATGTAATTCAGTCAACACGTATTCGTTGAGAGAACTGCATTGTTCTATGCCAGGCAGTAAGGAAGAAACAAAGGAGAAGAGAAGGAAATAAGCCTGGAAAGATAGATGCTTGATGATGAGGCTGGAGAGTTTGGACTTTATTTTGTTGATGTTAAAGCAAATGAGGATGTAAGTGTTCTGCTATATCCTAGCTGTGTAATTTGGGGTAAATTACTAAACTATTCTGTGCCTCAGTTTCTTCATCTGTGAAGTGGAAAGAATGAGAATATATCTCATAGGCCTGTTGTGAGGATGAAAGGAGGTAATGCATGAAAAGCACTTAGCACAGTGCCTGACACTGGCGGGCTGCTGTAGGTGTTTGAGCTCAAGAAAACGCATGTCAGGAAGCAAGTCTGGCAGCACCATGAGGTTGGAGTGCTACATCACTGGCAGGGGTAGTGATGGGGAGACTGTTGCAGTAAATGCAGAATACTTGGCAGCACCCGGGGCCTGGGAATTCAAGCTGCCTTTGTAGGCTGGCTGATCAGAATGGTTTAAGAATGTAGGGGTTAGGCATGGTGGGGCACAGTTATTTGTGGGCTTATAACTGGACTCTTGTATTTTGCCTCTTCCTTCTTTTACCTTCATCAAAGCCTGACCTTCATCAGGGCTCATGTGCTGTGTTGTGTTCACATTTCTGATGTTATTTTCTGGTTCGGGGACAACTAGTAGGAATAGAACAGTAGGAATGGAGCATTGAGGAAGAATCCAAAATACTCTTCCCCTTTCCCATTTTCCCCCTGTTTTCTATTTTCATTTCAGTGAGATTGAAGAGGTTGCATGATATCTGAGTGCTGTAAATAGGGACTATATATATTTTATTTCTCCTGCTTTCTTAGTTTTTGGACTGTTCCTAGGAGAATTTAGGTACAACTTTGATTTGATCAGCCTCGATACTTTTATTAATTTTCCCGGAGTGTAAAGGTTTGCCAGTGTCCTTAGGAGTCACAATCAGTTGTGATGGCTCCAGCCACCTCCTGACTTGAGTAATGCATACAGAATCATCTGGTGAGTCTCATGGGACAGTCCAGAACTTTCTACCACTCTTAAGAAAAATAACCTCACAAACAGCTTTGCTCTCAAGTTTCTTCTTCCTCTTGACCTGATAAAAATTATAGCAAACAGCCTCTTTACTCTGTAAGGTATAAATGAGCACCCTTGAGTTAATCTTCTTTGTAATTGGAAATGTTCATATATTTTCTTAAAATGAGCAGTGTATGTAGCCAACCTGTAGCCAGCTTTCAAATTGGCTATCCACAGAGTCCCCCATCTATTCATGTATTTTAACCAGAAATGGAGTCCTCATCTCTATGGATCAAGGGGATAACTGAAGAGACAATTTGCATTCACTGCTTGAGAGGTAGAGATGGCTCTCTTTCAAAAATTGTCAAACCAAACCTGGGCATTAGATTTGTTGACGGTAGAAAGTGAATAGTAAATAGTCTCTGCACATGTGTGGTTTTTTTCCATCCTCCATTTTTCTATCTCCTCAACAACGGTTTCAACTAACATGAGACATAGCACATGGGTATTCTATCTCAGCTCTATCCAGACATATGCCTGGTGCAATGGATATAAGTGATTGTTAACAAGTAATATTAGATGCATTCCAAATTCTTCAGAAAGGCGGGGGAGAAAACAAAAATTACTGCCTGCTGCTTAGATACTGACCAATCTGAGGCTGATACATTCTTACTTGCTAAATTAGTAAGAGAGTGGGAAGCAATTTTCTCCAAATACCATTGTATTCCTCAGTGTACAAATTTGTCTCAGCTTTCCTATTTCGCCATGGATAGTTGCTTAAGAGAGTTGTGTCTAACCATTTAAAAAATTACCCTGTTTTCTAAAGTGGCTGCTGACATGAGCTATTAAGAAACCCAAAACTTTTTTTAACAGCAGCTGCTTCCTCTGTCATTTATAGCCACCTAAGTTGGTTTGAATTTCTTTGCATGTTTAAGGTGTGGCTCCCATGTGTGAGAAGCATTTAGTTATTTTGATATTTTTGTCTTGGAATATGATGTCAATGACTGGGAACTTTTATACATAGGTCATTTCATGTCTTTATTCATGGGTGACATAACAATAGTTCTATGCTTATTTGTAATGCTATTTGATTTCTAAACTCATGTTTTGGGCCCACAAATATTTCCTGTATGTATGTTTTCTTGGCCTCCATTTATTTGTTTTAGCATGTTAGTTTTAGAAAGCCCAGTGAGCTTGAACTTATTAACACTGATTCAACAAATACAGAATTTAGAGTTGTGCTCCAAGTTTCTTTTACTTATAAAACAATATTTTTTTGGTCTTAAAGCTGTATTTCGGAGGCCTGTATTCCTTGTTTCTTAGGCTCTCTAGGAATCCTTTTGAGCTAGTGTTACAGTCTGCCTTGCTGCTATTGACATCTTAAGACAATTCAGCAGAGTGAACTAGAAACATACTGTATATTTGGTGAACATATGTATATAGTAAATACTAAAAAATGGTAGACTTAGTTTATTTTTATTTTGCTTTGGTTTGATTTGTGGAAATTTATTCCTCTAAATGGCTTTTCTAATATGATTTTGGGGGCCCACTTTAGTCATTAGAACTCTTGCTCAGTGAACTAGGATATCTCAACACTTTCTAGAAACTCTGTTCCAGCAGAGCTCTAATTAGAGCAGGGCAATGTAATTTCCCCAAGCAAATAAATTTGCTGCTCATTTGGCTAGTTACAAAATTTAGGCCTCTTTACTGAGGTCTTGAAGCAAAGGCTTATACCTATTTGTGACCCTTCCATCTGACTGTGGCTAGCCTGGTGGACTTGAAATTTCCACTCTGGAGCTTCCAGCTGACATAATTTCCCTGGATTTCTGTCCTTTGAGTTGCAGAGAGAATACCCAGAGATTTTTTACTCTCATTTTGGGAGATGACTGAATAGAAGTATGTTCTTTGCCTCCCGGGATAGGTCTGGCTTAAAATCTGCCTTTGTCAGAGTGTCCTGTGTCCATTCTTGACCTGCCCCCCGCAACTGAGAGGAAGGGGTCATTCCCAGAACTCTCTGAAAATACTCCATGGGAAGAACAGCCTGACGGGTTTAGAAGAAGAGTTCTTTTGTTCATGGTGAACTTGGAGAGTGACTAGACTTTAGTCACTGTGGTTGTAACTGGGGACGGGGATGCCTTAACAAGAAAGTGGTTTGTGGAATCGCTAAAGATGGACTTTGATGTCTGGCTCCTCCTGTCTCTTTTGAGAAGCCTGGCATAACTGGAAATGTAGGAAGCCTTAGCACCAAGCACACTGAAAATGTTTTCTTTTGGCCAGAATTAGAACTTGGTTTTACTCTTCTGGGTAGTCCATGTTACTGGGATTATCAAACTGAAAATAAGACAAAGCAACAGATCATATCATAAAATATTTGCTACATAGGTCTGTTGCAACTTTAGTTTCTTTATGCTAATTTTCCTCTTTCTAATTTTATAAGTAGTGTTGCAGCCAAATAGATAATAACCGGCTAAAATAACTAGCATGTAGAAAGACCTGCTTTCATGAAATTCTCCAAGAATAATTATATATTTCCTAGCATGTAATAGCATTTAATAATTTGATAAAAGAATGAATAATAGAGTTTAAGGGTCTATTGATAAAATTTGATTTCTAGTGTAAGTTTTTATGTATAGGGTACTATTAAAAGGTAAATCAAGAAGTTTTACTAGAAGGAGATCTTTTAAATGATTAAGGGGAAAACACAATAGTATAAATATGTATTTTTCAGATTAATATTGTATGAGTGTTTTATTACATTTGTAGGCTTTAGTTTATTTATTAGTACATGGTGGGAAGATCTTTAAAGAATTTCTTTTCCTCTTTCAGGCCACTGATACTATGTAGTGAATCATCAAAATAAATCCTTTCTACATCAGAACCTGGCATACTGGAGGTATACAGTAAATCTTAAAGAACAAGAAACACCTCTATTTCTTATGAGAAAGAAAATATCTCACTTTCAGTTACTTCTTATTTTTAAAGATATTAATATAGATTCAAGAGTTATTTTTTTTTCTCACCCTTTTTTTAGATTATAAAAGCAATAAAAATTCATGATAGGGAGTTTAGAATATAGAGAATTAAAATTACCTATAAACTTTAATACCCAGAGATAGCCCTATTTAATCTTGATACATTTCTTTCCATTCTAGCATTTTGCCATGTATATTCTACAGAGCATTTGCCTGTAAGATGAATAAGAGTTGAAGTAGAAAATCTGTCTACCGTGCCCCTCTTGGAGATCCATAATGCATATTGACAATATTAAAGGCTCTGAGAAGGTCTGCAAGAAAAGAAATCTTTCAGTTAGTATTTCCCAAACTTATTTGACTTCTAGCACTGGTGTGTGTGTGTTTGTGTGTGTGTGTGTGTGTGTGTGTGTGTAATGCCTATTAGCATTGTCACACACTGACAAATTTAATTCTATTTTCCTTTTCTCTGTTTAAATCATGAGCTTTTCTGACAGTCTGCCCTGGCTATGAGAAATTTCCCTCTAATTTTTCAGGCCTGAGGTCTTGGTACACCTCAGAAACAGGACCAAGATTTATAAAGAAAATATCTGTCTTGAAAAGGAGGAATAATCTTCAAATGCATGATTGTTGTGGGCTGCATAGCAAGATTTTGCATACCTCCGGTCCAAAAAATCAAATTTATTCATGGTCAATAGGGTCTTTCTGAGTCTTTGCCAGCTGTGGATTATGTGTCCAGGGAAAGCTGATGGAGATGTCTTTGATCACAGGCTGGCTTGTTGTAGAATTTCTGGACTGCAAAGAGCAAACAATTACTTTTAAGAGAAGATGGGTGTGTGTTGGGGTGGTGGTAGTGGAGAATGGGCCATAAAACTGTGAGGTTATTATGCAGCATATCATGTCCTCGGATCTGTCTTTCTGAGATGACGTTTTATCCACAGTAAAACATTACCACATGCTGCTGTGGTTAATCAAAAAAACTTGCTTTAAAGACTGCTGCAGCCACACTAAATCTAAACTGGGCACAAAGTTGCCTCCCTGAGAGAGAGACTAGCTAGAAACAGAAGTCGAATCTCTAGCAATTTTGTAAAGATTTATTTTACGCGTCTAGCTAGCAACTGTCACTGGTGTCACTAGCTTGCTGTTTTTAGAACAACTCCCATCTTGCTTATTGCCCAATTCTTCCACTTAATTTCTGTCTTTCTTTTTGTCGCACAGCATGTGGGATCTTAGTTTCCTGACTAGGGATCAAACCTGGGCCCCCTGCAGTGAAAGCGAGGAGTCTTAACC
This sequence comes from Bos taurus, assembly GCF_002263795.3. NCBI lineage: Eukaryota > Metazoa > Chordata > Mammalia > Artiodactyla > Bovidae > Bos > Bos taurus. The sequence goes on along the minus strand of NC_037329.1, from coordinate 85,806,719 downwards.
ACTGGACTGCCAGGAAAGTCTGCTTCTTAATTTCTGAAATACCTCGAGCTTAGTAGTTGAAGTCTAAACAACTCTTTTTTTTTAAAAGAAGGTACCAATCTGGTGTGACTTACCTCTTGAGTATATATTTCTATGTAAGTTTTCTTCCATAACTAACAATTCAATTGGTATTTTAGGAAATGTAGAAGTCATACCATACCCCAAATACATATATTATAAGGGAATGTGTTTGAGAGATTAGCAGAAAAATGAAAAGCCCTTCTTCTGAAAACCACATTGAGACCATTTGAGAAGCATTTAACAGATTTTTTTTTCTTCTCTCCCAATACTGACCACATATATTTCTTATTCCACAGTCTAAGCTGAGGATGTCATGTAAATGGGTCACTGTGCTGGGTCCGGTGGCTGAGACTGTACATTCACTGCAAAAAGCATGGGCTTGATCCCTGGTGAGGGAACTAAGATCTCATATGCTGTGTGCAGTCTGCCCAGTCATCTCAGCTACTTTCTGAACATAGTTACATCACTTTCCATACTTGAAAGGGCAACATGCAAGGCTGGTTGATCTCCTCTACCATGTTTCTTTGGGAGAGCCTCAGTGAATTCCTGCAGGACTTCTCTTTTATTTCCTTGGAGTGTGTCAAAAAGTCACTCCTACTATTTACTACAATGACACCAACTAGCTGTCATCCGGAAGTAGTGCTGTAAGAGCCTCTGGATGGAATTTGTTGTCACACACATACAACAATGTAGCAATTGTTTTGAAGGGTTCAGAGTCAGGGTTGACTTTCTTTTCCTTTCCGTCTTCTGTTACAGTTGTGCCGTAGTAAACTATCAGCCCCTTTTGAAGGTACTTTGTTTTGAAGCTTGAGTCGTCGTTGTACAAATGTACTGGCTTCCAGGACTGAAAGACAGTTTGCTAGTAACTGAATGTTAGATGCACTTTCAAATTCATCTGGTAACATTTTTGCCAGTCATAAAATCTGGTCTTGGGGAGGATTGATCAATGATACCATGCTTGAGCCTTTGCTGCGGACTACCTCCAAGCTCTTAATGAGCTGCTTGATCTTCCAGATCTCCACGTTCCTGTTGGCAGCACTGGGGTCATCTGCGGTGTTCTCATTGCCTCCTCTCTTAGGGCCCAGTCTTTGGCAGCAGAGCAAGTTTCTCCCCGGTGCTGGCTCAGATGTAGGACACTCTTGTTCCCCTGTTTACATTTTCATCTCTTGTTCAAGATCTGAAATCCATAAAGACACTGAAACTCCCAAAGACTAAAAGACTAGTCTGAAGAGTGAAGCAAACAGGTCTGCAGTAGAATTGGCAGGATATAAAGCATGAAACTGTACGTCTGACTCTGGGACAATGTCAGTGGTACAAACATTTATGAAGAACTGAAAACACATTTCAGAACTCATGTGATGGTCATACTTGTTTATCTTACATGGAGACTAACTTGTCAGTTCACGTTAAGGCTCAAATTATTGATGCTTCCCGTTGTTGGACATACAGGCTTCCTCCTCCCATTTCATCGATCTTACTTGCTTAGATAACATTCACCTGAAGAGAGACCTGCTGTTACCAGGAACAGCAAATGAGATTCCTTTAAATATATTTGCACTTTGTGGCAGAAACTGCTAATTGTCCCTCAGTATCTAGCCTTCCTTTCTTTTTAAGTAATATAAACTTCTTCTGGAGTAAAGGCTGTATGGTCTAGCTACCCTTGCTGCTAGGTGTGGCTGTGGGACTACATTCTGACTAAAGGACTTATGTGTGAAATTTCTAGAAAGGAGGAATGTCACCCTTTTTTACCTCGTTCTTTTTTCCTAATACCTGGAATTGGATGGAATGGTTGGACTTGAGCAGCCTTGATGGATTGTGAAGTAGAAGCATGAAGTAGATGCTAAGGAGAGTTTGCAGCAAGATAGATGGAACCAGGTCTTTCTCACCGCAGAGCACTGAAGTAGTCCTGGATAACTTTGCATTTAGACCTTGTTTACAATGAGGGAGAAATATGCATCTATCTTGTTTAAGCCACTGCTCTTTGGGATTCGCTGAACTACACTGCCAAACCTAATCGTTCTATCATGTCATGCTACCCTTAGGACTAAACTCATTCTTTGTCAGGGTCATGACCATAACATAGACCAAGATAAACTAAATTTGCTGAAAAGAATCAACTTACTAGCACTTTGTCAAGCCAAGTTATCAGGCAGTTTTCAGAACAGACTGTTTTCCTCATTCCATCTTTATTTGGTCTGACCATTTATATGGCAGGGTGGCAGGACAGGATAAACTTTGCTTGCTAAATTTATTTAGCAAACTGAGTGCCTACTATATTCCAGCCATTGTGCTAGGCTCCAAGAATCCAGTGAAACTAAAACAGCCGTAGTCTCTGGCCTGACAGGGCTTACAGTCTGGTGGATATTAATCAAAGAACACACACAGAAATAGAATTACTCTACAAACTGATAAGTGCTCTGAGGGAAAAGCACAGGAAGCTACCAGAACCTACATAACAGGGGAATCTTATCTAGATGGGCAGTGGGAGGGTTGGTGAGGACAGGTTGTTCTGGACAAGGGCCTTTTGAATTGAGATCCAGGAGGTGAATTGGATTCAATGTGGTGAAAAGAGTGTATAGAATGTTCTAGACAGAGGGAATGGTCTGTGCAAAAGCTTGAGAAGGGAGGGGGCTGGGTGCATTTCAGGAGTGGAAAGGCAGCCATTGCATTTCTGTGCGTTACTGGTATACAATATGTAAAGGAAAGCAGTGGGGATAAACTAAGTTTACTTGGAAAGGATGTCAATTTTGTATGAATCAAGTATTATCTTTTATTGCAGTATTATAGAGAGTTTGATCATTGAGTTCCAGAACTGTCACAAAAATCCTATCTTTTGTGTTTTTGGAGGTGATGCTCTGGGGCATGTAACTAAGCTCCAGGTTTTTCTCTGTGATTCTCTTTTGTGGTAATTTATATTTTGCTAATCATCTATCATTTAGACATTTGCACAAGTGGACAGTGGACACAAATGGAGTCAGCACTGAAGACATCACATGCATTGAAGCTTCTAGTGAGAATGTGAATGCTATGAGATATTTTTAATGAGCACATGCTCCCCTGAGTAGATATTTCTAAAAAAATAAGGAGTGGAGCAGCATGGCTTGAATGCAAGTGAGTTAATGAGTCTCAATTTTTGAGAAAAATATTGCTGAAATGGTACCTTTTTAGTTAATGCTACTAAAAGTAAAAACAGTGGAGGCAGGAAAATATTTGTTTTCCAAACACATTTTATTGATAGATTTGTGAGTCCTTAGAAAGATGATTTAAGAATTGATTCCTTCTTTGAATTTGACAGCTATAGTGTTTTGTGCCTTTCTTAAGCATCATAACTAGTACTGAAACATTCAGGAGTGCAGTACTATATGAGAACAAAGGTCTGTTCTTAGGGGGAAAAATCAGCTATTATATGAGACCCACAATTGATGGCAAGCAACCTAAAGAAGTTGAGTTTGCTCTAAAAATGAGTCTCTACTCCTCTCATTATCTGTGTTCTATACTGTTGCCATCTCTGCCACTGCCAGGTCAACAAGAACACTTAGTCTCACCTGTTTTCTTGACCTCTACTGAGAGACAGACAGCAATGTCTTGCTTCTCTTGATTTTCCCCTCTAGTACTTCTGAATGTTGCTGTGCCTTTGGTGCTTCTGTGGGAGTCATTTAAATACAGTATAGTGAGTTCCCAGATGGCACTAGTGGTAAAGAACATACCAGTCAATGCAGGAGATGTAAGAGACGTGGGTTTGATTCCTGGGTTGGGAGATCCTCTGGAAAAGGGCATGGGAACCCACTCTAGTATTCTTGCCTGGAGAATCCCATGGACAGAGGAGCCTGGTGGGCTACAGTCCATGGGGTCGCAAAGAGCCGGACACGACTGAAGCAACTTCACAGGCACGCACGTATTTTCTCTCACTATGTGCTCTGTACAAACTTGGACTTGACATGATACATCAATTCTCTTTTTCTCATACCTACTGTAAAATTTTTTTCCTTTCTTTTTCATCCTTTTTCCTTCCTTCCCTCCTTTATTTTTTCAGTCGTTGTTGAGGGGAGGAATTGGCAGTTTGGGGCTTAGATTGAGACTATCTTTGTGATGAATGGAGACAAAAAATGGAAACTTATTTGAAAGCTCCATTAAAGGGATATATAGGCAACATTTCTGACCACAGACTTGAAAGAAATGACTAGGCCCTGTAGATACCAAGTCTCAACACTATAAAGCGAACACAAAAAATCTTTTTTTATTGGCCGACAGAAATATTCTTGTGTACATTCTCCTGTTGTCCTTTCTTTTAAATGCATTTAGGCTGTACCATTGACTAGCTGGGGAGGTGGGTTCAGTTGTTCAGACACCTGTGAGTGCTTTCAAGGTAAGAACCACGTGTAATCTCAATCTGTTCTTAACTCAGGCAACAGATATATAGTAGATACTCAATGATGGTTTCTGAATGTATTTACACACAGTCAGCCTTTAGGAGAGGACGAGTGCCTAAAACCTAAATTCTGATCCTGCCAGGAAGGCTTTGCAGAGAAGTTTGTAGCCTGTATGGCCTGTAGAAGTGGTAGAGGTTGAGAGATTCTGGGTAAAGCTCTGAGTCTGTATTTTAAGCCTTTTTGGTTTTTACCTATTGGAGCATCACCAGATATGCACTTAACGCTTAGACTGATTTGTCCAGGAGTGTCTTAGACTCAGAATTACTATTTGATGGTCATGTGACAAATAGCCCTCCGTACAGTGCTGAGGCCCCTATTCAGAGTGCCTTGTCTGGTGTTACTTCCCTTGATTTATTATTCCTGAGAGCTCCTCCTAGAGCACCATTGCTCGAACCACTCCTTTGCTCACTCAGTCATAGACTACTTTGTGGTAGTAGTTACTTGTTTTAGTCCTATAAACCTACCCTCTTCGACAGTTTTGTTTGTTCTGGAAGGCAGAGGTTGGATCTCATACTGCCTTTGAGCCCCTCTGAGCATATAGTGGACAATCAACAAATATTTGAACTTGAAATTCCAAGTGAATATAGTTTTGCTCTTATAGAAGATTTAGCAATATCATTCTATCAGTTCTTTTATAGAACCCAAGACCATGCTTAACTGGGTAGACAGTTCTTATTGCTTGCAATGATTTTCACATGCAAACCTTCTTTCTTTTGTCTTAGCTGTGTGTGTGTGTGTGTGTGTGAGAGAGAGAGAGAGAGAGAGAAAGTGTGTGTATATGTGTGTGTGTGAGGCTAAAGTTTGTAATGTCTTAACATGGAAAGCCCATGTTAGTAGGTAGTGGCCCATTCTCTCTGCAGGAGAAACATAGGGCTGGTTGAACAAATGCTGGTAGCAATGAATAAGGAATGCAGTTTGAAAGATTTAGCATTGAGTATAGCCTGCCTCCTCTTAAAAAGACTCTATTGAAAGGGAATAGTAGAACTCTACTGGAAGTGGTTTTCAGGTGAAATTTGGAGAAAGGCAATCAAATGGAGATTTAAAAATTTTAACAAAGTTTTGTAATTTTGGAAGTCAAGAACCATTACATTTCCACCACTAAGGTTAAGTTTGAGGTACTTTGCTGTTGATGTTGCTAAGTCGCTTCAGTTGTGTCCGACTCTGTGCGACTCCATACATGGCAGCCCACCAGGCTCCCCCGTCCCTGGGACTCTCCAGGCAAGAACACTGGAGTGGGTTGCCATTTCTTTCTCCAATGCATGAAAATGAAAAGCAAAGTCGCTCAGTCATGTCCTACTCTTTGCGACCCCATGGACTGCAGCCTACCAGGCTCCACTGCCCATGGGATTTTCCAGGCAAGAGTACTGGAGTGGGGTGCCATTGAGGTACTTACCTAACAGAAAACCCTACACCACCTGAAAGAATGAGGTGGATAGGAATGCATGACATGTGAAAATCTACAAAAAGTCAAAAAACCAGGTTGTAGGACAACTCTTAAAGTATGATCTCAATTATGTTACAAGACAGAATAAGAGATTTCTGTACATAAATGCATATAGTTGATTTGCAGAAAGAAGTCTAGCAGGATGCACACCAGACAGACCAATGGCTAACTACTTTTCGGGAGTGAAGATGGGTGGTTTTTTAAAATTTTCTCTATGTTTTGGTATTTGGGGGACTTTTAAATCAATAATATATTTATATATTATTTAGTTATAGAAAAAAATATGGCTAGTGGTCCCTAGACATTGTCCTGTCATTTCAGTTTTGTGGTGTCCTGTGAGAGAAAAGTGACAGAACAATTGAACAGTGTGTGGTTTTGAATTGTTTCATTCCATTACTTTTCTTGGCCCAAGATGAGTGTGGTTACACTTGAGTTATGGCTAAACAATGAGAAACCATGATACAAAAGAGAATATAAGCAGTTTTTGTTTATTCACTTTAAGTCAAGTCAATTTAGAACTCATCAGATATTGGATGAAGAATAAAAGTGCAGTCCTTAGTTTAATATCATTGATGTAATCCAATTTGTGTTTTCTAGAAGTTTGACTTTGGTCAGAAACATGCAGCAGCTGAGAGGCATGTTGATCATTTCTGGGAAGAAGCTAGGACATCACATTACAGAATGCTTTTGGATGTTTTATCCCACTGGATCCTTTTAAGAGCAGTGGATGAAGTCGCACAGGAAGCACTGGTTCTGCTTCATATGAACCAGTTGGTCATACGACGAGATGGTCCCGGAGAAAATGATGTCACAAACTGAGCCATACTGATTCATGTTGAGGTTTGGCAGAAACCAACACAATTCTGTAAAGCGATTATCCTTCAATTAAAAAAGAAAAAAGAAAAAACAGAAAAACAAAACAAAACTGAGCCATAGAGCTGGTAAGTGAGAGTCTAGAATTGGATGGAGCCAGGCTCTCTGGTTTCAAATTTTGCTCTCTTTCTACCCATGGGACTTCTCTGGTGGCTTAGCTGGTAAAGAATTTGCCTGCAATTCGGGAGATCTGGGTTTGATCCCTGGGTTGGGAAGATCCTCTGGAGAAGGGAAAGGCTGCCCACTCCAGTATTCTAGCCTGGAGAATTCCATGGACTCTACAGTCCATGGGGTCCCAAAGAATTGGACACGACTGAGTGACTTTCACCTCACTTCTACTCATGGGAGTGTGCATCAAAGCAAAGCAGCCCAGGAAATGTACTGGGACCATATTTTATGCCAGTAAAGCTCAGACCATTGAAAAGTATTATGAGAGAATATTAGGCTCAAAGGAAGAGGATGAGGGTCAGATAAGCTAACAAATATGAAAGAACCTTGTTGGAAAACTATCCGCATGTGAGGTGGTGTTTTGGCAATCAGTGGTGTGGCAGCACGTTCCATCTGTCCTTGTGAGAAGTGCTCAAGAGCTATCCTCTGTTTTAGATTCAAAAGCTGATGCAGAGGATGGGGAGCGCTGAGGAGGGTGAGAGCCGGGAAAGGAACCTCATGGATTGACTTCCATTTGGATGAGATGGTCTTACTGCCATTAAGAGAAGCTACCTTCCAGGAGGAAGTGGGCCCTACCCAGGACCTTGGGATCGCCTCTTCTTTAGTGTGAACGAATTCTGAATGACAAACATTTTTGTCAGTGTGTCCATCCCCACCATGCGCTGTGTTGTTGGAACTGGGATAGTAGATGCTCATATAGGTGCGTGCTCAGTTGCTCAGTCATGTCTGACTCTTTGCAAACCCATGGGCTGTAGCCCACCAGGCTTTTCTGTCCATGGGATGGTATTTAAAAAAAAAAATTATTGGCTTATTTTAATTGGAGGATAATTACAATATTGTGACGGCCTCCACCCTATATCAACATGTATCGGCCATAGGCATGTGTGTGTCCCCTCCCGCCTGAATCCCCCTCCCACCCCCCTCCCCACTCCACCCCTCCAGGTTGTCTATGGATTTTTAAGGCAAGAATACTGGAGAGGGTTGCCGTTTCCTCCTCCAGGGAAATCTTCCTGACCCAGGGATCAAACCGGAGTCTCCTGCATTGCAAGTGGATTCTTTACCACTGAGCCACCTGGGAAGCCCTAGATATTTGTGTAGGGCTCAGATCAAATGAAGTTCACTAGGCAGCTGCCACATGGGTACAACTTCCTGTGTCTTTAGGTCTGGATGAGGGTTTGTGCAGAGCTGCCTTATGAAGATGAGGCTTTCTGCTTCATCACCGGGTTCTAAGGCCATGTGCTAATTTGAGCATTGGATTTCTTTCATATATATATATATATATATATTTTTTTTTTTTTTTTTTTTTTGTCTGCATCATGTGGCATGCAGGATCTTAGTTCTCTGACCGGGGATGGATTGAACCCATGCCCTCTGCAAGGAAAGCATGAAGTCTTAATGATTGAACCACCAGGGAAATCCCTGAGTGTTGGATTTCTTAAGGACCAACTGGATTATCACCTCCTTGTTGTTTTGTTAGGATTTCAAAACGGGCAGTCGTGATTACTCAGAAGGTCAGAGCATGGGACACAGTGGTTTAGAGTCATCCATCCATCCACTCATACAAAATGTGTTATATGCCTAATATTAGTGGACACTGGAGGGTGGTGATGGATACAAAACCCAATCCTGTTCTTGCCCTGTAGCTTATAATCTGGTGAGGAGAGTGAAGAAGACAGCTGGAGATAACTATTCCATTAGAGTGTGCAGGTGAAGCACTGTGGGTACATAGTAGGTACTCAGAAATGGCACCTGAATGAAAGTGTTATCGTAAATACATGAACAAGGCCCTAGATTCAAGGCCTAGACCAGAGTTTCTCAACCATGGTGCTCTTGACATTTGGGGCCAGATAATTCTCTCTCATGAGGAGTTGTCTCATGCACTGTAGGATGTCTAGAATATCCCTGGCCTCTACCTACTAGATGGAGAAGGCAATGGCAACCCACTCCAGTACTCTTCCCTGGAGAATCCCAGTGGGCTGCAGTCCATGAGGCTGCCAAGAGTCGGACATGACTGAGTGACTTCACTTTCATTTTTCACTTTCATGCATTGAAGAAGGAAATGGCAACCCACTCCAGTGTTCTTGCCTGGAGAATCCCAGGGGCGGGGGAGCCTGGTGGGCTGCCATCTATGGGGTCGCACAGAGTCGGACACGACTGATGTGATTTAGCAGCAGTGGCAGTTACCTACTAGATGCCTGTGGCACTCCTCACCCAGCTGTGACAATCAGAAATGTCTTCAGGCGTTGCCAAATGTCCCATAACAGGGCAACATTGCCCTTGGTTGAGAACCACTGGCCTAGAGGAACATGGGACTACCATACCATGTGTGGCAGGGCTAGGGAAGGGTATTCATGGTGAAAGAAAGTCAAAGTGTAGTTGCTCAGTCGTGTCCAGCTCTTTGCAACCCCATGGACTACAGCCTGCTGGACTCCTCTGTCCATGGGATTCTCTAGACAAGAAACCTGGAATTGGTTGCCATTTCCTTCTCCAGGGGAACTTCCTGATCCAGGGATTGAACCCAGGTCTCCTGCATTGCAGGCAGATTCTTTACCGTCTGAGTCACCAGGGAAGGGTGTTCATGTTTAGGACATCCTTAATTGATTCATATTTCTGGTTCAGCTCAATTTATCCACAAGAACATGGCTATTGACAATGACTTAGCTAAATGAACATCTATTTTTATTCATATCTGGATCGATTTCCTCCTTCCTTCTGATGGAAGAGAAAATGCTTTATTCCATCAAACCCTGTGTATTCTTTTCTCTCTGAATCTGATTTTCTAGGCTTCCTTTCATTTGGGTGGGGACAGGTGACAGAGTTCTGGCCAGTGGAATGTGGTTACTTCCTGACCTCATCCTTATGCTGCTGCTGCTAAGTCGCTTCAGTTGTGTCTGACTCTTTGCAACCCCATGGACTGCAGCCTACCAGGCTCCTCCGTCCATGGGATTTTCCAGGCAAGAACACTGGACTGGGTTGTCATTTCCTTCTCCAATGCATGAAAGTGAAAAGTGAAAGTGGAGTCGCTCAGTCGTGTCCAACTCTTCGCGACCCCATGGACTGCAGCCTACCAGGCTCCTCCATCCATGGGATTCTCCAGGCAAGAGTACTGGAGTGGGGTGCCATTGCCTTTTCCTATAAAACCTCCCAAATGATCCTTTACTTTGTCTGTTTTGGCTTGTTGACTATAAGCACAGAATCCACAAGAGGACCCTGAGGTCCTGGGAAGTGAGGGAACCACTGGAGGAAGAGGGCTGAGACCTTGAATGGCCACGTGGGTCCCTGCCCTCTCTTAATCTGTGTTGGACTGGAACATGAGAAACAAACAAACTCCTACTTTGTAATGCCACTGAGATTTAGGGGATGTTTGGTATAGTAGTTAGCTTTCCTAATTAATGTACTCTTGCCTGTTCCCTCTCCTTTAATTGGTACCTCTCACATGTCATCAAAGTACTACTTATTACTTCTCTTTGGTCACTCTGGTGACCTACATGTGTCATAACCTAGGATATGGTCCTGTCATAGCAGTACCTGTGATAACGATTAATTGTATAGCTTCTTAGATCACATGCTTTTCCCTTTTCAAGATCTTCCTTGGAAGGGATGAGTGTTTAGATCTGCCTTCAGCTGCCCTTTGAGACTGCTGGGACCTGGTCATGGAATAAGGAGTTTTGGTTGCCATCCAAGCAGAAAATTCTTCCACCGTGTGGAGTTCATAGCAGCTTTATTCCCGCCCCCCCACCCCCCCGCTCCCCGCCACAGTTCAAATGCTAGCATTCTCAAGGCAGAGCAAGGAAGAGGACAGTCAATCCTTTCATTTAATTTTGGCAAGACTGCAGGTTATGGTGCTCTGGGGAAATGCAGCCACAGATGCATCAACCTTTTTAAAAATTCTTGGCAATCTAACCCTTTAAGTAATAAAACTAAACACAGACAGTGCATCCTTGAAGAAAGCTTGTATTGGCTACATTTGTCACCAAGATCCCGCCTTCAAGATCATCCTTCCATCTGTGCTTGTGAAATTCAAGTTGTGTTTAGTTTATTTTAATCAGTACTTATTTCCTACATTATCATTTTCAGCATGTTAGTTTTATGATTAGCTCAGCAGTCACTACATTATATATCATTTGCTTCCAGGTTATAGATTAGCATGAAGGAGTTTATATTTTCTGATTCTGCAGTGATAACTTAGTTCCTCTGTTTGAGGGTCAGCATAGCAGAGTTGTTAAGATTTGGATTCTGTAGCCCCATCACCTGACTTCTCACCCCAGCTTGGCATTTTACATTCTGTGCATCCTTGAGTCAAGTTGTTTAACTTCACTGGGCCTTGCTTTCAGGAAAATAATTGCACCCACTTCTGGAGCTGTTGTGAGAACCAAAGGGGTTAATTTGTATATGGACTTAAGGTGTGTGCCTAGCACAGTATAAGTGCTTTATAAATAAAATCTATCAGTGTTACTAAATGCCATGCTTTATATTTTTTATATATTTTAATTATGTGGTAATCAAAAGGAGAAACCAGTTATTTGTTAGGTCTTTAAACCTCCTCTGAGCATTTTAAGGACTTAATTAGCTAGAGTTATTACAACTCAGTTTTGGGAAAATTTTCTATTTTTGTATATACACAGACAGGAAAAAATATGAAAGAAAGAATTCCAAAATGTTAATAGCATCATCTCTGGAAGGTTTGATTATAGATGACCTTAATTCATTGAACATTTTCTCATTTGTACTTCCCCAGTCTTTACACATGAGCCTATAACTCCCCGTCATGCTCTTTCTGCATTCCTGTGTCAACTCTCTCTTGAAAACAAAACTTCAGACCACCCATTAGCAAATAATTTCTTTTTCAAGAAGTTGCCCCTAAACCATTTCTTTATATGAAAGCTTTTAGTTCATCCCTACACTAGAAATTCAATTTACCACTGTATGAAATTTTTTAGAAGCAGTTGTTATTTCTTTTAGAACAAAGCATCAGAGGACAGGGGTTGGTGGAAACAGTAAAGAAAACCATTAAAATAGATTGCGTATTAGGTTGTTGTTTCCTGATGGAGATGGCAGGAGGTGGTGTTTTCTAGCTCATAGGGTGATGTGGTTGTTATAACAGCAGCCGGTGACTGGGCATCCAGGCCTCAGTTAAACCAACTGTTGTGAAGCTGGTCTCTGGAAGTTCTCTGGAAATTGGGTCCAGAATGGGTCCTTTTTTAAAATCAGATTCTGAGATCTAATTTTATAAGGAGGAATAGCGTTATGAAAGAAGATAATGTAATTGAGAAGAATCTGAAGATGTGGGTTCTAAATCCCATGTTATTATGAACTTATTACCTATGTGACTTTAGCAATGTCATTTCACAGCTCTGGGCCTCAGCCTCCCGACCTGTAGAACAAGGTGCTTGGACCACATCTGTGGTATCACTTACTATGCATCAGAATCACCTGAGGAGTACCTAAAAATAAAAAAATAACAATAGTACCTCAGCCCCATCCATAGAAACTCTGATTTAGTTGGTGTGGGGTACGCCCGGCAGCAGTATTTCTAAAAGTTCTGCAGGGGATTCAAATGTGCAGCTCAGTTGGATCACCTCTAAAATTTCCTGTAGCTGTAACAGTCTATTTTAAAATATATATAGCTGGTCTCTTACCAAGGGATTTATAAGCTACAACACGGCTTGTAATTGGGTTTACTGTAATGAAGAATACCAATCATTTTTGTCTTGAAAAACATAGAAAAGTTATTAAAGAGTTATTGAAGCTATGTCATTGATTTTTAAGGTAGTTCTCCAGAGGAAACCATAAAAGTTTTCTTCTATGAGGCATGGAGGATATAGGACAAAGAGAGTTTAATGTAGCCAGGAAGGAGAAATTGTTGTTTTTAGGTAACTGAAAGTGTTTTTCTCAAAAAGATTATCTTGGGAGAATTGGTTCATAGGCTTAGAAGACAATGTTTGGGTTGCAGATTGTTTTTAAAGTAAGCATAGAAATTTCTAGCCCATGCCTCTTTTTAAGTCCCAAGGCAGAAATCATATTTTTATAAATGCCAAATTATTAGACCTGGTTTTGGGTCAAGATTCCAGTACTTGCTAAAGCAAATTACCCTTCCTTGGGAATCAAATTCCCCCAAACCAGATTTATTTTTAAAGGTAATACATTGGGAAAACATAAGAATAATTGACCATTCCTTTTATTTACTTAGCTTCAAATTATTAACCATACAGGAATTGGGCTGAGTGATTTATAGTTTATCTTGGATATGGAAGAAGAATTAAGAGGTGTGGCATCAAATTTGATACTGAAGGTTTCCTCACAAGTCCTTTCTTTTCAAGCCTGTGGTCCCTTGGATCCCCAAAGGCGGTTATCATCCAACACATAAGCGGGTTATAGTAAATCCAAAGCCCAAGGTCACCTCCCTTCTCTCCTTTGCTCCCTCCCCATCACACACATTAAGAGCTCTGGCTATTTAATCCTCTTTTGTGTCAGAAGAATCTAGGCAAGATTCAGAACTGTTGTTAATTGCAAACAGGAATATACCATCTATATCGATGATAAATTTCACATTTGTTTTGAATTTAGAGCTTGTGAGCTATAAAAATTTTATACTGGGAAAGGACAGTAACTGATCTCACAAGGCATCAGGTAGGAGCAGATATAATTAAATAAGAGGTGCTTTTAAAACAATCAGTGTTTCTACTCATTACTGGCCCTTAACTCCCTTTTCCTGAAAAGAAAATTGAGTTTCCGTTTGAAAATCATGTGAGGCTTAAAAAAAAGAAGGTGTTTTTTTAAGTACGGAAAAGCATAACGAAGAAAACAAAAATTATCCCAAATTTTTCACTCAGGTAATCCTGTAAACATTAGAAACTCAAATGTCCAAAATGGACACAAAAGACTACTCCTTAGATACCTACTTAAAAATTTTTTTAAAAATAATAATTAAGTACAGTTGGGAAGGTCCCCTGGAGAAGGAAATGGCAATCCACTCCAGTATTCTTGCCTGGGAAATCCCGTGGACAGAGGAGCCTGGCAGGCTACAGTCCATGGGGTCGAGAAAGAGTTGGACACAGCTTAGTGACTGGACCACAACATGGTTGACTTAGTGTTGTGTTAATGTCTGCTATACTCCAAAGTGATTCAGTTCTTAAATATCTACTTTTTTTTTTGACTGCACTGGGTCTTTGTTGCTGCACTCAGCTTTTCTCCAGTTGCAGTGACTACTGGAGCTACTGTAGTAGCTACAGTAGTAGCCCTACTACTGGGGCTACTCTCAGTTGCGGTGCGTGGGCTCTGGGCGTGCACGCTTCAGTAGTCGTGGCACTTAGGCTGTGTTGTCCTGAGGCACATGGGATCTTCTCAGACCCCAGGGTTTGAACCTGTGTTCCCTGCATTGGCAGGTGGGTTCTTACCACTGAGCCACCAGGGAAGCTAAATATTTACTCCTAATAGAAAACTCTTTTTTTTTAATTTAAAAATGAGGCTAGAATGTAATAACTAATTTTTGTTGTTGTTTTTTTTGACCTCTCACATGCCAGTTCCTATTCTAGCTTCTAATTCTCTTAACAAATATTATTAGATAGATACTATTATTATTCTCACTTTACAAATGAGAAGAAATGCTAAATAATTTACCCAGGATTATGGTTAATATGCAGCAGAGCTGAGATTTGAACTCAGATGACCAGGTTCCCAAGGCCCAACTCATAAGCCTATGCTGTATTTCACAAAATTTTGAGGACTTACACTGTAGAAAGTTATAATTACTCTTCTCGAGTAGACTGCTATGAAAATAATGAATTATCATCTCAGGTTCTGAAGAGCTCATCTTAAGACCATCTCTTTCTGCTCCTTTTTTCAAACTCCTCTTTGAGATCAGTTCAGAAAAGCAGAATTTGTGTTTTTTTTTTAAATTGGACTATAATTGATTGTCAGATTTGGGTTTTAATACCTGAAAGATTTGCAACTTTATATAGTGTTTCAGGTTAATTTTAATATGTTTATAAGGAGGAAAATGCCAATTGTATATACAGTATGTTAAAACTGATTTTCCTGTTTGCTCTTCTCCCCTTTTCATTTGTTTGATTTTTTCACTCTTAATCTCTTCTAACTGTGGTCAAGGTTTGAGCCATGGGGAACCATTTCCATCAGAGCAACGACAGTGGTCGTGGTGGGGTTTCTTGTACTCTGCCTGTTGAAGTCTAGGATGTGAGTTGCCTTCTAGAATGCAGAATGTGCTCAGGGAACAGTGTAGGGGACCCAGGCCCTTTCTCTAGTTGTAATCAATTTCTCAGAAGCCAACGTTTTATAAATACAGATAGGAAATTCTTTTCCTAAATGTACTCTATTATACATATGGAGGTGCATCTGCCACTTTTGAGGGCTTGCTTATTCATTTGTAGAATTATAGAGGTATTCATTCATCAAACTTTTTTCTTTAAAAGTTTTTTTTTGGCTTTCAAAAACTTATTTGTTGTATAAGTAATTAGTGAAGGTATACAACAGATATACAAGAATTAAAATCTGAAAATAATAAATGTTAGAGAGGCCATAGGTATATAGGAATGCTCACATACTGCTTCTGGGAGTGTAAATTGTTGCAGTAATTTGGAGATAGACGAGTTGAAGCTGTGTACACCCTATGCCCTAGTGATTTCATTCCTGAATTTATATCCATGGGAAACCCTTGCATCTGTATTTAAGGAAACAATTACAAGAGTGTTTACCACAGCATTGTTTGTAATGAAAAAAATAGACAACTTGGAAACAAACCTCACTGAAATGGAAAAATAGAGTGGTATTTTTCATGTAGTGGAATACTATACAGGGGTAAAAATGAATTCACTAGGATTATGTACACCAACGGGTTTCCCAGGTGGCTCATTGGTAAAGAATCTGCCTGCCGATGCAGGGGACATAGGAGACTCGGGTTTGATCCCTGGGTCAGGAAGATCCCCTGGAAGAGGAAATGGCAACCCACTCCAGTATTCTTGCCTGGAAGATCCCATGGACAGAGGAGGCTGGCGGGCTCCAGTCCATGGGGCCACAAGAGTTGGACTCGACTCAGCAACCGAGCACACAGGCGCATGTGCACCAACATAAATCTCCAAAGCATAATGTTGAATGGAAAAGACAAACTTCAGAAGGATATAGACAGTATGATTCCATTTGTATAAACCTTTAAAACATGTTGTGCCTGGTTATAAACACACCCAGTAAATGTTTAAACACATGTGTAGAATTGATAACTACTGGTATCAGGGTGGTGGTGGAAGGATGGGTGATGGGTGTGGGGCTTTCCTTACATCTGTCGTGTTTCACTTCTTAACCAGGGTAGTAGGTACAATGATGTCTGTAATGCTAATGTCCAAATTGTTCGTATGCTTTAAGTATGTCATAGTTTAAGAACAGAAAAGAAAGCAAGGAGCTTGAAACCTTGTTGGAGTTTTCTCAAATAACAACAGCAAAAAAATCAGGAATAAGAGAGGGTAATAAGAGAATAATTCGGTGGAGTAACATGAAATGACTACTTTGCCTAAGCAAACTTGTTGAAAGCAAACATGGACAGAATGAACAGAGAAACATCTAGGTCGTGAGGATGACGACCTTTCTTCCAAGCTTCTCCTGACCCCCTTATTTTGTGGCTGTGATAACCTAGTGAAAAACCAAGGAGGTGACAGTGAAGGAAAGAGGATGTGTTCTTGGGCCAAAGAAGGGTTCTAAATCTTCTAGAAGAACAAGAGTATGAGATGTTTTTCAAAGTTACACCACCCAAAGGTGATGGGTGTCTCAAGGCTTAAGCACAACTTACATTTTCATCAAAGTTTCTGATCCCTAAAGAAAATATGTAGTTCTCATTACTCATCATTCTTGCTAGGGTTTTGTTTGTTTCTTTTTGTCTCCTGCCTTAGAGCTTTTCAGCTGTGGGAGACGTTTTGGAACTTGGCTTCTCGACAGTCTTTGTCTTCTTGTGTCTGCTTTCAGGGCAGTGGCAGGTACTTGTAGGCAATAAAGAAAAATAAAAAGTACAAAGCAGGTCCTGACAGTTGTTTACAGCACAAGTGCTGGGATTGATGGCTTAACCTGTCTAACTTAAAAAGAAAAAACAAACCCATCTCTTGTTCTAGAAACGCTTTTTTATTCTCTGTCTTGTTCGAAGTGCCTTTCTTAGCTAGAGCAGTCACTAAATAGAGGATTTTAGTCCAGGAAGTATCTTAATACTGGGATTTTAGTATCGGAAGAGATCTTAGACATGCAGTGCCGTGTTCTCTGTTAGTTGTTTGGCCTGAGGCGACCCAGTCCTGGATCTATGGTAGGTCTCTATGGTAGACCTCCAAAAGGATTTTACAGATGGTAAAAGCAAGATTCTGACATGTGGGAAGTAGTCTTACCCTAGAGGTGACAGAGTGGGACTAGACCCCGGCACTCCTGTCCTTCCAAGCAAGAACTTTCTGTTGTGCCAGGTTGCCTCTTTGAGCCCTTCTTTCCTTTTGCTGCTGCTGCTGTTGCTGTTTAGTTGCTCACTATGTCCTCCTCTTTGTGACCCTTTAGACTTGTAACCTGCCAGGTTCCTCTGTCCATGGGATTGCCCAGGCAAGAATGCTGGAGTGGGTTGCCATTCCCTTCTCCAGGGGATCTTCCTGACCCAAGGTTTGAACTTGCATCTCCTGCGCTGCAGGCAGATTCTTCATCTCTGAGCCACCTGGGAAGCCCTGGCCTTGCTTTTTCAGTCCTTACCAGTTGGTTGAACTGATAAAACTTTTTCTTCCTATATTGTATCTCTTGGAGAAGGAAATGGCAACCCACTCCAGTATTCTTGCCTGGAAAATCCCATGGACAGAGGAGTGTGGCAGGCTACAGTCCATGGGGTTGCAAAGAGTCAGACATGATTGTATCTCTGACTTTTTCAAGTTGTCTCTGGTGAAAAGAGACATTATAACATGTCCTTCAAAATGAGGGAAAACTGACAATGAGGGTGGTGAAGATAAATGCATTTATCCGAGACCCTCATTTGGCTGCTTCATATCCTTAGCGAAAGTTTTCCTGGAAGAGATGAGAGGCTGAGGCAATCTGAGTTATGCTTTCTGCGGGAGGAGTGACTTTCCTCTGTAGTAGGGCTATAGTGGGCGTTTGTGGTCAGGCCTGCTAGTCAAAGAATAACCAAGCTCTTCTGCTAAAAAATGTTTCCTTATCTAGCAGATATGTTTTACAGTAACTCAAATTACATGTAAATTAGAAGAATACGTTCTCCCAATTGTTTTTGTAAAAGTAACTTTCACACCACATAATATGTCTCAAAGTAAATGATCTATTGTAAGCCCACCTGCTAGGCAAAATAAAGTGGGCTCCTGCACATCCATTTAATAAAGGCTGTTAACTGTCTCAGAGATTTTAGTACTGGTTTATACTAACAGGGAGATTTCTAAGGCAAGATTCTTCTGAGACGGATTGCTGTGGGCCAACTGAAATGCTTTAGCTGAGAGCTGTGCTTGTAATCCTTGCCCCCAGCCCATCCCCACTCCCCACCCATGAAATATATTCAGCCTGACACGACACCTAAGTGAAGCATCTGTTTTCTGGCTGTGGAGCTTCCTGCCAAGATGAAGGGTATTTGCAGTCAAGTTTAGCCACTGAGCAAATTGCTAATGTCCACCCATGACAACTCTTGATCATATTTCTCTCTCTAGAGTGTATTCCTTGTCTCAAAATATACACTGACAATACTTTGAATGGAAAAGATGGCAGGGAAATAAGAAAATCTTATTATATACAGAATCCATTTTCTAGGCTAGCAAATATGTTATTGAGGGAATAATAGTGGTTAATCTAACTCTTTGTTAGATGATAACCTAGTTGGACTTACAATCAAATATTTAGGCTTGTTAATGACAGAAAGTTTTATCCCCAGAAAAAGTGGGAATATAGTGTTACTGAAATTTAAATTTATGGCAAAGGAGAAGAAATAAAAGCTGTGAGGGAACTAAGGCCTGCCCCCCCCCCCAAAAAAAAAGGTTCTTTCTTTTCTACATTTAAAAATATTATATACTTTCACTTAAGTTTTCTGGATTGATTTCAAAGTAATTTATACAGCACAGACTTTTCTGTTGATATGAAGAAAAGTGCTCCAGGAATATTCCTCTGTTACACTTTTAATAAAATTATTTGTGTAGGACAAATAAGGTGGACAGCTTTCTAAAGTTTGTTAAAATAAAGAGAATCTTTTGTGCCAAGCTTTCACTCTTTCCTTCCTTTTCTCCATATTCTCTAAGCTTTCCCCTGCCTTGGGATATTTGTCTGTTTGGCCTGATTCTGATTTCCTCTGCAGAATGTCTTCCCTTGGGAGATGAAATGCAAGTTTCCTTTTTGTGTTTGTGCTTTCTTCTATTACAAATAGAAAAACAATCCTTTTTTTTTTTTTTTTTTTTTAAGTGATTTAAACTATATGATCTATTTGATTATCTTCTGGTCTTTCCAGACTCTGATTATTCTCAAGAGTAATCAAGGTCTCCTCTGCTTTTACAGTGCCATAAAATTTTGTTTTATTCACTGTTTTAAAAACATAACTCATATCCTTTAGGATTTCTTGTATTTCACAGTCTGTACTATGCATTTCTTTGTCAGGATTTTGTTGGATGAAAGAGACAGAAATCCCTCTCAAATTAGTTTCAGCAAAAATGTCATGTTTCAGAGATGAATGATAGTGGTGATTGAGCAACAGTGTAGATGTACTTGATGCCATGGAACTGTACATTTTAGAAAAGTGAGTTTGTGGGTCCCCCTATGCTGGGGAGTCTGAAGGGGCTTCAGGAAACTTTCTTTCCCCCTCTGTCCTTTGGACATCAAATGTTTAGCTTCTCATCAGTTCTGTTTTAAGCTTCAGAAGTGCAAGTTTCCTTCAATATGTGAGAGCGATCTGTGGGAGGTGGGAGTGCACTGTGGAATGGGTCCCAGCTGGCAATGAACTGTGGGTGTCGGCTTGGGAGCAGTTAAAAGCAAAGTTCTCAAAGTAGAGTGATCAGCTTGAGCAATGGTGTGAAGATGGGAAAATACAGGAAAATAGTCCGTTTTGGCTCTCACATGCCCTGTACCATGTGTGCAGAGTGAAGGAGCATGGTATAGCTGAGTTCAAGAAAGGGGGCCAGGCGTGCATTCTTGGGGCCTTGGCCTGCTGTGGCCCCCTTTGCCTGGCAGAGCTACAAAGCTGTTCTTTTCTGGGCTTCCCAGGTGACACGAGTACTTCTAATTCACCCCGAGCTCTTGTCTCTGGGGTTCAGTATGGTAGGCTTGTACAGAGGCTGAACTTTGGCTCCATTCACGACTGAAGGCTCTCCAATATGTTCCTCTCTGAAAAGTATATTCATCCCCAGAGACTCGCTTCATCAAAATCACATCCTCCCTGGGGGTAGTCTGCTTATAATGACTGTTGAATATGGAGTATAAAGTGCTAGCCCCTGATACCGAGATGGGACAACTCGGGGTGGGGGGTGGGGGTCATGCCAGGTCCAGAGCTTCTCATAGAATAATCTCAGGCCTCAGTATTACAGGATTTCCCAAGCAAATAAGAATCCATCCTGTTCTGGTTTTCTGATCTCAAGATCAGGAAATTCTTTCCTATTTGTTCCAGTATTTTGACTCTGCCTATACATTTTCTTACTTATAACCTCAGCCTTCATGCTATTGCCAATCTTATTTTATCCATCCATAGGAAATAGGGAAAATATTTTAGTCAAGGAGTGGAGGGCTTTGGGGCTTTGTTGCTAAATATTGTTTCCTTTGGGGCCAATTACTCAAATGTTTTTCTGGAAACTCTGTGGGAGTTGTGTTCTGAACTGAACTGTAGACTTTTTAGATCTGGAAATACGCTAAAACAAAAACAAACTCCCCCCAAAACAAGCCCTCCAACCCACTCATTTAACAGAGGAGAAAACTGTACCCCACAGTTGTTAAACAACCCTATCATATGTTTATTACCTCAAAGATGAAAATCTTAAGGGTACTCCTTGAAGAAGAACAGGTAAGTGACTCAGAACCATTATTGCTCTGTCCCAAAGTGCAAAATAGGCTCTTCTGGACTTGTTATCTGGCTATTTTCCTGTTGTTTAATTTCTCAATTGTTTTACACAATTTCAAGTATCTTTGAGATATAGAATTGAATGTGCTATTTTTGCTGCTTCCCTGCAGGAAAGTCTGTAATGTCATTCAAGCAAGTATCAGTCTTTCTGTAGTTGAATCACTTGAATTTTGGTAGGTTGGGGTGACACTAACGTTTTCTAACTTGTTCCCCTATTGAAATCTATCTGGGGAGCCATTCAACCTTAGTGCAAATCTGAGTTTCTGGTTGATTTCAGAGCCTTTGAATGAAGTCCTGGTGGAACTTAATATCTGATGCCCTGAATTTTTCTTTGTTTGTTTTGCTTCTCTATGGGTTTTAACTGAAAAGTATATGAATCAGTCAGGAAATAGGTAATTGTGATTATCTAGATAACCGAGTAATGTGGAAGATAATTGGGACACGAAAAAAAAGGTGGAAAGGAAATGAAATGATCTCTATTCAACAGCAAAGCCAGGCTCACTTGGCAAACAGTGATGAGAAAATAGTCATAACTCCTTTATCTTAGGTGCCTCCCATCTGCTGGTGATTCTGCTTCGAATCAGCCAGTTCTGCCTTTTTATTTGTGATGCTGGTTGTGTCTTTTCTGTTGTTGTTGTTGAAAGAGTAATCTTCTGGTTGGTTGTTTTTCTGTCAATGTACTTGCTTATACCAACCACTGCTGCCTTAGGTTTCATGCTATTTCAGGGTAGTAAGATAGTGTTTCCTGGAAGCTCATGCTTGTGCTGGCAGAAAAAGGTGAGAAAAGGTAGTTTTGTGTGGATTGATGTTGTGTTGAATGAAAATGCTACTGTCTTCCAGTTAGAGAAGGGCAAGAGGAAGACAGTGAAACATGCCTCTACTCAGTGTCTTGGAGAGAAGTCACCCTTGCTGTCCTCTCAGGATTCAAATCAATTTCTGAGAAAGAACTCTGACTGGTTGACCTGCGTCATGTGCCTGCCTTGGTGATGAGGACAGCTGAGGGAAGTGTTTTATGAATAATTTCATTGGAATCACAGGGATTTTGGGGGGACAAGTTCTTAGAATGGAGGGAGGCAGGACAGACTAAAAAAGCTTCCAGATTTTCCCTGCAGTGACACTGATCTTTGGAGGGTATTCACAGTGGGTATGCCAAAGAAATTTGTTGGATCACTTACAGGATAAGCCAAGGAAATATTGTGGTTTTCTCCAGCTGAGAGACTTTTAGGGCAAAGCATCAGCTCATCTTCTTTATTGAGTAGAAGTAACATTCTTGTAGATTACTTAGAGATCAAGACAATAATTTTTGAAAACTGTACCAGACACACTTTATTTTAAATGATGGCTTTGTTCTCTGTACCTTCACATGAGTTATAGCCAGAAGAGCCGGGTGATCTCCTTTTGGTTTTACAAATAAGACAACAGGCATCCAGAGGCGACGTTTCAGAGGTGGCAAGGGGCAGAGCAAATCCTTGAATACAGGTCTGTGTGACTTTTTGTGTTTTTTCCTCTATGTCCTAGCTGCTTGACAGAGAACTGACAGATGCTGCTATTAATCAAGGTTGAGAACTTGCATACAAATTGAGACGAGAATGCAGAGGAAGCAGCCTCGTGAATCCTGACACAAAAGCTTAAAGGTTTTAAAGACCTCCAATATGTCTTGGCTGTTAGGATCTCTGTTTGTTGCCACAAAATTAGGACCAAAGACCTAACTGCTGGTAGATTTCTAAAACTGTATACTCCCTTGCCAGTAGGATTTATGTTGAGACACTTATTAATACTTTAATTAAACGGCTACTTAGTCACAGGGCTTAATATGTATCTTTTAAAGTACCAGATATTTTTTTCCATATACTTGGTCAACCACGAATGTGTTTGTTCTTCATTAAAAATACATAGAAATGTTTTGTTTCACTTAATTGAAACCATTTGAGGCCATCAAAATTATCTGGGGAGATGTCCTCTAATCTGTGGGTTTAGGCATGGATTAAATTGGAAACTAGATATACTGCCTCACACTTTCCCATTTCAAATGTTAAACTGAGGTACTGGTTTAACCCCTGCACCAAGAGACCCTCATGTTGCCCCAAACTGGGGTTTCTATAGTCCAGCCAATGCCAATCAGAATGGCTTTTTCTTTCTCAAAAGTGAGGAAAAGCTTCAGTTGAAAAATTAGAGCTGACTATTTACTTCAACCCTGAATATTCTTTGGAAGGACTGTTGCTGAAGCTCCAATACTCTGGCTACCTGGTGTAAAGAGCTGACTCATTGGCAAAGACCCTGATATTGGGAAAGATTGAAGTCAAAAGCAGGAGAGAGTGGCAGAGGATGAGATGGTTGGATAGCTTCAGTGACTCAATGGACATGAGCTTGAGCAAACTCCAGGAGATAGTGGAGGACAGAGGAGCCTGGCCTGCTACAGTCCATGAGGTCTCAAATAATCAGACATGACTCAGTGACTGAACAACAACAAATTTACTTCTTAGTGGTTTTCAGTAAACAGGGTGAAATAAGCTACCTAAATTTGCTTAGATTTAATATATTACCTCAACATTGAAAGCTCTGATATAAAACTAATGATAACATATCAACTTCCTTTTTTAAAAAATTGTTACTTTATTGGAGGATTATTGCTTTACAATATTATGTTGGTTTCTGCGATACATCAACATGAATCAGCCCACAGGTATACATATGTCCCCTCCCTCTTGAACCTCCCTCCCATCTCCCACCCTGTCCCACCCATCTAGGTTGTCAGAGAACACTGGGTTGAGCTCCCTGTGTCACGCAGCAAATTCCCACTGGCTATCTAGTTGGTTCTTCCAGTCCCTGAATTCTGGCATGGCCTAACTTGGAACACCCATCTGGGGAGAAGCAGCCCTTATCTCTGGCCTGAGACTTTGCTCTACTATACCTGACAGTGTCAGTGGGCTTCTGTTTTCTAGTTACTCTTCAAAAATTTCATTTAAAAAGTGATTTCATTTATTACAAAAAAAAAAAAACAAAACAGATTTTTATTTTAGAATAGCTGCTTTACAATGTCGTGTTAGTTTCTGCTGTACAGCAAAATGAGTCAGCCATATGTATATGTATATCCCTTCCCTTTTGAACTTCATTTCCATTCAGGTCTCCACAGTGCGTAGAGTTCCCTGTACCATACAGTGTGCTTCATTAGTTATCTATTTTATACACAGTATCAATAGTGTATGTGTGTCAATCCCAATCTCCCACTTCCTCCCATCCTGTTTTCCCTCTTATCCATATATTTGTTCTTTATGTTTATGTCTCTGTTTCTGCTTTGCAAATAAGATCATCTGTACCATTTTCTAGATTCTACATATACGCATTAATATATGATCTTTGTTTTTCTCTTTCTGACTTGTAATTTCATTTAGACATCTGTTTTCATGTTTAGTTTTTAAAATGTTTCCTTTTTCTCCCAACTGTATCAGTCATGATTATTAACTGTAAATTTAGAATATACACATGAGAAAAGGAAAAAGGAGAAAATAATTCATTTGTAATCTAATCACCAAGAGAAATACTATTGGCTTCTTGATATTTTTCTGTTTTATTTATGCTTATTTGTGTATATGTACTTTAAAATACAGGTTTGCTTGCTAGCTCACTGTATGTGTTACTTGGTGTGACAAAATTATTTTTGCATGTATGCTGTTTGCTAGGCCTTGGATATGGTTTTGTTTATTTTTTTTCTCCACAGCAGCAGCAGCAGCAATTTGATATAACAAATATTTCTTCAAGTCTTTAAAAATTCTTTGAAATATTATTTTTTAAAACTTTTTGTTTTGTGGTATAGCCAGTTAACAGTGTTGTGATAGTTTCAGGTGAACAGCGAGGGCACTCAGCCATACATATTGAAAGGTTATTTTTGATAGGTATATAATATTCTACTATTTGGATGTGTGCCGTATTTTATTACACTAAGATTATTAAGATTCCAATTTTTTTTATAATAAATAGCACTCCAATAAATACCTTGAACACAAATCTTTGTGCTCATCCCTGATTGTTTTCTTATGACAATTTCCCACAAAATTACAGGAATAAAGGATGTTAATATATGTATAGCTCATTCAAATGTACCCTTCAGCTGCAACCTCCATCTTATTCTATGGTTCTTTATTCCTTAAAGTGATTGGATTGCTTTACAGTGATCCTAAAATAAATGGCATAAAGAAATCTAAAATATGTTTTAGGAAAGATTTTATGCTCCCAAAGACACAAACATTTAATCTCTTAAAGTGACTGTGGTTGAGATATGTATCTTTCTAACAAGGGAAGAAAGATTTCTAAGCTTGTTTACTCAGAAAGTCTGATAAAACAGATCATTAAGAGTGTTGGAATTGTCTTGTTTATGAAAACTTACAGTTAGTTTAAATTGGCCATTAAAAGATCATGTGAACCAGTCACCAAAAGCTTAGAAATGGACAGGTCCAATTCCATTATTGGTTCAATTACAGATTTTTTACGCTTAGGCTTAGCATATAAGGCTGATAATTGTGGTGTGATAAGATCACATAGTGCTCAAGTGTATAATAAGCCTTGCTTAGCCGGAGTAGAGAAATATTTACCAGTGTTCTGCTAATGAGCTGTTCATTATATCATTTAATTAGCCAGATTTATTTTAGCTAAGGTTAAATATGTTTAATATATTTAATAGAGGTCTTGAAGTAACATGTGCTGAAATCAATTAGAAGAAATGCAGAAAAATTCCAAGCAGTCTTGCTGTAAAATAATCACCATGCAGATATTATTTTGGTTCATTTCAGAAAAACCAGAAAGATGGTTGGAAGAACATGTACTGAATCGTAATCCATGCCAGAAATAGTATTTTCTATATTACCACCACTTCTTTTGTAGACCACTTTGGAAGAAGATGGTCTAGTCCTCTCCTTTGGAAGGTACTCCTTATTCAGCCTATTCTCGTTGTAGGTGGTGGGCTTACCAAGTGGCTAGATTTGTTGATTTGTATATGAGGCAGAAGTCACATTGAGTCAAAAATTAACTTTGAGAGTCTCTTTGGAAAGCCCCACGTTGGAGGCCCATGCTCTGTCTGTCATGGAGGCCAATACAGCCTATTTTGCCTGCAGAGTTGGAACACATTGCACTTTCTTTGAACATCAGACAGGCAGTTGGCTTGTGTGTGGGGGCTGACGTGTGTGAAAAATGTTTCTTTAAACACCAGAGTCCCACTCAGGTCTGAGGTGTGCACACTGGGAGGAGTTCAGTGGGCTGAGACTGACTGAGGGAGCTGAGGAGGGATGCTGCCTTCTCTTCTCTCCCTCACCCTGGGGCGTGAGGTCATCGGGTGGGTTGGCTGGCTCGTGTGTATATGTCTGCCTCCCTCCTTCGCGTAGGTGTTACTGAATTCTTTTGAGAGAAAGCATGTGTGATGTGACAGCAGTTGCCATGATGCCAGATTTTTACCCATGGAGAAGTTCTTCTGTGAGACCCTCCAGTGATCATGTTGGTTAACACCCACTGTGAAAGCAGAGTAGAAGAGGCAGAACAAAGGAATGTGTTATTTTGAAACTAATCTATAATAAATGCAATAACTTTCCTTTCTCTACATTCAATGAACAGAGATGTATTGAGAGCCTACTCTGTGCTTGGAGCTAGAGACACAATGGTGACTGTCTCTGCTCTTCTGGAACTTATGGTCTTGGTTAGACTTTGAAGATGTGGCTTTGCCTAGGCAACACGGGGTTGATTAGATCATCACACCTATAAGGACTTAAGTGTGTGGTGTAGAAAATGCTCATTTGGGGTTCTTGGTTTGAGACTATGATGGAAATAGTTTCTCTGAGAGCTATCTGCTATCCACGCTCACATGGGTATTGGTTTATGATAACCAACCTCAGAGGCCAGTTGACCCTCTCGTCTGATGCCAGTGTGGTCTCACTGCATCACCACCTGCCTGGTTTCAAACTCAGCTCAAGTGCTCCCTGATGTGTGGTATCTTCTGCATCCACTGGCACCAGCACCCCCTCATTCCAGTTTCTCAAGTCTCAGGATCTGCGTGCCTGTAATATCTCCTCTGCTTCTCCCAAAGTGATGGCAGTAGATTGTGTGTGTGTGTGTGTCTATATGTATGACAGACAGACAGACTCAACAAAGTGCATTCCTGTGCATGAGAATTGACTTATGATTCCCAATCCTTCATCATTAGAGTGATGGTTGCAAATCTGGAGAAGATGGCAAAGTGTCAGGTCCCCATCGTGTGTGTTCCTTTGCCTCTCTTGGCCTTGACAGTTGACGTTTTGTGGGGCTTCCTTGTGCTGTGTCATCTCTTGCTTGCTGTCTCTCACATTCCCTCTTGTCTGGGTTATGGTTTATAACCTCCTGCCTTTCTTACTTAACACCCCAACTCTCCAAAGTTGGTAAACAGGGAGAATCTTGTGGTGGGGTGGGGCAGCAGGACAGTGTGGCCCTGACTTGGTCCAAAATTGTGTTCCTCGATATGGATGCCAGGATGGATGCCTCAAATATGCCAGCATCCACACAATCCACGGGATTGATGTGATTTATCTTCCCAGGCAGTTAACTTTTTTTGTCAGTCACCTAAAAACATTATTTTATTCTTTTACAGTGAAACTAATGTAGATATCAAGGTGTAGACTGCAA
This sequence comes from Bos taurus, assembly GCF_002263795.3. NCBI lineage: Eukaryota > Metazoa > Chordata > Mammalia > Artiodactyla > Bovidae > Bos > Bos taurus. The sequence goes on along the minus strand of NC_037329.1, from coordinate 85,779,046 downwards.
AATTTACAGGAAGTGTAAGTTAAATTATTTTTGAGGCAGCCACCCAGAGGGACACTTTCACCCTTGTCTTCTGTTACACGGACTTTGGAGGAAGAGTTGAAACAGGCCTGGTTGAACTCTGGCTCCTCGGTACGGTTTTCTGAGAGGTAGGAAGGGCGCAGTGCACATTGCATGCCTTCTTCCTCGCTGCCCCCTGCTCCCGCCAGTAGCCCCCCTGTGTTATTGGTCACCCTGGAGGCACTCTGTACCACTTGTCACCCCTTGTGTGTGCCTGCCCGGGCCGCCAGCATGGTGGGCATTAATCCTGGGTTTCCTTGGGCCTGCTCGAAGGGCAGAGCCTGTGGTTTGTCAGAATCCTGGGGGTGAATAGTCCAGTTATGAGAAATGTGAAGAGTGGTGGAAATGGTTGTGGCCTGCTTCATGGCATCAGAGTGGACAACATAGGCTTCCCTTCGTGAAGGGACCAGCATCCCCCTGGCCTGACATCCTGTTTTGGCATACAGGTGTGCAGTGGAGCCTCCAGAATGTGACGGGGTGTCTGGAGTCCTAGGTGAACCCACGGAGGGAGCAGTTCAGGATTAGCTCATAGGCTACAACACAGACCCGAGCAGGTTCCACCCTGGGTGCTTTGTGCTGCATCAGAGGCCGCAGGAGGACATTTGTCCCTCACACGTTTCACTCTTCCCTGCGCAGAGCTGAGACCACGCTCAGCTTCAGTTTCTGACCTCCTTTGAAGCTGCATCTCTCCATGCAGGAGGAATGACATCTGAGCCAAAGGAAGCCGATACATGACATTTTAGTCCACCTAGCCCCAGCGCCCTAATCTCTCCAAGTTAAGATGTTCCAACAGGTGGGGCCGTCTCTTTTAAGACCTAGCTTCTAAGAGTAGAATTTGTTTCCTTCTTAATCTCTGGAGGAGGGTGATGCAGTAGGATAGGCATCAGCCTTAAGGAACATTTCCGAGGGTGCCAAGTGTGTCTTTGATGCCTTTCCAAAGGAGGCAGCTCAGCGTGGTGAGGAGGGCACCAGTGTTGGGACCACACAGATCCAGATTTGGGTCCTGCCTTAGTCCTTCGCTACCCTTCTATCGTTGATCAGGTTACTTTAAATTTCAGAGCCTCGTTTACTTCATCTGTAAAAGGACGGTGTTAATAATAACTCACTGTTGGTGGTAAAGAGGAAGCAAAAGTGCTTGGCATGTAGTAACTCATCAAAAAATGCGCCTCACGGATGTTCTCCAGTCCCCAAGCCCAGTGTTCAGTCCAGGGCGGCCCTTCTCAGGAGGCTCCAAATCACATTTACTTTCTTTCCTTGTCTCTGTTGGAAACACCTATCCTGCCTTTGCTGCTGTCTTTGTTCAGGAGTCAGAAGAAAAGAAAAACTAATTCTCCATAAGATGTGACTAAGTGATAACCTTCTAACTCAGAGGTGATTTCAGCCTAAAGGGGAAACTTTTAACTTAAGGGAATTTCTGTAACTGAGAGAAGTCTTTCCGGCAGTAGGAACGGGTTCCCGTGGTTTCTGAACAGTTTTCTGCTTCGCCCATGGTCCCCCAGGTGAGGCCCCAAAGTGCCCTCTCTCCCCAGCAACCCTCACCTTGTAGATGCAGCCCTGTTTTCACTCCCTCTTGAACTGAAATTCTTGCTCTGATTCTTTGTTCTGCTTCCTAGGCATCTTGGGCTGTGTGCTGAGGCAACTTACTTGTCTGTTCATCTTTCTAAAATCAGAAGCAACGTTTAGTGCTTAACTCTTTCTAGCTTTTCATGGTGATTTCTATAAAGTATTCCAGTTCTTAGAGGAAAGTAAAAATAGTTAAATAAAAGAACTTTTCATCTTCATCTGTATCCACTGGATTGTCTAGCTTTCTCTAAAATCAGAGTGGCAAATAGATCAACTGTTCTCGATTGCTAGTCTTTGCCTGGAGTACTTCAGTTGTTGAGAAAGTTTCTGAAGGTCTGTTTGAGATTGAAAAACATGTCATGCTTGATTAGTGATGTCTACACAGGTACAGGAAGAGAAGTGCAGTGCTGACTACATTATTTGTCATGCCTTTCTCCAACCCTCTAGCCTTTAGTCACTTCGTCATTTCTCTCTTTATTTGCTCTCCCACTTGAGAAGGTTTTCAGGCCAGGTTACTCTGGTCAGTGATTTAGCAGGGCTAAAGCATGACGCCAACTAAAACTCATTTTCTGTAGATTTCATAATTATCCTTTTCTTGGGGTCCATTCACATGAATGATTAAGAATTCTTACAAAGTCAGGGTTTTGAATCCTGGAGTGCCTAAACAGCATCAGGATTTGGTCCACTCAGAGAACTACTCAGAACATCTTGCCTTTTCATCTTTAAAGAACTATGAGCATGTGAACTGTAGGCAAGGAAATGAATTGCATTCATGAATCACTTGAACAGCACAAAGCAAACCAGAGAGCTGTCTCTACTAGTACTGGCTGTTGTATCCACTTTGCCTTTGTTCTAAATGCCTATTTTCCAGATAGCCTAATGGATGAATCACACTATGTTCTGAGAGAAGCTGAAAAACATCCTGGAGAAAATGGGTCATTTACATGGGGTTTCGGGTTATTCTTCTCCAAGGTTACCATTAGAACCCATTTGAAAGCACTAAAATGAAAGCCGTTCTTGAAAAATAGGCGCACGGTGTGTGGCATGGTTTAGCTTTGCCTGCTCACCTCTCCCACTGGGAAACTGAACTAGTCTTCAGATGTCGAAGGTTGAAGGGCTAACAGCTCTTTGCTCAAGTGTTGTTCATCCTCTGTTCTTCCCCAGTGTGGGAGGAGAGTTGGGGTTAGATACGCAGATAAAATTTTCAGTGAATTTAGGGGAAACTGGCCAGCTCTCTCCGACCTCCATTTGGTTCTGTACTGTTGATGTGTATGTGGGGTGGTTATTGGTATCGAGTGTTCTCCACTAGGGCACCTGAAGGCAGGTTTATGTCATACCTTGGTTTTGAGGCTCTTCTGTGGAGTTAGGTAGAAAATATCTAAAATGTTTAACAAATCTTGAGCATCTCTTTGAACATCTAGAGTAAAATAAAATATATTTAGAAAGTTCGAGGGAAGCAATTTTTTTTTTAAGTTCATCAATACTATTCAAGACTACTATACAACCATAACCCAATAATAGCAACAAAAGCTCCCATCACCATTTGGCATCTCCTCTTCTTCTTTCCTTGTTGTATAATATATAAAAGGGGGAGGAGGACTTTAAATTTTACTTTTAGAAATCTGATATATTTTTTATAAGCTGATTCTCTTTGGAGGCTGGCCCATAAGTACTCAGGGAATTTATATCTTGTCTTCATTTCTATTTTTCTCTAATTTGCCAAATGCAAAGATTAGGATTATTGAACCATTTGGGACATGAGTTCTTTCTTTCTGTAGCATTCCTGGGAAAGCAGATTTTGACTCAGTACTACAAACCAGTAGTAATATGCCTCCCTTGGCTGGTGGACCAAGGAAAAGTGTACAACACAGCCATGAAAGATCATCATGGTGAAAGAAGAAATTACAAGAGGGCTTCCTCAGTGACTTGATTTCAGTGCAAACTACTTGAGTTGGTGTTTAAAAAAAGGAAAGGGGAAAGAACACATTTGTTTGTTAAGGTATTGTTTTTCTTGCTTGCCATTGAGATGCTAGGATGATAAAAGATCAGAGGAGACATCTGAGAAGTCAAAGAGAAACTAAAATCACCTCTAAAAGAGAAGCAGCTTAATGTGCTATCCACAAGGACAGCTGTTTAATCAAGGGTCATTCTTATACTGGAATCAAGTAAAGGAATGAAAAGAATGTCGTGGCTGTGACTTAAACCACAAGGACTCTCTGGTATAATAGGAACATCCTGGTTTCATGGGTGACCCAGCATGGAGACTGAAGGGTTATTCAGGACCTGGAATGTGCAGACTTCTGGAGACAGTGGATCAGAGCCCTGAGAGTCCCCTTCAGATCTGCAAGGCCCTGAGCAGGGAGACCCTTCAGAACCCACCACTCCTCAACAAAGTTGTGACTCTCTGGCTGCTTGTTCTGTGGTCTGTTTTTGGATAAGTCCAAACTTGTTCCCAGACCACCTGGTATCTATCCTGAATACAGCAAGAACGGTTTTCATTTAATTTAGTATGAGACCACATTTAGTAAATTGTTAATAATTCTTCTAATTTATTAATTTAAACATGACATACCCATTTTTTAAGCCAATCACTTCTGTTTAAGGAAAAATGTATTAAAATGGAGGTAAACTCTTTTTACTTTGCATGAATGAAATATACCAAGAGTAGGCAGTCTGCTTTATATCCTCACATATGAATATTAGAAACATAATGCTGGAGAGTACAGGGCTACTGTGGATATAATTTTTCAGATTTATCTTACCGGACTCTTATACTTAATGATTCTTTTGGAATTGATGATGGAGGAGGGAGGAGCCAGCCCCCTAATGTCCTTTAACTATGATATAATTATTGATAGCATAATCAATCAGTATACTTTTGGTATATTATTTAGTGATTTTAAAAACACTTCTACAAACATCCTCTGCCCAGCAGAAAGTGAACTGCATGACAGCAAGACTGTGTTTGTTTTTGCGCATTCTTGTATGTCTAGGTCTGGCAGAGTGGCCAGTACATAGCCCGGCTCCATAAGATTATTTACAGAGAGAAAGGAAGAGGGAAAGGAGGGAGGGAGGGAGGCAGGGAGGAAGGGGCACAAATCATCTCTCTGCTTCATAGCATCCTCTCTGCCATCATCTTGGTGAGGATAACCACCCTTCAGCTGAAATTACTGCCTTATCCCACCATGTGGTCCCCTTGCTTCTGGTCAGTCCTGCCCTGCCAATCCATTTCCACACCTCAGCCAGTCTGATCTTTGTAAGATGGGATTCTGAATACATCACTCCTTTGCGGTAAACCTAAACCCTTTCTGTTTCCCTGAGGATACATGGTAAAGTCTTAGCATGGCACGTGAGTGCTTGGGGCTCTACCCTGCCCACTCGGCCAGTCCCACATCCTGCCACTCCTCTCCTTGCATCCCTTGTTCCGGCCACTCTGAACTGCCCGCATTTCCCCGTGCCTGCTAGGCTCCCACTGGCCTCTGTGCCTCTGCGGGTGTTGCACCCTCAGCCTGGACTTCCTTTTCTCTTTTCACCTTAGGACCCTGGGTTTGATGTTACCTCCTCCTGGAAGCCTTCCCTGATAACTAAGGGCTGAGTTGGGTGCCCCTCCTGTCTGACTCCCTAGTTCTCACTGTGATGTAATTACTTACTTTTCTGCCTCACTAGATTCCAAAATTTCCTGAGGCTGGGGACTGTGTCTTAATCACTACTGAATCTCCTCTGCCTGGCATGTTGCCTAGCTCCTCAGGGGCATTTGAGAGATGTTAGTTGAGCTGGTGGAAGAGGGCATTGTGGTGGAGTTGAACCAGCATGTGATTCAGAGCCAGAAAAATCTTCCCAGTATCTGGCAGTTAACTTGGGTCATACTCAAACACCCCTAGCCTTAGTTTCTCTCTGGGAAATGGAATGGAGGACATCATGGCTTTTGATGTCCAGCAATTGTGAAAATTCCGTGAGATGACATAAGAAAGCATTTAGCACAGAGCCTGCTCTCTAACGAGCTCCAGTAAGTTGTTCTTCCTTCCTTCCATCCCTCCTCGCCTTCTTTGCCACCTAGGTCAAGCCATGGATTAAAGTCATAGAATTCCTGCATCAAAGTCAGGTTCATGGTGGTGGTTCTAAATTATCTGCTAGGCAGCTGAGACGCTTTTTAAAAATACACAGTCCTGGGCCTCACCTCATGGTTCTGGAAAGGGGTCCAGGAATCTGTATTTTTTTTTTTTTTTCCTTCAGATTTCTGATGCTCAGCCCTGATTGGGAACCTTTGACCCTCGTCCAGCTTCTCACCCATAGCAGGAATCCCATTTCCTTAGCCCTTGCTGAAACCCTCAGGGATGTGCAGCTTGCTGCATTTTGGAGCTCTGTTTACTGTTAGACAGCTCCTGTAATGTTAGAAACCCTTCCTTATCTACTGGGCCTAATTCTGCTTCCAAATTCTGCCTTCAGTTCTGATTCTGCCTTCTAGAGACTTATGGATTAAGTTCACGTACCTTCACATAGCCATTCTTCAGACGCTTGAAGTCACTACTGTGTCCTTTCAAAGGTTTTCTTTTCCAGGCTAAACATTCCTGTTCCTATAAACTGGAGTTTGCTGACTGGCGCCTGTGGGCTTCATCCGGTTCACAGATGTGTTTTGTTTGGCTTGGGGTGTTTGAAAAAATATTGAATTAAGTTGCCAGCATTTAAAAACCAGGGCATTTTGCTGAAAGTCTGGCGCTCCAGAATCTCTTGAAAACTCAAAAGATCTGGAGCCACAATTCCAGCTTTGGAGGGGACGTAGATTCTCCAGATTGTTGAAGTCTCGAACCCTCCATAATTTTGTCTTGCCCCCACTAATGAAATCATTATATCATGCGTGTTTTACACCTTTCATTCCTCCTGTTACCTTTTCGTATCTGTACTTTAGAGAGTCAAGCTGTCTCATCTTTTTAAATAGTTCTTTAATTTATGATTATAAGAGGAATATTTAACAGTAATTTAATGATATTTAATAATAAAAATAATACATTAGAAAATGTGGACATTACAGAAGAATGTAAGACAGAAAATGTATCTCTCAATACCCTGTTTGACATTTTCATGTTTCCTTCCAGTGCTTATTTTTCTGTGCGTGTTTATATATTGAGAAGCTGGGATCACACTAGAAGTATTTTCATAGGCTTCTTTTCCCATGTTTTCCACTCTCATTATTAATGTACCTCAAAAGATAAATTTTAATAATGAAAATATTCTTTTTTATGTATTGTGCATTTTTCTTGGTTGTGGTAAAGCACACACACTATGAATAAAATTTACCATTTGAACCATTTTCATTAGGCCACACCATGTGGCTTATGGGATTTCACTTCCCCAACTAGGGACTGAACACGGCCCATGGCAGTGAAAGCCCAGAAACCTAACTACTAGGTCACCAGCGAGCAGTTCAGTGGCATTTTGTGCATTTATGATGTTGTGCAGCTATCCCCACAGCCTCGTTCCAGATCATTTCCATTGCCCCAAAAGAAAACTCCATCTCCATCAAGCAGTCACTTCCCCTCTCTCTTCTCACAGTCCCTGGCAACCACTGATCTGCATATTGTCGCTATGAATTTGCTTAATCTGGATGTTTCCTATAAATTGAATCCTTTAACATGTGCCCTTTTTGTGACCTTTGTCTTTATTCACTTAGCATAATGTTTTCAAGGTTTGTCAACGTTGTAGCGTCTGTCACTGTACGTCATTCCTTTCTTACAGTTGAATAATATTCAATTTTATGACTATGCTACAGTTTGCCTCTCTGCTAATCAGCTGTTGGACATTGGGTTGTTTCCACCTTTTGGAACATTTGTGTACAAGTTTTTGTTTGAACCAGTTCTTCTGAGTATATACCCTGGAGTGGGCTTTGTGGGTCATATAGGAATTCTAGGCTTACCTTATTGAGGAACCTCCAGATTGTTTTCCAGAGTGGCTACCCCATTTCATACCCCCATAAGCCATGTTCCAGTTTCTCCAGATTGTCACCAACACTTTGTATTTGTTTTGTTTTGTTTTATCCATCCCTAGTGTATTTGAAGTGGTGTCTCACTGTGGTTTTGATTTTGCAAATCAAAAGTCATCATTTCTCTGATGACTAATGATGTTTAACATCTTTTTGTGTGCCTGGTGCCTATTTCTGTATCTTTTTTTGGCTTTGTGTATTTTAGCTTATTTAATCATTTCCTAAGCTTTTATACTGTTTCCTTTCTAATTTTTACAATCATGAATACTGGTATGAACATCTCTCTATAAAAAGTGTAAGCATACTTACCTAGTTATTTCTCTGGAGAAGGGAATGGCTACCCATTCCAGTATTCTTGTCTGGAAAATTCCGTGGACGGAAGGAACCTGATGGACTATAGTCCGTGGGGTCACAAATGGGACACTACTGAGGGACTTCCACTTTTCTCTAGTTATTTCTATAGGATGGTTTCCTTGAAGTGGACTATGGGGTCAAAAGTATACTGTTTCTAAGGTACCGATATGAAGGATCAGATTCAGTAAATATATGTTTGAGGAAACATGTATTTACATGTAGGTTGCCTGGGAAGTCTTTTCAAGTGCCTTTGCTAGAATTTCCATTTCTGACTTATTGCATCAGGTCCAATGGGGTGGGACCCACTTCTCCAGGAGATTCTGATCTGCAACCCAGCTATGAATCATTAGCCAAATTTCTTCTGTACCCATAATGCAGGTTTTCAAAAATAAAAGAAGCCCTGAGAACTGCACACTCTTGATTGTCCTAATCCTCTGACCAGTTCCAAGCAGACAGGTCCTGCTAGTTCCCTTGCTGTGAGCAACATGGTCTATGGCAAAGTGGGCTTACCATCACCTGGACCCTTCAGTGGATTTTTTTCCCTCGTAAAATCTGGTCTTCCCTTTCTTGTTCTTGAAGAGTTGACTGTTTCGAACCCGCCCTTGGTGGGGAGGAAACCGAGGTTTCTGTTAGCTTTGTGACTTGCCCTAGTTTTATTATACCTGCTCACTAGGGCCAGAGCAAAACCAGGCTTCTGACCTCTCAGATAATTTTTCTACCTCCTTCAGTGGCCTCATTTCAACATTTTTGATCAGTCATGATTCAAGAAGCCAAATGTAATCATATATGCCAAATATACTCAGACTCTCTGAAACAGGGACAGGCCTCAACATGTCCGGGCAGGCCATGTCCATCACAGGAGACCCGGGTTTTATTGCCTGTGGCCAAGCTCAGTTCTATCCCTGGGAGGAGGAAGGGCAGCCAAAAGTCCTCATTTGGGACAATGGGACTCTGATCTCTAAAGAAATATGATTATATGGTGCATTTTAAACCACTGCAGTGTAGTGTGGTAACTGGGTAACAGTTGCTAAGAGTTTTGATGTTAGATGTGTAGGGCAGGTTCCCAAATCTAGGTTTAACTTGCAAAGACACTCGTGAGGTCTTCATATGAGTCAGTTCAGTTCAGTCACTCAGTCATGTCCGACTCTTTGCGACCCCATGAATTGCAGCACTCCAGGCCTCCCTGTCCATCACCAACTCCCAGAGTTCACTCAAACTCATGTCCATCGAGATGGTGATGCCATCCGGCCATCTCATCCTCTGTCATCCCCTTCTCCTCCTGCCCTCAATCCCTCCCAGCATCAGAGTCTTTTCCCATGAGTCAACTCTTTGCCTGAGGTGGCCAAAGTACTGGAGTTTCAGCTTTAGCATCATTCTTTTCAAAGAAATCCCAGGGCTGATCTTCAGAATGGACTGGTTGGATCTCCTTGCAGTCCAAGGGACTCTCAAGAGTCTTCTCCAACACCACAGTTCAAAAGCATCAATTCTTCAGCATTCAGCTTTCTTCACAGTCCAACTCTCACATCCATAATGGCTACTGGAAAAACCATAGCCTTGACTAGATGAACCTTTGTTGGCAAAGTAATGTCTCTGCTTTTGAATATGCCATCTAGGTTGGTCCTAACTTTCCTTCCAAGGAGTAAGCGTCTTTTAATTTCATGGCTGCAGTCACCATCTGCAGTGATTTTGGAGCCCAAAAAATTAAGGTCTGCCACTGTTTCCACTGTTTCCCCATCTATTTCCCATGAAGTGATGGGACCAGAGGCCACGATCTTAGTTTTCTGACTGAGCTTTAAGCCAACTTTTTCACTTTCCACTTTCACTTTCATCAAGAGGCTTTTTAGTTCCTCTTCACTTTCTGCCATAAGGGTGGTGTCATCTGCCTATCTGAGGTTATTGATATTTCTCCCAGCAATCTTGATTCCAGCTTGTGCTTCTTCCAGCCCAGCATTTCTCATGATGTACTCTGCATAGAAGTTGAATAAGCAGGGTGACAATATACAGCCTTGACGTACTCCTTTTCCTATTTGGAGCCAGTCTGTTGTTCCATGTCCAGTTCTAACTGTTGCTTCCTGACCTGCATACAGATTTTTCAAGAGGCAGATCAGGTGGTCTGGTATTCCCATCAGTTTCAGAATTTTCCACAGTTTATTGTGATCCACACAGTCAAAGGCTTAAAGCTAATTTCAGGGAGAGTGTTGGTGAGGAAAAGGGTATGTGGAGCCAACAAGACAGGTACCACCTCCGTTATCGTTGGTCCAGCCATAGGAAGCATCAGGACACTGGCTGCCTTCCTGGCACCCAGTCTCAGACCTCAGTTGCCTTTGTGGTTGTGCTGGTACAGTGGAGGTCAAGGGCTTTTTTTTTTTTTTTTTCTTCTTCCTACTGTAAAGTATAAATCAGTTCAGTTGCTCAGTCATGTCCAACTCTTTGCAACCCCATGGACTGCAGCACGCCAGGCCTCCCTGTTCATCACCAACACCCAGAGTCTATTCAAACTCATGTCCATTGAGTCAGTGATGCCATCCAACCATCTCATCCTCTGTCGTCCCCTTCTGCTCACACCTTCAATCTTTCCCAGCATCAGGGTCTTTTCAAATGAGTCAGTTCTTCATATCAGGTGGCCAAAGTATTGGAGTTTCAGCTTCAACAAGCAAATTAGGTTTTATTTAAACTCAGTAATTCCCTCTCCTTATGAAAAGCCCTTATTTTCTGCACTGTGCCTGTCAAGATTATGTCTTTCAACTTGGCATTCAAGTAAACATCCTGAGAGTAAATCTTGTTTTCCTAAAGTTTAAAAAATATGTGGAAAGCTAATTGTAGACTGGGAAGGATAGTGAAAAGAAAAAGAAAAGCATAAATTTCCCCGGGATTCTAACTTTTAAAAATTACATGCAACTTTTAAATCTCAAGGCTCTGAGATAAAAGGCACATTAATTTACTTATGCTGAATTCATTTTCAGAACTTTGTCACAGAGCCACTTATATTTAGTATCAAGGCATAATATATATCCAGCATACACAGGGAACTCTCAAATCTTAGTTACCAATATGATAAAATTTAAAACATGGTATTAAATGTGCTCTATATTTAGATGAACTTGGTAAGTTACAAACATAGTTTGGCAACATAGGGTCAAAGACTAACAATGTAGTAGTCAGTTTATCAGTAACATTTTAAACAGTTTTTTATTCTCAAATTCAGTTTTTTGGTTAAATTACAGTCGCTGAAACATCCTTTTTTCTTTCCTCCATGTTATACGTATTCTTTCCCAGATGGACAGAAGCAGTTTAAACAACTACTATTATTTACAGGGCTTAGAACAAGGTGGGATGTGTGTGTGCATGCAGGGCTGGTCAGGGGTGTGTGGAGGACAGGGAGAGAAGACATCTGGGGAGTATTTTCAAGCTCCCACTGGCTGGAAGTAGTGCATTTGATTCCCTGTGAGTGTAGTGCTCAGTGGCAGCTAAACTTGGGATTCTTTATACCTTAAGCCGAGGCTGGATGGGAGTGGAGGAGTGGGAGAGGGCGTGTTTGGAAATGCTGTGACCTAGAGAAGGGCCTGCTTTGTGTCACTCTCCTGAACATATTCGTGGCTCAAGTCTATGCTGTACCCTGGCTTATTTGAAATACAATTTCTTTTTCTCCATTGATTTAAACTGTTCTTGAGTCTTGATCAAAGTACTGCCTCCTCCACAGACACCTCCTTGACTTCTTAGTCTTTCCTGTTTCCCCCTTTTCTGAATCAGAGAAGCTTCTTAGAATATTAGGGTTAGAGGGACTTCTGAGCTATCATCGTGCTGGAGGAAAACCCGGCATTCCCATGTATCAAGTTTGTAGAACGTGGCTCAGTCCAGTCTTAAAACAGTTTAATTGTTTGGTGTGGGTTTGGCTTACTTCCCCAGCTGTATTTGGTACTCTCTGAGGAAGGGACTATGTCACACACTTCTTTTGCATATTTCATAAACCTATAGCCTGTAGTTGTTGTTCAGTCACTAAGTCATGTCTGACTCTTGCAAACCCATGGATTGCACCATGGCAGGCTTCCCTGTCCTTCATTATCTCTTGGAGTTTGCTCAACTCATGTCCATTGAGCTGGTGATGCCATCCAACCATTTCATCCTCTGTTGCAGTCTTCTCAGGCCCTCAGTCTTTCCCAGCAACAGTGTCTTTTCCAATGAGTTGGCTCTTCATATCAGGTGGCCAAAATATTGGAGCTTCAGCATCAGTCCTTCCAATGAATATTCAGAGTTGATTTCCTTTAGGCTTGACTGGTTTGATCTCCTTGCTGTTCTTGGAACTTTCAAGAGTCTTCTCCAGCACCACAATTTGAAAGCATCAATTCTTCGACACTCTTTATGGTCCAACTCTCACATCATACATGACTACTGGAAAAACCACAGCTTTGACTATAGGGACCTTTGTTGGCAAACTGATGTCTCTGCTTTTTAATATGCTATCTAGGTTTGTCATGGCTTTTCTTCCAAGGAGCAAGTGTCTTTTAATTTCATGGCTGCAGTCAACATCTGCAATAATTTTGGAGCCCAGGAAAATAAAATCTGTCACTATTTCCACTTTTTTCCGCATCTATTTGCCATGAAGTCATGGGACCGGATGCCATGATCTTAGTTTTTTGAATGGTTTTAAGCCAGCTTTTTCACCCTCCTCTTTCACCCTCATGAAAATGCTCTTTAGTTACTCTTCACTTCCTGCCATTAGAGTAGTATCATCTGCATACCTGAGATTGTTGATACTTATCCCAGCAATCTTGATTCCAGCTTGTAATTCATCCAGCCTGCATTTCTCATGATGTACTCTGCATAGAAGTTAAATGAACAGGGTGACAATATACAGCCTTGATGTACTGCTTTACCAATTTTGAACCAATCAGTTGTTCCATGTCCGAATCTCACAATATGCTTCTTGACCTGCATATAGGTTTCTCAGGAGATAGGTAAGGTGGTTTGGTATTCCCATCTCCAAGAATTTTCCACAGTTTGATGTGACCCACACAGTCAAAGGTTTTAGTGTAGTCTATGAAGCAGAAGTAGATGTTTTTTTAGAATTCCCTTGCTTTTTCTATGATCCAACAAATGTTGACAATTTGATCTTTAGATCCTCTGCCTTTTCTAAATCCAGCTTGTACACCTGGAAGTTCTTGGTTCATGTACTGTTGAAGCCTAGCTTGGAGGATTTTGAGCATGTCCATGCTAGCATGTGAAATAAGCACGATTATATGGTAGTTTGTACATTCTTTAGCACTGCCATTCTTTGGTATTGGAATGACAACTGACCTTTTCCAGTCCTGTGGCCACTGCTGGGTTTTCCAAATTTGCTGACAAACAGAGTGCAACACTTTAACAGCATCATCTTTTAGAATTTGAAATATCTCAACTGGAATTCCATCACCTCCACTAGCTTTGTTCATAGTGATGCTTCGTAAGGCCCACTTGACTTCATACTCCAGGATGTCTCTCCTATGGTATGAGAGCAATCCTACCATTGTGGTTATCCAGGTCCTTAAGACATTATTTGTATAGTTCTTTTGTGTATTCTTGCCACTTCTTAATCTGTTCTGCTTCTGTTAGGTCCATGCTGTTTCTGTCCTTTATTGTACCCATCATTGCATGAAATGTTCCGTTGGTATCTCCAACTTTCTTAAAGAGATCTGTTGTCTTTCCTATTCCACTGTTTTCCTCTATTTCTTTGCATGGTTCACTTAAGAAGGCTTTCTTACCTCTCCTTGCTATTCTTTGGAACTCTGCATTCCCTTTCTCCTTTGCCTTTCACTTTTCTTCTTTTCTCAGCTGTTTGTAAGGCCTCCTCAGATAACCACTTTGCCTTCTTGCATTTGTTTTTCTTGGGGCTGTGTTTGGTCCCTGCCTCCTTTACCATGTTAAGAACCACCATTCATAGCTCTTCAGGCACTCTAGTGGGTCCTCGGAGAATGCTTTCGGCTCTGGTAGCACTTTTCTGTGAAATGCACTGGCCAGGATAGATACCCTGAGGCTGTTGGTTGTGGCACCAACCAGTAACAACCTGAGTGCCCAGCTATGAGAATAATGGAATATATTGTGATTTGTCTGTATTGTGGAGTGCTATATAGCTATGAAAAGAAATGAGTTAATCCTATAGCTGGTGACTTGGGGGATGTCCTCACTGTATTATTGTTCTTGTAAATACGAAGATACGGGAACAGTAAAATCCCACCTTTGAGATAACTCTGTTGCATCCTATATCTGTATCTATGTTTTGATAATATCAGCAAGGACTTGGGGAAAGATGTGGAAGAATACACATTAGATTGTTACTTCTGTCTTTGTGTTGCTGCAACAAGAGAGCTACTAAGATCAAATATCAGCAAATATAAGACAAAGAGCAAATGCACAGAGGTTTTAATGTGTTAGAAAGTCCTTTTCTTGTAATACTTCTATTTTTTACCCTTTGCATGATTGAAAAAAAAATGAATTTTATTCTTTGACTAAATTTTAGAACTAGGAAATAAAGACAGCATTATACTTGAGTCTTTCTCATTTTTGTTTTTTGAGCTTATGATATAAAGATAAGTTCTTTTTTCACCAAAACCTAAATTACAGACGTAGCACCAAAACCGAAAGCATGATGCTCTGGTTTCTGTGGTAGAGAGGGGAGAGAAGTAGCACGTTGTTCAGATTCAGGATGCTAACAGACTCAAGAGCCCTAGGAACTTCCTGTCCCAGAGCTGAAGAGAACAGAGTAGGCAACTGGACATGCTTGCGCAAGTAGAAAAGTAAAGAAAGCGAATGCTACAGAATTTCCGCTACTCCTCTGCAGATGATCAGGGCAACTCCGCTCCAGAGCCCTGCATTTCACCTGGGAAGTTGGTGAGAGTCTTTCTGAATGGAGACCGCCATGCTGGAGCTGGCTAGCTCTTATTGCATTAAAGGTGGAGATAGTTTTTAGGGACTGATAGGTAAAAGAGCTGAGTCAGGACACCAGCCCCAGGACATATTGCCCAGCCTGTTGTTGTGATCTCCTAACTTACCTCTCTGGTCTTTTCTTCCACTTTATCATACAAATCCATTTCCAGAGTGATTGTTTTAAAGCACAACTCTTAGATAATTCCCCTGCTCAAAAAACATATATGACTCCCCAGCTGTAAAGAAGAGAGTCCAGATCTCTAGACCTGGTGTTCAGAACCTTCTTGGATAGGGTCCCAGTGTACTTCTCAGTTTCCCTCCTGTCTCTCAGGCTCCAGCTACGTAAACCTGTTCCCTGTGTGCGTTTAGTCTTCTGCTTATGTTCTGAGGTAGGAGCACTCCCTCCCCATTTCATCCATCTCTACCTGTTTAAATCCTTTCCAACCTTTATTTCAAAGGCCACATCTTTCAGGAAGCCAAATGCGACATCTCCCCCTTCTTCATGTACTTCTCCTATGGTATCTACCTTACATTCAAGTTGTATTCTTCCCTTTCCACCTTGGTAATTTCATCAAGGAAGAAACTGGTGTATCTCAGTGTCAGAATTTGTTACCCTTGGTAAATTTCTTAACGTTTAATCAATCTTTGTTGAATTGAATGTAATTGTTATCTGATGTACCAGATTAATTTTTAAAAATCATTTCATTCATTTCTTGTTGGTGGGGTGCTGTGCAGAGAAACAAAGGAAATATGAACAGAGTTAGTATCCCAGCAAGGAAATATGATATGACTCTTCGTTTTTGCGAAAGTTCCCATTTTATATTATCTAATGTTTTCCAGTATCTTGGACTCTTTTCTTCCTGCTGTCTTATCATTTCCATTGGATATCTGTCATGGAATGCCCTTGCTATGACATCGGATGGGGAAGTGGAAATATGCTTCCTGGAAGACTACCCTGACAGGGTCCCTATTTGATTTGCATTCCTTGTAACCTTCCTGGTTTTGTGGGCAGCAGGGGACCCTCCAAGCACCTCAGGCAGAGACTAGTGGAGGTCCAGGTCAATGCACTGCCCTAGATTTGAACAGCCAAGGCTAGGAAGGTGACTCCATTTTGCACATCTCCATAATCTCCCATCTGGTTCTCTGTGGAGAAGTAGTGAGAGTTTTACTGCTGTCTTCCTTTCCAAGGAATTCTGTGGAATTCCAAGAAAAGGAACTACAGAAAGGAAGGAGAGGTTTAAAAGGAAATTCCCCTGGACTTTGGAAAGACTTAACTGGGCAAAAGGTGACTTTTGAGAGAATTCAGGTTCTAACAAATTAGACAAACCCAACTTGGAATTTGCCTGAGCCATGAATAACTTTATGTGATTGAGTTGAATAACTTTATGTGATTGAGTTAATTCATTATATCTCATAATGTGGTCATTCTACCCTCCTCCAAATATAACAAGAAATTGCCACCTTCCTGCTGAATGCCTTTTATTTCTCCACATTGATTTTGTTTTTTAAAGGATGATTGAATTGGTTTATTTAGATTCCAATTGCCAGTAATTCTCAAGTTATAATTACTCTAGATCACAAGAGAATATTACTGTAATTTATGTTCTGTCATATTTTTTCTTTAATCACTGTCCTTATTATGATAAGAAATGTATATATCAAATATTAGTAAAATCGTTATGCTTTACAATGCATCCTAAAACTGAGAACCACCTTCTGTATCTGAACAAAGAAATTACACTGAATACACTTATTACCCTAGAAAATCATCTTCTGGCCATATATATGTTTTTCCTCCACAAAGGTCACTAAAATGGCTTTCATTTCAGTGATTAACATTTTAAAATCACTGGTTGTATTTAAAACCACATAAATTCAATATGCTATAAGATACAGTTATACAAAGAATGTTAACAAAACTAAGATAGGAAATAAAACCTCTATAAAAATTTCTCAAAACAGGAAACTGTTGTAGAAGTATATTGTTGTTCTTTCTGTTTCACTAAAATTACGTTGGTTTAAATATGCTGCATACGCTAACCTCTTGGATCTATTGTGCTCTTGCTTAAAATAACTTTCTTTAAATGTTAACTCCTGAACACTGTTTAATTAACTTAGCTCAAGTTGAGATTTGATCTCAAGCCATTTCAAACTAGACAGAGTGAAGAAAGATGTGGGTAATTGGCAGCAGATCCCAATACAAATATGGCATTTGGCAAAGTATGTCTGTGTTGTTTTGCTTTGCTTTTCTCTTTATGGTTGTGGCCTATTTTTGAAATGCTGTGATTTAAATTCAGTGCTCAAGTGACAAGTCTGACAAAACAGAACTTATTTCCATGGAGGTTCTGTTGGGGTGGAGATGGAAGTGTTCCAGGAACTAAAGGGAGTAACCTCGATTTCACCTGGAAGCAGTAGTGTGTTGGGGACAGGAGATTTGGGCTATATATAAAGAGGAGAGGAAAATTGCCAAGATGCGGAGCCAAATTTGCATCCAGGAATAGAGCAACATCAAAGAAGTGAAAACAGAATCTGTCCCTGTAAGCTGTAACTGGGGAGCCCAAGATACATGGAGATGGGAAAGTTCTCTCCTGGGATGCCTGGATTGCCGTGATAGTGTTCTAACTGGGTTCTCTTAACGCCTTCTTCTCCTTGAACGCCCACCCACAGTGTGGCCAGGTTAACTGCAAAGACTGTGCCGTTTTCTTGCTCAAGACCTTCAGTTCCTGTTTACTCAGAAGATTAGGTTAAAACTCTTTCTGTTGGCATTGTGCTCCCTCCACTCTGTTGCTTTTTCTAACCCCACTGTCTACCGTTCTCCAACATGAAAGATGTACTCTCCACAGTCTTCACAGTCTCATTCAAAATCTAGCTTACACCTCCCTTCTCATTCTTTCTGAGAATTCAGTTCACAGAGAGTGCCCTCCCCAGGTTTGAGATTGTTCCTATTTGTTTTCTAACTTTTGGCAAGATTGTTTCATTGTTAGTCATTGTGTTAGGAGTACTGTATCTAGAAATATATACACATATATAGTCATTATATGGTGTATATATACATATATAGAGAGAATAGAAATGATAATATTTTCCCTTAGTGAGTTATAAAGTTGTAAATTTCTCCATAGAAAGTTCATTGAAATTGAGGGTGAATTACTGGTTCTTATATCCTTGGACTTTACTTTCACCACCAGACATGAAACCATTTAGCTCAGATTGGGACTGGAACCCTCATGGCTGGGACTCGAACCCAGCCAAAACCCTGCTAATGAGTGGGAGGATTATTCCAACTATTTTTGGGAAAGTGAAAGTGAAGTCGCTCAGTTGTGTCCGACTCTTTGCTGTAGCCTACCAGGCTCCTCCGTCCACGGGATTTTCCAGGCAAGAGTACTGGAGTGGGTTGCCATTTCCTTCTCCAGGGGCTCTTCCCTACCTAGGGATCAAACCCGGGTCTCCCGCGTTGTAGGCAGATGCTTTACCATCTGAGCCACCAGGGAAGTCTTATATATAATATATTTACTTTATATTTATTGTATTAATATGACATGTGAGAGAGAAAGTACTGAACTGAGAGAATCTGGAAAACTAAATTCTAGTCTCAACTTTGCCACTAACAGTCAAATCACTTGACCCCCCTCACAGCTCCAAACAGGGAATTAATCTCCTTTATGACCATCAGGAAAATATAAAGGAAAGTGAAACCATGTTTGTTTATAATAACCTTAAACAGTAAAGTTTCATGTCCCATCCAGAAGACATAAATATGGGGCACAGCTGGATGAGTCAAGAGAGATGATGTATTGTTCAGGTGAGTCGCTGTTATTTTGGTTTTATAGATTAGACCTCTGAGTACAGTGAGTCTGTGCAGCATTTTTGAGGTTTCCCAGGATAACAAAGGCCAAATGAGACTCAGTGTGATTCTTTCTCCCTTTCCTGTAAATAAACACTTTTTTCCCCAGTATGAAGGGTCCCTCTGCTTTACTGGTGGTGTTGAGTGGGTTATAATCCTAACTTGACTTATTTGTTCTGTAATTTTTAAGGAAATCTCCCTGAATCCCATACACTTGTCTGTGAAAGCTTTTGAGCTTATTACCTCAAAAATCAACACTAATCACTATTTTTTATTGAGCATTGGCCTTGTACAGGAGATATGGCATATGTTATGTCATTTCTTAAATGTATCTTATAAAATGGCCCAGTTCAGTTCAGTCTCTCAGTCATGTCCGACTCTTTACAACCCATGGGCTTGTAGCTCACCAGGCTTGCCTTTTCCATCACCAACTCTTGGAGCTTGCTCAAACTCATGTCCATCCAGTCGGTGACGCCATGCAACCATCTTATCCTTCGTCAACCCCTTCTCCTCCTGCCTTTAGTCTTTCCTAGCATCAGGGTCTTTTCCAGTGTTGGTTCTTCTCATCAGATGGCCAAAGGATTGGAGCTTCAACTTCAGCGTCAGTCCTTCCAATGCATATTCAGGACTGATTTCCTTCAGAATGGACTGGTTGGATCTCCTTGCAGTCCAAGGGACTCTCAAGAGTCTTCTCCAACAACACAGTTTAAAAGCATCAATTCTTTGGTGTTCAGCTTTCTTTATGGTTCAACTCTTAACACTAATACATGACTACTGGAAAAACCATAGCTTTGACTAGATGGACCTTTGTCAGCAAAGCAATGTCTCTGCTTTTTAATATGCATCTAGGTTGGTCATAGCTTTCCTTCCAAGGAGCAAGCATCTTTTAATTTCATGGCTGCAGTCGCCATCTGCAGTGATTTTGGAGCCCCCAAAAATTAAGTGTGTCACTCTTTCTACTGTTTCCCCATCTATTTGCCATGAAGTGATGGGACCAGATACCATGATCTTAGTTTTCTGAATGTTGAGTTTTAAGCCAGCTTTTTCACTGTCCTCGTTCACTTTCATCAAGAGGCTCTTTAGTTGTTCTTTGCTTTCTGCCATAAGGGTGGTGTCATCTGCCTATCTGAGGTTATTGATATTTCTTGCAGCAACCTTGATTCCAGCTTGTGTTTCATCCAGCCCAGTGTTTCTCATGATGTACTCTGCATAGAAGTTAAATAAGCAGGGTGACAGTATACAGCCTTGATGTACTCTTTTACCTATTTGGAACCAGTCTGTTGTTCCATGTCCAGTTCTAACTGTTGCTTCTGGGCCTGCATACAGATTCCTCAGGAGGCAGGTAAGGTGGTCTGGTATTCCCATCTCTTTAAGAATTTCCCACAGTTTGTTGTGATCCACACGTTGAAGGCTTTGGCATAGTCCATGAAGCAGAAATGGATGTTTTTCTGAAACTCTTTTGCTTTTTCTATGATCCAGCGGATGTTGGCAATTTGATCTCTTGTTCCTCTACCTTTTCTGAATCCAGCTTGAACATCTGGAAGTTCTTGGTTCACGTACTGTTGGAGCCTTGCTTGTGGTTTCCTCATCTATAAAACAGGGTCATGTGATGACCCTGTTTTATAGATGAGGAAACCATGGCTAAGATTTAACCCAAAGTCTCTCTGATACCATACATGGGTCTCCCTCCTGTGGTAGAAGAAAGAGATCTCAGGTCCATAAAAATCAACATTGCTTCCAGATTGCAAGCTTACAGTTACTGTTGTTTCATCATTTCCTTTTACCTAACCTTTTGTAAGTATCTAGTAGAAAATTTGACACTTGGGTTTCATTTTTCCTCTGGCCAGCACTCCTGGTGAAGGTGCTAATAAGCACTCTTAAAGAGCAGAGAGATCTCTCTTTAAGGAGAGTCTCAGGAAAGGAAGGTGATGCAAAGGAAATGAATGTTCCAGAAACTGAATAACTGGTCCTTGAATAATTATATCATAGTCAATGCCTACGTGTCATAATCATTTTGGAAAAGGTTGGATAAATTAATTTTTCCATTTTCTGATTAACTGTAGTTCTTCTTTCACAAGTGTAAAGTTAATAAATCTCTACAATAGAGTACTACTGATACTTTGAGTTTTATGCTTTTTTCTGTTTTTAATAAAAAATTGGAAAGCTTGGGGCTGGTGCACTGGGATGACCCAGAGGGATGGTATGGGGAGGGAGGTGGGAGAGGGGTTCAGGATGGGGAACACGTGTACACCCGTGGTGGATGCATGTTGATGTATGGCAAAACCAATGCAATATTGTAAAGTAAAAAAAATAAAAGGAAAAGAAAAAAAATGGGAAATATTATGGACACTTTGTGGCATAGTTTGTAGGAGACATTTTCAGTCATGTAGTCTTGCATTAAAAATGTTTATGAGGATTCATAACTGTATATTTTGTACAATTCTCAAGGGAAACAGATTCTGCTTTTACGATCATCATTGTCTTTCTATGATGGAGTGAACTTCTTCCCAAGTAAGGAGTGATCTATATTCAGGAAGCACTCAATGGCACTCTGTCAGCAGATCACACAGCCCGCAGGACCCACATGAATAGAGCTAACAAGTTTTGTCCATTAAATCTTGTGACTCGAGCAAATTTTTATTATCCTTTTGTAAAAATGCAAGCACTGCCTCACACAAAAACCAGTTGTTACCTAATGAAGTGTTTCAGCATGTTCATATAAGTTGATGGTTTCACATGGTCAGAGTATTGCTCTATCAGCTATTAGCTACTAATAACATGATCCCATCCTGCTTTAATGACATACTGTACTCAGAATACTTAAGTGTGGACAGATGTTTAGGAATATCATTTTTCCCTCTTGGCTATTGATTGATTCCCAAAACTCACTCCTGATTAGAATGCAAGATGTTTTCATTTAGACTTGGAATCTTTACTTATTCAGTCTAATCAGAAAAAGTCAAACAGCACACCAACAACTTGGAATGTAATGCTGGAGCATCTTCTTGGACTTCCTACCATGGGCTATATTTTCAGATGCTCAGCGACAGCCTCTGTCACTGCTTATCTTCCAAAGCCAACATATTAGAAAAGAATATGCAGCTCTGACAAAGTGAAATGCACTATACAGTGGTTTTAGCTAAAATCAAATTGTTAGTTTCAATAGAAGATTTTGGAGGGTGCTAACCGATGGGGATCTGTCCTTGCAAGGCAGGACTGAGTGGATCCTTTAAACCACCTGTGCTTTCCTCATAGTTGAACTTTATTCCTAAGCCAGAGGCATATCTGATACCACTAGCAGCACTTTTAAAAAGTGCAGTTGAGGAAATAATTGGATTTTGTACGTGAAGAAAATAATTCTTTAACACCTGAGTTTTAAATAGCTTTATTCTTCCTAAAAACCTGGACCCTTGGGGTCAATAGGAAAGTTTAAAAAATTTTTGTTTTGGGGTGTAATACAGGTTGTGTTTACTTATTACTAAGAATTCTCCCAGAAGCTTGAATCCTTTCATGTCTTGAATAAAGTGGATCCTCCAGCAACCCACTCCAGGATTCTTGCCTGCAGAATCCCATGGACAGAGAAGCCTGGTGGGCTACAGTCCATGGGGTCGCAAAGAGTCGGACACGACTGAGCGACTTCACTTACTTACCAGCTACCTTAATCACACAACTTGAATATTTACTCTTACCTCCCAGGTAACAAATTACCTTCTTGCTCCCCCTAGTGGAATTGTTACTCTACTCCACAGTTTGAGAATACTGTTGTCAGTACATTTATTTGATTTAGCATCTTATATTTGGGAATTGGATATTTTCCTCATTTATTCTCAAAGACTGAGAATAAAATAGAAAAATACTGTAGTGGGTGGGCTGATAGGGGATGTGGGTAGTGAAAGTGAAAGTGGCTTTTTGCGGATAGATTTTCACTTCCTAATGTCAGCAATGGCCACATTGTTCATAATGGTTGCCAAATTCAAGAGGTTTCTGCTCTACTCTTCTGTCTTACAGGGGTCAAATGTCATCAGGCTGGCAGACAGTCACGTCTAGAAGGCAGCTGTTCACACTTCTGGCAAGTGTGAACAGCCCTACCAGTTCACTCTTCTACCAATAGAGTGCTGGTAGTTGGTGGTATTGAAAGACAAGGATAGGTACCATCTGAATATTGGCCCCTACTTGTGCCATTGGTTAAGCAAGCCCAGGGAGCATCCTTCTGAATCTACATGACGGACTGTGCCAGTATCCACAGCACATGGAAATAATTTCCAGTCTACAGCTGCTAAACATGCTAAAACAATTCTGGTAACTGAAGCTGCATATCTCTTTTTAAGAATTTAAATTTCTTTAGGGATTGATAACCAGTGGTTTCATGACATCAGAATCTCTCTCTTTTTCCTGCCACTATTTGTTTTCACAACTCTGACCCTTGTTAAAAATGTATTTATTCAAATTTGCACACAAAGGACTTGTATTTTGTATATACTAGCATTGAAATGGGTGAAACTTCTAAAAAAAATTGTTGTTCATGCCAAGGCTTGGGACTCTGTTCTTCTGCATGGAAGGCCCTATCAAGGTCAAGGCAAAAGATACAGTGATTTCCAAATAAATAGTCAACAGAGTATAAGTACTTGGTATTTATGAACAAGAGTACTGTAATTAGAATATTCCGTCTTTCTTAAAATCATGTAATAGAGACAGTATTTAGATATATCTTTTCCCAAATATTTATTCTCGGGGCAAGTGTTTGCCTCAGTTCAGTTCAGTCACTCAGTTGTGTCCGACTCTTTGCGACTCCATGAATCGAAGCACGCCAGGCCTGCCTGTCCATCATCAACTCCCAGAGTTCACTCAAACTCATGTCCATTGAGTCGGTGATGCCATCCAGCCATCTCATCCTCTGTCGTCCCCTTCTCCTCTTGCCCCCATTCCCTCCCAGCATCAGGATCTTTTCCAGTGAGTCAACTCTTCGCATGAGGTGGCCAAAGTACTGGAGTTTCAGCTTTAGCATCAGTCCTTCCAATGAACACCCAGGACTGATCTCCTTTAGGATGGACTAGTTTGACCTCGTTGCAGTCCAAGGGACTCCCAAGAGTCTTCTCCAACACCACAGTTCAAAAGCATCAATTCTTCAGCGCTCAGCTTTCTTCACAGTCCAACTCTCACATCAGTACATGACCATTGGAAAAACCATATCCTTGACTAGACAGACCTTAGTTGGCAAAGTAATGTCTCTGCTTTTTAATATGCTAGGGAAACATAAAACAGCAGGATCCAATTAAAATCCCAACAAAAGGGAATGTCAAAGTGTTATATGGGTGTGTTTTATTCGGAAGTGTAGAGAAAAAAAGAAATGCCTGTACTGTTTTTTGTGGGTTTTTTTAGAGAAGTACCACTAGCTCAAGAGTTATAGAAATTTAGTTTAAGAACTTCATCCATGCAAACACATGGCAAAGCATGTGTCTGAAGTTCTGATTTGGATCTCATAGTGCCTGGATTCACAGTTGTGAAAACAATGATGTCACAGTGGCCACACAGCCCAGCTGGGGCAGAAATGTCCGGTTAGCAAGACTTTGGAGAACCAGCACTTTTCTATTCCACAGGGAGTGGGAGGGATTTGTGTGTCAATCAGCATGTATCTCTGTGTATACAGACGTGAATGTAGATGCAGATGAGTACATACATGGGCAAAATGTAGCCATGTATATGTGGGTTTATTCATGTATACATGTGACTGAAAGAGTTACAATTGTCAGCTTCTTTCCAATGGATGCTAGGAATTTTGAGCATTGACAATACTCCTGAAAGCATCTTTTAGCAGAGCGAGACTGGGAGGCATTGAGGAAGTATGCACACCATTCTCTGCTGGGAATTCTCTGCATTGATGATAACCTTCCAGTGGGTCTCAGGGACTGGGCCTGGAGGTGTTGGGAAAGCTCTACATGCCACTCCCTGCTGAGGGCTGTGCTGGCATCCTTGTCTGGCAGCTTTGCAGGGTGGCTGTCCTTGGGTACATTCCAGCCATAGCTTGGAACCCTTGCCTTTCTTGAGTGGTGTGAGGACTGAATATCTGCGTGCATTCTTTCACTCAAGAGTGAAGAGAAGCTTTGCTTATCTAGCTGTGTTTCCTTAAAGTGACTAACCAGTGGTGCATTAAACTGGGGTGGGTTTGTTTCTCAGAATCTTAACTTCTCAACTGTTGATTGATCACTGTTGACTCAACACTAAAATCTCATCTGCCTCTGCTTGTCATCCCTGGGTTATTGGGGTTTGGTATTTGCTTTCTCTTAAGGTTCAAAAAGGCAGAAAAATATGCACAAGCATTTGGCAATAGGCACAGCAGATAGAGAATTATGAAGTAGATATACCAGAGTCAGATATTTTTGTTGAAATCCTGACTTTATATGACTGTCTGTTTTACTTGTAATATGGTCCTTGCCATGAGGCAGGGTATCTGGAGACGTGGCAGGTAGTCAGCAAGTGTAGGGAAGGAACTTATTATCTTGGGCAGAGTGTCTGCTCCCACCAACTGCTCAAACTTGCATTCTTTTCAAGACTTCTTTCCTGCTACTTAATTGTTGGTAATTTGAGAAACTATCTTTGAATCAGACACCTTGGCAAGAAGGTAGGATTAAGAGAGTATTTGGGACCAAAAAAAGATATACATCTGTCTACTTGCTGGACACTTTGATGGCAGAGGGAAAACTGTGGACAAATTCCTGACAGGTGGTAATACTTATCTGCAATTTAATATATATATATTTTTTGCTACGCCCTGCATCATGAGATATCTTAGTTTCCTGACCAGGGATTGAACCTGTGTCCCCTGTATTGGGAGCACAAAGTCTTAACCACTGGGCCACCAGGGAAGTCCCTAACATTTTTTTAAATATGTTTCCTTAAGTAATCTTACCATGTTCTACTGACAATACTTACATTGGTCCCCTAAAATAACAAGGAACATCATCAAAACATGTAAGAAAGGCAACAGGAAGGTAAAAAATAGAAAAGAAAGTTTGTAGGGAAAGTCAGGACTTAGAATTTCATATAGATTGCATAGAGATTGAGGCAGATAATTCTAACCATGTCACTTTAGGTCAGTGCTCACAGTTCCCGATAAGTAAGTGGGTGATTATTAGAAGTCTGGGTTTTCTGATCCCACCCCAGAATCTGCAGGGAAGGGTTCTGGGAATATTGTTTTAGTAAGCATCTTAGGCGATACTTACGATCAGACAAGTTTGGGAAACTGCCACCGTCCAATTGCCTGCTAGGACTAAAGTATTTCCAAAACTTATAAGTAAATATATGTGTGTTGTGTGTGCATGTGTGTTATTACCAAGGTTTTAAACTTTGAAAAAAAAATTGTCAAATACTCCATATTGACATCATAAACATTTCTTAGTGAAAACATCTGTTATTTGGATAGGGTTGTATGGCTTCCCATGTGGTGCTAGTGGTAAAGAACCCACCTGCCAATGCAGGAGACATAAAAGACCTGGATTCTTTCCCTGAATCAGGAAGATCCCCTGGAGGAGGGTATGGCTACCCACTCCAGTATTCTTCCCTAGAGAATCCCATAAACAGAGGAGCCTGGTGAGCTACAGTCCATGGAGTCGCAAAGAGTCAGACATGACTGAAGCGAATTAGCATACAGCATGTGGGGTTATAGAAGGTTTTCTCATATGTTATCTCAGCTGTTCCTAAAACCAACCCTTTGATGGGTTGGACAACAAAGATCATGTTTGGCCCCAGATTACACATAGCAAATGGGCTCAACGTGTAACTGGCAGGTGGCAGAACTGGCTTTCAACCGGATCCTTCACCAGGTGGGGGAGCCCAGCACCAACCCCAGAGCCCACCCCTTTTGCTCTTTTCTCCCACACCCTGGTCACCAGGTTGATGACAGCATTTCTAACATATCAGGCTCTTAGCATATCCACACCTTTCCACATTCTGATTCCCTGGCCACCATATCCTTCTTCTCTTTGCAAACTCACAGGCATTCATGAAGGTGCCTTCCATGAAGCTTTTCTGGACACTCTTCTCACTCTACCACCCAAGCAGAGCCAGTTTTTCTTTCAGCTGGCTTTCCATCAAGTTTATAAATCCTTCTACCACGTGCTGGGCTTGTTTAATCTAGGTGAGTTCAATGATACATGTTCAGTAATGCCTCCCTTCTTCCTCCCCACTCCACCGTTATACCACTTACTTTGAATAGATGGGAAGGTAATCACCTCTAAAACACTCAGTGCTCATTGGCTAAGCTTTGGGAAGTGTTGGAGGAATGCTTTAAAGGCTTTTCCAAACTTTGACAAAAAAGCAAGCGTTCAGGAGGCCAGAAACATGGCCACTAACATCCTCTAGGAACAGAATTGTTTAAAAGGTCCAGGGAGCATTGTCTAGTGAGAAGCTGGGGAATGGCAGGGGACCCTATGCACAAAAACACAGATTTGGTAGTATTCTTGATAGGTAATTTAAGGACCATCCAAGGACATTTTCAGCTAGTGGTGATTTTTGTGTTACACTCATAGCCCTAGATTAGATGTGACTGTCTGTCATGGCTTTCAAATCGTATTATAGTTATTTCTTGATGCAAATAACTCCCCTACTGCACTTTGAGCAAGGGTGGACCCGAGCCATATTCATCTTTGTCTGCCAATTGATAACTGTTGAATAAACTTTGGGGGAATAGATCTTCTAGCCATCTGCATCTGAGTGCAATCCAATGATTTAAGTATGGTTCTAATTCCAGTTCTCCTGTGTTTATAGCCACCACTGGTCCAAGCAATCTTCAGCGGTGATCCAGAGGAGATACGGATGCTCATCCACAAAACAGAAGATGTGAATGCTCTGGTAGGAGATGCTCTGGCTTTGCCTGCCCAGACCCTCTTCACCTTTTCTGTGCCATGGACCTTTTTGATGTCTGGTGAAAGCCCTGGCCCACTTCTCAGAATTCTGTTTTGAAATGCTCTAAATAAAATATATAAGATTCAAATGGAAATCAATTATTTTGAACTATATTGAATCAAAATTTTCATATAATAATATATGTGTTTATCAGCACATATAAATGGCAAGATACAGTAGGAGATCTAATAATGGCCATAATTTAAAAATAATGATGAGCCTGATCAATATTTTGTGTTACCTGCCACCACTCTAACGTGGCGTGAATGTGCCTATGATTTCTGCCAACACTAAGGTTTGCTGCCTGCATTCATAATGTGAAGAAATGTGAACTTGCAGTTAGAAGCTAGTGAAAATAGAGTTAGAAACTTTGTTCTAGAGAACCCATGGCTTACAAGCAGGAGCTGACAAACTATGGTTTGTCACCTGGTTTTGTACAAGCTAGTGGCTAAGAATAGTTTTTATTTTTTAAATGGCTGAAAAAAGAATGAAAAAAAAAGAGTATTTTGTGACTTAGGAAAATTGTATGAAATTCACATTTTGATATCTACACATTAAGTTTGTTTGGAACATGGGAAGGACAGCTTTCCTACTGCAGGAGCAGAGTTGAGTACCTGTGACAGAGACAGTATGTGGCCTGCCCGAAATATTTACTCTCTGGCCCTTTGGAGGGAAAATTTGCTGCCCTCTGCACTAGAGGGTCCATGAACCTGGGATGAGTGGATGAACTTGGCGTCCTGTGTGTACCCTGAAATCATACATAATATGTGCGTGCATTTTTGGACGTTTTGTTTAATGAAAGGGTCAAGGCATTTCATCAAACTCTTAAAAGGGTTCATAATCCCCTAAAGATTAAGAACCACTGAATCTGGAAGTTCTTGACATAAACCTGCAATGAGGAAAAGTGAAAAGAGTTAGTCAATAATTTATCCTTTTAATAGTTTCCTAGACCTAGATTGAACAAGCAATTATGTATAGTACATGCTACTAATTCTCTTAATGTAATGCAATTACCTACATGCTCCAGTCTGTCAGGGAGAGGAGTTCTCTTTGAAGTCCCAAGTGTTCAGGAGAAACAACAGACTCAGACACATCTACGGTGCAAGAAGAGCTTTGCCACCGGGAAATGCATTCTGTCTGAGGTTGCATCTCTGTCCGCTCAGCCACATGTTTTATTCAGAAGGCGAGTCATCACTGCCACCCATTGCTCTGTGGCAATGTAGGTTGCTGTGGCTTTTTGAAAAAGCTCTTGGCAGTTTCTCTCCAGCTGGCACTGACAGCAGCAGAGCAGTGTGCTGTGACATTTTTGCCAGGTAAGCACAGATGAGGTCAGGGCCAGACTACTTGAGAAGGCAACTGGGCATTTGTCTAGGGCCGATGGGGCCATATACTTCTGAGAGGAGGCAAGGCAAGTAAGTTGATCATCTATGTTCTGACATCACCAGAATTCATCTAGCCTGTTCTGTGTTGTGGGCCACACCCAGGCCAGCCCAAGGCAAGGTTACTATCTTCCCTGATAATCATCAACAAGCAGGACTTTTGTGAGTCCTGTGTACCAAGAAGGAGTGTACTGTCCTCTGAAAACCTTTAATTTCTCCTTAGGAAAGTGACAAACAGCTGCTAGCTGGTAAACATTAGAGGAGGTTAACTGCTGTAACACACAGATGGCTCAAACATAAGATATGTTTAGTTCTCTTATGAGCAGATTAGAGGGGTGGCTCTTTTCTGCATAGAGTCCCAGGTATCAGCATGTAGCTTCTAAGGTCATTCAAGGGGTGTGTCAACAGCCCAACAAGAAGGGAAAAAAAGAATGTGGCAGCAAAGCCTGGGAGGATTTTATGGGACAGCTCGGCAGTGGCATAATCACGTCTACTCACATCCCACTGCCCGGAACTCATCCCATGCCATGGCTAACTACAGAAGAGGTTGGGAAGTTAGTGTAACTGTGTCCCCAAAGTGTCAGAGAACAGTGACTTTGGTGAACAAGTTGCTGTCTTGGCTACACCAATTTCTGGTTTTAGAGAATTTTAGGTAATTTAAATGATACCCCTTAGTCGTCTGTGTAGTGTGTTGTTAATTTGACAGTTAATTACTGAGTTTGGATCCTGTGTAAGGTCCTGAGGATACAGCAGTTAAAAAGATAGCTCTTTCCCTCGTGAGCTTACAACGTGGCAGAGAAGGCAACAAGTGAGAAATCATACCATATTGTATTTCTGAAATGGAAAATCTGGGATACTATTTAGGGGCCTATGTTAATCATGAGGGGCTAATGAAGTGAGGTATGAACTGAGGCTGCTGTGGAAAGTGTGTTGTAGTTGCTGTTAGATGTGTGGCAGCTGTTGGATGTGACAGCAGAGAAGGGTGGGATAAAGAGAGAGGAATGAATGAATGAATGAGTGGTTAAATGAGTGAATAAACAAGCCTAAGAGGAGCCTGAGTTCTTAGGTTGATCGTGTGGCTCTTCTGGGTCCACAGACTCTTTCCTCCACTCATACTTCTTAGAGCCTCCCTCTTCACATCCCCCTTTCCCTTCCTCAGGGGAGTATAAAGATCATTTGCTCCTCTACTCTGTTATCAGGCATGTTGCAGACACTGAGCTGTCCTCTTCAGTGGTTTTCCTTGGGCGGCATTCCTTCGGAATCAGTCACAGTGACTGCTGGAGGTGGATTAGACAGTTTAGGGGAAGTGATCGTTAACAAAGGGCATAGGGAGATGGAAGATAAATCTGGATTTGAAATCTAAACCCAAAGATTCATTTTAGGATAGAAGAGCGGCTGCTCCCAGACATGTCATTGTCAAGGAGGGGAAGTAAATCAGGGAAGCACCTCTTGCTAGCGAGAAGACAGTTTTTGTCTTCTCTTCTCATCCTTTTCTTTTCTCTCTTTATCCCTATTTAGTCACTTAATTTTTCTTTTCTGCTCTAGGCTCTGACTTTTTTGCTTTCTTTTATCTTCATCTTTCTGTATCTTTTGATGGGTTGCCTGTTCTTTGGTATAAATACACTTTGATTGACTGATCCTGATAGAAGAGTCTCATTCAGCTTTGCCTCTCTGTGTTTTTCCAGACTTTATTTCCCAGTAGTAGTATGCATCAACCAAATGGCATTACTCAGCCTGGTATTTTTTCTTTTCTCACTTCTCCATTGTTCTGATCCCACCTGTCCTTTCAGGCCTGCTATTGATCCTTCCTCTGTTGCTGCTAAGTCGCTTCAGTCGTGTCCGACTCTGTGCAACCCCATAGACAGCAGCCCACCAGGCTCACCTGTCCCTGGGATTCTCCAGGCAAGAACACTGGAGTGGGTTGCCATTTCCTTCTCCAGTGCATGAAAGAGAAAAGTGAAAGTGAAGTCGCTCAGTCGTGTCCAACTCTAGCGACCCCATGGACTGCAGCCTACCAGGCTCCTCCGTCCATGGGATTTTCCAGGCAAAAGAACTGGAGTGGGGTGCCATTGCTTTCTCCGCCTTCCTCTGTTAAGTTGGCCTAATTTTCAACTTTCTTTCTGCTGCCTTCTCTTCCACCTCCCAAATCCCTTAGCTCTTTGTACCTCACTGATCACTTTACTTGAGTTATTTATGTCTGTGTTTTACTTTTGACTAACTGTGTTTGACATGACTGCTATATCACTCATTCTCATTTGCTCAGTGGCCCAGTTCAGTCCTTGCAACACATGTTGAGTGAATGACTAAACCTGCTTTATTACTTATGTTGAGCCAATTTGTGGTTGCCTATTTTAATTTTTAAAAATTTATTTATTTTTTACTTTTGGCTGTGCTGGGTCTTCATTGCTGCAGGGGCTACTCACTGGTTTTGGTGTGCAAGTTTCTCATTGCAGTAGCTTCTCTTGTTGCATAGCATGGGCTCCAGGGCACAGGCTCAACAGTTACGGCTCACAGGCTTAGTTGTTTCGTGGCATGTGGTATCTTCTTGAATCATGGGTCAAACCCATGTCTCTTGCATTGGAAGGCTAATTCTTTACCACTGAGCCACCAGGGAAGCCTACCTATTTTTCAACAAGGACAGTGGTGGCCAGATAGTTCTGGCTTAGTTAGTGGCCCTCCATTCTCAGTTGTAAGATTAAAAGTTCTCTTCCTAAGATTGAAAATTCATAGATGGATTTGAGGAGCCACAGAACAATCAGGAAGGGTCATCTGAGTCTCTCTGTGGTTTCCCTGGTTGCTGGCATGCCAGAGCCTGGAAATGTGGGAAGACAGTTATATGTTCTGAGAGATCCATTAAAGTTGACCCATATGTGGTTGATAATAGAAAGATTTAGAAGCTTTTATCCAACTGGTTAAATTGAAGTAGAGCATCTGAAGTCTAAATGAATGTAGAGATTCTGAAAACCAAAACTTGAACTCAATAAAGACATTTTTGGGATAATGCTATGACAACATGGCATCAGCAGACCATTTACTGCATACCACACTGAAATAACGACAGAGACGAACTGGGGCTTGTCAATGGCAAGTGGTAAAGACAGGGAGGGAACCATGCCCAGTGAGGAATGGGATGTTTTAGCCTTGGGAAAGATGAGAGAAATATCTGAAATAGTTCAAGCACTGTCAAATTAAACTGGAGCTCTTCTTATATGTCACATCATTGTAAGCTGCAGAAAATAAGATTTCAGGCCAAAATAAAAGAAAGAACTTCATAGAGCTGTCTAAAGATGTAATGAGTTGACTTAACAAATAATAAACTCTTTGAAAGACCATTAGACTAGAGATTCTAGAGGTGACCAGTAGTAGTAACATACATGGCCTCACTTTCCTGTTTTGTGTCCTTGGCCAGTATTGCTAATGGTTCATGACCTTTTTCCCCCACTCAGCCTTACAGACTCGCATTTCTTCTTGGGACAGCACTGTGAAATTTAAATTGGCCTGTAAATTAAAATCTTCTTTCCATGCCTGGACTAGGTGATGTTTACAGTCTCTTAAAACTGTGAAAGACTACAATTCTAAGATTTGTAAGTCCCACATGATAGCAAACCCATGGAGTTTATTTCTTTTTAAAACTAGCAGTAACAGATATGAATACACACACATACAAAATCTTTGTCATACTAAATAAAATTTGCAATAGTTCCTTAGTATCAACTAATTGCCAGTGCATATTCAATTTTATTTTGTTATAATAGTTTTAAAAATGCCTTTTTACGGTTGGGTTGTCCCTGGGTTGATTATTTTAATGCATCTACTTTATACAAATAATAAATGAGTTTGCCAAGCAATTAATGTTTATCATTTGCCATAATAGGATCTGGCCCAGGTATTGGGTTGGCCAAAAAGTTCATTTAGGTTTTTCTGTAAGATCTTACAAAACCCTGAACAAACGTTTTGGCCAAACCAATATATTGGTGCATTTTGCTTACTGTCTTCACTTCCAGGGTAGGAAGGGATGATGAGTGCATCTATTAGAATACATCTTGACATGAAAGCTAGCATTATGTTTGCAAAGTACTTATAGTGAAAAAAGTGGAGGAAGCATTAAAGCTGTGAATCTTGACTATGGGCATTAATTCAGGGGATGGTGACCTGCCAATCTCAAGATCTAAGTGAGAAAAAAAGAAACTGTATTATTTTTATCTGATGAGAGGGTTTTTTCCGATAAATGAGACAAACTGTCAATAGTAAATTTGTAACTTGTTCTCATGTGTGTTACCATACCTACAAAAAAAAAAAAAATACCATACATAGTACAAAAACATTTTTTCTTATGATTAGAACTTTCAAGATAGACTTTCTTAGCAACTTTCAAATGTGCAGTACAGTATTTTTAACTAAGGTTACTATGCTGTACATTACATCCCCATGACATGTGCACTGTTTCTTTTAAAAATAGAATAATTTTTTGAATCCATCCAGAAGGATGTAATCTGACTCTACCTAAAGAATTTTGAGTGATAAATTTAACAGCCTTTTTAAACTTCTCTCAGCTTCTTTCTATCATGTCATGAAAACATGACAAATACAAACTATATAACACAGCTTTTAAGCTTCTAGACTTTGGTGTATTTTCCTTCACCTTCATATATCTTGATTTTTTTCTCTTTTTTAAATAAGGAATTTTATATGGAGATAAAGACCTGAGTTATTTTGTTAGCTTTACAGACCCTCTAAATTAGACCTAAATCAGGAACCGCTGGGAGTAAGGAGGCTACAGGCAACCGCTGGGAGTCAGGAGGCATACTGTCACTGGGGGTGATGACCCGCTCAGCTCTCGCTGAATGTTTCTGCACAAGAATACAGGCTCGGTGTGGCCCAGACTTAAGTTTCTAAGAGAAAGTACAGGAAATCTCTAAATTGTTCAATGTTTATTCCAAAAAAATGATCCAACATCTTTTAGGCCAAAGAAAACACATCTGTGGGCCAAATCCAGCTTGCAGGCCACCGTTTTGCTAACCGTGGATCAGCAAATATTTAGAAGTTAAGGTTTCTCTGGCCACCTGATCTGGAAATCCAAAGCAGAGTCCTGAAGCAGACGACCCAGGGTTCTGGGGAGAGCAGTGACCTGTGTTCTGCAAGTGTGGACAGCACTTCTGGCTCCCTGGCCAGTGGATAGACTGCAGGCCCCTTCACAGCTCTGGGACGGGTGTTTTTGTCCTGAGGGTAGGTGCTCACCTCTCAGCATCCGCCTGGCAGTACTGTCACATTCTCCGCTCCTTGTTGGACCACTGCCCAGGATGTGGGGCTGTGGTTTGGAAGCCATGACCTATGTCCTGTAGAGAATGATTCATGAACTCCAGAGGGCTCTGAGCAGGCTGCAGTGATGTGCCTTCCCAGCCCTTTACGATGTGTGAAGGCAGGTCTGGTTAGCATCATTCTTAATTGTCCTCTGGGGGACGCTCAGTGCGTCCTTCTCCTGCTGCCCTCATTCTTTCCCAGCATCTGGGTCGTTTGTAATGATTCGGCTCTTCACATCAGGTGGCCAAAGGATTGGAGCTTCAACTTCAGCATCAGTCCTTCCAATGAATATTCAGGGTTGATTTCCTTTAGGATTGACTGATTTGATCTCCTTGCAGTCCAAGAGACTCTCAAGAGTCTTCTCCAGCACCGCAATTCAAAAGCATCAATTCTTCAGCACTCAGCCTTGTTTATGGTCCAACTCTAACATCTGTACATGACTACTGGAAAAACCATAGCTTTGACTATATGAACTCTGTCGGCAAAGTAATGTCTCTGCTTTTTAATATGCTGTCTAGGTTTGTCATAGCTTTCCTTCCAAGGAGCAAGCATCTTTTAATTACATGGCTGCAGTCACTGTCCAAGGTGATTTTGGAGCCCAAGAAAATAAAATCTCCCAACTGCTTCCACTTTTACCCCATCTATTTTCCATGAAGTGATTGAATTGGATGCCATCATCTTAGTTTTCTTAATGTTGAGGTTTAAGCCAGCTTTTTCACTCTCCTCTTTCATCAAGAGGCTCTTTAGTTCCTCTTCGCTTTCTGCCATAAGGGTGGTGTCATCTGCATGTCTCAGGTTATTCATTTTTCTCCCAGCAGTCTTGATTCCAGCTTGTGCTTCATCCAGCCCAGCGTTTCACATGATGTACTCTGCATAGAAGTTAAATAAGCAGGGTGACAATATACAGCCTTGATGTACTTCTTTCCTGATTTGGAACCAGTCCGTTGCTCCATGTTTGGTTCTAACTGTTGCTTCCTGACCTGCATACAGGTTTCTCAGGAGGCAGGTAAGACAGGTAGATGTTTTTCTGGAATTCCCTTACTTTCTGTATGATCCAACAAATGTTGGCAATTTGATCTCTGGTTCCTCTGCCTTTTCTAAAACCAGCTTGTACATCTGGAAGTTTTCAGTTCATGTACTGTTGAAGCCTAGCTTGGAGGATTTTGAGCATATCCTTACTAGCATGTGAAATGAACACAGTTATGCAGTAGTTTGTACATCGTTTGGCACTGTCTTGCTTTGGGATTGGAATGAGAACTGACGATTTCCAGCCGTGTGGCCAATGCTGAGTTTTCCTGGCATACTGAGTGCAGTACTTTAATAGCATCATCTTTTAGGATATGAACTAGATCAGCTGGAATTCCATTGCCTCCACTAGCTTTGTTCGTAGTGATTCTTCCTAAGAGCCACTTGACTTTGCACTCTAAGATGTCTGTCTCTAGATGAGTGATCACACCATCATGGTTATCTGGGTTATTAGGATCTTTTTTGTGTAGTACTTCTAGATGGCAATACCATATAATTTCATGTCTTTTTAGTTATATTTAGGAACATTTCATATCATAAGATACAGAAAAATAATTTTTGTAGTTTCAGTTAGAATAAACAGTGAAAGTTTCAAGGTACTTTTGGGCTTCTTTATTTTCTAATTTCTTTTATAATGAGAATGTAGTTATAATCATAAAATTTTAAAGCTTTGTTGAAAAGAGATAACTCATTTAAAATGAATTGAGCAGAGAGAACCATATATTCAGATTATTCTTAAAAGATATGCTCAAATTAAAAGGGTATAACATATATTTTAGATGAATTCACTGTGCCAGCCCTTATTTTTACCAAGGGTATATTCCTTTTGGTTTCAAATGTTAACTGACTATATAATTATTATAGCCAGAGGACTTTCCAATTGTAGTTTTATAGACATAATATTATATAACTGATTTTAAAAGAAGAAATGCAAAGAGCTTAAATGTATATTATGTAATTAGGACAGAAGCCTGGGAGATAGATGGGATTTTTCCCCAGGAGGTGCATAGGTGGTTGTAATCAAGTCAGTTGCCAACTTCCTGCTTGAACGGTTGTTCACGGCAGTCAGTCTAGGGCAGTTGTGGATTTGTTGCTGTTACTTTCTGAAGTCATCCTGAGTGCAGTACAGTATACCTTCTCCTTTAGCCCGCTTCCTAAACTCCTTCTGGGCTTTCCTACCTCCCATATGCACCTGATCAGAATTTTTGATATAACACTTTCACAACAAACTGTTTTGTATGTTCCTCCTTGATATACTTTATTTATTGGTGAAGTGAAGTGAAAATCACTCAGTCATGTCGGACTCTTTGTGATCCCATGCACCGTATCCTGCCAGGCTCCTCTATTCATGGAATTCTCCAGGCAAGAATACTGGAGTAGGTAGCCGTTCCCTTCTCCAGGGGATCTTCCCAACCCAGAGATCAAACCCAGGTCACTTGCATTGCAGGCGGATTCTTTACCATCTGAGCCAGCAGAGAAGCCCCTTATTTATTGGTACATAATCCATATCAAGGGGCTTCCCCAGTGGCTCAGTGGTAAAGAATCTGCCTGCAATGCAGGAAACACCAGTTTGATCCCTGGTTTGGGAAGATCCCCTGGAGAAGGAAATGGCAATCCACTCCAGTACTATTGCCTGGAAAATCCCATGGACAGAGGAGCCTGGGACTTCCCTGGTGGCTCAGATGGTAAACTGTCTAGAATGCAGGAGACCCAGGTTCGATCCCTGGGTTGGGAAGATCCCCTGCAAAAGGAAATGGCAATCCACTCTAGTACTATTGCCTGGAAAATCCCATGGACAGAGGAGCCTGGTAGGCTACAGTCCATGGGGTCGAAAAGAGTCAGACACGACTGAGCAACTTCACTTTCACTTTGGGAAGATCCCCCTGGAGAAGGAAATGGCAACCCACTCCAGTATTCTTGCTTGGGAAATCCCATGGACAGAGGAGCCTGGTGGGGCTACAGTCCATGGGATTGCAAAGA
The DNA here is from genome assembly GCF_002263795.3 of Bos taurus. Lineage (NCBI taxonomy): Eukaryota > Metazoa > Chordata > Mammalia > Artiodactyla > Bovidae > Bos > Bos taurus. The sequence continues at coordinate 85,741,764 of NC_037329.1, read as the reverse complement.
GTTGGATATGACTGAGCAACTAAGCATAACAATGATGAATCCCTATCAGCCACACTAAAATGCAACTATGGTTAGGGAAAAGAGTACTGGGTTCAGGTTTGAGGCAGAAGTCTTGGGTTCTGTGTGTTGTTGAGCCAGTTAATCCACTCTGGGCTCAGTTCCTTATCTATTAAGTGAGTTTGATAACAAACTTCTTATCAGATTTTGGTTGGTATGTTATTAGATTTGGCTGCATTAGAAAACCGATAAAAGGAAAATGGTAACTTGTAGTAAATAAAAGTAAATTTAAAAAAGTAAAATAAAAGTTTTACATTTAGTAAAACTAAAATGTAGTGATTTTGAATAAAATAGAAGTTTGTTTATTTCCAGTGTACAAGTTCAGAGGTAGGCTACCCAAGACTAGCGTAGTACAGGCATAGCTCAGAGATATTGCGGGTTTGGTTTCCTACCACTACAATAATGAGAGTATCGCAGTAAAGCAAGTCACATGAAATTTTTGATTCTCAGTACATATAAAACTTATGTTTACATTGCACTGTGGTCTGTAAAGTGTGCAATAGCATTATGTCTAAAAAGCAATGTACATACCTTAATAATGTACTGTGATAGTTGCTCAGTCATGTCCAACTCTTTATAATGCTGTGGACTATAGCCCACCAGGCTCCTCTGTCCATGGAATTCTCCAGGAAAGAATACTGGAGTGCGTAGCCATTCCCTTCTCCAGGGGATCTTCCAGACCCAGGGATTGAACCCTGGTCTCCTGTATTGCAGGCAAATTCTTTACTGTCTGAGCCACCAGTAATACCTTAAGGTCTGAGCCACCCAGCATACCTTAATACTTTATTGCTAAAAAACAGGTAACCATCTTCTGAGCCTTCAGTGAGTCATAATCATTTTGCAATAGTAACATCAAAGGTCACTGATCACAGATCACCATTACACGTAGAAAAATAATGGCAAACTTCAGAATATTGTGAGAATTGCCAAAATGTGACACAGAGACATGAAGTGGGCAAATGCAGTTGGAAAAAAGGTACTGGTAGACTTGCTCAACTCAAAGTTGCCACAAACCTTCAATTTGTAAAAAACAAAGCAAAAAAAAAGAGTCAAATCTCAGTATCTGCAAAATGCAGTAAAGCAAAGTGCAATAAAATGAGGTATGCCTGTGCTCAGTGATGGTAAGATCCAGCCTTTGTCTCTTTTTGTGCTGCCATCCTTGGTAGGTGGCTTCTATCTCATTGTCCAGAATGTCTGCTTGAGATCCAGCCATCACATCCCAATTCAGATAGCTTTAGAAAGGTGGAAGAAGGGAATTCCACCCCCCAACCCCAAGGACACTTCCACTAAGGACACAATGGCTTATGTATTGTCTAGAACCTCATTAGATGGTTGGCTAAAAAGAATTGTTTATTATGAGAGAGAGATGTTGGGGCTAACCATGACCTTTGAAAGAATTTTGTGACCTGGAAATGCTCTGAGTACAAAAAAGTACATCATTTATAAAATATTACTGTAAGGCAACCTCATATACATTCATCCATTCACCAAATATTGATTAAATACCTGCTAGAGGTGTAGCATTAGAGCTGACATCCCATGTACTTCCTCACATTTTCTTATTCAATTACATTATCTCCAAAAAAAGAGTTTGAGTATCCATGCAGCTGTGATTCCACCCTTGCTCCCTGATTTTCTGTGCACGTGGGAACATAACATCACTAAGATACCTTCCCTTTCTTTGGGAGAGGGGAGGGAGCAAGGTGACATTGGAGCATGATGTAAATGGTAGATCTCTGTGGCTCGCAGATACATACACTGTGTTTTCCTTGCCAGATCTCAGAGGTCCTGTCTTTTGTCATCAGTGCTTCATGTTGATTTATATCTTATGTCCTTTCCCTCTATTTAAAACATATATGCTGTATTGTCTCTTTATCATCTGCCCTCTCCTTTTCAAATATGGGTGTTTGAGCAGGCATATGTTTTATTTGGGAGGTAAAGATAGATGGGTGGATGGATAGCTAGATCAGTTGGTGGATGGGTAGGTGGATGGAATAGCAGGCAAGCATGCATAACCTAATGGCCAGGCAGCATGTCCAGTGCTGGGGTTATTACTGTTTCTTAGGGGGCCCCAATGTATGCAGGATCCCTAAGGAAATAAGATCTGCAGTCACAGGCTCAAGATACTTCATTTGGACGGTATCTGGAGATGTCTGACATCCTTCCTCCTAATCTTCGAAGAAGTGATGGTGGTGGGCTTTCTTCTTTTTTTTAATCTTCTTGTTTTATTATGAAAATATTTGAACATTCAGAAAACAACCATGAGCCCACTACTGTAATGGAAGAAATATTAACATTTTACCTGATTTACTTAGAGAAACAAAATGGAATTTTACAGCTGAAGAGCTTTCCCCATATAAACACATGTTCCTTGCGTCATTTGAGTCTTTGCATTAGCACCACCTTACCTGAGAAGACACCATCCCCAAACTTCCTCTGTAAAACGGCCTCCCTCCACCAGCCTCTAACCTCTCTTGCTAGCGCTTTCACTGCCTCCTGTGTTCAATGCATTTATTTGTCTTCTGTCTGTTTCCCTCCACTAGCATGTCTGGTCCGTTGGAGCTGGGACATGGCTTTGTTCCCACTGAATCACCCTCATCTGGCATCAGCTAGGATCAGATGAACAGAGCTGACGTTTCTTTAGGCTTCCTGACCCATCACCCCTCCTCCCCCATCTCTCTCCCCAGGGACTACTGTCCTGAGGTTTAAATGTTTGTGTTTATATACTCTGATTTTATTTATACCTTTAAATTTATGCGTGTGTGTTACATAGATGCCAAAACAATAGATGGTGTTGTGTATCTTTAAATACCTTAACTAAGCAAGCTGTTTATAGCCTCTGTAACTTGCTTTTTCTTGTTCAACATTATGTGCTCAAGATTTATCTATGTGGCTATATGCCACAAAAATTTATTTCATAGATTTCATATTTCTACAATATTCCTTCTAGGATTTCATCACAGTGGGTCCATTCTTGGCCAAGAGCCTTGTAATAATGGCTGTTTTATTAAAGAGGAGAAGTCCCTTTTGTCAGGGACTCTCTGAATCTGATCTGTGGTAACAACTGCATCAGTCGTAGTAATGGGTAAAAAGTAAGATGGTAAATTTTGTTATGTGTGTTTTACCACACTGTTAAAAATTAAAAACGTATCAAATTATACATTTGAAAAAAAGGGGGACCAGTAAGATTTGTACCTTTGTAAAGGTAAAATTATTGTTAATGGTATTTTTAGAATCTTAATTTTACTCGCTATTGAATACATTTAATTATAAAAGTATCTTTTTCAAGAAATTGTGATTTTTATCTTTATATATTCTAGAATACAAATATTGGAATAATCATTCAGCCTTAAAAAAGAAGGAAATTCTGTCATTTGCAACGACATGGATGAACCTGAAGGACATTGAATGCAATAAACTAGAAAGACAGATACCACATGGAATCACTTACATGTAGAATCTGTTTTAAAAAGTAAATATGTGAGGTGATAGATGTGTTAACTTGATGAAGGAATCTTTTCATAATGTATATGTATATCAGTCATCACATTGCATACTTCAAATATCTAAGTTTTTGTTCATCATATTTCAATAAAGCAAATAGAATTCCCTCAGAGATAAACCACATATTTCAATATATAGTTCCCCCATATTAGAGAAGCTCTAGTGGTTTTTCTCTTAAGGAGAGAAAACTTGAGAACAAATATGTTGAGTTTCCCTAAAGTGTAATATTCAGAATTCTTGGCTTTTGACAATATTCTATAATAAATGTCAGGGAAGTCTGTTTTTGCAACGTATGACAACTTGACTTCATGCATCGGTACATATTAACTTCAATGCTTGGGATTTCTTTAGGACACATGCAAATATCCTCTTCCAAGTCTCCTATTAAAAGCAGACTTGTTAGAGGACAAAGCTTTATTTATAAAGCATTTTGCAGATATAATTGTAGGTATAATTGTAACAGTTAAGGAAGATTTATCACCCACAATTTTGAATAATGATTCATTTTGTGCTCGTGGTCAGTCACTAAGTCATATCTGACTCTGTGACTCCATGGACTGTAGCTCATCAGGATCCTCTGTCTGTGGGATTTTCCAGGCAAGAATACTGGAGTGGGTTGCCATTTCCTCCTCCAGGGGATCTTCCCGACCCAGGGATTGAACCCGCATCTCCTGCGTTTCCTGCATTGGCAAGGGGATTCTTTACCATGAGTGCCACCAATGGAATCAATGACTCAGTAGTCTTTGGCTAAATGTGAAAATGTTCTAGAAAGATCACATGTTTGACCCTCTTTTTCATTTTGCTAATAAAAATCCATCCAGGCTACCCACTGAGTATCTTGTTTCTGGAGAAACGGTCAGATTTAATGTTTGTCAATTTATCAATTTCAAAATAGGTCCTGTTACTTCATTTCCTAGATTCAATTGGTATGTTTCCTTGAACCTTACTAAACTTGAATATTTTAAAATACTATTTAGGACTTCCCTAGTGGCACAGTGGAAAAGAATCTGTCTGCCAAGAACCTGTCTGTGCAGGGAACACAGATTTTTGATTCCTGGTCTGAGAAGATTCCACATGCTGCAGAGCATCTAAGCCCGTACACCACAATTATTGAGTGTGTGCTCTAGAGCCCAGAACAACAACTACTGAGCCCTTGTGCCACAGCTACTGAACCCCACGCACCTAGAGCCCATGCTCCACAAGAGAAGCAACTTCTATGGGAAGCCCGCACACCGCAACCAAGAGTAGTCCCCACTCGCCACAGGTAGAAAAAGTCCTCGCAAAGCAATGAAGACTCAGTGCAGCCAAAAATAAATAAATTAAAAAATAAAAACCATTTAAAACACATTTGGGGGCCTTCCCTGGTGGCTCATTGGCATAGAACCTGTCTGCCAATGCAGGAGACACAGGTTCGATCCCTGATCCGAGAAGATCCTGCCTGCCATAGAGCAGCTAAGCCTGTGTGCCACATCTGTCGAGCCCACATGCTGCAACTCCTGATGCCTGAGCACCCTAGAGCCTGTGCTTTGAAACAAGAGAAGTCTCTGCATTGAGAAGCCTGTCACCACAACTAGAAAGGAGCCCTCGGTCGCCACAACTAGAGAAAAGCCCACACAGCAACGAAGACCCAGCACAGCCCAAAATGAAGAAATTGAAAACACTTTTTCAAAAAATTGGCGTTAATTAACTACCTAACCTGGAGAAGGAAATGGCAACCCACTCCAGTGTTCTTGCCTGGAGAATCCCACGGACGGAGAAGCCTGGTAGGCTGCAGTCCATGGGGTCGCACAGAGTTGGACACGACTGAAGCGACTTAGCAGCAGCAGCAACCACCTAACCATGGCTATCTCACTTCAGTTCAATTAGCAGATGTCTGTTGAGCATCTCCCATGTTCCCAGCACTGTGCGGGGGCTGGAACTGTAAGGTGACTAGAACGGAGTTCTGGTCCTCCTGGTGGATCACATGATCAGGTGGCTGAGACAGTTATTTATCCAGGTTATCAGAGGAAATGGTCAGTGCTGCAATAGAAGTAGAATCGTTCTGTTACTGCACAGACCCTGCGTGGCCAGAACTCTTATGTTAGGATCTGTGGCATTAAATTCTGCAGTTTCAAAACCATTGAATGTGGCAGATGTGTTCATGGTAAACTTTTTGGTCTCCACCCTGTCTCTCCCATCACATTTTGATCACTCTCATCTTTGTAAAAATGACCGGAAGTCTCCAAACAGAATTGCCTTTGTACTCCTGAGGGTTGGGGGGTCTTCTGTGCTCCAGATGTCTGATTATAGTACAAACAGACCTATTTGCTTTTAGTGAAACAAATGTTTTCTGTGTGCAACTGAGCTTATAAAATTTCATTAAGAAGCTAATCATTAGCCCTGATTAAGTAAACACTGGATGTTTGGCATGAATATTTTAACTTCCTATTTCCAAGCTGGCTCAGCCTTTTCAAGGTTACTGATTGTCAGCTGGGGCCAATAATTTTTCAGTCACTTGTGCAGTTTTCCACTCCATCGCCAGAGAATCTGTCTTTCCCCCATTCAGCTAGGGAAGAAAACTAAGGCTCTCCCAGAGCCCCAGACAGGAAGCTGGTTCTCTGATGCTCATTAGAGGACTTTTCTCTTGCAATTTAAATAGTGAATCTCCTCACTGTCTACTTCAGGGCAGGACAAGAGACTAAACTCGGCTTTTCTAATTCAACTTGAAACTGCCACCATTTTCTATTCCTCTATATTTGACTTTATAAACATTTAAAGCTTTAACAAAGATCAGAATTCTTTTTACTGATATTTAAGAACATGTAGAAGATGTGCTTAATTTACACTTTTATTTTCAAATCTAGGAAAGAGCATAAGTAATGAAGATACACAAAGCTTTTTAAGCCAGTGACTCAGACATTATTAATATCACTGTGAGCACGAAGAATTGGAATGGTGTTAAGATTTTCTCTGGGGAAGAATACATTATGACAACATTTTCCAAAATGTGTTTTTCAGAGACCACAATAAATTTGACTAGTGTTTAGAAGGGAAAATAAAGAGATATTTTGTGGCTAAATAAAATTGGGAAGTACTTCTACTGCAAATTTCCTTGTTTTCATGATTCACAATGTATATTGCTATATTAAAGTTTCTGGAAATTCCTACTATAAGGAAACCTGTTTAACTTTCATTGACATAGTGTTTTTCAAATTCATTTGGCTTCAAATGCCTACTTTTTTTTTTTTTAAGCTGTCCCCTGGAACCAATCCTCAGAACCAATGTGATATACTTTGAGATATACTATTATGGAATGAGAGTCTCTGGAATCGTCTGTGGCAGTGGTTCTTGAACTTGAGCATTAGCATCCTGAAGGACTTGTTAAAATACAGGTTGCTGAGTCTCACTCCCATAGTTTCTGATTTGGGAGATCCAGGGTGGGGCTTTTTCTAATAAGTTCCCTGGCAATGCTGCTGCTGCTGCTTAGGGAATATGTGTTGAGAACCACTAGTCCGTGCTCAACCTGGAAGGAAAACAAGTTGCAGTGAATAGGGGTGGTACAACATGTGTGCAAGTTAATGTATTCATACAAGATACACTGATCAGACCTGCTGTGTGTCAGGCACTGTGCTAGGCCCTGGGGATACATTGGTGGTGGACACAGGCCTGATCCTTGCATTCAGGAGTTTACAGTATAATGGAGAGACAGGCAGTAAATGGGTAAAGGAAATGAGTTGTAGGTCCATAGGAATTGAGAAGAATGCAGTGAAGGAAGCCAACAGTGTGTGTTGATACTGAATTAAAGGTGGTTGCAAAAGATCTCTGAGGCGGCAGGGATGTTTCAGCTGAGACTGGCCTTGAGAAGATGGGGATGATGTTTCAATCTGGATAAAGCCATGAGCAAGGGCCATGATGGGTGGGGGAGAGAGCAGCAAGTTCTGGGATAGGAAACAGGAGTGAGAGAGTAGAAGAAAAAGAGGTTGGAGAGGAGATGAAGCGCCAGGTCATTGGAGCTGAATGAGGGAGTCTGGATTTAATTCTAAATGCAAAAGGTTCTGATGACTATTGTAAACAGTAGCTCTGGGTGTTGTGTGGAGGAAGGATTGTGAGGGGAAGAGTAGAAGCTGTGAGACCAATAGGAAGACCAAAACTGGAGTCAGGATAGAAATGAAGTGCCTGGGATAGGGTGGTAGCTGTGGACAGGCTGCCACACACTTGTGTGCTCTAGGGGATGCCACTCACATGGATGACTTGTGATTGCTGGTGGTGAAGCCATGTGGGTTGCTTCCCAGTGTATCTCAGAGGTAGATCATACAGGATTTGATGATGGATTAAATGTGAAGGACAAGGAGCGGAGAGGTGCCAGGAATGAATCCTGGGCTCCTGCCTTGAGCAATGGAGAAGGGGCAGAAGCTACAGGAGGAGGAGCCATTTCTAAGAGAAAGGAGGGAACTAAACAGCTACTTCTCAGGGGGACAGTGAAGTCACCACAGACACCATCATTCTACAAATATAGTAACTGATTGTTTGCTAGTACACAAAAGACATGATATTGGAATCTAATCAGTACTCTTATTAGAGTTGTTCTGTATGGTGTGTATCAGTGGTTGCCTGGTAGCCCTGAATTAGATAACACATAAGGCCATTTAACACGAAGCATAATGTTGTCTTTCTCTAACAATTCAGAGAACACTTCAGAACCTCACAGAGACTGTTACTGTTGCTGTAAAACAAACCACCCCACAGCTGAGTGGCATGAAACAGCCACTGTATTATGCTCATGGATTTTGTGGGTTAGGAATTCAGACAGGGTGTAGCGGGATAGCGTCTCTCTGTTCCATGGCGTCTGGACTCAGCTGGAAAGACTTGTCAGCTGGGGGCTGAAATCATCTGGAGATGTCCTCACTCACGTGCCTGGCAGCTGATGCTATTTGTCAGCGTGAGCAACTCCACGTGGGTTCTCCACGTGGCCTGGGCATCCTCACTTCTTGGCCCCTACATGATAATTGAACTTCTGACATGGCAGCTCAGGGCTTCAAAGGCAAGTCATTGCAAAGATCTTAAATGTTTGAATTATCCTAAACAAGTAGCTGAATATGTGTTCTGCTCAATAGAATACTAGATAAGGAAGAGACTGCGGTGCCTGTATGCTGCCTCGGGGATAACTTGGAAAGAAGAGCCTGGTGAAGGGGAAGAACTGGCTGCTTTGCATTAAAACAGATGACAAGGATAGTCTCACTTTGGCTATGAGCTAGTGTTGTGATAAACAAGTATTTTTCCAGCCTCTTCTACTTGCCCAGCCCTTAGAGGTGAAGCAACAAAGCATAGTTCATGCTTATCAGATAAAAGGAGGATGTTTATAAACTAGGACATATAAGAACTAGTTTGAATTATTTAAAAACATTACCTGGATACAGATTTGCCAAAACTTCTATTCATAGATCCATTCCGGTGAGTTTCATTCATGAAGTAGCACTGTACAATGCTCCCTTAGAAATTATTCTTGATGGGGAATAGTCCAAAAAGTCTTGGGTAGTCCTTAATGACTGGAAGACACTGGTCTGAGTTGGATGGTCTAGTCCTAAGGTGAGATCTTTGATCTAAGACAATAGATTCCCAAAAAGGGAGTAAAAGAATCCCAAGAAGTGTGCAAGGTGATCCATTGAGGGCAATGGAATACCCACTTCTATTTCTTAAAAAAATTTAATGTACATTTTGTGTGCATCTTATAGAATATTAAGTATGATAAATAGTAATGCATCTATGAAATTTATGATTAGATAATTAAAAATATAATTTTGCTTGTGTTAAAAATGTCTTTTACTGATGGAGTACTGCTTAAAGGCATGTTTTATCACATTTATTCCTTGTTGCTAATGGTTTTCAAACTTTATTATGCAGTTCACCCAGAGAAACAATTTTTCTCAGCTCAGTGGGAGTGATTAGAATTTGGGGAATTTACTCACACTTCCTAAGTTTACAAGAGAATGATTTATAAACGAAAATGCCAAATTTATTAATTTCCAATAGCTGGGAAACTAGATCTGTCATTTATATATGTTATGCTTTTATTCTTGGACAAGATGGTTTATTCAGGATATGATCCCGAGACAAGATATGTGTCTTTTGGACACAGAACTTCATTTTCTGAGCTTCTCTAGTGTTCAGGGCCCTTTTTATGTATGGCCTCTTAGTTACCACTCTGTATTCCTAGCTCACCTGGCTCACAGATGAGCACACAGGAAATGAGATGCAGGATGTCACCCACTCACTGTGGTTGGTATTCATTCCACCTTTCTGTCACCCTGGTAATTACAGGTGGCTATGGCAGCAATTAGATTTTGGCCACCAAAAATGAAAGCCTTGTCTGGTCAGCTCCTCTGTCAGGTGAGACTTCCCACCAAGTTGACATCCTGTGCATCTTCAGTCACTGTATCTACTAGAGAGAATGCTTATATGGCTCTTGGACATCTTGCAAAGTGCAAGTAAATTTCAGGGACCAAGGAGAGATGAGCTACTAGTTTTGAGACATGTTACTGGGAAAGCAATCAGGGAGGGCCTGGAGGAGGTTGAGGGCTAGGCCTTCAAAACGAAGACATCTCAGGCATTGAGAAAACGAGGAGGAGGAAGGCAGTTCTGGCTGAGGCATGCCTGACTGAGCAGAAGTCTAGTGCTCCAGGGCTTAGAGGGTCACTTGATCAGGGAGTGGGGGTGAGAGGTATGGGTGTTAGGGGAGGACTGCAGGGAGGGGAGCAGTAGGAGGTGAGAGAATCCTGTGGCAGGGAAAGTGGTCTCCTGGTAAGCATGGGCTTTCTCACTGCATATGCCTAGTGTGGCAGCAAAGCCCAGGAGACCTGCTTGGGGGAAGGGCTCTCTTTGGAGAGCTGCTCTTCAGCTGGAGGAAGTACATGACCATCCTGACCCCACATCATGGCTCCAGAGAACTGAGGGAAAGGGCTTCCTATGTCAGGACCGCCTGGGAACTCCAGGAACACAACAGCTGCACTTCCTTCCCTCTTCACCACACCCCTGACCTTGTGCTGCCAGAGAGGGGTCTACCCAGACACAGCTGGCAGCTTCTAAGGCCAGCCCTCCAGTGACCTGAGGGATGTAATAGAAAGTCCCCACTCAGCCAAGTTGGAATCAAATCATCTCTTACCCCTGAATAAAATTTCCCTAGCAACCCCAGTCCTAGCTGAGTGACACAGATGTCTGGGATACACCTCAGCCTTTTGGGAAAATCCATCCTGGGAAATTCTTGAGGGATTGAGAAGCAGTAGATCCCACCTGTGACCCCACTTCCTTTATGTGTCCTTTATAAAGACTTTCTTTGATGGACCCACACCCACAAACCCACACCCACACCCACACCCACCTCTCTTTTATTTATTTTTGGGGGGCCACTTGGCCTGTGGGATCTCAGGTCCCTGACTAGGGGCTGAACCTGTGCCCCTGGCAGTGGAAGCATGGAGTCCTAACTGCTGGATTGCCAGGGAAATCCCAGCTGTCTCCTCTTAAGAAACAGTGTTCCTGTTCTTCATCACTAGCACCCGTCCCCAGCACTGGGCCTGCATTGCCCTGTTAATAAAGGTGACCAGCCCACACTCTATCCTTTCTATGACTATGCCAACATATAGATTTCCTATGCTTGGAACTAGCCACACCAATAGTTTCATTTTAATAGGAGCCTCTAATCATTTCATATACAGGTTTGGGTAGCCAGAAACAAGGAAATAAATATTCCACCTTAAACAAAATTTTAATGTTGGTCCCCTAATTCCAGAAACCACTGGGTTTTCAGGAACTGGCATTTGTGAACTGGTTGTGGACATGAATGTCATTTGATCTGTAGGTCATATTGTAGTGGAGGTCTCTCTGGAACCAGACTGCATATCAGGCAGCCCACACTGGTGGGGACACAGGTGAACTTTATTGGTAAGAAATGGTAGCTGAGCCTCATGACTTTTGTACCACCTTCTTAGCAAGCTTTCTCACCCACTGGATAAGTGAGGTACAAAACCAAGGCTTTGTTGAAAGCAATAGAATGGATAGGAAGTCTGAAGGGCTGGGGATCCTGGGATGGTCAGACAGTTTTGAAACAAGGCCAGGCCGTACCCATGGCGGACTGAGGGGTTGCTATCTTCAGTCAAGTTTAGATATGGACGAGAGCTGCAGACAGCCTTGCCACTGACCCATCCAGACTCTTTGGCATCCCTGACCCCTTGTAGATGGCAGTTCTCTGCCTCACCACAGAAACCTACAAGCCATCCTCACTCAGACCTTTTTCTTGTTGTTTAGGTTTGATAGAGTCTAAAATAAATTAAGACAATACTCTAATTTATTTCTCCAAGAAATGTATATTGAGCACCTACTGTATGCCAGATGTGTGACGCTTTGTGACCCCATGAACTGTAGCCCACCAGACTCCTCTGTCCATGGAATTCTCCAGGCAAGAATACTGGAGTTGGGTAGCCATTCCTTCTTCAGGGCATCTTCCCCACCCAGGGATCCAACCCAGGTCTCCTGGATTGCAGGTAGGTTCTTTACTGTCTGAGCTACCAGGAAAGCCTGATGTGGTGCTAGGTTGATACAGAAATGAATAAGACTATCTCTGCCCTGGCCCATAGCCTGGTTGGCGGGAATCAGGAAAGAGGAGGGCGGACAATCAGTTATGATGGTGCTATGAAAGAAGATTGTACAGTAGAGGGAGTTGGGGAGAGAATCAGAAGAGATTTCAGAGGAAAGGTCAGTTGAACTGAGTGTGAAAAGACTCTCTCAGGTGACAAAAAACTCAAATCAGGGGCTCCCTGTTTTGTGATTATAAAACAAATGTTGTCATTATGTTATATCAAAATGTCCCTACTTCTTCTCAAGGGGGAATGTTTTGTGTTGATGATCTCAAAGCCCTCACACTTCCACATCCTTGCCAGCATTTGTTATCTGTGGCTTGTTGTGCACAAGAGAAGCCTAGGCACACAGGCTCAGTAGTTGGGCACACAGGCTTAGTTACTCTGCAGCCTGTGGAATCTTCCCAGACCAGGCATTGAACCCATGCCCGCTGCATTGGCAGGAGGATTCTTAATGACTAGACTACCAGGGAAGTTCATTTGTGGTCTTTTTGATGTTAGCCAAGCTCATGTCCTCTTTTGTTATCTTGTCATTATTTTATAATTTAGTGAAAAAAATAATCAATTCTATAACATTTAATGTTAGGCCATTTTCAGAAATACAGATGGTATGCAAAGCAAGATATATTTAAATTAAAAATCATTCCCTTCCATGAATACATAAGCTCAATAGAGAGAAGGTAACACTAGCAAGCAAGCAAATTATCCAGATACGTATTAGTGTTTAACCCACCCATCAAATGCCATATCCCCATGTCCTCTGGTGTTGGGTACATGAGTATTTGAGATCTTCTGGGGGAAGACTCCATTCTTGCCTTCTGTATACTCTCAGAAGCCATATTTTCAAGTGAGGATCCTAAGGGGCTCTTAGCTCATGTGAAAAAAGTACTAGCTATTCTGGCAATACTAAGCAATTTAAAGTTGTTGGAAACAAATATCCTCTGTAGTGCAGGTACTCCAATACTTTGGCCACCTGATGTGAAGTACTGACTCATTGGAAAAGACCCTGATGCTAGGAAAGATTGAAGGCAGGAGGAGAAGGGGGATGACAGAGGAGGAGATGGTTGGATGGCATCACTGACTCGATGGACATGAGTTTGAGCAAGCTCCGGAAGTTAATGATGTACAGGGAAGCCTGATGTGCTGCAGTCCACAGGGTCACAAAGAGACACAACTGAGTGACTGAAGTGAACTGATAGTGCATGTTTGTGAAGGCCAAGTGCACCACTGACCATTTTGTCCAAGGGATGTTGTCAAGTGGTATGGGTTTATTTGAGGTTATCCTGGAGCTGGAGAGATGCGTCTCCCATGTTCCTTTTCATCGAGAAATGCTGTTACATAACCGTCTCCACGTTCTGGGACCACTCACATCAGTCTGTTATTAGAGGGCTTGGGAGGCCTGCCATTTTGCAGTCTTCTCTCACTAAGCAGAAGGCTCTGTATGGAATCATTGCAGTGTGTTTAGCTGTCTGTCCTAGTGGCTCAATTAGGACGGGCATAGATGAATGTTTCCTTGCTTGTTGCTGTATAAAGTGGCCCAGTGTTTGTCTTCCTGACGACCTCAATGATTCTGTGGTGGCTTTACTTCTAATAAGTTAATAAAGAAGACTGATAGCATATGTGTCTTGGGCAGCAAAACTCTCTTGTCAAGTGTCAGAAAGGTTTAGTGAGGGTGTTCTAATTTGGGGATACCTAGTTCAAAAGTTTTTAAGCTTTGGGGGAGGAGAGAAAGGGCACAGCATCCTTCTCCCAAGGGCAATTCCCCTCAGTTCAAGTTGCAACCCGGTCTGACTCTGCTGAACTACTGAGACCGGATGAGAAAGCAGGCCTTCATGGCAGCAGAGATATCGGGTTGGCCAAAAAAGTTAATTCAGGTTTTTCTGTAAGATGTTACAGAAAAATTTAAACAAACTTTTTGGCCAACCCAATATATTCTCAGCAAGTGTTTAGAGCTGCTGGAGGGTGGGTGTTTTAGGTGGTTCCATAAGGTAAAGACTACTGTGGGTCCCAGGAGATAAAGGATGAATCATGGGAGGCCCAGCTTTGGAGCCTGGCAGAAACTTTGATTACCTTTGGTTGGAGTGGAACAGATACAATGGCCAGGCCCATTGAAGTTGACTGCTTTAGGAGGGAGAGGAGGCGGGCAAAGCACTGCTGTGTGCCAGCTTTGAGCAGGCAGTGTCAGCCCTTCTACTGGTTAAAAAATACCACTTCTTAACAGTAACTTGCTTTATCCTGAGTCTCCTTATATAGTATTATTCCAAGGGGAACTAAAAGAATTAGGATAAGCCACAAAGATGTCAATAATGATGATGGCTAATATTTATTGGAAATTAGTTTCTGCCTATCTGGGTGGTGATCCTATTTTCATTTTACAGAAAAGAAAATAAGTCTCAGAGAAACTGAGACAAACTTATTGTTTGCCCAAAGTCACACAGCTTCTCAGTGGCAGAGGAGGGATTTAAAGTCAGGTCATTCTGACTCCAAAGCGTGTGTTCTTTAAGCCCTAAGAGGATGCCTCTAACGAAAGCGTGTGTGTGTCCATGTGTCCATTCCTGTCCTGCAGGAAAGGTCAGGGTGGATCAAAGGCCACTGAAGCGTCCTGAGGGTGGAAGCAGGTTCTTCCTTGGTGAGGAATTCATACCGGCTAGTAAGATCCTATGTGGCGTTCTGAGAGAACACAGAGAATGTGGAATCAGGAAACCCAGACTCCTCCAAAGTTGGTGTGTAACTTTTAGCAAGTCATCCAACTCTGAGTCAGCCTTGATTCTTGTCCTATAAAATGAGGATAACAATACCTACTCGATCAGTCTCCCTGACTTTTCCTAAGAATAAGCTGATGCATTTGTGTAGGACAATGCTCTGGCAACTGTATGGAGCATTATACAAATCACAGTTTTCCCAAGTTTAGTAATAAACATAATGTTTTGTTGTTTGCAAAGGAACATTTTGCATATCAATTATTTAAAACCTTGTGGCTCAGAGGTTAAAGCGTCTGCCTGCAATGCGGGAGACCTGGGTTCGATCCCTGGGTTGGGAAGATCCCCTGGAGAAGGAAATGGCAACCCATTCCAGTATTCTTGCCTGGAGAATCCCATGGGCAGAGGAGCCTGGTGGGCTACAGTCCATAGGGTCGCATAGAGTTGGACACGACTGAGCGACTTCACTTTCACAGGATAACGAAGAGTTTTAGATGGGAAACAATATCCAGTGCTTTACTATTTTATGTTTAATTACTTACAACTAGCTTTTATTAGAGCAAGCCTGTTGCTTGTTTTGCTTTATTTTTGTTTGTTTTTTAAATAGTAAAGTCTTATTTGCAAAAGCAATTTTAGGTTTTTTGTTTCTAAACTGTGTTAATTCAAGTCTTGAAATCCAGGCAAAGAAAGAAGGTGAAGAACACCCGTACACTCTTCACCCAGCTCTTAGGATTGTTAGCATCTTGGTGTACTGAGCCGATCATCCAGATCTCAGGTCCTGATAACTGCATTGGTGGTTCTTATTATCAGTGTTATGTGTAAACTCAGTTTCTATAGTACCCACCTGGAGGCTGGAAAAAACTTGTAAAGAAATATTAATCATTTTAGTCAAGGTGATTTTTTATGGACCACAGAAATTGTTTTTATGAGTTTGCTTCTGCCTCTCCTATTAGACATCGTTGTTGAAGAAATTGTTAATGAACTAATTAAAAGAGACCAGGAGCCTAGGGTGGGGCCCTAACAGAAAGTAAACTTCTCTTCTCACTGGTTAGCTCATGGGAACCAAGGGCAGTTCCAAACTGTGGGCTTCCTTAGATGTTCTTAGCGGTAAAACCTTCTCACCATGATATTAGAATTATGGTTTCTCCGGGAAAAACTACTTACCAAATACATTACAGTTAAAAACACTGCTCCTTCTACACTTGGGATGCGGCACAGGGCATCTGTGAACTTGGTTACCTTTTAGGATTCAGGGAGAGGTGGTTCCCTGAAGACCTGCTTGGTTTTCATCAGAAACTCATGATGATTGCCTTTGGATTGGGTGAATGTATTTTACTGTTTCATTGGCAACAGAACTCGAGCATGTTTTCTAAGCTGTAGGACTAGAGGACTAGAACCCTTTTCTATGTTATGTTTCCTCTGACTCTCAAGAAATGTTTCTGGCCAAATACAATCAGGGCAACAGAATAAATAGCAGCCTAGCATGCTGCAGTCAGTCGATGGGGTTGCAAAGAGTCAGACACGACTTAGTGACTGAACTGAACTGAACTGTCGATTTCCCCAGGCAGAGTCTGCCCTAAAAGGACTTCTGGGGACTTCCCTTTCAGTCCAGTGGTTAGGACTCTGCACTTCCACTTCAGGGGGTATGGGTTTGATACCTGATTGGGGAAGGAGGATCCCATATGCTGTGCAGTGCAGCCAAAAAATAATATAAATTATTTTGTTAAAATGTGCCAACAGATCACATGTCTGGTGAGGTGCTTAAAAACGTAGATTAAAAAAAAAAGGAACTTCTGTCCCTTGGAAATTTCTGGGCACTGGTAAGATCCCAACGGTCCTCTGGTAATCTACTGGTGACGTCACAGTGAACCCACAGATTAGGCATGAACACTTCCGTGTCATACTTGCACTTAGTTTTCTAGATTTATTGTGTACATCCTTACCCAGTACAAATTTGTCAAAGGTTTCATTTAGGAAATGTAACTGTCCTAAGAGATTTTGAAGAGAGATCTTGCTTGTGCCTGTTTTTAAAGCATATACGGTTTAATCCAACACCCCATTCTTTTGCCAGAACTTCACTTTTATGTCTCTACATGAGCAGGACATAACATGAATTGCTTCATCTCTTTTCATGACTTTGCCATTTCTTTTCTTCCTTGTAACTGAATTGTTGCATGGGTGTATTTTTTTAAAAAAACTCTTAGATATGCCCTTCTTTATGTTGTGCAAGGGAGAATGTATTTTATTTGCCTGCTTATATACTTTAAAGCAGCTTTATTGAGATATAATTGACATACAATAAAGTAGACATATAATAAACATAGATTTTCAAAGCTTTGACATGTCTGGTTGTTTAGTTGCTCAGTGGTGTCCAGCTCTTTGTGACCCCATGGAATGCCACATGCCACGCTTCCCTGTCCTTCACTATCTCCTGGAGTTTGTGCAAACTCATGTCCACTGGGTTGGTGATGCCATCCAACCATCTCATCTTCTGTCGCCCCCTTCTCCTCCTGCCCTCAATCTTTCCCAGCATCAAGGTCTTTTCCAGTGAGTTGGCTCTTCACATCAGGTGGCCACAGTATTGGAGCTTCAGCTTCAGCATCAGTCCTTTGACGTGTTTGCACCCATGAAACTATCACCATAACCAAGATAATGAATATATCCATCATCCCCAGCAGTTTCCTTGTGCCTCTTGGTAACCCGTTCCTCCCACCCTTTCTAATCCCTGCCCCAGCTTCCTTAGGCACACCCTGATCTGCTTTCTGTCACTGTACATTAGTTTGCATTTCCTACAATTGTATGTAAATGAATTCATATAGTACGTAATCTTTTTTTGGTCTGACTCCTTTCATGCAGCTTAATTATTTTAATTCATCCATGTTGTGGATCACAACAAACTGGAAAATTCTTCCAGAGATGGGAATACCAGCCCACCTTAACCTGCCTCCTGTGAAACCTGTATGCAGGTCAAGAAGCAGCAGTTGGAACTAGACATGGAACAACGGACTGGTTCCAAATTGGGAAAAGGGTACGTCAAGGCTATATATTGTCATCCTGCTTATTTTTAACTTATATGCAGAGTACATCATGTGAAATGCCAGACTGGATGAAGCACAAGCTGGAATCAACATTTCCGGGAGAAATATCAATAACCTCAGATATGCAGATAATACCATCCTTATGGCAGAAATTGAAGAGAATCTAAAGAGCCTCTTGATGAAGGTGAAAGAAGAGAGTGAAAAAGCTGGCTTAAAACTCAACATTAAAAAACTAAGATCATGGCATCTGGTCCCATCACTTCATGGCAAATAGATGCAGAAATCATCGAAACAGTGCCAGACTTTATTTTCTTGGGCTCCAAAATCACTGCAGATGGTGACTGTAGTCATGAAAGTAAAAGATGCTTGCTCCTTGGAAGAAAAACTATGACCAACCTAGACAGCATATTAAAAAGCAGAGATATTACTTTGCTGACAAAGGTCCGTATAGTCAAAGCTATAGTTTTTCCAGTAGTCATGTATGGGTGTGACAGTTGGACCATAAGGAAGGGTGAGTGCTGAAGAATTGCTACTTTTGAGCTTTGGTGTTGGAGAAGACTCTTGAGAGTCCCTTGGACCGCAAAGAGATCAAACTAGTCAATCCTAAAGGAAATAAGTCCTGAATATTCACTGGAAGAACTGCTGCTAAAGCTGAAGCTCCAATACTTTGACCACCTGATGCGAAGAGCTGACTCATTAGAAAAGACCTTGATGCTGGGTAAGATTGAGGGCAGGAGGAGAAGGGGACAACAGAGGATGAGATGGTTGGATGGCATCACTGACTCAATGGACATGAGTTTGAGTAAGCTCCAGTAGATGGTGACAGACAGGGGAGTCTGGTCTGCTGCAGTCCATGGGGTTGCAAAGAGCAGATACCACTGAGTGATTGAACAAGAACAACAAATCCATGTTGTAATGTGTAGCAGTAGTTCATTCCTTTTAATTGCTGAATAGTGTTCCACTGTATGGAAATACCACAGTTTGTTTATCCATTTGTCTCTTGATAGAGATTTGGATTGTTTCCATATTTTGGTTATGAAAATAAAGCTGTTAGAACTTGTGGTTGCCAAGGGGGAGGAGCGGTAAGGGAAGGATGTTTTGAAAGTTTGAGATTAGCAGATGCAAACTGTTGTATATAAAATGGATAAAGAACAAGGTCCTACTATATGTACATGACTTGGTGACTGAACAACAGCTGCATGGCACCGAGAACTATATTCAATATCCTGTACTAAACCATAATGGAAAAGAATATGAAAAGAATATACATAACTGAATCACTTTGCTGTACAGCAGAAACTAACAGAACATTGTAAATCAACTGTACTCAATAAAATAAAGAAAGCTGTTACAGGCATTCATGTATAGGTCTTTGTGTGGACAGATGCTTTCTGTTCATTTGGGTAAACTCCTAAATACCTGAATCATTTAAGTCTGTATTTAACTTTTAAAGAAATTGCCAAACTATTATCTGAAATGATTCTGCCCTTTTACATTCCCACCAGTGGTGTATGAATGTTTCAGTTTCTCTACATCCTCACCAACACTTGATATTGTCAGTCTTTTTAACTTTAGCCATTTTAGTAAGTGTGTAATATGATTTTGATTTGCATTTCCCTAATGATCAGTGTTCTTGAGCATTAGTTCATGCACTTATTTGCTATCTGTATAATATCTGTTCACATCTTTTGCTTGCTATTTGATTGGATTGTTTGTCTTCATATTAGTGAGTTTTGAGAGTTTTTTGATATATTTTAGATAGAAGTCCTTTATCCTATATATACGTTAAAATATTTTCTTTCACTCTGTGGCTTGTCTTCTCATTCTCTCAACACGGTATTTCAGGGACTTCTCCAGTGATCCAGAGGTTAATGGACCTACACTTGCAATGTAAGCAGTGTGGGTTGACTCCTCTTAGATCCCTTAGGAAACTTAGATCCTACATTCTGTGTGGTGCAGCCAGAAAACAAACAAACAGAAAAATCAACAAACAAACAAAAAACCGAGTGTATTTCAAAGAGCAGAAGTTACTGTTTTTGATGAAATTCAATTTTGTGCTTTTATGGGTCATGCTTTGGTGTTATAGCTAAGAAATCTTTGTTTAATGTAAGGTTACAAGGGATTTCTCCGATGTTTCCTTCAGAATGTTAAGTTTTGCATTTAGTTCTATGTTCCATCTTGATTTAATTTTTGTCCAGTGTGCAAGATATGGGTTGAAGCTTTTTTTGTTTGTTTAATTGTTTCAGTGCCATTTATTGACAAGACTATCCTTTCACTGGTGAGTTGCCCTGGAACCTTCTTTGAAAATCATGTGGTGTCCATATATGTGTCTTTACACCAATACACTAAATTGTTTCGATTACAGGAGTTTCATGATAAAATCTGAAAATCAGGTAGTGTTTGTTCTCCAACTCTATTCTTCTTGCCAGCTAGTATTTTTTACTTCTGAGAATTTTGTTCTTAGGTCTAGACTATTAGAGCAAGAGTACTAAGTATAATGAATAATAACTTTCATTTTGTTTGCCAAGACTGATAACTATTCAAAGAGTCAGCAAGAGCATGAGCAATGAAATCAGATCTGGTTCTGAAACATGGTTCTATCACTGATTAACTGTGTGACTCTGGTCCAGTTACTGAAAGTCTCAGGCGCCTCCACTGTAAAATAGGGGTGATAACATTTACCTCATAGTATTATTTTAGGAACAAATTAGAAAATATACAAATCTCTGATATAATTTTTGCTTAATATATGTTAATTTAGTTTAAAAAATTAATGCAACAAAATATATAGTATTCAGTTACCAGATATGGAGAAGGCAATGGCACCCCACTCCAGTACTCTTGCCTGGAAAATCCCATGGATGGAGGAGTCTGGTAGGCTGCAGTCCATGGGGTCACTAACAGTCGGACACAACTGAGCGACTTCACTTTCACTTTTCACTTTCACGCATTGGAGAAGGAAATGGCAACCCACTCCAGTGGTCTTGCCTGGAGAATCCCAGGGGCGGGAGCCTGGTGGGCTGCTGTCTATGGGGTCGCACAGAGTCGGACACGACTGAAGTGACTTAGCAGCAGCAAGGCAGATATAATCAAAATGTCTTTGGCATTTTCATTTCTCTTATTTTATCTTTTTTTTTGGCCATATGACTTGCAGGATCTTAGCCCCTACTAGGGATCTAACTGGGCCCCAGCAATGAGAATACAGAGTTCTAACCACTGGACCACCAGGGAATTCCTATATTTTATCTTCATTTTAAAGTCTTTTGAATGATTATTATTTAGTTTCAAGAATTATAGTTTTGAGGTTTGAATTTGAAACGCTTTTAGATATAGCAAAATGTACTAGTGTTTCTCATACATCTGTGTTACATTCAGATGGATGGGTTAAAATACCAACAGAGGTGGTTGAATGAGATTATTCAGTGCTGGGGGTGTGTAGAGGCAGAGATAAACCATCACTTTTGAGGCATAGAATATTCCAGCCAAGAAAAATCTGGCTCCATGGGATCACACATGCATGGAAGATGAATAACGATTGTAAATCTGAATTTTTCTTTGATGGTGACTTGGGGTAGACATTGACCTGTCTCTCCTGTGTCTAGGGGAAGGTAAAACTTGAGTTTTCACTGAAAATTGAATTAAGCAATATTTTAAAAAATCTTCCATATATCATAAGAAAAATACTAATAACTGAATTTGGAAATGGATAAAAGATATATACAGGGAGTTTGAAGTTGAAGCCAGAATTTTTAGTAGACATATGAAAAGAATCTTAACCTCAGTTGTATGTAGTGAAATATAAATCAAAGCCTCAATGAAATAACATGTTGGGTACATCATATTGGCAAAGAGTAATAAGGTTGATAATAGCAAATATTGGCAAGGATGTCAGGGAAAGTAACTAATTAACTTGTGCCTGGTGGGAGTATAAATTGGTAAACCATTTTTGAAAGCTATTTGGCAATACCTAATAAAGTTGAACATGAATATTCCCTGAGATCCAGCCCTTTCTTTTCTTGGTGTTTACTCTAGGGGAGTAATACATACATATTCTGGGAGAGACATGGACAGAATGTACATTGCAACATCCTTTCTTGTAGTAAAGAATCAAAAACTGCATAACCTGTCTCTCTGCCTTTCTCTCCCTTTGTCTGTCTGTCTCACACACATATACATAGCGAGTTATTTATAAGTCACAGTACTCATGACATTTACCCCTAAAGCTGTTTTTTAAAAAACAGAGTTCTGAAACAGATGTAAAAAAATGTTAACGTGTTTGATTTTGCTGGTGGGACATATAGATCTGGTATTTTCTATTCTTCTCTGTATTTGTGAGCTGTTAAAAAGAAATATGATTTTTGTTTCCCTTGTTTGCTTTTTTTCTTCTTTAAAAATTTCTTTTAATTTCTCACTTCAGACCAAGTAAGAGATTCAGACCAGTCTTTCCCTTTCTGTGTGTTGTTTGATTTAAATCTTTAATGTGTCTTTGGCTCTTTTCCTCACATGACTTGATGTATCTCCAAGGTACTTATTTTGTGTCCAGCGTTCTTTAGACATTTGTTTGCTCCTGCTCATCTCCACTCAATATACATGATCTGGTTAGTTATTTCTCCACTCGTTTGGTAGTAGTGGAGATTTGAGTTGGCTGGAACTTAACTTATGTGTTTCATGACAGGAAAGCTTTGTAGAGTTTTTTTTTTTTTTTTTAAATTGCTATTTGCCTGTCTTGGTATTTAAGATATTTCTGTGTAGGGAGGGATGTTTGTTTTAGTGTACGACAGATACGTACAATGAAGATTAGATCATGCACTTCTCACTAGAATTTCCAAAGAATTGTAATAAACAATTCTTAATCTTCAAAAGAGAGGCTTGTGGTGTCCCCTCAGTCGGCCGGCCTGACACAGTGTTGTTTAGCTGCCAGAATGACTCTCTGCCCAGGTCAAGCTCACTTTACATGGACATGCTTCTAGTTCCCCATTTTCTTTCATCTGCTTCTTTGGTAAACAGATGACAGAAACTTCCTCTGCCTGATCCTTCTATGACATGCTGCAAATTTAGCTCAGACGCCAGCTGGCTGTGTGTGTCTTTGGCTATTCATAGAAAGGGAGGGTTTAACCTTCCTTCCTTCTGAAGAAACGTGAATTTTTTCCATGAGTCTGAATATCTGTTTGCCAAGGGCTATTTGGAATTGAAGCTCCTAGGGAATAGAAAAAGATCTCTTTTTGTGAACTTGAACGATCTTCTAAAAAAACATTGATAATTTATTTCTTTAAAAAAATTAATTTATTTTAATTAGAGAATAATTACTTTACAATGCAGTGATGGTTTTTGCCATACATCAACATGAATTAGCCAAAGGTATACTTGTGTCCCCCCAATCCTGAACCTCCCACCCACCTCCCTCCCCAACCTATCCCTCTGGGTTGTCCCAGAGCACCAACTTTGGGTGCCCTGCTTCATGCATCAAACTTGCACTGATCATCTATTTTTTATATGGTAATATACATGTTTCAGTGCTTCTCAAATCATCCCGCCCTCACCTTCTCCTGCTGAGTCCATAAGTCTGTTCTTTACATCTGTGTCTCCTTTGCTGCCCTGCATGTAGGATCGTCAGTACTGTCTTTCTAAATTCCATATATATGTGTTCATATACAGTATTTGTCTTTCTGTTTCTGACTTACTTCACTCTGTATAATAGGCTTCAGGTTCATTCACCTCATTAGAACTGACTCAAATACATTCCTTTATGTATTTATGTATCCTCAAATACGTTACTTGTCCTGAGTTTTATGTATGTACCACAACTTCCTTATCCATTCATCTAGGTTGCTTCCGTGTCCTGGCTATTGTAAGTAGTGCTGCAGTGAACACTGGGGTACACGTGTCTCTTTCAGTTCTGGTTTCCTTGCTGTGTATGCCCAGCAGTGGGATTGCTGGGTCGTATGCCAGTTCTATTCCCGGTTTTTAAGGAATCTCCACAATCTTCTCCATAGTGTCTGTACCAGTTTGCATTTCCACCAACAGTGTAAGAGGGTTCTTTTTTCTCCACACCCTCTCTTGCATATATTGTTTGTAGACTTTTTGATGATGGCCATTCTGACTGGTATGAGATGATACCTCATTGTGGTTTTGATTTGCTTTTCTCTAACACTGAATGATGTGGAGCATCTTTTCATGTATTTATTAGCTATCTGCATGTCTTCTTTGGAGAAATGTCTGTTTAGGTCTTTTTCCCACTTTTTGATTGGGTTTTTTGTTTTTCTGGTATTGAGCTGCATGAACTGCTTGTATATTTTGGAGATTAATGCTTTGTCAGTTGTTTCATTTGCTATTATTTTCTTCTATTTTGAGGGCTGTCTTTTCACCTTGCTTACAGTTTCTTTCATTATTCAAAAGCTTTTTAAATTTAATTGGGTCCCATTTGTTTATTTTTATTTTCATTACTCTGGGAGATGGGTCATGGAGGATCTTGCTGTGATTTATGTTGGAGAGTGTTCTGCCCATGTTTTCCTCTAAGAGTTTTATAGTTTCTAATTTTATATTTAGGTCTTTAATCCATTTTGAGTTTATTTTTGTGTTTGTTTCTGATGTGTGCTTGCTTTTGAGTTGTTTTCTCCTCTGTGTTCCTGGGTGTTGTAAAGACCACACAACCATTTAACTGTTGGTCATCTCAGAAAGTCCACTTGGACAACAGAGAGAATGAATGCAAATGGTGCAGAACATGTAGCTTGGCTACAATGCCTGAAGGCTACTCTTGTCCTGGTCTGCTCCTGGATTCTAGTTTTGATCCAGAAACTACCCCAAGGCAGCCTATAAGATACCAGCTGGGCTCTGTGACTGAACTGGAAGTCTGGCTCAGGGCTTTCAAAGTTCGTATTGAGCAGGAGCCAGTAGGGCTTCTTGAGAGTCCTGGGCAAAATGTGTGCATGTCCCAGTTCAAAAGAGATCTTTTTCTTGTCTGTTTAGACTTCTTGCCCCAGGCTTGGTCAGAATTGAACAGGTTTTGGGACAATATTTACTACAACATTAGTCTCAGTGGGATTCCCTCGTGGCTCAGATGGTAAAGAATCTGCCTGCAGTACAGGAGATCTGGGTTTGATACCTGGGTCAGGAAGATTCCCTGGAGAAGGATGGCAACCCACTCTAGTATTCTTGCCTGGAGAATTCCAGGAACAGAGGAGCCTGGTGAACTATAGTCCATAGGGTTGCAAAGAGTCTGATATGATTGAGTGACTAACACTTTGTCTCAGTGCATTTGGTAATTTTCATAAATCTTTTAACATCACAAATATCAAATTACTATGTCCCTGCTTTTATTTTTTTCTGATGTCCTAAATTTGCAAACTGGTTACTGGATGTAAGTGTCTTTATGGTGATGGCTGGATGTTTCAATTTTTGTATTTCTATTAATAACATCTATCACAGTGTCTGGAAGATAATACCTTCTCAATGTGTGTCTGTACCTAGAAAATACGGCTGAATATATGGTGGTAAAACATATTCCAAAGTCACTGTTCTAATAATCAATTTTTTTCAGCTTTTCTGTTTTCATCTCTCTTAAATCAAAGTCTTAGATGGTTTCTAACATCATTTGTACTGCTTCCTATAATTCTTCCTTCATACCTGTTCCCCCGAATTTTGTTCAGTCAGAAATACATAAGGCTTTATTTTCTCCCTTGGGCTTTGTCCTTCATATTCAAATGATTTTAAACATTGTTTGTATCTCTGTCTGATTCTTCTGTTATATCAAGCTCTTGCTGGTTGGTATGCCTGCTGACCCTGGATTTTGGGAAATTAGTTGTTTCTACATAGGTCTGTGGTTTGTGAGCTCACTTTCGGTGAAGTTTTAGTCTGTGGGAATCCTGGGTTACCTGGATCAAGGACGCATCTCTCTGGATACGTGTTTTTTCTTCTTGGCACCATATGGGTATCCTTGGCCTAGAACCAATTTTTATAACTATTTCGCAGCTCGAAAGTTTCGAGACTATACAGGGGGCTTCCCAGGTGGTGCTAGTGGTAAAGAATCCACTTGCCAATGCAGGAGACACAAGAGACGTGGGTTTGATCCCTGGGTTGGGAAGATTCCCTGGGGTAGAAAATGGCAATTCACTCCAGTATTCTTCAAATCCTGAAACCACAGGAGGGCAGACTCTGGGGACTCAGTGGAGACACTTTTATTCTTCCACTAAGAATCTAGGCCAAGGCACTGGTGTGCCATCTGCCCAGGGAGTGTTTAGCTTTTTCTGGAGCCCACCTTTGTTCTTTAGGAATCTTTCTTCAAGATCACTTTCTAGGTCTTCCAGTTTCAGTTCTCCACCTCACCTTCCATCCCGGAGCAAGTGTTCAGTCCCAAGCCCCTGGAGTATGGCTTCTCCCTGCAGGGTAATAAGCTCATGTGCTTCCAGCTTTGGTTCTCAGTTTATTCCTTATTTCTTGCCCCAGACCATTTAACTTTTGCAAGCTCATTTAAATGAACGTTTCCTATGTGTTTGTCACGTTTTCCCCAGAATTTCTTAGGGATTATAAGGGAAAGTTTTTTTTGACTATCAAGGCAAGTTCTATGATGATGTTCTTGCTTCCATTTTTTTGGTTTGTGTTTGAATTTTATGTTTAAATTCCTTTTTCATTGTTCAGATCTTTTGCTCTTGGTAGATGTACACCCTACATTTTGTAAGCAAGGTTTCTGTGTGTGGGCTACGACCCATAGGACACAAAAGGATGATTGCTGATGTCTCCTAGACATCTGGAACAGAGGCTAACAAACTAAAGTCCTATAATCTGTTTTTAATTGGATAATAATTGCTTTATAATGTTGTGTTGGTTTCTGCCATACAACAGTGTAAATCTGTCATAATTTTATATATATATATATATATATATATATATATATATGCCATCCCTCTTGAGCCTTCCTCCCCTGTCCCATCCATCTTGCTTGGTGATCATTTGCTTCCACTTTTATAAAGAAAAAAGTTTCAAGTTGGTAGCCAGGACCCCCAGTTCTTTGACATCCGTTTGCTGTGTTGGGCAAGCCATACAACATATCCAAGGGCTCAGAGTCCATATCTTTTAAATGGTGGTAGCAAGGCTTAACAACAAAGTTCTGAAAGATGTGTCTGCCCTGATATGGATGTTATAAGATTTAAGTAATAGAATAGATGAGAAGGCATTCTGAAAAAAAATTAAAAGCACTGCATCAATACCAGATGGGTTTTGTTTCTTCTTAGATACCGTAGGGATATCATTGGCCAATGACCTATTTTTACTAGTATTATTATTAGCATTTTCTTTTCCCCGGAGCCTTCCCTCTCTTTCTACCATTGCATCTCCTACTCTATTTATCTAGCTTATGACAAGTAGAGTGGCCCTTTACTTAGAAAGAGGATGAACTGCAACTTCTGGCTGGTTTCACCTCGTTGGGTATGGTGATGGATGTGACTCTGTTATTCATCCCTCAACTTATGATCCTGTACATCACTCAGGTTCCTTGCTTGAGAGCAGGTGTTGGCAACCCTTGGTCAATAGTAGTAATGCATTGTTATTTTGGGTAAGGTCTTAATAACACATGAAATTGTTTATATGATTCTGCTGCTTCAGTGAACCAAAGAACTGCCTGAATATAGATCTTTTCTGCTGTTGCCTGTTTATGGCTTGTCACTGAAGGAGAGTATCAATTGGCATAGGTGTTCAGAAAGCTATAGGAAACCTTTAAATGCATATTAAGAGGAAAAATAGGATTTATAATCAAGGAGTTGTAAAAACATGATCTCATGTAACACACCCATATTATAATATAAAAACTTCAATTTGAACAAGTCATGTCATAAAAGGAACTACTGGATGAGTAAAGCCTGTTATATAATGATGGACCAACCAGATTTGAATATTGGTATTTTTTGGCTTTTATTTGAGGCCAAGTTCTCAAACAGAGCATTGACTATGCTTCAGGTCAAATTAAAGTCATAATTTGGGTTGGGTTAGTCCTTGTTTAAATCACTTAGGTGAGGTTTTATTTGTTGAACCAAACTCTGGAACCAGTTCAATTTATTAACGAACATATAATTATATAACTTTTATCCTAGGGCCCAATAGATACTTTTCAGTTATTATAGAGGATTCAAAGAGAATATAAAGCTAAAAAGGAAAGTGCTTGTAGAAACATCAATAGAAGAAATAGAATAGAAGTAGAAGACATTTGTGAAAGTCTGATCTCAGTTATTTGTATAGTTCACTGTATAAATTAATACTTGATTCTCAAATAAGCAAATATGCTTTTAAACACTGAATCTTTATTTTCACAGAAAGGATGATATGGCAATAAGAGGGTTAACCGTGGTTTTATATCTTACTGAATTTTCTAAGCCATGGTGTTATAATAGTGTTAGTAGCTCAGTCCTGTCCAACTCTGTGATTCCATGGGCTGTAGCCTGCTGGGCTTCTCCATTCATGGAATTCTCCAGGCAAGAATACTGTAGTGGGTTGCCATTTCCCTCTCCAGGGGATGTTCCCAACCCAGGGATTGAACCTGGGTCTCCTGCATTGCAGGCGGTCTCTTAACTGACTAAGCTACCAGGGAAGTCCTTTTCTAAGGCATATCATTATCTAATATGGAATAGTAATGTGACTGCCCTACTTCCTCTTATATGTAGTGATTGCCTGCAGCATACATAGACAACATAAATTCCCAGTTAATTCAAACCCCCTTTTTTGACCCACTGAAAAGTTAGTTAATCTCTTCATAAAACCTGTTGACCAGACCTCCTAACAAATAGGCTGGCTAGAAGATCAGTTCTTGTCATGTTCCCGGCCTACCATCTGTTTTAGATATTAGTGAGTCATGAAATGCCTAAAAGCTATAGTCTGAAAGAGACTGAGAGCAGAGGACCTGAACTGTCAGAAAACAAAATAACAGCCTTGGGCTTCAAGGGCTGTTAGGTATATTGTCTAATCAAGCAATGATAGGAATGATGATTAAAATCAATAGTGACTCTACAAATGTCAAAACTAAAACGCATCCTAGTTTCTGGAGAAACCGCCAGATGGTGCATAGGCTTTGGTTACCTTTGTTATAGGATAGCTGCTGAAAGTTTGTAGCGGAGGCCATGCATGTAGACTAGTTGAGTTTGGTCAGTTTATGCTGAGCACCTAGTATGGGCTTTCCCTGTGGCTCAGCTGGTAAAGAATCCACCTGCAATGCAGGAGACCTGGGTTCGATCCCTGGGTTGGGAAGAGCCCCTGGAGAAGGGAAAGGTTACCCACTCCAGTATTCTGGCCTGGAGAATTCCATGGACTGTATAGTCCATGGGGTCGCAATGAGTTGGACACGACTGAGTGACTTTCACTTCACTTCACTTGTTCACCTAGTATGGTGGTACTATAGGGAGAGAGGTAAGACCTATTCTGTACCCTATGAGAGTTCTCAGTCTTCGAGGGAAGATATTGTTACTGAACCAAACTTGGATCTGCTCGCCTGTGTGCAGTGAAGACAATCTACTGATACTGGATTGTGGTGAAGGAACATGCAGCGTTTATTGCAAGGCCAAGCAAGGAGTATGGGTGGCCGATGCTCAAAACTCCTGAACTCCTTGATGGCTTTCAGGGAAAGGTTTTTAAAGTCAGGGTGATGGAGAGGGTTTTGGGGTGTATGATCAGCTTATGGCCATTCTTCTGGTTGGTTGGTGGTGAGGTAGTTGGGTGTCAGCATCCTCAACATTCTGGTTCCAACTTGTCTGGGATCTGCGTGCTTATGTCAGCATGCAGTTAACTTCTTCCTCTTGGTGGAGGTTTCAGTATCTGCAAAACAACTCAAGGATGTGGCTCAGGATATTATCTATAGCCCTCGAGGAGGAACTAAAGGTCCTAGATTTTATTTAGTGTCTGTATTATTTTCTCTTTTCTTTGTTCCTGCATTTTCTCATTTTGATTAAATGTTTTTCTACAAACGAGGCAGGTAGAGGACTCGGATGAGGGTTCTGTCCTGGGAAGGCCCCATAGGGTCCTTCTGGGTTACAGTATCCCACAACTATCTGTGCTGTGACTATAATGGCTACCATGGAGCACTTGCTGTGCATGCACCAAGCCTCATACCTACCGAGGACTTACTTACATTGTCTTGAATGCTCTTATCAGTCCTCTAGGGAGGTATTATCTCCAATTTACAGATAGGGAAGCAGTATTTTTTTCCCCTGCCTGTTATCATGCTGCCTCACAGCCATGCAAAGGACTTAGTCTGGAATCTGACAGGTGAAGGTCTAATCTTGACTCTGCTATATACCTGTGGAGTCTTGAGGACATTTCTTACTTTATTTGAGCCATAGTTTCTTATCTGTACAACAGAGTTAGTAATATCTGCCTCAGCTCTCAGCTTCAGTGTCAGCACCTTCAGAAAGGCCTTTCTCAACCATTCTAAGGAATCTTATTCCCATCTTCACAGTCACTTGATTTCATTATCCTGTTTTAATTTTGGTATAGTCTTTATCACCATCTGAAAGGATCTCATGTGTCATTGGGTTACATGACTATTATCAGCCTTCCCACTTGATTGTAAGTTTCATGAAGTCGTAGTCACCCCTCTGTCCCCAGAATCTGGTTCCTGACACACAGTAGGCATTCAATAAGTATTACATGAATGGGCAGTGGTCTAAGCAACAGTAATGGAAAATAATTGTATTTATATTTCATGTCCTTGTGAATAGTTTCACTAGGTTTTCTTAGAAAATAAGTCATTGAAAGCTTTGAACTGTGCTGGTAAGATAGGTAGAAGCTTTGAAATTTTTTTACCCATGCTGAAGATTTAAAGATAATTCCAGTGCACGATGGGCCATCCTTGACCTGAGCTGGGCTTTAATAAAAGGAGCAATGAGGCAAATACAACATACAGACACAAAAATGGGGATCTTTCCTTTATGTGACTGGGGGAGATGTGAGAAATGTGTAACCAGCACTCATCTGAATAGGTGTTTGGCCTTCACTCTCTCCCACAAGCATTAACCTCAGAGTAAGTGACATGTCATACTGTATCTACCAAAGGCACCTCCGGCCGGTACTGACTTGTTTATCTTTGCCATCGTTTCAGGATTCTGAGAAGCGAACCCCACTTCATGTGGCTGCGTTTCTGGGAGATGCAGAGATAATTGAACTCCTGATTCTGTCAGGTAAATACCAGCTGTACTTAAAAGTCAATGGCATGTGAAAATTTAAATAACCAATTTACTAGATTGACTACTACAAAGAACCCAAACAAAGTTTCTTTATTGTGCTTGTGGACATTTATTTGGTCATTGATTTTGTCAGTAGACAAGGGACAATACAAGACATTCTTAGTCATTTTTCAATAAGAAGAATGTCTTGTATTGTCCACCAATACAATATTTTAAAGTAATTAGCCTCCAATTAAAATAAATTTTTAAAAAAAAAGGAAAAAAATGATTTCTCCAGTAAAACATTTTTATGTTGCTTTGAAAGTCTGATTCCTGACCATCTTAACAAGTAGTCAGGCCCAGTATTGTGGATGCATTCTGTACATTTGGATATCTGTTTCTTTCATTGTAAAAAATTAAAAATTAAAGAAGGAAAATGGATTCCTTTAAATCTACATGAATACACATAGATATGTGTGTGTATTTACATATTTTTAAATTCATTGGACAGGGAGGCCTGGTGTGCTGCAGTTTATGGGGTCGCAAAGAGTCGGACATGACTGAGCGACTGAACTGAACTGAAATGAAATTGCATTGCAAAACAGTACTATTTTGTTTAACTTAACCTCATGGAGGTTAGGTTAGATACATGACTATAATGTAATCAAAGCATAAAAATATGGGAAAAAATGAAACATCAGTTTCTGGATAGTAGTTACCTCTGAGGAGGCAAATAGAGTGAGAGAGGTTTTCAGGGGAAGGTATAAAAGAGATAGCAATTCTGTAAAATATTTCATTTTTTAAAAATTGGGAGTAAATATATGGCCAGCATATGTTGTATGCATACTGGTCTTTATGATACTGCCTCTTTATTTTTCTATGTATTTTAAATATTTCATCAGATTTTAAAATACCAATGTTTTCATTTTTAGAAACCTATATACTTGGGGGGAATCCCAGGTGGCTCAGTGGTAAAGAATCTGCCTGTCAATACAGGAGATGCAGAAGGCATGGGTTCGATCCCTGTTTCAGGAAGATCCCCTGGAGGAGGAAATGGCAATACACTCCAGTATTCTCGCCTGGAAAATTCCCATGGACAGAAGAGCCTGGCAGGCTACAGTCCATAGGATTTCAATGAGTTGGACACAATTGCATGACTAAACAATGCATAAGCACTTTTGCTAGATAGCATATTGAAAAGCAGAGACATTGCCAACAAAGGTCCATCGAGTCGAGGCTGTGGTTTTTCCAGTGGTCATGTATGGATGTGAGAGTTGGACTGTGAAGAAAGCTGAGCGCCGAAGAATTGATGCTTTTGAACTGTGGTGTTGGAGAAGACTCTTGAGAGTCCCTTGGACTGCAAGGAGATCCAACCAGTCCATTCTGAAGGAGATCAGCCCTGGGATTTCTTTGGAGGGAATAATGCTGAAGCTGAAACTCCAGTACTTTGGCCACCTCATGTGAAGAGTTGACTCATTGGAAAAGACTCTGATGCTGGGAGGGATTGGGGGCAGGAGGAAAAGGGGACGCCAGAGGATGAGATGGCTGGATGGCATCACTGACTCGATGGACGTGAGTCTGAGTGAACTCCGGGAGTTGGTGATGGACAGGGAGGCCTGGCGTGCTGCGATTCATGGGGTCGCAAAGAGTCGGACACGACTGAGCAGCTGAACTGAACTGAACTGAAGCACCTTTACTTGGTACATCTCACCCAAAACCAGCATGTGCTTTCTCCTTTGAGTATTTGCGGGACAAATCCCTGGAATGGATCTAAGCATGTGCATGAGTCTCAGTGTGGATTGCATGCAGGCTAGCTGGCTTTCTTCTTCATTCTTTTGGTTTCAGTTCAGTTCAGTCGCTCAGTCATGTCCAACTCTTTGCGACCCCATGAATCACAGCACACCAGGCTTCCCTGTCCATCACAAACTCCCAGAGTTCACCCAAACTCATGTCCATTAAGTCGGTGATGCCTTCCAGCCATCTCATCCTCTGTCGACCCCTTCTCCTCCTGCCCCCAATCCCTCCCAGCATCAGAGTCTTTTCCAATGAGTCAACTCTTCGCATGAGGTGGCCAAAGTATTGGAGTCTCAGCTTTAGCATCAGTCCTTCCAAAGAACACCCAGGACTGATCTCCTTTTGAATGGACTGGTTGGATCTCCTTGCAGTCCAAAGGGACTCTCAAGGGTCTTCTCCAACACCACAGTTCAAAAGCATCAATTCTTCGGTGCTCAGCTTTCTTCACAGTCCAACTTTCACATTCATATATGACCACTGGAAAAACCATAGCCTTGACTCGATGGACCTTTGTTGGCAAAGTAATGTCTCTGCTTTTGAATATACTATCTAGGTTGGTCATAACTTTCCTTCCAAGGAGTAAGCGTCTTTTAATTTCATGGCTGCAATCACCATCTGCAGGGATTTGGGATTCCCCCAAAATAAAGTCTGACACTGTTTCCACTGTTTCCCCATCTATTTCCCATGAAGTGATGGGACTGGATGCCATGATCTTTGTTTTCTGCATGTTGAGCTTTAAGCCAACTTTTTCACTCTCCTCTTTGACTTTCATCAGAGGCTTTTTAGTTCCTCTTCACTTTCTGCCATAAGGGTGGTGTCATCTGCAAATCTGAGGTTATTGATATTTCTCCCGGCAATCTTGATTCCAGCTTGGGCTTCTTCTAGCCCAGCGTTTCTCATGATGTACTCTGCATATAAGTTAAATAAGCAAGGTGACAATATACAGCCTTGACATACTCCTTTTCCTATTTGGAACCAGTTTGTTGTTCCATGTCCAGTTCTAACTGTTGCTTCCTGACCTGCATCTTGGTTTGGGGAGATTCAAATCTGGAGGAAATGCCGCTGCCCAGAGACTATGCAAAAGACCAATAGTAAGGTTTTGACTTTGTTTGCAGTAGTAAAGGGAAATTGTAGAATTCCAAAGTCAGCTATGCAAAGATTGGAACTGATACAGTATTGGAGCAGTATTGGAGAAGAACACTGAAAAAGAATGGTGCTGTGATGCACAAGGAATATTCGCATTGCCCTTATTTTTGTTGTGGTTGTGTTCTTGAGGTAGCTTTTCCCAGGAAACAAGTATTCTATGCCTTGCAATGCTTGTGCTACATGCTTCTGACAGTCTCATGGAGATTAGGTTAGAATTTGTGGAGTATTTTTTGTGCTCTTGAGAACAGGCCTTCCTTCTGATAATTCTAAAGATGTTTCAAGGCTGTGTTCCAAACAAATATGTAGTACTTGGCACTGGCAGTCTGTGGTTAAGAGCCAGTGCACACCTGGCTGGTTGCCCCAGCAGTAGAAATTTGGCCCATGGAAAATTATAGGCAGAATTGGTGGAGGTGCAAAATAAAAGACTTTTGTGGTATGAGACCTAATGATCCCAGCAAGCTCTACCTACCTTCTAAGTGTTGTTTTAAAACACAGCTCAAGGTTCTCAGAGGAATGTTTGGTTCATGACTGTGCAAATTTAGAACTTTGTCTTATATCACCAGCTATGCTTTTTTTGCGCGTTGGTTTGTTTGTTTTTCTACATTTGAAGGGAAATGTTTTAATTCTTCAGCATGGAGGTGACCCATCTATTTTTTCCCAGGCATCTAGGGTCTGATAATCAAGAGACTTGGTTTCACCTTTCCTTTATGTGGGCATGGAGCACCCCAGCCTCTTTTAAACAGGGCTCATTCAGACCAGGAGAAACTGTTCTGTATCTCTTGATCTGTACACCTGTTTCCTTAGCCCAGTCATCTTGGAAGAATCACTGAGCTATTAATGCCTCTAGTATAATTTCAGGTGGCACATGCTATGGAATTTTTCCTCCTTCCCCCATCAAATTAGGAAGACTTAGGATACGGAAGAGAGTTGTGAAGGTTCTTTAGGAATTTTACTCAACTGTGGAAGCTTAGCAAACTCTTGGAATTCTCATGGTTTTAATTTCCCTGAAAGGTCCTTTATTCATTTTGTGTAGTATATTCCTAAACAAATATCATTGCAAGAGCAGTGATTTCATCTCTAGACTTACATCTGGCAGTTGACCCTTTAGGGAATCCAACCAAATTGTTTTCCAGTTTAATAATGAATGAGGTGCTAATTATTCCCATGTTGGACAAATCATTTGACT
This sequence comes from Bos taurus, assembly GCF_002263795.3. Lineage (NCBI taxonomy): Eukaryota > Metazoa > Chordata > Mammalia > Artiodactyla > Bovidae > Bos > Bos taurus. The sequence goes on along the minus strand of NC_037329.1, from coordinate 85,706,595 downwards.
TTGCCAGAATCTCCCATTACAGCTGTGTTCTCCATTGTTGTATTAACTTACAGAGCATAGTGTAACTCAAGCCCACTAAATTCCTACTGACATTATCTTTTGTTAGCTAGGCAGATGGAACCCTGAGTGTCTCTGAGTAGACAGCAAGGAATTCAGGCCTTGCAGATTTCCTCTTCTTATAACTGCTTCTGGCTTTATTTTCACCACCTGCTTGTAGCTTCTGTTTTGGAACTGACTGAGTCAGGATTAAGGCAGAGAGAAGGTCAAGAGCTTGCTAAATCATTTTCCTGGAGATATATGAATGAGATCAGTGTGAACCAATCAGTAGCTAAGAGTTAAGAGACTAGTGTTGAGATATAGGGAGCAGAGCACACAGAGAAACAGCCATAGTAACAAGACCTTGTAGAGAAATTCTGGAAACACACAGGGTTAGAGAGAGAGTTCTGAGCTGAAGGAAGAAAACTGGGAGTACACACCCTGTAACATGTGAGTGTTTGTGAGTTGTAACTATTAATTAAAAAAATAAATAAATTAGAATGTAGGCCACCAAACAAGTGGTATTGCTATGAAATTATTTCCTGTGATTTTTCAAAATGTGATTACCACTCCCAATGCAAATTGCCTCCAGAGCTGGTGGCAGGTCATTTTTTTGATTCTTTCATGCATAACAAATATTCATCCTTTGAGGTTGGATTTGATTTTTGGGGGGGTCTAGAAAAAGAGGGGTAATTAAATGAGGCAATGCTGATTTTGGTCTCCAGTGCAGTGTGATTATAAAGTAACGGGCCATTTGCTGATAGGCATATAAACTGGCCCCAAAGGCAACTCCAAGGGGAATTTTTAAAATGTTTTGAGCAATTGCCACATATTTGGAATTATCATATACTCTTCTTAGGTCATTGCTTTGCAGGACAGTGTTTGTTTTTAAAAAATCAATAGCAAGCTGATCTCACTGTATTATAATCATATTTCATGTGATCTTTCTTTCATATTTATTTCTATAATTACAAGCCAAACATTGGCTGGCCTGTTCTCGCTGGCCTGTAAGATTTTTAGTCATTTGATCTATCTTTTTTCTTTGTCCTACTTGTTTCTAAATGACACGGTGAGAAGAACAGAAATATTGCCTCTGAAAATATGCTCAGAGTTCTCTTTACTCCTGTTATCTATGAAAATAAAATCAAGCAGTAGTAGGGATAAGATTTAAAAAAAAAAAAAAAGATATTTTAGAGTTCATGCCTGATAACTTTTAATTAGGTCTTGGTTTCTGGAGAATCAGTATAACCTGGTGCTTTAAAAAAAAAAAAAATTAAAAACATGCTTGGGGGAAAAAGCATTTGCCTTTAAATCATTAGACATGCTGACTCTGTGTCCTTCAGTGCACAATGGTGCCTGACAGGCAGGTAAATAACATGAAGCTTCCTTTAGAAAAATCAGTTATAAATATTCAACTCAAACCATCTGACATCTCCCTCTGACATGTAAACAAGACTGTCCGATAGAGGAAGAGGATGAGGAAGCCAGTCTCACGAGATGACACTGATGAAATATGCGTCCCCATTCAGATAACTCTGCTTTTGTCATAATAATTTTGTTGTTCTGGGAGAGGTGGTTTCCCTGGCAGCTGCCTCTTCAACCTTGTGGAGGAGGATTAGTGGAGGAATGGAAGGCTTACACAGTGACTGAATCTACTCCCTAGATTTCTAATTAGCTTTCAATTTCTCAAGTGAGTCCAAAGCTGCATGAACACAGTGCTGGTATTTGTTACACATGGGGATGTATGTTGCTTTATGTTACCCAGCAAGCTCAGCGGCATTTTTCTCCTTAAAAGAGTTTTGATATTAAAAGCCACATTTGGATCTGCATAAAACTTTTTTTTTTTAGAATTTTAGAAAACATAAACAGTAATAATAGTAACTACAATATAAATGTATACATATAAATTATAAGAAAAATAGGGGGAATACGCAAAGAATATAAATAAATGGTTCTCAGGGAATGAATTACAAGTGGCTAATGAACAAACATATTAGAAGATGCCCAATCTCATTGTTAAATAGGCAACACAGAAATGTAAGACCATTTTCTTCCAGTCAGATTTGCAATATTTTAAGTATCTGATATGCATAGTCACTTCAGCTGTATCCAATTCTTTGCGACCCTTTGGACTGTAGCCCACCAGGCTCCTCTCTCCATGGGATTCTCCAAGCAAGAATATAGGAGTGGGTTGCCATTTCCTCCTCCAGGGGATCTTCCTGACCCAAGGACTGAACCCACATCTCCTGTGTCGCTGTTTTGGCAGACGGGTTCTTTCCCACTAGTGCCACCTGGGAGGCACTTGTTCTAACAGCTGCTAAGTCACTTCAGTCGTGTTCGACTCTGTGCGACCCCATAGACGGCAGCCCACCAGGCTCCCCTGTCCCTGGGATCCTCCAGGCAAGAACACTGGAGTGGGTTGCCATTTCCTTCTCCAACTGTACTAACAGCAGTTTAGCCCAAAACTGTTGGACCCAGTCAGTGATGAAACAGACAGGGGCCAAACAGGAGGCCTAATAGGTCATCACCGGTCCCCAGAAGAGGAAGGCAACATTTGGAGTGAGGGCTGCAGATTGTGTGACTTTCTTCTGATTGGTTGGTGGTGAGGCAACTGGGCAGTGCTCCAGGAATCTTCTGCTCAGCCTGAGGTTACCATCCTCCACTTGAGTGGTGGCCCCAGTTCTGGAGAAGAACTCAAAGAGATTGTTATGCATATTCCTTGAATAGTAATAATAAATAACTGATAATATCAAGTATTGATGAAAATGTGAGGAAATAAAGCAGTCATACACTGTGAGTGTATAAATTGGCACACTTTGAAGGGTTGAAACTTCAAAACCAAAAGTACATGGTCAATGACACAGAAGGTCCATTTCTAATTATGTATCCTAGAAAAATACTTACACATTTGCATAGAGTCATTTTATGGATGTTCATAGCAGCATTGTTTACAGTGAACTATTGGGACACATATTTGTATATAAGACATAAATCAGGATCTCATATACTAACTCAGAGTAGTAGTTTTCTTCAGGGAGTGAAGAGAGTCCAGCATTGGGGGTGATTCTCAAAGGGACTTTACCTAAATCTGTAACAATCTATCTTTTAAAAGAAGAATACGTTAATGTATTACTCATATGATCAAAAATGTGAAGCAAAATAGGTCTTTTGCTGTTCGTGGTAATAGGTAGTTTTCACAGCTCTGGTTCAGGCTAGTTCGGCTGAGGAGACAGGGCTGTGTTACCCTATCTGCCCACCCCATAGTGTAAGGGAGTTGTGACAGCCCACAGAGGCTTCATGTGGTGTCTGTTCAAAAGCTCCCATGGAAGCTGGCTTCTTCCTACCGAAATATGTGGCTAGTTCCAGAGGAATAATTAGGGTCTTGGATAAAATGGATTTCTGCTAATCCCTTTAGCCCAGATCAAGTCTCATTAGGACTCAACTTTACAAACTTGTTTGACATCTCACTGGCCTCTAATATAATATACCTTTGTTAAAAGACTGCTCATCCCTAATAATTTGTCAAGAAGGATGTTGTCTGCCCTGTGAAATAAATATGCTTAATGACTAAAAATAAAATAATGCATGTGATTATATAGTTTATATTCAGGAATATATATTATATTCAGGAGCACACATACATATATCCACACCCTTGAGAAGTTCTCCATTCTTCAGAACCTATATTTCTAAAGTTCTGGAGAATCTCAGTTTTCTTAAAACTGTATCGCCTACCCAGTGAGACACTGTTATTTCTCTTCTGCTGCTGCTGCTGCTAAGTCACTTCAGTTGTGTCCGATTCTGTGCGACCCCATAGAGGCAGCCCACCAGGCTCCCCTGCCCTGGGATTCTCCAGGCAAGAACACTGGAGTGGGTTGCCATTTCCTTCTCCAATGCATAAAAGTGAAAGTGAAGTCGCTCAGTTGTGTCTGACTCTTCACGACCCCATGGACTGCAGCCTACCAGGCTCCTCCGTCCATGGGATTCTCCAGACAAGAGTACTGGAGTGGGTTGCCATTGCCTTCTCCTATTTCTCTTCTAGTCTTAACCTAATTCTTGTGACATTCTAAACTCATGATCTTGCTTCTTCTACTGGACTCAGTATCGCCTCCTGTCTGGCCAGAAAGCACATGATTGGTACAAAGAACAAACAAACAAACAAAATGTGTTGTTTGTACCAGGCAAACAAGAGCACAAGATACAGCATCTGACTTCGCATCAGCAGAACTTGCCCTGACTGTATTATGCTTCTAACCTGTGCTGTTTGGTTCCAGGAGCTCGTGTGAATGCCAAGGACAACATGTGGCTGACCCCGTTGCACCGGGCTGTTGCCTCCAGAAGTGAAGTGAGTGATTATCTTATTTAATCTAGCACCTCCAGTTTCTAGAAAGAGAGAAATGCTTTCTGCTGAATTAGGGATTCTCACTGGTGAGCAAAAGGCTGTAATGCGAGAGGGCGAACAGCTGTTTATTTAAGTACCTCCTGCGTGCCCAGCATGATATTAGGGGCTGCCTGGGGTGGTCCAAGATGGCATCATCTTTGACTTCAGTGAGTTCTCAGTCTGGATGGGATGCAAACAGGTGAGTAGATCAGTACAGTGTCATAACTGAATTGGAGGAAGAAGCAAATAACTGTCTTCTTGAATAGATGAAGTCTTCCAAGACGAGACATCAGTTAAGCTAGTCCTTAGAGGATGTGTAGAGGTTTACAAGGCCAAGAAAAGGAGAGAGGGCTGAGGCAGGAGAACAAACATGCTGAAGAACAAGGGTCATGGCTGTGAACAATGGTGGGTTCAGTTGGATGTAGCTGGAACATGGGGTTAGTAGAAGGTAAGTCTGATAGTAGAGGCTGGGTCAAGTAGCAGAATCCCGGGTATCCTCTGAGCAGTGGGGAGTGTTGACAAGCAGAGATAAGCGTAAACCTGACAGAGTTTGGAACAAGTGAGAGTGAGATGGCAAAGAACCCCCTGGGTTAATGGTGACATCGTTAATCAGTTCTGTTTGAAAGTGCCGAGTTTGGTAAATATGTCACCGAAATGTAAGCACCATGACAGTAGGGATCTGTGTTTTGTTTCTTGATGTATCCCAAGCCTGGTACATTGTAGGTGCTCGGGAAATAATTATATTTTGAATGCTGGAAATTTGGGTGAGGATGGCAAATATGTCTTAATTGGAGACATTTTGTCTGTTTACATCTAAAGTAATTATTGATAGGTGTGTTCTTACTGCCATTCCATTAATTCCTTTGGTTGTTTTGTAGTTGTTTTTTCTTCTTTTATTCTTTTCCATTGTGATTTGATGCCTATATTGAGTGTTTAGATTTTTTTCTGTTTTTTTATATGTATCTATTATAGGTTTTGGGGCTTCCCAACTCGCTCAGTGGTAAAGAATCCGCCTTCCAATGCAGGAGACACAGGAGATGCAAGTTTGATCCCTGGGTCGGGAGAGCCCCTGGAGGAGGAAATGGCAACCCACTCCAGTATTCTTGCCTGAACAATCCTGTGAACATAGGAGCCTACTGGGCTACAGTCCATAGGGTCACAAAGAGTAAGGCACAGCTGAGTGACTGAGCACATGGAACATTATAGGTTCTTGGTTTGTGGTTACTATACACACACACACACACACATTTATATTGATGATCTCAAGTTTTATATATGTATGGGTCTTCCCAAGTGGTGCTGCTGGTAAGGAACTGCCTCCCAGTGCAGGAGACGTAGAAGACGTGGGTTCAGTCCTAGGTCTGGAACATCCCCTGGAGAAGGGCATTGCAACACACTTCAGTATTCTTGCCTAGAGCATCCCATGGACAAAGGAGTCTGGCAGGCTACAGTCCATGGAGTTGCAAAGAGTCAGATACAACTGAAACAACTGAGCATGTATATATGTATGTGTATATATATATATTCACACATATATATTGATGATCTAAGTTATATGCATGTGTATATATATATACATACATATATTAGTGATCTCTTAAGTTCAAACACATTCTAACACCCCTACGTTTTTATTTTCCCCTGTTATGTTTAATATTTCTAACATCATGTTTTACATTTTTTTGTTTTGTGTCTCTCTTAACTACTTACTGTGGATATAGATGATTTTCCTACTTTTGTGTTTTGACCTTTCTACTAGCTTTATAAGCGATCTACCTTTCATATATGTTTGCCTTTACACATGAGATTTTTCCTTTCATAATTTTTATATTTCTACTTTTGGCCTTTTCTTTTTCACTAGGAGAAGTCCCTTTAAGATTTCTTGTAAGGTTGGGTTAGTGGTACTGAATTCTTTTAGCTTTTACTTGTTTGTAAAATTGTTTATCTTTCCTTCAAATCTGAATGATAACCTTGCCAGGAAGAGTATTCTCAGTTGTAGGTTTTTTTCCTTTCATTGCTTTGAATATATAGTGTCACTCCCTTCTGGCTTGCAAAGTCTCTGCTGAGCGTCAGCTTACTATACATAGCTGGTTGCTTTTCTCTTACTATTAATTTTTAGATTTTTAATATATTTTTAAAAATTTATTTTATTGAAGTATAGTTGTTTTACAGTGTTGTGCTAGTTCCTGCTCTACAGCAAAGTGATTTAGAAATAAATTTTTTTGTCATTTTAGTTATAGTATGACTTGATGTGAACCTCTTTGGGTTCCTCTTGTTTGAAACTCTGGATGTCTTTTTGGATCTGGATGTCTATTTCCTTCCCTAGGTTAGGGAAGTTTTTAGCTATTATTTCTTCAAGTAAGTTCTCTGCCCCTTTCTCTTTCTTTTCTCCTTCTGGGACTCTTATATTGCAATGTCAGTATGCTTGATGTGGTCTGGAGGTTTCTTAAAGTATTCTTATTTCTTTTAATCCTTTTTTTCTTTTTTATGTTTAGCTTGGGTGATTTCCACTACTCTTCCAGATCACTGATTATTCCTCTGTATCATCTAATCTACTATTGATTCCTTCTAGTGTATCTTTCATTTCAGTTAGTATATTCTTCAGCTTTGTTTGGTTTTTCTTTATATTTTCTAACTCTTTTAAAATTCTCCCAGTTTTCATCCATTCTTCTTTGAAGTTCACTGAGCATCTTTTTTGATGATCAAAAAATGATCATTTTTGATCATTAGCTTGAACCCTTTATCAGTTAGGTTGCTGTCTCTACTTTTGTTCTTTTTCTGAGGTTTTGTCTTGTTTCTTCATTTGGAGCATATTTCTCTATCTCCTCATTTTGCCTAATTCTCTGTGTTTATTTTCCTGTACTAGGTAGGTCAATTACATTTTCTGATCTTAGAGAAGTGGTTTTATGTAGGAGACGTCCTATGAGATCAACACCACTTTCCCTTCCGGTCACCAGAGCTATGTGCTCTAGGGGTACCCCCATCTGGGCTGTGGGTGCCTCCTCTGATGGAGCCAGGTCAATTATTGTGAGCTTTCTGGGAGGCAAGGCTGGCTCCAAGCTTGTTTAGCTGTGAGGTTCTACCTCATGTTGGGGGCCCACTGGAGGATGTGGTAAGCTCCCCAAGCGGTTGGCTGTGCAGCCTGGGGGCTGTGGAGCTGGTGCTAGTGGGCAGGTAAGCCCCCAGCACTAATAGGCTATTGGAAGGACTCCAAACTGGCACTTGCCAGTGCTGACATCACGGTAGAATGAGCTCCCCCAAGGACATACCACCAGTGTCCTCATTCTCAGGTGAAGTCCCAGGTGCCTTCTGCCTCTCAAGAGGCTCTCCAAGAATAGCAAGTAGGTCTGACCCAGGCTTTTTTCAAGCTACAACCTCTGCACATGCTCTTTAAGAGCAGTCTGTTTCCTAAGTTCTCTGGCTCTCCTGAACATAAGCCCCACTGGCTTTCAAAGCAGAAGTTCTGGGGACTCATCTTCCTGCCGCAGGATCCCAGGCTGCAGAGCACAGTGTGGGGCTTGGACCTCTCGCTCCTTGGGGAGGACCTCTGTGATCATGATATTCTTCCCATTTATGGGTTTCTTACCCAGGTATACGGGTCCTGCATATACTACATCTTGGCCCCTCCTGTCTTTCTTGTTGTAGTCCGTTCTTTATGTCTTTTGTTGGGGAAATCCTTTCTACAAGTCTTCAGATCATTCTCGTGGATGCTTGCTCTGTAAGTAGTTGCAGTTTTGGTGTGCCTGTGGGAAGAGGTAAATTCAGGAACTTCCCATTCTGCCATCTTGGCTACAGCCCATTCTTCCTTTTTAAAATTAGACCCTATATCCATTACTTTCAGTTCAGTTCAGTTCAGTCGCTCAGTCATATCCGACTCTCTGTGTCCCCATGGACTGCAGCACACCAGGCTTCCCTGTCCATCACCCAACTCCTGGAGCCTACTCAAACTCATGTCCATTGCGTCAGTGATGCCATCCAACCATCTCATCCTGTCATCCCCTTCTCTTCCCACCTTCAATCTTTGCCAGCATCAGGATCTTTTCCAATGAGTTGGTTCTTCACATCAGGTAGCCAATGTATTGGAGTTTCAGCTTCAGCATCAGTCCTTCCGATGAATATTCAGGACTGATTTCCTTTAGAATTGACTGGTTGGATCTCCTTGCAGTCCAAGGAACTCTCAAGAGTCTTCTCTAACACCACAGTTCAAAAGCATCAACACCACAGTTCAAAAGCTATTACTTTATGCCTCGTCTAAATAACAGGTGGGGAAAGCATACTCAAGGTGGGAAGACCAGAGAAGGTTTGGACTGGTCTTTTGGAGTTTGACTATTAGAACTTGTCAAAGAAGATACATGAGTTCAGCGGGCATATCTGTCTGTTGCTTAGATTGGCAAACACTGATATTCCTTATACAAATATGTATTAAAAGCCATTTCTTCTTTGAAAGACTTATAAACCCTAAATTGTCTTTAAAACCTCTTTGCATCTCAAGCATGGATAATTGATCCCTCTCAGGGTTCAAGGCTCAGGGTTCAATCAAGGAATGAGAACCACCATGATAAATGCAGATATTTATTATAGGAATTAGACCTTACACAATTGTGTGAGCTGCTGGGGAAGTTTGTTTATTTATGTAAAGCTATCCTCTTGGTTTCTGTGTGGTCCTAAAGTCACTGTGGGCCAGCAGTTGAAAAGAAAAACTAGATATGAAATGGGGGAAAATAGGGACAACCTAGAACCCCCATCTGTCTCTCATTGCTGAGCATTGCCCATCCATGTGGGTGTCCTGCAGAAGAAGCTGTGTGCTTCACCTCTGAGCTCACACGTGCCTGGCCCGGAATAGGAGTAATTGAAGAAGATGTGGTAGGATCTGAAGAAGCATCAACCTGGTACCATCCTGTGCCAACACAATGATGCTACTGGTCACTGGCCCTGTGCACAAGCTGCCATAGCACTTGGCACCCAACACGCCATCAGTCTGTAATTTCATGGTTCCCTTCCAGAACATGCAGCTTTCTCAAGGGGCCAACCCTAGATGGAACAATACAGTGGAGGGAATTCCATGAAATGTAGTTCAGCTTGGCTAACGTAGAAGAACAATATAAAACTATCATTGAAATTGTTATTCTGTTTTATTAAAAAGATCGTCTAGCCAGTAAGTTCTTGGCAACGAGTGGCATGCCTGTTGTTTGTCATTGTATATTTAGCATCTCGCCTGCCCAGGAAACCATTGTTTTTTGAGTGATTCAGTGAAGGTTGGGTTTTCCATTTAACCTGTGTTGACCTGATTCTCTGTAAAACTGCTAACGTGGAGCTAATACACTGCGCAGAGAATGATGGTGGCAACCATCTTTCATGCATGGAACATAAACTAACTTGAAGTTTGTTTATGGGAGTATCGCACTAAAAGCAAGTTAAGCCACTGGATCCTGCAAAATCAGAATGAGTTCCTAAAATAGCATGCAACACAGATTATCAGTTTATGTCAGAGATATCAGTGTACATCAACATTTCTGAGCCTTCTTTCCATCAGGCAAATTTGTTTGGATTTCTGTGACTAGGAAAAGAATGTTCATTTGCTGAATTCATTTCCTGAGCCTATTACAGCAATAGGAGTATTAGGTCATAATATTGATTAAACACCCACCCATGCTTGAGATTGTAGAAGCTCCTCTGCAAACAAGAAGGTAAATCAAGACATGGTCATAGCCCTTGAAAATTGTTCCAAATAGATTGGTTTGTGGAGATAAATCTTTAAGACTTACTTGGTGCTGACCAGGCTGTGTTGTGTACTCCCTTCTTGGCCTAATCCCCACCCTCCTCCTACCTCCACCCCACTCCACACCCACTCCCTGGTGTCCCCAGGGAGACAACACCAAACAGGAAATTAGAGCCAAACAGCATTGTCTTCTTCCTAACTCCCTGAGGCTACCAACCACCTTCTCTTTCTCTGACTGCTCCCACAGCTGTGAAGAAATAGAAGAGTCTCTTACAAACAGTTAAAGACATTTATTTTGCAATGCTAGGTAACATACATGAGCAAGATTTTGGGCTGCCAGGGAGAATTATCTGGAGTGTTGATGTAAATTATTTCACATTATTTCCCCTGTTAATTCTCGGTGCTTTTTTGTTTTTCCTTGGAAAAGAACAGCTGTGTATAAAGGAGTGAAATGCAAAGAAACCTGGGGGGTTCCACACATGTTTATTGAAGCCTGTTCTGTGTGGGCCTCAAGTGGATGTGAAGTCTCCCTTCTTAGACATTGTGTTGAAGGCAGATAGCAGGTAGACAGCCAGCACACAACCAGTAGAAAACCATAGAGCCTACTGTGGTCTGTGTCCAAATGTGACTGGCCTTTCACACATGCGTTTTCTTCTCTAATGAACTGAGGGGCTGCACCAAAGGATTTGCTAAACTTGTCACTTTTCTGTCCCAGAGGCTCTTTTGTGGTTAGAAATATTGAAAATGGTTGTATCCCATCTTTGGGGTGTAGAATTAAGAATGTTGTGTTCAAATTAGTATTGTCATGATGAATATTTATTGAGCAATTACTGCTTGCTAGGCAATGTGCTAAGCACTTTCTGTACATTATTCCTTTTTAACCTCTGACTTAAGTACGCTCTGAGTCTGACACTGTTATTAATCCTCATTTAGGAAATGTGGTCTCAGAGAAGTTAAGCAACAGAGCTTAAGATACCACAGCCAATGAGTGGAGGAGGGTGTATCCAGAGAACCTGTTCTCCTAACCACTGTGCTACACTGCTGCCCTCTCATCACGTGGGCATCCCTAGGGATACTTGTTCAACTTATAAAGCCTATCTATTTTTGTATCTGTGCAGACAAATGTCCAACAGGTATAAAGATGTTTTCCAGATCTGAATAGGAAAAACATCTTATAGCTTAAAATTTAAACATCATGTTTTTCCCTTCCCTCTAAGAAACACTGTCATTTTGGGCTAAATGCTAAAAGGAGAACTGGAAAAATTATATGGGAGACTAGAATGTTGTTGCTTTCCATAAATTATTTTTATGATGATAAAAAGATGATCACATATAGAACATAGATTGTAACTGGGATGGGTAGAAAATAACCATCTTATAACCTATTTGAAGGTAGATGAGTAGTATTCAGATTTAGTGTGCATTCAGATAATCTGCAGTGCTTGTTAAAAGTACCTGTTCTAACAGTACTACATGTAGATAAATACAAGGACCTACTGTATAGCATAGGAACTATACTCTGTAGCCAATATTATGTGTGTGCATATATATATACAGTTCAGTTCACGCAGACAATTGCATATGTAGATGTTGTTGTTTAGTCACTAAGTCGTGTCCAGCTCTTTTGCAGCCCAGTGAACTGTAGCCTGCCAGGCTCCTCTGTCCATGGGATTTCCCAGGGAGGATTACTGGAGTGGGTTGCCATTTCCTCCTCCAGGAGATCTTCCTAACCCAGGGATTGACCCAGGTCTCTTGCATTGGCGAGCAGATTCTTTACCACTGAACCAGTAGGGTAGCCCTTATTTATATATATATATATATATATATATATATATATATCAAATGGAATCACTTTGCCTCAAACTAACACTCAAACTAACACCTCAAAATCAACTATACTTCAATTTAAGAATTTTTGAATAAAGTCACATGCACACACAGACACACAAACGCAAAGTACATGTTCTAGAACCTCACCCCCAGTGATTCTGATGAAGCCTATAATTGAGCCCAGAAATCTGGGCTTAATTCAGAGAGAAAATTCTGATGCATGTGGTCTACATTCCATACTTTGAGACCTGAGATTAATGTCTGGGAATATTTTAGTATCTGGCCTTCCCAAAGTTTAGAGCCACTGGTTCTTGAGTAGTTTGAATTCTTTCACATCCCCAAGTCTCCCCTTTATACTACTGTTTCTTAGAATAATTTTATTCTAATAATAATTATAATGATAAAGCACACATTTGGTTTAATAGTGGTATTTTTAGAAGAATAATCTGAATAATTTGAACAAATTAGGCACCAATTTATACAATTCTTACAGTATATGAAATTGCTGTAGTCAATAGAGGATACAGGGTAAAAGCCCCAACCAATTATTATTTTACAGTAATAGATTAAATTTCTTCTGGACTTGAGTACAGCCTCAGGGACATTAACACACATAAATGTCTTGTTAATTTTTGCATATTATTATTTAGAGAATTAGTTATTCATTCATGTGGAAAATTCTGAAAGAGATGGGAATACCAGGCCACCTGACCTGCCTCTTGAGAAACCTATATACAGATCAGGAAGCAACAGTTAGAACTGGACATGAAACAACAAACTGGTTCCAAATAGGAAAAGGAGTACGTCAAGGCTGTATATTGTCACCCTGCTTATTTAACTTCTATGCAGAGTACATCATGAGAAACGCTGGGCTGGAAGAAGCACAAGCTGGAGCCAAGATTGCCGGGAGAAATATCAATAACCTCAGATATGCAGATGACACCACCCTTATGGCAGAAAGTGAAGAGGAACTAAAAAGCCTCTTGATGAAAGTCAAAGAGGAGAGTCAAAAAGTTGGCTTAAAGCTCAGTATTCAGAAAATGAAAATCATGGCATCTGGTCCCATCACTTCATGGGAAATAGATGGGGAAACAGTGGAAACAATGTCAGACTTTAATATTTTGGGCTCCCAAATCCCTGCAGATGGTGATTGCAGCCATGAAATTAAAAGACGCTTACTCCTTGGAAGGAAAGTTATGACCAACCTAGATAGCATATTGAAAACCAGAGACATTACTTTGCCAACAAAGGTCCATCTAGTCAAGGCTATGGTTTTTCCAGTAGTCAGGTACGGATGTGAGAGTTGGACTATGAAGAAAGCTGAGCGCCGAAGAATTGATGCTTTTGAACTGTGGTGTTGGAGAAGACTCTTGAGAGTCCCTTGGACTGCAAGGAGATCCAACCAGTCCATTCTAAAGGAGGTCAGTCCTGGGTGTTCTTTGGAAGGACTTATGCTAAAGCTGAAACTCCAGTACTTTGGCCACCTCATGCGAAGAGTTGACTCATTGGAAAAGACTCTGATGCTGGGAGGGATTGGGGGCAGGAGGAGAAGGGGACGACAGAGGATGAGATGGCTGGATCACATCACCGACTCGATGGACATGAGTTTGGGTGAACTCCGGGAGTTGGTGATGGACAGAGAAGCCCGGCGTGCTGCGATTCATGGGGTCGCAAAGAGTCAGACACAACTGAGCGACTGAACTGAACTGAAATGAACTGATACCAATATATTTATTCTACTCAAATTTATTGAATATACATTAGGTGCCAGAAACCTGCCAGGCTTTGTGGACAGTATAGAAAATTGCATGAGACTCAGACCTTTGTCCAAACAGCTTACTGTTTATAAAATTTGACATTGTTTATGTCTATAAGGACTCTGTATAATCATAAAGAATTACTTTTCCATGAGTAATTTATGACCACTTAATGCAATGCACATTTGAAAGTAAGAAAAACAAATATTGGAGGCGACCATTTTTAAGGCACATGTATCCTATTTCTTCTCATCTTTTCCATGTGCCAAAGTGCATGTTTCTGTTTCTTAAACAGGGTTGAAGCGACCTTTTGTAAAAGGAGAAAGTCATAAAAAGTAGAAATAAAGTGACTATAGATGCCATCTCCAGTTCACCATGTGTGATATCCCATGACAGTTCCTCCCTCTGTCTGCTATTTCTGTATCTCAAATAGGAGAGCCTACCGTGGAGTGTCATCCAACAAGGCCTGCAGTCCTAAGGCCGAGTGTTCCCCTCAGGAGGAATGCCAGCATCCTTACACATTCTTGTTCATTAAAAAAGAAACCAAGGCTTTGAAACAGCACCACTCACAGTGTGGCTTGTGACTAGTCTGAGATTTGGTCTTTCCCGTGGTGACTTGAGTGAGCATTCAGAAACTTTTAGAAAAATTTGATAAAGTAATTTCATGGCTGCGAAACTTAATAAGAAAATGAGTTTATAATTTGTATCTTCATCTTTTTTTTCATTTTGTTATTCTAATTATGCATGAGGAATTTGAAATAATTAAAAAAAACTTGTCCTTCACCGCAACTAGTTTGAGAAGCACTGTTTAAGTATCCTTTCTTGGTTCAGAAAGTGTTCAGCTCCCCATTCCCCACATAGCTTCTTTTTCACCTAGTAAATTTCTGTCAGAACAAACTCCTAGCTGTAATTTTTAGCCAGTGGGTAATACAGGAAAAAGACTTCTTTTGATTACAAAAATCATTGATTCCCTCAATAACCATAGAATTACTTCCTCTTCAAGGTAAAATGCTTTCAAGTTAAAATTTTTGAAATAAAAATGCAACTTTAAAAAAAGGAATTATAGTCTTTTTAAATCAAAGCTTCATTTTTGTGAAAATATTACTTTACATTTATATTAAATGCATGCATCCATTTTTGCAGGCTAAAACTTCAGAATTTAAAATGTAAATAAGTAAGGGAGAATTAACATTTAAGAGTATTTATGTCAGGATACTTGCCTGATACTGTCCACTGAGTAAGCTCTGGGCTAGGAGAAAATGCAGGGGCCCTTAAGACAGCCAGGCTGGCAAACCATCTTTAGCCATCATGACTATAAAATGAAGCTGCCTGTCAAATGAGGGTCAGTCCAGATGACCCTTGAGGCCTTTTCTAATTCTGTATCCTGTATCTCTGTGCATTTGATTCCATAGCCATTTTTTACTACTTGCGTTTTCATTTCAGAAATGGGTTGTTTGGTAGCTAAGTCATGTCCAACTCTTTGCGACCCCATGAATTACAGCACACCAGGCTTCCCTGTCCTTCACTATCTCCTTGAGTTTGCTCAAACTCATGTCCATTCAATCAGTGATGCCGTCTAACTATCTCATCCACTGCTGCCCTCTGTTCCTCTTGCTCTCAATCTTTTCCAGCATCAGGGTCTTTGCCAATGAGTCCATCATGGTCTTTCCCAGTAAAAAAGGGTTAATCCTTGGAAATCAACCAAGAACCCCTCCTTTGTATAACTAAGCATTCCTTGATAGAGTCCCTTCTTGTCAAGTAAGGTGAAACGGCAATTCATTACCTTGGTAGATATTTTAAAAAAATGAAAAATGGCAAAGTTGAAACATTTCATAAAAGTGGAGAAATAAATGTAGTGGTCATTCTAGATGTCTGTGAGCTGTGAAAGTGAGTGTTGGTACAAAAGTCAGTCAGTTCAGTTGCCCAGTCATGTTCGACTCTTTGCAACCCCATCATCTGCAGCTAGCCAGGCTTTCCTATCCATCACCAACTCCCAGAGCTTGCACAAACTCATGTCCATCCAGTTGGTGATGCCATCCAGCCATCTCATCCTCTGTCGTCCCCTTCTCCTCCTTCCTTTAATCTTTCCCAGCATCAGGGTCTTTTCCAATGAGTCAGTTCTTCGCATCAGGTGCCCAAAGTATTGGAGCTTCAGCTTCAGTACTTCCAATGAATATTCAGGACTGATTTCCTTGAGCATTGACTGGTTGGATCTCCTTTGCAGTCCAGAGGACTCTCAAGAGTCTTTTCCAACACCACGGTTCAAAAGTATCAATTATTCGGTGCTCAGCTTTCTTTATAGTCCAACTCTCACATCCATACAAGACTACAGGAAAAACTATAGCTTTGACTAGATGGACCTTTGTCGGCAAAGTAATGTCTCTGCTTTTTAATACGCTGTCTTGGTTGGTCATAGCTTTTCTTTCAAGGAGCAAGCATCTTTTAATTTCACGGCTGCAGTCACCATCTGCAGTGATTTTGGAGCTCAAGAAAATAAAGTCCGCTTTGTTTCCATTATTTCCCCATCTATTTGTCATGAAGTGATGGGACTGGATGCCATGATCTTAGTTTTTTGAATGTTGTGCTTTAAGCCAGCTTTTTCACTCCTCTTTCAATTTCACCAAGAGGCTCTTTAGTTCCTCTTCATTTTCTGCCATAAGGGTGGTGTCATCTGCATATCTGAGGTGATTGATATTTCTCCAGCAATCTTGATTCCAGCTTGTGCTTCATCCAGCCCAGCATTTCTCATGATGTACTCTGCATATAACTTAAATAAGCAGGGTGACGATATACAGCCTTGACATAATCTTTTTCCTATTTGGAATCAGTCTGTTGTTCCACGTCCGGTTCTAAGTGTTGCTTCTAGACCTGCATACAGATTTCTCAGGAGGCAGGTAAGGTGGTCTGGTATTCCCATCTCTTGAAAAATTTTCCACAGTTTGTTGTGATCCACACAGTCAAAGGCTTTGGCATAGTCAATAAAACAGAAGTAGATGAGCTGAAACGCTCCTGCTTTTTCTGTGACCCAACAGATGTTCACATTTTGATCTCTGGTTCCTCTGCCATTTCTAAAACCAGCTTGAACATCTGGAAGTTCACAGTTCACATACTATTGAAGCCTAGCTTGGAGAATTTTGAGCATTACTTTGCTAGGGTGTGAGATGAGTGCAATTGTGCAGTGGTTTAAGCATTCTTTGGCATTGCCTTTCTTTGGGGTTGGAATGAAAACTGACCTTTTCCAGTCCTGTGGCCACTGCTGAGTTTTCCAAATTTGCTGGCATATTGAGTGGAGCCCTTTTGCAGCATCATCTTTTGGAATTCCATCACCTCCACTAGCTTTGTTTGTAGTGATGCTTCCTAAGGCCCACTTGACTTCACATTCCAGGATGTCTGGCTCTAGGTGAGTGATCACACCATTGTGATTATTTGGGTCATGAAGATCTATTTTGTATAGTTCTTCTGTATATTCTTGCCACCTCTTTTTAATATCTTCTGCTTCTGTTAGGTCCATACCATTTCTGTCCTTTATTGTGCCCATCTTTGAATGAAATGTTTCCTTGGTATCTCTAAATTTCTTGAAGAGATCTCTAGTCTTTCCCATTCTATTGTTTTCCTCTATTTCTTTGCACCAATCACTGAGAAAGGCTTTCTTATCTCTCCTTGCTATTCTTTGGAATTCTGCATTCAGATGAGTATTTCTTTCCTTTTCTCCTTTGCCTTTAGCTTCTCTTCTTTTCACAACTATTTGTAAGGCCTCCTCAGACGACCATTTTGCCTTTTTGCATTTCTTTTTTTTTGGGGGATGGTCTTGATCACTTATTCTTGGGGATAGTCTTGATCAAGGTAAAATGAGCACTCACGTGAAAATTACCTAAAGTTCACATGAAACGAAATATATTAGAGTCAACCCAATTCTTTTTTTTTTTCCTCTGTCTGATCAATGAACTTGAACCTTTTCCTTATAAATTTTTAGGTATAACCCAGTTGTTGGTCAGGGCACCTAGCCTTCTAAACAGATACGACTGACTAGAAACTACATACCACACCTTGTACAAAGTCTAATATTCTCCAAAAGATTCCACAGAATTCCTGGAGATACAAGTTTTGGTTGTCTGGGTCCACAAGCCTGCGCCTGGTGCTTTCATTGGGGTTCTTCTCTTCCCTCTCGGCCTGTTTACTCTGTTTCCACACAGATGTACACCTCTGCCCAAGGTTGCAGGCCCATGTCCTCTCTTCAATCTGTCCTCATCTCTATTTTCCTGCCAAGCTCTCAATGCTTCTCACTCTATTATGCAGAGCGATGTAAGTGTGTTTGGCCCCACAAAACCTTCCCCACAAAACTCACTATAGACCCACCACTGCATAGCAGGGGCTGAACTCAGAGACCTGTGAATGTTGACATAGGACCTGCCCTCCTTTACAAGACTATTTGGACTTAGCACAGTATTTTTTTGTACTAGTAGACAATAAAATTTGATTTTAAGCAGATTTGATTGTACTTTGTGACAGTTCAAACAGGGAGCTAGGCCAGGTGGTCTGCAAACCTTTTCAGTAAAGGGGGAGATTGTTGTTGTTTAGTCACTAAGTCATGTCTCTGACTCTTTGCAACCACATGGACTGTAGCCCACCAGACTCCTCTGTCCATGGGATTTCCTGGGCAAGAATAATTCCTTCTTGGAAATAATGCCATTTCCTTCTACAGGGGTTCTTCCCTACGCAGGGATCCAAACCACATCTCCTGCATTGCAGGTAGATTCTTTACTGCTGAGCCACCAGGGAAGCCCACAAGTAGAGACAGTAAATATTTTTAGGCTTTGATGGCTGCATGTAGTTTTGTCGTGAATACTCAATTCTGCTATTACAGTTTAAAGCAAATAGATAATATGTAAGCAAATAAATGAGGCTGTGTTTTAGTAAAACTTTATTTACAAAACTAAACCAAGACATATCTGTGATTAAAATATTTTTAGCAGTATTGTTTACTTAAGAATACAGTTTTTCCTCTCCTAAACTATAAAAGCACTTATGTAAAAACTAGAACTGGCATGTATATTTTCTTTGCTTAAACTATTGCTGTGTATACAATGCAAATCATTCTTAAATATTCATTTAAAAGTAGGGCCTCTGTTAGGTAATATCTCAGTCACCTAGTCAGAGTTACTCTAAAAGCAATCACATCGTGTTACCTTTAAAAAACAAGTTTCTCATGAATTGGCCTTATAGTATAAATTTGTAAAATGTCTATCCTGAATTTACATAATATTTAATGCAAAGCAGGAATCGATACAAGATTAGTAAAATAATATACATGGCAAAGGTATTAAAGTGACAGTATGTATTGTTATTTTGCTGTGTGAAAAGAATATTAGTATTGCTTTGAAATGGTTATCTCCAGCACTTTTTGGCCATGTATCTGCAAAACTTTCAGCATGTGTCCTCAGAGTATGCATCTCATTTATTTATAAATTATATGTAAGAACTATTATCTTAGCTAATATTTCAAGGCAGTGTACTTAGGGAGAGGCTTTTCATTTGTCATAGTCTTAAATAACCATATAGATAATAGACTTCTGATGATTTCTCTGTTTGGGCCAAGCTCTTGTCAGATCTGATTAAATTTGTCATTACTTTTACCTTGTAATGTGGGTAATAGAAAACTTTTACTCGGAGTAGAGGTGTCAACTCTGTGACTTTCACATGATTTATGATTGCATTGGTTATTATCATCTTTAATCTGTGGATTCCTTGCATAAATCTTAAACATCTTTGGGTGTTTTAGTTTAAGGAACAGATTACAATCTGTATATGGACTTGGTAGGTTATCACTGTGTCTTTTTAAAAAAATTTTATTTATAGTATTTATTTGGTTATACCAGGTCTTAATTGTGGCATGTGGGATCTTTAGCTACAACATGTAGAATCTTTAGTTGCAGCACGTGAGATCTAGCTCCCTGACCAGAGATCAAACCCAAGCCCCCTGCATTGGGAGTGCAGTCCTTGCCACTGGACCAGCAAGAAGCCCTATCACTGTGCATTTCAGTGTACTCAAAGAAGGCTGAGCACTGAAGAACTGATGCTTTCAAACTGTGGTGCTAGAGAAGGCTCTTGAGAATCCCCTGGACAACCAGGAGATCAAATCAGTCCATCCTAAAGGAAATCAACCCTGAATATTCATTGGAAGGACTAATGCTGAATGTGAAGCTCCAATACTTTGGCTTCCTGATGTGAAGAGCCGACTCATTGGAAAAGACCCTGATGCTGGGAAGGACTGAGGGCAGGAAGAGAAGGGGTGACAGAGGATGAGATGGTTCAGTGGCATCATCAACTCAATGGACACAAGTTTGAGCAAACTCTGGGAGATAGTGAAAGACAGGGAAGTCTGGTGTGCTGCAGTCCATGGGTTTGCAAAGAAATCAGACACATCTGAGGGACTGAACAACAACAAGACATCTAGCTGGAAGTTAAATACCAGTTAAAATGCTTTCCTTTTTAAAGAAATAAAATTTAAATAAATGTTCCAATATTTTCTTTGCATATCACAATTGTACATCTACATACTGCACAATTTGAGATGAAAATTGATAAAAATACTATTTTTCTCTTATTTAATTCTTCACACTTATATTGTGATCTAGCTTTTCTTTTATTGTTTACTCACCTAGTTTTTAGGGTCTGTGTGTGTATGTGTTTGTATATGTGTGTGCTTGGTCATGTCCAACTCTTTGTGTCCCCTTGGACTGTAGCCTGCCAGGCTCCTCTGTCCATGTGATTTTTCAGGCAAGAATATTAGAGTGGGTTGCCATTTTCTTCTCCAGGGGATTTTTTAGCGTAGAGCCTGATTAATGTTTCCTTCAGTCTTCCATAGTTGTAGTAGTGTTTTTCACATAGTAAGTGAGTATTAATAATACATGTACTTTCCTGGTTAAGACTGCAGTCCTTATAACGGGGGGCATGAGTTTGATCCCTGGTCAGATACCACATTCTGCATCACATGGCCCAAATAAATAAATAAATAATAAAAATACATGTGAATGCTTATAAAAAATGCATGTACTCATTTCACACTAAAATAGGCTCAAGGAATATTTAATAGTCATTACTTTATTTTTAGTCATGGTCTCTTTGGCCTAAGGAAAGCTTATGCTTTGAATGGAAACCTTTGGAAGTTTTATTGGGTTTGGAGTTGTGCTGGCACTCTTGGCCTAAAAGAAAAGGGGTAGAATGACTCTCTATCTGTGCCACTCTCTCTGTCTTCATCCCATATGACCTTGGTTGTCTACATTGAGCTAGCCTGTGAGGGTCTAGTAAAGCATCTTATACCCAGTAAGGATTGGCTGAACATTTGTCCGTGACCTCTGTAAACTCTGCTTTTATTTTAGGAAGCAGTACAAGTATTGATTAAGCACTCAGCTGATGTCAATGCAAGGGACAAGAACTGGCAGACCCCCCTCCACGTGGCAGCAGCCAATAAGGCTGTTAAGTGTGCAGAAGTCATCATTCCCCTGCTGAGCAGCGTCAATGTCTCTGACCGAGGGGGTCGCACAGCCTTGCACCATGCTGCTCTGAATGGCCATGTGGAGGTGAGTGTCCTCATCACTGGAATAAGAATCTTCCCCACAGACTCTCTTAGCCCCGCATGGAACCTAAATTTCATCACTGAGGCCTTAGAAACCTTAGGTAGTTGCCTATTTTTAAATTTAGAGCCACAGTAAATTGAAAAAGTAGACAACACCTCAGTTTTTCCCTCTGACACACATGCCACAGGTTAGCTGAGGTATCTTCCTACTTTGAACTTCAGATCGCTGACCTGCCTTTAGATTGGATGTTAAGTTGGGCCAGATCACCTGCTGAGGGTAAGGACCGCTCACCATTACAGAGTATACATTTGATTTCTTTCTTGGTTATCTTTCAGATGGTCAATTTACTGTTGGCTAAAGGGGCAAACATCAATGCGTTTGACAAGAAGGATCGACGTGCTCTGCACTGGGCAGCTTATATGGGTAAGGATTCCATGAATGGAGAGCAAAGTGCAGATCATCTGAACTGATGAAGCTTCAAGTTTCTCACTGACCGTGTAGATTTTCTCTTGGGTGAGCCTGACTTCTTGTCAAGCTTGGGATCCAATTGAATTAAGATTCAGTCCCTTTTACTGGCACACATAGAGCACTCTAGTTGGGCAGTAGCTTCATCAGGGATTTATTTATCCTACAAAGAGCAGGAGAGATGAATCATGGCATGGACTTCATTGAATGTATTTCAATCTGGGTTGGAAAGCTGCACAAATTGTGCTTATGTTAACTTTTTATGGCAGCAAAATAAAGTGTTTAAAAAGAAGGAGGACTGGCTAGCAAAGCAAGGATGTAAATTTCATTTGTCTTTTTATTTATAAATACTCCTGAAAGAAACAAAAAGGAAGGAAGGAAGGACAGCATCCTGGCTGGCATGTAGAGGTGACTGGAGTCACTGTGCGTGATTCTGTTACTCCACTGCCAACAGAGCTGGGGCTTGCTCCTTATTTCTGCCGGCTCAGGTGCAGAAGACAAAGGCAGATGTTCTGTTTCTGTGCTTTTCTCATCACGTTTGTTGGCACTAGTACCCCGACAAGTGAGAGCCCTCCTAGAGTTTATTTTCAGTGTGGACTTGTGGGAAATGTAGAATTAAGATCCTTCCTTTGTGTTTCTGATTGGAGAACATCCTGCAATTAGGAAAGCAGACAGAATTCTACCAGCT
This sequence comes from Bos taurus, assembly GCF_002263795.3. NCBI lineage: Eukaryota > Metazoa > Chordata > Mammalia > Artiodactyla > Bovidae > Bos > Bos taurus. Next base: position 85,684,142 of record NC_037329.1, on the reverse strand, counting down.
CCAAGTTATAAACATTCTGACTGCCCATCACAACACAGGAGATTGTGTGGTAAATTATGGATGATCTACACAAGGGGACAGTATGGAGTAACTACAGCAATGATGTTGTCAGTATTTTTTTTTTTTTTAACATAGAAAGATTCTGTGACTATGTTAAGTGAAAACAGATCATATAATAGTACAGTTTAAATCATACAACCTCATTTTTGTAAAAAAGATCTCTAAAATAAATACAATCTTGAAAAAGCAGTCTGGGATGTATTAAACACTGAAATATTAAACTGAATATCTCAAGGAAATGGATGATTTTGGTTTCCTTTTAACACCTTTTTGCTTTTTCTTAATCCTTTTAAACAAGCCTACAGACCTTTTATTATCATAAAAAACAATAATGGTAATTGTAGGGAGAAAAAGAATGGATTGGGGCAGAGCTGAAATAAATTATGTGAGTATAGATGAGTCTGAGTGAATTTTGGGGCTTAAAAAACAGAACCTTGAGATTTTGCAAGCATACCATTTTTTACAAGGTGAAATGGACTTTTGAATTAACTGAAACAAGTTAGATGCCTGCATGGTCCTTGCCGGACTGGAGCCAGTGATCGTTTCCCAGATGATGTTTAGGCAGAGCATACATTAAGCTAGTGTGACATTATACTCAAAGAACGTGGCCTTTTGCATTTGTTCTTGGCTGATACATAGCTAAAAGTGTTCGTCACTCAGTTGTGTCCGACTCTTTGTGACCCTGTGGACTGTAGCCTGCCAGGCTCCTCTGTCCATGGGATTCTCCAGGCAGGAGTACTGGAGTGGGTTGCCATTTCCTTCTCCGATATATACTTAAAACATGTATAAAATTGCTAAAAGAAGTTAAGTTATATTTTTGTGTGTCATAAGGATGCAAGTAGGGAAACATATAGAGATGACTGTCCTTGTGAACTAAAGGTCAAAACAAGGACAAAGAGCTTAAGATAGCATCACCACTAGCCAAGACCAGTCTCTCTCTCTGTCTCTCTCTGTCTGTCTCCCTGTCTCTCTTTCTCTCTCTGTCTCTCTAGGCTCTGAAGCCACTACGCATCTTCTACCCTTCAGTTATCAACAATGTTTAGAGCAATGATCTTAAAGCATGGAACAATCTTTAGTCAGAAAATAAAGGTCAGATACATTTATCATTGTATGTGTAGCAAAATAGACAACAAAGAAAAATAGTCTTGAAAATATGCCAACAAGAGTTGAAACTAGTTTTCCATTTAGTCAGTAATTCATGAGAACACTTTGAAGTTGAACCATATAAAGGTGCCATTTTTGTGGGTTCAAAAAAGGGTGAAACAGTAGCAGTTTCATGTGATTTAACATATGGAGTTGTTCTGATTAATTGACTTTTTTTTCCTTTAGTTTTTCCAGACCAAATTGTCATTGTTAGACTTTTCATTGAAGAATGGCAATTGGTTTCAAAAGCATTGTTTTCATTTTAACACAATTTTTTTAGTGTCTGGTTCTAACATATTTTTAGGACTTTGTCATTATCCGTAAATAAGCGTGGATCTCCTTAAAGAGAAGGCTCACATATGAATCATATTCTTTCTTCCCACAGGATTTACATGATACCTGACAGGCTGGCTATTTGCCATGAACCACCTTTTACACCGGAGAAGGCAATGGCACCCCACTCCCGCACTCTTGCCTGGAAAATTCCATGGACGGAGGAGCCTGGTGGGCCGCAGTCCATGGGGTTGCTAAGAGTCAGACAAGACTCAGCGACTTCACTTTCACTTTCATGCATTGGAGAAGGAAATGGCAACCCACTCCAGTGTTCTTGCCTGGAGAATCCCAGGGACAGGGGAGCCTCGTGCGCTGCCGTCTATGTGGTCGCACAGAGTCAGACACGTCTGAAGCGACTTAGCAGCAGCAGCAGCAGCTTTTACACATAGCTTAGGAAAATGCTGGTGGCAATGAAAGAGGATGGTGATAACTTAGGTGGAATGAATTGTCAAATTGTCCTAGGAAGGTTAACCATGTTTTCTGCTGCTTTGTTTGTAAGGCCACCTGGACGTCGTGGCGTTGCTCGTTAACCATGGTGCAGAAGTGACGTGTAAGGATAAGAAGGGCTATACGCCCCTGCACGCCGCAGCCTCCAACGGACAGATCAATGTTGTCAAGCATCTTCTGAATCTGGGGGTGGAGGTGAGCTATGATTCAGGCATCGTCCCACGGTACATTTGTGGGTTTTCTGTTGTTCTGAAATCCTGTTTGCCTTTTAATTCAAGAGGGGGAAAACCCCTCATTTCTTAGCATCCTGTTTTTTTTTAGTTTACATGGGCAACTGATGAAGGGCAATCGGGGCATATGCTAAGTAGTAGAAAACGAGAAACAGACCAACTTTCTATATCAACATAGATAGAGAAATATTTAAGCATATATGATATATGATAAATATTGACCAGTCGTTTTTAAAAGACTGGCTAGGGTTCCTCATCCCACCTTTAGAACCTTCTAAATTGAAGCTTCCAAGCAGAAATGAATGAATAAATGGCAGGGACAAACACGCTGAGTTGGAGAAGTTGACTTGACCCTAATCTCCTCGGGTAGCAGGGCAGGAGCAGTGGCGAGGTTGTCCTGGAGGAAAGGAAAACTAAGTTGTCGTACTGAGATGGTGATGGTGAGACACAGGAGTCATGGCTGTCTGGGCAAAGCAGGAGAGAGGTAGGGGTTAAATACACGGCCCAAACACCAGAACTTGGCCTTGAGGGGGGTCAGACAGCAGAGCCAAACCTGAGGGTTCTGAGTTCAGGCCCCACGGCAGCTCTCTGAGCAGCCCGCAACCTTCCCTCTTCTGTTCACCATTGAGTTTCAAGGTCTTTTCTTTTTTTTTTTTTAATTTTATTTTATTTTTAAACTTTACAATATTGTATTAGTTTTGCCAAATATCGAAATGAATCCGCCACAGGTATACAGCATTTTGAGACAGGTTTGCATTTCATTTTACCCTTTACCTAGCTGAGAAATATCTTCCCACAAGTTAAAGCCTGGTCATTCTCATGTTTTGCTGATCTTTATCTCCAGGCTAAAGCCTTCCCGGGATGACCACCCTGGGGCAAGAGTAAGCTCTGAATAATCACGCTGACAGAAGGATATTTCCTTTCTCCAGCACAGCTAGTAGGCTTTTGGTGGGAAATGGGAGTATATTGGCTCCAGTGATTTTCATCACCCATATTGGGCTCATTTGCAGATCGATGAAATCAACGTGTATGGAAACACAGCTCTCCACTTGGCCTGCTACAATGGGCAGGATGCTGTAGTCAACGAGCTGACCGACTACGGTGCTAATGTGAACCAGCCCAACAACAGCGGGTTCACCCCGTTGCATTTTGCTGCTGCCTCCACACACGGTGCTCTGTGTCTTGAACTATTAGTAAACAACGGGGCGGATGTTAACATCCAGGTAGGACTCTCTCAGTCTTCTTCCTTCAGTGTTAAATACCTTTGCATTGAGCCTCTGAGCAAAAGCACCTGCTGTCAATTACAAAGAGTAAATTATAACTGCGAGCATCCTGACTCTCACAGCCTTATCCTGTCCTGGCACACGGTGGAAACTTATGCAGCCGTGGTGGTGCCACTGCCGTGGTGCCACGGCACTGACTCTAGTTATGTGACCTTGGGAGCTTAGTGAATTCACCAGAGTAAACACTGGGTCTCAGGCATGTTGACTTGGCCTAGATTCTAATACTGAAGTGAATGTTGAGCTGATAGAGCAGAGCTGCTGAGAATGAAAAGGAAGCCTAACCTAATGATATCAGTTATGTTCCCAACCCATGTGACCCTCCAAGAAGTTTCACAAATGCCTTTCTGGAGTACACTCCAGATAGTAGCTGCCATTATGTGATACTAATCTGATTTTAATGGTAATTCCTTTACTCAGCAAACTGACTGATGACTACCTAGTGTCCTCTGTTTGATACTGGGTGTATACTCCAAGGTGCCCTTAAGGAATTTACAGTATGGCAAGGAGATAATGTACTCAGATAATCATGAGGCAAGACAGAATGCCATGAGTGACGTGAGGGATTAATAAAATGCTGCAAACCATAAGAAGGAAGTGTTGACTTGCTTTTTGCTTGGACATTACAACTGGAGATTGCTGTTGAGCTGAAGATTGATATCAGTTGAGATGAAGAGAGATAGAGTTTGAGGGAGGATGTTCCATATGGAAAGAATGGCATTAGCAAAGGGTTTGAGAGGTGTCAGTAGGTAAACTTTAGATAACTGTTAGTTCACTCACTCTAACAGATAACCAAGAGGAACATCTGTAGGCAGCCTTCACGATCCAGGTTACATCACTTGGATGCATTCAGATTGTAGCAGAGTATCCTGACTTATCCCAAGTGACCTTGTTCGCATCCTCAGCTCTCCTTCTCCCAAACACACAGGAATTCTAAATCAAAGACCCAGTGTATTCTGTCTCTGCTTTTGAAAAATTGTAATTTCCAAGATTTAATTTCAAGAATATTGGATCATTTTATTTTAATGACCTTCTCTATTCACTATTAAAATCCTTTTATGTTTTTTCATTTAATTTATAATAGTGGGGAAATATGAGACAAATTTTCAGAATAGTAGTTTATTGTGATTGAGCAGACTGCAAATCATATGAAAGAAAGGAGTCAGGAACAAGCCAAAATGTGACCTGACCAAGAATGAGCACTTATCTACTGGCCAAGGAGTTTGGGTTTCTATAGGCTATGGAAGCCACTAGTCATTGCGGAGGTCACATGATCAGAACTGAAGCTTAGGAACAGTAATCTGGCCACAGAACACTAGAGACAGAAAACATAAAATGAAAAATGTGTATATATATATATATATATATATATATATGTTTATATGACTACATATAGATTTTAAACTTTTATATAACAGAACAACAACAAAAAAGAAGCAAAAACCTTAACATAAAGTTAAAAGGGGAACAACTCAGAAATTTTTCTGCAATATACATAAGAAAGATTTAACATATTTAATATATAAGAACTCATAAAAATCAAAAAGAAAACATCTGACAATCTGCTAGAGAATATGGACAAAGGCAGATCACGAAAGAGAGGATACAGTATCCATTAAATTTATGAAAAAATGTTCAGTATCACCAGTCACCAGAGAAATGCAAACTAATACTTTTATAATCAGTTCAGTTCAGTTCAGTCACTCAGTCGTGTCCGACTCTTTGCGACCCCATGAATCGCAGCACTCCAGGCCTCCCTGTCTATCACCAACTCCCGGAGTTCACTGAGACTCAGGTCCATCAAGTCAGTGATGCCATCCAGCCATCTCATCCTCTGTCGTCCCCTTCTCCTCCTGCCCCCAATCCCTCCCAGCATCAGAGTCTTTTCCAATGAGTCAACTCTTCGCATGAGGTGGCCAAAGTATTGGAGTCTCAGCTTTAGCATCAGTCCTTCCAAAGAACACCCAGGACTGATCTCCTTTTGAATGGACTGGTTGGATCTCCTTGCAGTCCAAGGGACTCTCAAGAGTCTTCTCCAATACCACAGTTCAAAAGCATCAATTCTTTGGTGCTCAGCTTTCTTCACAGTCCAACTTTCACATTCATATATGACCACTGGAAAAACCATAGCCTTGACTTGATGGACCTTTGTTGGCAAAGTAATGTCTCTGCTTTTTAATGTGCTATCTAGGTTGGTCATAACTTTTATAATACTAGTACATTAATATTTGCCTTTAAAATTGGCAATGTAATCAATGAAATATTAAAATGTAAGATCATTAAGTAAGTATGATCAGTTTTTGAATTTCAGAAAGTGTGCATCTATGTATGTGCATAGGAAGAGAGTAATATCTGAAATACATATCAATATCCTAGCAACAGTTATCACTCCAAAATTATGATTTGGGTTTTTTAGTTCCTTTTCAATATAATTGTTTTAATCATATTGTGATGCAATGAGCATGTGTTATTTTCATATCCAAAAGAATAAAAAGCTATTTTCATTAAAAAAAAAAAAAAATTCAGATATAGTGGACCTGGGGAGGTGACAAGTAGAGGATAACTGGAAGTCAATAGAACAGGCCTAGATAAAAGGATAAGAGGTAATAAGGACAGGGAATGGGCACAGTCAACAAAGGGAGAGGATTTGCAGAGAGGAAATCAATGGGATTTGGTTGGACGGGAGATGGAAGAGAATTGAAATCTGGCTAAGGAGAGGTAGGTAGTACAGCATAATGATTCAGTGTCCAGTTCTGGGGCGAGACTGCCTAGAATCTCACCCTGGTCTTGACTTTTAGTAAATATATAGTCATAAACAACTTCTCTGTGCATCTCAGTTTATCTGTAAAATTAGGGAAACAATAGTGTCTTCTAAATGGAACCGTTGTGAGGATTAAAGTTATTTCACATAAGTTACTTGGAACAATGCTGGCCATATAGGAAGTACTCCATAAATGTTTTTTAAATTTATTTATTTTTAACTGGAGGATAATTGCTTTACAATATTGTATTGGTTTCTGCCATATATCAACATGAATCAGCCACAGGTATACGTATATCCCCTCCCTCTCATAAATGATTATTGTTATTAAGAAGGATGTCAGGAGAAAGAGGAGGCGTAGGAGGTAAAACTAGTGAGTTTAGTTCTTGAGAAGCTGATATTGAGCCTTTGATACAGCCAGTACAAGAAAACCAATAGTGGAGAGCAGTGGAGAACAGAAGAACATGCATAGGTTGCCTCATTCATGCAGAGGTGATTGATAGTGGAAACCGGGAGAAAATGCTGAAATCATCTAGGGAGAGAGTACCTCATAGCACGAGTAGAGAAGGGGATGCAGGTCTCTAGTAACTCTTTATTCTCAGGATCAGCTCTTTACTCTCAGGATCAGCAGGAGGAGGAAGAACTAAAAAAAGAGATGAAAAGAGAGAGAAGATAGGAGAAGGAAACAGGAGAAGTAGTGTCTTTGTGAAGCTAGAATGCAGATGGAAATGAAAAAGTAAACTAGATGAAAAGAATTTCAGAGTTCTAGATCTTGTAAAGGGGCTCCATCCAAGGTCCTATGTGGAGGTAAGATGAAGGTCTTTAGTGGCAACAAAGAGACCTGGGTGGGGGAAGGAGCCAACATGTGCGGTTAAAGTCCTAGAGGACGGTGGTGAGAAGACAGGAGGCAAAGAGGTGGCTCAACCACCAGTATCCCCAAGACTTGTGACACTTTTCTTGCCTTTCTGGTGCCTGAGGGACATACTGTGGATCCTCCAAAGGAAGGAATGTTATTGAAATTAAAGTATCTTCACCAGGCTTACTTAATTGATTCACAGGGTTATCTGATGCTCTCCATTGCCTCTGTAAAACATGCCAACTGATGTTTTCAGTGTGCCTGATACTGAAGCTGGAAGGCCACTTTCTGCCGCACATACCTACTTCTCCCAGATAACTGGTTAGTGGCCAGTTCAGATTGGATAAGGGACTTCAACTAAGTATAGTGCCTTGGTTTATGGCAGTCTTTTCTTCTCCTGCACAAAATGGACATGGAAACATAGCTACTTTAATAGTTATTTTTTCCTGTAGACTGCTAATTATCAATAGAGTTTAAGAGGCACCATTAAAAAAAGAAAAGTCTTAGACTTGTGTTTATGTATTATCTAATCTGTGTAAATGGGATTTTGAATCAAATCTAGCCTTCTCCCTCAGCCTCCCTTCATCTTCTCTATCTACATAGGAATTCTCTTGACTCTTTATTAGTTATCCCAGATTCTCTCTGGATGCATGGATCGTCTAATGTTTCCATGGAGCCGTTCAGTCTGAGTGGAGGTTGTTATCTCTCTGCACCACATTGCCCTTGGATTTTGAAAGTGTTTGTAGATTGCAAGACAATTTGTATTTGTTTAGATTTGTCAAAGTTCGAAGAAAATAGCATATTGAAGTGTAGCCAATTCCTATTCACATGTTCACTTTGTTTTCCTCTGTCCTCCCAAAATACTAAGAGTGTCATCTTGATGAGAAATTTCAAGATGATGGAGATGAGAGAAAGGCTGTGTGTCTGACATGCATTTTAAAGCCCCTCATTTTGCTTAAATTGACCATGGCCCTGTCTTTGATTTAGAATATAGTGATGTCAGAGAGCTTAATTATTATAAAATAATAGAGACACAATACTTTATACAATAAACTGTTGACAGTTTACTTGTTTTTTGCAAATAGGAAGAACATGAGGAAATATGAAATAATTTCTCTTCTCTAGTAGAGACCACGTTGTTATTTCTGTAGCATCTCAAGGCTCTTCTTGGAAGCTTTCAAACTAAGCTTTAAAGAAGATAGTTACATATGGCTACACTGGATATGACTTAGAAAGATAGGTTCAGAAATCACCATTGCCAGGTTGCCTACCTTCTGGTCACTAACATTCCACCTGCCTATGGTCTCAATTCTTTTCTGCCCATGGGCCCTTAGATCACTTAACTTAAAGCCCATCACAGTTTTCTAAAGTATACCAGCTCTCTTCTTTCTGTGTACTAGGACCACATTTTATTCTATAATTGCATTGCAGAGGTTGAAGATGAAATTGAAATAAGCAAGAGTAAGTACTAAGAGCGACATGTCCTTTGGAACTTGGGAGAGGAAGTGAGCAAAGCAGGGAGGTGAAGGTCTGAGGTAACCACGTACCATCTCCCACTTTGGAACCATTAAAAACTTGACCGTACATAGTTTTTTGCAAACCAAGGTATTAGATTGCTCTTCCATTGAGTTAGGAAGCCCTTTTCTGACTATATCTGATGCCCCCTCCTCCAGCTGACCTTAGCGTTATCCTGTTGAACAGGAGTCCCCAACCTCTGGGTCTAATCCCTGATGATCTGAGGTGGAGCTGATGTAATAATCATAGAAATAAAGTGCACAATAAATTTAATGTGCTTGAATTGTCCCAAAATCTTTCCCACCCCCACCCCGGTCCCTAGAAAAATTGTCTTCCATGAAATCGGTCCCTGGTGCCAAAAAGGTTGGGAACCGCAGCTGTAAAGGCTTTATTGTCCTCCACTGAGCTGCATGACAACAGGGGTACTGTGCATGGAGAACACAGTGCCTTCAGGTTCCTGGGGAGTAGCTGTGTATTTAAGTTTGAAGAAGGTTTGAGGGAGGATGAAGAAAGAAGGCAGGGTTTCCCAGGTGGCTGGTAGGAAGGAGTCCGCCTGCCAGTATAGGGGCCACAGGAGACATAGGTTCGATCTCTGGGTTGGGAACATCCCCTGGAGGATGAAATGGCAACCCACTCCAGTATCATTGCCTGGAGAGTCCTACGGACAGGGGAGGCTGCAATTCATGGAGTCTCAAAGAGTCAGACATAACTGAGCACACAAAGAAAGAAGGCATTAGAAGTGGAAGGAAAAAATGAATGGATTTCTGAGGATATTGGTCAAGAAAATTGAAATGCTCCGTTTAGTTCAAGGATTAATCTTTCTTGGATGATGGTGAATACTGCCCTGAAAGAGTACTGGTATTTGTCATAAAATATTCTTAGTCCTCATTGGTTTTGCTTCATGACCCATGGCAGAACCATAAGTCAAGTCAATAGGAGAGTCTCTTACTCCAAGTAACAAAATTTTCCATGCCCTAAATCTGGTAGGGAAATGCACCTAGAATTTTTAAGGAGACTAGAAATGAAGAAATATTTTTCTAAAAGCTAAGCTTAGAGTAAGTGGGAGAATTGAACATTCCTTCTCCTTTGAGAATTCAAGGAATGTTTTATATCTGTCTGAAGTTCTAGTACCAGCAGCAGCAAAGAAAAACCCACCACCCCCACCCGTGTGTGAAAAATTTCTCAGGCAGATAGTGAAACTCAGTAGGATTTCTAGTCTCAACCTGAATATTCTTAATTCTAACTTGTAAAAGCTAAATAAAAAGTACTCGTTTTTTGACCTTCATTGGTTTTCAATGACTTTTTGAAATGACTTCCTTTTCTACCTATAGCATATAAACAAAGCTGCCCCACAATGACTGCTATGACACTCCTAAGGCCCAATCTCTTGCCACCCATCTCTCTCTCTCTCTCTCTATGAGAAAAAAAAGAATCAGCTAAGAACTGGCCTTAGTAATAGATGAGCTCAGGCAAAGATCTTCAAGAATAGATCTGAAGCAAACATCACCGTTGACCGTATTGCCATCGTTTTTATTTTACCTAAAATGGGCATCTCTGTTTGCTCCTTTACCAAAGGCACAATCACTCCAAGGGAAAAAGGGTATGGTGTTTACTATCTCTGTAATGGGGAAAGCTTTATAAACTGTACTCCCTAGAAACCAGTGACTCCTGCTTTGGCTCTCTGACTACAATTTAGTAACCTCCAGGTTGGTGGTTACTCTAGCCTTTAAACTCTTTTCTAGGCATGGAAAACTCTTGTTTAAATATTGATAAAGGTATTATCTAAACACTGAAGTATTTATAGCTTTATGTATATTTAACTAAATGCTAATTATATTTTCATCTTAAATTTAGAAAATACTGGAGCAAAATTTAAAGAAATAGCACCACCTAGGGACAAATGAATGTCAACTCTACAATTACTGTTTTCTCTCTCCTTAAGGGTCTTGGACTGTCATCACTTTTTTGTTGGAGGGAAATATGTCTTAAATCCTCATTCCTAAGTGGTTCCCAGACTTTTGAGTCTTTTGAATTGTCTGCATTTCTCCCAGCCAAGATGCAGACTCGGTAACCAGATAGCTTTTAGGAGTTCTCCTCCATTGTATATTTTGTGGTTGGTGATGGCATCGTATTCTTATTTTTCAGTTAGTGCTCCTTTCCCCAAAAAATATTATTTCAGTAAAGTCTCAAGTTTGTTTCCATCTTTCTTTACTTTCCAAATCTTCTCAATTCAGGCTATAATCATACAAGATTAAGATAGAGAAAAGATCCTAATATTTCTATTTTTTCCCTATCAACCTGAGAATCTTTCACTATAATGATTATTTATTTCACTCAATATGCAGTTACCAAAAGAGTTGGGGTTCCCTGGGGTCTCAGTTGATAAAGAATCTGCCTGCAATGCAGGAGACTGCCTGCAATATAGGAGACGTGGGTTCAATCCCTGGGTTGGGAAGATCCCCTGGAGAAGGAAACGGCAACACCCACCCTACCCCACCCGCTGCCCCATATTCTTGCCTGAAAAATCCCATGGACAGAGGAGCCAGGCAGGGCTGCAATCCATGGGGTCGCCAAGAGTCAGACACAACTGAGCACAGTGTTCCGAAAGAGTCGGACATGACTTAGTGACTACACAACAGCAACAGCAACTTTGACTAACTTCCCTTGGCACAGATTATACATAGCTCCTCTTAAGTCTAAGGAATAGACTTATGGGATATATAATAAAAATTATTCTGTTCAACCTTGTGGTTTTATAAGATATTCCAGTCCACAGTCAAAAGCAGCTGCTCCTAAACTTTAGTGTGCTGTGAAATTTAGAAATGAAATCAATTCTGGTTCTGTAGATCTGAGCTAGGACACAGGATTCACATTCCTACCAAGAACCCTGAATGATTCAGATGAATGTAGTCTGTAGTTCACTATGAGAAATATTTAAGTGATTATTTGCTTTCCATTGTAGCATTTTTTAAAGAATCATTTTGAAACACAAGTATATGAGTTTCATCACAAAAATGAACTTGTGCTTTTAAAATCTTGTATTTTAACCCCAGGATTAAGAAAACATTTCTTCTGAGACTTAGAAAAATAACAGTTACATAAATTTCATTTTGGTTTTAAAAATAATATCTGAATCAAAGAATACATAATATATTCTCTCAGTTGGGGGTTCAGTTCAGATCAATTCAGTCACTCAGTCGTGTCCAACTCTTTGAGACCCCATGAATCGCAGCACGCCAGGCCTCCCTGTCCATCACCAACCCCCGGAGTTCACTGAGACTCAGGTCCATCGAGTCAGTGATGCCATCCAGCCATCTCATCCTCTGTCGTTCCCTTCTCCTCCTGCCCCCAATCTCTCCCAGCATCAGAGTCTTTTCCAGTGAGTCAACTCTTCGCATGAGGTAGCCAAAGTACTGGAGTTTCAGCTTTAGCATCAGTCCTTCCAAAGAAATCCCAGGGCTGATCTCCTTCAGAATGGACTGGTTGGATCTCCTCACAGTCCAAGGGACTCTCAAAAGTCTTCTCCAACACCACAATTCAAAAGCATCAGTTCTTTGGCGCTCAGCCTTCTTCACAGTCCAACTCTCACATCCATACATGACCACAGGAAAAACCATAGCCTTGACTAGACGAACCTTTGTTGGCAAAGTAATGTCTCTGCTTTTGAATATGCTGTCTAGGTTAGTCATAACTTTCCTTCCAAGGAGTAAGTGTCTTTTAATTTCATGGCTGCAGTCACCATCTGCAGTGATTTTGGAGCCCCCAAAAATAAAGTCTGACACTGTTTGCCCATCTATTTCCCATGAAGTGATGGGACCGGATGCCATGATCTTCGTTTTCTGAATGTTGAGCTTTAAGCCAACTTTTTCACTCTCCACTTTCACTTTCATCAAGAGGCTTTTGAGTTCCTCTTCACTTTCTGCCATAAGGGTGGTGTCATCTGCATATCTGAGATTATTGATATTTCTCCCGGCAATCTTGATTCCAGCTTGTGTTTCTTCCAGTCCAGCATTTCTCAAAATGTACTCTGCATATAAGTTAAATAAGCAGGGTGACAATATACAGCCTTGACATACTCCTTTTCCTATTTGGAACCAGTCTGTTGTTCCATGTCCAGTTCTAACTGTTGCTTCCTGACCTGCATATACATTTCTCAAGAGGCAGTTGTGGGTACTTTATGTCTAAAGTAATAGTAATGTTTTTGTGGGTATTACTGTTTTTAGAAAATTCTATAAACAACTAATACTTAATTAAAAGTGTAGAACTTTGGTATTTGGTGCAGTGCTGACTAGTGGGTAGATTCTGTACATTTTCCATGTTTTAGCTTAACCTATGTCAGAGAATGCCGTCATAACTTGAGTGATAAAGAAGTGATGTATAAATTCAGCACATTTCCAGCTGATCATTAAATCTTAATCCTATGATTCCTAATGAGTTAAGTGGAGTAAATGTTTCTTTTTTGCGATAATAAAAAAAAGTGTTCCCCCCTCCCCCCTGCCCCCAGCCCCGTGGAATTAAAATGTAGATAATGGTGGAGGATTTCAGGTCAGTTTTGAAAATTGCAATGATTTATAGCAGTTTAGTCATCTTTAGGCCAAAGAGGACCAAACAAGTTAATACATCATTTGTCTTTTCTTAATTTACTACAGACAAAAGTTGAAAAACACTATAATAAACTATAGTGGAAAAGATATGAAAAATATATATGTATATATATATTTATAGCTGAATCACTTTGATGAACACTGGAAACTAACACAACATTGTATATTAATTATACTTAAATTTTTTTAAAGTTGGAAAAAAAAAACTCCTTGGAGGAAACTTTTATTAGTAGATCACAGGAGATGAAAAAACATTTTGGGTGATTTCCTCAGTTTAAACCAGGGTAGTTTAAGAATTGTCAGTATAACTAAAAATTCTGCAATTCTTCTCTAGAATAATTTCCATTTCTCTAAGCTTCTTTAAAATGTGATGTTATATAATGTAAACAATAAGAATCTAAGGCAATGGCACCCCACTCCAGTACTCTTGCCTGGAAAATACCATGGACGGAGGAGCCTGGTAGGCTGCAGTCCATGGGGTCGCTAAGAGTTGGACACGACTGAGCGGCTTCACTTTCACTTTCCGCTTTCATGCATTGGAGAAGGAAATGGCAACCCACTCCAGTGTTCTTGCCTGGAGAATCCCAGGGACAGGGAAGGCTGGTGGGCTTCTGTCTATGGGGTCGCACAAAGTCAGACACAACTGAAGTGACTTAGCATCATATAGCATAGAGAACTATATTCAATATCTTATAACAACATATAATGGAAATGAATCTGAAAAAGAACGTATATACGTATACTGAATCACTTTGCTGAATACCTAAAACTAACACAACACTGTAAATGAACTATACTTAATTTTTTTTTAAAAAATGTGATGTTAGATAAAAACCTGCAATATCATATACACTCTATTGGAAACTGTGGAATGTTTCAGATTGATGTTACTTGCCCTTTGTTTTTTTTCCTTTCTCTCTCTCAATTTTTAGAGTAAAGATGGTAAAAGTCCGCTGCACATGACAGCTGTCCACGGAAGGTTCACACGGTCACAAACCCTCATTCAGAATGGTAAGAGAGATTCTGCTACAGTGTCGTCACTGGAACAGTTTCTTGGTGTGACTTGAGTTTGGCTGTCAGTTATTTGAATATGAAATACAATGCTCTGTTAGTGTTTATTAAGCTTGGGTTTATACTATCCTTTGATGAACTTGGCTAAAAGCTCCTTATCAGGTCATCACCACCCAGCTTAGGAATAAGGACATAGAACCATAAGTTTCATAGTCAATTCCTAGTCAAAGAACATGTGAGTTTTGAAACTGGAAATTATATATAGGCTTAAGAGCCTGCATGTTTTACTCAGAAACTAGTAAAAATAAGTATCAGGCATTTTCTAGCAGCAAAGCTGAATTATTTTAAAATTTTCAAACCCACCATAGTTTCGTAAGTTAAAACTCACTAAGCTACTTGGGCAAAGGTAAGAAAAATGAGATGACTCAGCAGAAAAGCAGGTATAAAGGATGCATGATATATACAGCATGATATAAAGGATGATAAAATCACAGGCTTGATTGAGACCTTGGAAAGTCAGAGAATCTAGTAATATTCCAGACTTACAATAAAGATGTGCTTGAACCACTGGGTTGTCTCTGCAGCCAAAATACTAGGGAGTGTCACTTTGCATCAAGGTTCATGTTACTATTAGAGGGTAATGGACAGAATCTGGGAGTGCACTGACCTTGCTAGCACAACTTCTGTTATCTTAGCTAATCTTGAAGACATGTGGAAAAAAACCCAAACAGGTTTAGTTCAGATATTTGCCAACATTTCACATAAACTCAGCAGTTCCTAAACTATCTTTAGTTGACCCACATTTCTAGATCTCAAAACTCAGACATTAGTCAGTTTTTTAGACTTATCTTCCTGCCATCTGTAAGAATATTGGATGACATACACTTGAAGCATTAGTGGTATTATCAGGAAGATCCCCTGAAGGAGGACACGACAACCGACTCCAGTATTCTTGCCTGGAGAATCCCCATGGACAAAGGAACCTGGCGGGCTACAGTCCACAGGGTCTCGAAGAGTCAGACATGACTGAAGTGACTTAGCATGCACAAGGTATGTCCTAGGTACTGAAGTCATTTGACACTATGCAGAGAAATTATGCTGAGGAAGCAAAATATCTGCAGCAAAGCACAGGAAATTTATAAGCACGTCAGTGAAACTATAGAAGAAAAGCAATCCCAGCAAATTTCCAGTGAGCAAATGCAGGTAATTGGAAATTAACTGTACAACATGTATTAATTCTAGTTTGAAATGTGTGGTATGCCTTTGACATTCACTTTACTGGAAAACCACTTTAATTGTTTTGTTTCTCTTGAAATCAAGGGAGGTGGGGAGGGACCCTGGCATCTCTCCTTTGCACACTTTCCTCATCCCACTCTTGTAGAAGGAAATGGTGGGCCACTTCAGTATTCTTGCATGGGAAATTGCATGGACATAAGAGCCTGGCAGGCTACAGTCAGTCCATGGGGTCGCGAAAGAGTTGGACACGACTTAGCAACTTTAGGGCTTCCCTGGTGGCTTTGATGGTAAAGTGTCTACCTGCAATGCGGGAGACCTGGGTTCGATCCCAGGGTTGGAAAGATCCCCTGGAGAAGGAAATGGCACCCCACTCCAGTACTCTTGCCTGGAAAATCCCATGGATGGAGGAGCCTGGTAGGCTACAGTCCATGGGGTCACGAAGAGTCAGACACGACTGAGCAACTTCACTTTCACTTAGCAACTTTAGCAACTAAACAGCAATGACTCATCCCACTATATTTCTCAATTGTTTTTCAGAAACAGTGTCCACTGCCTTAAAAATAAACAAAACCAGGGAGCTATTTGGTATCCAATTTGAAAATTTTAATGTGAATATAATCACTGGGCTTTAGCTTGATGGCATTAAAAAGCATTGTTCCCTGTTGAAGCAATTTCAAGCACTAGCGACCAGACCAGAGAAGGAGCAGCTTTTCACCTTGAAGCACTGCATTCCTACAGGTCCATCTCTGTGGGCCAGAACTGTGTCATGCTAGTGTGCTTAAAGCAGTCTTGGGGGCCCGCTGGCTGCTTTGATCTTTTCACAAACCATCCCTGTGAACTTAAATTTCCATGCACTCTCTACTAGAATTCTTGCTAGACTTTTGAATGGGAATGAGACCTGAAAAAGACCCTATGTCTTGTCCTCTATGATCAAGGAGCTTGTCTCAGAGCCTATTCTTGGCTGGCCTGGCATCTTGCTTTGTGGGTTTAGTGGAGTCCAGGGTCCTAAAATACTGAAAATATAGTGGCTATAGTATATAACTTATTATATATAATGATAATGGTTGGGTGTTCTTCACATTGTGCCAGGCACTTGACTAAGCACTCCACATATATCCTTCCAACCACCCCATGAGAAAGAGGTCCTGTTATCATCTCCATTTCAAACATGGAGAAACTGAGGCAGAGAGGTTGTCACTTCTGTTGGGATACCTGGCACATATGTTGAGGAACAGAGATTAGAACTCAGGAAGACTAACACTGGAGACTGAACTCTCAAACACTCACTTACAAATGTGTTATCTGGATGAACAATGACATGTTAAAAATTTTTTTAAAACTTGAATTCTGTTTAAGAGTTGCTTGTATTTGGCATAGAGTCATCCCTGTAAAATGGCACCACTCCAGTACTCTTGCCTGGAAAATCCCATGGACGGAGGAGCCTGGTGGGCTGCAGTCCATGGGGTCGCTAAGAGTCAGACACAACTGAGTGACTTCACTTTCACTTTTCACTTTCATGCCTTGGAGAAGGAAATGGCACCCCACTCCAGTACTCTTGCCTGGAAAATCCCATGGATCGAGGAGCCTGGTAGGCTGCACTCCATGGGGTTGTGAAGAGTTGGACACGACTGAGCGACTTCACTTTCAATTTTCACTTTTGTGCATTGGAGAAGGAAATGGCAACCCACTCCAGTGTTCTTGCCTGGAGAATCCCAGGGACGGGGGAGCCTGGTGGGCTGCCGTATATGGGGTCTCACAGAGTCGGACACGACTGAAGCGACTTAGCAGCAGCAGCAGCAGCAGCAGCATCCCTGTAAAAGGATAATTTGGCATTCTCTTCTCTCAGCCAACAATTCTTTGCATTCGTTACACATGTGAGAACTGTGAGTTCTTCCATTTGACATTTTTTTTCTTTTAATTTTATTTTATTTTTAAACTTTACATAATTGATTTAGTTTTGCCAACTATCAAAATGAATCCGCCACAGGTATACATGTGTTCCTCATCCTGAACCCTCCTCCCTCCTCCCTCCCCATACCATCCCATTTGACATTTTTTAAAACATGCCTTTAGGGACAAGAATAGGAAGCTCTTTCCTTTCCTCCTGTTTGTTGGTTTCCTTTTGGGAAAGGTCCAGAGACTCACACTCCCAGGACCTGGTGTCCATCCTCCAGAGTGGATCCCTACATGGCAGGACCCTGAATGCCCATCCCCCATGGGGACATCACTTGGTCCTGAGACCTGCTGAGGGACATGCTTGGTGTTTGTTTTGTTAAATTGTTCTGATAATCTGGGCTTTTTGCAGCATTTCTCTGCTTCTCTGACTGCTCTCTAGTCAGGGCTATTAGTTCTTTATAATACCTTCCCCCCGCCCCCAATCATTCAGTTTTGGTAAGGTGATCGTTTTTAAAAACTCTTTTTTAAGTGAATAAACAAAGAGTGCCTCTGCTGTTCAGTCACATTGTTTGTTATCTGAAGCTGTGTTGTCAGAACCAGAGAGGGAAAGAATTAAATGAAGACATAATCTGGTATCAGAAGGCATTTGTTCCAGCCACTTGCACAAGCAGCTGCCTTAGATGCTGCTCAGCAGGTTACAAAAGTTCAAAATGATGCTTTTTTTTTTTTTTTTCATAGAAGCTTTAAAAATAAATAGAGTTTGAAAAGGAAGAGCCAAGGGATAGGTTAGGATGATTCATTGTGAGATTTTTGATATTTGGGCTCATAGCCCTTCCAAGGCAACTTAATAAGATGACTATTCTTGTTTGTGCAATGAAAAGCTAATTTCAGATGAATGCCTGGATAATGCTGCATAAATCATCTCTTCCTATATGCTCTGCCTGTGTCTAAACTCACAAATGTTTATTTTCCTCACTAATTATCAATGCTGGTTTACCAACATTAACTTGCAACTTTCAAATAAAGAGTAAAGATATTTGAATTCCAAGCAACTGTTAAAGATTTTCAAATGAAAATGGAAAGCTTTGGGAGTGACCATAAAATAGAAATTAATTCATCTAGAGGTCCTAAACATATTTCTGAATAACAAATAGTCTATTTTCTACTAAATTATGATGTTTTCCAGAAGTATATTTTAAAGGACAATTTAAGATAATTACCCATATTTTTACAGTTTTAAATTGACTCATGAAATTATAGTGACAACAAAGAAACTTTATCAGCTCAAATCCCCTAGATCATCCTTTCCAGTATTTTTCACTCTTCTCTTTTCCTATCTTATTTTTGGAATATTTGAGGCTGATAAACATGGATCCCCTAACACTTGGTTCAGAACATGAGCAATGTAGTGTTTGTCCAGGACAAAGATTTCTTTGAGGTTCCACTCTTTGATCAGCTCCATGGGTGGACCTTTTAGGCTGACCACTGTGGGCAGCTCTCACATGGGTACCTGTATCCTGGATTACTCTGAGGTATCCATGGAGACCAAGTGGCTGCCTGTCCCCAAGGCATAAAAATGATCTAAATTGGATGCTTCTAAATTTAAATTATTGCGAGCTATTTCTTGAGTCCCTAAAAGTTTGCAGTAGAGATCAAACCCGTCAATCCTAAAGGAAATCAACCCTGAATGTTCATTGGAAGGACTGATGCTGAAGCTCCAATACTTCATCTACCTGATTTGAAGAACTCATTGGAAAAAGCCCTGATGCTGGGAAAGATTGAAGGCAGGAGGAGAAGGGGACGACAGAGAATGAGATAGTTGGATGGCATCACCGACTCGATGGACATGGGTTTGAACAAGCTCTGGGAGTTGGTGATGGATAGGGAAAACTGGAGTGCTGCAGTTCATGAGGTCGCAGAGAGTCTGACACGACTGAGTGACTGAACTGAAAAGTTTGCAGTAACTAATTTTGTTTTATTATTTTTCTTGATTGTTGCCTGCCAGGCTCCTTTGTCCATGAAATTCTCCAGGCAAGAAAACTGAAGTGGGTTTCCATTTCCTTCTCCAATAAAATGAATACATGCTCACTATAGAATAAAATTAAATTATTCAAGAGATCCCCATCAATGTGTCTCCTTAATCCCACCCAATAATTTCTATTGACAATTTGATGAAACGTCCAGATTTTTTACGTGTATTTAAGAATGTAGATATGAAGATATGTAATTACTTTTATGAAAATGATAATAGTCTATATATTTGAGCAACTGGTTTTAAAAATCAATACTTTGCTGCAGAAACAAAGATATGAGGAAAGATCAGCATTTGTGTTCAAGCTGCCATTTATATTTCTCTGTCACAAAGTCAAAAAGGGATTACCATTTTATAAATAGCTATTAAGTTGCAAAATCCAAATGTGTACATTAATTGGCACATGCTGAAGTCTTGGCTGTGGAGTGAAACATCTTAAATCCTATATAAATGCATGTACTCATTGGAGTTCTTTTAAACATCTTCCCCTTCTACAAAGGCCACACATATTTGTAATTATTTCACTGTTAAGAGAGAATCTCATTTATTAACTCTGGTTTACCAACACACCTGACTAGAGAGAATATTGTTTGTTGGGAATAAATCTTAGGGGGTTGGTGGTCATAGTAGGATTCATTAGAGTGAAGGGCCATGCAGCTATTATTGTGAAGATTTTATAACAGTCGTATCATAAGAGAGAGTGTTGTGGCCTAGAAGTTAATGTTCTTTCCTTAGATCTGAAAAGACTGTCAACGGCTTCTTTTTGGTTCTCAAATATACTGGTAACGGGAGTACAAATGGGCACAGACTTTCTCAGAAGCAATTTCCCAGTGTCCATCAAGAGCCTGAAAAATACTCATACTTCCAATCCAGTAGTACTACTTCTGAAAATGCTGCTGGAGGAGATCATCTGAAATGTGGATAAAGTTATGTATAGTTATGTTCATTCTTGTGTTTTTCCTAGAGGCAAAATTGGGCATAGCCTAAATGCCTTGTAATTGGGGCCTTTCTAAGTAAATTCTCTAAATACTGATATCATGGAGATTTGCAGTTATTTTAATGAAACGAATTAATGACATGGGAAGTGTTTGTGATGTAATATTAAGGGGGAAGTCGGGATGCAAAACTCTTTGTATTCTATGATCTTAACCATGGGAAATGTCTTCACACACAAATGCACATACACACAAACAACTGAAAGGAAAAATCCAGAATATTAATACTGATTACCTCAAAATAATCAGTGAGTTTATAGATGACTTCTGTTTTATTTTTTGTATTTTATAGCATCTTCTAAATTTTCTACAATGAGAAAATTACTTTCTCAGTAATATTATTTAAATGTTTAATATCTTTTTAGATCTAAGCCATTTATACAATATTTACATTTCTCAGGATTTTGTATTTCTTATTCTGGAATGTATAAATGTGTATGTGTAGTTTAGATACACAAACCAAACATTATAGTATTAGTATCTTAAAATGATATATTTTAGTTTTAAAACATCAGCTTAGTTTAGTTCAATATAATTGATAATGAGGTAAAGCTGAAGATTTGACCTACTCTAAAACACCTGATATCTAAGAGCATGAACTGATAATTCAATAACTTAATTGCTTTCCACAATGATGCAGAGATTTGTTTATGAGCAAGATAGTCAGGAAATAAAATCTTAGACTAATTTATATTTGGTGCCCCAATATCTTAGGTACTTTCTTTTATTAAAAGCAGAAATGCACATGGTCTTCCATAAGCAAGAGTACACACGGTGTTTTTTCTCCTTGGTGTGCTCCCTGTCCTTTACTCCCTCCCCTTTTCCTTTAGCTTTCTTCAGGCCCTTCCTGCATGATTGGGTTATAAATTTTACATACTGTAAAAGCTCATCATTGTAAAGTGTGCAATTCAGTGGATTTCAGTATCTTCATATGGCTTTACAATCATCGCCGTTATCTAATTCCAGAACATTCTCATCATCTGCCCCCAAGAACCTCATCCTATTTAGCAGTCACTCCCCATTCCTCCCTCTCCTTAATTCCTCCTTATTCCTTGATTTTCAGAGGCTCTTAAAATACTTGAAAGTTTACTCAATTATCAGTAATGCATATAGCAAATATTTTCACATGTGTCAGTTTCTATATTGCTAGGATGTGGGGAAAACTTTTAAAACCACAATGCAAAATCTAAATACAATAAAAGAAATTATAAAACAAATTTCTTCAGGGTAAACCACCAAAGACAAAGAAAATCTAGGACAAAAATATTTGTAACAAGCCTGGCGTGCTGTGATTCATGGGGTTGCAAAGAGTCGGACACGACTGAGTAACTGAACTGAATTGAATTACTGCTAAGTGGGTAATCTCCCAACTCTTTTAAGAACCTTTAAAAATTAAGGAATAAAAAGGTCATACACACACACACACACACACACACACACACACACTCTCTCTCTCTTAGAAAAATGGGCAAAAGTCATGAACAAATGGTTCATAGAAAAAGATAAACAAATGGCCCTTTAATATATGAAAAGATTCTCGACTTCCTTAACAAGAGAAATGTAAATAAAGACTACAATGTGAGAAACCAGTTTTCACTCATTACATGGAATATATTCAAAAGCTTGGCAAGACTGAAGAAAAAGAAACTCTTACACATTGCTCACATGAGTTCAAAGTTGTATAGCACCTAGAGAATGATATGTGGCAAAATCTAATAAAACCATATACTCATTTCTTTGACCTAGAAATCCCCTTTCTAATAATTTATTCTGAAGATACACTCAACAAATACAAAACAATATTTGCATGAAGGTATTCACTGCAGCATTCCTAATAATAGCAAAATTATTTTTACTGCCTAAATATTCATCTATACCAGACTGGTTTACTTAACTAATACATCTATGCAATGAAAAGCAAGTCGTACAAAAATGAGGAAGATATCTAAAGAAGTGATCATCTATACCAGACTGGTTTACTTAACTAATACATCTATGCAATGAAAAACCAGTCATACAAAAATGAGAAAGATATCCAAAGAAGTGATCTCTAGGAATGAATTGCAGGGTACATTGTTAAGTGCGGGGGAAAAAAGGCATGGCATAAAAGAATCTGTTTATTTTTTACAAAGAGAAACACAGCATAAACAAAAACTAGTGAAAATGATTAATTACTATAGAATGTGGTTGAGGGTGAAGTGGAAGGGATAGAAATGAGGCTTTTTTAAAGTATAGACTTTTGAAACACGTTTTAATGTATTAAATAAAGTTAAAGCCAGTAAAATATTTGAAGGCAAAATCAAATGAGTGCTAAGTCACTTCAGTCATGTCCAACTCTGTAATACTATGAACTTTAGCCTGCCCAACCTCTCTGTCCATGGGATTCTCCAGGCAAGAATACTGGAGTGGATTGCCATGCCCTTCTCCAGGGGATCTTCCTGACCCAGGGATTGAACCCACGTTTCTTATGTCCCCTGCATAGACAGTGTCTTTACCACTAGCGCCACCTGGGAAGCCCACAATCAAATGAGGCTGTGTATCAAATTGATAATATAAGCACACAGAATAAAGAATGCAGATAACTTTTGAACAGAGTGCTCCCTGTTTATGCTGAAATCATTGTGGGAAACGTTGTTGGGAAAGTGGATATTTGCACAATTTGGAAGTATCACCCACAAATTCTTTGCTAATTGTAAAAAGGGAAAAGGCATTTTGTAGTGCAGAGTGCGGGAAGGCATCACCTTAGCCAAGTAATCAAGCCTCTTTTTAAAATTGTGGTAAAATACATTTAACATTAAATTTACCATTTAAACTATTTTTAAGCATATGGTACTGTGGCATTAAGTACATTCACGTAGTTGTGCAGCCATAACCACTATCCATTTGCAGAACTGTTTCATCTTCCCGAACTGATGGTCTGTACCCATTGTAAGTAATCAACACTTGTATCATCCAGTGACGGACTGGCTTGATCTTATGTGTGTGCTGTGGAGATGGGATGGGAAGTGCATTTCAACTTTGGGATATTCTTGCCAAAATATTTAGCCTGAATCTAATAATGAGGAAATAACCAGACAATTCCAGAATGCACTATATCATATATGACTCCTGGCTTAGTCTCCAAAAATATCAATAACTTGAGAGATACCTACATACCTACATAGAAGGCAGGAAGATTTTCTAAATGATAAGAATCTAAAGAGACATGACAACTAAATGCTGTCAGACTCTTTGATTGAATCCTGGATTAAAAAAAAAAACAATTATAAAGCACATTTTCAGGGACAATTAGAATACGCACTGTATATTACACAAAATTATGGTATCTGTTAAATTTCTTGGGTATGATGGTATTGTAGTTATACGGGAGACTGTTCTTAGAGGTGAAATCCATGATGTCTTAACTTATTTCTAAATGGTTCTTCAAATAAATTAATGGACTAATTGTATTTCATTTATTATATATTATATATCTTTTCACATATATGAAAAGGGGAGAGAAAGAAAGAGACATAGTAAAATAAGAATTTGGGGAAAAGGAGGCAATATACAATAAAATAAAATGGAACTATTATTAAAAGAACTGTAGGTAATTAATCTGATAGTTTTGATAAATGTGGATACTTTCAGTTTATAGTTTATGCTTTTACTCATTTTACTCATCATATTTTAAACTAGATAATCAAACTACATACATCTTTTCTTGAACTCTATTCCTTTGGTTCTTATGCTGTAACATAAGGTTTATATAGGTCTTTAGTTCGGCAAGTAAAATTAAAATTGAATATGTCTTCAGAGATACATTTTGTGGCATTTGGTTACATTGTTTATTTAGAGAGGGAATCTAGTTGTAAGATTTTAGATTCTTAAATAAGACAACGTGGAAAGGTTTTTAAAAAGCATTTCTAATAGACTTCCTTCCATGCAGATTTAATAATACTACAACTTCAGATGGTAACTTGTTCCCTTAAAAAGCATTCTTGTTCTTGAGAGCAGAGATGCACAGAATAGAAATGAAATCAACATTTGGTCACTGTGAGTATATTATCTGAGTCAACATGAATCCTTACGTTATTCTGTATTAAAATGTCTCTTTCAGGAGGTGAAATTGACTGTGTGGATAAGGATGGGAACACTCCTCTTCATGTGGCTGCAAGATACGGTCATGAGCTTTTGATTAACACCTTAATAACCAGTGGAGCTGACACAGCCAAGTAGGTTACAGCAAAAATACAGTGGATTAATTGCCACATGTGGGAGTACTGCCAAAGGGGTTCTGCTGTGCTGTAGATAGATCCTATTTGTCCAAATTAAGGTAGATCTGCAACATTATGCTAAACACAAATTAAATTAGAACTAAATTAAGTGATTTTTAATGACAGTTGCAAGGAAGAACCAATTTTATTTTTCAGCTATATCAAAAAGAGGCCTATTTCAGTGGTTTTAATTAAGGGAACTTGAATGTTATTCCTAAATCTCTGTTTTTTAATATTCTTCTGTTTTTTCCAATGAACAGTGTTAGTTAAGCAGGAAAAATAAAACATAATTGGGCAAACTCAGATTTTATTCAGAGTACCGTTTTGCATATGTTAATAACCCATGTTTAATGATATGGTTATACTGTATAATTGAGTAAATCTGCCACATAGGGAAGAGGGACCTGACTTCATTTTGTACTTCAATTTAACAAGAATATGTGAAGCATCTATACGAATCCATTGCAATGTTCGGTGCTGTGGGAAATTTCAGATATACGTTACCTGATTGGTACCTTCCAGGAGCTCATAATTTTGTTGGAGGCCCAAAACCCACTTAAGACAAAGAACCATGCAAGATCGTATTTAGCAAAGTTCAAAATGAAACAGAACTTTAATGGCAAAATATTCAGTGTAGACAATATATGCCATAGGTTATAGACAGGAAGGAGAGAGGCTCAAAGGTGGCCATAGTTTTTTAAGGAGAAGGTGATTTTTAGGTAGACTTTGAAGGATGGGAATTATGTGAATAGAGCAGAGTAGCAGACTTCCCAAGCAGGAAGGAAAGCAGGAGCAGATACAGCTCCCATGGGGAGGGTGGCCTAGTGGGGTGGAAGTTGGCCTGGTGGGCTGAAGAGCGTGTGATGGTGCCATGCTCTGCCAAAGGCTGCATTATATCACGGTGGGAGACCCAGCCTTTAGTGGGCACTAGCTGGGCTCCAGTTCAAGCTGCCTTATTTGTGAGCTATGTGACCTTGAGCTTGTTGCTCAACCTGTCTGCCCATTGATTTCCTCATTTGGCAAATGGGAGTAATAATAGTATCTACCATAGGTTTGTTATGAGGATTAAAGGACTTAATCACTAGTAAAGCTCTTTGGTATGTGTTAAGATCTGTGTGTGAGTTATCTAAAAGCATCTGCTAAGGTATTCAACAAGATAATCCAACTTAATAGCTCTTTGAACAGTGCCTGGCTCATAGTAAGCTATCAGTAAAGGCTAACTATTAATTATTATATTATTAACTAATTATTAATTTATTATAAGTTATTATGTATTATTGCTTGATAATATCTAGCATGTTAGGGAAGTGGAAAGAGATGAGGTGGAAAGGCAGGAAGAACCACATTTCAGAGGACCTCGAACATCTTGCTGAGGAGTTGGATACCATTCTGAGGCATTCAGAAGTTGTTAAAGAATTATAACTATGTGTAGGGTAGGTTGTGTCTAATGATCCCATTTGTGTGTAAGAAACATCACTCTAATAGCAGTCCAGACAAACTTGAAGTGGTCCAGACTAGAAACACCTGGCAGACTCTTGTGAATGGCCAGAGAAGAAATGAGCTCTCAAGCTAAGGACAAGACTAAGGGTAGAGAGACACTGACAAATATTAATGCCAAGAACAGTGGGTTGTCCCAGAAGAGAAAGGAATCCACTTCAAGTCAAAGGACCTGTTTGACTGGGAGGTTGCAAATCTAAAGCAGCAGCTCGGTTTCCTGGAAAGAGCAGTGTTCTAGGATTTCGGAGGCATTTACCAGAGTCTAGAGTTGCAACCCAAAGCCAAAGATCTTAAATGTTCAATGTCAGTTAAGCAGAAATAAAGTGTTTAGGCACAAGCTATCTTCACCCTGTGATATGTTCATATTTTCAGTGATTGTTTCAGATTTGAACTTATCTGAAAAATGAGTTTTTTTTTTTTAAATTTGAACTTTATAGATAAACAGGGCTCAATACTTAAAATTTCTGAAAAACCACATTTAACTCAGTAAGCACAAAGTCTATTTCCTTGAGATTATTTTACCTTCAATTCGTACAAACTCAAACTATGTGGCAAAAATGCCTTAGGAATGATGTTGGTCAAGTAGCCTTTCCTTCTACTGACCGTGCTGGGGACACTGGCCAGGGAAACATTGTCCCAGCCTCAAAGAGCCACATATGCTTCCTTTTGCCCCAGCATATCTGGGGTTAATACATGCTTCCTTCAGTAACAGTGGTTCGTTAAGGCAACAACTGTGTGTGTGTTTGTGT
This sequence comes from Bos taurus, assembly GCF_002263795.3. Classification (NCBI taxonomy): domain Eukaryota; kingdom Metazoa; phylum Chordata; class Mammalia; order Artiodactyla; family Bovidae; genus Bos; species Bos taurus. Next base: position 85,657,241 of record NC_037329.1, on the reverse strand, counting down.
GTGAGAGTGAGTGTGTATGTTGTGTGGGGAGGGAAGTCACCTAAAGAGAAAATATCCAAGTGAAGGGACAGGAGAATTGATGGTTGAATTTGCTAAAGGCTTGGGCTTCCCTGATAGCTCAGTTGGTAAAGAATCTGCCTACAATGCAGGAGACTCCAGTTCGATTCCTGGGTCAGAGAGATCTGCTGGAGAAGGGATAGGCCACCCACTCCAGCATTCTTAGGCTTCCCTTGTGGCTCAGCTGGTAAAGAATCTGCCTGCAATGTGGGAGACCTGGGTTCGATCCCTGGGTTGGGAAGATCCCCTGGAGAAGGGAAAGGCTACCCATTACAGTATTCTGGCCTGGAAAATTCCATGAACTCTATAGTCCATGGGGTCATAAAAAGTCAGACTGAGCAACTTTCACTTTTCCCCAGAAAGTCACTGTTCTCTGGGCTCCTTGTAAATTTATCTAGGGTAACTCATTAAAGCGGAGAAGGCAATGGCACCCCACTCAAGTACTTTTGCCTGGAAAATCCCATGGACAGAGGAGCCTGCTAGGCTGCAGTCCATGGGGCCGCTAAGAGTTGGACACCACTGAGTGACTTCACTTTCACTTTTCACTTTCATGCATTGGAGAAGGAAATGGCAACCCACTCTAGTGTTCTTGCCTGGAGAATCCCAGGGATAGAGGAGCCTGGTGGGCTTCTGTCTATGGGGTCGCAGAGTCGGACACAACTGATGCAACTTAGCAGCAGCAGCAGCAGCAGCAGCTCATTAAAGAGGAGAAAAACAGGCGTTTCCTTCTATAAATAAGTGAACAAAAAGGAGCATTTATGAAAATAACCCATTTTAATTCATAAACAATATGGCCAATGTATTCTTAAAGATCTCTTTATGACAAGTTTTATAGTCATTACTTTCTGATGAATTTATTTGCATCTTATTTTCAAGCCTTGATTAAATGTTCTTTGTTTTTCTTTTTTGTTTCTCTGAACTTTGTAAGTTTCTGCAGTGTGACTTGGTGCTTATGCAACTTTATGTGGTATCAAAGCCATTGGGTTTTTTCTTTAACTTTGTTAGTTTTGGGGTGCTTGTCTCTAGGATTTTTTAATTTGTATTCCATCTTATCAATTAAACTCTCACTGCTTTCTCTGCCTCAATTGTAGCAGAATTAGTGGTATTACAGTTTTACAGGTAACTGATTCTGATATTCTTACATTCACTGAATATCTGTTGATGGCTTGTTAAGTGTCACCCACTGTGTCAGGTTCTGGGGTCACAGAGCTTGCTGCCAAGGAGTTTATAGCCTGTCGAAGTGGGAAAAGTAAAAGTGAAAGTGTTAGTCACTCCGTCGTGTCCAACTCTTTGTGACCCCATGAACTGTAGCCCACGAGGCTCCTCTGTCCATGGAGTTCTTCAGGCAAGAATACTGGATTGGATTGCATTTCCTTCTCCAGGGCAAGAACTAAATAGGCAGTGACAATCATGCATGCTAAGTTTGATGGCAGAACAACTGCCAGGTGCCACTGGAGTACAGGAGAACATATATGGGATGTAGCAGGAGCAGCAAAGCTTCCCAGGAGAGGGATGGTTACCTCGTACGACAAGTAGCAATTAGTTATGTAACTGAAAGTCTTTAAGGTCCTAAGCATCTGCTTAGATTATTTTTATTAAAATGTTTGAATATGTATAAACATAAGACTAAATAGAGACTCCCTAGGCTTTTGACTCTCATATAGCAATAAATTTATAAAAATTACAAAATACATACAAAAAGAGACCCACAGCGTTCACCATAACTGCACAGGACAATAGTAACAAATGCTCATGAGTTCTGCTAGGCCCCACTCTGGGAGGTTACATTTAACTGTCCCAAGAACCCCATGGGGTAAGTGCTGTGATTATGCCCATCTTACAGGTGAAGTAAAGGAGGTTTAGTTAGCTTTCTGAGGTCACAGAGTGGTGGATGGAAATAGGACACCATCCTTGACCACCTGGATCTGGAGCCTAAGCTCCTAGGCAGGAGACTTGCTGCCTCTCCATGTAATGGATGATGTGATACTTAGCATTTTGCTTGTAATTGTGGTCCTAGCGACTAAAATGCTGAGTTTTTTGGATCCAGTACATAACTATGGAAGTGGAGGTTTTGCAGTGACTTAAAGTGGTGGGCAGTGGACCTGTCACATGGCACAGAAACCTTTACTCAAACTATTGCCAGATTCTGTGCATACAGGAGGCTCAGTGTGCTACATTATCATTGCCCTTCCTAGATTCAGACGTTTCGTTTTCTATTAAGTCCACCTTTATTCTCACTGGCTCCTGCCAATTAAAGTAGTACTACACAGCACAGCTGTCATCCTAAGTATCATACAAATGTCAGTGCTGGAATTTGGCAGAGGTGTGTGGTGATAAGGTGGCCTTTTAGATGCACTAAAATATGCTTTCACCAAAAGGGAAAGACAATATAAAATTGTCACAGAGAGTTCTTAAAAGCCCAAAGATATTCCAGCAACCCCCAGAGATGTACTGACTAGTTTGAGAAATACCGTGAGAAACAGAAGAGTTTGAGTTGTAAGAGTTTCAGGAGAAAGGCCTGCATGTGAAAACCCAGGGCTCTTCCAAGAGGAATGGACAGAAGTTTAAAGATCCTAAGAACACATCTAGGTTTAAGCAGTAGGGGCTTTGTAGCCATGTTAGAGTATTTGGGCTTTGATTCAAAAGGAACCCCTGAAAATGTCTGCAGGTTGTAAATAGCAAGGACCAGGCTTCATTTTTGTCAGTTAGGCCGAGTGCCTGTAACTTAGTGGTGCATGATAAACACTTCGAATGACATCAGATCAGATCAGATCAGATCAGTCGCTCAGTCGTGTCCGACTCTTTCTGACCCCATGAATTGCAGCACGCCAGGCCTCCCTGTCCATCACAAACTCCCGGAGTTCACTGAGCCTCACGTCCATCGAGTCAGTGATGCTATCCAGCCATCTCATCCTCTGTCGTCCCCTTCTCCTCTTGCCCCCAATCCCTCCCAGCATCAGAGTCTTTTCCAATGAGTCAGCTCTTCGCATGAGGTGGCCAAAGTACTGGAGTTTCAGCTTTAGCATCATTCCTTCCAAAGAAATCCCAGGGCTGATCTCCTTCAGAATGGACTGGTTGGATCTCCTCGCAGTCCAAGGGACTCTCAAGAGTCTTCTCCAACACCACAGTTCAAAAGCATCAATTCTTTGGCACTCAGCCTTCTTTACAATCCAACTCTCACATCCATACATGACCACAGGAAAAACCATAGCCTTGACTAGACGAACCTTTGTTGGCAAAGTAGTATCTCTGCTTTTGAATATGCTATCTAGGTTGGTCATAACTTTCCTTCCAAGGAGTAAGTGTCTTTTAATTTCATGGCTGCAGTCACCATCTGCAGTGATTTTGCAGCCCAGAAAAATAAAGTCTGACACTGTTTCCACTGTTTCCCCATCTATTTCCCATGAAGTGATGGGACCGGATGCCATGATCTTCGTTTTCTGAATGTTGAGCTTTAAGCCAACTTTTTCACTCTCCACTTTCACTTTCATCAAGAGGCTTTTGAGTTCCTCTTCACTTTCTGCCATAAGGGTGGTGTCATGTGCATATCTGAGGTTATTGATATTTCTCCCGGCAATCTTGATTCCAGCTTGTGTTTCTTCCAGTCCAGCGTTTCTCATGATGTTTAGTAAGAAATTTATTTAATAGTTTGATCACTTGACTTGGGCTTCCCTGGTGGCTCAGATGGTAAAGCATCTGCCTGAAATGCAGGAGACCTGAGTTCGACCCCTGGGTCAGAAAGATCCCCTGGAGAAGGGAATGGCTACCCACTCCAGTGTTCTTGCCTGGAGAATCCCCATGGACAGAGGAGCCTGGTGGACTACAGTCCATGGGGTCACAAAGAGTTGGACACAACTGAAATGACTAATATTGATCACTTGACTAAGTATCATAAAATCATTTGATGATCAAAAATCATCAACATTTTTGTCTCACCCACCTGGTGGGTAAAACTAAACCAATCCCACCTTTCCTGGGAGAGTTGAGAGATGAGTATTGTAAAGGATTTTTTTAAATGGGATATAGCTGCTTTACAGTGTTATGTTAGTTTCTGCTGTGCAATGAAGTGAATCACCTACGTGTGAAAGTATACCACTTCCCTCATGGACCTCCCACCCCGCCCCCGCCCCGATCCCCAGGCCCATCCATTGAAGTCACCACAGAGCACCAAGCTGATGTCCCTGCACTACACAGCAGGTTCCCACTAGCTGTGTATTTCACACACAGCAGTGTATATATGTCAATCCCCTCTCAGTTGATCCCCCCTCTCCCCCACCACCTGCACATGTCCATTCTCTACGTCTGCATCTCTATTCCTGCACTGCAAATAGGTTCATCTGCAAGAATTTTGAAACACAGAAAGAGAACAGAAATGCTAGTTGGTCACACTTCATTCTTAGCTTTTAAGGAAGTACAACCTTATTACAACCTCAAAACTCACAGACTGCTGATTATCCAGCTAAGCTAATAATAATGGCAAGGGAACCATGGGTCAGATATTCTATTTAACACTTTATGTTCATTATCTCAAGTAGTCCTTCCAATTGCTCTGTAAGATTGACAGCTTTATTATCTTTGTTTTCCAGGTGAGGGAGCCATTATGTACTTTCCAAAGTCCAAATATCTAGCACATGGAAAAGTTAGGACTGAAACCCAAAGGTTCTCACCTTGTCACCTTAACCACAGTGTTTTTTTAAACACATGGCCTAAGGGAAGTTCTAGAAAGGACTGGATATGGAAAGGGACAGCCATGTCCTCTTGAGCCAAGGGGAAAACTTAAAAAAAACTGATATTCTAATGGTGCAAAGGCCCTGTCCTCACCTCTGATGGCTCTGTGCAATTTATTCTGGCCTCATTTATTCTGAAATAACTGTGTAGGAGACCCCAGCTAACAGCTAAATTAGAAATAGCTAATACAAATGTGTTCCATTAATTTTATGACTGGTCAAATAAATGTAGCAGATTAACTGGAATTGTCTTCCCTTTCCTGTAATTTATGCACTGTTAAGTTTAGTGTTATCTGACGTCTTTATTTCTTCATCTTCTTTGATGTATACCTGATGAAGTCAGAGCGATGTTTCTCGTTTGACTAGGACAGTCAAATCCTAAGTTTCCTGCTAAAGGTTTTAGGATCCTTTCTTTATAAGCAGTCTTATTTCATAGCAATAAAGGAGAAATTTTATTTGTAATGCATGAATCATTTCTGAAGTGATTCAGAAATCCTGAGTTCTATTTTTATTTTCTTGCCATTTTCACCTGATACTTAGTTTTTCTATTTGAACTGGCACATCATATTCATTTGAATACCAGTACTAGTACTTGAGTCTAGATTCATGTATTTCCTACACTGAGGTAGTAACTTTTTGTTAACTATGGAATATATCAAAGAGGATATTTTTTCATTTAAAAAAAATGTATTGAAGTAGAGTTGACTTACCATGCTTTTTGTATACATCAGAGTGATTCAGTTATATATATATATTTTCAGAATTTTTCCATTATAGGTTGAATATAGTTCCCTGTGCTATACAGTAGATCCTTGTTGCTTATGTTTTTTAAAACTTATTTTTAACTGAAGGATAATCGGTTTATAGTACTGTGTTGGTTTCTGCCATACATCAACATGAATCAGCCACTGGTATACATATGTCCCTCCCTCTTGAACCTCCCTCCCACCTCCCACTCCTCCCCACCCCTCTAGGTTATTACAGAGCCCTGGTTTGAGTTCCCTGAGTCATATAGCAAATTCCCGTTGGTTGTTTTACATATGGTAGTGTACATGTTTCCATGCTACTCTGTCTGTTTGTCCCACCATCACCATCCCCCCGACCCCACCCGTGTCCATAAGTCTGTTCTCTGTGTCTGCATCTCCATTGCTGCCCTGAAAATAGGTTCATCGGTACCATCTTCCTAGATTCCATATATATGCGTTAATAGTACTCTTGCCTGGAAAATCCCACGGACGGAGGAGCCTGGTAGGCTGCAGTCCATGGGGTCGCTAAGAGTTGGACACAACTGAGCGACTTCCCTTTCACTTTTCACTTTCATGCATTGGAGAAGGAAATAGCAACCCACTCCAGTGTTCTTGCCTGGAGAATCCCAGGGATGGTGGAGCCTGGTGGGCTGCCGTCTATGGGGTCGCACAGAGTCGGACTCGACTGAAGTGACTTAGCAGCATACGGTATTTGTTTCTCTCATTGATTTACTTCACTCTGTATAAAAGGTCTAGATTTATCCACCTCATTAGGACTGACTCAAATGTGTTCATTTTTATGGTTGAGTAATATTCCCTTGTATATATGTACCTCACCTTTTTATCTATTCATTTGTTGATGGACATCTAGGTGGCTTCCATGTCCTAGCTATTGTAAATAGTGCTGCAGTGAACATTGGGGTACACGTGTCTTTTCAATTTTGGTTTCCTCAGGGTGTATGCCTAGTAGTGGGATTGCTGGGTCATATGGTAGTTTTAGGACTTCCCTGGTGGCTCAGATGGTAAAACATCTGTCTACAATCCGGGAGACCTGGGTTTGATCCCTGGGTCGGGAAGATTCCCTGGAGAAGGAAATGGCAACCCACTCCAGTACTCTTGCCTAGAAAATCCCATAGACGGAGGACCTGGTGCAGGCTACTGCCCATGGGATCACAAAGAGTCGGACACGACTGAGCTACTTCATTCATTTTCATTTTATGGTAGTTTTATTCCTAGTTTTTTTAAGGAATCTCCATACTGTCTTCCGTAGTGGCTATATCAATTTACATTTCCCACCAACAGTGCAAGAGGGCTCCCTTTTCTCCACACCCTCTTCAGCATTTATTGTTTGTGGATTTTATCAAAGAGAATTTTTCCTAGGCCTTTTAGAGTTCTGCCTTCCTTGCCTTCTCAGTTTTTTAAGTAGCCGCAGAAAAAAAATGAAATTATTAGCTAATATAGAGTGTGGTGAATTATCTAAAGGCAATGGTGTTAAATGTTAAGTTTGGTTAGAAGTATTAATAGTGATGTTTATAGAATATGTTATAACACTGAGTCTATTAAACTTTTATACTTTTTATGTTTTTCTTAATTGTTTTATTATAGTTTGATACTATTTTCCCTAAGTCATTTGCTTGTATTGTTTAATATAAAGGTAACTATTTTATGTACCTATATAAACTATATCATAAATATTATGTGTATAGTTATGTATGTATGTTGATTCATTAAAATATTTATATTTTTACACACACATACACATACATATAAAGAATGAGGACGACTCAAAGAAATCTTTAAAAATCCACTCCTTAGTTTAGTCATGTTCTTACAGGAATTCACAATAATTCTAGAAAATGTTCTATCCATTTTCTTCTTGCAAGCATCCAGCAATGTTTAATCATAGATTTTTGCCTTAACTCCTCAAAACAGATAAAATGGTTAGGTAAAATCTTATTAGCTTTAAGTTCCATTTAGTAAAGACCTTTTAAAATAGGTTATACATTAAAAAAATTAGTATGTTTCATTGGCATCAGAAGGGAACAATGTAAATAGCACAAATAAAAAGCTTCTTTCCCATCCCCCAACTCCTCCTTCCTTTTCGTGAGCATCAAGGTTGTCACTGATGCAATTGCTTTTCAGAAATTTTTTTTTTTTGTAAATGATGAGAGAGGCAATTACAAGCAGTTCTCCTCCACAAGACACTGCCCAGAAGACGGGCAAATTGCATCCCTTGATGGATGCCAGCTATTATATACACTGGGTTGGAAATCTCCATATAAGGAAAGGAAAATGAACAGAGGGAAGACTGAACAAAAACATCAATAAATAGAAGTTTTCATGAAAAGAGAGAGGTAGTTAATTGCTGGCAGACTCAGATTTTGCAGAACGCCAAATACCATGAATTATCTGAACATATATATACTTTCACAAATTCATGCACGTCATAACTTTCTATGTAGAAAATAAAATTCATGTATCTGAAGCTTAGCAAATTCAAGTCATATGTGTTTTTTATTCAATATAGAATGTGGAAATGGGCCACTTTGTGCCAGGGAAGAAACTTAGATGACTTATGTTGCAGGTATAAATATAGACAAACTGTACTCCTTATGTTATGCTGTGGATTTAAAAAATCTGAAATATATTGTCTGAATGAAATGAGATATTATGAGGCAAGATCACTAACATACTTTTAAGTACACAGGAACTGCCTGATGATGCTGTATGTTTTGAATTATGAGTCAGCACAGGACTTTGACTTTGGGTCCTTGTTTGAGGAGAGTGATGGGCAAGAGGAGGAGGCTTTAATTATAAGGGCAGAAAGCACTGCTGTCAGAAGGCTGCCTGTCCCTCAGAGGATTGTTCCAGGGACTATGTTATGGTAGGGGTCAGTCTAAGAAGTCCTATTCTGGATTCTTTCTGTACTACTGTTAGGGAAAATATGCTAGATTTATGAAATATATGTAAGGTTAAAGTTAACTATTTCGTGACTGGTTTTCTTATATGGGTAAATGTGCACTATAAAAGGCTACCAGAAAGATGAAGTTTCACTTGTCAAAGGTAAGCATTAGTTTTTATTCTCATCCAAAATTTTATTTCTAATAATACAGCCATTACTAACTCTTAGCAAAGAGATAACACATAGTAGGTCAACAATAAATATTTGTTTATCAACTCAAGGAATAAAACAGGTTGCTTTTCAAAGTTGAGAATTCGTCAGCTTCTTGTCTTGTTTTCTCCAGCACTTAGCAAAGTATCTAGTGGTTATAAAGTGTTGAATAGATGAATGCATGAATATGAATGATACATAAAATTGCTAAGCTGAAAGAATAAGAGAGAAATTAATGTTAAATGCTGAGTCACTGTTTATGTGAAATGTTTTCTTTAAAAATATGTTTTTCTATTGTTGTGGGATTTTTCACTGTGGTTTAAGTCCAGGATTTTATTATTTTAAAGTAGAAATGATTGCATAATTATTTCAGCCAGGAGTCCCCAAGCCAGGTCTCATAGATTTAATTTTCATCAGAGACCTTCTAGAAAGGTCACCCCCTTCTGTGTGTATCAGGAGATCTATAATCATCAGCTGCTCTGTTTTTTCCTTCCTCAGGTGTGGAATCCATAGCATGTTCCCCTTACATTTAGCTGCCCTCAATGCTCACTCTGACTGCTGCAGAAAGTTACTGTCATCGGGTAAGTAACTCCATTACCACAGATGACGCTTAATCTGTCCTGTAAATGAGCCGTGTAGCTTCAGGTGTCTGGTCAGAGTGAGTGGCTGCCTGTGCTTCATGTCATTCATGATCTGACTGGCAGGATGAGCTGTGTCCACAGCTGCCTGCATGTGACAGCTTCCAGCAGCTCGTGGTGTTGAAATGGTTTGAACGTCAGTATTCTGCCCCGGAGTGACAGTCTTGTCTGTTTATCAAGTTAGAACTCCGGTGATCCAGAGTGAGAGGCAGGTAGGGATGGCCATAGCTTACAGGAAGTTTGTCGTAGGAGGAGAAGACATCTTTGAGGCTTAAATTGGTGATGTAACATTTCATATTCTTCAACAAAGAAAAAAGGCCAAATCCCCTACCTTTTAATAGTAGAAATGTTAAATTGCCATCCCACTCAGTGGGCTCTGAAAAATCGCTCTGGTTGATATCCCTCCAACTAGGTTTTATTTTTATTTTTTTAATGCGGGCCTATTTGGAACCAAGAAATTCTTTCTGGTTTGGAGCTTTGCTAATCTTTCTTATCAATGATTCTGACAACCTCCATGTATTAAGAAGTTCCTGGCTTTCAAAGGTGATAGAGATCTGCAAGGCAAAGATTGTTTATGAATTAATTCAACAGATATCCCAGAGGCTTTTTTTATTCCTTTAAGTTCTTTACTTATGGTTGATTCTGCTTTCGCTGCTTTTGGCATGTTTAAAAATAACCCCTGCATGAAAGCACGTTTCCCAAATCTTACACCAACTGTAAGCTAATAATACGCTTAAGAAAATATCTCTTCTAGCATGTTACGATTACTCCTTTGCCTTCCATGTTTTCTCCATGTGTTCTGTCTGCCTGTCTATTGCCCTACTTATCTCAAATTGGTTTCATAAATTTTTATCCTGGGATTGAAATATGAGGCTGCAGTTCACCCAGGGCTGATTGTGAAAGTAAATTCTTCTTGACTTCACGGTTCTTCCTATAAAATTGCCAAGCTTGAGCAGTTACCATTCGTTTCCATGACAACCTCTTTCTGACTACAATGGCTTGCGTTCTGGTTTTTCTACTAACTGATTTTTCTGTCTCTGCAATGTTTCTTGTGGTTTAACTAGGACAAAAGTATAGCATAGTATCCTTGTTTAGTAATGAGCACGTGCTGTCTGCAGGCTTTGAAATAGACACCCCAGATAAATTTGGAAGAACGTGCCTTCATGCTGCTGCTGCAGGAGGGTGAGTAGTTAACAATTTTAGTTGTTTTCTCATGGCCTAATTACCAGTGCATCTTAACTGACTTAAGTCGTCTGTGAATCAGAGGCAACTTCTTTAATAAAATGGGTAAGAAGTATTTCTACCAATATCAAGTATCGTACGTTGAATTTCCAGATTGCTCATGTGTTTGTTTTTCCAAAGAAACATCATTAGCCCATCTCATATAGGAAATATTTTTTCTCTTGTTTTCTTTTCTCTCTCTCTCTCTTTTTTCTTATTTTAAATTGTAGGTCTGTAGCCTACAGAATATGTAACTACTTGGTACCTCTTCCACCAAAAGAAAGTAATTTGAGATTTGTTCCTAAGTTTTTGTCTTTTGTTACTAGAAGGAGAGTTAATGATCAAGGAAATCCAAAGTTGAGTTAATTCATGTTCATTTAAAGATATTTTAGTCCTATTTCAAAACTTATTTTTTAAGTTCTAATAATGATTAAATGTGAGCAAAAGTCCAGAAAACTCAAAGGATAAGCAAGAAGTAATTTAATCCTTGCCTATTTTTTTAAGTTGTAAAGAGAATTTTTCATGAGATACTCTTTTTCATATCAGTGGTTAGATTAAGACTATGATCATTTTTTGTTGATAAATGACCATGCATTGACCAAACATGGCTCCCCTCAGATGGCCTTGTTTGGGTATGGTGTTGGTTCTTAATCATTTTCCTAGTCTTAGGGAACAGCAGTGCTCCATGTACAATCTGTGTATGACCAAAGGCATTACCTATTTAACAGAGGTGGATTGACTGTGAAGCGTTAGGACCCCTTATTTGTATAGGTCCCTTCCAAAGTCTTGTATTTAGTTTTATTTTCATAATTTTGGTATTTTTTTTTTTAAATAACCTCCTTATCCTCATCCCTCCATCATATGAGCTTCCTGATCCATACAACATGGATCTGTTTGCCTGTGATCCTTTGGCTTCATTCAGGAAGAGACAGGTGTTTTATATCAATTGACGTTATACACATAATGGTCTCAGAAAGTTTTCCAGTTTTATGATTTAAGTAGTTCTCTGAGAAAGGTGACTGTAAAGGGAGGATATGGGGCAGGGACAGCCCTGCTTATACTTTTCATTAATGAGATCATCTTTCTTATTTAAATGATAATAAAGTAGTAAATCCTAGGCCACTTCTTAGCATCCCAAGTTTGGAACAATGATAGATGAATGTCTCCTTTTATGCCCCCATTTTGAAAAATATCAGACCTGTACAGAAAGTGGCAACAAACCGTTCTGGATTCATGTCTGAAACTCCTATTAGGATTAATATTTAGCTCTATGCCCTTCAAGGAAAATTCACTTCAATGGGTCCTTTTCTCTCTACTAAACATGATTTATTGCTTCTGCAAATGACAAAGAAGCTGGAAGATCACTACGCTCCATTACATCATTTTCGGCCTTGGTTCTACACATTCATTTACCTAGATTACCAAGACAGGGAAATGCAGCTGGTTTATTTTCCGTTAAGGAGAGTCTGGGTCGAAAATGGTTATAGTGAATTCATTCTGCTGTGATAAAAGGTAATGCTCATCCATTCTGGCTCATTGTTTAAAAGTGACATGAAATTATTATAGGTTTAAGGAGTTGTTTCATAAACTCTTGATGGTTTTGAAAGAGAATTTTAGGATAAATGATGAAACCATCACTGAAACGTTTCATCATGTAATAATCATTAAATTCTTTAGTCATGGAATTGAAAATGTTCCATCAGGCTCTTTAATGCATTGATTTATTAGCTTTGAAAAAGGAATTGTAGGAACTTTAGATCCTGATGATATGGCATTACTCTAATGTGTTAGGTTGCTTTTGTGTTAGCAGAATTTAAAGTTAGTGTCCTCATTTCATCTGTGCATACACTCTGTAGAAAAGAGCTCTTTCTGAAGACAGCCCAGCAATTGACCTCTACCATCTTAACAATGCTTTCCCTGTCTTTCTAGTAATGTGGAATGTATAAAACTCTTGCAAAGCAGTGGAGCAGATTTCCATAAAAAGGACAAGTGTGGGAGGTATGTAAACAGGGAACTCTGCTTCAAGTGCCTAAATAAAAGGAGTGGGGAGCAGTCCATCTGGAAATCATGTTATGTTGAAATGGTAAACAGGGAAGCTAGCTGGGGAGATTCCATCCTCAGAAGGAAATCCCTTTTTATAGCAAAGTGAAACACCAGCAAAGCAGGCCCAGGCCACAAGGAAAGGGTCTCCTTTCCCAGCTTCTGTTTAGAAGCGCCAATTGTTCTGCTCCTTCCGATATAAATAACTATATCCATGAGGGAGATTGCATACTTTATAGATATTATATAAAAATATTTACATATATAAAATATGTAATCCTCCACATGGATATAGTTGAGAAAATTCTCTGTATCGCAAAGTAGAACACTGTAGCCCTTCCAGGACAGAATTTGGTCACAAGATCTGGAGCTCTTTATTATATTTATTGAACATTTCATTTTGGGATAAATCTTTAGACACATTTTAAACATGATATACACACACTCACATACATACCACCCATAATCCCTCTGGTTATTGGGATGGTTTAGAACTTTTCTTGCTTGTCCTTTGCAAAGCTAAGTCATGCTGTAGTACTAGCTGGTACAGGGAACCAGTACCAGTAAACAACATGAGGAAGATAGAGGAAATGAGGACATGATCAAAAAAACCTCAGTTTAATCTGTTTGGAAACAGCATTTTGGAAAGAGAGATACTTTATAAAGATAGACCAAGGCCAGCTTGGGAAGGTCTTCAATTTCAAACTAAAAAATCAAGGCTTTGTTCACTGGGGAGAACTGAAGGTTTTGGTACAGGATTATATACGTAGGTATTGGACTTTAGAAAATCCAGTTCTTCATTCATGACAGCTGAAAGTTACATGGAGCTTGGGTTAGGGCAAAGGAGGTCAGTCGGGATGGTATTGCAAGAGCCCAGAGGAGCAGTCATGAGCAGTCATGTAGATGGGAACCAGGATAGGCACTTGGGATGGAAAGAAAGGAGATGGCCTGTCTAAGCCCCCATCTTTGCAGTCTTCGTTCTAACATATAAGATATGCTGGAGAAAGGCGTATGTCTTGGCCTCCAAAGATCTTTCCACACCCCTACAAATACTGCTGTCTGTGCTGGTGCTGATGATAGGGATCTGTTTTTCAGACTGAATGATGTAATAAATTGCTGTTTGTTTTTCAGGACTCCTCTGCACTATGCAGCTGCAAATTGTCATTTCCACTGTATTGAGACATTAGTGACCACAGGGGCCAGTGTGAATGAGACTGATGACTGGGGCCGCACCGCTTTGCACTATGCTGCTGCATCAGACATGGATAGAAAGTAAAACAGCCTTGTCCTGTTTCTTCGGGGATGGGAAGGGGGGAGATGGTAGAGGGAGGGCTTGTTGAGTTTTCTTCATACTGCCTCACCGAGACTGTGAATGAAGAATCCCCTCTTATCCAGACTCGAGGGAGTTTGAATTGGTTCCTCCCTAACCCCGGGTTTCCCATTCTGCTCTCTTTACATTTGATTAGTACATGTCACTGCACAATTGCATCTCCTCTCTGTTCTTTGCATTGAATGCCAAGTGGAGCTGTCAAGTTCAGGTTTTCAGTTCACTCAAAATCTGTCATAATTTATTTTGTCGTATACTGTGGTTTTCATCATCATCACTTACATGCTTCATTTGCTGTAAAACTTACATTTGCTAATAAAGATGTCATATGTAAAAAATATCCACCTATGCATAATCCCAGTGATCTTCAAATACAGCATCAGTATTTTATTTTCAAAAATAAGTATTTTAAAAATAGACATTTTTCAAACGTGGGCATGAATGCTCTTTCGGAAGCTAGAAGACAGGAAGTTAGATCATGTTTGGATACTAGATGGCTTGGAATGGAAAGCAAAAATAAATGAACCAGTTCTAGGGGAAAAGGTGGGAGAGATGCCCACAGCTTATGATATCGTTCTCAAAGACTTGAGGATCAGGCGCTCCTTCATAGGAATACTTTTTGGTGATCCTGTTCAGAGAACTGTTGAGTTATATGGATGTGTTGAGTTATATGGTTAGTGCTAACTCCCTTTCTTGTAGAGCAATGGCTTTCAAACATACTAGATAATTACCTACACACCAGGCTTCCCTGGTGGCTCAGAAGGTAAAGAAAGAATCCACCTGCAACGCAGGAAACTGGGGTTCAGGTCCTGGATTGGGAAGATTCCATGGAGAAGGGAATGGCTACTCACTCCAATATTCTTGCCTGGGAAAACCCATGGACAGAGGAGCCTGGTGGGCCAAAGTCCACAGGGTCACAAAGAATCAGACACAACTGAGTGACTGACACTCACTTTACATCACGATCTAATATACAGACTCATGTATATATGTTTTATATATATGTATGGAAAATGGAAAAAAGATTTCATAAAACCTTATTTACTTTTGCTATGTATGATGCATTTTGATATCTTTTATTTCATTAAAAAAACCTACTGACTTCAACCCACTAAATTGATTTCAAAATTCAGTCATAGATCATGATCCATATTTCCAGTTTGGAAAACACTGCTTCTTTTTTTCCTTCATATGATACTAGCAAGTCTGATGTAGCCTCAGGGTCCCACAGCCACATGTTCTTAACTCAACAAACATTTATTGAACATGCATTATGTGTCAGGCTCTGTGCTATTCACTTGGAATAGAATGGGGAATAAGTATCCTTCATGTATTAAAACCTAGAATAGGAATCCTAGATGGTGCAGAGTTTCTCTGGTAGATGAGGGGTGCTTAGGAACCCATTCCTGGATAAATGAGATGCTCAACTGACAAGGAGGCAGCAAGGAATGTGGTAGGTGTCAGGGAATTGTAAGCTAAATCATTTTCTCTTTCCCTGGGGAGTTTAGAAAACTTACGGAAGAGTGGGCAGCATGATTGCTGCCTTAATCATTGATACCTCAGTGGAAGTTTTAGGGATACCATGTTCTTAACTTGATTCCTTAAGAGAGAAAAGATTTACTGGATGGACTTAAAGAGAACCATGTATATCCTCCATGAAAAATTAGTAGTGATTGCTTCTTTGGGGTTGGGGGGCAATTCTTAAGATGTAAATTGTACCAAAATCATTAGCAACTTTGCCACTAATTGTAATTTTTTTTGCTTGTTTCCCTTTGCTGAGAAGTAAGATTATCTTAGGAAACGCCCATGAAAATTCGGAAGAACTTGAAAGAGCCAGAGAGCTGAAGGAAAAGGAAGCTGCATTGTAAGTTTCTTCTCAGCTTAAGCACAAGGTGTGGTTACTGATGCTTTGTCTGCTGCTCTAGGTTGCCACGTGGGCCAGCTTTACTATTCTGGGGTCTCCCTTGGGGTCTTGAGCAAGTGATGTGGGCTTGCCTTTGATAAAGAAGAAACTGTTCTTTTAATATATCCTTCAAATAGGCTGTTTGCATACCAGATACATACTCTTCTAAAGATACACACTCTTTCTAAAATTGAAACCGTTGCAGCGATCATCACTGTGATTGGGCAGCAGTTTTTAGAACCAGATGTCTAAAATATCATTTCTGATTCTTCCGTGTGTCATGTGCCTCAGGGGACATACTAAAGCCTCCTCTGAGGGCCTCAGGCTCTCCTTTTGTGACCTGGGGATGACTATTTAGCAGATTCTAGAAATACATGTTTTGAGATTTCCGTGTGAAATACACCAGTTGTACTCTCCCCTCCCTTTCTGGCACACTCTCATTGACTTCAGATAGCACCCTCCCCACCTGCAGACAGCTGCTCTGTCCCCTTCACCCTGCCTGCCCCTTTCTGGTGTCTTGACAGAGATTCAGCTCTTACTGTGATGAAGTGAGTGCCAGCACCCAGGACTGTTGATATCTGGGAAGCTCTAATGCTTCATCCTCTGAGAGTCCTTCCTGGACTGGAAGTCGTGGCGAGAAGGTTGTGCTGTACCGAGCGCAGTGCCTGGCACGTAGCTGGCGGTCAACAAGTCTTTGTTAAATGAATGAACGCGTGAATGCCCAGTCCCACATTGTGTGTCCCGCCCCTGTGAGAGCACTGGCTGTAGTGCTCTAAGAGTTTGCACTCAGTCCTTCACATGCAAGGCCCCAGTGCAGGTTGTAGGGACTTAACTTTGTCTGTGACTGGGGTGGGCACAGGAAACAAAGCTGTAAGTAGAACACAGTGACCACAGTTTTGCCCTAATATTCCAAAATTAAAGTAATAATATTCAAGGACTGTAAAATTTTAAGCCACCTCAGCAAATGCTTCCTTCTCCAGTGAAACGCAAGCTTGCGCTGGGCCAGAGCAGCCCTCTTCCAGCTGGTGGAGAAGGATGGAGCAGAAGCAGGAGAAGGCGGGGACCAGCCTACTGGGGAGCTTTTTCATGTGATAAAAGGCTACTTCCTTGTGCAAATACACCCTTGATCTAATGTGCATCTCTTGATTTTGTGGCTTAGGTGCCATAATTACTAGTCCAGGGCGGAGAAGGCAATGGCACCCCACTCCAGTACTCTTGCCTGGAAAATCCATGGATGGAGGAGCCTGGTAGGCTGCAGTCCATGGGGTCGCTAAGAGTTGGATACGACTGAGCGAGTTCACCTTCACTTTTCTCTTTCATGCATTGGAGAAGGAAATGGCAACCCACTCCAGTGTTCTTGCCTGGAGAATCCCAGGGATGGCGGAGCCTGGTGGGCTGCCGTCTATGGGGTTGCACAGAGTCGGACACGACTGAAGCAACTTAGCAGGGCCCTGGGTGGTAAAAAAGACAAGCATTCCCAGTTAAAAGTGGATTTCATTTCCCTTAGGAAAAATGTGGAGAATATTTACATTCTATAATACTGTTGTTATTTCTAATAGTACTTTTGCCAATTATGGGCTTCCCTAGTGGCTTAGACGGTAAAGAATCTGCCTGCAATGTGGGGGACCTGGGTTCGATCCTTGGGTTGGGTAGATTCCCTGGAGAAGGGCATGGCAACCCACTCCAGTATTCTTGCCTGGAGAATTCCCATGGACAGAGGAACCTGGTAGGCTACGATCCATGGGGTCACAAAGAATCAAACGTGACTGACTAAGCACAGCAGAGTTGACAGTTATAGTTCAGCTATGTTCTGCATTAAATGCTCTTTGGGTATAATCCCCAGTGTTTTCCAAATTACATGTTAAATTTATCAACTGATTTTTTAGAATATAATCCTTTCAGAAGCTGGGGATTTTGTGTCCACAGACAGCTATCCCTATTGAGGGATTTTATTTCAAGAGCCAAATTCAGTTTAAAATGAGTCACACCTGGGATTCAGTCCATGGGTATTTCATTATGAAAATTTAAAAAAAAGAAAAGACTTCCTTTTAAGGTCCAAATCACCGAATACAGCATGATATATCAGGTATCCAATAATAGTTTGATTTATTACAGAGCATTTTATGGATGAACCATGTGGCATGTAGATATTTAGTTAAAAAAGTTTCTCTTTCATCAAGTTTTCTAAAAATTAAAATGTCTGTTTTAATATCTGTCTCTGTGTGTGACTTATTTACTCCTTTTGCCTTATACCGAAAGATAGATGATGTCATTTTAAGGTTTCTGAGTAAACTATAGAAATTTTCTATTGGGAGGTCTTGTTTAATATACAAGCTTCTATTTAGAATCTTGCAATTTTGATTTCAGTATGAATTTGAGCCAGCCTGGCCTTGTAAAGGACATGTTTGTCCCTGTGTCAAGAAATGTAGCTGATATAAATGACGTATCGCGGCGCTCTTCCCTCTTTGACCAGCAGGGCTGTCCCGTTTGCAGCAGGCCCTGAGTAGGACGCATCACGCCCCTTGTGTCCCGGCTCTTCAGCAAAAGCAGTACCGCACCCCTTCCTCTGACCTATTGCAAAGATTTTTTTTTTCCCAGAAAAGTTACAACTGTGCCAGAAAAGGCTTTTAAAATGTATTATTTATCATTTACTCTAGTCTGTATTCCTAGTGGTACAGTGTCGGCCTCTTTCTTCAGAGGTGGTGACTGAATTCATCTTTTATATTTTTTAAATGTTGGCCCAGTCCTTATGTCTTTTTATTGTTTTGGCTATTCTTAGGTTCTTTTCTGTTATTGTTTTCTTACTCTCTTAAACTTTCATTTTCCAACCTTTTTATCTCAGAGTCTCCAATAGCAAGGTTAAAAAATCAACCCACCTCTTTTGAGGTTTAGACCTTTGCAATGCCTTGACTACTTCTTTACTATGCTGAGAACTTATCTTTTGAACACAGAGCTCTAAAACTTATTATTTAGTAATCTTGATGACAAGCCAGTCCTGTACCTTAAGATGAAAAGGGGAAAAATATTTAATTATCCTCTAGTTCCTAAGTTCCTCCCTCTAGTTCCTAGACTTCCCTGGTGGGTCAGCAGGTAAAGAATCTGCCTGCAATTTGGGAGACCCGGGTTCCATCCCTGGGTTGGGAAGATGCCCTGGAGAAGGGAACAGCAACCCACTCCAGTATTCTGGCCTGGAGAATTCCATGGACTGTATTCCATGGGGTCATAAAGAGTCAGACACGACTGAGCAACTTTGACCTTCTTCTAGTTCCTAAAACCTTTCCTGAATTCTAGAATGGCTATTTTAAGCTGAGATAAAGATAGATGCACAAAATACACATAAAACATCCAATATATAAGCCCTAATTGCTGTAGAATCTTTAAAGAAACACTTCAACTCACAAAGCTCTTTGTGGCACATTGATAGTAAGAGAACATTAACATTGATTATCCCTTTTGGTCTAGGGATGTTTTCTGAAATAACATCTCATCTTTATACTTACAGATGTCTAGAATTTCTGCTTCAACATGATGCAAATCCATCTATCCGGGACAAGGAAGGCTATAATAGCATACATTATGCTGCTGCCTATGGCCACAGACAGTGTCTGGAATTGGTGAGCTGTTTTGATTTGTTTTCTCTAACATATACACACATATACCCAAGCCTGAAAAAGCTGGTCTGAATCTCTCAACAGACCCTTACTGCCTAATTCAGCCCCCACTAGAAATCACCTGGATTAAATTGATCAGGCAATTTTTTGGCAAATGATTAAATTGTTTCCCTTTATAATATGTAGCTGTCTTTGTTCCATTTATTACCATTCCAATCTCAGAGCTAACTAACAATTGATTCATTTCCACATTAACTTGGACTAGGAATGTTAGACTCTGGTACAGACACAGTTTCTATTTTGAAGATACTTTGGATGTATCAGAGAAGCAGTATATATTTCCAGAGTCATGCTTAGCACCCCAGTATTTGATAACATGTGTCATAAGATGACATAACCATTAGGCACATGGGTTTGTCATAGTCCTGCATCTATAGTTTAGGGAAAGAAATTGGCAAGAGTGTAACAGCAGAATTTACTGAAATTTTTAAACCAGCCCTCATTTCAAACCTATAGTGATCAAGAAACACTTGATTTGGAGTCTGAAATTCCTCTGTTGGTATAGGTTACCAGATGCAAACTCAGATGTCTACAGGGACAAAAATATAAAATAAGTGAAGTGAACCCACGTATGGAATAATAGGGGGTGGTGGGAACTGTGGCAAATAGAGAGGGCAAGCTCTGTTTAAGGGGAGAAACAGCTAGTCAGCAGTAGCTGATGGAAACCAGGTGGTACTGCAAACCCAGGCTTGCTAGAATTCCCGTGTTTCAGGAGAAACTACAAATCTAGGCTTTTTATGTGGAATTTCCTGTTTTGAAAACACTGGGTGGGCTAGAAAGAAAAAAAATATGGGTTTGTGGTTGAATCCTTCCTGCAGGCTACCATTTGGCATCTTCTGATCATCACCCTTGGTTCAGCCTCACCAGGATACATGGGGTATCCCAGGCTCACTTTCTGATCCAGTGATCGGTGTCACCTTCCTTACTGGACTCCATCTCTTTTCCTTGTTCTTTTGAAGGAGAAGTTCTACTTTTCAGAGTTTTTTGAAATATGTTTGGGGAAATACTTGCCCCTTATCAACTGCGCAGTTTATTGAGAAAGGCATAAGGCAGAAATCCTGAGAGCAATAGTGTGAGCTCCTACATGGAAATGACTCAAAGTTGCCACAGCAAGATCCTTTACCTTTGGTCTTGCTGCTGGTTTCAGATGGTTCCACTTAGGGTCATTCTTACTACATTTCTGTTAACTGTGATTGTGGGAAACTGTTCATGAAGACCACCCAGTTTGAAAATGAAGAGGTGATTATTCTACTGTTGACTTTTATTTATTGGTGAATTTTACCTGTCTTCGTCATTCCTGCAGACTTCCAAGTCTTCTTTTTCTGAGGTTCTTGTGGATGCTAAAGATTTCCTCGCTTGACTTTGGAGGTGGCATACTTTCTCTCTCCAGTGTAATTCTATCATTATTCCTTTTCCAGTTACTGTGTCTGCATAACAAATCACCCTAAAAAGTTAGTAACTTAAAACAACATTTATCACTTATTATCTCTGAATTCACGGGTGACTTAGCTGAGCAGTTGTAGTTCATATCCTGTGAGGTTACAGACGGTGTCTGGGGCTGGTATAATTTCAAAGGCTTCTTTTCTCACTTGTCAATCACCTGGGTAGGAAGGTTCAGATTGTTGACGTTCCTTGGCCTTTCTCTCTCTCTATGTGGTTTTCTCTAGCATGGTGTTTCCAGAATAAGTGGTTGTTTTATATGGTGCTCACGTTGCCCAAGGCGTCTGCCCTAGGAGACAGTGTGAGCAAGAGTTCTAGCAAGTGAAAGGAAGAGACCGTATTACTTTTAATGGTTTAGCCTTGAAGTTCATGTTTTGTTGCATCTGTTCATTGCCGCAGTCACAAAATCCAGAGAGGTGAAGCATTGACTCCACCTTCCAAAGGGAGGAGTATCAGAGAATTTGTAGATATATTTTAAAACCACCCAGTTCCATAGGAAGATGTAGGAAGCCAGTGATTTCAATTAATTTCTAAATTAAATTGAATTTAGAGTAGAATCTTAAGTGGCCAAGGGGCAATCTCTTATCTTACAGGTGAGCAAACCAAATCACGGGGGGATTTACTGGGTTGTCCAAAGTCATAGCTCTGGTCAGTGGAGAAAGTGGGGCCATGATCAGGAACCTTGATTTAAAATTTTTTTTTTACCACATTGTTGGTCAAAGCTCTACCACCACCCAAGGCTTTTTGACATAGGACAAAATATTGGTAGGACTTAAGGCAGTCACTTCTTCCTTCTAATACCAGTCGTAGAAGTTGATCTAGACCTGTCAGCAAATAGGATCTTTTAGATCCCACGAAAGAAAGGCTCCTCACAAAGTGTGTGTGTGTGTGTGTGTGTGTGTGTGTGTTAATCAGTGGCAGAATAAAGGTTTACTACTGTAACTATTCATATGAACCTGCATTCCAAAGTGTGCTTAACACATAGCTGTCTTTCACTGGTTTTCTCTATGAAAACCATCTGTCATCGTTGGACATATGAACTTTTATTTCAGAGTTTGTTATTATAATCTTGATAGTTTGTGCTATTTTAAAGTACTTCGTGCTATTTTAAAGAACTATGCACAGAGGTTCGTGACATTGTACAGGAGACAGGGATCAAGACCTTCCCCAAGAAAAAGAAATGCAAGAAACCAAAATGGCTGTCTGAGGAGGTCTTACAAATAGCTGTGAAAAGAAGCGAAGCAAAAAGCAAAGGAGAAGAGGAAAGATATACCCATTTAATGCAGAGTTCCAAAGAATAACAAGGAGAGATAAGAAAGCCTTCCTCAGTGATCAGTGCAAAGAAATAGAGGAAAACAGTGGAATGGAAAAGACTAGAAAAAGAAAATTAGAGATACCAAGGTAACATTTCATGCAAAGATGGGCTCAATAAAGGACAGAGATGGTATGGACTTAACAGAAGCAGAAGATATTAAAAAGAGGTGGCAGGAATACACAGAAGAACTGTACAAAAAAAGATCTTCATGACCCAGATCATCACGATGGTGTGATCACTCACCTAGAACCAGACATCCTGGAATGTGAAGTCAAGTGGGCCTTAGGAAGCATCACTACAAACAAAGCAAGTGGAAGTGATGGAATTCCAGTTGAGTTATTTCAAATCCTGAAAGATGATGCTGCGAAAGTGCTGCACTCAGTATGCCAGAAAATTTGGAAAACTCAGCAGTGGCCACAGGACTGAAAAAGGTAAGTTTTCATTCCAGTCCCAAAGAAAGGCAATGCTAAAGAATGCTCAAACTACTGCACAATTGCACTCATCTCACACACTGGTAAAGTAATGCTCAAAATTCTCTAAGTCAGGCTTCAGCTATACGTGAACCGTGAACTTCCAGATGTTCAAGATGGTTTTAGAAAAGGCAGAGGAACCAGAGATCAAATTGCCAACATCTACTGGATCATCAAAAAAGCAAGAGAGTTCCAAAAAAACACATCTATTTCTGCTTTATTGACTATGCCAAAGCCTTTGACTGTGTGGATCACAACAAACTATGGAAAATTCTCAAAGAGATGAGAATACCAGACCACCTGACCTGCCTCTTGAGAAATCTGTATGCAGGTCAGGAAGCAACAGTTAGAACTGGACATGGAACAACAGACTGGTTCCAAATAGGAAAAGGAGTTCGTCAAGGCTGTATATTGTCACCCTGTTTATTTAACTTATATGCAGAGTACATCATGAGAAATTCTGGACTGGATAAAGCACAAGCTGGAATCAAGATTGCCGGGAGAAATATCAATAACCTCAGATATGCAGATGACACTACCCTTATGACAGAAAGTGAAGAAGAACTAAAGAAACTCTTGATGAAAGTGAAAGAGGAGAGTGAAAAAGTTGGCTTAAAGCTCAAAATTCAGAAAGCTAAGATCAAGGCATCCAGTCCCATCACTTCATGGCAAATAGGTGGGGAAACAGTGGAAACAGTGACTGACTTTATTTTGGGGGGCTCCAAAATCACTGCAGATTGTGATTGCAGCCATGAAATTAAAAGACGCTTATTCCTTGGAAGGAAAGTTATGACCAACTGAGACAGCATATTCAAAAGCAGAGACATTACTTTGCCAACAAAGGTCCATCTAGTCAAGGCTATGGTTTTTCCTGTGGTCATGTATGGATGTGAGAGTTGGACTATAAAGAAAGCTGAGCGCCAAAGAATTGATGCTTTTGAACTGTGGTGTTTGTTGGAGAAGACTCTTGAGAGTCCCTTTGACTGCAAGGAGGTCCAACCATTCCATCCTAAAGGAGATCAGTCCTTAGTGCTCATTGGAAGGACTGATGTTGAGGCTGAAACTCCAATACTTTGGCCACCTCATGTGAAGAGTTGACTCATTGGAAAAGACCCTGATGCTGGGAAAGATTGAGGGCAGGAGGAGAAGGGGATGACAGAGGATGAGATGGTTGGATGGCATCACCGACTCAATGGACATGAGTTTGGGTAAGCTACCAGAGTTGTTGATGGACAGGGAGGCCTGGAGTGCTGTGGTCCATGGGGTTGCAAAGAGTTGGACATGACTGAGCAACTGAACTGAACTGAAAAGTACTTTGATGAGTTCATCTTTAATCTCATTGTGTAGTAACTCAGAGAATGATTATCCTGTAACACCTCATTTCTATGTAAATAATATATTGCATGTTATTTTCATTTTTCAGGAAGTCATTTCAGGGCCATTATTTCTGTTATCCAGTGAAAAGATTTTCTGTCTACAGAAAGTTTCACAAGTTCTATATGATAATGAAATTATCCTCTTCATTAGATCAACACTGTGTGATTTGCAAAGTGATAATGATTCTTGGCAATTGTATACATACTTGACCTGCAGCACTGTATATTTTAGTGCATACATCACAGTGACTGGACTTACATATGTAGTGAAATGAATACCGTAATAAACTTAGTTAACATCCATCATCTCATATAGATAAGAAAGAAGGAAAATGTGTTTTTCCTTGTGATGAAAGTAAGGCCTGTTTTTGAACAATAAGTGGACTTTTTAAAGGACATCTTTTCTAACTTTAACTTTCTCACTAGCAAGATGCCTTCATAGTCCTTAAAGCGACCATTTCTTTGAGTTCTAGATGTTAGGAAAGCAAACCACTTAACTAGCATTCACTAAGAGGTGCATTTCTAAGACTCACCACCACCATGCCAGTATTCTCCCTTGTCTCATGACACAAGCACCTGGGAGATTATCTGTTTTACAAGTTGAATCCACTGGGTTAGATGCTAGAATTATGACAAGGGAAGACATGTTTCTGGAAGCTCTTAATGGCTTCTTTGAGCCTCTGAGCAAGAATTATGCACGGAGATCTTTCTTTTCATTTGTTTGGGTTTTTTTTTCCCCCTTGGCCATGCCAGAAGACTCTCAGGGTCTTAGCTCCCCAGTGAGGGATCAAACCTGTGCTCCCTTCAGTGGAAGTGTGGAGTCGTAACCATTGGAGCACCAGGGAGTTCCAGGGAGACCCTTCTTTCGGTCACACTTCCTAGCCTATGTTTGTGGCCTGTAGAAGGAGTGGAGAGAGCAAATGAATATTTGTGGTCCCTGGGCCTAGTAGGGCCTAGTAGGGCCTTTGCCCTTTGGGGATGGAGTAGGATTAAAAAGGATGGGTGGCCATCAGAGTAGCTGATTTGTGAGGGCCTTTGCCCTTTGGGGATGGAGTAGGATTAAAAAGGATGGGTGGCCATCAGAGTAGCTGATTTGTGAGGTTTGTACCAACCAACTGGAGCTGCCAGCCACATGTGGCTATGGTACAAATATTACAAATATTACTAGTAGGGCCTAGTAGGGCCTTTGCCCTTTGGGGATGGAGTAGGATTAAAAAGGATGGGTGGCCATCAGAGTAGCTGATTTGTGAGGTTGGTAAAATTTCTCTTTTGCCTCTCTTCCCAGGGAGCAATTTCTGTGATTATGCATATCATTAAATTCGTTTCATTAAATTTGATGCATATTTTATTTGACTCTGACACTTAACTTTGTGTTTACTTGGCATTCATGGTTTATGGTTCCTGTGTATGATCATAAGCTTGAGTTTGTAAACCATGTGTTGTGTTCAGTCTATTTTGCTGTAATCAAAAAGGAGCAGAAATTATTTTAGTTGTTTTCATTCTATTTTCCTTATAGAAAGTTATATTGAATTCATTCCATGAGCAAAATACTTCTAGAAAGTAGGGTGAACCCCTTAGCCTTAATAGAATAGCCAAGGTTCAGTGTTCTGCCAAGTCTGCCTACTTAGGCCAGTATTTTCAGCTGGTCCTGATCAAAGATATATGTACTGTGTGTGCAAGCAAAAATCTGCCCACAAATGTATGCTGAGAGCTGTGATCAGTCATATTCAATTGGGATCAAAATATCAAAGCGGTATGGAGACTTGGCTATGAAAGCATCTTGTGTCTGAATAAAACTCATGTTTGAGTGGAGGAAGGGAGTTGGCAAAGGAGAGCTCTGTGCCTCCCTTTTTCTTTATCTGGAATGTGTGCTTACCGACTCTGGAGAGAAAAATCAGAGTCATGCCCCTATTTGGAATTGGTGAGTTTATATGGGCATCCTATTTTTCTTTTGTAACATTGAAGATTTGCCTGTGAAACAAAGACTTTTGTGGCTTTGTTATTGAGATGGAAAAATATATGTACCAATATAATTACATCAATTATCTACAAAAATTTAGAGAGATTGTTTGAAAATGCCAGGCTTAGGACTAAATTCAGTCCAAGATTCTACTTGGAATTTGGCTTGGGACCTTCTCCCTTTTTCATTGTTGTGAGCTAATTTGAACTTCAACTTTAAGAGTATATAGGGGCAACAGATGCCCCTGCATGTATATTCTAGGAGTTTCTGGGATTCTCTGGAGGTAATTGTATCTTGGGCAACAAAGCACTAAAATTTTGCTGCTTTTAAGTGTGTCTTGTATTTATCAAAGGGTTTCAGTAAACTGTTAGCACTTGGCTCTGTATAAGATGTGCTTACACTGGCAGTGTCTAATTAAGCTTTTCAAGACTAAGAAAGCAGGATAGAGAAGAGGGGTTAAATTAAAAAAAAGGAGAGCTGCTTAACAGTCAGCTGAGGACATGATGAAAACCCAGTGAACTTGAACCCCAGCCCCAGTCGAGTCTGTGATGGCTTTTTTCTGTCCCCAGATGTACTGCTAAGAGATGGACCTGAGGGTATACATGACCTTCCAGCAGGCAGACTTCCAATGGGCAGTGAAAACTTCAACAATGCTAGTCTTGTGTTTCCTTCTAGTTAATTCAGTTGAAGAGGAACATAAAATCATATAGGGAACTCTTTTTAAGGGAGGGAGCAGAAGGGTGGGCACAGATATTTTGATGCTGTTGGCAGCCTCCTTACTGCTATGAATAAAAATATAAGCCACAAATTTTGAATCAGAATTTGGATATGAAAAAAAAAAAAAAAGAATTTGGATATGAGTCCATGCATTGAAATAGGCAGTAATTGTGACAGAATATTCCATTTATTTCTATGTAATAGAGCAAAAACAGAAAAATTTTTGGCTTTACCATGAATGAATTTGGCAACCGATGAAAGAACCATTCCATAAGATGTATTAATATGAACAATTTCAAATTCCACCTTCAGTTAAGAACTCAGAACAGTGGAACCATTGCCCCCACATTTCAAAGTCAGATAGTAGTTTTGTACCCCGTGGCCCCCTGGCCCCTTGAAGAGGTTGGAGGTCCGAGAGCAGATAGTTCTGCTTCAGATCTCCCCACTACTCCCTGCCCCTACAGCATGAGAGAAAGGATCCTTTTTCCTGATCCCAAGCCCAGCCAAAGAAGTTTCACGGAGATTGCTTGGATATCTCATATGTATCCCACACAGTGTAAGGGGCTGAGTGGACTGGCATGTGATGAATCTAAAGAGGACTGAATGGCTCTGGTTTAAGCTTGCTTGCTGGGAAGTTAAAATAAAGAGGCCTGTGATTGAGAAATACTCTACCCCCCCCAGTGACAGGTCAAGAGAGTCTGTTTCCCAATGTCCAAATGTGAGCCAGGGGCCAGAGCTGGCCTGGAGTTCCGCTGGATGCTACTCAAGAGGGCTGCCTGTAAGTGTGGGGAGATGCAGGGTGCCTGGACGGAAAGGCAAATGTGAGCTACCAGCAAAGAGGGACTCTCACCCAGGGAAGTTGGGAAATTGTTGGAGAACCTGAGTAAGCATCCAGGAGACAATTTTAAAGATCTGACCCAGTCAGAGGATCACTGCCAAAAAGGTGCCGTCAGTAAGACCATTGTCCCTGTCCCCTCCATGTCCTGCTTTTCCCTCTTCTCTTCAGTCCTGGGGGACGCAGAAGCGGCCAAGAGGGGGATGGAGGAAGAGAAGCCATAGTCTGGGTAAGAGAGAAGTCGGTCTTGTCCCTTCCCCACTAGGGGAGGCGGAAAGAAGCTTTGCATGAAACAGCATCCAGTGTTTGTAACTGTACATGGAAACAGATATTTTAGTTTGCTGACCTGAAGTTATGTTTGAGACTAAAGGGCCCAGAGAACTTTTTGTTATTTGTTGGAGATTTTATCTGAGGTGGCAGGAAAAGAAGTAACCTCATAAAGATTATACCAGGTATAGGAAAGGGAGAAAAAAGTTGTTGTTTGATTATACCCCATGACTCACTGGTTCAACACAAAGTCACATGCTTAAGAGTCATTGTTTTAGGAAAGATTGCCACTGAAATCCAAAGAAAAAGAAACTATTACCCTTTAAGTATATGTGAATTTAAATACAAACTTTATAAGACATAGATTCTAGTAATGCCAAGTACCAAGTATCAGGTACCAAATTGTTGAACAAATTAATTGCAGTTGTAAATGATCGAGCTTAACTTAGTGATGAAACTTAAATGCTAGTTTGTAAGTTTTGTGGTGACTATCCTGTTAGGAAGGTATTTCATAGAATCCACAGGTGAGAGAGAAAATGAAATTGTATTTTTCTGTGGCTTGACCTTTTCTTTAGATTTGATTGCTTCCCAAAATCAACTCCAAATTTTTATTCCAACCTCTCCTTTATTATTATTTTTTCTTCAAAATCTATAAAGCTGTACTGATCCTCCCTCTTCCTCCCCCTCTTCCTTGTTTTCCTCCTATGCAGTTACAGACCCGTCCTCCTATGCAGTTACAGACCCGTCTTAGGCAGGCCTGAGACGGGTAGGAAGGCAGTTCAGCTGCTACCAGAGTCCAGGGAAAAGGATATCAGGATAAGCAGCTCAATAAAGAGTGGAACTCCTGCAAGGAAAGTGCCCTAAATGTATATACACTAAACAACAGACGTACTATGTGAATCAAAAACTTATAGAAATGAAAAGATATATAGAAATCCATAATTATAATTGGAGACTTTAGCTCCTCTCTCTTAACAATTGAAAGAACTAGATGGAAAATCATCAAGCATATGGAAAAGCTCAGTAATATCATCAGCCAACGTGATCTAATCAACATTGATAGGCCATTCTACCCGACAACAAAATGCATACTTTTTTCAAATGCCCGTGATATCCTGAACCATAAAACAAACCCTCAATAAAAGAGAAAGAATTGGAAACATATAGAGTGTGTTCTCCTGCCACAATGAAGTAAAACTAAAAATCAGTAACAGATACCAGGAAAATCTCCAATACTTGAAAAGTAAACAACAGGCTTCTAAATAATCCACAGGTCAAAGAAAACATCTCCAGGCAAATCCCCTAAACTACATTGAATTGAATGAAAATATGACAAAGACATTGCCACTGGACTTTTCTGTAGTTCAGCAGACTGGCACAGTGTACAGCACCTAGAACCAGACCAAATTCAGATTTCCCCTTTTACTAGCATTGTAACTTTGGTTGACCTTATCAGAAAAAAAAGATAGCATTTTTTTTCTGCAGAAAATTTAGCTTTTGATTATTTTACATTTCTGATATTAATATCAATTTGCATTCCCCAAACATAAGTAGCAGTGGAGAGAAGCTGGCAAGAAGTGTTAGAACAACCCACATGATAAGCCAGCCTCTGGTTAAACATGGTCTTTGAATAAGCCCCTAGTTCAGTTATCTGTGTGTGTAATCTAAGAACCAGCTTTAACCATGACCACCGTGAATGCTAAATTTTTCAACATTTAAACTACACCAGCGCTTACAACACCCTATTCAGAACACAGTAGACATGGATGCATTGCACAGCCCAGCCTACTCAGTTGTACACTTGTTTCCCTGGAGGAAATGTGCAATTTTGTATCTCTAACTTCAATCCTCTCCAAAGTCCAGGCTCATCTGTCAGATGACCTTCTAGACACCTCCATCCAGAGGTCCTTCTAGAATCTACGTGGGTTCTGAACTTTATGGCACCAAATTTCATGGAACTTTGATCAACCTATGTCAGCAGACTCTCAGTCCTTAAAAGAATCAGTCCCTCACACAAAACAAAACTCTAATTCTCTTTTCTCCTGGGGGACAAGTGTAAGAACCATGCCTATTCTTAGTAAAGTCGTAATAATGAATGTTTATTCTAAGAATATTGGGCTAGGCCCTGTATATATGTCATCTCATTAAATCTCACAACAGCTCTGTGAGATAACTCCTGCTTTTAATCATATTTTACAAGTGAGTATTGTAAAGTACAAGGAAAGGGAGTAACATGCCCTGGGTTTTACAGCTGGTGTGATATAGAAGAACTCAAATCCATGTTTATCTGACTCTAAATTCCAAGCTCTTAACCATATGCTCTTCTGTCTGGAGAACTGGCAAGCTCCAGACTTTAAAAGACAAAGCTGTCTCAGAGCATCTGAATTCACATCCACCAAGACAGTGATGTCCAAACAAAAGTATCACTGAGATGAGCAGTCTTCTGGCTTCGTCAAAGGGAAGCAGGAGGACCTCAGACGATACCCATAATGGTTATGAATGCATCATCCGTTTCCCTGGAAAGCCTTGTCTTGACCAGCAGTCTGTATTTTCTTTTTTTGTCAGGAGAGCAGAGCCAGCTTACAGTATTTCCTACCCTGTGAGGAGTAAAGCCACCCCAGCTATAGTTCTGAAGTATCCTTATTGGCCATCCACAACACCAACCCCTGGACTTCATGTATTTTCATGAAACCACTCTAACTTGGGCCTAGCCCTCTTCCTGGAATCTCTGTTCATTATCTTTGTAACAGCTGCTGTCAGCTCGGCCTCCCTCTCCTTATGATAACAGCTGCCAGGGATGACCCTTCCCAGCTGGGGGTGGACTGAGCAGGGGTGAGGGGGAGCAACTTCCCAGCAAGACTGTTTCTCCAAAGACATTTTATCCTTGGCAGCTGCCAAGGACTCCTCACTTGTGAAGTCTGTACCAGGTCACTCTGACAATCTCGTCCCTTCTTGATCCTCATTCAATAACAGAAAATGTAGAGGCCTGAGCATTTTAAAATCAGACCAGCAGTTCACATACACACCTGTGCCTCCAGGGTCATGGGATGACAATATTCAACCAACAACAAAGAGCCCTTCTGAGATTCCAAAGACGAGCAGGGGCCCGTTCATTTGTAACAGTTGAAAGGAGTATTGAGAAAAACCATATTGCTCAGTGATAACTAAGATTTATTTCCTCTTATGAGCAGATCCCTATAATCTAAATGATAGCATCACTGGATTTAAATTCTGCGGGCCATTCTGCACTTGGAGAAGTAGTTTTGTCAATAGTAAACAATAACTTTCACTTGATCACTGGGAAGACATTCTGTATAGCCTGAGAGCATCCCTGGTGGCTCAATGGGTAAAGAATCCGCTTGCAATGCTGGAGACATGGGTTCGATCCCTGGGTTGGGATCCCCTGGAGAAGGAAATGACAACCCACTCCAGCATTCTTGTCTGGAGAATTCCATGGAAAGGGGAGCCTGGCGGGCTACAGTCCATGGGATTGCAAAGAGTCAGACAAGACTGAGCACAGCACACATGACAACTTCATAGCCTTTTCTCCCCAAATTTGAGGATCTGACCAATGCTGCAGATCGTGTAGTTTTGTAGTGTGTGTTTAGTGAAAAAAAAATCCATGTGTTACTGGACCCTGTGCAGTTCAAACTCAGATGTGCTGTTGGTCTGTTAGAATTTTGTATGTCTCTTGTTTTTATCATTATTCACATAAAATGTGATCTTCCAGATGAGGTACAGGTGCCATGCTCTGAGAGCTCAGGGGAGGGTGTACCCCATTTATAGGTTCAGTGGTTAATGAGAGATTGACCGATACTTGTCGACATAATTTCTAGATTCCTTGTCTTATTACCCAACCCCCAATTGTGTGAATGTGGAATAGTAGTACCAAACCTGAAATGAGTTGAATGATGGAGAATGTGGCTGGATTGGTTAGACCAATTGACCAACACGTTGTTTTCAGAATATCAGAAGTTTTCATGATGGTT
The DNA here is from genome assembly GCF_002263795.3 of Bos taurus. NCBI lineage: Eukaryota > Metazoa > Chordata > Mammalia > Artiodactyla > Bovidae > Bos > Bos taurus. Next base: position 85,625,430 of record NC_037329.1, on the reverse strand, counting down.
TCTTTCCTTTTGATGATATTTGCATTATCCACCAAATAAAAAAGTTATAACTGATATCGTACATTGGGATAATGGGAAAATGGATGCTGTATATCAGACTGTGCTTCTGAATCCCATACCATCTGGGATCAGCCATTCATAAAAGATTAAATGTGAGGCAGGCACATATCTGAATATATGTGTGTCAGTCTCTCCCATCTGTTTTAATTTTGCTTAAAATAATAACAGCTTTCTTTACCCACTTACTTAAATCTGTGTCAAATCTTTTAATGTTCATTAGTCAGAAGTAGGCTATAGTGTTTAGCTAAGATTTCAGAATCCCACCAAGATTTAATTGAATCAGTAGAAATTTTCTTTGAAACTGTGTATTTTAATGACTGGACTAGAATCACTAAGATGTGAATTGATGCTTATTCTGGGTAACTTACACTGTAATTTAACATTAAAAATGGTGTCTGAAGAGACGGTAACACAGCTTTTGGGGGGAGACTAAGACCAGGTAAGCAAAATGGCTTTGTGCAGCAGGGTACTTACACTGTTACATAGACTATTATTATTATTAGCAAATTTTTTTGGTATTCAAATCTGGTATTGTTCTCTTTTTCTGCAATTTTTAATCATATTACCATGTCCCTCAGATTTTATATCCCTTTCCAGCCTACCCCTACCGCTCAAATAAAACCCTCCTTGCCTTAGGCAAATAAATTTCACCTTGTGCTGAGGCAAAAAGTAAATTAACACAATGATAATATAATTCAGGGTAAACTGAGAATATAATCTAGATGAAAACTATAGTTGATTAAAAGCGGTAACTCTTAAATTTAAGAGTTGCTCTCAGAAGTCACCATGGAAACATGAGGGCAATGTTACTGCCTTGACTGGTAACACACAAAGAACTGGGTATGCTCAACAAGTGAAGTTGATCAAATGTAACACCCTTGACCCTGAATATGTTACAGGGTTGACTACTTGTCATCATTTCAATGTGTCTGTCACTTAATGCAATCAAATGTTTTACAGTGCAGAACTTCAACTGAATTAGTTCTCAGATGAGTACTTTTGTTGACAGGAGGATAATGGATAGGGCACTGAATACATTTTTAAAAATTTATTTATTTTTAATTGAAGTATAGTTGTTTTAGAATATTGTGTTGGTTTCTGCCATATATCAACATGAATCAGCCATAGGTCCCCTCCCTCTTGGCCCTCTCTCCCACCTCCCACCCCATGAATACATTTTAAATAGTATGAAATCCAGGAGACCTGCTCCCTTTTTGTTTTAGATGACAGCTTAAGTGGTCATTATGTCACAGAGTTATATAAAGACTCTCTAATTATCAAAACCTTTGTGGATAGCATTCATGCATTCATGTTTTATCAATGAACTGATAATGCTTCCCTTGTAGCTCAGATGGTAGAGTCCACCTGCAATGCAAGAGACCTGGGTTCAATCCCTGGTTTGGGACGATCCCCTGGAAGAGGGCATGGCAATCCACTCCAGTATTCTTGCCTGTAGAATCCCATGGAGATAGGAGCTACAGTCTACAGTAGGTGGGCTACAGTCTACAGTAGGTGGGCTACAGTCCATGGGGTCGCATAAATTCAAACATGACTAAGTGACTAATACACAAAATAATGCACTGGGAGATGAAAAATTAAGTGAACTGACAAATCTAGGCTACTTTAATTTTCATTAACATCATTTATTTTTTCTTTTCATCTTGTGTAATATCCCTTCTCTGTAGTGGCTTTAATTTGCAGAACACAAGGCAATAAACAATGTTGGAAAAAAATCCAAAAGATTCACAGTCTGAATATAGAGAGAACACCTCTGAATCTCCCAGTTCAACTCTGGTGCTTTTCTTTGTTAACTTTAGGCCACACTGATTTAAATATTTGGTGACTTTGGAGATGAAGGAGTAGGAAATTATTAGTATATGCATAACTATAGTCCCAAGACATTTTTCCAGATAGTGCTTTAAAAGAAAACATTCTTTACTATTGAATGAAAAATTGGGATATCACCTACAGTGGCATCACCTGGTGGTTTCATTTTTAATTCACTGAATGTTTATTGAGAACATACACTATTCCAGTTACTGCTTACTATAAAATGAACCCAGTTCCATCCCAGTGGACTCAGCATACATTGTGATGTGAACTGCCAAAAATGCAGGCAATAAATGAAAGAGCTTTTTGGTTGAAAATATGTGGTTTCTATAAGATTCTTTGTCTTATCTCAACCCCTAGTTTCATCTTCTGAAACTCCAATTACACATATGTTAGACTGTTTGATAGCTATTGATTGTTACTTTTTCCTTCCTCTCTCTCTTTTTTCCCACTGTTTTGAATGTTTGGATCATTCCTATTGACCTCTCTTCAAGTTCACTGACTATTTCTTCCATGGTTGTATTTAGTCTGAAGAGGAATCTGTAGAAGGAATTCTTCATCTCTGATATTGTGATTTTTTGTCTAGTGCGTGTGTGTGCGCATGCTAAGTCGCTTCAGTCGTATCCAACTCTTTGCTAAAGACCCTGTTGACTTTAGACCGCCAGGCTCCTCTGTCTATGGGATTCTCCAGGCAAGAATACTGGAGTGAATTGCCATGCCCTCCACCAGGGGATCTTCCCCACCCAGGGATCAAACCTGAGTCTCTTACATCTCCTGCATTGTCAGGCAGGTTCTTTACCACTAGCACCACCTGGGCCAGATCATAGGGTAGTTCTGTTTTAGGAAAATGATTTGATTTTAGGAAATGGCACCCCATTCCAGTATTCTTGCTTGGGAAATCCCATAGACAGAGGAGCCTTGCAGGCTACTGTGCATGGGGTCACAATAGAGTTAGACATTACTTAGCAACTAAATGACAACAATCTATGTTGTTAGAGGTCAGGATAGTGGTTACTTGTGGAAAGAATATTTGCAAGGGGGCATGAGAAGGACTTTTGAATCATTAGTTATATTGTGTTTCGTGGTTGATCTTTTTGCTGGTTATGTAGAATTCTTGCTACTGAAGTGATTCTTCTGGGTCCAGGTATTAAATTTCAGTTAAGCCGAAAATTAATGTCCTAAAAGGGAATATATTACTACCTGCTGGCATCTTATCTTTGAGACAGCAAAAGCTTGGGAGAATGAGAAGTAGGACATAAATTTTGCTCTGTTGGGAAGACGTAAGCAGGTAAGGGCCAGCATAAGGACACTGAGTTGATGAGGGAGTTCCGATTCAAGGTATTGGTCCAATTTTTTCGTGTTTACCTCAGGGGATGTCACCTGGACCCATATCTTTTCCATATTCTGTGGCCTCAAAACATCCGTCACCATACTATGTATACAGAAGGCATCCAGTAAGTGATGTTTTAACTACAGAGTTACTAGGACTGTTATTTTTAAAAAAGCTATGGGACTATCCATATGTTCCTGTACTCATGAGGAAACTGTTATGAATCAAACAAGAATTCCTCATTGTTAATGTCATGAAAGTAGAAATAGCTAGTGGACAAGATCACTTACCTGCTTCCAGGATCATTGTGGGTATAATTTATTGCTCACTTATTGACCTAGATCAAAATAGCCTTATTAACTGAGTGGTAGGCACAGGAATTTTTTTTCTTCAGTTTGTACTTATACAGGAATTTCATTATCTTTTACTTAAGAATCTAGACTTTAGGAGGATGTATTTCTTTTCAGTGGTAATACCTATTAATGTTAGATGTGACTCTGCATTTGAACCTTAAGTAAATGGTGCTTTTTTTTTTTTGAAGTTGAATTGTCAATTCTTGCTTTGAGATGCATAAATTCAGTCATTTGAGCTTTCTTAGGATTAATAGCGGAGAAGGCAATGGCACCCCACTCCAGTACTCTTGCCTGGAAAATCCCATGGACGGAGAAGCCTGGTAGGCTGCAGTCTGTGGGGTCGCTAAGAGTCAGACATGACTGAACTACTTCACTTTCACTTTTCACTTTCATGCATTGGAGAAGGAAATGGCAACCCACTCCAGTGTTCTTGCCTGGAGAATCCCAGGGAGGGGGGAGCCTGGTGGGCTACCGTCCATGGGGTCACACAGAGTCGGACACGACTAAAGTGACTTAGCAGCAGCAGCAGGATTAATAGCAAAACAAATACTTTGAATTTTTGATGACCATGAAATTTAGGTGAATCTGTGCTATATATTGTAGGGCTTTTTGGTGCTTCACTTAAGCCAACATCAGGTACCTTGTATCAACAGTCTGTCGAAGTGTTTCATTGAATGTATATGTTGCGTACAACTTTGGACACTGAGCCAGAGCATAATTATACTTCTGACCCTTTTCTAGGTTTGAGCCTTATACCTTCAACATGTCTCATAACTGGCTGGTTGTGACTCTTTTCTGTTCTCTTTCATCCTTCTAACTATCCATTGCCAGAATATGAGTACATGTACTGTGGAAGAGAGAATTTGAGAAGTCCTTTGGTAAAGTAGTTCTTGAATAACATGTTTGCCTGTTACCCACTAGCAACATGTTATATAGCCAACTCTGTAAGTAGGTGATACTGGGTGAGGTTTTGATCTGACTTGATCTAATATCTATGGTTATTTACCCTTTTTTGGAGTAAATACTCATGTTAATATTTAAAAGATAGCAGTGATTATAGTTAGGAAATGGAACAGAAGGACAAAGGAGTATAATTACCCTATTCCAGGTTGTTTTCTGATTGTAAAACCAATATGTGCTTAATTGTAGAAATTTTGGAAACATCATAGAAATATAAAAAGAAAATTGTAATCCCACCATCCCATACAGAAATAACCCCTGTTTAAATTTTGTTCTGGTTTCTTCCAATCTTTTTTTCCCCTATGTGTATGCAGATGTGTGTTGGGATGTGTGTTTGTGATCTTTTAACTATCTCACAGTCTTTAAGATAACAATAACAATAAAACAGGAAATCATTGAAAAAAGAAGAAGAGGAAAAAATTGACTTAAAAGAAGGAGTTGATTTACTCTGGAGTGGGGCAGTCAGGCATAAGTTTAATTTAAACTTCAGCAAAAGGAATATTTTATTTGGAACTTGGCTCAAGAAGACAAATTGGGTCCATCTGGTTTTAATTCCCCCTTTACCAGCTGAGCCGAGCAGCTCACCTTCTCCCCCGTCTCTATTTCCCGTGCTATTTGGCAGAGCCATACACTCTCTGGCATGATTAGCAAAACAAATTAATGCTTCTTAAGTCTGCTCGTAATTAATAACTCCCGACAGAACATGAGTCTTCTGTAGGCTTGGAATCTTGCCTAATTTTCTCTAAGATAAGTAATTAGATGCTGAGGACTGATAAGACTCTCTCCTCTGAGCATCTGCCAAACAGCCTGCATCTGTAATGTGGGTAAGATGAAATGTGGGTAACTCTGAAAATAGCTGGAGGTTTTCTCGTGTGTCACAACTGAAGATTATTTATTTGGGCTGCATCCTCCAAGTCCAACACTTCCCCAAACAAGAAAAGATTTAAGATGGATTTTTAAAAGGCTATACCTGAAAGTCTTTCAGACGGTTTGGTTGGCCTGTTTTCTATTTTATTCTTCATTCAACTCATACATTTTCTATGCAGTCAAGTTAAATGTGAAGGGTGGGTTTCTCCCTAGTTGTGAAGACTTTCATGTTAATGATTACACTTTCTCTGAAACTTGGTCTGTATACTAATGGATTCATGTTTACCAAACTCCTTTATGAGAGTATATTGGGCACTCCCATCATAGGGCTTCTATTTAGTAACTTGTCCTCTTATGAAGTTCTAAGTCAGATCTATATAGTTCTTGGATGGTGTGTGCATGCGTGCTAAGTCGCTTCCATTGTATCCGACTCTTTGTGACCCTTTGGACTGTACCTGCCAGGCTCTTCTGTCCATGGTATTCTCCCAGCAGGAATACTGGAGTGGGTTGTCCCGCCCTTCTCCAGGGGATCTTCCCAGCCCAGGGATCGAACCCACGTCTCCTGCATTGGCAGGTGGGTTCTTTACCACTGGCACTACCTGGGAAGGCCTCTTGGATGGTAACCCTTTCCAAAGATTCAGTGAGGATACTTTTCTTTTACCTACTTTTATTTCATTCCCTTGAAGTGAGATTTCTCAACATTGGCATTCTTGACATATTAAATGCGGTTACTCTTTGTTCTGGGGGAGGGGTACTAGCCTGTGCATTATAGAATGCCCTGTACATCCCTGGCTTCTCCCCACCAGATGCCAGTAGAAAGCAATACCCCTTCTAATTTTCAACAATCAGAAATGTCTCCAGACATTGCCAGATGTCCATTGGTGGTTATAGTCTTATAGGTTGAGAACCTCTGGCCTATAGAATAGTATTCTCAGTGATCACAGACAGTTAAAATAGATCTTTATATATTGGTGAGCTATAGCTGGGAGTCCACACTAGTACTGGGAAGAGATGAAGGCATCTCTTCAACAAGTTTACTATTAAATAATTCAGAAGGCGCATGTAGAGAGCAGCTGACTGAACACATATTCTAATTTAACCAGACTGGTACCCCCTCCTAGCTGGATTCAGTAGAAGCTTACCATTTTTAGAAGTTTGGGTCCTATTGTTTGTGAGTCATCAGCATTTCACAGATAAGAAAGAGCGGCATATGAGTAATTTCACACGTAGACGTAGACATGCTCATGCCAGGAGCTCAGGTCTGTTTCTGAGCATGCTGTGCTCTCAGAGCCCAAGCACAACTAGGAATAACCATGGTTTATTTATACAACTTTCTGTAGGTAAGAGCTTTCAAAACAAAAATAACCTGATGGTTTGCCAACAGAAGGAGGCTTGAATTTAATTGACCCAAAGTAACTAACTATATCAGAAGGAAGATTTTAATTGCAACAATGGATATTGTGAATTTGTAATAAGGGAGAAGTAGGATGCTTTGTTATTGGTGGTCTGGGGTGTCCTCGGAGGAGGCAATGGCACTCCACTCCAGTACTCTTGCCTGGAAAATCCCATGGATGGAGGAGCCTGGTAGGCTGCAGTCCATGGGGTCGCTAGGGTCGGACATGACTGAGCGACTTCACTTTCACTTTTCACTTTCATGCATTGGAAAAGGAAATGGCAACCCACTCCAGTGTTCTTGCCTGGAGAATCCCAGGGACGGGGGAGCCTGGTGGGCTGCCGTCCATAGGATCGCACAGAGTCGGACACGACTGAAGTGACTTAGCAGCAGCAGCAGCAGTAGCAGGGGTGTTCTGGCCAAGTTACAGTGAAAGGCCACTGGATTAGTTTAGAAGGGAATGTACGTTAAAATAGAAAACATACCCCAGAATCTTCTTTCTTTCTTTGGTTAAAATCACTTTAAGGTCAAATTCTTAAGGTAGGAATTCAGAGGAGCATCTGGTTATCCTAAGGTATATATAAATCAAGAACATTTGAAGCATAGTTGACATGGAAAATATAAAAGTTAAATAAGCATTGAGAATGTTCCTTAAGGGCATAAAACTTAAACATTAGCGTTTGGTTATATGGCTATTATGGGAGGGTGAAACAAGGATTGTTGGCTATTGTGCACATTTAGAAGTCCTCAGTTATTAGTAAAATGAACAAGTCATTTAATTACTCAAGTGACCACTCTGAGCCCAATGTGTATATTTTTCAAGAATAATAAGGCTAAATTTTAACTGTGAGTAGCCAGTTAGATGCCATATTATTTTGTGTCTACTCACATTTGTAGAGGATTGCATTTTGGTCATCTTAAAATAATAACTGTATAATTTACCAGCTGGAGATGTTTAAAGGAAAACAATAATTTTAGTTCTTTATTTTTGGTTATGCTGGGTCTTCATTGCTGTGAGGGCTTTTCGCTAGTTGCAGAGAGGGGGATCTACTCTAGTTGTGGTGCGGGAGTTTCTCATTGCAGTGGCTTCTCTAGTTGCAGAGCATGGGGAACAAGAGAAGCCACTCGTCTTGGGCTCTCTAGTTATGGTTCCCAGGCTCCAGAGCACAGGCTAAATAGTCGCGGTGCACTCCAAGTCTGACTTAAAAGGAAAATTAAGCTCATCAGAGCGACCAGTGGTATTTAGAAGAGTAACCTTCCAAACCTGACTCTAGACAGAGGAAGAAGAACAAAGACCTGAACTTCCCATTCTTTCTCTCATCCTCTTGAGGATGCTTTTAGGCTACCTGCCAGGAAAAGTGAACACAGGACTGGAAATAAACACAGCGCTACAGGTGGGGTTTATCTCAGAGTTATGCAGGAGGATTTTAAGTCTCTCTTGTTGAGGGTTGTATCCTGTAAAAAGTAAAATGCCTTCAGAGCATTGAAGATTGCAATAACCTGGCCTCATTACTGTAGCAGAGAAAGCACAACAGTATAACTTCTGCAACTGAGGAAGGAAAGTAACATGAAGACAGATTTATCAGCATGTAGAAGGATAAAAAGAACCGTGCATTCAGCAGAGTAAAGAGAAAATGGCTGTGAAAACAACATAGCACGGGCTTGCATAGCCGCACTGATGGACTTGCTTGGCCTTCCTGTTTCCTAAATGGAAAAGCAGAAAAGGAAGAAAGATCCAAGTGGTGATTCAAGCTGTGTGATAATTTATGAAATTATCAGAACCTTTGACAATTCTTTTGGCATTTTAATAAAATCCACCATTAATATTTAATTTTAATAGTTTTGAGTTAATCTTTCCAATCCAGCACTCTCCCTGAGCACCAACTTGGAAACTTTTTTCGAAGCTGTTTCAGCAAGTACATGCTAAAATTAAACTATATGTAAAATTTTTTGCTTAGACATAAAACTTCCTTCTTATACCTCTTTTATGGCAGAGCTAGGAATCTGCATAAACTATTTACGAATTGATGGCTGACTTTAATATTTTAAGACCAGGTGCAATCTCAGTATGTGCTTTGGTTTGGGCATTTATCAGGATCATGTCACTTTTCAGGCATATACTTAAAAATTGATCATCATAAATAAATATAAAGCACTCCCCTGAGGAAAACATTCATTAAGGGCCAGACTTTAAAATTGGAGTATGCAACCAAAAGCTGCAGGAATTGGTGTGCAATTCAACATTCATTTTGTTTTTCAACCATTCAGGCAATTTCAGAACAATTCGGTATGTAAGGGAATATCTGAAGAAAAAAAAAATCCACCTTTTTATTATAATAACACACGGAGAAGTCTCCCCCAGATTTTTATGCAATTATGTTTATTGCCATAGGTATTAGTAATTAAAATTCCAAAGGATATAGAGAGTAAACAAAAAAGAAAATGGCCTGCCAGTTGTGATCTTGTTCTTTTAAGATATGTTTTCTTGAGTTTAATCCTTTGATCACTGATCCCTTGACTTTAAGAGAAAAAAGTCAAAAACTGAAAACATTTCTATTACAACTTATTTTATATTTGATGCTAGATTTTGTAAATAGATCATTCTGAATTGACTTTCAGTGACCTACTTTATGAACATGGTGATCAGAAGGGAAGTTAGAGTTTTTAATTTTCAAATGTGTTCCTGAATAATCCATACTGTAAATTAAAGGATCTATGATACAGTGTTTGTTTTCAAAGAGTGAAGAAAATAGGGTCCAGATCTGACATCTGTGCTCTTGCACAGCAAATGAAGGTATCTTAGTTTAAACAGTGCAGAGCTAACAGTGTCACCTATTTTTTTTAATGGAACTCTGAATTTTTTTACAGCTGCCTTTCAGCTACACACTGACATGTTTGAAGCTCCAAATTAAAAAAAAATAAAATAAAAACAGGACTTCATCCAAATTAGATTTTTCCACAGCTTTTAGAGAACACACATAGAGTTTGTTTGTTTAATAAAGCCTTTCTAAAACCAGAGCAAAGTCATTCTGATAGATAATTGGGAGCAACAAGGAAAATACTTTACAAGAATATCTTGTTGTTGTTAGTCTCTTAGTCTCTAAGTCATGTCTGACTCTTTTGGGACCCTATGGACTGTAGCCTGCCAGGCTCCTCTGTCTATGGGATTTCCTAGGCAAGAATATTGGAGTAGATTGCCGTTTCCTTCTCCAGGGGTTATTCCCAACCCAGGAATCAGACTCATGTCTCCTGCCTTGGCAGGTGGATTCTTGACTGCTGAGCCCCTGGGGGAAAACATTACCAGAGTATAGATACCTTTTAAATTGCTTGTCTGAGTGATGTGAAGTTACACAACATTCTAAGGTTTTCTTTCATTAATAGGAATGAGGTAGAAGGTAAGTGCATGGGTGATATGAAAACTTAATTTTAAATGATAGTTTCAACTATCTTTCTAATCCCTTTATTGAAAGTATAAGCAAACAGCAAGAATGATCACTGTTAGTACTGTGAGAACCTTAGTGATATACTTTATTGAATTAAATACCCCTGCCTCTTACACCTTCTGTTCAAAGAGCTAATTAACAGCAAGAAAGAAAAGACAAACAACAGATGGGAAAGGAGGCAAAGACACTCCCAAATTGGTGAAATGGCTCTCTTTGCATCCTAGTGGCTCAAATTCACAAATTTTAGTGTATTTTAAATGACGGATGCTGTTTGCTGAAGATTCTTCATTCTTGCCATCAGCCGAACATGACTAATTTTTAGAATTACTGGATTTGTGAAACAAAAAGACAAAATAGCATAGGGTCTGATTTTAAAATTCATTAAAATTCATGAGTTATCCATGGGCTCTCAAGGTTTAGACAGCAAATCATATTTTGTGTTGTGGTAGGGAAGGTGCCTGTGTTCCCCAAGAGACTGATAGTTATTTACATAACTGTCATGAAAAGGAGGTTTGGGGTTTGGTTGTTGTAGTAGAGGGGAAACTGTGGAATGAGAGGATGAAATTGAAAGGAATAGGAATTAAATCCTATGGACAGTGTCTCTCCCTTTCTCCCAAGACTGTTGGCTGCTCTGGAAGGAAGGGTCAGTATTTCCTGTTCAGTAATAGCCAAAGGACAAGATAACAGAAGTCAGACATGGATGGATGGTCTGACACCTCACAGAAAGAAAATCCAGGAGGGCTAGATTTGCCAAAATACCTGCCTACAGGCGGGCTCCCTGCAACCCCTTCAATTAAGAAAAGGCTTAATTATCAGAGGTAGAGTGTGTGCCTAAGGTGGATCCACAGAAGAAAGACCCACAGAAGGAATTATTTTTCAAATTGACACTCAAAAAATCAGACTGAGGAGCATCACAGTTTCATTATGCTAAAGAACGTAGAACTCTGCCATGATTTTTGTGTATATCCTATAAATCTAAAACCATAATTTTCTTGTATTTTTGTAATGCCTATACCAGTAAAATAACCATGGCAGAATAGTCATCATATATAAATGAAGATATGATTAAATGAAATGAAATTTTATGAGCTTTGGGAGAAAGAATCCTTTGAATGATCTTATTTAGCTTAAATGAAGTTAGTGTGCTCTTGCTTTCAGTCAGAAATGATCTATGCTTTATTGTGTATTTCATTTTCTTCTGCAGAGAGATTTATTTTTAAAGAGAGGTGAAATGGGGAGGAGAGAGGGGTCTCCCTCCTGGACTGTAGGTGATTTGAGATTTAAGTCCTGTACGCGTCTACCTGGAGAGAGGCTCCCTGCAGTTCTGTCTAGGATTCCAAGTCGGAGAGGAGGCCAGAAAGGGAGAAGAGGTGGTGCGCTGTGAGTCCCCCGAAATGTGCTGAATGGACGTAGCCCTCCAAGGCAGGCCTCTCTTTGCATAGACTGAGGGTGAGAAGAGGGCATTGTTGTTATCTGGCAACAATTCCTGGGAGAAAAATGAGTAGGTACAGACCATGAGGCCTTCATTCCCAGTTGAAAAGATCTTGGCCACTACCATGATTCCCTGGATAAAGTAGATATGTGAGGAGTGGAGGGTAGCCCATGAGTCCTCAGTCTTAGAGCTTGAAGAGTTCATTGGAAATCCAGTCAAATTGATTTTCTGATCATGGGATGGCATAGCTCTGTCTGCCCTGCATCTGCACAAGCTCCTTCAGCAGGTGAGGAAGGCACCTCCTCAAGTTCTCTTGTGTCCCAAGGAGAGTCTATTGTGGAATGACATTGATGGGGGTAGATTTTTATAGGCATTTTCAATGGATATTAAGACTTTTGAGGTCTTGTATGAAGATTGGCGCTGATGAGTGATGTCAGAGTATATGCCTCAAAAATTTTTAAATGAAACTCTTATAATAGGAGAAAAGGAACACATGTTAAAGATTTTTTAAAATCTCATTAAGTAATGGTGGAACCACTAAGATGCTAAAGCTAATTCAAAGAGCATTTGCAGAACAGAGCATTCATAGACAGTTTAATAAAATAATATTAGAGTAAGATTGTTAGGTTAGATACAAAACTTGTTACCATCCAAAGGAGAAATAAGCTATCATATCTAGAGTTATCTTTTCCATCACACAGAAATAATGTGTATTTCTACAGGAAACAGATCTATAAGTCAAAATTTAACTTCATAGAGACTGACCATTAATTAGCATTTTACTAAAAATTAATCCCTGGGTGAGCTTGTTAAAACAATGCCTCAGTGTGATTTTTAAAGGGACATGGAATTATCCTCTTTGCATAATTTATAAGTTTTGAATCATTTTTCTTAACAATAGGGAATCTTACCAAGAACCTCTTGGTATTTATCCTTCTAATTCTTTTTCCTAAATGAACAAAGCTAGTGGAGGTGATGGAATTCCAGCTGAGCTATTTCAAATCCTAAAAGATGATGCTGTTAAAGACCTGCACTCAATATAGTATGCTAGCACATTTGGAAAACTCAGCAATGGCCACAGGACTAGAAAACATCAGTTTTCATTCCAATCCCAAAGAAGGGCAGTGCAAAATAATATTCAAAGGAAGGTACAACTGCGCTCTTTTCACATGCTAGCAAGGTAATGCTCAAAATCCTTCAAGCAAGGCTTCAGCAGTACTTAAACCAAGAAACTTCCAGATGTATAAGCTGGATTTAGAAAAGGCAGAGGAACCAGAGATCAAATTGCCAACATCTGTTGGATCATAGAGAAAGCAAGGGAATTCCAGAAAAACATCTATTTCTGCTTTATTGACTATGCCAAAGCCTTTGACTGTGTGGATCACAACAAACTGTGGCAAATTCTTAAAGAGATGGAAACACAAGAGGCACCTTACATGCTTCCAGCGGAACAAACCTGTATGCAGGTCAAGAAGCAACACTTAGAACTGAACATGAAACAACGGACTGGTCCAAATGGAAAAAGGAGGACATCAAGGCTGTATATTGTCACCCTGCTTATTTAACATATATGCAGAGTACATCATGAGAAACACTGGGCTGGAAGAAGCACAAGCTGGAATCAAGATTGCTGGGAGAAATATCAGTAACTTCAGATGTGCAGATGATACCACCCTAATGGCAGAAAGTGAAGAGGAACTAAAGAGCCTCTTGATGAGGTTGAAAGAGGAGAATGAAAAAGCTGGCTTAAAACTCAACGTTCGAAAAGCTTAAATCATGGCATCCGGTCCCATCACTTCATGGCAAATAGATGGGAAACATGGAAACAGTGGCATATTTATTTTCTTGGGCTCCAAAATCACTGAGGATGGTGACTGCAGTCATGAAATTAAAAGACGCTTGCTCCTTGGAAGAAGATCTATGACAAACCGACTCAGCATATTAAAAAGCAGATAAATAAATGCTGGAGAGGATGTGGAGAAAAGGGAACCCTCTTACACTGTTGGTGGGAATGCAAACTAGTACAGCCATTATGGAGAACAGTGTGGAGATTCCTTAAAAAACTGGAAATAGAACTGCCATACGACCCAGCAATCCCACTGCTGGGCATACACACCGAGGAATTGAAAGAGACACATGTACCCCAATGTTCATCGCAGCACTGTTTATAATAGCCAGGACATGGAAACAACCTAGGCGTCCATCAGCAGATGAATGGATAAGAAAGCTGTGGTACATATACACAATGGAGTATTACACTGCCATTAAAAAGAATACATTTGAATCAGTTCTAATGAGGTGGATGAAACTGGAGCCTATTATACAGAGTGAAGTAAGCCAGAAAGAAAAACACCAATACAGTATACTAACACATATATATGGAATTTAGAAAGATGGTAACGATAACCCTGTATGTGAGACAGCAAAAGAGACACAGATGTATAGAACAGTCTTTTGGACTCTGTGGGAGAAGTTGTGGGGGGAATGATTTGGGAGAATGGCATTGAAATATGTATAATGTCATATAGGAAATGAATTGCCAGTCCAGGTTCAATACAGGATACAGGAAGCTTGGGGCTGGTGCACTGGGATGACCCAGAGGGATGGTATGGGGAGGGAGGTGGGAGGGGGTTCAGGATGGGGAACATGTGTACACCCGTGGTGGATTCATGTTGATGTATGGCAAAACAAATACAATATTGTAAAGTAATTAGCCTCTAATTAAAATAAATAAACTTAAATTAAAAATATATATAAAGCAGAGACATCACTTTGCCGACAAAGGTCCATATCATCAAAGCTATGGTTTTTTCAGTAGTCAGGTATGGTTGTGCGAGTTGGATCATAAAGAAAGCCAAGTGCTGAAGAATTGATGCTTCCAACTGTGGTGTTGGAGAAGACTCTTCAGAGTCCCTTGGACTGCAAGGAGATCCAACCAGTCCATCCTAAAGGAGATCAGTCCTGAGTGTTCATTGGAAGGACTGATGTTGAAGCTGAAACTCCAATCCTTTGGCCACCTGATGCGAAGAACTGACTCATTTGAAAAGACCTTGATGCTGGGAAAGATTGAGGGCAGGAGGAGAAGGAGGCGACTGAGTATGAGATGGTTGGATGGCATCACCAATTCAATGGACATGAGTTTGAGCAAACTCTTGGAAATCATGAAAGACAAGGAAGCCTGACATGCTGCAGTCCTTGGGCTTGCAAGGAGTCGGACATGACTTAGCAACTGAATAGCGTGTTACCCAAGTATGATGTTACCCAAGTATGATAAAACAGACTTTTTGCTTCTGTGTTCCTCCCCCCATCCCTGCCCCTTCACATACACACACATACCCCACCATCACCACACCATCACCACAACATGCATGTAATGCTAGGATCCAAAAAAGATCAGGTAACTCAGACTGAATATACCAATTTAATATACCAACTGTGTTGAACTCACTGCTGATACAGAAGAGTGACCTTAACTTTTGAATTACTCTGCAAAGTTCAGGAGGAGGTAAATATAGTCTAGGCGAATTCCTTTATTATGAATATCAAGAGAAGAGCCCAAGTTTTCTGTTGTAAGCAAATTCCTTGCCATAATTATCACTATCCCATCCCTAGCACCACTGAGGGTGCCCCAAAGACAAACTTTGCTGGTATCAGCAGTCAAGGCACACACTTTAAGGTTGGTGTTTTGGGATTTGCTTTTGGCTGCAGCCTGTTCCTCAGAGATTTTCATAGGGACGCTTTTCAGCTCTCTCTCTTTTCTGTCCTTTCTCTAAGACATCAATATTCCTTCCCTCTTTTGGCTCACTGCCCAGACAAAAGCATGAAACAAAATTCAGTTATAGGAAATTATGGCGTGAGAGAGAATAATGTCTTTATTAAGGTGAATTATTCCTTCTGGTTCTGTTTAATCCAGATATAGTCATTTCATATTTTTACTTGGCTTGGAAAAAATTGAACTTAGGAATTCTGAGCATGAGTTAAATCATTAAAGTCCAAAGCTGCCATGGAACCTTGAAAATAATAATAATAGGGAGCACTTTGATGATTTTTTCACATTTGGAATGACTTCTGCAGTGATTCTTTGCAACTCCTTCAGTGAGTTAAAATCCTTGTTCCTTCATGATCAGTTTTGGCTTCAACCTTAGGTAAGTTCTTGTATTTTCAGGAACCATGATATCTTATCCCTAAAGGGAGTGACTTATTTCTTGAGTTAATTTTAATATTCTTTCTTATCTGGAATGCTCATGGCAAGATAAAAAGAGTTCTACTGTTTCATTATTTCAAAAACACATTATATGGCTTTCTCTGGACTGAGGTATGTATTTGAAACTACAAAATATGTTTAGAATTCTTTTACTAGTATCTTACCTTCTTCATGGTATTGGTCAATTGATTGTATAAAAATTTAGTTTGATATTAGTCTTCTTTGCTTCCTTGTAACTGAAGGCCATAGGGTCACCTCAGGATGAGTTCTACCACTACCTGGCATTGGGGTCTGACATTATGGTTTAGAAAGACATGCTTAGCCTTGAGCGTTTTTCAGTTATAAGACCATGTTCTGTGAAAGATCAGGTTTGTTTGTTTTGCTGGTTAGTTGATTTATTAAAAGTAGCAGTGGATACTGTATTCACATGTTTTTTCTAAAGGGAAAAATCCATTTAAAATATAAGATTCCAGTAATATTTTTATAGTATTGCAGTGTCAAAGCAGGGAAGCAAATGTGTTATCACCCTGTAATTAATTCCACCAGTGCTCTCTCATTCACTTACCAGATTTAAATTAAATTCAGTAAACATTATTGAATACCTTCTGCAAGGAATAGGTAGTCTCTACCTCTAAGAAATTTGCAATTTAATGGCCATGAAGGAATGTACTCAACCAACAGTTAACTAGCCAAACTGGTATTATTGATTTAATAAAGAATACCAGAAATATAGTCATGAAAATATTGGACTCTCCCCCCTCATAAATTTTTACTGGATAGGATGCTAAAGGGACCTTGAAAGTCATCTGACTCAACTATCTCACCTTTAAATACAAGTTTATTTTATTCTTTTAGAGTAATCTGTATTGGTTGTAGAAAGTTTAGAAAATGTAGAAAAGTGAAAAGAAAAAATCAAACACTTGAAGTCCCTCCACTACAAAGCAGTTATTATTAGCCTTCTTGGTATATTTCCTTCCAGTCTCCTTCTCACATATTTTATTTTTTTTACATACATGAGATAATATTAAATATGCAGTTTTATGCATTGATTATTTTTCATAAAATATTCTGAATGATCCTTTCCCAGTGCTATTAAAAGCACTTGGTAAACATTTTTAAAGCTAAATAATTTTCAAGTGTTGGATCAATCACAACTTAGACATTCTTCTCTTTAGGTTGTTTACCACTGTTTCACTCGAGTGGCTTTGGGCTTAAAACATTCTCAGGATAGAGTCTGAAGTAGGTTTATGGGTCAAAGTAGATGAACATTTTTAAGGCCTCTTGCAAGATAGTTTTTGAACACCATGCATTTTGTATCTTGTATTTGCCTTTATCTTCACAGCAGGTTTCATTAGCCTTCCATACACATACTACAGGCTCTTCTGCCTTTTAATTGGCAAGGAAATCACCAGGAACTGAATACACACTGGAGGGAGGAGATAAGCAGAGTAATCAAAATCAGCTCCCAAGAAGCTAAGCTTCTAGTAGTGCCCGCCTTAATTTGTGTTATCTCCTTTTGAAGTTGCATAGACCTTGACTTGCACAACTATAGAAAGTTAATGGCTCCTTACTTATGGAATTGAGTGGAGGAGGCAGAAATTAGATTAGATTCATACATCTCTAGGAGCCAGTGAGTTTCCGGTAATTGTTGCTAATAACAATTTCAAGCAACACAGCTTTTTCTAATAGCTGTGAAGTGGTGTGAGCAGAATCCTGAGAAACAGATAGTCACTGCTGTTACCCACATGTCATCATGAGGAAGCTAGTTTATTTTGGGCTAGATCCAAAGACTGGGGGTTCACTGGGGTCCAGTACAGCCTGGAACATCATATTAATTCTGACACTGAAAGACCTTAGGGGGAACCCCAAGCACTCTCCTGGGCCCCTGGGAGCCTCTCAATGGAGTGTGGACACAGGCTGGGTGGTCTGAAACTTCTGCAGACTCAGCCCCCTCTTCTGGCTTGAGCCAGAGTCAGGTCACAGCAGAGTGGACTCCGGGTCAGCCTTAAGGTTGCCCAAATAGCATCTCATTCTCAAGCACAGACAAGTGGAATGTGAAATAGAATTTCTGACAGAGATGCCAGCTTTCCAAGGGGTCTTGGTCTGCTTCCAGCCCTTTGCAGACTTGAATACTCATAAATGTCCTCTCAGTTTTCTCTGCTACTGCTAAGTTGCTTCAGTCGTGTCTGACTCTATGCGACCCTATAGATGGCAGCCCACCAGGCTCCCCCATCCCTGGGATTCTCCAGGCAAGAACACTGGAGTGGGTTGCCATTTCCTTCTTCAATGCATGAAGGTGAAAAGTGAAAGTGAAGTCGCTCAGTCGTGCCCGTGCCCGACTCCTAGCAACCCCATGGACTGCAGCCTACCAGGCTCCTCCGTCCATGGGATTTTCCAGGCAAGAGTACTGGAGTGGGGTGCCACTGCCTTCTAAAGATAAATACATCCATTCTAAATGCTTTCCTTAGAGCACCTCCTCGATATTTTCTGACTGGTTTTCTAACTCCTCCCCTCCCCGCTAACCAGTGGAAACTAATAGTAGGAGTCTAACCAGAACTGACCAGAACGGGGGTTACCTCACAGGCTACACCTTTCTGTTTTTTACAGTCTGAGCCACACTTGCTTTCTTAAATAACGCATTTAGAAACTGGTTTAGATCAGCTGAAGGTCTCTTGAGATCTCTGAATTTTTTCTTGCCATGTTTTCAAATAACCAGTCATAAGCCATACTACTTATAAAGCACTTATAAAGTGTAATATTTATGTGTTTCCTCTCAATTTTGGATAAGATCATTGTTTTGTTAACCCAGCGGCCAGTTGGCTTACCGTCAAGTTCATATTTATTCTTGATTTTATCATTACAGATTCAGTTTATAGAGAAAGAGGCTTAAACTTGGCCTTCTATTACCTCCGCTGCTTTTAAATCTAAGACATTGAGGTGTTCTTTGTGTGAGCCCTCCAGTCCTGTGGAAATGCTTTCCAAACTCAAAAAGTGTCCTATGAATTGCTATAATATTTATACAATTGTTTTCTCAGCCCCCCAAAGTTATAGAACATCCCAGCCACCACCACCACCATCCAGCTGAAATGAGGGTTCATGTTTCACAAACAAAGTCTGTTTGCTCTCACCCTAGCTTTTTTCTCTTAATTCCCACCTCAGATGCCCATCTTTACTTGTCATTGAGGTTGGGAGTAGCTTAAATCTCAGACCTTCTGGGTTTTCTTGGCCCAGAGAGTCTTGGCAAATGCAAGGTGATAGGAGGCTGTGGGCTCAAGCAGTGCTAGACTCTCTACACAAGCTTCATAAATGATTGATCAGTTGAGAAAAGCAGCATTTCTGAGATTTTATAGATAACAAGGAATAAGATTAAGTAGTCCAGATAAAGACTTTATTAAAACAGCCATTATGATAGATTGTTTAGGCAGAGAACCAAGTCAATCCTTGAAGTGAGTGTAAATTTTTTATTGTGCCAGTAGAAACCAATGGCAATGTACTGGATGTGTATGTTGGATTTATGAGTATAATTCAACATGGAAACTAGCATGTGAATGCATGGATTGTGTAAATGTTGATGATAAGCCAGAGGATATATTAAGTGGAATTGGTCTTAAAATAAAGAAAGTTATAACTTGTTGGCTTGGTATTATACATATAAATTTATATTATTTGATTTATAACTACAAGATTTATGTGCAGAACTCACTGCTTTTTATAATGCTGCTTCTTCAGCATGTATTCCTAGCTATAACTGTGTTTCAAAAGAATCATTCTATTTCGGATTTTGACAAGGTAGGTTGAGGGTGATCTCTGTAGAGCAATGTTATTTTCCAGTAATATTGCAAACTACAGGCTTAAGTATGAGTTTGTGTAATGAGTCATGCTGGGAGCTCTCTGTCTCTCTTGGGCCCCATGTTCCTCCCCTGAGACATTTATGCAGACTCGAGTCTCTGAGCCGTGCTGTGTATCTGCTTCATCCCTTGGACTTGATATGTTTAGAATCAATTTTAAATTAGAAAGAGAAGTCTAAACATAAATGTCAATTTTGAATGACTTGCAGATTTGTTTTCTCCCTACTTTTTCACGTTGCCTTCTTAACTAACAACCACCACCAAAGGAAGAGGCATCTTAGAGAAGTTAGATTCCAGTTAAGGTTCCCTTTGAGTGCTGTGTAACTAAAATGACTACTTACCACTACTTAGGAAACAAAGAGGAAAATCTCAAAGATCAAAGGGAGTTGTTGAAGTTAGAGACATAAAAAGACTCACATACTTAAAAAAAAAATACTGGAAAGTAATTAACCTCCAATTAAAATAAATCAATTTGTATTTTAAAAAATGCACATAAAAAAAACTCTTCATGTTTCCTACCCTCATCCCTATTTTTTTTTTTCCCTTTGAAATATCAGGGAAGTCTCACCTTATCAGTTGATAGGAAGGTGTTTTATGGGATAAATAACATAGGTTTTGAGTTAGACTTGGGTTCAATTCCATGATTTGTATTTTCCAGGCTGTGCAAACTTGAGCAAGTTACTTAATGGATTTCTGAGGATGGGTTGAGGTGATCTGTGGAATGCTTAACTCATAGTAAATGCTTAATAACTTTTGGTTATCATCAGTGAGATGACAGTATCATTGATCACCACCACCACCTTCATATCATGGTAATCATGGCCTCTAGCACCGTCATCGCCACCAGCATCATGATCTCCTCATTCTCCAGGTTTTCCTCCTACCTCTCTGAACCCTCCTCTTCTCAAGCCTCCTTTACAGACTCTCTTCCAAACCCTAAATAATTGAGGTTCCTGAGGCTTAGGTCCTCTCTCACTACACTTTCTCCCAGGCAGTCTCATCCACAGTGAAGGCGTCCTGTCTCAGCCATTGCTGATGATCGCCAAATCCATGACTCCTGCCCAGATCTCTGTTCTAAGCTTCAAACATTATATCCATCTGTCCAGTGGACATCTAGCCTTGAATGTCCCAGAAGCACTTCAAACTAAAACTCAATGCATTTTCCTTCCCCTCATCTTGTGCCTTCTCTTTGTTTCTTGTCTTAAAGAAGGCATCACCATTCACCCTGTTATCAAAGCAAGAAAACTCAATGTCATTCTTGACTCTTCTTTCCCCTTCCTCCATTGTTCAGTCGATGAATGGTGCCCATTACGCCTTTTGGGCTCTAAGCTTCATGTGGGTAGGAACTATTTGAGAACTGGAAATCTCAGTATCTGGCACAGCACTCAATAAGTAATTATTGAATGAATGAATAAAGGAGTGAATAAAAGTCCTGAATATCCCCACTTCCTTCCATTTCCTCTGCCTCTTTTGCAGTACAGGCCACCGTCAGTTCTCAGCAACTTAATTCACAATTTATCAATCCCGTAGTCGAAATATCCTAACCGATCTCCCTGCTCCTAGAGTTGCAGTCCTCACCTGCCCCAAGCACCACTGCAGCTCATTTGCCACACTGCAGTTCAAGAGTTTTCATGAAACCCAAGAATCTGACCATGATCATGCCTCTTCCCTGCTAAAAGCACTTCAGTGAGTCTCAGGAATTATCCTGATTTGATGCTCTGCTTTACAGCTGTTTAAAGTGGAAGTGTTAGTTGCTCAATCTTGTCCAACTCTTTGTGATACCATGGACTATAGCCCACCAGGCTCCTCTGTCCATGGGATTTCCCAGGCAAGAATACTGGAGTGGGTTACCATGTCCTCCTCCAGGGGATCATCCTGATCCAGGGGTCGAACCCAGGTCTCCTGCATTACAGGCAGATATTTTACCATCTGAGCCACCAGGGAAGCCCTTACGGCTATTATCCCAGCCCAATTTCAATCTGAAAAATGGCCAGGATTGGACAGTAATGATATGATCACCCTGTACCTAATCTATTGTCTGCTTTCATTTATAGCTCATTGCTCCTCACTCTTTCTTCACTCCTACGTGTTATCTAGTCTTATTGAACTTAATCTAGTCTTATTGAACTTAAAGCTTTTGCTGGTGTACTCACTGTTCTCACAAGCTCTTTCTTCTGCCTGAATAGTCCCTTCTGTCTTTGCCTGGCAGACTCCTACCATCCTGGTCTCAGGCTAAAACTTCCTTTACAGAGGAATCTTCTTTGAGCCCCCAAGGTTATGTCAGGTACCTCTTCCTTCATATTCCCATAGCATCTTGCATCCTAGCTCTTGCCTCACTGTTTTCACTACCTGTTAACTTCTGTGGATTCCCCACTAGCCCAAAGCTCTCCCAGGTCAGTGACCACATCTGCTCGCTGCACAGTTGAATCTGGTTCCTAACCCAGAGGCCCCCATATAGATGGCATTAAGCAAATGACTGAAGTAAAGCATCCCATGCTATTAGGATGATCAAGGTACACATGTAGAAAAATAGTCTTCCATAGTAAATCTTCTGGGAATATGGCTGATTTGTGACTGTAAACAGTATATTGTCTTCTTGCTTCTGTTCATCGTGTTTGTAATAATAGTGGAAATGATTCTGTGTTCCTTTGATTAAAAATTCGTTCTAGGACAGGATTTGGAGTTGGTACACACTGTCAATTCCAGGAAGTCTTGCAGGTGATAATGTTGCAAAACAAAGCAAAGAACAGCTGTTCTCTAGCCTTTTCAAGCAGTTGAGGCTGCTTTTATTTCAACTTTGTACAGCAGATCGGTTTTTAAAGTTATTTGCTTTGAAGTTAAAATGAAATTTACTCTCATTATTCTAATGTATTGTAGATTGCTTCAGTTCCAAATTCTATTCTTATACTAATAAAAATGAATATATAATGCCTCATGCTTCTGATATAATTATTTGTATTGTTTTACTTGAAAATTTAAAATTGTGTGCTTTTAGATAATCAATTTTACACTGATATTTGATCTGCCAGAGAATGCAACCTTTTTTTTTTTTCACATTCATTGGCTAGAAAGAAGTTCTAGAACAGAACTAGAACTAGAAAGAGCCACAGAAATAGAACTAGGCCCAGGTCTAGGATGGACCTACCTAGGGGTCTGTGAACATCATTCTAGTAAATGAAAAGGAATGTTCATCACTTTTATTCCAAACAGAAATAGCTTTAGTGATTTTATTACAAAACCAATACACATTCACCCCCCCAAAAAAAAAATTCAGGAAAGATAAAGAAGAAAATAAAAATCATCTATACTCCCACTTTTAGGCTACTACATTCAACATTTTAGGGTATGTGTTTCTCACCTTTTTTTCCGGCATATGTAGATGTATCAATACAGTTCTTGAAATGAAAATGGTATCTTTCCACACATATGGCTTTAATATGTGTTTTTCCACATGAATAAAGAGCATGTTAGGAAGTTTCGCTTTCTAGTGTACTGAGTGGTGTATTTCCCCTTTCTCCACCCCTCATTAAGAAAACTTAAATCTGTATTACTTTTTGAATCAGCCAGGCATTTGAAGGAAACAAAAGCCATGCTAGCTGTTTTAAGCAGAAAAACAGAAAATTTTAAAATTTGATATTTTAAAAGACAGGTGTTTATAATATTGTTGGGAAGTCTAGGAGAGGGATGTTATTCTCATCCTTGTTCCCCATCTCATAAATGATCTTAAACATCTCTGTCCCTAAAGGACTAGGCAATTGTTTACCCCTCTGCTTGGAATGCACTTCCCCTAGATACCACATGGCTCTCTTACCACCTCCACACTTTGTTTAACCGTCACCTGCTCAGTAAGACCTTTCCTGATCTCGTATTTAAAGTTGCAAACTGACCTTTCTTCCAGCCTTCCAAACGCTTCTCTGTTTTTTTCTCCACAGTACCTATGACTTTCTAAATAATTACATGACTTTCTTTTATTGCCTGACACCCCCACCCCTTGAGAAAATGGATCGTTAAATATACTATTTATTATTGACTCTTCACTACCTGGAGCAGTGTCTGGGCACATTTTTTAAATGAATATGTTTCTTTATACACGTGTCATTGTGTGCTTGTCTAATAATTTAGTATGAATTAATTCCTGATGTCAAAGATATGCACAAACTTGCCCAGAAAGGTTTTAACAATTTGTTCTTCCAACAAAAGTCAATGGAAATGTCTTTTACCTGATACCCTCACCAACATCATGCCCTCATCGCACTATTCTTTCCATTCCTTGAGCTCACTCTGTTTATCCCCACTGGATATATTTGCATTAACTCCTCCCTCCTCCCAGAATGCTCTCCAGCCGCAATTCTTCCCATTACTGAAGTCCCACTTTAACTGTTATCTCCTTAGAGAAGCCTCCCCTGGCCGTCAGCTGTAAAAGGCTTCCCAGTCACTCCATTTCACATCACCCTACTTTATTTTCATTATAAGCATATTTCACTACCAGATTATTTTCTTATGTGTATGTTTATTTGTGTTCTCTCTCTAGAATGTAAGCTTCATGAAAATAAGAGTTTCATACGTCTTTTCAACGCTTATCTCCAGTAAATATGTGTTTGATAGTGGAATAGACCCTGGGTACTGTCATTTTTTCATTATGACTAACTACTGGGTGGGAAGTAGATTTAACAAGAATTATTTTTCTAGACTGGTGAAGCTGAGCAACTTTTCAAGTATGAAAGCTGCTTTTTTAAAAAATAGCAAATGCTAAGATGACCTAGAAGTTGAAATATTCAGTTCGCATATTTGTTTTAGATATGCTGTATCTGATTTCTTGTATTTCTGATAAGTTGCATGGTTTCTTAAGTTTCTGAAGCCTTCTTTCTCATTTATGTCAACATTAGTATCCGTAAAGTAGGATTCCTTCTGCAGATTGTACTCACATACTGTTGTTTTCTTTTCATCTCCCCAGCTTTTGGAAAGAACCAACAGTGTTTTTGAAGAGTCAGATTCCGGTGCTACCAAGAGTCCACTCCATTTAGCTGTAAGTCAGATGCTGTGGGTAGCTTCACCGTGTTACAGAAGAACCCTAAGTGTTCCCAAGAGTAGGCTGCTCTTAAAAGGAAAGCAATTGTTACACATTTTAGCAGTGTTTAAAATTATCTAGTAATAATAATTACTAACCGAGGAAATGTTTTATTTTTATTTTAGAGATGTAAATATAGACAACAAGCATTGAACTGTAGATAATTGAATACCATAGTTAAAAACTTGTAAGATATTTAAACACAGACTTGTGAGAGCAAGATGAAAATATGCATGAAAGCGACTCTGCAGCTTCTGCTGAGGCTTGAAATCGAGGTCTCATAGGAAGAATCAGACCCTGCTTTTTGTAATCTGGTGAGATTTGGGAAGGAGGTGAAAGTGAAAGTGTTAGATGTTCAGTCGTGTCCCACTCTTTGCGACCCCATGGAGTGTAACCCACCAGGCTCCTCTGTCCATGGAATTCTCCAGGCAAGAATACTGGAGTGGGTAGCCATTTCCTTCTCCAGGAGATCTTTCTGACCCAGAGATCAAACTCTGGTCTCCGACATGACAAGCAGATTCTTCACCATCTGAGCCACTAGGGAGGCGAGCAGGAGTTATTTTGTCACCAATAAAGCTTCCTCTCCACATCCCATCATTGAAAGGAAATGCAATAGCTTAGAGTGAGAATCACCAAACTCTCCCTGAGGGTGACAGAACTGAGAAGCTTACCACCACTCTATGTCTGTGAAGGTCTTGCTAATCAACAGCTGTTCCCTAGAAACCTCTCGGACTGACAGCAGCCAGCTCACCTGCGCAAGGCACTGCTGAGTTGTGAGACCACAGTACAGGGCCATCAAGATGTTTGGACGCAGCTAGAGACTGGATACTGGGAAGAGTAGGATGCTGGGTCTCTATGTTTAACAGTTATGACATTGCACTCAGTACCACGCGCACATAAGCACGTTTTCAGTTTCATTCTGATGAAAAATTGAGATGGAGATTTTGGAGAGCTGAGAGGAGTATTTTATTGATGGACACACCTAGAAATTCAGCCAGGGTAGGAAGGGATGAGGATTGGGATGAACTGAGGCAGATAGGAATGTAGGAAGGAAGGGATGAGGCCATCCCATGAGTTCTGGGATGAACTGATCACACTCCATGGAGGCTTTCCCTCCTTGCCAGGCTCCTCAGGTACTCACCAGCCCATCTGCTAGCATCTCACTCACCACCCTCTGCCACATCTACCGACATAACCACTGTATGCACAGTGATAAATATGCACACGCCGAGTCCTGTGAAAGCAAGCCAAAATGTCCACGAGTCTTTTTTCTGGACGTGGGCTTAGAGTAAAAAAGGTGGGTGGATATTTATATGTATAAAATTTTATACCAGTTGTCTCTTAGTACAATCACTGCAGATGGTGACCGCAGCCATGAAATTAAAAGATGCTTGCTCCTTGGAAGAAAAGCTATGACAAACCTAGACAACATGTTAAAAAGCAGAGACATTACTTTGCCAACAGAGGTCCATCTAGTCAAAGCTATGGTTTTTCCCGTATCATGTATGGATGTGAGAGTTGGACCATAAAGAAGGCTGAGCACCAAAGAACTGATGCTTTTGAACTGTGGTGTTGGAGAAGACTCTTGAGAGTCCCTTGGACTGCAAGGAGATCCAACCAGTCAATCCTAAAGGAAATCAGTCCTGAATATTCATTGGAAGGACTGATGCTGAAGCTGAAGCTCCAGTGCTTTGGCCACCTGATGCAAAGAACTGACTCATTGGAAAAGACCCTGATGCTGGGAAAGATTGAGGGCAGAAGGAGAAGGGGATGACAGAGGATGAGATGGTTGGATGGCATCACTGACTCAATGGACATGAGTTTGAGCAACTCTGGGAGTTGGTGATGGACAGGGAAGCCTGGTGTGCTGCAGTCCACAGGGTTGCAAAGAGCTGGAGATGACTGAGTGACTTAACAAAAAACAAAACAGGTTGCTCTAAAGGTTGACCCTAGAACCTCTGCTCAGCCATCTGCTGGGCCTGGGGAAGTTAGCCCAAGGCTGGGCATTCACAGAAGCTCTAGCTGCCCTAAGAGATGCCTATCAGAAAGGTTATCTCAGATAGAATTCTCATGTCCTTTGACAGTGTGGTTGATTGCATTGCTAAGCCTGCTGGTAATCTGAGAAGAGAGCCTCTCAGCTTCCAAAAATTTTATAATCTCTCATTCTTTTTCTTTTTTCTTTCAAAAATTATTGAGTGCTTGCTGGGTGCTAGGTGTTCTGCTAAGTGTTATGGGTTTCCAGTCATGTAAAGACAGGGTGATATGGTATCACTGGAGAGAGAGGGGCTTGGTTAGTTCTCCAGCT
The DNA here is from genome assembly GCF_002263795.3 of Bos taurus. Taxonomy (NCBI): domain Eukaryota; kingdom Metazoa; phylum Chordata; class Mammalia; order Artiodactyla; family Bovidae; genus Bos; species Bos taurus. Next base: position 85,598,337 of record NC_037329.1, on the reverse strand, counting down.
GGCAGGGGTCTAGTAAGCACCCCCTGGAAAGAGGGGGTCCCAGCCAGCAGTCTTCTCATTAGCATCTCACCTGGACATGGTTTTCCCATCTGTAAATTAAAAAGGAGTGAGTTAATTAACAATCCCCAAACCCTTGCCAACTTGTTAATTTGTTGTATGATCTTGGGCAAAAACTAACCTCTTGTGTCTCAGTTTCCCCACCCATTATATGGGGAGAACAGCAGTATCTCTGTCATAGGGCCGTAGTGGGGATGACATGAGTTAATACATGTAAAACAGTTAGAACAGCACCTGGAGCTTATGTGGAATCAGCTGGGGCTTCATCTTTGCTCTTAGTAACATCAGTATCATTCTTTCCTTTAACATGTACTGACCGTGCATGTGCCAAGCACGGTTTCAGAAGCTGGAGAGAGAGCAGTAAACAAAATCCAACCACTGTTTTTGTAGGGTGTCCAGTCTAGGAAAGACAGTAGGCAAGTAAGTGGACAACATAGCAGATGGCCAGAAGTGCATGCTGCTCATGCTACAACAGGAGCAGTGAGGTAGAGCGCGTCAAGGTGGCAGACGGGGTGATGTTTCTCACAGCGCAGAATCTCTTGTTTGAACAGCAACTCGATGAGCTACCCATTTGGTCTCTGACCAAAGAGTGTTCTGGGCAGAAGTGCAAAGTCCCTGGAATGAGCATCTTGGCGTGTTCCCAGAACAGCAGGGCCACCGTGGCTGAAGCAGAGTGATGAGGGGAGGGTGGTAGAGATGAGGTACGCATACTGTCAGCAGGTCGGGGAGTGCGGCACGGAGGCAGGGTAGGGCCTCAGACTCCAGTGGGAACTTTGACTGTTTTTCTGACACAATATGAAACCATTTGGAGGGTTTTGAGGAGACAGATGATGTGATATGGCTTTTATCTTAAAAGGATCACTTTAGCTTCTATGTTGAGTTTAAATTGTCAGGGAACAAAGCAGAAATAAGACAACCATGATAATGATGACTTTGACAGGGTGATAGCAGTGGGTTAATTCTAAAACTATTTTGCATTTTTTTCCTGTAAATGCTGACACTTTTTAAAGAAATTAGTATATGCTCCAAGAACCCCACAAGTATGCCCATCACCCTCCCCAGGACCTTCTGTAGCAATTAACTTGATTAAAACTCTAGACATATTATTTCTTCCATGGATGAGTCTACAATGAAAAAGAACCAGATGCCCCCAAACCTTGACTGCCCCCAAGAAACCTGACCTGCCTTGAGTTACTATTTCCTGGCTGAATGATTCAAGTCTCCAGGGTTATCCGCCCAGTGAATTTCATAAGCATTTCATCCACTTGAAAAAAATTAAATTGAGAAACAAGGCTATGCAAATGAAAGGCTCCAGCTGTCGAGTTTTCCAGATGGACCGGTTGTTTCATGGATTCTGCTGAGATTCCAAATTCTTTCTCCTGCTGCCCTCAGTTCCAATCTAAAACATTTAAAGAAATTAATCATGTTTAAGAAATATTTAAGTTACTTAATGAGATATTTTAAAGTCTTTTGTAAAAACATTTGAAATGTTTGCTACTTCTAGTGAAGGCTTAAACTGGGTTATCTATTGAAAGCCAAAATACTACATGCTTTTTGAACCAACATATTTGTTCTTTTGTGTGATTACTTCTTCCTTGAGTTATTTAAAAAATTATTTGTGGAACTAGCCACTGAACACCTGATTTAGGATGGGAATAGAAAGAAAAGTACGAGCTTGGTTCATCATGTACTGCCGACATGAGAAAGATCTTCTTTCCTTACTACCTGAATCTCTTTCAGAGAACTTGAAGTTTTATTGTGTTCTTTTTTATAGACTTTAAGAACCATATAACCACCTAAAGATAGAGTCATGCATGCATTTAGCCATAGAATAGAGTCCCATATTACATGGTAGTTTGTTTCTAGGGTTAAGCTCTAAAGTGTGAAGGTAAGTGAAAATTCTTGTATTATCAAGTTTACCTTTATTATTTCCCTTAAATTGCCCTGGATGTCTAATATACATAGTTTTATGTCTTCAACTCTGTATAGTAATGCTTTTGCATACTAAAATTCAAGAGATGTAGGCTTGATTAAATGAAGAGACAAGGGGAATTCTATACATAAATCTAGCCTTTCAACCATCCTCTCTGAATTTTCAAGTGCCTGGTATAGAAGAAAGCCTGGATTGGAATTCTGAAGCTTTCCGTCAGCAGGTTTCACTCTATTTCATTTTAATGTTGAGCCTGTTTATGCTGTGCTCCTGTGTTCAGTTGTGCCCAACTCTTTGGGACACCATGGACTACAGCCTGCCAGTCTCCTCTGTCCATGGAATTTGCCAAGAAAGAATACTGGAATGGCTTGCCATTTCCTACTCCAGGGGATCTTCCCAACCCAGGGATCGAACCCACATCTCCTGCAGCTCCTGAGTTGTAGGTAGATTCTTTACTCGCTGAGCCATCAGGGAAGCCCAAAAGTAAAGGCCATCAGATGACTCAGGTTCCGGCCCTGTTATAACATTAGCTATGACCACCTTTAGACCACCTTGAGTCAGAGGACTAGAAAGTTTTATACTTCAAAGTAAACTTCAAGTTGCTATGGTAAAGCAAGAACATTCTTTGTATTCACTGGCAATCCATGAACTGAATACGCAGAATCTTGTGAGACAGCAAATAAAATAAGCATGATCTAATGTGGAAATGAAATACACTTGGAAATATCTAAAGAATGAAATGGCAGTAGTAAATTTAACACACGCAAATGGACTTATTTTTTGTTGTGAGAATGAAAAGGAGAAACGTCAGGGGTCTTGTACGAGAGTTAAGTTCGTGCCCTGCAATGTAACTCTGCAGTCCTGACCAGTGCTGATCCCTCTACATGAGCTTCCTCCCCACATACATTTCTTTTTGCTCTGAGTTTTCTCTTTATTAATCTAAATATGTTAGCCATCGTGCTTTGTAGATATGCATGCAGTTTATAAGTTGCCAATTCTACTTTCCTCAGTTCAGTTCAGTTCAGTCTCTCAGTCATGTCTGACTCTTTGCTACCCCATAAATTGCAGCATGCCAGGCTTCCCTGTCCATCATCAACTCCTGGAGTCCACCCAAACCCATGTCCATTGAGTCGGTGATGCCATCCAGCCATCTCATCCTCTGTTGTCCCCTTCTCCTCCTGCCCCCAATCCCTCCCAGCATCAGAGTCTTTTCCAATGAGTCAACTCTTCACATGAGGTGGCCAAAGTATTGGAGTTTCAGCATCAGTCCTTCCGATGAACACCCAGGACTGATCTCCTTTAGGATTGACTGGTTGGATCTCCTCGCAGTCCAAGGGACTCTAAAGAGTCTTCTCCAACACCACAGTTCAAAAGCATCAATTTTTCAGCACTCAGCTTTCTTCACAGTCCAACTCTCACATCCATACATGACCACTGGAAAAACCATAGCCTTGACTAGACGGACCTTTGTTGACAAAGTAATGTCTCTGCTTTTTAACTGGACTAAAGTCAAATAACAGAAAGTGTAAATGTTTACTATCTTTGTCATCATAGTAAGTGACACTGAAGAAAGGAGCATTTGCAAATAGCATCTGGAACCTGCTGTTATCTATGTGGACTCATGTCCCTTTGATGTAAAGTCAGGATTTCTACATAAACTGAGCCAGTGACTACCATTACAATTTAAAATGAGAAGAGGTGTTACACAAATTCAAGTTCAAATAAGTGACAGGCTCAAGCCCAGGGTCAAGTGAGATAGACTGACTTATACTCTAATGTAGATGCTCCACCTTTACAGGAGGATAGGTGCTCCCAAGCTGGCTTAAATTGATGGCATGAGTTGATGATGGCTGAAACTAGATGATGTATATTTGGGAATCCATGACACTATCCTCTTTTCTTTGTATAAGTTTGAAACTTCCTATAATAAAAAAGATAAATGTATACCTTATGGCCCTGTCACACGCTTTCTGTAGATGCTCACAAGAAGCCCACAGCTCAGGCTCTGTGGTGTGACTGAGAATTCCAGCTCCACCATAGAAGGCTGTGTGCCCATGAGAGGGTTGAGGAACATCTGTGCCTTCTGTGTCCTTGTTAGTAACAATGGGAATAACAGTAGCATCCAAGCCATGGGTTGTCCTAGCAAATAAGGTGCTATATGTTCAATCCTGCCTGACACACAGCAAGTGCTCCATGAAATTAGCTGTTGCTTCTGAAGTTCGATTAGACTAAAGGCTTTCCATCTTAGGTTTCTATTTGTTACTCAGCTCTCTGACCCATTATATGTAGGCACAAAAGTATTTTGAAAGTCAGTTAAATGGAATTACTGGGAAAGATTTTAAGACATTGCCTAGAAGCGTAGATACTAGTGGTCACAGATTCTGAGTTTCAAATCCTGACTTTCTCACTTCCTAAGTGATCTTGGATGAATTCATTATCATTGCTTGATTTGTGTTTTTGTCTATAAAAAGGATGTTTGCCAAGATTAGCACTCAACACAGTGCCCTCAATAAATAGTTGCTATTTTTAAAATACATTCTTATCACTAATACTAATAAATGATAATATAATTATATTCATTCATTTATTCCTCAACTTATTGTTGAGTGTCTACTCTGTGCTGTGCATGAGTCTAGGATACAGTAGTGAGCAATACACACAAAGTACCTCCAATCTTAGATAACAAACTAATAGATATGTAATAAGTTTCAAGTGATAATAAATCCTATAAAGATAAAGCAAGATAAGTGGGCTGAAGAGTGCCTTATGTGTTGAGGAACACGGTAGTGATCTATTTTAATTGGGCTCTGGGAAGCCTCTAGATAAGGAAATGTTTGAAGCAGAATTACCAAAAAAGCCATGTGGCTCTTAGAGGCGGAAGAACTCTCCAGGCAGGGCAAGCAGAAAGTACAGATGCAATGGCTGAGAGGAGAACATACTTTCTTTAATCATAGGGAGTGGGGAGGGGAGGCTATTGTGGTTGGAACAGAGTGAATGAGGGGCCATGCTGATGATCAAGGGTGAGGGAAGCCAAATCCTAAGGGTCTGAATGGTCATGGGAAGTTTTGGGTTGTGTTACCAATGAGTTTTCATCAAGGAGTGCTATGTCCAACTTGAGTTTTCAAAGATTTCATCTTGTGGCTGTTCAGTAATAGTTTGCTGGTGACTCAGATGATAAAGAATTTGCCTGCAGTACAGGAGACCTGAGTTCGATCCCTGGGTTGGGAAGATCCCCTGGAGGAGGGCTGGCAATCCACTCCAGTATTCTCGCCTGGAGAATCCCCATGGACAGAGGAGCCTGGCAGGCTACAGTTCATGGAGTCGCGAAGAGTCGGACACAACTGAGCGATACAACACAGCACACAGCAAGGATGGGAAGGGAGGCTTTTGCCATCATGGCAACAGAGGATGTGGTATAGTGAAGAACTGGATAGATTCTGGGTATATTTTAAAAAAGGAGTAGAGATGGTCATGGCTTGAAAGTAGAGATGATCATGTCATTGAGGGCTACTAGTTACCCAACACCTGTGTGCAAATTGTAACAGATATGGATAGCTGTTTCCTGCCAGGTGCCTGACAACCTGATGACACCTCTGTTGGTGAACAAAAAAATGTCCCTTTCTTTCAGCAGACACACCCCTGTACCAGGGCATAGCAAGGCAGTGGGGAGAGATGGGGAAGATATTTTTAGCACTCGCTTGCCCCAGTGTTCCAAAGCTCTTGTGCAGGGCCACAACCCTGGGCTTAAGAGGGAAGATGAAGATGACTCCAAAATCTGGGGCCTGAGCAACTAGGAGGGTAAAATTGCCATTTACAGAGATGGAGCAAATTTTAGGAGGAAAATTAAGAACTCATTTTGGGACATGTTAAGCTTGAGGTGTATATTAGATATTCAATAGGCAATTGAATATACAAGTCTTAGAAAGTAACTGGGATATAAATTTGGGATTCATCAGCATATGAGTTATTATACTACACATATAATATATGTGTTTAATATGTAATATAATAACCATAATCATTCATAAAAATAATATAAGAAAGTTTTATAAACAATTCCTTTTAGTACTCTTTAAATCTTGTGGGTCCTTTTAATCTAGTTTTGTTATTGTTGTGGTTGATATGTACAGAGAAAAACATTCAAGTAGTTTTTAAAAAGATAAGTTAAAATAAGTCCATTTGCTTATTACTTTACCTCTCATTTCTAGAGTAACCACTGTTAAGTTTCCTTTGTATCTTCTAAAATTTCCTATGAATACAGAAATATACATAGGTACAGGTATGTGTCTATCTGAGTATATTTGCTTTTCATACAACAAAATCATTGTATTTATTATTTGCAGCTTTGTTTTTTTAAAAAAAATTTTGATAGAGTTTGTCAAATCACCCTTCACAAATATCACACCAATCTCTACTGCCACCAACAGAGTGTAGATTGATTTTTTCCACCATGTCTTAACTAATACTGGACATGCCCAAACTTATTCACTGCCATTTGGTAGTTAAAAAATAGTACCATAAAAATTTACATGTTTTTTTCATATGTTTATTGACCTTTTATTTTTATTTTTCTTTGAGCTGCCTTTTCATACCCTTTACACATTTTCCTAGTTTTTAAAAAGGCTTATGGAAGCTCTTTGTGTATTGAAGAAATCAGTCCTTAGTCTGCGCTAAGCATTTTTTCAAATAAATTGTGTCTAGGGTGATTGCTGCAGTGGAAAAATAGCATAGGAGACATGAGAGGCGACTTTGACTACTGAAGACACTGGGAACAGACTTTTCCTCTGTCTCCTCCTTTACTTCCCTCCACCAACCATCCCCCACCCCCACTGAATTCTTTTTTTTTCCTTTTATTTCAGTATCCTTGACCTTGTATGTGCACTACAGTTTTTTAACCTTATAGACTTAGTAAAAATTTCCTTTCAGACTTTTAGTTTTGTGTTTTAGTAGTATGAAGCCTCCTAACTTTAACACAGCGTAGGAGCTCACAGTAGGACTGAACTTAGCCTTAATATATGGAATATACTTCCATAATTGTGTTTATGTTTTGATGATAATCAATGGAGAAAACAAGAGAAAAGGAAGCATCAACCATGTATTTTGCACTATGCAAAGGCTGTGAAGTTTTATTTCTTCTCATCCTCTCTGGAAGGCAACTTTTATTGCTCTTACTTTATAGATGAATAAACAAACTCTAAGTGAAATTAAGAAACTCAGCCAGGATCACATGGTCGAAATTAAAATGTTGGACTGTAACAGAAGATCAGTATGCTTCTGTTGAATTACAAAGTCCACAGTGTTTTTAGTGATTTTTTTTTTCCTCCAGGTTTAACAGAAAAGCCGTCTGAAAAAATATTCGGATCTTACCAGTGTGTTTAGGACTGAGCTGACAGATAAAAGAATATATTAATTCACTTAGCTATTAACCTGTGTTAGATTATTGGATTAATAGATATAAGAATACATTGATACATTTAGTACCTTTGGAGTAAATTATTTGACAAAAGAGAAGGAGCATTAAAAGATTTATATGTACCTGTGAGGTCTGTGCATTGTAATTTTTCCATCTAGTTCTCATTTCAGCTGTGTTTTAATAATTATGCCATGTGCTCTTTGAAGTAGTCTCCTTCCGTGACCCGGGAGGCTTAGCCCCTCAGATGGACTGTTGTGGGATTTAAGGTGAGCAAGCACTCGAGTTTGTGGTTTCTCCTTTGCAGGCGTACAATGGGCACCACCAGGCCTTGGAAGTCCTTCTGCAGTCGCTGGTAGACCTGGACATCAGGGATGAGAAAGGCCGCACTGCTCTGGATCTAGCTGCCTTTAAGGGACATACGGAATGTGTGGAAGCACTTATCAATCAAGGTGCATCCATCTTTGTGAAAGACAATGTAACCAAAAGAACCCCACTTCATGCCTCAGGTAGGTCTTGTCAGGAGTCTGGTTACATTAGTTTTGTGGCCCACTTATAAGTTTGAGTAAATGAATGGCGGCATCTTCCTTCATCCCAATTTTGAAAATATCCTCTTTCTATGTCAAATATGCCTGTGCTCTTCCAAAGTGCTTTTGGCTTTCTGTTCACTTAGAAATGATTAATGTTCTACATCCAGAGAGGCTCTGACCTTCTTTAAAGGCTACTTTTTTTTTTTTTTAGAGCAGCTTTAGATTCATAGCAACATCAAAAAGGAAGGTATAGAGGTTTTCCACATACCCCTCGTCCATCACACATGCATAGCTTCTCCCATTGTCAACATCCCTCACCAGACTGGCATATTCATTACAATGGATGAACCGACACTGACACAACATGATCATCCAAAGTCCACGGCTTACATTAGGTTCCACGATTGGTGTTGTACATTCTGTGAATTTGAACAGATGTCTAATGACATGTATCTACCATTCTGGGCTTCCATAGGTTGCTCAGTGGTAAAGAATCCTCCCGCCAATACAGGAGATACAGGTTTGATCCCTGGGTTGGGGAGATCCCCTGGAAAAGGAAATGGCCACCACTCCAGTATTCTTGCCTGGAAAATCCCATGGACAGAGGAGCCTGGCAGGCTACAGTCCATGGGATTATAGAGTCGGATATGATTGAGTACACACACACACACACACACGCATATCTATCATTCTGCCCTAAAAATCCTCTACGCTGCATCTGACCTTCTTAACTCAAAAGAGTGTTCAGTACCTTTGGCCAATGGCAATCACAAAACTTTCTGGAAAAAAAAGGGCAAGGTGTATTGTTATCGTCAGATAAATCACATAGAATAAAATCTCATAGCATTTTGAAGCATAAAATTAATGATACTTCACAGCTACTTCATGAAAGGAATTTTCAGATAGCAATCTGCTGAGTATGTTATTCTGCAGTCTAAATGTTACTTCTTCACTTTTGCTCTGATTCTTTAATTTTTTTAATTAAAATTTTTTTTCAAAAAATTTTAATTGGAGTATGGTTTCTTTACAGCACTGTGTTAGTTTCTGCTGTACTGCAACACAAATCAGCTATATGTATACATATGTGCCCTTCCTCTTGAGCCTCCCTCCCATCCCTCACCTCACCCCTTTCAGTCATCACAGAGCACCGAGCTGAGCTCCCTGTGCTGTAAGCAGCTTCCCACTAGCTAGCTATCTTACACATGTTAATGTATATTTGCAAACCTATGGACTGTAGCCCACCAGGTTCCTACATCTATGGTATTCTCCAGGCAAGAATACTGGAGTGGGTTGCCATTTCCTTCTCCAGGGAATCTTCCCGACCCAGGGATCGAACCCAGGTCTCCTGCATTGCAGGCATACGCTTTAACCTCTGAGCCACCAGGGAAGCGTTCATGTATATATGTCAATGCTATTCTCTCAACTTGTCCCACCCTCTCAGCCCCCTCTGTGTCCACAAATGCATTCTTTATGTCTACATCTCTATTCCTGCCCTACAGGTAGGTTTGTCAGTACCATTTTTCTAGATTTCATATATATGTGTTAATATGATATTTGTTTTACTCCTTATTTTTTCCTTTTTTGGTATTTATTTATTTTTAATTAGAACATAATTGCTTTACCAACACAATTTTGTTCTGATTCTTGATGCATCAGGTATAAAAATAGTCTCTTAAAAAGCTACATGTATTTTTCAGAAAGTAAGTAATTTGCCTCTTCTGTGATTTTTCTTTAATGCACATTAAATTAAACTGTGTCCAGATACTTCTAGACATATACACAGATGACAAGGTAATGTGGAAGAGTTTCTAGCTCAGCTAAGGCATAATTTTCTTTGAGTTCAGGAGTTCAGTGATAATAGCCTTTGATCAGGATAGCAGATATTATAAAGTAAGTATTTTTCACTATGAAATAATGGATGTGTTGAGGAAACAAAGGAATGAAAACAGTTTTCAAAAGATTTGTGATTCTTGTACTTGGGAAAATTTTCTCAGAATGTTAGACTTTGTGGAAGCATTGCCATCCACATCTCTGAATGTTCAAACCACTGAGGAAAAATAATACAAAGATTGAAAAAACATGGTGTTGCTTAATTATCTGGAAGCAGTTGTTCCTAGAAAAAACTTTAGCCATGAGGTCAGCAGTGATTGGTATGGTTAAATTATAAATTCTTATTTCCCATTACATTTAGTCTTTTTGGTATTTGTAAGTATTATAAAATTTAGTATTCTAGGCATTCTTAGTATTACCATATAGCTTACATTTAGTTCTCCTTTTAAAGTTGCCTATTATTAATGCCAGCATCCTGCTTTAGTTACCGAGTACTTCCTGACACTTACAAAGGACCCATTTTGGTTGTGGAAAATCGCCCTTGTGAACAGGTCAACAATGAAGAATAATCATTGTCATTCATTTGCCACGGCGATAAAGGCTGTAGTCCAATGGAGCCCCCTAGTGGTCAACAGGACTCGCTCCTTTTGGGTGTCCTCCGTGCAATTCGTTGAGAAGGTGCTGGCTGTCATTTCATTTTATTCTCCACAAAATGTCTGCTGTGCAGAAGCTTTAACCTGTGCTTTGAGAATCTGCTTTTCCAGAATCTTTTGCAGCTCATTCGAGAGGCCAATTTTTTTGTTCCAAATCCTGAGAGTACCGTGAGGAACAGGATCCAGGATGGATTTTAGAGGGTTTGGCGTAGATAGTGGTAATGACAGTTGTGGTCTTTAAGCAGCATGAAAAATGACTGTCACTCATAGTCAGGGAGAGGCTGAGCTAGTCTGAGACAAAGCTGGGTTTGGCAGGGCGCAGCAAAAGGAAATGGTAGCATCTTTTTGCTGGAAGGCAATTGGGGGAAAATGTGTGTGGGAAGCCGAGAATTCTAGTGTAGCCACACTTTTAAAATAAGGGGGAATTATATTTACTGAGGGCTATTAGCTAAGTTCAAAAAAGCTACACACGCCCACCTCCCAGCATCTCAACTGCACCTGCCCAAGAAAAACATACTACTGTAGGAATTAGTTTGCTCTCCAGCATACTGGATGTGCTCAGTCACTTCAGTTGTGTCCGACTCTCTGCAACCCCATGGACCATGGCCCGCCCAGCTCCTCTGTCCATGGGATTCTCCAGGCGAGAATACTGGAGTGGGTTGCCATTTCCTTCATACTGGATGAGTGATACGAATTAGATGATTTTTCACCTTTTTTAGTTTAGGCAAAAATAAAAATCCTCGAAACTATTATGATTATGACTATTTGAATTTGAGCATACCCCAGGAGATAGTGGAGGACAGAGGAACCTAGTGTGCTACAGTCCAAGGGATGGCAAAGAGTCAGGCGTGATTTAAGGACTGAATAACAACAACACTTTAAAGAATATCAAATTGATATAGAAAAAGGAATCAATCAAAATATGCTGTATTTCATGAGTATTATAAAATAATACCACCTGCAGTATTTAGCTATCAGTCCTCTGCTAATTATTTTCTTTTAAGCATACATTAAACCTCTTGCATATTTCACCAGTGCTAACAGACTTAATGTAATTTTTAAAACAAAAAGCAAAAGAGCAACAACATTTCTACAAGATTTCCTCCTGAGGTACATAAATGGGATGTTGCTGAGAATTAGCTGAATGCAATGATCTACAAAATGTGGATATTATCCCTGTAGTTAATTTGAGTGGTGTTGATGAATGTGAGCTAATTCTAGTATGTATTGTCCCTGAAAAATGTGTCGTAGTTAAATTAGCCTTCTCTCGTGACTGGCATGCAATAAAAAGGGCTGTAAAACACAGCTCTAAGAAGAGCCTTTATCAACCTAACATAGCTACATCTATTCCCTTCTCTCTCTACAACCATAACAAGGTTAATGCAATGTATTTTATGGTGTTCTTATTGTTCAGAGAGGAGAGAAGGTCACGTTCAGAATTTTAAATATATTTGTTCGCATCCTACTCCCTGAGTAGAAAATCATGTCTTTTGCAAGGCTGTGGGTTCCATTCAACAAGCTAAAGGAAAGTACCCTACCCCAGGGATTATCAGCCTGGGAGGTGCTTCCTGACCCTGTGGCACCAGGGTCTTCTTCCTAAAAGAACATCTTGCCTGGTGCACACAGAGCTGGGTGAGTCCACCCCAGGCAGTCAAGGCCAACGGAAGATTTGGGCCACGCTTCCTGCCCATTGCCAGTTCCCACCTGGGCAGCTGAGTGAGGAGGGGCAGGGCCTGCTGCCCCCAGTCAGAGCTCAGCAGGGGAGAGAGAGAAGCAGAGGTGATAGAGGGTGGGAGAAGGCAGAGAAACAAGGGCTTTGATATGAGGAACTTAGACGGAGAAATCCTCCAGCCCCTGGGGTGAGGAGCCATCTGTGAGTCTTCTGGGAGTGCCAATCAGCAGTGAGCCAATGGCTAACATTGCCAGCTTGAGGTTTGACTTAAAGTCACTAGTCATCAGTCAGAACGTCTACCTCAGAATGTGAAATGATGGGGATAAGAAGCAAACTCTGTTCCCATCTCCCTTCCTCCCCTCCTCTGCTCCCCTCTTCCCTCCTCCTCTCTTCTGCTCCTCCCCTCATTCACCTGCTCTCCTCTCCCTCCTCCTCTGCCTTCTCCTCCCCCTTCAACCTTCTTTTAAAAAGGGCTTGAGGTGGACTGGACACAGGAAGATTGTACAGAGTTGGGAGACTCTCTTAGAGGAACAGAAGGGTTACCCAGAAAGTGGAGAGAGATGATCGGTTCTGTAGGAGTAGATAAGAAAGGATGTCCTCTTTAAGGAAAAAAGCCTCTATACAGCATCCAGGAAAGAAAGTTAGATGAGAACCACAGTGCCCTGATAGGAAGAAAGTGGAGATGGGTTGGTAACAGACGTATTGCCAGCTGTGCCCAGCAGCTGGCACTAGCTGGACACGTGGGGATGTCCATCAGCAACAATTCAGTTCAGTTTAGTTCAGTCACTCAATCTTGTCCCAGCTCTTTGCGACCCCCATGGACTGCAGCATGCCAGGCCTCCCTGTCCATCACCAACTCCTGGAGTTTACTCAAACTCATGTCCATTGAGTCAGTGATGCCATCCAACCATCTTAATCCTCTGTTGTCCCCTTCTCTTCCCGCCTTCAAGCAAGAATTGGAAACCACCAATTTGAAGTCCAAATAAATTTTATTTCGGAAGGATCTGTATGGTCTGTTAAAAGAATGTCCATTATTTTCTTTTTCAGTAATTAATGGTCACACGCTGTGTATGCGGCTATTACTAGAAATTGCAGACAACCCAGAAGTTGTTGACGTGAAAGATGCCAAAGGACAGTAAGTGTTCTCACACCTGGGGTTGAGATTTCAAATCACAACTGATCAGTTAATTTGTTAAACAGCTAGGAGGTCTGAATGCTGAAATTTGGTGTTTATACTGGGATGAAATTGATGGATGAGGGTCCTAGAAGAATGAAGTAGCTTTGTGCTGGAGTATATATCCAAGAAAAATGTGTGTGTGTGTGTATCTTGATGAAAAAGGGCTAACTTTTTATATATGTACCCTTGTTCTTTGGCTTTTTAAAAATATTTTCTCATTTGTTCCTTTTTTCTATTCACTTTCACCCTCTTCTGAAGCTGCTACCATCTCATTTTTAAAATTAATAATGGAATAGGACAGACCTCAAGACGTTATCACCTCCATAAAAATCCTTCATATTTTTATCCTTCTTGTGTTATTTTTCCCTGAGTATTTTCCATCTGTTAGCCTGTTCTCCCCCCCAGTCTTCTCTTACGAATAGGAAACGCAGAGCAATAAAGCACTGGTGACTCACCCCAGATATATGAGTTCATGTTGAAGACAGAACTGGGCCTCACCTCCTGGAGCCCAGCACTTGGGTCTTTTCTCTGGACTTGTCCTCCTTTTCTTTAAGGCAATGGAGCTTTGTTCAAATGAAATACTGAACCGAAATCCAACGTAAAAGACTCTAAAAGTAGTTCACAGTTGCTCTGATGGAAACAAGAGCATCTCTTATATACACACACTCCCTGCTCAATTGATACTTGGCCAATGCTGCATAGTTCTGAAAATGATGGGATTCAAGTGAGCATCTTGAGGTGGAACTTTCTTCTGCCCTACTCATACTGATCATTCCACTGCCACCATTCCATATGGTCATTAGAGACCAGAGGCAGATAGCTTGTTCCAGGTAGTAGAGAGCAAATCGGGGACACTCAGAAAATACTAAGCAATTGTCAAAAAGGGAGAGAGACTGAGAGAGACAGAGAGACAAAGGAAGAGAGGAAGATGCTCCCACTGGAAGTGATGAGTATTTTTTAATCTTCTTTTTAAAAGCCCATTCAAATAAAAACCCACAATGAGGTATTATCTCATGCTGGTCAGAGGGCCGTAATCAGAAAGTCTACAGACAATAAATGCGGGAGAGGGTGTGGTTAAAATGGAACTCTCTTACCCTGTTGTTGGGAATGCAAACTGGTACAGCTACTATGGAGAACAGTGTGGAGACTCCTTAAAAAACTGGGAATAGAACTGCCATACAACCCAGATATCCCACTGTTGGGCATACACACCTAGGAAACCAGAATTGAAAGAGATACGTGTACCCCAGTGTTCATTGCAGCACTGTTTACAATAGCTAGGACATGGAAGCAACCTAGATGTCCATCAGCAGACAAATGGATAAGGAAGTTGTGGTACATATACACAATGGAATATTACTCAGCTATAAAAAAGAACTGCATTTGAGACAGTGCTAATGAGGTGGATGAAATTGGAACCTATTATACAGAGTGAAGTAAGTCAGAAGGAGAAACACAAATACTGTATATTAACACGTATGGAATTTAGAAAGATGATAACAACAATCCTATGTGTAATACAGCATAAGATACACAGATGTAAAGAACAGCCTTTTGGACTTTGTGGGAAAAGACGAGGGTGGGATGATTTGAGCATTGAAACATGTATATTACTGTATGTGAAATAGATGTCCAGTGCAAGTTCAGTGCATGAAGCAGGGCACTCAAAGCTGGTACTCTGGGACAACCCCAAGTGATGAGGTGGGGAGGGAGGTGGGAGGGGGGTTCAGGATGGGTTAGACACATGTACCCATGGCTGATTCATGTCAATGTATGGCAAAAACCATCACAATATTGTAAAGTAATTATCCTCCAATTAAATTAATTAATTAAAAAATAAAAGCCCAATTTCTCTCTTTTCCTAGAACCCCACTAATGCTTGCAGTAGCGTATGGACACAGTGATGCTGTTTCATTGTTACTTGAAAAGGAAGCAAATGTAGATGCTGTCGACATCATGGGCTGCACAGCTTTACACAGAGGGGTATGTACATCTTCCTTAGCTTTAGTCAAGCAATTCTGTAGTGAACTTGTTTCTTCTTTTTTTTTTACCTCCTTATGAATTTTTAGTAAGAAGATTGTTGCCTGAGATAACCAGTTAACCTCAGTCAGTCAAAAAGAAATTACAAAATCTTTTGCAAAGATAAAATAATGGCAGGTACTCTGAGGTTCTGCTCTTGAGTTGCCATGTTTGACTGTGATAATAGATACATGAACACCTATTGTTGCAAGACTTAGTTCTGCTTTCTGATTGCATGCACATCATAGGAAATTTGCAAAAAAAATCTTAAAGCACAAATAACAAAATAGTAATCTCTAGTAATCTTACCTCCTGGAGATAACCACTTTTTGATATATATCACCAATCTTCTTTCTAAATATAGATTTGTTTTAAATCTTAAAAAGAATACTGAAGATGCTATTTGGAACCTTTTTTTTTCTTATAGTATATCAAGTACCTTTGTCCATATCACTAAATATTTTTCTGCCCTATCTTTTTTAATCCTCCATTGTGTGCAGGTGTTGTAATTTATTCTGATGATTACCTAGTTTTGAGTAACCACGCTATTTTTAATTGTTCTTTATTACAATGTGGGCCCATTTACCACCTGAAGTATGTACTCTGCTGAAATAAGTACACTGTGTGTAATTCTTCATAAACACCTGCTGAACTGTTTTTTAAAGTATATCAAGAAATCTAAATGAAACAAAAGCAGAAATCAGGAAATTGTTATTTAAAGATGGTGCTGACCACCATGATCAATGAAGAGAAGAGGAACTCTAAATGTTTAATGCCATAATCATAGATCTTATTTTAGGTACTTTTTGGTACTTTCTATGGGCCACACAGCAGTCCGGGAGCCTTTACATATCTTATTAGTCCTCACAACAGCCTATGAGGTCATTATTACTGTCCTCATTTACAGGTGGGTGTTTCTCTGAAGTAGGATAAGAGTCTTTTCCCTTAAGACCTGGGTGTTATGTCTACTTACTTCGAGCCTAACCCCACTTAGTCAACAACTTTGCTTGCTGAGTTTTCTTAGATTTGTGTTGTGTTTTTAATTGCGATGCTTCAGATTATGACGGGACATGAGGAATGTGTGCAAATGCTGCTGGAACAAGAAGTGTCGATTCTGTGTAAAGATTCCAGAGGGAGGACACCCTTGCACTATGCAGCTGCTCGTGGCCATGCCACGTGGCTGAGTGAGCTGCTCCAGATGGCACTTTCCGAGGAGGACTGTTCTTTCAAAGACAACCAAGGCTACACGCCACTGCACTGGGCTTGTTACAATGGTGAGTTAATTGTCACTTGACTGATTCCAGTAGACTTCCTATCCCAACACTACTGTGATCTCAAAGGAAGTGAGAACATAACATGATGCTGTAACCAAGGTATCCACTCTTTCTGCATTCAGATACTGCAAAACAAACAAACAAAAATACCTTTTTTAGAAAATATTTTTCCCTCCGTGGCTACCATGATGCCATATTGGAATGAAAAATCACTTCACACTTTTTCTTAACCAGTAACATGTAACTCCTCATCAGAACTTCTGATGAACTAACTAGTTTAAATCAGGCTTTCTTTTCTATATGAGATAACCAGGGATCCTACAAGGAATTGAAATAATACAGCTAAAAACAACCAAAACAATATGATGTAATAATGTCACAATTGACAGCTGGTAGGCACATGATTTATCTTTCAGCATTGCATTTTTATGTCACGTAGTCCCATTTATTTAGTTATACTTGCTACTGAGGAGATTTAAAATTCTGTGTTTCACTTATTTGAGTAGAAAAAGTTCAATGCCTGATAATTGTTACATTTAAAAAATACTGAAGCCTCTAAAGTAAAATTAAGTCATTTCCAAACTTACTTTTTGATGTAATTTGGTATTTATTTTTCATAATTCTCCCTTGAAAATGTAAGTCAATATATATGTATGTACATCTTTTTTTAAACTAGAATTCATATAACAAATATTCTATAACTTTTCTTATTGTACACTCAACATTCTATTGCAGATAACCTTACAAATCAATATGTATCTATATACATTGATCTTGTTAATAGTTGAATATTTTATATCAGATAAATAGGTATAGACATGCATGAGTATGAGTGTATATATCAGAATTTAATATTTATTCAACCAGATCCCTGTTGACGAACATTCAAATTGTTTTTAGGCTTTTTTTCTCATTACAAACAGTACTGGAGTGTATATGTTCATATCATGGTACTTTATTCTGTTAGATAAATTTCCAAATAAAATAATAAATAATAAAATAAAATAATAAATTTCCAAATAAAATAAATGATGAGGGCTTGTATATTTTTAAACTTTAATAAATTATACCATACTGCTTTAGTATGGCATAATTTTTACCCCACCAAATGTAAATAAAAGCTTTTGTTAGCCCAAGGTGATGTTAATCTTTTTAATTTTTGTCAATTTGAAGGACAAAAAAAGGGTATCTCATTTTATTTTGTGTTTCCTTGTCTAATTGTGTACTGATTTATGTATTTGCATTTCCTCTTCTGGAAATTACTTTTTCCATCTATTGCTCATTTTTTCCCTATTGAGTGGTTTATCTTTTTTCACACATTTGTAGGAGCACCTTGTCTTAGAGTATGAATCCTCTCTGTGTTATGTGTGTTGCAAACTTTTTTTTCTCAGTTCACTATTTGTCTTTGCTCCTTGTTAATGATATCTTTTTCCATGTAAAGATTTTGAACTTTTGTGTAGTTGAATCTGTGAGATTTTTTCTTCTCTGGTATGTAGGTTTACAGTCTTGCTTAAAAAGATCTCCTACCTCTAAGCTTATATGAATATTTTCCCATATAGTTCTGTTGTTGTTCTATTGCTAAGTCCCGGTGGACTGTATTAGCACGTAAGACTCCTCTCTTTTCCACTGTCTCCCAGAGTTTGCAAATTCATGTCCATATGTTTCTTACTGTGCTTCTGTTGTTTTATTTATCCATAATCAATTCTTCTATTAAAATTTTCACTTAGAAACTATGATTATTGGGTCCAGAAAAGTTTTATGGTGCTCTAACTGTATCAGTTTAAGATCTTTCATTATGTTTTTATTACGATCCTCTTTTTTTCATTGGTTCTGACCTCAGTAAGAGTCAAATTTTCCACTTTTGCAGTTTGGTTTTGTTCCCTCCCGGCCATTGGAGGATTGTGATTTTTTTTTTTTTAATTTACTTGCTAATGGGTAAGGTCACCCTAAGCCCCATGTGAGTTAAGCTGCAAGATCTATCTAGCACTGGAAAACCTACAGGAGGGGGGTGATGGAGTGCCAGTGTTGATTATAACAGCAGGTGGCAAACCTCCCACAGACCACATTTTCTCCCGTGTGGAGTTGGATGGGGCGGGGGTGATAGGTCTGTCTGTTCTAAGACCTCTCCAGGTACAAGCAGGGGAAGGGGAGCAGGCCTCTCCTAAACAATCCACTGGAATCTACACTTCCAGTGTAGTCTTCCAGATTGGAGGTTTAAGCTCCCCTCTTCCCAGAATCTCCTTCACTGAGCACTTTGAAACACTGAAAGTCATTCAAGGATCCCCAGTCCTACCTACACAGACCTTTACATTGAGATTCATATAGCCTCCAAGAAATGGTTTGTGTAGGTGCTGCCCCAAGCTAGGTCCTTCAGGGAAATTCATAGTAATAGAGAGGTTGAAATGTCTGGGAATATTTGAGTGACAGTTGGATATAGTTAGAAAGCTAAACAGTATAACTGACATAAAATTAGGGGATTTGTATGTTCATTACTTCATACACTTCTCAGTCCTCCTAAAAGCAAAGTTTCACTTTTTTTCTCTATAGGTACAAAAAAAGTTTGACTTATTTTAGTACTTAAAATTGTTCAATCAACATAATTCTGGGGTAGATCAGAAGAGAGCTCTAATTTAGCACATAACTCAGCCAAGAAGAGGTTTCCAGGGCAACAATCCATATTCCAAAGCCAAATAGCTTTACCTTCTTGCCTTAACAATTGTATGAGAACATTGCTTCACAAACCTCATGTAGGTCCTTTATCAAGTAAATTTCCCATCATCCTGTGACATCAATAGGGCAGGTATTCCTTCTCCGATTTTTTTATGTGTAGGAAATGGAGGCTCATAGATCACATAACAAGTAAGCTCACAGAGCTGGGGCCATACTTAAATTCAGTTGATTTGAAAACTACCTGCCATTTTGTTGAAAGTAATTATTCACATTTGTTCATCTACTCACTAAAAAATACTTAGTGAGTCCATACTATTTGCCAGGAACTGTTCTTCAGATCAGATCAGTCGCTCAGTCGTGTCCTTGGTACCCTTTTAAATACCATATAGTGTTTTACAGTCAAAGCCCTTTAACCTGCACTATGATAAGTACTGTTTTTTATCAATCACATCTTCCTCCCTTCCCTAGGGTGCATAATTTTAAGTGAACCTATTCATCTGGGTAAAAGGGAAATTTTCTGCTCTAAATATGGACAAACTGAGGCATACCTATGTTAGGCACCTATCTACTAAGAGCTGTGAGTATGGTAGAATTGTTCCGCTTGCAAATGAGGTCTCTTTCTCGTCACTGCTTAATTTATTCATTATATCTCAGAACACCTATAAACATAGTTAAAAACATTTTGACATTTAGTGAATTTTATTCCATGGAGAATGATCATTCAGCCAATTCAGGAAAATTCATGGGCCAGAATTCAGTACTTAATGAAAAAATAGATTTCATTAAACAAAGTTTCATGTTAGAAGCTCCCTAAATTCTTTTGGTTCCTTGCAGGTAATGAAAACTGTATAGAGGTACTTTTGGAGCAGAAATGCTTTCGAACATTTATCGGTAATCCTTTCACTCCACTGCACTGTGCAATGTAAGTAGAAAAACTGGAAGTTAATGGTGTGGCTTGAATTCTTTAAACCACACCTAGGGAAAGGGCTTTTGGCAGAAGGAAAATGCTTTTAGATTACAGATAAGACCAGTATATTCCATTTTGCTGCTAAAGGCAAATAAGTCTGATATCAAAGTGTAGTATCTAACGTTAATGATTTTTCAGGAGCTTTTTGTGAAGTGCCGTGGTTCCAAGGTGGCTCACAAACCACCCAGGGAAACGGTAGAAAGGGGTGGACTGAGAAACAGTACCCACCATGTGAAGAGCTCTTCAGGTGTATCAGTAGTCACGCTTGTCTGCCAAATGCTAAAAATAAGTTGGGGTTAGCAATATTATCCCTGTGGATAATTAGAAAGACATTTTATTCCAGGAAGATTTCATATATGGTAATTTTCCAATCTTCGTAATGTTGAAATTCTTCTTTGGTAAATGAAACTTTTGCTCAAATTTTGTATCAAAATTTTTAAATGCATCAGATTATTAAAGATACAGTGCATAGAAAGATGGAGTAGGAGGGGATATATAATTTTTTAGAGAGCAATATTTTAAATTTTTAAATCTATTTTCATTTTAGAATAAATGATCATGAGAATTGTGCATCATTGTTACTCGGGGCCATAGATTCCAGTATTGTCAATTGTAGAGATGACAAAGGCAGGTAAGTGATCCTAAGAGCATGGCTCTTGTCTGTTGAATCTTAGCCTTCTTTGTGGCTCCATAGTGGCCAAACATCTATGTTTTTGATTGAAAAAGTAATATATATACATATTTTAAAAAATTAAGTGTAATAAATGACATATAAAGAAATTATCCTCTTAGTCCAAAAGCCCTAGCCTCTTCCACTGAGAAAACTACTTAAAACTGTTCTTTCTAAATTTTTATTTTCTTCCAAATATTGTATATAGATAACTACATAAATATATAAAAATATATATGTTTATATTCTTTTTATACAAATGAGAACATTCTATATTAATGTTCTCCTTTTAACATATCTTGGAGATCTTTCCACACCAGAACATATATATTTACCATATTCTTTTTAAAGCTTCATATTATTCCATTTACTGGATATGTTATAATTTAATCAGCTTGTCCTCCTTTGAAGAATATTCAAGTTGTTTCAGAATTTTGGTGTTTTAGTGAATGGTGCAATGAACAGTCTAGTACAAGTGTCTGTTTGCATGAGCAAGTGCATCTGGGAGATAAAAGTGCTAGAATTGGAATTTTTTGGTTCAAAGATCATAGTGTTTAACTTTGATAAATCATGCCAAATTATCCTCCCAAAGAAACCAACCATTCACATTAAATGATGTAGGCTTTTTTTTAAAAATAGCCAATTATCTACAAATCTAAGGCCTAATTTTGAAAGTATGTTTATCAATGATGAGAGAGGTCATTGGAACTCAAGATTAAAGGGTCAGTAAAGATGCTGATTTTATTATCAGGACCACTGCCTACACCCCCCAAATCTAGGGGTGCTGTTCACATAGGTGACACTTCAGTGTCTACCCTGAATGGCTTTTGGGGGAACCTGGTCACCATCTCTCTAAGCCAGTAAGTTTTAAATCCCTAAGATGACACCATGCACATGTTTCTCAGGCACATATAGAAAGGGAGTGTGTTAAGTTTATAGGACGCTAACATCATACCTGTTTTAAATCGTCAGGACACCACTTCATGCAGCAGCATTTGCTGATCACGTGGAGTGCTTGCAGCTTCTTCTGAGACACAACGCTCAAGTGAACGCGGCAGACAATTCAGGGAAAACACCACTGATGATGGCTGCTGAGAACGGGCAGGCTGGTGCCGTGGGTATGTGCTTGACTTGTGGGCTTGGAGTTTAGGCCTGTCTAAAACCAAAGGCATGTAAAGTTGGGAAAGTGATCATACTCTCGGTATATACATGTTAGAGAAGACCAGCATTGTATTTAAGCCACCGGATCTGCTGCTGCTGCTGTCACTTCAGTCGTGTCCGACTCTGTGTTAACTTGGTTATTGATAGACTTTGTCAATTAATAACAGTGAAATCTGTCAACATTTAGAAACCAAATAGAACAATAGAATCATTTTACTGGGAGATAACAAAACTGTAAAGACAATTAAAATTAATGCCTGTAGGGACTTCCCTCGTGGTCCACTGGGTAGGACTCCATGCTCCCAATGTGGGAGCCTGGGTTTGATCCCTGATCAGTAAACTAGGTCCTGTGTGCCTCAACTAAAGATCATGCATGCTGCAGCTAAGACCTGGAGCAGCCAAAGAAATAAAAATAAATTAATGACTATGGAATTTGGATTTGAATAGAACAACTATGGCAATAAAGTGGCTTCCCTGATAGCTCAGTTGGTAAAGAATCCACCTGAGGAAACCCTGGTTTGATTCCTGGATTGGGAAGACCTACTTGAGAAGGGATAGGCCACCCATTCCAATATCCTTGGGAGAATCCTCCCACAATGCAGAAGACCTGGGTTCAATCCCTGGGTTGGGAAGATCCCCTGGAAAAGGGAAAGGCTACCCACTCCAGTATTCTGGCCTGGAGAATTCCATGGACCATATAGTCCATGGGGTTGCAAAGAGTCAGACACAACTGAGTGACCTTCACTTTCATGGCAATAGATTGTTCCTTTTTTCTTTAAAAATATTAGTTATGGTAATGTGAGTATACAAATTTAAAAGCATTATTGTTTTGGTAGTAATTTCTTCAAAATGCATGTAATTAGCATGTAGTCTTAGTAACTATCTTTTGGCTTTTTCTGCAGATATTTTGGTGAACAGTGCCCAGGCTGACCTGACTGTGAAGGATAAGGACTTGAACACATCCTTACATTTGGCTAGTAGTAAAGTATGTAAATGGATTTGAAACATGGTTATTTTAGTGTAATGATAAAATGATAATAATAATACCTAAATCTGTCCATCAGAAGTGTGTGTATCATGGCTCTTAATTAAGATGTATGTTTTCCCAGGATGGTGTCATTCTCAGTGAAATCAAAGGGGGAAGCAAAGGGCAGACCCACACAAATGGGTTGATGGGCTATGCTTTTCAGGGAATTTGCCACTTGAATTCTTGACACAATCTGGTTTGATGCTGCCACTGAATCTGTCTTCATGGTTGTGGTATCATATTTTGCTTTTAAACACAGGTTAGGAACTTAGTTAAATGGCTTCTAAAATATAAGCAGTTCCACATGTTTTCATTTATTCTGCTTGAAGACATTGTAATAACACAGCCAAAAATACTCTTTTTTGAGGCAAATAAATGTATTCATTTAGGTATGCTTCTCTTGTCTCCCTTTTCTTCTGGTACGTAGTTCAGTGCAAAGAATGTGTGTGTTTGTTTTAAGAGCATCATGTTCACATATAGCTTAAGGTTCCTGCTTCTGTAAAAAAATAAATGTATGGTTTTATGAGAGTGGGATCATACTGTTGGATAACCTGCTTTCATTACTGAATCATATATTATGAATATCTTCCTTTCAGACATCATATATTATAGTGTTTTATAAGATGTATGGAACCCTGCCTTAGGATTGTGCTACCCTTGATTCAACCCATCCCTTATTGTTAAACGTTTCCTTGTTTCAAATATATGCTACTACAAATAATACTAATTGTAGTATAATAATCTGAATAAATCCCTAAATATGAAATTAGTGAGTCTAAGGCTATGAACACTTCTAAGACCAAAATGCCCTGTAATAAGGTTTTAACCATTTACATTCCACCAGCAGTACATGACAATGAAAACTCCATGGACACTTCTAAAATTATCTTTACGTGTTTCCCTTATAAGGCATTGTAATATGATGCTAGTTGACACCAGTGATGGTGGTTTGTTCCAATATCGTTGTATCATCAAAGGTGTTATCTGTACCCAGTGGTACCAGAAGTCTCAGCTATTCCTTTCATTGGTTACATTTTCCCATTTCATGATCCGCAAAAAGTGGGTACCACAAAAAGTGCTCAGGTTCCTGAAGTTCATGTCAAGTTGTGGTGTTTTCATGAATATAAGTACAATGCTTTTCAGACTTATTGTGCAAATGAATCCCCTGATAATCTGGTTCAAATGCAGATTCTAATTTAGTAGATCCAAGAGTGGGGCTTGAGAGTCAATATTTCTAACTCCCAGGTGATGCTGATCCTGCTGTTCTGTTGGGCCACATTTTGAGTGTCAAGGGTTTAGGAAGTGGTCACCCCTTAACCAGGCACTGGGCCTGAGGTTCCAAAAGGGTCTCTATTTTATTAGTTAATTCTTTAGATTTTAAACTATCATTAGTCATAACATATAGAGGTATCTTTTGAATGAGGAATAAAAGAATGACCTTTGCTGGAAAAGACTCTATTATATAAGGCAGCCAGTGATGAATGATACAGATAACAGGTACAATGGGAATTCCAGTGATAGGTGGATACTGAGGTGGTATTTGAAGGCTTGAGGAAGGAGATGGGACTTGACTTGTGTTTAAAAAGCTTTGTTGAAGAATTTAAAGGACACTCCTAATTCTACTCTCTGTTTATCTGCTGACCTAGCTGACATATAGCATCAACTTCAGCTCTCTGGACAGTAATTCTAAAAGTTATCGTAAAAATTATAATATTTTAGATCAGATTTATATTAGTCAAGTCCTAAAACACCTTATTTAGAATCTTTGAAAATCTAGGGCTGATTAACCATTTGCTCTTAGAAGAAAATGTATTATTCAGAAAATAGCCTATTTTGATATTAGGCAGGGAACACATGTTAAATTTAAAGCATACTGAAGTGATTTCCCCAGGACATTTCTGTATCTCTGTTCCATTTACTTATCTTTTTTTCCTTTGTTAGGGTCATGAAAAATGTGCCTTGTTAATACTTGACAAGATACAAGATGAGAGCCTTATTAATGCAAAAAACAATGCACTGCAGACGTAAGTGTGACTACTAAAGTGTGACTAAGTCTCAGATTCATAGTCATTTACTCGACCAACAATAAAAATGTGCTATATTCTAGGCTAGAGTTGGACGCAGTGATGAAAGACACAAATCTGGCTTTTCCTTTGTGAAGTTCATGGTCACTATCTACAATTGCTGACCAAGCTAGACATTTTTAGTTAGAAATTTTCTTCTGATATGCCTTCATAGAATTTTGTGAGGTCTGTGTTTTTCCTTGCTGATATTTCTAAGGTAGTACTAAAAATATAGTGGGTTGTTAGAAAATCTTATCAGCCGCCATATTTGAGGATAAACTATTTGTTTAAATGTATTGATTTTATGTATTCTTACTGGAAAACAAGTTTTATAAATCAGGTTCCCAGAATATGTTTGAAGCATTTAAGCTATTTGTGTTAATTATATTTTAATATAATTCAGTGTAATCCTTAGCATGAAAGACCCAAAAGCTGCTTCATTTTTTATTTTAGGAAATTACCTGTGCATTTGTTTTAAGGGCAAAGAAATATAAGAATTTTTTTCCATTAAGATTTTTAAGCAGAATAGCAGAATATATTGTTTGACATTATTCTTTAAGATATTCTAAATTCAATAAAACTTCCTTTCATGCCTTTAGTAATAACAAGGTTTAAGATTATGTATATGGATGATAATGACATCAGTCATATTGATTTCATATTGATTAACTGTGTGAAACAGTGATTCAAATACTGATGTAGAAAGCAAGGGGTAAAGAACCTTCTAGAAAACACACCAGAACTTGAGTTCTTTCTCTGGCTCCCTGTGACTTGTCACTAAGGTTGTTTGAGGTGTAAAATATTTGTACAATAATATCTGCAGAAGAATTTGGGCCAATGTGGAAGAACAGTTGGATCTTTAGCTCTTCAGAAATCTTTTTTGAAAAAGTAAAAATACTCGTGTTATTTATAGATTCTCAAGTCCTTTCTTTCTTTCAACTACACAGACTACTCAAAATGCCATATTCTCATACAAATATGTATTGCGGTTGACACTCGGTGTTGTCTTTTTTTCAGACCCCTCCATGTGGCCGCACGCAATGGCTTGAAAGTGGTCGTTGAGGAGCTGCTGGCCAAAGGGGCTTGTGTACTTGCTGTAGATGAAAATGGTAAGTGGGAAAAGTAAGCCATTATTTCAGGTGCCAATGCACCTGCTGTGAAGCCAGAGGGAAATGGGAAAGCCAGGAGCTAGTTTAAAAAAGCAGTGAGAACTCTCTTTCCCTTGGAAGTTCCCTGTGTGTGAGCAGTCAACAAGGATAATTTGTCCTGTCTGTTGTAAAACACATAGTCTCCCTGCAGTCCACCAGCGCCTTCCATATGCATGTCATGTTAGCAGCTGGTCTCAAACTCCTCAGCATGGGGGTTGAAATATGTTAGATACACTCAACTTGGTATTCGAATGAAATTTTAACTGCACATGCTGAAGAGTTAGGGATCACATGTGTCATGGGTGCATGCTCAAGGGCTCAAATTAAAACATCTTTGTATTTCAGTTCATTCTGAGATCAAACCTCTAGGTATTATTTTGCAGAACAGATCAGAACTTGTATTTTCAGTATGGATATTTGGGGAATATCCAAAAATTTTTAAATGAACATCTAGGCTTGAAACCTTCTTCTGATCTATACCACATTTCTTTTCTGAATGAACTAACTCTTAACAGAAGCTTTCTACTCTGTTTCCTAAGAAATTTAGAAACTCATGAGTATGAGAATTATATTAAACTACCATGCCTTTTAACTTTGGGGAGCAAAAGAGGAACTTCTGGATATTTATCAATTCAGTAGTTTTTTGAATGTGGCATTAATTGTGGCATTTAATTCAAGTATTATAAAATGTATTAACATAATTCAACTGCTTATTACAGGTATTGGAATTAGCAGCTCATGCCTATTTCTCAGAAGTAAGCAGCCATATGACATCATTAGCTGACTCCTATTAGTTTTGGTTTTGCAGCCCCATTTATCCTAGCATGTACCCCGCTCTGTCCCCAACCTGACTCATGTAGGAGATGCGAAAAGTTCTCTATTACTCCATCTCCTCAGTCTTCCTGCCCCACCTTCCCTCACCTTCTTATTACCACTATAGGTATATACATTAATACTTTAGGGTTGGAGTTTTCTCCAAAATGACCCAAGAGACCAGAATGAATTAGTTTTGCCTTTCTGCAGTGTAAGTCTGCTATATCTGGGGCTTGTTCAGCCCATAGCAAACTCAAGAATAAGTGCACCAGGGTTATATAACCACAGACTATATCAGAGCTTAGCTACACCCTAAAGGCCTAGGAACATTTGGGACGATTTTGTACCGCACTGCAATCTTAATTACTTATCACAGACCTTTGTGGAATGGAATGTTAAGGTATCTGTCCATTCTTGTTTGTCTTCATACCAGAGAGAGGACTTGTCTGTTAAGCGGGGAGGGGAGCAGAAATCAGGTCAAGTGCTAACAAATGATACACAAAAAATTAAGATTTTTGAGCCAGTGCCTCTGAATAAAATGAGCCAGTGGTTAGTAGAAAGTTTAGCCAGGAGAGTGGGCAGGCTAAACCTTTCCAGCCAATAGAATAAAGGTTGAATAAGGGTAGACTGAATCGAAGACTTCACCTACCTCCCCATGGCTCCTGCTTCATGTGTTGAAATAGTTGTCTCTTCCAGACCTGACCCATCAAGTTCACATAGTAGAGAATGACATGACTCCATGGCACACAGCAGTCTCCCCATACCTGTTACATTTAGGATTTGGGACTTTGGCTGGTGGTGTTGACATTATTTAAAATTCTGTTTAAGTTTCTTTTAAATGATAGTACATTTCACCACAACCAACCAGTGCTGTATCTCATCTACTCAAATGATTCCATTTCTCTAGAACCAGCTTCCTGGTGCATTCTTCATGTAAAGTATATATAAAGTGACAAAACAGTGTTACTGACTCTTACAGACACCTGATTCTCAACACCCTCTCTAATCTGACGGAAAGTCATTGTTCTCAGAATGAGAGTGCCCTGACCCCAGCCCAAGGCGCATGGTGTGCGTGCTCTCAAGTGGAAACAGCTTTCTGATTGTCCTGTGGCTGTTTTTGTTTTTTGTGGAATTGTGTCACACACACCACCCCCCCTCATGTTTCTGTTCACTAGATGAAGACTGGAATCCTGCCTAACTCCGGATAATATAGTGCTTGTTGTTGTCATGTAAGCTGGGGAAGAAAAAAAAAAAACCCTCCATCAAATGTCTACCCCTTCCTGGTCCCCTCCAGCCTCACCCCAAGCATGACTTGTGGGAAGTAACTCCTTTTGCCTGGCATGATTTCTAACTCGACATACATCTCCACGTGTGAGGTCGTTTGAGATGTACTGTGGGACGCTCACGCCACTTCTGGATTGCCCGGACTAACCACTGCCTTGTCTGCATTTACGCCCAGGTCATACCCCGGCCCTGGCTTGTGCTCCTAACAAAGACGTGGCTGACTGCCTGGCCCTCATTCTGGCTACCATGATGACTTTTTCTCCTTCCAGTACAATGACGGCTGTCAACTTCGTTTGTTTTAAAAAAGACAGTTTGAGCAGGACGACCCTCTCCAACCTGGGTAGCATGGTTAGCCTGTGCAGTAACAATGTAGGCTCTGAGGATGGGTACAATGAGAATGATTCTGATTCGGAAACTTTCTGATTTTGGACTGTAGAAGCTTTTCCTTGATCACCCATGTTGGAGGAAGGGAACAAAGCTTGAATTCCAGATGTATGTTGTGTTCAAGTATTATTATGGGCCGAGCTTCCAGAAGCCAGTAGAGAAGAAATTAATCAAGCCCAGGGAAAGCAGCTAGGCTGTAGGGCAAAGCTCTCACACAGTTGGGCCTTGGTTTTACTTTGTTTCATGTTTTCCTTAGAGCTGAGATACTTCTGTGAAAGTCTACCTCTCATTTTAAATATGGAATTTAAAAAAAAAACATTTAATTATTTTTCTTTGGGGATAATGCAACAAAGAGGGAGATTTTTTTTTTTTTTTCTTTTTTTCATGTACTCACTCAGCAGTGAGTTCTCAAAAGTGTATCGATGTGACATTCATGTCCCCAAGGAAGGGAGGGAAGGGCTGGATAGGAGATGCCTCAAACCTCTGCTCAATTTGATGTTTACTTCCTTACTAGAAGCCAAAGGTAGAGGTGTTCATCTTCAGAAATAATGCCTGTAATAATCTTTTTTAAGGGAGTCCAATTATTCATAGGCTTCCCAGGTGGCACTAGTGATATCCTCTCTATAGTGTACTGAAATATCCAGAACTTCTTTTTGAGGATTTTTAAGTTGCCAAATGAAGGGGGAAATCCACTGAAAATTGAACTTGCTCTTTTCATTTAACAAAAATATGGCACCCAGTGCTCCCTGTAAAAAGCCTGTGACTAATTTTCACCAAATGATTGAACCAGAATCACTTCAATAACATTTCAGGTGAAAATTATATTGCACCGAAACTTTTGAGATATATGCAAATATGAAACTACCCTTTATTAATTTGTCTGTAAATCAAAATACTAACTTTATTAAAAACATAACAGCCATCAGTATTGTTCATCAGTAGTGAAATGTTATATGAGCTTTTCGGTCAAAGTCATGCTCAGTGAGTGGAAGTGTGACTCCAAAAAAGAATGAAGTGAAAGCACGATGTAAAAATGGGTGAAATGGAAATTAAAGCCGATTAAAGTTGCTTCCTGATGAAATCATCGTAGTGAACACTGTGTCTGCTCCCTCTCCTCTGCCAAAGCTTCTAGGTCAAATGGACCCCGCTCCGCACCTGGAATAGCTGTACAAAAAGAAGAATGAGACTTTAAATTACACACGTACACATGCACATGTATATGTATGTATTTATCTGTGTCTGTAGTTCATCAGCCAGCTATACACGAGGACCAAAATGCTTCAGTCTAAAATTGAAGATTTAAATTGTTTTCCTTCAAAATGGAAGTAAGAACTGAAATAGCTTTTCTATGGAGTTAAAATGTAATCTTTTTGCGTAAGTCTTTATTGTATTTTATATTTCTTATGACACAGATTTCTAGCTGATGGCTTAACATTTGTAACTAATAATGTGTTTACCACAGCTTAATTTTTTGCCAAACTAGAGAAAATGTTCATATACTTTGATGTATATGTGTTTGTATTTATTTGAAATGAAACAAATGCCGAGGAAATATCCATTGTTTATTCTCTTTTAATTCTTACTTGGAATAACGAGGAAGCCGGAAAATATACAGAACTTTTCCTGGGCTGGCCTGCATTCCTGAGGGCAAGCCCAGAAATTCCACTGCTAAGGTTTCCAGCCGACCCTCAGGTTCTTCCACATCGGTTGAAAAAAGGTACAACATCCATGACTCAGCCTGTGTGTAGCCAGCTCAGAGCTTAGAATACACTGCAGTCCTTATGCTTTTCTTCGAGATGAAAACTGAAGTGGGTAGTGGGTCATGTGCACAAAGAGGGCCCAAAGAAAGATACGGAAATTATCCTGAATGTGCTGAAAATCTCATGGTCCCAGCAGCCTAATGGGAAACTCTGTCAGTGTGTGGGCACATGTACCAAGAAGAGAAATACAAATCACCAGCTCATGCTATTTTCTACTTGAGGAAGAGACAGGACAGAAATATGTTGCATTAGAGTACTGCTCTCCAATATTTTATAATGGGTTCCATTTTCACTCTGGAAATTTCTATCTTAATGTATGTGAGATATTTTTTAAACAGTGTCCTAACATACCTAGATCAAATACAGATACCATACTATGTATTTCATCTAACTGTAAAAGTCTTCACTCTGTAATATTCTGGATTTTATTAAAAATTCATGTTGGGTTCTTCACAAATGAGAACTTGTTCAAAGGACTTATAAGAACTGGTATTAGTTTCATTGAAACCTTTTGTTTCACCACTGCCATTGTTTTTTTTTAATTCTTGGTGTTGTGTTCCTTTCTTTTCTCTGTCCTTTTTGTCTGCTTGGAGATGAGTTTTGAAAAAGTGGATAAATTGTTAATGAGCAATAATGACCTTACCTTTACCAAAACCCTGAAAGTAAGGGAGCTCTAACACTGCAGAAACGTGATATATTGTGGAGTCTTTTTCCAGAAGTGAATGGAAATCTTGCTCAGTTGGCCTTTAAAGCAGGAAACGCGATGCCTGATTTAATGGTGAAGCAGCGTTACCATTTCTCCTATAGAGTAGCACAGAGAACAAGAAATATTACGGCAAGGCAGTGACAGCTCTGCGACATTATCTCTGGAGCTGCGTTCTGACTTTTCCCCAGTCTCACTGCCAGAAAGGAGGAGGACAAAAGAACAAAATAAAATCATGCCGTGAATTGCTTATTGAATCTCTCTCCCCCACTCTCTTTCTCTTTCTCCCTCTTCCCAAGACCAATTTTTTTCCCTTAAGGAACGACTTTAAAAACTGAGTTCTGTGTTTTTCACTCACATCTCTTAGAAAACTAGATTTGCCACATAGCTTTCTAAGAAAAACAAAAACAGAAAACATTGTGCTTTTAATTGAGTCTTGGTTGTTTTGTGCTTTTACCTAAATATGTTATTTTTAGACTGTATTTTAACCACAGCCACAGGGATCATGTTTCATTGCACTTACCTATTTGCCATGTCTGCCTATCCTTGGTAAATACATTACTATCTCCAAATTGCCTAAAATCTGCTATGATTCTACAGTAAATAGCTCAGGGGATTTCTATTTATCACTAATAAAAGGGCACCATAGTATGTTTTGGTACTTTAGGCAGTAAACAGCTGCTGGGTTTATTATTTTATTATTAAATTAGGACAAGAACATCAAATGGATTTGCTGCACTAGTAATCTTTGTACTGTTGAGCAACTTGGTTTGCTTATCTGTTGTGTTGGTTGAAGAACCCATCCCTTTTTTTTTGTCGTGTGATATGAAGTTAGAGTGCCTTTTTATATTTGTATATTCTGAAAATATTCTGTGAAATGTTTTGTATTTTTTTTCATTTGAGTGTTATCAGAGCAATATAATACCAGTGAGTTTTCATTTCAGCCTTTCTTTGAATGTATAAAGTGTCTTTTTTCCTCTTTCCCCTTTTACCTGCTTTGAAATGAAAATGAAGATGCTGAAGTTTTCTATAGGAATTATGTTTGATTTTGCAGTGCTAAAATGCTTTCTTTTTACAAAACCATAAACCATAGGTCAGTGTTATAGGGGAAGAGCATTTTAAGATAGTGACAATCTGAGTGTGTGTATAAAATGTAATTCTATGCGTTTCTTATGCAGTGACCTAAAAATTCAATGCAAATATCTTTTGTTTGGTAGTTTTGTCTATATATTTTATGCTTTAGCATGTGCAATATATCTTTGCAAAACGTGATGATACAAATCTGGTGCCAGTGTTATATTTTGCATAACATATTTGTAACAGCATAAAATATTGTTTGATGATTTCAGTGGGATTTTGTCTGTAATGTTTTCTTATGAAAATTGGAGTTGAATGACTCTGGTAAATGCCATGACTATAAAAATGAGGAAATGACTTTTAGTTCAGTGAATGACTTTGAACCAATTGGAATCTTCTCAAGCACAGTTTAATACTTTTTCAACTACTGAATGCTAATCATGTCATGAAGTACTTAACTGTAATATACTATGGAAATGCATTCAGATGGTTATTTTTCCAAATAAAAGCGGTACAAATATTGTTGCAATTTGTGTTGTCTTTAAATTTTCCAGTTATGCTAATTTTGCCAATTATTATGCTAACTTAAACTTTTATCCCCTACTAAAGCCAAATTAACCTTAAACTTTTAAAATAATCAAGATAGAGATATATTTTCTATTTTTGTTTATATAATCACAATTAAAGCAAAATATTTCAGACAGATATTTTATGTTTATTTTACCTATTTATGCCGCCAACATTTTTTATAAAGCAGTTAAGCTGGCTTACAACAAAAGATGTGATAAACTGGAAACAGGAAAATTAGGACAACAAAACAGAACTCAAACTACAGGAATTCTAAATTTAATGCAGTGGTTATAACTAAATTTGAGTTTGGTCTAAATTTTCTTATAGCTGAAGTAAGAGGGAGAAATGTGATTAATAATAATATATAATTATTTATATAATAATGTAATCTATATAATAAAGTCTACAGATCACATATATCAGAAAAGGAGAAACCTGTTCAGTTCAGTTCAGTTCAGTCGCTCAGTCATGTCCGACTGTTTGCGACCGCATGAATCGTAGCACGCCAGGCCTCTCAGTCTATCACCAACTCCCTGAGTTCACCCAAACTCCTGTCCATCGAGTCAGTGATGCCATCCAGCCATCTCATCCTCTATCGTCCCCTTCTCCTCCTGCCCCCAATCCCTCCCAGCATCAGGGTCTTTTCCAATGAGTCAGCTCTTCGCATGAGGTGGCCAAAGTATTGGAGTTTCAGCCTCAGGATCAGTCCTTCCAAAGAACACCCAGGACTGGTCTCCTTTAGGTAGTGGTGGCACCCACAAAATTGTGAAATAAACCGTGTTTATCTTTGTTGCTGCCGCCACTACCAGGGTCTTAAGTTCATTCATTATTCATTCATTTCAGTCGCTCAGTCATGTCCGACTCTTTGCGACCCCATGAATCGCAGCACGCCAGGCCTCCCTGTCCATCACCAACTCCCGGAGTTCACTCAGATTCACGTCCATCGAGTCAGTGATGCCATCTAGCCATCTCATCCTCTGTCGTCCCCTTCATAGTAACACAAGACCCAACTTTTCAGCACTGTCCTTAAAGATATACATAGAATTACCTCTCCATTTGTCTCACCATTCAAATGGTCTCTCCTTGGGTAATAACTCAGGAACAGTCCCTAGAAGCACTGAGAAACAGATTCCTAAGTATGGAATGTTCAGCTGATGAAAAAGAGATTGCAGCGGCACATGGGGAGGGAGGCACATGAGGGAGTTTCCCGAGTTCCTCAGATCACTGTGTCCTAGAATGTTAACAGTTCTCACAGTCTAGCTGAATCTGATTACCACCTTTTTCATGAAGACACTGAATCCCAGAGAAGTTATTTAATTGCTCAAATTTGTGTGTATTAGTGATCTGAATACACATTTCTGTCTGTAGGTGTTCTCTCTTCTATGTTGATCTGCCATACCATGTTTTGTGGGGTTTTTTTTTTTTCTGCTAGAGATGTTCAGAGAGGTATTGCTCTCTGCCTTGCCTTACTCCTTATTCAAGTATATAAACCTTAGTGTTTTTCAATCTTGAAGACTGTAGAGCAAGACATGGAACAACAGACTGCATCAAAATTGGGAAAGGAGTACATCAAGGGTGTATATTGTCACCCTGCTTATTTATATGCAGAGTGCCTCATGCAAAATGCCGGGCTGCATGAAGCTCAAGCTGGAATCAAGATTGCTGGGAGAAATATCAAAAACCTCAGATATGCAGATGACACCACCCTTATGGCAGAAAGGGAAGAGGAATTAAACAGCCTCTTGATGAAAGTGAAAGAGAAGAGTGAAAAAGCTGGCTTAAAACTCTACATTCAAAAAACTAAGCTCATGGCATCCAGGCCCATCACTTCATGGCAAATAGATGGGGAAACAATGAAAACAGTGACAGATTTTATTTTCTTAGCCGTGAAATTAAAAGACATGTGCTCCTTGGAAGAAAAGCTCTGACAAACCTAGACAGTGTATTATAAAGCAGAGACATCACTTTGTTGACAGAAGTCTATGGTTTCTTCAGTAGTCATATACAGATGTAAGAGCTGGACCATTAAGAAGGCTGAGGGCCAAAGAATTGATGCTTTTGAACTGTGGTGTTGGAGAAGACTCTTGAGGGTCCCTTGGACAGCAAGGAGATCCAACCATTTAATCATAAAGGAAATCAACCCTAAATATTCATTGGAAGGTGAATATTGATGCTGAAGCTGAAGTTCTACTATTCTGGCCAGCTGATGTGAAGAACCAACTCATTGTAAAAGAACCTAATTCTGGGAAAGACTGAAGGCAGTAGGAGAAGGGGACAACAGGGGATGAGATGATTGGGTAACATCACCAGTTCAATGAACATGAGTTTGAGCAAACTCTGGGAGATAGTGAAGGACAGGGAAGCCTGGCATGCTGCAGCCTGTGGAGTCACAAAGAGTCGGACACAACTGAAAGACTGAACAAAAAGAGCAGTGCTGCATAAATAGTGACTTAAAATAGTGACTGAGGGACTTCCCTGGTGGTCCAGTGGTTAAGAATCTGCCTAACAATGCAGGAGACATGGGTTCGATGCCTGGTCAGGGAACTGAGATCCCGCTTGCCTCAGGGCAACTAAGCCTGTACACTGCAGCTACTGAGCCCACGTGCTCTGGAACCTGTATGCCAACACTAGAGAGTTCATGTGCTGTAATGAAGATCCCACCTGCTGCATGTAAGACCTAAAGCAGATAAAAAAAAAAAAAAAAACTCAGTGACTTAAAGCAACAAATGTTTATCATGTCACAGTTTCTGTGAGTTAGGAGTCCAGGCATAGTTTAGTTGGGTCTTCTGTCACAGGGTCCCTCACAGGTTATAATCACAGTGTTGGCTAGGGAAAGCTCTATTTCTCAGCTTACACATGTGGTTATTGGCAGGA
This sequence comes from Bos taurus, assembly GCF_002263795.3. Taxonomy (NCBI): domain Eukaryota; kingdom Metazoa; phylum Chordata; class Mammalia; order Artiodactyla; family Bovidae; genus Bos; species Bos taurus. The sequence continues at coordinate 85,562,614 of NC_037329.1, read as the reverse complement.
TTCCTCATGGGTTGTTGGACTGAGGGCTTCAGTGCCTTGATGCAGTTGACTGACCTCAGTACCTTGTCAAATGGGCCTCTCCATAGGGCAACTCACAACGTGGCAACAAACTGAGAAAAGCCAGAGAGAAAAAGAGCAAGATAGAACTCACAGGTTTATAACTGAATCTTCAAGTGACATTCATTCAATTTTTTCCATAGGCTATTCATTAGAAACAAGTCACTAGGTCCATCCCACATGCACAGTCACATCCCACCAAAAGGTGTGAGGTGCAGAAGGCAGGAATCACTGGGAGCTGTTTTGGAAGCTATTCACCACCCTGGCTCTGTTAGTGTCCTTCAAGAGTGTAAATTCACACCAGGATCACTTTTTCCCAGTCATTACTAAGGAGCTTGTTTACTTGACTTCATAAATTCACCCATTCAGGAGATACATAAGGATCTCCTAATTTCACTTGTGCTCTTATAAGCAAGCAGAAAGGGAATAATGGCCTCTCACTGAGTGATTATATTGTTGGACATTGATGTGGCACTTTGTCTCCAAACTGCTTGTCAAAGGATTCCTCTTTCTAATGCCATTCTGTAGGTTTAGATCCCTGTACATCTAGCCCTCACTTTGCACACTTAATGTGTTCCAGAATTAGCTTGCAAGGCACAAAGGCATTAAGCTAAAAGGCTATTAACACAACATAAAAATATTGTAGATAAAAGTACTGTATGAATTGTCTCTAGCAAATTTCATACTGAAGGTACATTTGCTGTAAAATATAAAGCAGCCACGGAGAAGGGAATGACACCCCACTCCAGTACTCTTGCCTGGAAAATCCCATGGACGGAGGAGCCTGGTAGGCTGCAATCCATGGGGTCGCTAAGAGTCGGATACGACTGAGCGACTTCACTTTCTCTTTTCACTTTCATGCATTGGAGAAAGAAATGGCAACCCACTCCAGTGTTCTTGCCTGGAGAATCCCAGGGACGGGAGAGCCTGATGGGCTGCCGTCATGGGGTCGCACAGAGTCAGACACGACTGAAGTGACTTAGCATAGCATAAAGCAGCCAAGATAATGACTGTGCCACTCATTCATTTTCAAGCACTCCAGGGGGTGATTGAAAATGTGTGGGTCTTAGTGGTTGGCACACTGATTAGGGAGTGGGAGGGCTTGCTACTAGCATTTACTTTACTTGTGTCAGCATTTGCTGGGCCAGGGATGCCACAGGTCCCGTTCATCCCAACATTCAACTCCCCACCCCCCATGCCACTGTGCCCCCACCTCACTGCTCATCTGCTCACTCTCCTCCCATTTCTGAACCATATCTTCATCACTTTATTACTTGTGAAGCTAGCTATATTTTTAAATCTGTCTTCACAGGGAATTGCATAAGCATGCTGTAATATACATCCGCTCCTAAAGAGCGCGCACAAGCTTAAGAAAAAGGACTTCAGAAGGCAATGTCAAGTACAGGTTCCCCAGTTGTGTCCTTTTCTAGGTGAGATTGAATGTAGGTGAGTGGAGAAAAGCGCTACACAGATCTGAGACAGATATTTAATTCCTTTGTTATTAAACACTCAAATGCATGCCTGCACATGTATGTTTCTTGTCTTAAGCAAGGAATGATTGCATCCTCTTCACAAGTGGGGAAACCCTGCTTATAAGGACAGAAACATTTTGGCCCACAATTCACAGCAGGATCTGGCAACAGCATTGTTGACTCACGTGGTTCTCTGAGCCCTGCTTGGTGGACAGTTTCTAAATACCATTTTCTACCTTTAAAGGACAATTTAATGAAGCATATTTAATATGTAGAAGAGTTTTCTAGTTTTAAAAAGTAAAAATGTTGAAGCAGTACTTACAGCATAAAAATCTCACCTGTGTCTATGTTCAGTTGATAAAGTACCCAGCAATTTGAAAACCTGAAACAACTCATATTTCTTATAGTTGGGTTCCATAATTACAAACATCTAGGTTCAAATCTGCATGGCAAGATACTGCCAGCCATATAGCGATCAGAGGAGAAAACAGGGAGAGGGGACAGTGCCAAGAACCAAAGGCAGGAATGAGTGCGGCATGTTCCGGGAACAGAAATGGGCCAATATGACCAAAGACTTGTGGGGTAAAGAATGGTGGTATGAGATGAGATCATGAGTGGTCTGAGGCCAGACCCTATAAAACTGATCTAGGAGAAAGGAGTTTCTATTTTATTCTTAATGTCATAAAAAATCTACTGAAAAAATGTAAGCAGAAGAATGGCTGTGGTCCTATATCATTTTTAAATGATCACTCCCGACTGCTAAAGGAAGGCAAGAGAGGAACCCAACTGACTGGTTAGGTGGCTAGTGCAGTACTCTAGATGAGCAAAAAACACGGTGGCTTGGATTGATACGGCAACAAGAGAAATAGAATGTGGAACAATTTGGGTACTTTTGAAGGCAGAGTTGATGGACCTTTCTGATGGTTTTATATCAAGTAAACAATATAGAGTTTGGGGGAGAGGCTGGGACTGAAGTCATATGAAATTATAAGGAGCAGAGGGATTGCCTTGGGAGTAAATGTAGAGAGAGATGAACCATGAATTGTGGGCCCTCCAACATTTAGACACTGGGAAGAGATGGTCTAGCAGAGAAGACCAGGAGAGAGTGGCTAGTGAGGCAGGAGGAAAAGCTAGAGATCTAGATGTCCCTGAAACCTAGGAAATAAAGAATGTATGGAAGGAGGGTCAGTTGTACCTACTGTCTCAATTGCTTCTGGGAGGTCAAATAAGATATGACACAGTGAGACCACTGGATTTGGCAACATAGAGTTTATTAGTGACTTTTGCAAGAATAGATACACTGGAGTGGTAAGGACAACAATCCAAAGCGGCTGGTTTAAGGAGAGAAAGAAAGAGAAGGTAAAAGAAAGAAGAAAAATGAGGCAGTAGCTGGAGGAGGATGTAGACTAGAGAGAATGTTTGTCTTTTAAGATAGGGGATGCTATACTATGTCAATGCTAAGGGGAATGTCTGGGAGTGAGCAGGAAGAAGGTGCAAGAAGGGATGGGAAAGTTATTTTAGAAAGACCATTTTAGAGCAGCAGAGGAAAACTGATTGAGTAGGGTTTAGTACACTTGAGATTTATGACCATGAATTTAAATGGTTATCAGTAATCCTGGTAGGTTTTTTTCATCAATGTTGGTACAGGCATAGAGTAAGTAGATAGTGGAACTTAAACAGGGACAGAGCTCTGCCAAATGAGTGCAAGGGGAGTTATGGAACTAAGATGCATTCAAGAGACATGATTATATAGATCGTGGATTCTAAACTGGGTAAGGAGGGAAATGAAGACGTGAGGGAGCTGATGGATGGTGAAAAAGTAGCCCATCACTGGATTGAAGTTCTTGGTAAAATAGAGGAATTGTTGAATTATAGCACCAGAGTTGGTAAGCTAAACATGAGGTGCTTGAAGTGAAGATTTTAGAAGTGGTACTTTTTTATATTGATGACCAACCTAGGTAGCATATTCAAAAGCAGAGACATTACTTTGCCAACAAAGGTCTGTCTAGTCAAGGCTATGGTTTTTCCTGTGGTCATGTATGGATGTGAGAGTTGGACTGTGAAGAAGGCTGAGTGCCGAAGAATTGATGCTTTTGAACTGTGGTGTTGGAGAAGACTCTTGAGAGTCCCTTGGACTGCAAGGAGATCCAACCAGTCCATTTTGAAGGAGATCAGCTCTGGGATTTCTTTGGAAGGAATGATGCTAAAGCTGAAACTCCAGTACTTTGGCCACCTCATGTGAAGAGTTGACTCATTGGAAAAGACTCTGATGCTGGGAGGGCTTGGGGGCAGGAGGAGAAGGGGGCAACAGAGGATGAGATGGCTAGATGGCATCACTGACTCGATGGATGTGAGTCTGAGTGAACTCCGGGAGTTGGTGATGGACAGGGAGGCCTGGCGTGCTGTGATTCATGGGGTCGCAAAGAGTTGGACACGACTGAGCGACTGAACTAAACTGAAGTAAGGAACATAATCAAAGGAATGGATGGTTGAAAATGATAGAAGGAAAAACCATTGGAGATGAAGTAAAAAAACTGAAGAAGCCAACATAATAAATGGCTTGAGAACCACTTAACATAGAATTTGAGCAGAATTGATTAGAAAATTTGGCCACTTCAAAATATCTATTATTCAGATATTTTACTTTAATACACACTCAAAACTGATTTATTATCAGACTGATGTTTGTTTCCAGGATGAGGATGAAGCTTTTAAAGAAGTAAGAATGGTCAAGTGCATTTCTGTTTAAAAAAAAACAACAACCAGACCTTGACTGGAATACAATGACAGGTTTTATGACCATATGGTTTAACCTAAATGTGTTTATGAGGCTCTTCAGAAAATAGGACAGATGGCTAAGAGCTGCAGAGTGAATGAAAGAAGTGTGTGGAACAGACAAACGTCTTAGTGATCACAAAGAAAAATTCAATACTTCCCAGTGGGCCTTCCACAGAGGACAAAAGACTAAATTCATTGGAATTCTGTACTGCTCTGTAAGTGAAAACTGAATTTGCTGTAAAATACTAACTTATCCTGAAATCTCAATTTTTAACAACAAAAATGTTAATTTGGGCTTATAATTCCCCTCTGAATTTCTCTTTTCAGAAATGTCTTCTCCTTTTCCAAGTCCATGCTATAATTTTATGTTGCTTGACATGTTTTATTAATATGTTCTTCAGGCCTAAGATTTATTCCTTGGTATTTTGTTATTACTTAAAATCTGTAAAAACTGTTAGAGGACTGTTAATGGATAATTGATGCATTTTCTGCTTAACTTTATTCACAAGGGTTTACATATTAGCATGTAAATTATAACTAGGCTGCTAGGCCTATTTCATTTTGGCATTAATGCTACCAAAAGCTGATAAAGGGCTCAGTTGGTACCATCTGGAAGCTTGATTTGTGATGTCACAGCTGACACTAGAAGTTAGTTTGAGAAAACTAATTAATTTCTCACATTTCAGATATTGAAAAAGAAAAGTCTTTCATGATGCTAAGAGTATTTTGCAGAGATAATACCATATTTTCCAGTGTATATTAATTCCAGTAGTCTTATTTTCCTTGCTGTCAGCCTCATAATCTGATAGAGACTTGGGTAGTGCAAAGCAGAAAATATCTGTTAAAATTCACCTATATGTTTATAGGTGCCTATATATTGTATGATCGTGGGCAAAAATGTGGCAGGACTTAACAGTGTTAAAGCAGGAAGGTATAAGGAAGTAGTGAAATTGTAGCTAACTGGAAAAATGTACTTGACATAATTTTAAATTATGAAAATATAAAATGTGGAATATACATTTATTGTAATATAAAAATATTACAAAAATAGGTTAAAGTTGATATGTTTATAAATGAGAGTTAGAAGGTAACATAAATTAAAACATTGATTTAATTAAATGACAGACTTGTAAGCAACTTTTGCTTTGAATTTGTGTTGTTTATTGTTTTTACAATAAAGTTTTTAAAACAAAAGGAGACTGGGATGCATAAATAGAGACTGGGAGGTAAATTCCTCGTTCTAATTAGTGCTGGGTTAATTCCATTCATTAGAACCAGCTCTAAGCTCCCTAGTTAAAGAGGAAGGAAAGACCCTTGAAGATGCTCCAATAAAAACCACAGATATATTAAGAATTGAAGAATACATCCTTTGAGGAAGAGTAAAATGAACTGAATTTGAACAGCTTAAAAGTTTCCTTAACTGTAAAATATGGCGATTTGACTCAGTAATTTTTCATACCTTTTCAGCTCTGAATTTTTAAATTCTTAGATCTGTTAGTCAACAGAGTAACTGCCAATTGCCTACAGCATCTGAAGCAGTAAACTGGGCATATGCATATGCTTGGGAATAAACTTGGTTGTAGGTTGACTACACTAATAGTCCTTCCACCAGATGAAGAATTCCTTTTAGATGACAGAGATTAAGGACATGTGCCCTTCCTCCTCTGAGCAAGAAAATCAATGGGCTTTAACTACAGCAGAATGAATTTGGTATCATGAAAAGCTATCTGAAAAAATGTGTAGTAAATGTAGATGCGGTTCAAACAAGACTGATTGTCAAGTCCCTTCACTGGAAACTTTCAGGATCAAGGTGGTCACTCATCACTCTAGGATGGTGTTAGAGAGATGTCAGATGGCCAGTGTGCTCCATAGCCTAGAACTCTTTCAAGCACCATGTACTACATCTCTACCAGTTTGTTTCAGATACTCAAATGTATGTCCTCTCTTCCTTGAATAGCCTGTAAGTTATCATGTTCTGTGCCATCAAAATCCATTCCATCCTCAAGATAAGAACAAAACAGACACCCTAGATTCCTCTCCTTTGTTATCCTTATCCAATTGGTTAGGAAGTCCTCTTCCTTCTAAGTCTTTTAAATGTCTTTTGAACAAGTTACCTAATTTCTTTATCCACTACTCCTGTTTCAGACCCTCTTTATAGAACTCTGCAATAGTGTCTTAATTAATCTCTTTGCCTTAAGTATTGCCCTTCAATCTTTTTTTCAAAATTGCTGTCAAAATATGTGTTTTGTTTTTGTTTTTGTTTTTTTTTAAGTTCAGGCTCTTTAGCCTGAAGAAACATCTGCCTCATCTCTTGATCTTTATTTCCCATCGCTTGCACTGCTCATTCACCCTAAACAATAGACAGTTTAGAAGGCCTGAGGTCTTCTCCTTTCACACATACCTGCCTCTGTTTGTGTTAGTCTTTTTACCTAGAATGCTCCTTCCTTTTTATGCCTTTTGAACTCAACTTTTCAAGCCCAGATCAAATGTCACCTCTTATCAAGTGTTTCCTAAGCTTTTATCTATAAACAAGAGGCAGAAATAATTATTCTTCCTCTGTGTAGTGATGTTGATCATATTACCTTCCATTGTGTAATTACATACACGATAAAGATGAAATATTTTGTGTCTGTGTTCCTCACTTCCCATCTCTTCCCTGCCACATGTGAAAGGAAAGTTTGAATCTTTTCTGGGTAAAAGAATAAAGAGTGGCTTAAAAAGTGGAATGAAAAGGGAGCAGAAATCAATAAAGAGTTCTGAGAAAGGTAGTGTCGCCATCAGGGCTGAAAACATGTGAGGTTCTGGGTAGTCAAAGTCTGTAAGTATGATGAATTAAATTGAGACTTCTTTAATATTATATGAAAAACATAAAGATTAAAATATATTTTTAATTACTACTTAGAAATTAGACTATGCTTCCCACACAGTCTAAACCACATAGAGCCCTAACATTTAGTTAAGTTACCTATATCTGTTGTCTCTTAGCTCTACTTCATATTTGTTTCAGTACCCAGGATGGTACATTTTTTCAATACCAATGACTTAATAAGTAAATATATAAATTGTATCTGGCTATCTTCTAAGAAAATGCCACAGGTTTCCAAGTTAACAATAATGAACATTTCTAGGTGGTGTCACTTTTACTTTGCTGAATACTCAAACACTAGTGGTCCTTGAGACCAGGCCAGCAGAGGAAAGGACTGTACATTGCAAAGGAATATAGGCATAGAGGCCTGGGTGAAAGCCCGGGGTGGAAGGACAAGATGTCAGAGTATCCAAAGCAAGTTTTAGAGTAGGTTAAGTCTGGCACCTCTGGTATTATACACTGTATTATACACTGATATTATACCTCTGTATTATACACTGTCACAGACTTTCAGGGATTAAAAATAAAAGAAAAAATATGATGCAATAAATGTTATCTCTGAAGTAAGACACAAACTGCTTGGTTTTCCACCTTTCCAGCTTGTGGTCTTTGTGGGACCAGTTCCTAGAACCAATTTCAGTAGGATCCTTGAAGAAATCAAATATTCTCAGTCAACCAACTCCATTTCCACATGCAATCTTTTGTATTCTTCCTTAGTTACTTTCCCTTCTGGGAAACGTCTTTTAAATTACTATTACCTTAGTATCAGTTCAGTTCAGTCGCTCAGTCGTGTCCGACTCTTTGCAACCCCATGAATCGCAGCACTCCAGGCCTCCCTGTCCATCACCAACTCCCGGAGTTCACTCAGACTCACGTCCATCGAGTCAGTGATGCCATCTAGCCATCTCATCCTCTGTCATCCCCTTCTCCTCCTGCCCCCAGTCCCTCCCAGCATCAGAGTCTTTTCCAATGAGTCAACTCTTTGCATGAGGTGGCCAAAGTACTGGAGTTTCAGCTTTAGCATCATTCCTTCCAGAGAAATCCCAGGGCTGATCTCCTTCAGAATGGACTGGTTGGATCTCCTTGCAGTCCAAGGGACTCTCAAGAGTCTTCTCCAACACCACAGTTCAAAAGCATCAATTCTTTGGCACTCAGCCTTCTTCACAGTCCAACTCTCACAACCATACATGACCACAGGAAAAACCATAGCCTTGACTAGACGAACCTTTGTTGGCAAAGTAATGTCTCTGCTTTTGAATATGCTATCTAGGTTGGACATAACTTTTCTTCCAAGGAGTAAGTGTCCTTTAATTTCATGGCTGCAGTCACCATCTGCAGTGATTTTGGAGCCCCCCCCACCCCCGCAAAAAATAAAGTCTGACACTGTTTGCACTGTTTCTCCATATATTTCCCATGACTACATAAAACTGTGAGAATTGTTTTTCAGGTTCTTAATTTTAGCCCTTTCAATATATTGAATTTCTTCTTCAGTAAGTGTAATTGTATTGCAGGCTCAGCTTTCATTACCATTGTACAAAATTGAGTTCTATATTGTTTATTGCATGCAATTATTTATGTAGTTAGTTTTTAAAAATCTAGTTTGCATCAATTTAAATTCAGGCACTGATGTCATGTTTCTGTACGTGTTTTCCACGTTTGAGTATTTCTCATCTCCCGTTTTGAGAAAATTAATATAATTGCACTTTTTCTTTCTTTCTTTCATTTTTTTAAACAGCAACCCAGGCTGTTAACCATTCAGAACCCAAGAACATGGGTCAATTGTATAACAGGGGCCCTGAAGGAACAGTTATGAATCGGAGCGTGCTTTATCCCAGCCACAGAATGCAAAGGGTTACACTCTGCAGGAGCTGCAGGAACTGTGGTGGGGGAGAGCAGTGAGTTTCCTTACCCTTTCTGCCTGGGAACATTCACCCTTTATCTGGGAGCAGGCAATGGCAACCCACTCCAGTACTCTTGCCTGGAAGATCTCATGGACAGAGGAGCCTGGTAGGCTGCAGTCTGTGGGATCGGGAAGAGTCGGACAGGACTGAGCGACTTCACTTTCACGCATTGGAGAAGGAAATGGCAACCCACTCCAGTGTTCTTGCCTGGAGCGTCACAGGGATGGGGGAGCCTGGTGGGCTTCCATCTATGGGGTCGCACAGAATTGGACATGACTGAAGCGACTTAGCAACAGCAAGGTACTAATACTTCCCCTTCCACTTCTAAAATAGAAGACAAGGGTGCTTGCCTCAAAAACTAGAACTGGGTAAGATTTCTAGTTCTAAAAGCTTCTAAAAGGTCTTGTAGATCTTCGTAGAACCATTCAACTTCAGCTTCTTCAGCATTACTGGTTGGGGCATAGACTTGGAATACTGTGATATTGAATGGTTTGCCTTGGAAACGAACAGAGGTCATTCTGTCGTTTTTGAGATTTCATCCAAGTACTGTATTTCAGACTCTTTTGTTGACCATGATGGCTACTTCATTTATTCTAAGGGATTCCTGCCCGCAGTAGTAGATATAATGGTCATCTGAGTTAAATTCACCCATTCCAGTCCATTTTAGTTCGCTCATTCCTAGAATGTTGACATTCACTCTTGCCATCTCTTTGAGAAACCTATATGCAGGTCAGGAAGGAACAGTTAGAACTGGACATGAAATAACAGACTGGTTCCAAATAGCAAAAGGAGTACGTCAAGGCTGTATATTGTCACCCTGCTTATTTAACTTATATGCAGAGTACATCATGAGAAATGCTGGGATGGAAGAAGCACAAGCTGGAGTCAAGATTGCCAGGAGAAATATCAATAACCTCAGATATGCAGATGATACCACCCTTACGGCAGAAAGTGAAGAGGCACTAAAGAGCCTCTTGATGAAAGTGAAAGTGGAGAGTGAAAAAGTTGGCTTACAGCTCAGCATTCAGAAAACGAAGATCATGGCATCTGGTCCCATCACTTCATGGGAAATAGATGGGAAAACCAGTGGAAACAGTGTCAGACTTTATTTTTTGGGGCTCCAAAATCACTGCAGATGGTGACTGCAGCCATGAAATTAAAAGACTCTTACTCCTTGGAAGGAAAGTTATGACCAACCTAGATAGCATATTGAAAAGCAGAGACATTACTTTGCCAACAAAGGTCTGTCTAGTCAAGGCTATGGTTTTTCTAGTGGTCATGTATGGATGTGAGAGTTGGACTGTGAAGAAGGCTGAGCGCCAAAGAATTGATGCTTTTGAACTGTGGTGTTGGAGAAGACTCTTGAGAGTCCCTTGGACTGCAAGGAGATCCAGCCAGTCCATTCTGAAGGAGATCAGCCCTGGGATTTCTCTGGAAGGAATGATGCTAAAGCTGAAACTCCAGTACTTTGGCCACCTCATGCAAAGAGTTAACTCATTGGAAAAGACCCCGATGCTGGGAGGGACTGGGGGCAGGAGGAGAAGGGGACGACAGAGGATGAGATGGCTGGATGGCATCACTGACTTGATGGACGTGAGTCTGAGTGAACTCCGGGAGTTGGTGATGGACAGGGAGGCCTGGCGTGCTGTGATTCATGGGGTTGCAAAGAGTCAGACACAACTGAGTGACTGAAGTGAACTGAAGATTTCTTGAGCACTTTGGAATTCTTTTAGGGTGCACTTTATAAGAACACAAGTTATTTCTTTTATTGTTAAATTATGTTCCTGTCATCAATAATTCTCCAGGCATAGCCTTTTTTATGAAAAGGCTCAATGCTATAAATCACTGAGTAATAAAAGAACTTTATCGTGAGGGTGGAGTCAAAGGCATGCAAAAAAAAAAAAAAATCAGTCTCTGATTAAATTACCTTTGTCCCCCATTTCCTGTGGTGTACTGCTTGTTGGACAGAAAGGGAGAGGGAGCAGGGAAGATGGAAAGTAGGAGAAACAGATCAAAATGGGAGCCCCAAAACACACATTGAAAGAGAGGGAAGAAACCAAGTGTGTGGAGACAAAAAACAAAAACGTGCCTGATGGAAATGAAGTCCATTGATATGGGAAGGAAAAATAAATCCTGTCCTGAATGATAAGACAGGAAAGAAATCAGACAATGGAAACTGAGGAGTGAGCATGGGAGAGAATGTGGTCATAATTTGAAATGAGTTCTGGGCTATACAAAATTCAAGTGCCACACTTTGCAGACCAACACTAAGGAAAATGAGGCTTTCATTTTCCCTTGTTTCATTATCCAGTTTATATCATCCATAAAGAAATGAATAACTAATAGCAGTCACATTTGTGGGCGTATAATAATTCAGTTCAGTTCAGGTCAGTCTCTCAGTCATGTCTGACTCTTTGTGACCCCATGAACTGCAGCATGCCAGGCCTCCCTGTCCGTCACCAACTCCTGTAGCCTACCCAAACATGTCCGTTGAGTCAGTGATGCCATCCAACCATCTCATCCTCTGTCATTCCCCTCTCCTCTTATCCTCAATCTTTCCCAGCATCAGGGTCCTTTCAAAGGGGTCAGCTCTTCGCATCAGGTGGCCAAAGTATTGGAGTTTCAGCTCCAACATCAGTCCTTCTAATGAACACCCAGGACTGATCTCCTTTAGGATGGACTGGTTGGATCTCTTTGCAGTCCAAGGGACTCTCAAGAGTCTTCTCCAACACCACAGTTCAAAAGCATCAATTCTTTGGCGCTCAGCTTTCTTTATAATCCAACTTTCACATCCATACATGACCACTGGAAAAGTCATAGCCTTGGCTAGAATGGACCTTTGTTGGCAAAGTAATGTCTCTGCTTTTTATATGCTGTCTAGGTTGGCCATAACTTTCCTTCCAAGGAGTAAGCATCTTTTAATTTCATGGCTGCAATCACCATCTGCAGTGATTTTGGAGCCCAGAAAAATAAAGTCAATCACTGTTTCCATCATTTCCCCATCTATTTGCCATGAAGTGATTGGACCGGATGCCATGATCTTCGTTTTCTGAATGTTGAGTTTTAAGCCAACTTTTTCACTCTCCTTTTTCACTTTCATCAAGAGGTTCTTTAGTTCTTCTTCATTTTCTGCCATAAGGGTGGTATCATCTGCATATCTGAGGTTATTGATATTTCTCTTGGCAATCTTGATTCCAGCTTGTGCTTCATCCAGCCCAGTGTTTCTCATGATGTACTCTGCATATAAGTTAAATAAGCAGGGTGACAATATACAGCCTTGACGTACTCCTTTTCCTATTTGGAACCAGTCTGTTGTTCCATGTCCAGTTGTACCTGTTGCTTCCTGACCTGCGTACAGGTTTCTCAAGAGGCAGGTCAGGTGGTCTGGTATTCCCATCTGTTTCAGATTTTTCCACAGTTTGTTGTGATCCACACGATCCACACAGTCAAAGGCTTTGGCATAGTCAATAAAGCAGAAATGGTTTTCTGGAATTCCCTTGCTTTTTCAATGATCCAGCGGATGTTGGAAATTTGATCTCTGGTTCCTCTGCCTTTTCTAAAACAAGCTTGAACATCTGGAAGTTCACAGTTCACATATTGCTGAAGCCTGGCTTGGAGAATTTTGAGCATTACTTTACTAGCGTGTGAGATGAGTGCAATTGCGTGGTAGTTTGAGCATTCTTTGGCATTGCCTTTCTTTGGGATTGGAATGAAAACTGACCTTTTCCAGCCCTGTGGCCACTGCTGAGTTTTCCCAATTTGCTGGCAGATTGACTGCAGCACTTTCACAGCATCATCTTTTCGGATTTGAAATAGCTCAACTGGAATTAGATCATCTCCACTAGCTTTGTTTGTAGTGATGCTTCCTAAGGCCCACTTGACTTCACATTCCAGGATGTCTGGTTCTAGGTGAGTGATCATACCATCATGATTTTCTGGCATGTAAAGATCTTTTTTGTACAGGTCTTCTGTGTATTCTTGCCACTTCTTCTAAATGTCTTCTGCTTCTATCAGGTCCATACCATTTCTGTCCTTTATTGAGCTCATCTTTGCATGAAATGTTCCCTTGGTATCTCTAATTTTCTTGAAGAGATCTCTGGTCTTTCTCATTCTATTGTTTTCCTCTATTTCTTTACATTGATCACTGAGGAAGGCTTTTTTATTTCTCCTTGCTCTTCTTTGTAACTCTTCATTCAGATGGTTATATCTTTCCTTTTCTCCTTTGCTTTTTGCTTCTCTTATAATGGTTATTACCCCCTTTTTTATTTTCTCCATCTACCCTGCTTCAAAATAAGGATTCTATTTAAACCTCTCCATGTCTCTCTAACTTAAATGTATATAATTAACAGTTTGGACATTCTTACCAGTTTTCTCATCCATATCAGTTAAAGGCTCAAGTTCCTGCATTTTATCTCCTTCTAGTCAAACTTCCTTCTCCTCTTCTTACTCTTATTCTCTATCATCTTTTCTCAAAGTGTGGTCTGCAAATATTTGGCATCTCAGGGACCCTTTCAAGGGTTCATAAGATTAAAAAAAAAAAAAGTTTTTCATAATAATTCTAACTCCCTTTCTCACTGATGGAGCTGACAGCAAGTTTCATAGTAGACCCGTTGGTGCCTTAGCACCACTGGAACTGTGTTGGTTGTTACTGTATTCTCCACTGTCACACACTTGCAGTAAAAGAAGGGTGACACAATAAAAAGGATCAATTTCACTAGCCCTCAGTACTTGAAGAAATGAAAGTAGGCATAAAGCACTTGAACTGCATACTGAAGTACGATGGTTTGAGCACTTGTGGGACTGTTACAGCTACTAACTGAATTAGCTGCTTTTTCATGGAAAACCATTTTTACTCGACAGGTCAACTGATGAGATGAACCATGGTTATTCACACTTGGCTATTTAGCAATAATTTTCTTGAAAATGTGTGAAGTGAGCCCATTACTTCAAGGAATACAACTTGACAGTATGTTTAAATGAATTAATTGTGTACTTCAAAAACTTTTCAGTATTAATTTTCTAATGTAGTTAAAGGTTTTTTAAAGTATGCAGGTAATTCATTTAAACACACTGTCAAGTTGTATTCCTTGAAGTAATGGGCTCACTTCATTCATTTTCAAGAAAATTATTGCTAAATAGCCGAGTCTAAATAACCATGGTTCATCTCATCAGTTGACCTTTTGAGTAAAAATGGTTTTCCATGAAAAAGCATCTTAACCCCCATAGGGCTTCCCTGAGGGCTCAGATGGTAAAGAATTAGCCTGCAGTGCAGGAGGACCACCGCCCCCCTCCCACACTGGGTTCAATTCCTGGGTCAGGAAGATCCCTTGAAGAAGGGATAGGCTACCTACTCTAGTATTCTTGGGCTTCCCTAATGGCTCAGATGGTAAAGAATCCACCTGTAATGAGGGAAGCCTGAGTTCTGGGATTTCATCCCTAGGTGGGGAAGATCCCTTGGAGGAGGGCATGGCAACCCGCTCCATGGAGAATCCCCATGGTCAGAGGAGCCTGGCGGGCTATAGTCTGTGGGGTCACAAAGAGTCAGACAAGACTGAACGACTAAGCACAGCACATAACCCCCATAAACAAGACTCTTTGGAATGCAAACTGGTTTTTAAGATCCTGAGACCAAAAGTGTGAAAACAACTGCTTTATATAAATGCTTCCCAAAGTGTGTTCTTTGGCAGTCTGGCCTTTGGTATGCTTCAAATTTTGCAGTATCCAATATGGTATCCAGTAGCCACAGGTGGTTGTTTAAATTCACATGCAATAAAATTTGAAATTTTGTCCATCAGTCATGCTAGCTACATTTGAAGTGCTCAACAGCCAAATGTGGGTAGTAGATGATAGAATATTTTCATCATTGCAGAAAGGGATCTGCAGTCTGGGAAGCTTGCCAACACCCTCCTCCCCTTCTCCTCTCACTCATTCTCCATGTTCAGTAGCATCTAAAGGTTCTGCAAAGTTTTGTAAGGAGGGGACTCAGTTTTGTTTTGTTTAAATGTTTCTCCAGCTTATTTAAACACAGAACTTTTTCACATGACACTTATTCCGATTCTATGAAACTTACTTTGAAAAACGCTATTCTGTCTGTTCCCATATTTTCATTTTAATCACTCAACTGAGTGAGGTTTTGTTATCAGCAATTTTTTTTTTTTTACCTCTTTGGAAAGGAAGTGGACCTGAGTAATATATTGCATTGTAGAAACCTATCATCTGGATCTAGTTCACACATGAAATTTCTCCCATCAGTGTATATTTCAGTTCAGATTACTTTTCTGATTATTTCTGAATGTTTAATTTAATGTTGGCATTCACATTATTAGTTTGGGTTCCTACCGAGAGTTTCAGAGACTGTATTCTTGATCGACATTCTCTGTGACTTAAGATTATCTGCCACCAGTCAATAATATTTTGTAAGCTTTAGGATTAAAAAAAACAAAAAAAAAAAACTTTAAATTTTAGAATAGTTTTAAACCTACAGAAAACTTGCAGGAGATTCAGAGAGTTCCTGTCAATCTCACATCCAGCTTTCCCTGTTGTTCACACCACTGTGTTACTCTTGTTCATGAGCCTTACTTTTAAAGTTTCTAATGTAAAAACAATGGGTTTATTTATTACTTTCCAAATTAAAATCATAATACTGAATATGCTTTTTTTTAAATTTTATTTTATTTTTGAACTTTACATAATTGTATTAGTTTTGCCAAATATCAAAATGAATCCGCCACAGGTATACATGTGCTCCCCATCCTGAACCCTCCTCCCTCCTCCCTCCCCATACCATCCCTCTGGGTCGTCCCAATGCACTAGCCCCAAGCATCCAGGATCGTGCATCGAACCTGGACTGGCAGCTCGTATCTTACATGATATTTTACATGTTTCAATGTCATTCTCCCAAATCTTCCCACCCTCTCCCTCTCCCACAGAGTCCATAAGACTGTTCTATACATCAGTGTCTCTTTTGCTGTCTCGTACACCGGGTTATTGTTACCATCTTTCTAAATTCCATATATATGCGTTAGTATACTGTATTGGTGTTTTTCCTTCTGGCTTACTTCACTCTGTATAATAGGCTCCGGTTTCATCCACCTCATTAGAACTGATTCAAATATATTCTTTTTAATGGCTGAGTAATACTCCATTGTGTATATGTACCACAGCTTTCTTATCCATTCATCTGCTGATGGACATCTAGGTTGCTTCCATGTCCTGGCTATTATAAACAGTGCTGCGATGAACATTGGGGTACACGTGTCTCTTTCCCTTCTGGTTTCCTCAGTGTGTATGCCCAGCAGTGGGATTGCTGGATCATAAGGCAGTTCTATTTCCAGTTTTTTAAGGGATCTCCACACTGTTCTCCATAGTGGCTGTACTAGTTTGCATTCCCACCAACAATGTAAGAGGGTTCCCTTTTCTCCACACCCTCTCCAGCACTTATTATTTGTAGACTTTTGGATCGCAGCCATTCTGACTGGTGTGAAATGGTACCTCATAGTGGTTTTGATTTGCATTTCTCTGATAATGAGTGATGTTGAGCATCTTTTCATGTGTTTGTTAGCCATCTGTATGTCTTCTTTGGAGAAATGTCTATTTAGTTCTTTGGCCCATTTTTTGATTGGGTCATTTATTTTTCTGGAGTTGAGCTGTAGGAGTTGCTTGTATATTCAAACCACTAAATTCCAACACCCCATGATGAGAGTCAATATTCCGTTTCCTTGAGCATTTTTCAAATAGTTGGCAGTCTTATCAGTTAAGTTCAAAAACCTCCCTATATACTTCTCTCAGGTAGGTGAGCTGCTGGGTTGGTGACATTGAAACCAGGGCTCTGAGCAGGCAGTGCTGGCTGGAAACTGTAGGCCAACAAGAAAATAGGGGAGCTGATATCATTGCCCTCAGTCAGGGTGAGGGAGCCAGGTAAGTAAAAATGTGGAGTGTACAGAAGCTCCACCGTGAAAAGTCAGCTGTGGAGGACAGGTAAGCAGTGAAGGACAGAGGCAGAAAGCTGAAAAAACTAGAAGGAAGTACAGAAGGAAGTAGACAGCATGAATGGCCTGCAGATAAGTTCACAAGTTGGGAGGGAGAGGTTAAGGACACTGAACTGATATGGATGAATTATGTATTTTCTATAGGAAAATAATATATCTAAATAATAAGCATATTTAATTTATATGCTAATTTTTTTAATTCATAAAAGCAATTAATGTTTATGTTTGTGAATGTATATGTGAGGACAATGTATATGTGAGGACAATCTTGGAGAATAGGCAAACTGTAAATAGTGATTACTTCTGACAGTGGGCTGGGAGGGTTAGGGGTTAGAGGGAGGTGATCTATAGTTGATACGCTTCTAGACTGTTTCAGTTATTTACAGAATACATTCATGTATTGCTTACATAAATAAAATAAAAAATAGATGTAATATATGTTTGTTTATAAAATTAGAGAATATTGAAAATCACATTGAAAAAATCAAGTTCTTTATAGTCTCACCACCCTGTGAGAACCACTTTGTTTGATGAATTTCCTTCCCAGCCCTTTGCCCTCCCTTACTATTTCGATGCATAGACGTGGTAGGCTACAATATGGTTCACAAACACTCGGTGACTTCCCCTGTCTTACTGATGTCTCATAAAGCCATATTCCTTCAGCCAGTGAAATATGAGCAGAAATCATGCATGTCACTTCTGGGCAGAAGGTTTAAGTATTTATTCATGCCGGTGCGATCATGGAAGCTTGTCTCAGGATGGAGCCTCTATCATCTTCTTGGGTTCCAGAGTGTCTGTGAAGAATATAGCAATCTTGGTGACTTGGAATGGACAGGCAGCATGAGGAAGAATTAAACTTTGTTTTATTAACTGATGTGAGCAATGGAGATTTTCAGGTTGTTGCTGAAGCATAAATTAGCTTATCCTAACTGACAAAACAGAGAAGGCAATGGCACCCCACTCCAGTAACTCTTGCTTGGAAAATCCCATGGACGGAGGAGCCTGTTAGGCTGCAATCCATGGGGTCGCTGAGGGTCGGACATGACTGAGTGACTTCACTTTGACTTTTCACTTTCATGCATTGGAGAAGGCAATGGCAACCCACTCCAGTGTTCTTGCCTGGAGAATCCCAGGGACGGGGGAGCCTGGTGGGCTGCCATCTATGGGGTCGCACAGAGTCGGAAACGACTGAAGTGACTTAGCAACTGACAAAAGAGATAGATATCTGTGTGTATATGTATGAAAATGCAACTGTATGGGGGTGTGTGTGTGTGTATGCATATGCAGAGAAAAAAATATACACAAATACATAAAATTCATAGTTAATATGAAGATGTGTTCATACTCTGTGTGTATGTGTGTGTGTGTATGTGTATATATATATATATGTATGTATATATATATATGTATGTATGTATGTATATATGTATATGGCCCATGGCAGTGAAAGCATGGGATCCCAACCACTGGGCTGCCAAAATATTTCCATATTTTGTGTATTCCTTCTTAGACTTAATATTTTATTATAAAATTTCCCTCCTATCATATAGTTTTTGAAAATAAAATTTTAATATAAGAAGATACAATATAGACAGGTACAATAATGACTGTATATTATTCCATTTCATGGACTTACCACCAGGTATTATTTAATATATCTCCCATGGGCAGACATGAGGTTGTCTCCGAGTTGGTTTGTGTTAAGTTACCAATTGACATATTTGCCCACTGCTCTGACCTAGGATAAATTTCATTCTTAGGATAAATACCATGAAATGGGATTACTGTTAATCCCGGAGCTGACTCTCTCACCTTCTCGCCTTCCTATACTCACCCATAGCATTCATGTAAGGTCGACAAGGTGAATGCTGTATACCCAAAGGGACAGAGGCACTGAGCCTCTTGCCAGTTTTAATAGATAGGATAATAATCCCTTTATCTTTTATATTCCTCTTTGATTCACCAAAGGCAAGGCTGAGGGGATTTTTTTGGCTCAAGAATTTTCACTAAAAAACTAAAAAAAAGATAAAACTATATTTACAAAATGTAATTTTCTGGTGATATGAATTTCCTACCAAAGATTGTCCTGCAGAGTACCAAGTCCCTGGCCTTTTCCTCACTTCCTCCCTGAGTGAGATGTGATAGTTTTGCAGGTCCTCCCAGAACCATATCCCTGGTCTTCTCTGCAGCTCTTACCCTGGGATGTACAGTCACCCCACTCCATCACCTGGGGTACCCTGTACTAACACACAAGCAACACTCTGCTTGTTACCAGCACTAACACACTTTCCCACTGTGTTGTAACTGTTGGTTTTCTTTTCTGTCTTTTCCTATAGACTACACTGTGAGCTTCTTAGAAGGCAGAGACTGTATTTCATCCATATAGCCACAATGATTAGCATGGTACCCAGAATTCAGACTTAGAGTAAATGTTGGGTGAATGAATGAATATAAGCAGGAACTAATACATAACTTGTTCAAGCATGAGTGCATGAATGATAGTCATAGGAGACATAGGAAAAGTATTTTTTCCATCTCTGGAATCAATAAGGGAGCATGTTTCTGCCTCAGGGAGGTTATATTTTAATCTAGATGAGCAGTTTATCTGTAAGGTGTAAATGCTTATAAGATAGGTGTTCATAACTTGGAGAATGCCTATATCTCTGAGGAATAGCCTGAAAACTAAAGAAGCATATTCCTTTTTTTCCTTTCTTAGGACTAAAACTCAGTTATGAAAAGTAAAGAGAAAATAAAAGCATGAGATAAGGCTCTCATGACCATGTCTTTTTGAAGAGACACATTGCCTAATTTCACTAGTCAGGGCCTAAGTACACAGTGCGGGGAGCAGGTTGAGAAACAGGTACTCTTAGACATTATTGCTGGGAGTGTAAATTGGTGCAAACATTTTAGAGGTAATTTTAGGATTATCATCAAAATTCTAAATACATATACCATCTGACCAAGCAATTCCATTTCCAGGGGTTTATTTCCCAGATTACTTGCATAAGTGCATAGATATGAATGTATAAGAATGTTAATTGAAGCACTATTTGTAATAATCAAATATTGGAAATAATCCAAATGTCCATCAGTAGGGAATAAATAAATAATAAATAATTGGATAAATAAATAATGTTGCATCAATACAGCAGAATATGATATAGGACTTTTTAAAAAGGATATAGCCCTTTATTTACTGACATGCAAAGATATCCAGTTTAAATTATTTAGTGATGAAAGCCAAATTTTAGAACAGTTTGCACAGTATGACTCCATATTCTGAAAAGAAGATGTGTATGCATAGGAGAAAGACAAGAAAGGTATTCTGCAAGTTTAACAGTGGCTATTTCTGGGAATTGGGGATTAGAGTAGGGGTGGAAGATGTATTTATAATATTGTGTATTTACTCCTGTATCTAAAAAATTATTTATAGCAAACGTATTACCTTTTAAATAAACATTTTAAAAGGAAAAGCAATAGTTAATTGCTACATTTTCAAATCTTAGGTTGAGAATTTACCTACTCTTGGGTCTTAGAAAGGTTTTATTTACAAAAATATTTCCTTTTGAGATAATTTGAATGATGGAAGGAACAACATTGAGCAGAATTCCAGCTGTTTCAAAATTTGAGCTACCTGATCTGCACTCCATTAATAAATAGTTTCTGATGTCATGTTTTATAGACATCATAGCCCTGTGTTGGATTATTTTGACAACAGTTTAGAAACTTTTGAATTAGACAGTGTTTAACATATGCATGGTGACAGTGGATATTCATGTGATAGGCAAGATTTGGTGATGGTTGGATTCATTTTAGTTTGTACTCAATCTTCTCAGCAAACCTCTCAGTTACAGTTTCTTATTGGTCTGGTATCTGGCTTTTGTTTGTTCTGGTTTTTTGCCTTTAGAAATTGCTACATATTCTCCCTGACAATATGATTTCTCAGTAATTTAGGACTGAATCCTTTTCCTGATCACATTTTCCATTTTGCTTTGGATTTTCCAAAGGTAATCATGTCAAGTTCTTTTCAGTTCCCATAAAAGTTAGTTGCCACTTTCAACCCAATATACCGAGCTCTGATGACTTAAAGGACCCTACCATTCATATTTACCTCCAAATAATTAAAGCAATTGACACCAAACTCTGGTCCTATCAGCTTCAATTTGGGCAGGCTGAAGAATGAACAAAGTTGGGACTTCCCTAGCAATCTAGTAGTTAAGACTTCCTGCTTCCAATACCGGGGACATGGATTTGATCCATGGTTGGACTAAGATCCCTCCTCCTGCATGCTGCATGGCATGGCCAAAAGTAAAGGGGAAAAAAAGAATGGATAAAGTTCACTAAAAAAAGAATGGATAAAGTTCACTGCTGCTGCTGCTGCTAAGTCACTTCAGTCGTGTCTGACTCTGTGTGACCCCATAGACGACAGCCCACCAGGCTCCCCCATCCCTGGGATTCTCCAGGCAAGAACACTGGAGTGGGTTGCCATTTCATTCTCCAATGCATGAAAGTGAAAAGTGAAAGTGAAGTCACTCAGTCCTGTCCGACCCTCAGCGACCCCATGGACTGCAGCCTACCAGGCTCCTCCGTCCATGGGATTTTCCAGGCAGGAGTACTGGAGTGGGGTGCCATTGCCTTCTAAGTGTGCTTTTTTTGTCATGGCTCTGGGCAAAATCCTCAAGTGGTTGCAGTTTATATGCTAGATTGCTAGCCAAGATTTTGAAGTATGCTGCATATGCAATAGACCATTGCAGCTGGGTCCAGAGATTCGTAATACAAACGCAATCGTCAACACCCAGTAAGTGTTTGCTCTTGTTGACGTGTCTGGGTACTTTAGTTTGGTGACTGAGGTTGGGGCAGGAAAGAGGGATGATAGGATATTATAGATGAAACTATGACAGTGAATGCCTTGGTTTTGAGCCTCTAGAGCTACAGACAGTTTTCTTCATGAAGAAGCACCCTGCTTTGGGACCCAGATGTCAAAGAGTGACACCAAATTTAGAAGGGCCACTTTGTCCACCTCCTCATGGTATCCAGCATCATTCTGGCACATGGAGGCATTGGATATACTGGGAGACAGCATTCTTGGCGCATTCTTGGCCAAGTGTTTCAAAGTGAACTTCCTCAGCAGAGGCAGTGATAAACTTTTCTTCCAGCTGCTTGCCAGCAATGATGGTTGACAAAGGAGAACTGGAGCAGACCAGGAATAATACTGTGAATGCCCCAAGAGCAGGACAGAGATGCCTATACAATTCTGCTACTGTCCCCTCACATACAGTAGGAGCCCAATATATAGTAATTGAATGAATGCAGTGATGAAAACTTAAAGATGGATTTTTGTATATGGAGAAGGCACTTGTTTGGGGACTCTCAGAAATAATGAGAATCATTTGGTGGGGGATGGGGGGAACAGCTCCTGTTTAAAGAGGATGGAATTTGGATCCATTATAATTTATGCATAGCTATAGTGTGACCACATTTTAATCTATAGGCTAGTAAAGACATATGAAAATTGGGCTAGGAATATTTTCTAAACCACAATTGCTAGAACAATTTGTATTAAATAGATGATATTCAGACTTTTTTTCCCCAAGAATAACATCATTTATAAAATTGAGCAGTGTCTGTGTGGTAGTGGTCTTTGATTAGATTTTTCTATAGGCAATGGTATCTGTAACTTCAGACTGAATTTGTTCTGCTTTCAAGAATATGCCTAAGGGACAAAAGTTGCATGGAAAGAATATAGCTTGCTGAACAGAACAATATAGCTTGTCCTGTCTCTTGATTAGTCAAAACTGAAGCCAGTTGTGGGACTACTTAGGACTATGAGTGCTCAGATATAAAGACTGAATAGTCACCAGAGTTTGTTAAACTTGACAGGCTCCCTTCTAATAGTTCTCAGATCTGATTTATCACAGAACTTTGCGTTTGTATTTTAAAATTTGTATCTAGACCAAGTCCTTAGATAAGGAGAAAGTAGGAAGGGATAGGCGTATTCTGTTTAGCTTTTAAGGTTAGGCAATCAATTTGGCAGTTGGGCTTATATAACCTTTAACTTCTCCTAATTAGAAATTTTCAAAGTACCTGACTGTCCCCAGGATGCCAGTTTGCTAGAGAATCTGCTCGTAGCCTCCTTGTGAGAAGTCAATTTGAAGCCTTAACCCCCAAAAAAATGACAAATGCTATAGCTCCATGAGAAAAGTTATCCTCCATTGTTTGCCTCATTCATTGTGAGGCTGGGATTCTAACCTGACTTAATTTTACACTCATCACCTTAACTAATGTATAGCCTATATTATCACAGCCATTCTCCTACAAATAAGTGATACTTTTATAAATCTTCAGAGGAAAGTCAGTCATAGAGGCGATGTCATTTCCTCTCATTATTGTCAGAGGTGACTCTTTTTTAACATTAACTTTCAGACAAAGGTTTTTGAAAGTTAAACTTTGTTATTGTTTTAGCATCTGATAATGACCATGATACTGAGTTCAAATGAACATTCCATTGAATATTGGTGATGATAATCATGTATCTTTTAGACAATAAAATTTCAAGGAAATTCCTGCTTGTTTTTAATAACTTGGAAGCTCAATTTATTTCCATATAGAATTTTAAGAAATATACTGGAGAGTGAATATGCCCTTGATTCTGCAACTGTATGTGCTTGTCTCCATCTTATGTAATTTTATCCCCTTCTGTAGCTTCAGATAGTTTTTATGGCCTGACTGAAGCTGAATTCAGTAACTTTTCTTCCAAACCTATTTGTCTGTCTTCACTCCCAATATTAGTAACTGACACCATTCATTCATTCAGCCCTCTGAGATATCAAGAAATCATGCTATAGTGATCTTTCTTTTAAAAACAGCTTTATTGAGATAAAATTGATGATTTATAGTATATAAAATTTGGTGGTTTTTAGTATGTTCACAGAATAAATGAGATTGTTCTATAAATTTCTTTGTATGTGATTTTTTATTGTTTGGTATTAATATTATACCTGTTTCTTTAAAAAATATAGTGTCCTCTTTGGTGGTTCCAGAATGTGAATTCTATGGGTGAGTATCTCTGGGAGTAAGGGTAGGAGAGCAGTGCTTTCAGTTTTTTTTTCCTGGACCCCACACTCTGTAGAACTAGGATAGAGGTAAAGAATTTTCATTAGAAACAAAAAAGGATAAATTCCCAGGGGAATTCTGTCAAACCATAGAAGATGAGGGGCTTCCCTTGTAGCTCACCTGGTAAAGAATCCACCTGCAATGAGGGAGACCTGAGTTCAATCCCTGGATTGGAAAGATCCCCTGGAGAAGGGAAGGGCTACCACCCCAGTATTCTGGCCTAGAGAATTCCCTGGACTGTATAGTCCATGGGGTCACCAAGAGTTGGACATGACTGAGCAACTTTCATAATAAATAAATGACAGAAGATGATATCATCTCAATGCTATTTTATCCAGTCCAGAGCACAGAAAAAGAAAGAAAACCAACCCCACTATGTGATCCAAAAAAATCTTAAATATTAGCAAAGAGAACCAACAGTGTATTTTAAAATAATATATATTTATAAAGTGTTTTCCAAGAATAAAAGAGTTTTTCCATAGTAGGACATCAATTAATATGATTCATCAACATAATAAAACTAATGAGAAAAGTCAGATCATTGCCTTCAGAAAAGCATTTGATAAAATTCAACATCCATTCAAGTTGAAAATACTCAATTAAAAGGAATTGAAGGATAGTTTAGCCCATAAGCCAGCTCCTTCTTTAATGGAAAAACATTACTAAAAGTAGGAAAAGTCAAAGTTGACCACTATGTCCATTTACTATTTAACATTGGAAGCAGAAGTCTTAGCCAATACAATTAGACAAGAGAAAGCATTTAATTACATAATAATTGAAAGGAAGATGAAGAACTCTCTTTGCAGATAACATGATTAACTAGAAAACAAAAACTATATGGAAAAATTAATAGAAATTATAGTAAGACAATTTAGTAAAGACATAGGATATAAAATTAATATAAAGTCAATAGCTTCATATAAACAATAAGCAGATAAAAGAAATAATGGAAGAATAGACTATTTATTTTTGTAATTATTTAATTAGAGGATAATTACTTTAAAATATTGTGATGGTTTTTGCCATACATCAACATGAATCAGCCATGGATATACATGTGTGCCCCCATTCTGAAATCCCCTCCCATCTCTCTCCCCACCCTACCTCTCTGGGTTGTCCCAAAGCACTGGCTTTGGGTGTCCTGCTTCAGGCATCGAACTTGCATTGGTCGTCTGTTTAACATATGGTAATATATATGTTTCAGTGCTATTCTGTCAAATCATCCCACCCTCATCTTCTCCCACAGAGTCCAAAAGACTGTTTTTACATCTGTGTTTATTTTCTGCCCTGTATATGTAGAATTGGAGTAGACTGTATTTAGAAGAACAGAAGTATAATACTGAAACAAAATTAGTTTTAAAAATGGGTAAACTCTATATAAGAAAAACTGTGAGATACTCCTGATAACAAAAATATAGATAAAAAAATAAAAAGATACATTCTTGGACAGGAAGACATGTTGTAAAGATGTGAATTCTCCCTAAGTCATTATCATCAGTTTTTTTCTGAATCTACATGAATCTTCAGCTCAGTTCAGTCACTCAGTCATGTCCGACTCTTTGCGACCCCATGGACTGCAGCATGCCAGACTTCCCTGTCCATCACCAACTCTCAGAGCTTACCCAAACTCATGTTCATTGAGTCAGTGATGCCATCCAACCATCTCATCTTCTGTCATCCCCTTCTCCTCCCGCCTTCAATCTTTCCCAGCATCAGGGTCTTTTCAAATGAGTCAGTTCTTCGTATCAGGTGGCCAAAGTATTAGAGTTTCAGCTTCAACATCAGTCCTTCCAATGAATAGTCAGGACTGATTTCCTTTAGGATAGACTGGTTGGATTTCCTTGCAATCCAGGGGACTTTCAAGAGTCTTCTCCAACACCACAGTTCAAAAGCATCAATACTTCAGTGCTCAGCTTTCTTTATATTCTAACTCTCACATCCATACATGACCACTGGGAAAACCATAACTTTGACTAGATGGACCTTTGTTGGCAAAGTAATGTCTCTGCTTTTCATATGCTGTCTAGGTTGGTCATAACTTTTCTTTCAAGGAGTAAGCTTCTTTTAATTTCATGGCTGCAGTCACCATCTGCAGTGATTTTGGAACACCAAAAAATAAAGTATGTCACTGTTTCCATCATTTCCCCATCAATTTGCCATGAAGTGATGGGACCGGATGCCATGATCCTCATTTTCTGAATGTTGAGCTTTAAGCCAACTTTTTCACTCTCCTCTTTCACTTTCATCAAGAGGTTCTTTAGTTCTGCTTCATTTTCTGCCATAAGGGTGGTGTCATCTGCATATCTGAGGTTATTGATATTTCTCCCGGCAATCTTGATTCCAGCTTGTGCTTCATCAAGTCCAGCTTTCTCATGATGTACTCTACATATAAGTTAAATAAGCAGGGTAACAATATACAGCCTTGACGTACTGCTTTTCCTATTTGGAACCAGTCTGTTGTTCCATGTCCAGTTCTAACTGTTGCTTCTTGACCTGCATACAGATTGCTCAAGAGGCAGGTCAGGTGGTCTGGTATTCCCATCTCTTTCAGAATTTTCCACAGTTTATTGTGATCCACACAGTCAAAGGCTTTGGCATAGTCAATAAAGCAGAAGTAGATGTTTTTCTAGAACTCTCTTGCTTTTTTGATGATCCAGTGGATGTTGGCAATTTGATCTCTGGTTCCTCTGCCTTTTCTAAATCCAGCTTGAACATCTGGAAGTTCATGGTTCACATATTGTTGAAGCCTGGCTTCAACATTTCTTTACTAGCATGTGAAATGAGTGCAATGTGCAGTAGTTTCAGCATTCTTTGGCATTGCCTTTCTTTGGGATTGGAATGAAAACTGATCTTTTCCAGTCCTGTGGCCACTGCTGAGTTTTCCAAATTTGCTGGCATATTGAGTGCAGCACTTTCACAGCCTCATCTTTCAGGATTTGAAATAGCTCAACTGGAATTAGATCATCTCCACTAGCTTTGTTTGTAGTGATGCTTTCTAAGGCCCACTTGACTTCACATTCCAGGATGTCTGGCTCTAGGTCAGTGATCACACCATCATGATTATCTGGGTCATGAAGATCTTTTTTGTATAATTCTTCTGTGTATTCTTGCCACCTTAATATCTTCTGCTTCTGTTAAGTCCATACCATTTCTGTCTTTTATCGAGCCCATCTTTGCATGAAATGTTCCCTTGGTATCTCTAATTTTCTTGAAGAGATCTCTAGTCTTTCTCATTCTATTGTTTTCCTCTATTTCTTTGCACTGATCACTGGGGAAGGCTTTCTTATCTCTCCTTGCTATTCTTTGGAACTCTGCAGTCAGATGTGTATATCTTTCCTTTTCTCCTTTGCCTTTAGCGTCTCTTCTTTTCTCAGCTATTTGTAAGGCCTCCTCAGACAACAATTTTGCTTTTTTGCATTTCTTTCTCTTGGGGATGGTCTTGATCACTCCCTCCTGTACAATGTCATGAACCTCCGTTCATAGTTCTTTAGGCACTCTATCAGATCCAATCCTTGAATCTTTAGTCTCTTCCACTGTATAATCATAAGGGATTTGATTTAGGTCATAACTGAATGGTCTAGTGGTTTTCCCTACTTTCTTCAATTTAAGTCTGAATTTGGCAATAATGAGTTCATGATCTGAGCCACAGTCAGGTCCCAGTCTTGTTTTTGCTGACTGTATAGAGCTTCTCCATCTTTGGCTGCAAAGAATGTAAACAATCTGATTTTGGTGTTGACCATCTGGTGATGTCCATGTATAGAGTCTTCTCTTGTGTTGGAAGAGGGTGTTTGCTATGACCATTGCGTTCTTTTGGCAAAACTCTTTTAGCCTTGCCTGCTTCATTCATTCTATAATCCAAGGATAAATTTGCCTGTTACTCCAGGTATTTCTTGACTTCCTACTTTTGCATTCCAGTCCCCTATAATGAAAAAGACATCTCTTTGTGTGTTAGTTCTAGAAGGTCTTGTAGGTCTTCATAGAATCATTCAACTTCAGCTTCTTCAGCATTACTGGTTGGGGCATCGACTTGGATTACCATGATATTGAATGGTTTGCTTTGGGAATGAACAGAGATCATTCTGTCATTTTTGAGATTGCATACAAGTACTACATTTGGACTCTCTTGTTGACTTTGATGGCTACTCCATTTCTCTGTGGGCAAGGGATTCTTGCCCACTGTAGCAGATACAATGGTTATCTGAGTTAAATTCACCTATTTCAGTCCATTTTAGTTCACTGGTTCCTACAATATCAACGTTCACTCTTGCCATCTTCTCTTTGACCACTTCCAATTTGCCTTGATTCATGGACTTTACATTCCAGGTTCCTATGCAATATTGCTCTTTATGGCATCAGAGTTTACTTCCATCACCAGTCACATCCACAACTGGGTATTGTTTTTGCTTTGGCACCATCTCTTCATTCTTTCTGGAATTATTTCTCCACTGATCTCCAGTAGCATATGGGCACCTATAGACTTGGGAAGTTCATCTTTCAGTGTCCTATCTTTTTGCCTTTTCATACTGTTCATGGCGTTCTCAAGGCAAGAATACTGAAGAGGTTTGCCATTCCCTTCTCCAGTGGACCACATTTTGTCAGAACTCTCCACCAAGACCCATCTGTTTTGGATGGCCCTACAGGGCATGGCTCTATAGTTTCATTGAGTTAAACAAGGCTGTGGTTCATGTGATCAGATTGGTTAGTTTTCTGTGATTGTGGTTTTAATTCTGTCTGCCCTCTGATGGAGAAGGATTAGAGGCTTATGGAAGCTTCCTGATGGGAGAGACTGAATGAGGGGGAAACTGGATCTTGTTCTGATGGGCTATGCCTAGTTCAGTAAATCTTTAATCCAATTTTCTGTTGATGGGTGGAGCTGTGTTCCCTCCCTGTTATTTGACCTGAGGCCAAACTATGGTGGAGGTAATGAAGATAATGGCGACCTACTTCAAAAGGTCCCATGCTGCACTCAGTGCCCCTAACCCTGCAACAGGCCATGGCTGACCCACTTCTCCTAGATGAGTTGATTACAAAATATAACTGAAAGTACAAACACCAAGTAGAATCAGAAAGCTGTAAGAAAAGAATCAAGGAGGGATAAAGTACTACCAAATATTAAAATATATATATTATGAATCTGCATAATTGAAATAGTGTTATATTGGTACATGATTAGACAGAAATGCCATGGAAATTGTAAGGAAACCCGGAAATAGATGCAAGTGAAAACTGAAATTTAAGAAATGATACTAGTTTGGTCTCAAGTCAATGCAACATGTAGATCTTACTTGGATTCCAATCCAAACAAATCAAGGTAAAGGACATTTTTGAGATAATGGAGAAAAACTGCATGTGGAATAAATGCTATGTGATTCTAAGTGTTAACTTTCCTTTGTGTGATAATGGTATTGTGAATATATCAAAATATTTACCTGTGAAAGGTATGAATAGAAGTATTTTTTAGTGAAATAATATATAGTCAAGATTTGTTTAAAACACCAGCAGAAAAGGGAAAGTGGAGTGTAAATTAAGAAAGGAAAATATTACAAATTGTTGTAGCAGGATGATTAGAGTATAGAAAATATAAAAGTTCACTATATTATTTTCTCTGCTTGTATATAGGTTTGAAAAAGTTACATAAAAAATTTTTAAATGCAAGATTCCATTACTGATAAGTGACTTGGGTGTGTTATATGTATGTTTATTTATAAATATGTGCACACTAGGGGAAAAAAATACCAGGTTCCTGAGGATGTGACAGATCTGTTTCTGATTTTACAAAACTCAAATAAATTTTAAAGAAACAGTTGACACCTATATGTATTGCTGAGATATTCTTGTAATATAGTCTGTGACTGAAAAAATTCCAAGATGAAAAAGACTAAGTGAGTAGGTATGGAGGTAGAGAGAGCAACTTTGGCTTTTTACCATATATATATAACCTTCTGTTTGAATTATGAACAAGGTTTATAAAGGTTTTGTTTTTTTTTTAATAGCAATAGGAGTAATAATAACTCATTTTTTGGAAAAGGTTTCCAGAAGATTCTGTGAGTGATAGTGAAAGTCGCTCAGTCGTGTCCAGTTCTTTGCAACCCCATGGACTATATAGTCCATGGAATTCGCAGGCCAGAATACTGGAGTGGGTAGCCTTTCCCTCCTCCAGGGTATCTTCCCAACCAGGGATTGAACCCAGGTCTCCCACATGCAGGCGGATTCTTTACCAGCTGAGCCACAAGGGAAAACCAAGAATACTTGAATGGGTAGCCTGTCTCTTCTCCAGCGCATTATCCCGACCCAGGAATTGAGCTGGGGTCTCCCGCATTGCAGGTGGATTCTTTACCAACTGTGCACGAGGGAAGTCAAAGATTGTGAGAATGGGCTCAAATACAAGGCAGTAGCATCTACATCCTGGATAGTCTGGAGCCTTCAGACTTACTTCTTGTTACATCCCTTATACCAGCAAGTGAAGTCGAAAGTGAATTTGCTCAGTCATGTCTGACTCTTTGCGACCCCATGGATTGTAGCCTACCAGGCTCCTCTATCCATGGGATTTTCCAGGCAATAGTACTGGAGTGGATTGCCATTTCATTCTCCAAGGGATCTTCCCAACCCAGGAATCGAACCAGGGTCTCCCGCATTGTAGACAGACGCTTTACTGTCTGAGCCACCAGGGAAGTCCAGCAAAGCCCCACATAATTGCAGTTCCCTGGTACTTCATTCATTCATTTAACCTTCATTCCTTTGCTATGTACGTGATGGGCGAACATAGGAGATAGTCTCCTTTCAAGTATCACAATCACTGAAGCCTATCTTTTTAAAAAATTTATTTATTTTTTAATTGAAGGATAATTGCACCTATCTTAAGTGCCCTCTTCTCTCCAGCTCTGACCCCCAGCTTCAGATAAATTTACTACTTCCTTCTTCATATAACTCTGTGAACCTGACTCAGTCCAACGTCTGCTTCATCCCATAAGATGGTGTGACTCCCCTCTAAGGATTGCCCTAAAGTATCTGGTCAGTAGAGTGAGAGAGAAAAGATAATGTTTTGGCTTAATTACTTGACAGTTGCTATCTCAATTTCTGGAGTTACTGCTGCTGCTGCTAAGTCACTTCAGTCGTGTCCGACTCTGTGTGACCCCATAGACGGCAGCCCACCAGGCTCCCCCGTCCCTGGGATTCTCCAGGCAAGAACACTGGAGTGGGTTGCCATTTCCTTCTCCAATGCATGAAAGTGAAAAGTGAAGTCGCTCAGTCGTGTCCAACTCTAGCGACCCCATGGACTGCAGCCCACCAGGCTCCTCCATCCATGGGATTTTCCAGGTAAGAGTACTGGAGTGGGTTGCCATCGCCTTCTCCGAATTTCCAGAGTAGGAGACTGTAAATATCTCTACTCTGGTTTTCCTAGCCAAAATATTTGTTATGTATCATGATGCTGAGTTGGTTTTGAATCATACTGTAAAAGAATATTCATACTTCTTTGAAATAAGATAGAAAAAAATGAAATGTATGTCATTTTCAAGTTATATGGTACCACTTATATGTGAGTAAACAGATTGCCATATTTTTCAGTTGTCTCTGTAAATTTAAGATACTTTTGTGCCCAATAGTTGTTCCCACCTCTGACCCTATGCTCCAGACCAATATGAGACCCCAGAGCTGTGCCCTCCTGTGACTAAGTTGCCATCAGTGCCACTGTGGTCCGGTTGCCCAGTCCCCAGTCAGCAGGTGAATTCCCATGGTGAATGCTCTTGTCCTCCCCAGTTCCATCACTACCCCATCTACCACCATAGACACGTTTTTGTTTCCACTTCCATGACAGTTTCAGCCTAGAGGTTGAGGGTGAAGAGGAATGCTGTCTCCTGGGATTTGGGACTAGGGCTAAATGGCAGGGAATTAGATGTATTTCTGATAGTCCAGGTTAGAATTAGGAGCACAATGTAGCATAGAAACTATGTGATTGAATACATTCGATTTTATACTATTTTGTGTGCTACATTTGAATGGTAATTAAAAGCTAGTGAGCCTCCTTAAGAAACTAGAAATTTATCATGCAGTCTGAATTCAAAAGGCCTTGTAAGCAAATTTTGCTCCCAAAGTTCATTTATAAACTGAGGACTTTATTTTCATAACATCAGGAGGAAAGGGCAAGTGAAATGAAATACACATTTGATGATATATAATTAGAAAAAATCATCTTCAAAAGTAATTGCCAGAGTAGGGCGAACACTTTCACCATACACACATTATAAACATGCATTATGGACCACATGCATGTGATAATTATTCTCCCAGTAAGATTTATTTTAGCTTAAAAATAGTAGAAATAACTGCCAAATTACATATTTAGAATGTTTCTCTAGAGTGCAAGTGAATAGATACTGTTTCTTTAAATTCTGGTGTCTTTCTCTGTTCTGCTGAACTTGAACCTGCTTGGTTATGGTGCCAGTAAACCTCAAGTAATCTACTGTAAATATAAAAATTACTCTACATGCTAGCTACCCTTCCCTGTAAAAATAATTATACCATTGTGGGGGTAACTGACTTTGCTTTAACTATAAAATGGTTATCTTTAGCAGGAACATTTATTCCCCATCTTGGTGTTTTCTTCCAGGGAAGGGATATCAGTTAGTGCAATTCTCTCCATCCCTACACTCTGCCCTAGGAAAAGAAGTGACCTGCCCATTAACTGGGGAGCCAGAACTGGGCAATCAGAACACCACTGTTCCTCCTCCCCTCCTCTTGGAGGCCAGTGGCCACAGGAAGCATCTGTGTGTCCAAGCCACATTGTTACAGGAGTAGCCCCTATGGAGTGGGGGTCCATACCTGGGTGGGGTGTATCTAATTCTGGGGTTCCGTATAACTCACAGACATAAACCACATTCTCCAATATCTGCTTTATCAGTAATCAAAATGACATGTCAATCTCCATCTATCTTATTCCATGCCTACCACATCAAAACTCATATAAGAAAAGCAAGGTTCTTGTATACCTGCCCCTGTGAACACCACCTACTATGCCTTTCCTCAGTGATACTC
Source organism: Bos taurus (assembly GCF_002263795.3). Classification (NCBI taxonomy): domain Eukaryota; kingdom Metazoa; phylum Chordata; class Mammalia; order Artiodactyla; family Bovidae; genus Bos; species Bos taurus. Next base: position 85,529,406 of record NC_037329.1, on the reverse strand, counting down.
TGAAGAAAAACAATTAGAAAACAATATTCAAGGAAGAGGCATTGAAGATATATTGACATTGGACAGTGATTTGGAAAAGAATATTAAAATGAGGAAAATCTAATTTCAGACTGAATTTCCTGTGCTTTGGTTCTTCATTTCTCTCTACATTTGTCTCCTCCTCCTATTTCATGTCTCCAGGTACACTCATGTTTCCATATTCAGTTTTTCACTCAATACTCCATTCTGGTTCCAAATAGGAAAGGCTGTATATTGTCACCCTGCTTATTTAACTTATATGCAGAGTACATCAAGAGAAATGCTGGGATGGATGAAGCACAAGCTGGAATCAAGATTGCCAGGAGAAATATCAATAACCTCAGATATGCAGATGACACCGCCCTTATGGCAGAAAGCGAAGAAGAGCTAAAGAACCTCTTGATGAAAGTGAAAGAGGAGAGTGAAAAAGTTGGCTTAAAGCTCAATATTCAGAAAACGAAGATCATGGCATCTGGTCCCATCACTTCATGGCAAATAGATGGGGAAACAGTGGAAACAGTGTCAGACTTTATTTTTGGAGGCTCCAAAATCACTGCAGATGGTGATTGCAGCCATGAAATTAAAAGACGCTTACTCCTTGGAAGAAAAGTTATGACCCACCTAGATAGCATATTCAAAAGCAGAGACATTACTTTGCCAACAAAGGTTCGTCTAGTCAAGACTATGGTTTTTCCAGTAGTCATGTATGGATATGAGAGTTGGACTGTGAAGAAAGCTGAGTGCTGAAGTATTGATGCTTTTGAACTGTGGTGTTGGAGAAGACTCTTGAGAGTCCCCCGTACTGCAAGGAGATTCAACCAGTCCATTCTAAAGAAGTTCAGTCCTGGGTGTTCTTTGGAAGGACTGATGCTAAAGCTGAAACTCCAATACTTTGGTCACCTCATGCGAAGAGCTGACTCATTGGAAAAGACTCTGATGCTGGGAGGGATTAGGGGCAGGAGGAGAAAGGGATGACAGAGGATGAGATGGCTGGATGGCATCACTGACTCCATGGACGTGAGTTTGAGTGAGCTCTGGGAGTTGGTGATGGACAGGGAGGCCTGGCGTGCTGCATGCAATTCATGAGGTCACAAAGAGTCGGACTCAACTGAGCAACTGAACTGAACTGAACTGAGATGACTGTTAAGATAAAAATGGGTCAAGCAATAGGGAAATTTTACTATCTTACTTAACAAAGAGTCCTTAGAAAAGATGCCTCTAGGGCTACTGAATTCAGCCTCTCAGTGAAATCACCAAGCTCTTGGGATTTTCATCTTAAGGCTAGCTCCCTTCCTAATTACAAAATGGCTGCCCCTTATCTCTTGCCTGGAAAATTCCATGGACGGAGGAGCCTGGTAGGCTGCAATCCATGGGGTCGCGAAGAGTCGGACACGACTGAGCGACTTCACTTTCACTTTTCACTTTCATGCATTGGAGAAGGAAATGGCAACCCACTCCAGTGTTCCTACCTAGAGAATCCCAGAGACAGGGCAGCCTGGTGGGCTGCCATCTATGGGGTCACACAGAGTTGGACATCATGACTGAAGCGACTTAGCAGCAGCAGCCCCTTATCTCAGTTCCGACGCAGACATAAACTAGCCCAGCAGAAGATCTCACCTCATTTTCATGTGCCCTTTTTTAAGAGTGAGGAAGTGTCCCCAGCAGACTTCCCCTCATCTCATCATAGCCAGAATTGTTTCATAAACCCTTGTCACACACCAGTCTAAAATAAGAAGTACCATCCGTTCCCCTCCCCTCACAGAGCTGGATCTGGGACTGGCCTCCCTGAAGGACTGGGTTATGTGGAAGAGAAAGGATGGCTCCCAAGGGAAGAAGCAGAAGATTACAGGTAGCAACTAAAGCTATCTGCTACATGAAGTCATCCAAAACGCATAATGAAAAGAGAAGCCGTTTTTTAAAAAAGCAAAAATAATCCCCAACAGTCTTCAGCCCTTAGAGCATATATCCTGCTTGTGTGTCCCTGGGGAGTGCTCTTACATAATAGAACCATATCAGTGTTTGTTTTCTTTTTTTAAAGTCTATTTGGTTGCTAATTCTTTTTAAAATATTTATTCATTTATTTATTGCTGTGCTGGGTCTTTGTTGCTGCATGCGGGCTTTCTCTAGTTGCAGTAGGGGGGCCACTCCCTAGTTGGGGTGTGCGGGCCTCTGGTTGTGGTGGCTTCTGTTGTGGAGCATGGGCTCTAGGTGCAGGCTTCAGTAGTTGTGGTGCACAGGCTTAGTTGCCCTGCAGCATGTGAGATCTTCCTGGACCAGGAATTGAACCCATGTAGATGGACAGGGAGGCCTGGTGTGCTGCGTTTCATGGGGTCGCAAAGAGTCGGACACGACTGAGTGACTGAACTGATCTGATGCTGCATTGGCAGGTGAATTTTTAAACACTGAACCACAAGGGACGTCCAGTCCTTGTTTTCTTATGGTGTAGGGGGCAAAGGTATGCATTCCTCTAAGAGGTTATAGCATATAAACTTGCCTTGAAGCCACAGCCCAGAATGCTCCCTCATGATACATCAGCCCTCCTTATCTGTGGGTTCCACATCCTTGGATTCAACCAGTCTTGCTGATTGTAAGAAACTTGAGCATCACAGATATTGATATCTGCAGAGCATCCTGGAACCAATTCCTGTGTATACTGAGAGAGGGCCGTATAACCAGAGAAATTATTAACCTGGTCATTTCTCAACGATTATAAGCACGTCCTCGAACAGAAGAGAACTAAAATTAGTCATTTGTTTTATTGCAATTAAAACTATTCTCTTCCCAAATTAATAATCTCTACTGAATTTGCAGATAATTTTTAAAGTTGCATTTCATAGTATCAGCTAGTTTCAGCTTTTCATCACAAATTAATTAATAGACACTCCTTGCTTCCCTTGAACACTTCTGGCACAGTACTATGAATACAAGATAATAAAAAATATTGTAATTGAAAATAATTAATTGACTCAGGAAACTTCTGGAGTTATTGTTCTCTTTCTCTAGTAAACACTAGAGGGAATACTCAAGGATTAAACATTTCCATAAAGACAATATATAGTCTTATATGTTTACCTATAAATTACCTGCCACAGGGTGAAATGGTTTTCGTGGTAAACTGAGAAGATCAGTGTGGCAGGTTATTATTTTGGCTTTGTTCCTAAGATTCAGATTTTAAAAAGCTATATGCAATGGGGAGATTGGGGACTGGTGCAAAAGTAGCACAGATGGATGCAGGATTGCCCCAAACAGATGCCTGCTACATTTACCACGTGCCATGGTACTGTGCTAAGTCCTTGTACATGCATCAACAATTTTTTCTTTGCACAACCTCATTAATTTGGTGCTATATTATTCTAATTTTAAAGATGAGAAAAATAGGGGGTTGTAAAGGTTAACAAACTTGCCCAAAGCCACACTGATAGAAAGTGACACAGTCCAATCTGTCTGACTGAGCATTCACACTCTTAACCACTGCATGAAGAGACCAAATGGTGGACAAAGTTTTAGTTCAGTGGAGAAGCTCAGTTGTGTCCGACTCCTTGTGACCCCATGGACTGCAGCAAGCCAGGCCTGCCTGTCCATCACTAACTCCAGGAGTCTACTCAAACTCATGTCCATTGAGTCAGTGATGCCATCCAACCATCTCATTCTCTGTTGCCCCTTCTCCCGCCTTCAATCTTTCCCAACAACAGGGTCTTTTCAAATGGGTTGGTTCTTCGCATCAGCGGGCCAAAGTATTGGAGTTTCAGCTTCAACATCAGTCCTTCCAATGAATAGTCAGGACTGATCTCCCTTAGGATGAACTGGTTGGATCTCCTTGCAGTCCAAGGGACTCTCAAGAGTCTTCTCCAACACCACAGTTCAAAAGCATTGATTCTTTGGCACTCAGCTTTCTTTATAGACCAACTCTCACATCCATACATGACTACTGGGAAAACCATAGCCTTGACTAGACAGACCTGTGTTGGCAGAGTAATGTCTCTGCTTTTTAATATGCTATCTATGTTGGCCATAACTTTTCTTCCAAGGAGTAGGTATCTTTTAATTTCATGGCTGCAGTCACCATCTGCAGTGATTTTGGAGCCCCCAAAAATAAAGTCAGCCGCTGTTTCCACTGTTTCCCCATCTGTTTGCCATGAAGTGATGGGACTGGATACTGTGATCTGCATTTTCTGAATGTTGAGTTTTAAGCCAACTTTTTCACTCTCCTCTTTCACTTTCATCAAGAGGCTCTTTATTTCTTCGCTTGCTGCCATAAGGGTGGTGTCATCTGCATATCTGAAGTTATTGATATTTCTCGCATCAATCTTGATTCCGGCTTGTACTTCAATCAGCCCAGCATTTCTCATGATGTACTCTGCATATAAGTTAAATAAGCAGGGTGACAATATACAGCCTTGACATACTCCTTTTCCTATTTGGAACCAGTCTGTTGTTCCATGTCCAGTTCTAACTGTTGCTTCCTGACCTGCATACAGATTTCTCAAGAGGCAGGTCAGGTGGTCTGTTATTCCCATCTCTTTCAGAATTTTCCACAGTTTATTGTGATCCACACAGTCAAAGGCTTTGACATAAAGAAGAAATAGATGTTTTTCTGGAACTCTCTTGCTTTTTTGATGATCCAGTGGATGTTGGCAATTTGATCTCTGGTTCCTCTGCCTTTTCTAAAACCAGCTTGAACATCTGGAAGTTCACAGTTCACATATTGTTGAAGCCTGGCTTAGAGAATTTTGAGCATTACTTTACTAGCGTGTGAGATGAGTGCAATTGTGCGGTAGTTTGAACATTCTTTGGTGTTGCCTTTCTTTGGGATTGGAATGAAAACTGACCTTTTCCAGTCCTGTGGCCACTGCTGAGTTTTCCAAATTTGCTGACATATTGAGTGCAACACTTTCACAGCCTCATCTTTCAGGATTTGAAATAGCTCAACTGGAATTCAATCACCTCCACTAGCTTTGCTCGTAGTAATGCTTCCTATGTCCCACTTGACTTCACATTCCAGATGTCTGGCCCTAGGTGAGTGATCACACCATTGTGATTATCTGGGTCATGAAGATCTTTTTTGTACAGTTCTTCTGCGTATTCTTGCCACCTCTTCTTAATATCTTCTGCTTCTGTCAGGTCCATAGCACTCCTGTCCTTTATCGAGCCCATCTTTGCGTGAAATGTTCCCTTGGTATCTCTAATTTTCTTGAAGAGATCTCTAGTCTTTCCCATTCTGTTGTTTTCCTCTATTTCTTTGCATTGATCACTGAGGAAGGCTTTCTTGTCTCTCCTTGCTGTTCTTTGGAACCCTGCATTCAAGTGGGTGTATCTTTCCTTTTCTCCTTTGCTTTTCACTTCTCCTCTTTTCACAGCTATTTGTAAGGCCTCCTCAGACAGCCATTTTGCTTTTTTGCATTTCTTTTTCTTGGGGATGGTCTTGATCCCTGTCTCCTGTACAATGTCATGAACCTCTGTCCATAGTTCATCAGGCATTCTGTCTATCAGATCTAGTCCCTTGAATCTACTTGTCACTTCCACTGTATAATCATAACGGATTTGATTTAGGTCTTACCTGAATGGCCTAGGGGTTTTCCCTATTTTTTTCAATTTAAGTCTTGATTTGGCAATAAGGAGTTCATGGTCTGAGCCACAGTCAGCTCCCGGTCTTATTTTTGCTGACTGTACAGAGCTTCTCCATCTTTGGCTGCAAAGAATGTAAACAATTTGTTTTCAGTGTTGACCATCTGGTGATGTCCATGTGTAGAGTCTCCTCTTGTATTGTTGGAAGAGGGTGTTTGCTATGACCAGTGCATTCTCTTGGCAAAACTCTATTAGCCTTTGGCCTGCTTCATTCTGTACTCCAAGGCCAAATTTGCCTGTTACTGCAGTTGTTTCTTGACTTCCTACTTTTGCATTCCAGTCCCCTATAATGAAAAGGACATCTTTTTTGGGTGTTAGTTCTAGAAGGTCTTGTAGGTCTTCATAGACCCGTTCGACTTCAGTTTCTTCATCATTACTGGTTGGGGCATAGACTTGGATTACTGTGTTATTGAATGGACTAGGTTTACCTGGATTTAAACGTTTTTAGTACAGTCCCTTACTACAATTATTGCTTTGGGCCTTCCTTCTTAAGCAATAAAAAAACCGAAAACTGATGCAATATTCTATACCTCTTTAATTCTAGAGCTGTGGTTCTTATAGTGTGGTCCCCAAATGAATAGCATCCTGCATCACCTGGGAAGTTGTTAGAAATGCAAATTTTCAGTTCCCAACCAAGATCTACTAAAGAAGAATCTCTGGGTGTCGGCATAGCGTTCTCTGTTTTAATAAGCCTTCAAGAGGATTCTGATGCTTACAAAAGTTGTAGGAGCACTGTTCTAGAGAAAGCCTATAGATGTTGTTTAGGCTTCCCTTCTCCTACAGAGGGTTACAACAGCTCACAGGTTGAGCGGAGCTGAGGTCCATACTCAGTTTCTCTCTCCCTACTTTCTTCAATTTCAATCTGAATTTGGCAATAAGGAGTTCATGATCTGAGCCACAGTCAGCTCCAGGTCTTATTTTTGCTGACTGTATAGAGCTTCTCCATCTTTGGCTGCAAAGAGTATAATCAGTCTGATTTCGGTGTTGACCATCTGGTGATGTCCATGTGTAGAGCCTTCTCTTGTTCTCCCATGTGTTCCACAATGTCTTTACTGTTGAGCTCTTCTGCTGACAGATTATTGTGCCTTAAAGTTCCAAGGCCCTTGTTGTCATGCTCACTGCTAGGGGTTCACAGACTTTAGTAGAGGGCTTCTCTGGTGGCTCAGTTCTTACAGAATCCACCTGCAATGTGGGAAACCTGTGTTCAGTCCCTGAGATGGGAAGATCCCCTGGAGGAGGGCATGGCAACCCACTCCAGTATTCTGGCCTGGAGAATCCCATGGACAGAGGAACCTGGTGGGCTATAGTCCATGTGGTTGCAAACAGTTGGACATGACTGACTAAGCAGAGCACCGCTACATTTTTTTATTTTTCTTCAGATTTTATGTTTCTTTCTACTTTTCACTTCTGTTATCTTCATTTCCCATCCTTTCCTCTTTTTTTCTGATTTTTCTTGAGCACACTGCATTCCACATAACACTTTATCCTAATCTGCCTCCTTTTCCTCCCCTGCTTTCTCTCATAGTAGGATGGGCTATTAATTACTCCCCAGGAAACTTAACATCTTGGCAGCAAAATATTCGCTTCTTGGTGGTGCCAAAAGGAAGACACTTCTATTTGTGAATGAGACTAAACATTCCTAAAAATATCTTTTGATATTTTCTCTTTCCTAAGAACAAGAATCATTGGATTTCTCGCTAAACTGAAAACGCATTGAGGACAGAATTTGTGTATGATTCACACCAGTCACCACTGCTATGAAAAGTGATAATCCTCCAAGGCAATCACCCCTTGAAAAAATTGTAGTAAAATACATAAAACATAAGATTTACTATCTTAACCATTTTTTAGTGTACAATTCAGTAGTCTCACTTGCATTTACATTGTTATGCAACCATCACCACCTTTCATCTCCAGGCTTCTTTCATCTTGCAAAACTGAAATTCTGTACCCTTGCCCCTCCCAGCCCCTGATAACCATGTTCTACTTTCTATTTCTATGAATTTGACTGCTCTTGGAGCCTCATATAGGTGGAATCATATGGTATTTATCTTTTTTGTGACTGGCTTATTTCATTTTGCATAATGTCCTCAAGATTCATCTATGTTGTAGCAGGTGTCAGAACTCCCTTACTCTTTAAGGCTGAATTATATTCTGTTGTATAAACACATATATTGTGTACACACACACCATATTTTGTTTATCTATTCATTTATATATGGACTCTTGGGTAGCTTCTACATTTTGTCATGAACACATAATGCTTCTATGAACATGGGTGTCCAAATATCTGATGAGGACCATTACCAGTTTCACACAATATTAGTACCATTAATCCACAATGCTTATATTTAGCATGGAGAGGTAGATATGGATGAGAGGAATCAGGGAGGTCCATAGAAGTATATCTGGGGCCTCCAAGGCATGTTGGCATCTGACCATAGAAGTATGCTCTATTTAACTATGATATATTAACTATGATATATTTTGAGTTCCCTTGCTCTTGTCTAACTCTGATGGCACCCCCCAGCAATCATCATTTTGCTCCTTAGACTCTGGTTCTTGCCTTTTCTTGTATTCAGACTTGAAGCCACTGGTTGTCTTGAAACCTTGACTTTGTTCTGCTTTTCACTCTGCTTTAAAGATTGAGGGCAGGAGGGATAGGGGATGACAGAGGATGAGATGGTTGGATGGCATCACTGACTCAATGCACATGAGTTTGAGCAAACTCTGGGAGATAGGGACAGCGAGGTCTGGCGTGCTGCAGTCCATCGGGTTGCAGAGTCAGACATGACTGAGTGACTCAATAGCACCAACAACGGCTTCTTTACACTTTGGCAACTTGTCACCTCCTCAGTTTCTGACCTCAGTCTTACCCTTACTTTTTTGGATTCTTTTAACAGACTGCTTGGAGGGACCCATCTTGGCACCAGTTAGGAGAAAGGAGGACTCGTTGTCTTCCATCCACATAGCCATCAGGGTAAGTCAGGAGCACTGGAGTAGGAATTGGTAGGCTAGACTGAGCAGACATGGGTGCCAGTACATACCTATCTGCTTAAAACTCACAGCATGTGACTCACCCACAAGACACAGGAAAAGATATAACAAGTTGAAAATCAGGCTAACCCCTCCCAGACAGACTCTGCCTACTGGCTCTGTCTCTGCCCAAAGAACCAAATGGGTATTAGTCATGCAGAACCTATTGGAGGGGAGTTCCTAGAGCTTTATAATGTGACTCACTGAATTGAGGGTTTTCAGAACAGTGGAGCCAGGGACCCTTATTGTGCTTATCTTGGCATTGGCCTCCACAACATCCAGCAAGTGAGCCTGGAATCTTCCCATATGTTTCATTTCTTGGGGTCTTTGAAGCAGGGTTTTAGCAGCTGGCAACTGCCCAGCAGAAAGGGCTTAAGAAGCATAATAGCAGCTGTGTGTTTGCAGTAAGCCTCGCAATACAGAGGGGAAAAGTGTCACACAGCCTTAAGAAGAGCCACTAAAACAGAGAAACAGACACATGCTGGACGCTGCCCTGGACCATAGGTGTGACAGGGGTCCGAAATCAACTGTGCTTTCACTGAAATGTGCTTCCCTTGGGGAAACTACCCATCCCCTAAAAATGCTAAAAGATCGTGCATCTTTCTGCTGCCTGTTAGTAACGTGTATTCATCTCTCCTTTAAAGGACTTCGCACCTTTTGTAATTTAATCGGTATTTCTGAATTGGTGCCATATATCTTGTTAGTCTGTTTGACAGATTAAAAAGATGGTGGTCCTTATGTTCTGTTACTTGTGAACCACTAGTCTTTCTATTTTATTTTTCATTCTGGTACCAGGAAAGTCTTTTTGAGTTTACTGAGTCTACTACTAGCTTTTCTAAGTAGCCAAGTGCTATGAAGCTCACAGTAATACTAGTTACATTTTTTGTGTTTCTAATACATATCACAGTTATTTTACCGTATCACACTTTACACAGATATTTGTAATCTTCCAAGCAATCCCCAGAGTAGAATTATTCTTCCTGTTTTTCAGATGAGGAAACTGAGGCTCAAGATAATTAATTTCCCAAATCATTAAAAATTGTGGGTCAAAGATAAAAACTGAACCAGGCCTCCTTACATTAAACTCTTAGCTGACAAAAGTTCATTTTGAAGTTTGGACTCCTTGGAAACTCCCTCTGCTTCTTATCAGGTCATAAGTAATTTAGCGTTAAAAGGCTAACTAATCAAGGAAAACGAGATACCCATAACAATTTTGTTTTAAAATTTTTACTTATTTATTTTTGGCTGTGCTGGGTCTTTGTTGCTATGTGCAGGCTTTGTCTAGTTGCAGCGAGCCAGGGCTACTCTTCATTGTGATGTGCAGGGCTTCTCATTGCTGGGACCTTTCTTCTTATGGAGCATGGGCTTTAGGCATGGGCTCTAGGCATGCGCATGCAGCGCGTGGGCTTAGTTGCTCCATGGCATGTGGACTCTTTCCAGAGTCTCCTGCATTGGCAGGTGGATTTTTAACCACTGGACCACCAGGGAAATCCACCCATAGCAATTCTTCCTAGAAATGTCAGTTTGCTTCCACCATCATCTCATTTTTACCGAGATTATCTTAAACAGGAGTGCCGGGGACCAGCCCCGGCTGATCCAGGGTATTCGAAGGAGAGACGGCATAGGCGAGGATCAGGATACGATAGCTTCAATTAGATATTAATTAAAGATATAAAGAGTAATAGAATAAGGATAGCTCAGTAGGAAAATTCAGTGGAGAAAAGAGGCTGAGTAGCTTGGTTTACATGGGAGACCAATAAAACTTCAAGACAAGAAGTTTGCACCACTTACGTAGGCCGCAGGCGTCCTTCCGTTCTCCCGAAGGAGAGGAGACACTGAGGCCTCCCCGGTCGGATCTTAGAAGCCCAGGCATAATTAGTAAGCATGGTGGGTTCCGCGCTCCAGATGGAGACTCAGCCAGAGTGAGAGAGAGAGCGACATGGGGAGACCAGTATTTCGAGAAACTGATCCCAATTCTTTATTTTCCAGAGTCTGTTTTTATACACTAAGATGTTATACAAAAGTCACGTGGGGACAGCAGTCCTGACTTTAAAGTCAGGTGCTTCACACAAATGTATACAGAGGTCTTAGGGGTGTTACATCATCTTCTGGCCAGGGGGGCCTGCTGACAATTTACGACCCTCTCCTTGTGACAGCGGTCAGTCAATCAGGACACTTATTTCTCCAGGGCTGATTATTCTCAAAACAGACGCCACCCAAATAAAGTTACATTCCTACAGGGTGAGGGTGTAGTGGGTTTTAGTTAAGGAAAGAATTTACTTAGCCTAAGGTCTAACGTGATTAATATCAAAGGTTAATACTTATTTCTTCTATATATTCATTAATGTGTGTAAGGGCAGGGGATGTGGAGACTTAGCAACAAACATTGGCTCAACAAATGAAAAACCCTTCACCAATACAATTTCTAATCAGCCCATTATACTTATACTAATAGTTTTCTAACTTTTCTAAGGAACCTGTTTTTAGAAGGTTTAAAGCATCTCGTGCCTCTCACGGTTGGGAGGCTGTGAGCAATCACATGTGGCCGGACGAGCCTGTCAGGCAGGCTAGAGAACCTTCAGAGGAGTTTGTAGGTTAAAACACTCTTGTCACACCCAAGAGTTTTTATTGACTGGAGCTCTAGGTTAACTCCTTCTCCAAAAGAGGTGGTGGGGGACAGCCCCCCGTAAAGTCAGAAGTGTAGGTGAGCACAAAGTAGTAAAGTCGGCAGGCTCTGGTTATGGGGGTAGATGCTCGAGGAGTTCCAGGGGGACTCCTGAGGCTCGATCCCGCCTTTGCGTATGTCGAGCCTCCTTCCTCATGACCTTTGCCATGGGCGGAGTACCTCACTCTGGCCCCCAACACAGGAGTTTGTCCCTCAAGTTCCATAGAAACCTTCTACTTACCCTGCTTTTGAAGTGAAGTGAAGTCGCTCAGTTGTGTCTGACTCTTTGTGACCCCATGGACTGTATGTAGCCTACCAGGCTCTTCCATCCATGGAATTTTCCAGGCAATAGTACTGGTGTCGGTTGCCATTTCCTTCCGTAGGCAATCTTCCCAACCCAGGGACCGAACCCTGATCTCCCACATTGTAGACAGATGCTTTACTGTCTGAGCCACCAGGGAAGTATAAAATGCTTTTAGCATAAAAAAATATTTACATGTGATTATTTTCTCTCTGGTCTATCACCAGGATCAGGGGAGTCATGCATTAAGAATCTTGTAGATGAGACACTCATATGGTAAGAAAGGCAATGTAGAACTTTGTGTAGGCTTAGCTTTCTGACCTAACATATGAGTGACTATTACTTTGGCCCCTAGCCCCCTAAAAGGAAACTTAAGATTCATAAAAATTAATGGTGCAAATACAACAAAAAAATTAGTGGTGATTATTTTGCCTTAAAGTTTCTTAGAGAGATTTCTTATATCCATATATATATGAATATGCTTCATAAAATATATTAGGTAGTTAATTTAAATAGATCTATTAATAAAATTAGTCATAATACTATATCAAGCAATGTCACAATATTTCATGCATATGCACAGTGATATTAAATAGAACTCTGGTTAAACTGACGTACATTTAGCTAAAGTTTGAAAAACACTTAAAAGCTAAGTTTTCTGCTCTTTCATCATTAGTTGCACTTCTTGACCAATGTCTAATGAGTTGGAAAATCAGAAAAGTGGCATTGGCTAACGTTAATATTCATAGGTATAGAATATTGAATCTGGAATATTGGGAGAATTTTCTAGCCCAGGGATCAACAAACTATGGCCAAGAGGCCAAATTTGGCCCACTGCCTGTTTTTGTAAATAAAGTTTTATTACAACACCATCATATTTATTTACCTATTATCTGCAGGTCCATTCATGTTACAACAGGAGTTGAGTAATTGTGACAGAGACTTTACGGCCCACAAAGCTGAAAATATTATCTGGCCCTTTATAGAAAGTTTGGTGACTTCTGATTTAGTGCAACTTCCTCAACTTCCTCAGTGTACAAATGAGGATACATTTCCAGATCCTTTGCTAATATTTCTATAGGTCTTATCATGTTCCATACTTTGCTTAAATATATAAACATGTCCTTTAGCCAGAACTCACCATTTTTTCCTATATGTCTTACTGTTCTCAAAGTAAGTGCGTGTGTGTTTCACATGTTGGTACTATATATTCTCTCTTAACATTAAGGTTTTTATGTTAGCTAAATTTCTAGATTAATATTTTATTCTCCAAGTCTTTTTTAAGTGTTTATAATTAAAATGTGTTTGAATACCACAAATTTTGCCTTTCATAGTAAAAGGCCAGATGTAGCTAAACCTTCATGTAAAGTATAGGGTATTATTAAATAAATATATATTCAAAATTGAATATATATATTCAAAAACATGGAAGAATACCTCCAATTACTAGATACTGAGTGTATGTATTAAAAATGACCAACACCCTCGTGTAGGCCAGGCCTTTAAAAAGCTGGAATCCTTTGGGGGAAGTAGATATATAAGTGGAAAACTGATGTAAGGAAGTCCCCAAACAATGGTGATATGAATCATTCTTTCCCATTAGCGCTATTATCTGAATTTCAGTATTCATTATCTAAAAAATATTAATATGCCACCTAGGCCCTCCTGAACTGCACTTTCATTAAAGCAAATTTCTATTGTGCACTTTACCCCAAAGAGAATCTTCTGGTTTTAACTACATTTTTTAAATAGAGGAATACTGCTTTTTACTCCCCCAGCTTTACTGAGATATAACTAACACATAACATTTTGTAAATTTAAGATGTAAAATGTGTTGATTTGAAAGGAACACTGCCTTTATAAAACACATAGCACCACTAGGTAATATGACAATGATAAATCAAAGTTTTGTTATCTATAGCTACCTATATTGTTCCAGAGCATGATTTTTATCACAGTAGATACAAATCTGCAGAAAAAAGAACAATGTTATAATGGTATTTTGCTCTGTGAAATGAAAATGCAATTATTTCCCCCTTGATTCCTATCAGTTTTTCATCCTCTCCTCTTTATTTCTTTAAATAAAACATTTCATCCTAGAACTCTTTATCCTTTTCTTAGAAATTCTCATTACTTATATTATTCCCAAGAAATGTTAAATCTGAGATTCAATAATTTAAACATTTGACAGTTTTGATGTTAAAACATATTAACTTATTCAGCAAATGTACATGGTATTTTATATTCAAAAGGTATTCTTCATCCTTGTGAATCAGTTTAACTCTCTAGGAGAAAACCAACATATAACCCAAGAGATTAAATTTTTCTCCTGGTTTTAATAGTGAGAGACAGCACAAATAGAATTGAAAATCTGGATTGCAGGGCTGAGGTTATGTTGCCTTTCATTTTGCAGCAATGGAGACTGAACTGGTGAGAAAAGGGTAATCAGGTTGAAAATCCTTATTTTGTTTTTGATGATTTATTCTCTGTTTCCTTGGAAACAGAGCTAGCAGCCACAGAGCTGCTGGCATTATGTTTTCTTTTCAAGCTTTGAAACATCAGAGAAAAAGGTGAGGCTTTACGACTGTAATTTGTAGAATCTGATTTATTTTCAAGTAAATTAAAAACAAATGTTATTGAATGCCTGTTACATAAAAGGTGCTCAGCTGCACAGTTATGTCTGACTCTTTGCGACCACATGGACTGCAGCTCGCCAGGCTCCTCTATCTGTGGGATTTTCCAGGCAAGAATATTGCAGTGGGTTGCCATTTCCTCCTCCAGGGGGACTTACCCACCCAGGGATCAAACCCATGTCTCCTGCTTTGCAGGTGGATTCTTTATTGCTGAGCCACTGGGGAATCTGTGCATATAAGGTACTAGGAGGTAAATACTAACAAGTTTGAGAAAAAGCTTTAAACAAATTGAGTAGAATAAATTTTAGTTTCTAAGAGCCAATCTAGTACATATATATATATATATATATATGTGTGTGTGTGTGTGTGTGTGTGTGTGTGTATGTATGTATATGTATAAAGAAACAAAGGAAATAAAGTTTATTTAAAAACCTGTCACATGAGTGTAGTACTTTGATATCAGTATAATTTATTGAATTATATTAGGAAGCAAATAGATTCCCACACCAAACAGCACCATTCTTTTTTCCTATATTCCAAGTCAGGTAATATGAGGGTGGTTACCATACGTTGACAGGATAGTTTTTGCATCCAGTAAATAAAATAGACAAAAACTAAGGGGAGCTTGTTGCTGCTGCTGCTGCTGCTGCTGCTGCTGTTAAGTCGCGTCAGTCATGTCTGACTCTGTGCGACCCCATAGATGGAAGCCCACTAGGCTCCTCTGTCCCTGGGATTCTCCAGGCAAGAACACTGGAGTGGGTTGCCATTTCCTTCTCCAATGCATGAAAGTGAAAAGTGAAAGTGAAATCGCTCAGCCATGTCCGACTCTTAGCGACCCCATGGACTGTAGCCTCCGAGGCTCCTCCGTCCATGGGATTTCCCAGGCAAGAGTACTGGGGTGGGGTGCCATTGCTCTTAAGCAAGCCTAAAAGGTTTCCTAAGAAAGTTTAGTTCATTTGCTCAGTCTTGTCCGACTCTTTGCAACTCCATGAACTGTAGCTTGCAATCCTTCCCTGTCCATCACCAACTCCCAGAGCTTGCTCAAGCTCATGTCCATCAAGTCAGTGATGCCATCCAACCATCTCATCCTCTGTTGTCACCTTCTCTTCCTGCCTTCAGTCTTTCCCAGCATCAGGGTCTTTTCAAATGAGTCAGTTCTTTGCATTACATGGCCAAACTATTGGAACTTTAGCTTCACCATCAGTCCTTCCAATGAATATTCAGGACTGATTTCCTTTGGGATTGATTGGTTGGATCTCCTTGCAGCCCAAGGGACTCTCAAGAATCTTCTCCAACACCACGGTTCAAAAGCATCAATTCTTCAGCGCTCAGCTTTCTTTATGGTCCAACTATCACATCCATAATGATTACTGGAAAAACCATAGCTTTGACTAGACACACCTTTGTTGGCAAAGTAATGTCTCTGCTTTTTAATATGCTGTCTTGGTTGTTCATAGGTTTTCTTTCAAGGAGCAAGCATCTTTTAATTTCATGGCTGCAATCACCATCTGCAGTGATTTTGGAGCCCAAAAAAATAAAGTCTGACACTGTTTCCACTGTTTCCCCATCTATTTCCCATGAAGTGATGGGACCGGATGCCATGATCTTCGTTTTCTGAATGTTGAGCTTTTAGCCAGCTTTTTCACTCTCCTCTTTCACTTTGATCAAGAGGCTCTTTAGTTCTTCACTTTCCACCATAATGGTGGTGTCATTTGCATATCTGAGGTTATTGATATTTCTCGCAGCAATTTTGATTCCAGCTTGTGCTTCATCCAGCTCAGCATTTCGCATGAAAA
This sequence comes from Bos taurus, assembly GCF_002263795.3. Taxonomy (NCBI): domain Eukaryota; kingdom Metazoa; phylum Chordata; class Mammalia; order Artiodactyla; family Bovidae; genus Bos; species Bos taurus. The sequence goes on along the minus strand of NC_037329.1, from coordinate 85,513,332 downwards.
TGAAAGGAAAGTGAAGTCACTCAGTTGTGTCTCTTTGCGAGTCCATGAACTATATATAGCCTGCCAGGCTCCTCCATCCATGGAATTTTCCAGGCAAGGATACTGGAGTGGGTTGTCATTTCCTTCTCTAGGGAAGTTAAATAAGCAGCATAACAATACACAGCCTTGATGTACTCCTATTCCTATTTGGAACCAGTTTGTTTTCCCGTGTCCAGGTCTAACTATTATTTGTAGATCTGCATACAGATTTCTCAGGAGGCAGGTAAGGTGATGTGGTATTCCCATCTCTTTAAGAATTTTCCACAGTTTGTTGTGATCCACACAGTCAAAGGCTTTGGCATAGTTAGTAAAGCAGAAATAGATGTTTTTTCTGGAACTCTCTTGCTTTTTCTATGATCCAGTGGATGTTGGCAATTTGATTTCTGGTTCCTAAGAAACTGACATATTAATGAATTTAGTAAATATTTCAGTTGAGCGGTGATTGTCAAATGATTATAATCTGGTCATTTCCTTTATGAAATTTGCATTAATTTAAGTGCAACCCATTCCAGTATTCTTGCCTGGAGAATCCCATGGACAGAGAAGCCTGGTGGGCTACAGTCCATAGGATCACGAAGAGTCAGACAGACTGAAGCAACTTAGCACGCACACACAAATTTAAAAAGTCATACCTTTAAAAATCCTAACTGAGATGAAAAGATAAGAGTTATAGGCAATAATTGCAGGGAAGATTTGTCTTTTTATTTTAATAAGAGCTAATGCAAGTCAAAACCACAATGAAAAATCACCTCTCACCTCTTAGAATGGCTATTATAAAAAAGACAACAAATAACAAATGTTAGTGAGGTACAGGTGTTGGTAGAAATTTAAATTGGTGTAACCACTATGAAAAACAGTAGGTTCCTCAAAAAATTTTAAATTGAACTACCCTATGACCTGGCCCAGCTGGCACTAGTGGTAAAGAACCTGCCTGCCAATGCAGGAGACATTAATTGCAGGTTTGATCCCTGGGTTGGGAAGATTCCCTGGAGAAGGAAATGGCAACCCACACCAGTATGCTTGCCTGGAGAATCCCCATGGACAGAGGAGCCTGGGGGGCTATGGTTCATAAGGTGGCAAAGAGTTGGACATGACTGAAATGATTTAGCATGCACGTGTGACCTGGCAATTATACTTCTGTGTACTTATCTGAAGAAAACAAAAATACTAATTCAGAAAGATATATGTACCTCTGTGATCATTGCAGCATTATTCATAATAGCCAAAATATGGACACAACCCAAGTTCCCATCAATAGATGAGTGGATAAAGAAGTTGTGATACACACATGCACACACGTGTATGTGTATATATGATGGAATATTATTCAACCATAAAAAATGAAACCTTTTGCCATTTGCAACAACATAGGTGGACCCAGAAGGTATTAGCTTATGTGAAATAAATCAGAGAAAGACAACTACTGTATGATTTCACTTATATGGAATCTAAAAAAACAGAACAAATGAACAAACACAACAAAACACAGAACCACAAATACAGAGAACAAACAAGTAGTTGCCAGGAGGCAGGTGGGGTACAAGGATGAGAGAAATAGGTGAGTGAGATTATGAGGTACAAACTTCCAGTCACAAAATGAATGAGTCACAGGTATTAAATGTACAGTGTGGGGAATATAATCAATAATACCATAATGTCTTTATATGGTGATGGATTGGTAATTAGACTTATTGTAGTGATCAATTTGAAATGCATTGAAATATTGAATTACTATGTTGTACATCAGGAACTAACATAGTATTGTAGGTCGATTATACTTCAGAAACAAATAAACTCACAGAAAAAGAGACCAGATTTGTGGTTACCAGAGGCTGGGGTAGAGGGAAGGGGAATTGGACAAAGGTGGTCAAAGGACAAAACTTCCAGTTATAAATAAGTACTAGGGATATAATGTACATGATAGATATAAATAACACTGCTGTATGTTATCTATGAAAGCTGTTAAGAGAGTAAATCTTAAGAGTTCTCCTAACAAGGAGAATTTTTTGTATTTCTTTAATTTTGTCTCTATGTGAGATTATCAGTGTTTACTAAACTTCTTATGGAAATCATTTCATGATGTAAGTTAAATAATTATGCTCTATGCCTTAGAATTGTCAATTATATCTCAATAAAACTGGAAGAATAAAATTAATATGATCTGAGCATATTTATATGCTTCAAGGGAGAGAGAAGAGTTGAAGAGACTGACAGAGACTAACTTGATAGAACTAATTTCCAAAAGAGAAAGGAGGCAATGGGAACTAAAACACAACTAGAGGGATTTGCTTTTGAAGTCCTCTAATGACATCGTAATAATCATAATAATGCTTGCTATTTGCCAGGCATTGTTCCAATCACTTCAGATGTATTAACTGAATTAGGACTGGATGGAGATAATGAACTTGGAAACAAAGAGTTGAAAGAATGTATATGTGAAAATCAAAATCATCTATAAATATGAATATGAAGATAAAATTATGTACTGATAATCTGCTGAAACAGAAAGATGGTGTAGGCAGCCTAAAAAGAGATGGTTTGAGGACTAGGAGAGGGAGTTGACCAGAAACATATAAAAATACTTCTGAACTACTGTTTGTGTCATTTTTTCCAGCAGCGCTCAGATACACTGGTGTCAGAGCTCAGAGATTATATCAACTTAGGGTTGGATGCCTATAAACAGAATAAGATTTAAAGGCAAGAGTTCAGGAAGTTGACAGCACTGGCAGAGGGTGGTTAAGTGATGGTCTGGGTTAGGTTAGACATGAAATGAACTGAAGCCAGGATCGGGATAATTTTGTAATAGGCAAAAAGAAAGTTCAAAGGTATAGTGTTAGAAGGATTACTTGAGTCTCTGCCTTTCTTCGAAGATAATCAAGATAGCAGGTTGCCACAACTCATGTAAGCCATCAGAACAGTAAGTTCTGTCATCTTCAGGTTCATTGTTTTCTCTGCAGAGCCGAGCTCTCAGGAAGGATAAATCCTGGCTACTCAAAGTGTAGTCTACTGACCAGCATCACTGGCATCACCCAGGAGATTGTTAGAAATGCAGAATCTTGGGTTTCATTCCAGAACTGAATCAGAATCTGCTTTTTAATTATTTAGTTTTGGCTGTGTTGGTTCTTGGTTGCTGCGGGGGCTTTTCTCTAGTTATGGTGTGTGTAGGCTTCTCATTGTGGTGGCTTGTCTTGTTGCAGAGCATGGGCTCTAGGGCACACAGGTATCAGTGTGTATGGATTCAGTAGTTGTGGTTCCAGACTGTAGAGCACAGGTTCAATTATAATTGTGGCTTAATTGCTCCGCAGCACATCAGAACTTCCTGGACCAGGGCTAGAATCTGTGTCTCCTACATTGGTAGGCAGATTCTTTACCACTGAGCCATAAAGGAAGCCCAGAATCTGCTGTATAATCTCCAAGTAACTCATATGTACATTAAGTTTGAGGCACTGGGATAAACAGATGTGAGTGCAGCTTCACCCTTGGTTTATTTGTGCTGATGATGATATGCTAGGGGAAACAAGGAGCAGATATCCTGCCTGTGATGTTCTCAAGATCCCAGGCTATTGAGCACTCCACTTTTAATGTATAATTTAAACCCTTTCCCAAATGACTCCTTATACCCCGCACAAATTCCTAATTCCACACTAGACACCAGGTGCTCTGAACATATGAATATCATGGTATCATATGAGATAAACTATAAGCTTCCTTTTAGTTTTAAAATTATTTTACATATCATAGCCACACTTCATCTGCACAGAAAATCAGCCCAAGTGGAATGAAATTCAGTCAGTACAAAAAATAATGATAAGAATAATTTTGTAGTTAGCCACACACACACACACACACACACACACACACACAGCTATCTGCTCTTGGGTCAGCTTTAGAGGGTGCTACTCTGTCTAACTACTAACAATTTCAGTGTTTTGAAGCTGCTATACGTGATTATGAATGGTTTCTGAACTACTTTTTTACCCTTTTGTGCAAAACCAAACTGAAATTCATTTAAATGAATTAAGTCATTTGAGGGAATCTGAGTGGAAGCTTGAGGGAATTTGTCTCCATATGTTAATGTGGAACCAATTTCCGAAGAGGTGGAGGTTCTGAGGAGTAAGGCAAGTTAGCGGCAAATTGATCACACAGATACCTATCGGTTGCATCAGTTTTAATGGAAAAATTGGTAACATTATTTAAAGACCAACGATGCTTTTTGATTCAGTCTTTTATCTTATACCAAGACTAGAATCTCGTTGACCTGCTGGTGGCTTTTTATGAGCCCGTGCTTTTTAAGCACTGTTGCCTACTGGGCCGACGTCGGCGGTCAAGGATGGGGAGAAAACGCCGTTTGATCTCTGTTTAAGCTAACCGGTCCTGTGGATGTACTCCACCACCGCTGGGGAACCGAAATTGCGGAGGCCTGAGGCGTCTCAAAATTGAACGGTTAGGGTTTTTAAGCTGCACAGGGAGAGATGTTCGCGACGTGACAGCTGATGGTCCCCGGGGTCTGATGTCTCCCTTCCCCATGCCTGGTTGGCTCACCATCGTTAATCGCCTCCCTCTCTCTCTCCAGGTTAGCCCACCAGACGCCCACTCTCAGTCCTTCCCTCTCCTCGGCTCTAGGGCTCCCGCGCTCTCCCATGCCTCTCTCGTCCCCCCTTTACCGCTCTTCTTTCTCTCCAGCCGGCCTCTCATTGCCCTCCCCTTGCCTTTCCTCCTTTTCCTTTTCCTTGCGCCCTCACCTCACTCTCCAGCCCAGCCCACTCCGCGCTCTCTTTTCTCAATCCTTAGATTCGCGCTCCCGCGGCAAACGCCGCCTCCGCTCTCGCAGGGAGACGCTGGGCTGGAAGGTTTTGGAGAGGCTGCGCGCAGGCGCAACGCGCGGCGCGCGCGCGGGCAGGCCGGGCGTCCACGCAGGCGCGCGCTGCTCGGGTTTCGCTCCCGCGCGGGCAGCGGGACGTTCTTCTGCTCCCTCAGTCAGGGCTGAGGGCCCCACGGCTATACTGGGGGAGGCGTCATGTTACTCCACTCTGTCAATCTCTGGAACCTGGCATTTTATGCCCTCATGGTCTTCATGGCCACCCTGGGGCTATGGGACGTCTTCTTCGGCTTTGAGGAAAATAAGTGCAGTATGAGCTATATGTTTGAGTACCCGGAGTATCAGGTGAGGTTCTGCCCTCCCTTCGCTGGCCGCTCCGAGGCTCGGGCCCCTCCAGCCTTACCCTTCGGTGCGTTTCCCCTGCCTCGGCTCCCCGCGCCTCTCCCTTCCCCTTACCCCTACTGCGTCTCTGCTTTCTTGGCCCCAGAGTACTTCGCAGCCCCCCGCGGTCCCCTTCTCCTGCCCTTTGTGTCCTGTGTTCTCGGTGGGGTCCTTGATGGATGGTTCCCGGAGCATCCTCCCCGCCCCCCTCGGGGTTGCTCCCAGTTCCTCCGCCCCGTTCGCGGTCCCGAATCCCGAGCAGAGAAGGGCCGGGCCCGACGCCCCTCATCCCCGGAGACTCAGCTCCAGTCTCTCCCCAAATCCCTCCTCCCAGCCTTCCTGCCTTAACAGGTGCTCCGAGCCCTCCTTTGCTTCCCACACGCCGAAATTCTTCCCCTCCCGCCCAGTAGTTGAGTGTCAGCTCTTGCTTTTCTAGAAGGGAAGCAAGCTTCTACAGAGCGTATATTGCCTAGATCTAGTTCCCAGGTCTGCTTTAGAGACTTCAGGGTTACCTGTATGTGAAAGGCTAACCTGATGAGTAAGTAAATGAGGAACTAACTCATTTCTCTCCTGGGAAGGTTTTGCGGAGCCCCCTAGTCTTGCAGGTCCTGGGTGTATAGAGGCGTGTCGCCCCTTACCAGTTGAATGTAAAATCTGTTTCCTGGTGGTATTTTTGTTTTCTCATTGTGTTTGGAATTTTAAAAAGACCCGGCCCTTCTATCTCTCCACCCCCACCTTTCTTTCTGTTTTCGATATTTTCAGTCACAGTTGCTTTATCGGTTCAGCATAGTAGACTCTAGAATTTCATTCATGACCAGCTGTAAAAAGAGTGACAAATTACACAGGCATCCAAAGAAATTTCACCGGAATGATTCTTTCCTTTCTAAATGCATCTTCTAATTATGGAATATATATTTTAATGATAACTCCCTACTGTAAAAAGTATGTGTACTATAATACATACTGATAAAATGCATTTAAAACCATAGAAAACTTATTCTTTGAGGTGAGGGATGCAGATCCTGGTTGTTTCCGTGTACAGGTCATTATGGAGGGATATTATTTGATTATCCTGCTATTATTTAGATCTTAAAACTACTTAAGATTTAAATTGCTGAAGAACATTCTTTCCCATGGGCAAAATTCAAATTTAGATTTCATTTGTTTTGATATCTTTACCTTGCATGGGATTGAGATTTCATTTGTTTTGAGATCTTTACCTTGGATCAGTGCTTATATGGAAATGGAAGCTTTTGATATCAGATACTATTGAGGGAACAGATTTTAGCATATTACAGTGGTCTTTTAATTTCTAAATGAATATGCTGGTTTATGTTTATCAGAGCCTGCATATAGTTAAATATGTGGGCTTTTAGTTTAAATTTTTTTAAAACTGAAAATAGAGCCTTTATAATCTTTTATTTTTCTTTGGTTTAATTAGAAAACTCCCAGTAGATTGAAGTAGGTCATTTTAGTTTTGTACTGCATTGAAGAATTTAGTTAAAATGGAAACAATACAGTACTAATTCCCATTTATTTTTGGATTATCCACAATTATTGAAGCTATCTTAACATTTCAAGTAGTAGAAATCACTTAGTGTTGGGAACAAAGCAGCATAATATTGACTGGAAAGACACAGAAAATTAGTGTAGCTAATGCAAAAGAGATGTTTGGGTTTTTTTGTTGTTCTTGAATAGTCTTATTTATTTTTGCTGTTTTGAGGTTTTATTTATTTATTTTTGAGGTTTTATACTTATGTTAATAATACCTTAGTACTGTAATATTAGAGTGGCAGGAGTTTTGATACACATTTTCAGTAAATGTTTATGGTGTAAAAAGTGTTTATTCATTACAGTATTTGTGTTTGACTCTTCATTTTATTGTGCACACTAGGTTGCAAAAGCTGCCTACAGAAATGAGTCATTTTGAGTATAATAAGTGAGATTTCTGGATAACTGGGGGCTTTCTATTAAGAACCAATTATTTGTTTAAAGTATTCTAAACATATTTTTATATTGCTTTTAGTTATATTTTATATTAAGCTCTAATTGTTCACACGTTGGTATCCAGCGTATGGAATATCCTAGTTACTGGGTTTTTTTTTTTCTCTTTTTTGATGTTTTTCTTCTTTTTTTACTTCTTGTTTACATATTCTTTAGCAGAATTTTAGAGGCATTTAAAAGCTTGGTTGAAACATGCTCAGTTTTATTTTCCACTTTAAAAATAAAATGTGGCACAGGAATTTGAAACCCTAAAAATTGTTTTGAATTTAAATTTTTTTATTATCTCTTGATCCTCTACCTTTGGTTTTCCTGTATTCACTTATTCAGAGTTAGTCGAACATCTCACAAACCTACCAGGCAAAATATACATTACCCTTGAAAGCTTTTGCCTTACATTTTAGCCAAATTGTAGAATTTGAGACAAAAACATGTGTTGTGTTTTTTAATACAATAATTTATTTGACTGTAGATATGTGACCTCTTCTCTGAAAGGAAATGCTGATATTGGGAAATGAAAATCATTATTTTGTTACTAAGTGTGATGTTTATTTAGTATATCATTTAATGACTTCTCTGTGTAAGTAAATTTTAGATATGGGATTTGGGTGAGGAGGAATTAGAGATAAATCAGACATTGTGCCTTTAAATTTGTCTTTAAAGTGTAATGAGGGAGACAGGAATGAAATGAATAGGCAAAATATAATGTGTTGAACATTATAATTTCACTGTAAGAGTGTGTACAAGGCTCTTCACAGAAGAGAACAGCCATGTTCATCTTGAGTAGTCAGTGGTTATAGAGAAGAGGTTGTGTACTGGGCAATGTAGGATATGTATGTAGTTCACACAGTGCTGAAACAAGAAAATTGCAGGAATAAAGAACATTTGTGAAGGTAGGAAGGTACCAGGATACATTCTATAAGTAGTATTTATAGTATGTTATCATTTTTATGAAGAGGAGAAAATAACCTAAGACACATTTGCTTATATTTGTGTATACTGTACATGTAAACTACTTCTGGAAGCACAAACTGCCAACATTGATTGCCTTCTGAGTAGGTAATTGGATAACTAATGAACCCAAGGGTAGTAGAGCTTTTTCAGTATATACCGTGTTGAATCTTGAATTTTGGAACATATTAAAACATTTAAAATATGGCATATATAAGTTATAAGGAAGTAGGTAAGAATAATTAGAACCAGGTTTTAAAGGACCTCTCAAGTATTTATCATCTGTGTAGTGAAGAAACACATAAGCTATATGTTTTAACAAGGTTATTTCTTGACAGCAGTATGGACTATGGATTGTTAGTCTTTGGTAGGGGAGAGTTCTCATTTAAAATAATCAATTTAAAATATATTGGAGTCCTGTTGCTATAAATGTTTTCTTTTTTTAAACTCCTTGACCATCTTCTGTTTTTTAAACATCATCCTTTTTGTGTACCTATATCTTTTCTGTCCTCAATCGAGGCAATACCCTTCCTGTCTTTTCCTGCCACTTACTCCCAACTTGAATTTTGTTGGAAACACAGTTTTGCCATTGCCTATGATTCCCACTTTATATTTTGTTCTATGTCTTTTTTTCCATCTTTATGCTTTTTTCTACTCCATATTATACGCAGTCATATTTTTAAATGTACACTGTCTCACTATAAAATTTCTTTTATAATAGTAGATTATGAAATTTATCAAATAATATTCTTTTGCTTATTTTTCTGTCTCCAGGGAATTAAATACTTTTTTGGATATATTTGATTGTTTTATCCTTCTTAGTTAGTTTTCAACTTGTTCAAAACTTTGTTTAGTCACCGTCCTAAAAAGAACCTACTGTGTGTGTGCTACTATCTCAAATAGTGTGCTAAATTATAAGAAGTTAAGATAACTGTTCCCTTGTTCTCTCATTTTTTTTCCTTGCATAATTTACACCTAAAGAACAAAATATTGCATCCTTTTTATTTTTGGTTATTTACTGTGCATAATTAATATTGGGACTAATTTGAGTTGAGGTAAATAAACACATCTTAAAGCAAATAGTTGATATCTCTGTATTTTGAATATTTGAGGAGATAAAGTTGCTAGTAACTTAAACAACAAGCTCACAGTCTCTGAAGTTGTTTTCATGGTGTTACTGGCACAGATTGGTTATGGTACCATCCTCAAATATTCAGGAATTTGCATAAATGATCAGAATTATTCTTTTTAGAACAGTGATTTTTTTCAGTAGTCATTACCCATTTACAATTTTCAAAATTCACTCAGTAGTTAAAATTTTTACCAAGCACGTGTACATTACTAGTTTAGTTTAGTCGCTCAGTCATGTCTGACTCTTTGTGACCCCATGGACTCATGCCTACCAGGCTCCTCTGTCCATTTTCCAGGCAAGAGTACTGGAGTGGGTTACCATTTCCTTCTCCAGAGGATCTATAACTGCTAGATCATTAAATCTCTTGATGTCTCTTTAAATAAAATCTACTTTCAGTATAACTGGCTTCATTTTTAATGGTCTCTCAGTTAGTCTCAGTGTTAGCTGCTCAGTCGTGTCCAACTCTTTGTGACCTCATGGACTGTAGCCCGCCAGGCTCCTCTGTCCATGGAGTTCTCCAGACAAGAATACTGAAGTGGGTTGCCATTCTTTTCTCCAGGGAATATTCCCAACTCAGGGATCTAAGCCGGGTCTCCTGCATCGCAGGCAGATTCTTTACTGTCTGAGCCACCAGAGAAGCCCTTAATGGTCTCTATCCCTTAGGGGTAAAAGAGAAAAAGAAAAAAAAAAGGAGCAGAAGAAGATCTTATGCTTTACTACTAATTTTGTAGATGCCTACCTTTTGGGGATGACATTAAGACTTCATTTATATTTTGTTGAAAGAAATGTCAATTACTGGCTCATTTGGTAAATAGTAATATGAATTGCAGAGTAGTTTTAGGCTCACTGACAAACCATGCACCGGGTCCATGAAAACTGAAACAGATGCTAATTCATTGGAATGTTTGTGGTGAGAAGACTGTCCATGTCTTGACCAAGTCATGGCTGTAGGATTCAGATTAATTTGTTAAGTACATTGTAGGTCAAGCGTAGTAAGTTGAGAGGTAGGAAAGCTGCATTATAAAACAAACTTACTTTCCTTTGAATGATACAACAGCTTGGAGTTTATGTTAGGACCTGAGTAAAAGGAGAGAGACATTACAAAACAGTTTAAAATAGCAAAAAAGAATTCATTTAATAATGGAAAGCTTTTATCATTTATAAGTATAATTGATAAGTGATACTAAATATAATGCATTTTCAATTATGTTAACATGGAGCATGCTGACATAAACCAGTATTTTTCTCTTGTCAGCAGCTATTTTGAGTAATTTCTATTTATATTAGAATTTTAAGTAGTCTCATTTTATGTTTTCTTAAAGACTACATGGTTTAAAACTTACACAATTCAAGACGGATGCTTCATATGTGTAAACTAAAAATAGAACTTTGTTGTTCATTAAATGTAGTTTTTATCATCAGTAATGTTTTTATATTGTATTGTTTCAAATTTGGATATAGTGAGACTGAATTGTATTACTAAAACATATTAAAGTGAAATTGCTTTCTCTTTCCTATAGAAAATTGAACTTCCAAAGAAACTGGCAAAACGCTATCCTGCTTATGAATTGTATCTTTATGGAGAAGGGTCCTATGCTGAAGAACACAAAGTTCTCCCTTTAACGGGTATTCCTGTTCTCTTTCTTCCTGGTAATGCTGGAAGTTATAAGCAAGGTAAGTCTCAAAAATAAATTTTGAAAGCTGTGAAATTCAGTTAAAGAATTAATTCAGATACATACTCTGCATTAACTACTTCACTACGCATACTGGGAGACACAAATATATGACATTTTATCTGAGAGAAGTATGTGACAAGTATATAAAAAAAAAGTTGAAAGCCACTTTGCAGAGAATAAGTAGGAGAAGATAAGATGATGATAAATAGATGATATAGGGATTTGGGAATCAGCAGAGGTAAGAGGTTTATGTTAGAAATTGAGTGTACACAAAAGAGAACCTAAAGGATTGACTAGAGAAGTAAATGGGTGGTTTAAGTTATGCTGAGCAAGAGAGGAGATTGATTTCTTTCTTTTGGAGCTATTTAAATTAGATCTAGAAATACGGAGGCAAACACAGAAAGGTGGGGTTGGGGAAGATTGGTGTACATATTCCAAATTGAAATATAACAGTTATTCCTAGTGTAACAGTCAAGCAATGTAGAAGTAATTTCAGCTAAAATCCCTTTTTTATTGTTAAAAAAAATGATGTGTTCTTTAAATAATGAGAATAGAATTATTTCAACATTTAGTATTACTCCAGGAGATAGTGAAGGACAGGGAAGCCTGGTGTGCTGTAGTCCATGAGGTTGCAAAGAGTTGGACACAACTTAGTGACTGAACAGCAACAAAGTATAATTACTTACATGTTTATCTATTTAGCTAGCAAATATTTATGAGGTACTTACCACGAGCCAAGCAGTGTTTTAGATATTAGGCAGTATTCTAGATATTCTAGATATTAGTATGCCAGTAATGTTAAAAGTCGGAGAAGGCAATGGCACCCCACTCTAGTACTCTTGCCTGGAAAATCCCATGGATGGAGGAGCCTGGTAGGCTGCAGTCCATGGGGTCGCTAAGAGTCGGACATGACTGAGAACATCACTTTCACTTTTCACTTTCATGCATTGGAGAAGGAAATGGCAACCCACTCCAGTGTTCTTGCCTGGAGAATCCCAGGGACGGAGGAGCCTGGTGGGATGCCGTCTATGGGGTCACACAGAGTCGGACACGACTGAAGTGACTTAGCAGCAATGTTAAAAGTTAGAAAAATAAACGAGTAAGGGATAAAGGATAAACAGGGTCAAGAGGTGACTAGATGAAGTGGCCAGTATGAGGAGATGACATTTTGAGCAGAGGCCTGAGTATGGCAAGGGACTAAGGTATGGTACTGTTTCAGGGAAGACGTGGAAGCAGGAACACATTTGGTGCATTCAAGGCTACTGAGACTAGAGAAAGTGAAAAGTGATGAGGATGGAAAAGTAGTCACAGGCTGTATCATAAAAGCTGTGGAAGAGACTTAGAATTTTGATTTAAATGTGATGGATAACTATTGGAGAGGTTGGGTAGGAAATTATAAACTCTGATTTTTAAAATTTAATCATTGTATTTGAAGTATAACACATAAACAGAAAAATGTGTAGACTATCACTATTTGGTTAAAAATGATTATAGAGTGAGTACCCAGGGGCCATACTCAAGTCAAGAAGTAGAAGATCGTCAGCACCCTGGAAGCCCTCGTGTGCCTTTTCCTGATTAAAACTCCCTCCTTCCCTTCTAGATGAAGCCACAATCCTAAGTTTAAGGTAGTCATTTTCTTTACTTTCTTTATAGTTTTAGCATCTTAGTGTGCATCTCTAATTCATTCTACTTATTTGGGGCTATTAAGGAAATTTTTTTTTAAAGAGGAGCTGATATTTTTTATTTTATTATTATTTTTATTTTTGGCCTTGCCACTCAGCATGCAGAATCTTAGTTTCCCAACCAGGGATTGAACCTGTGTCCCCTGCAGTGGATGCACCAAGTTTTAACTACTGGACCACCAAGGAAGTCCCAATTTTGGGCTGTTTTAAACTTTTCACTGTAATCACTCAGTGTGTATTATTCTGTGACTGGCTTCTTCTGCTTAACATTTTTTTTTAACCTAGTAAAAGTAACTTTTACTGATTTTTTATCTTAGATCTTTTAAAACGTTGAAGAATAGTTGATTTACAGTGTTGTGTTAGTTACAGGTATACAGCAAAGTGATTCAGTTTTATACACACACACACACACACACACACACACACACACATATTAGTGCTTTCTAGGAATTAGGAGGAAGAGAATAATGAAGAGTAACTGCTAATGAGTAAAGGGTTTTCTTTTGGGAGTGATTAAAAAATGTCTGAAGTTAGATTGCAGAAAACGATTATATACCTCTGTGACTATACAAAATATGATTAAATTGTATGCTTTGCACAATGAGTTACATAGTTTGTGAATTATATATGTTTAAAAAAATGGAGTGGCAAACAAATGTTTTGTTTACTAAACCCAAAACCTAGAGAGTATAATTGTGGGAAATGGGAATTACATTTGAAATTAAGAGACCAGCAACTTAAAAAATTGTTTCTATACATATATATATACACACACACTTTATCACTATATATGTATAGTATATGTGACATATTTATCACAATATATGTATATTACTTATATACATATATATGTTTTATCACAAAGTTCAACAGTAGAAACAGAGAGCCTGTTTAGGAAACTATTAGAGTAGTTCAGGCAAGAGATGATGATGCTTGGATTAGGAAGGTAGTGGTGGAAGTGGTGAAGAAGGCTTGATTGGGGAAATATTTAGAAGGTAGAGCATGACAAGATTTACTTACAGTGATGTCATGTGTAAGAAAAAAAGACAAATCTTCCATGAGTATTTAAAACCACTGTGATGAGCTGTAATGAGCAGACATTTGTAGGATTTTCTCACTCTTAAAATCCTCAAGTTTGACAAAGTTCCTACTTCTTATTGCACAAGGATTCCTTTCTTCCCATTTAGCTGTTGTTGCCCCTGCTGAAGGGGAAACAGGTAGAGAATGAATGAACCATTCACTTTATATTTAATTTTTAAAAATTTATAGAACAAGACACACAATTGGCTAGGTGGGTTTGTTCTTCTAAAGTGATATTATTAAGGATGTCACCCTGAAATAGGTTTTATTCAGAGTGTGAGATAGTTATTTGTTAAGAGATTTTGAAGGTTTAGAATAGAAGAAACTTTAAAAATTTTTGTTTCATATGCACTTAATCCTTTTCCTCTGCAGTTCGTTCTATTGGCTCTATTGCACTTAGAAAAGCCGAAGACATTGACTTCAAATACCACTTTGACTTCTTTAGCGTGAATTTCAATGAAGAACTGGTGGCACTGTATGGTGGAAGTCTTCAGAAACAGACCAAGTTTGTGCATGAATGCATTAAAACAATTCTCAAGCTCTATAAGGTACGAGATAATCATGCAAATCAGTAGTGATCAGCCTACTGGTATCTTTGTTTGTTGAAGAGACTCAGCATATTTTAAATTATTTGTTTACATGAGCTTCCCAGATGGCTCAGCGGTAAAGAATCCTCCTGCCGGTACAGGAGATACAGGTTCGATCCCTAGGTCAGAAAGATCTGCTGGAGTAGGAAATGGCTGCTACACCAGTATTCTTGCCTGGCAAATTCCATGGACAGAGGAGCCTGACAGGCTACAGTCCATGAGGTCCAAAGAGTTGTGTGTGTACACACACACACGCACACGCACGCACACACACACACACACACACAGAAGTTGAAGCAAAAGTGGCCCAAAGGTTTTCTTGTGTGAAATTCTATTGCTTTGAATTCAGTTGTGGGTTTTGAAGTTCAAGTTCAGTTTACAGGTACTCTTTCTTGTGAATTTTGGGAAAACACATTTTTTTTTCCTTTATATACTAATTAGAAGTGCAGTGCATTTACTAAATCCATTAGTATGGATTTGTTGAAATTATCAACTCTAATTGTGAATTTACCTATTTTTTTCCTCTAGTTTGTTAATTCTGCTAATTGTCTAAATAACTGGTACTAGCAGCAGCAGCAGCAGAGTAGACCACTTCCATATATAAACAATTACAAAACTAGTGAAAATACCTGAAGCACATGTTTTCAGATGTTGGACAACCAAATGGTAAAGGACCATGATCACTGAAAGAGGGAAAACATGTGATGGGAGCTCCATGAAGGCCCAGCTTTCTGCCTGGAAGCATTTTGCAGACCATGGGGTAAATTCTTAGAGATGAAACAGAGCAAATTGACATCACTACACTGAAGAAGGCAGAGGCTGGCATTTGGGACTACAGAAATAGCTAGATTTGTGGTCAGAGTAGGAGAAGAAGAGAACCAAGAACTAGGCATAGATAGGAGCTCTAAAATTTGATTCTTTTAGTCTTTGAGTGCTACATTATGTATGCACATGGCAATACAAGGCAATAGCATACCAAGGAGGAAGGGTTAGGATTAAAGAGCCAGTGTCTAATTGGTTCAGAATTAAAAGGTTAAAAAATTTATTTGCAGTAATGAATTCATTATGAAGTTTATAATTTATTTAGAAGGAAAATATATACTAATGGTGAAAAGATAGGAAGAGGAATAAATAGAATTATTCCACTACAGTAAGAAGTGTAATGTTAATTCATGATAGACTGATCAGGTTGTATAGTGTAATTTCTAGAGTAACAACAACAAAAAAGGAGATGCAGCTAAAGAACAAATGGAGGAGAAATACAGATCTACTTCAGAGATACTGCAGGTTCGGTTCCAGACTGCTGCAATAAAGCAGATACTGCAATTAAGCAAGTCTCATGAATTTTTGGGGGTCTAGTTCATATAAAGTTATGTTTGCAGTATATCATGGACTATCAAGTGTGTGATAGCATCATGTTTTTAAAAATGTGCATACCTTAATTTTAAAATATTGCTAAGAAATGCTGACCATCGTTTGAACCATCATAGTAGTAATATCAAAGGTCAGTGATCACACAGCTCACAATAACAAATAAAATGGAAAAGTTTGACACATTGCAATAATTATCAAAAATGTGACACAAAGTGAATAAATATTATTGGAAAATGGCACCAATAGACTTGTTCAGTGCAAAGTTGCCATAGACCTTCGATTGTAAAAAAATGCAGTATCAGTGAAGTACAATAAAATGTATTCAGTCTGAAAGGAAAGAACCGAAAGACAGATGGGACAAACAGAAAACAAATGGCAAGATGATAGATCAATAATTGATCAATATCAATAATTATATTAATTGTAGATGGATTAAACACTCCAATTAAAAGAAAGATCTTGTCAGACTGGATTAAAAAACAAGAGCCACCAAACTATATGCTAATCTGAGTACTGGAAAGCAAAAGCCATTTTAGATGTAAAAATCCTGATTAAGAAATGTAAAGGAATGGAAAAAATACACATACAAATACAGATAGTATGAAAGTTAGCATGGCAATCTTAGTATCAATTAAATAGATTCTAGGACAAAGGACATTACATTGAAAAAGAGGGACATTTCTTGGTGATAAGAGTCAGCTCATCAAGAAGGCCAAGAATCTCAAGGGAGTATGCACCTAGTAACAGAGCTTCCAAGTTGATGAAGCAGAATTAACAAACTAGAGGAAAAATATGTAAATTCACAATTAGAGTTGATAATTTCAACAATCGTCTCTCAATAATTGATGAAATAAATAGCAAACCAGTAAACTATATAAGATTTTAACACTGTTAATCAGCTTGACCTGTGGACATTTATAGAACATGCCCAACAACTGTAGAAACAAGCTGGGCTTACTGATATTTATAGGCCACACCCAACAACTGAACAAACTGTGATCTCTTTCAGTGCACATAGAACATTTACTAAGATATGCCATATGTTAAGCCATAAAACAAGTCTCAGTGTCAGGATTGAAGTCATACAGGGTTTATTTTCTGAAC
The DNA here is from genome assembly GCF_002263795.3 of Bos taurus. Classification (NCBI taxonomy): domain Eukaryota; kingdom Metazoa; phylum Chordata; class Mammalia; order Artiodactyla; family Bovidae; genus Bos; species Bos taurus. The sequence continues at coordinate 85,496,506 of NC_037329.1, read as the reverse complement.
ATAACAGAATTAAATTAGAAATCTCAACAAAAGATATCTGGAAAATCGTCCAGTGTTTGGAAATGACTTCTAGATAACCTAGAGGTTAAAAAGAAAATCATGGGTGAAATTTGAAAATGTTTTGAATTGAATTAAAATGAAAACATGTCATCAGAATTTTTAAGATTAAAGTAGTAGAAGTATAGTTTTAGGATTCATAAGTGAATTTAGCAGAATCACAGGTAAATGGTCAATATTTAGAAATCAGTGATCAAATGGAAGGTGAAGTTTTGAAATGCATTTACAGTAGTGTAAAAAATCTTATGGATAAATTTAGTGAAAGATGTGCAAGATCTATTCACTGAAAACTGTAAACCCTGCTGAACTGCAAACCCTGATGGTAGAAATTAAAGAAATCCAAAATAAATTAACAGACCAACTTTATGGTTTAGAATCTCAAGATTAAGATGTAAAATTTCCCCAAGTGTTAGTCGCTCAGTCGTGCCCGACTCTTTGCAACCCCATAGACTGCAGTCCACCAGGCTCCTCTGTCCATGAGATTTTCCAGGCAAGGATACTGGAGTGGGTTGCGATTTCCTTCTCTAGGGGATCTTCCCAACTCAGGGATCGAACCTGGGTCTCCTGCACTGCAGGCAGATTCTTTACCGACTGAGCTACAAGGGAATCCCAAATTTTCCCCAAATAGACCAGTAGATTTAATGCTTTACAAATCAAATACCAGTAGTTCTTTTTTTTAAAATTGATATGCTTATGTGGAAAGAATCAAAGCAACAAATAATTTAAAAAAAAAGACCCATCTTGGCAAAGAACAAAGTTGGAGGTCCTGCATTGCCTGATTCAAGACTTAACTGTAAAGCTACAGTCATCCAGTCATTGGTATTCCTGTGTATCTTGAAAATGAAATTTAGGTGTCTTGATTTGTTGCCTAAGTCAGCATTTTAAAATTACTTCAAAAAAAATAAAATTACTTCAAATATTTTTTAGCTTAAATCTACACTTATTGTAGGATGAAACAAGCCGTAAGATGAAACAGAACCTTTTACATATCTGATAGTTATTAGATAAGATAAATTAGATGTGATTTCAAAATGAGATTTAATTCCATAAATGTCTTTCCCAAAAAGCAATTGTGTCTCTAATGTTATATATTAGGTGCTTTGTTTTTGTTCTTTTTGTTGTTGTTGTCTTGTTTTCTCTAACAAATACATGTTACATTTTTAATAGAACTAATAGACTTTCTTTTAAATTGAGGCTTTTAGAAAGTATTATTTCTGTTACAAGCAAGTACAATAGGGATTAAGAGACAACTCAGTCTTGTTGAATGGATATGACTTGGGTATGGGAAAGTGAGAGGACATTTTAGATGGAAGAAACCACATTCGTTCATCATGTGAGTCTGCATGCAAATATAGGAATGAATAAAACAGAAATCTAAGCCCTCATGGAACTATGTTCCAATATGGAGAGGCAGGCAGAAAACATCATAAATAAGAAAAATACATACTTTCTTGTGATAAATACCAGGAGTTAAAAACAGAAAAGGGAGATAGGTAGTTGAAGGTAGACTACAATTATAAATAAGGGCACCCAGTGAAGAACTCTGTTGAGACACAGACAATTTGATACAAACTAAGGACATGAGGGAGTGGCTTTCCTGGTGGCTCAGAGGTTAAAGCATCTGCCTGCAATGCAGGAGACCCAGGTTTGATCCCTGGGTTGGGAAGATCCCCTGGAGAAGGAAATGGCAACCCACTCCAGTATTCTTGCCTGGAGAATCCCATGGACAGAGAAGCCTGGTGGGCTACAGTCCATGGGGTCGCAAAGAGTCAGACACGACTGAGCGACTTCACTTACTTACTTAGCCTATTTAGATACCTAGGGAAAGTACTGTAGGAAGAGGAAACAAATATATGAGGCAAACACATGGGTCCTGTATTTCAGGAAAAACGAGTCTGGTATGGCTGGAACAGTAAGTTAGTAGAAGGAAAGTTTGGGAGGAAGGTAATTTATAGAATCTTGCAGGCAATTTTAAGAATTTTGCCTTTTATTAAATGATACAGAAAGCCACTAAAGAGGTTTTTGAACAAAGGAATAACATGTTCTGTTGTAGGTTTTTTCTTTTTAATTTTTATTTATTTTTGGCTCTGCTGGGTCTTTGTTGCGGCTCGGGCTTTTTCTCTAGTAGTTGAGAGCAGGGACTACTCTCCATTGCAGTGCACGGACTTCTCATTGCAGTGCTTCTCTTGTTGCAGAGCATGGGTTCTAGGCATTCCGGCTTCAGTAGCACAGGCTCAATAGTTGTGACCCACGGTCTTAGTTGCTTTGCAACATGTGGAATCTTCCTGGTCTAGGGATCTAACCTGTGTCTCCTTCATTCACAGACAAATTCTTTACCATTTAACCCTGTTTTAGGTTATAACAGTATCATTCTGGTGTCGGTGTGCTTTTGAGGATAAACTGAAGGGATGTAAAGGTAGAAGCAGAGACACCAGTTAGGAAGCTACTGAAGTAATTTTGGCAAGGTAATTTTGGTTTGGATCAAGTTGATAGCAGTGGAAATGATAGGAAATGGTCAGACTGGTATAAATCTCAAAGGCAAAAGGAGTTGCTGGCAGTTCAGGTATGGAGGGGAAATGTGAGAGAAAAAGAAGAGTTAAGGATGACCCAAACTAGAAAAAGGGGTTCCTCGGTGGCTCAGATGGTAAAGAATCTGCCTGCAATGCAGGAGACCCAGATTCGACCCAGGGGTCAGGAAGATCCCCTGGAGGAGGGCATGGCAAGCCACTGCAGTATTCTTGCCTGGAGAACTCTGTGGACAGAGGAGCCTGGTGGGCTATAGTCCATGGGGTCGCAAAGAGTCAGACATGACTGAGAGACTAACACTTTACCTCATTTCAAACTAGAAAAACTAAAAGAATTTAATTATGATTAGCCAGGGTGGGGAGAAATGTAAGAGGAACAGATCTAAAGGATATTAAGAGTTCAGTTCTAGACAGATTGTATTTAAGGTACATTTTAGACATCCCAAGTATAGCTAGCATGCAGTTGTAGTCGTGGGTGCAGGAGGGCCGAGAGGAGCTACTCCACGTTCAAGGTCAGGAGGGGCAGCCAGTGAAGAGATACCCCTCATTCAGGGTAAGGAGCAGCGGCTGCAGTTTGCTGGAGCAGCCATGAAGAGATATCCCACGTCCAAGGTAAGAGAAACCCAAGTAAGACGGTAGGTGTTGCAAGAGGCATCAGAGGGCAGATGCACTGAAACCATAATCACAGAAAACTAGCCAATCTAATCAAACCTACCACAGCCTTGTCTAACTCAATGAAACTAAGCCATGCCCTGTGGGGCCACCCGAGATGGGTGGGTCATGGCGGAGAGGTCTGACAGAATGTGGTCCACTGGAGAAGGGAATGGCAAACCACTTCAGTATTCTTTCCCTGAGAACCCCATGAACAGTATAAAAAGGCAAAATGATAGGATACTGAAAGAGGAACTCCCCAGGTCGGTAGGTGCCCAATATGCTACTGGACATCAGTGGAGAAATAACTCCAGAAAGAATGAAAGGATAGAGCGAAGCAAAAACAATACCCAGCTGTGGATGTGACTGGTGATAGAAGCAAGGTCTGATGCTGTAAAGAGCAATATTGCATAGGAACCTGGAATGTCAGGTCCATGAATCAAGGCAAATTGGAAGTGGTCAAACAGGAAATGGCAAGAGTGAACGTCGACATTCTAGGATTCAGTGAACTAAAATGGACCGGAATGGGTGAATTTAACTCAGACGACCATTATATCTACTACTGTGGGCAGGAATCCCTTAGAAGAAATGGAGTAGCTATCATGGTCCACAAAAGAGTCTGAAATGCAGTACTTGGATGCAATCTCAAAAATGACAGAATGATCTCTGTTTGTTTCCAAGGCAAACCACTCAATATCCCAGAAATCCAAGTTCATGCCCCAACCAGTAATGCTGAAGAGGCTGAAGCTGAATGGTTCTATGAAGACCTACAAGACCTTTTAGAACTAACACCCAAAAAAGATGTCCTTTTCATTATAGGGGCAGGAATGCAAAAGTAGGAAGGCAAGAAACACCTGGGGTAACAGGCAAATTTGGCCTTGGAGTATGGAATGAAGCAGGGCAAAGGCTAATAGAGTTTGCCAAGAAAATGCACTGGTCATAACAAACACCCTCTTCCAACAACACAAGAGAAGACTCTATACATGGACATCACCAGATGGTCAACACCGAAATCAGATTGATTATATTCTTTGCAGTCAAAGATGGAGAAGCTCTATACAGTCAGCAAAAACAAGACTGTAACTCAGATCATGAACTCCTTACTGCCAAATTCAGACTTAAATTGAAGAAAGTAGGGAAAACCACTAGACCATTCACATATGACCTAAATCAAATTTCTTATGATTATACAGTGTAAGTGAGAAATAGATTTAAGACACTAGATCTGATAGGTAGAGTGCCTGATGAACTTTGGACGGAGGTTCATGACACTGTATAGGAGACAGGGATCAAGACCATCCCCATGGAAAAGAAATGCAAAAAAGCAAAATGGCTGTCTGGGGAGGCCTTACAAATAGCTGTGAAAAGAAAAGAAGTGAGAAGCAAAGGAGAAAAGGAAAGATACAAGCATCTGAACGCAGAGTTCCAAAGAATAGCAAGGAGAGATAAGAAAGCCTTCCTTAGTGATCAATGCAAAGAAATAGAGGAAAACAACAGATGGGAAAGACTAGAGATCTCTTCAAGAAAATTAGAGATACCAAGGGAACATTTCATTTAAAGATGGGCTCAATAAAGGACAGAAATGGTATGGACCTAACAGAAGCAGAAGATACTAAGAAGAGGTGGCAAGAATACACAGAAGAACTGTACAAAAAAGATCTTCATGACCCAGATAATCATGATGGTGTGATCACTCACCTAGAGCCAGACATCCTGAAATGTGAAGTCAAGTGGGCCTTAGAAAGCATCCCTACGAACAAAGCTAGTGGAGGTGATGGAATTCCAGTTGAGCTATTTCAAATCCTGAAAGATGATGCTGTGAAAGTGCTGCACTCGATATGCCAGCATATGTGGAAAACTCAGCAGTGGCCACAGGACTGGAAAAGGTCAGTTTTCATTCCAATCCCAAAGAAAGGCAACGCCAAAGAATGCTCAAACTACCGCACAATTGCACTCATCTCACACGCTAGTAAAGTAATGCTCAAAATTCTCCAAGCCAGGCTTCAGCAATACGTGAACTGTGAACTTCCAGATGTTCAAGCTGGTTTTAGAAAAGGCAGAGGAACCAGAGATCAAATTGCCATCATCTGCTGGATCATCAAAAAAGCAAGAGAGTTCCAGAAAAACATCTATTTTAGTTTTATTGACTATGCCAAAGCCTTTGACTGTGTGGATCACAATAAAGTGTGGAAAATTCTGAAGGAGATGGGAATACCAGACCACCTGACCTGCCTCTTGAGAAACCTATATGCAGGTCAGGAAGCAACATTTAGAACTGGACATGGAACAACAGATTGGTTCCAAATAGGAAAAGGAGTACGTCAAGGCTGTATATTGTCACCCTGCTTATTTAACTTATTTGCAGAGTACATCCTGAGAAACTCTGGGCTGAAAGAAGCACAAGCTGGAATCAAGATTACCGGGAGAAATATCGATCACCTCAGATACGCAGATGACACCACCCTTATGGCAGAAAGTGAAGAGGAACTAAAAAGCCTCTTGATGAAAGTGAAAGAGGAGAGTGAAAAACTTGGCTTAAAGCTCAGCATTCAGAAAACGAAGAACATGGCATCCGGTCCCATCACTTCATGGGAAATACATGGGGAAACAGTGGAAACAGTGTCAGACTTTATTTTTGGGGGCTCCAAAATCACTGCAGATGGTGATTGCAGCCATGAAATTAAAAAACGCTTGATCCTTGGAAGGAAAGTTATGACCAACCTAGATAGCATATTGAAAAGCAGAGACATTACTTTGCCAACAAAGGTCTGTCTAGTCAAGGCTATGGTTTTTCTAGTGGTCATGTATGGATGTGAGAGTTGGACTGTGAAGAAAGCTGAGTGCCGAAGAATTGATGCTTTTGAACTGTGGTGCTGGAGAAGACTCTTGAGAGTCCCTTGGACTGCAAGGAGATCCAACCAGTGCATTCTGAAGGAGATCAGCCCTGGGATTTCTTTGGAAGGAATGATGCTAAAGCTGAAACTCCAGTACTTTGGCCTCCTGATGCAAAGAGTTGACTCATTGGAAAAGACTCTGGTGCTGGGAGGGCTTGGGGGCAGGAGGAGAAGGGGACGACAGAGGATGAGATGGCTGGATGGCATCACCGACTCGATGGACGTGAGTTTGAGTGAACTCCGGGAATTGGTGATGGACAGGGAGGCCTGGCGTGGAATTCATGGGGTCGCAAAGAGTAGGACATGACTGAGCAACTGAAGTCAGGAGAACAGATCCAGTCTGGAGATAGCTTGAGGATTGACAGCATATAGATGTAGTTAGCATATTAAAAAGCAGAGACATTACTTTGCCAACAAAGGTTCATCTAGTCAAAGCTATGATTTTTCCAGTAGTCATGTATGAATGTGAGAGTTGAACTGTAAGGAAAGCTGAGTGCGAAGAATTGATGGTTTTGAACTGTGGTGTTGGAGAAGACTCTTGAGAGTCCCTTGGACTGCAAGGAGATCCAACCAGTCCATCCTAAAGGAAATCAGTCCTGAATATTCATTGGAAGGACTGGTGTTGAAACTGAAACTCCAATACTTTGGCCACCTGATGCAAAGAACTGACTCACTGGAAAAGACCCTGATGCTAAGAAAGATTGAAGGTGGGAGGAGAAGGGAACGACAGAGGATGAGATGGTTGGATGGCATCACCAACTCAATGGACATGAGTTTGAGTAAACTCTGGGTGTTGGCGATGGACAGGGAGGCCTGGTGTGCTGCAGTCCATGGAGTTGCAGAGTTGGACATGACTGAGCAACTGAACTGAACAGAACTGAGATGTAGTTAGAGCCATGAGACTGGATGAGATCACTAATGGGTTCAAGATGTGAAAGAAGATATTTAAGGAATGAGGTCTGAGTCACACCAGTATAAAAGGTGAGGGGAGATAAGAAGGAACCAGCAAGAGACTAAAAAGGAGCAGTCAGTGAGGTAAGAGGAGAACCATAAGAGTATCTCATCAAGGAAACCAAGCAAAGCATTTTCAAAGAGGAAGAAGTGATCAACTATGTAAATTGCCATTGATAGGTCAAGTAAGGTGAGGATTGAGAATTGATCTTTAGATTCCTTGGTGACCAGGTAAGTGCAGTTTTAAAAGAGTGTTGCAGGGGAAAACCTGATCAGAATGGGTTTAAGGGTGTTTGAAAAATTGGATACAGCAAGTACTGTGCAGACAACTGTTTTTGAAGAGTTTTGCTCTCAAGGGGTATATAAAGAAAGATATGGTTGCTAAAGTAGAAGTAAAAATAAAGTTTTTACTTTTTAAGAGAGAATAACAGTATATTTATATACTAGTAGGAATGATCTAGTAGTTGTTTTTGCTTAGTTCTCAACTGTGTCTGACTTTTTGTGACCCTTTGGACTGTAGCCCACCAGGCTCCTCTGTCCATGGGATTTTTCAGACGAGAATACTGGAGTAGGTTGCCATTTCCTCCACCAAGGGATCTTCCTGATGAGGGATTGAATCCACATCTCCTGTGTCTCCTGCATTTCAGCCAAATTCTTTACCCTCTGAGCCAGTGGGGGAGACCATATTTATATACTAGTGAGAATGATCTAGTGGACAGAAACAATAATGCAATAAGAAAGTGAGAAGAATTGCCAGAGTGATGTCCTTGAGAAGGCCAAAGGGGGTAGGTTTCAAAGCACAAATGTAGGGTTTGGCTTTTGCTAAGATCAAGTATGTTTCAGAAGACCACCAGAACCATCCTCAGGCTGATGATTCTCCAGGTGGCCTTATAAGACTCAGCATATAGTTGTTCTTATGGTTGTGATTTATTATAGTGAAAGGATACAAAGCAAAATTGGCAAAAAGAAAAGGTGCATGGGGTGAAGTCCAGAGAAACCAGGTGAAAGCTTCCCAATGTCCCCTTACAGGAAAGTCACTCTGGATACGTTTAATTCCTGCAGCAACGATTCTGACATGCATTAGAGAGTCAGTAGCCAAAGTTTCTTCTAGAGGACCAGTCACCTGGACACCTTGTGCCTGTGCCTCCCATGTGCCAAAATCCCAACAAAAATAAGGCAGAAGGTACTCAACATAAACCATGTTTACAAAGCAGTTTTGGTATAACGAGCCATTTTTATAATTCAGGAAATGATGGGAACCCTTCCAAAGTCTATGGTCGCAGACAGCAAACCACAGCCAACCTTGAATACAGTCAGTTATAAGGATAGCAGTCTCAGGTCTATTCTGTTAACTCTGGTTCTTCATGAAGCCCAGATTATAGTAACAGGAGAGAAGGCATGGATGAAGTATCAGTGTGGAAGGTGATGAACAGAAGTTTGGGCCTATATGGAGATAGAAAAGATTTTTTTAAAAGAAATACTTACTTTAAAATTAAAATATGTAATTATCAGTGAATAAATGTTGTGGATTGCTGACTCCTTTTTAAGCCCAGGCCCACAATAGAGAAATAATTTGATGAGATAAGATACATTGATATGATTCAATAGTACATTGCTATGGCAACTGGAATATATGTGGCTTTTTTGTGATACCTCAATTTTCAAATAAGTGATCTCACTTTATATATCCTATAAAACCTAATATTCTGATATACACCAAATGTAATCACACCTCTTACATACAATATAACAAATGGGAAAAACATGATTTGCTAGACCAAGGGTTGTGATTTTGGTTCAGAAAACCAAAGCTTAACTTTTAAAAATGCTTACAGAACACAAAGCAGTATGTATATACTAATTACAAGTATATGAAAATGTATTTCTGTCTTATTAAGGGAGATTATATAAATAGTTTATTCTTTTTTCAATAAAGTTGCTTATATGTAGAGAGAAGTATTTATTATGTCTACTGTGATTCTAATCCTTAATCATGTCTTGATGATTTTTTTTTTTAATAGGGTCAAGAATTTGCTCCCAAAAGTGTGGCAATAGTCGGTCATTCTATGGGTGGCCTTGTGGCAAGAGCATTGCTTACACTGAAAAATTTTAAACAAGATCTGATCAATCTTCTTGTTACACAAGCCACACCTCATGTTGCTCCTGTGATGCCATTAGATCGTTTCATTACAGGTGAGTACTATTACATAAACTCTAACTGACCTCCCCATTGTTGTTTAGGATTAAACAAATCCTTGTAGCTACTCCCTTTAGAGTATGCTACAGGTTTATCCATATGTGAAGCAGCTTAGGTTTAAATCAGCACTTCTAATTCTGAGCATCTCTTTTTGTGACTTTCAGCTTAAGATTCATAACTGAAACTGCTGTTAGTTTTCTCGGCCTGTTGCATCTTAACCTGGACGGCATGTGTCCTACAACCTCTAGGCATTTGAGCTTCAGCTTAGTTGTTCTTGATGCTGACTCCCAGTCTCTGAAGTGTATTTATATTTCTGTGTTTTGTTAACTCTTATGGCTACTCTATTGAAAATAAACTTATATTTAGGTAAAATAGTAGAAGTGCCTTTTTTAAAATAAATAGGTCTGCTAACACTTTATAGCAAGAAGAGATAAGAAAGCCTTCCTCAGCGATCAATGCAAAGAAATAGAGGAAAACAACAGAATGGGAAAGACTAGAGATCTCTTCAAGAAAATTAGAGATCTCAAGGGAACATTTCATGCAAAGATGGGCTTGATAAAGGACAGAAATGGTATGGACCTAACAGAAGCAGAAGATATTAAGAGGTAGCAAGAATACACAGAAAAACTGTACAAAAAAGATCTTCACGACCCAGATAATCATAATGGTGTGATCACTCACCTAGAGCCAGATATCCTGGAATGTGAAGTCAAGTGGGCCTTAGAAAGCATCACTATGAACAAAGCTAGTGGAGGTGATGGAATTCCAGTGGAGCTATTTCAAATCCTGAAAGATGATTCTGTGAAAGTGCTGCACTCATGCCAGCAAATGTGGAAAACTTAGCAGTGGCCACAGGACTGGAAAAGGTCAGTTTTCATTCCAATGCCAAAGAATGCTCAAACCACCGCATAATTGGACTCATCTCACATGCTAGTAAAGTAATGCTCAAAATTCTCCAAGCCAGGCTTCAGCAATACGTGAATCATGAACTTCAGATGTTCAAACTGGTTTTAGAAAAGGCAGAGAAACCAGAGATCAAATTGCCAACATCTCTGGATCATGGAAAAAGCAAGAGAGTTCCAGAAAACCATCTATTTCTGCTTTATTGACTATGCCAAAGCCTTTGACTGTGTGGATCACAATAAAGTGTGGAAAATTCTGAAGGAGATGGCAATACCAGACCACCTGACCTGCCTCTTGAGAAATTTGTATGCGGGTCAGGATGGAACAGTTAGAACTGGACATGGAACAACAGATTGGTTCCAAATAGGAAAAGGAGTACATCAAGGCTGTATATTGTCACCCTGCTTATTTAACTTATATGCAGAGTACATCATGAGAAACGCTGGGCTGGAAGAAACACAAGCTGGAATCAAGATTGCCGGGAGAAATATCAATAACCTCAGTTATGCAGATGACACCACCCTTATGGCAGAAAGTGAAGAGGAACTAAAAAGCCTCTTGATGAAGGTGAAAGAGGAGAGTGAAAAAGTTGGCTTAAAGCTCAATATTCAGAAAACGAAGATCATGGCATCCAGTCCCATCACTTCATGGCAAATAGATGGGGAAACAGTGGAAACAGTGTCAGACTTTATTTTTGGGGGCTCCAAAATCACTGCAGATGGTGACTGCAGCCATGAAATTAAAAGACACTTACTCCTTGGAAGGAAAGTTATGACCAACCTAGATAGCATATTGAAAAGCAGAGACATTACTTTGCCAACAAAGGTCCGTCTAGTCAAGGCTATGGTTTTTCCAGTGGTCATGTATGGATGTGAGAGTTGGACTGTGAAGAAGGCTGAGTGCCGAAGAATTGATGCTTTTGAACTGTGGTGCTGGAGAAGACTCTTGAGAGTCCCTTGGACTGCAAGGAGATCCAGCCAGTCCATTCTGAAGGAGATCAGCCCTGGGATTTCTCTGGAAGGAATGATGCTGAAGCTGAAACTCCAGTACTTTGGCCACCTTATGGGAAAAGCTGAGTTTGGAAAAGACTCTGATGCTGGGAGGGATTGGTGGCAGGAAGAGAAGGGGACAACAGAGGATGAGATGGCTGGATGGCATCACTGACTCGATGGACGTGAGTCTGAGTGAACTCCGGGAGTTGGTGATGGACAGGGAGGCCTGGTGTGCTGCAATTCATGGGGTCGCAAAGAGTCAGACACAACTGAGTGACTGAACTGAACTGAATTGAACTGAACACTTTATATGATGAGATGAATTACGATTGCTAACATTTATAGAGCTCTCATATTTTGGATATTGTGGCAAGAACTTTACATGACAGTTAGGTCATTTGATATTTAGGGCAGTCCCTTGAGGTGGGTACTATTATTATAGCCATGTTCACAGATAGAAAAAGGGGCCAGGATAAATTCTTGCCCAAAATCACATAGCAAGAAAATAATGGAGCCAGTAGTTGACACTAGCAAGCTTGTTTCTGGGCCTGTGCTTTTATTTACCCTTTGCCTCTGAATTGAGTTATGATAACAGAGGAAATAAAACTATGGTAATACTGTAATTTTGCAGAGAATTTTGCATGAAGAACAGGAGTTTATGATTGCTATCATCTAATTAAATAGTGATAATGTTGGAGAATAAGAATTAAATGCCGACTCTCTCAACTTTTTATTAAAGTCAAGTATTGTCTTCATGACCTATTGGAATATTGTATGTGTAGAAGAAAATCTTCAGAAAGAAATAATTATTTTTCCTGATCAGTAAATTTGCACAACTTCTTATTCTATAAAAATTTGCATCGCCTTAATTGTGCTGAAAATTTTTTTTATAGATTAGTGAGACATATACCCTAAGGACCCCAAACCAAAGTAGCTTTCCAAAACACCCATCTCAGCATAATATTGGCAGGGAGTAACTTATTTGCTGAGATATCTGGTGCAGTAGTACTTAAAGAGAAGGTTGATTTTGCTCCTTATTATATTTAAAACTTTGCCTGTAAAACTCTTTGAATAAAAATTTTAATTTTATATTGAAGTTAAATATGCCTTCCTGATTCTAATAATTATTGTTATTTATGATAGGTTTAGAAAAAATTAAAGACATAGTCATAATACTTGTCATCATAATCAAGATTTCTTTCTCTTACTGCATTTTATGTGGTGTATGTAGATGAGCCTTGCAAGTTATATTAGAATTACTCAAAATCCTTTTTAAAAATCTCTTTGAGGAAAAAACTGTCAAGAGAGTCAGGTTTTAGTGTTTTTGAAGGATACTTATGGTCTGTCTCTAAATGGCTTAGACCAGGTTTCTGCACCCTCTGGGATCTGATGCCTGATTATCTGAGGTGGATCTGATGTAATAATACTAGAAATAAAGTGCAAAATAAATGTAATGCCCTTGACTCATTCTGAAACCGCCCCCCTCCTCCCCAATCCTGGTCCATGGAATAATTATCTTCCACAAAATCTGTCCCTAGTGCCCAAAAGGTTGGGGACCACTGGCTTAGGCTGAAAGTGCTTCTTAGGATCAAGGTGCCTTTCCCAGTAATTAGCAAGCTTCTTGGGCTTCCCTTGTGGCTCACTGGTAAAGAATCCACCTGCAATGCGGGAGACCTGGGTTTGATCCCTGGGTTGGGAAGATCCCCTGGAGAAGGGAAAGGCAAACCACTCCAGTATTCTGGCCTGGAGAATTCCATGGACTATACAGTCCATGGGGTCACAAAGAGTTGGACACGACTGAGCGACTTTCACTTTGCCATTCATTTTGTATTTATTTTTTTATTGCATCAAGCCATAATTAGTATGAAAAAGCAAAAGTTCAAAGGAGGATAGATTTTAAGTTTTTAGGAGACCCATATTATATGCAGAAGTAGATTCCCTGTTTGTACCTGTTGGAAATACTGTCCTTAAATAGGAGAAAGGAAGCCTTGCACTGGGCTCTGCACTTTACAGGGCCCTGCACTGGCGTTGCCATCCACACACAGGGTGTGGAGTGTACAGGGCAAATAGCCTCCCCACTTAGAGGTTGTACCTTTACTTCTGGACCGTGATCCAGGTAACCAGTCTTTCAGAATTTTCTTGTCTGTATGCCTCAAGCTCACTTCCTTAGCCTCTTTCTTGGATCTGTCTTGAGGACAGGTATGTGCAATCCTGAGCTTGAACTGTAGCCAGGGGTGGCTCTGCTTGAGGTACAGACAGAAGTTGGATATGCACAGGAGGTCCTTGTGATGCAGGATGGAATGTGTATGAGAAGTAAAGGAGAGAGCTCAGTGATCTGCTCTCCTTATGCTGCAGATGTCCACAGAGATATGTTCTCCCTATGCTGCCATCAGCCAGTGTCCAACTCTGAGGTGTCCTTCTTGCTGTTGCTCAGTTGCTTAGTCCTGTCCAACTCTTTGCAACCCTATGAACTGCAGCACACCAGGCTCCTCTGTCCTTCACTATCTCCCAGAGCTTGCTCAAACTCATGTCCATTGAGTCGGTGATACCATCCAGCCATCTCATGCTCTGTCGCCCCCTTCTCCTCTTGCCTGGAATTCTTAATTTGAACCTGGCCTTTCATGTTATTTCAGTGATATATATATATGATATATATGTAGGCAGAGAAAATACGTTTGATTTAAGTTTGTTAGCTGAAATTTTGACTTTGGTATTTAGACATATGGCATATATACCCTGATTGGTAACTCTTATCCCAGGCCCTGGAGATGTTAGGAATGGGTCTGCTTGGTTGCAGTCTTAAGTAAATATGACTGAAATCTTTAATGAGATGAGTTTGCTGTTCTAAAATGTTAAAAGTGATCAAATGACAAGATAAAAAATGCATTCAGTCAGTCAGTTCCGTCGCTCAGTCGTGTCCGACTCTTTGCGACCCCATGAATTGCAGCATGCCAGGCCTCTCTGTCCATCACCAACTCCTGGAGTTCACTCAGACTCACGTCCATCAAGTCGGTGATGCCATCCAGCCATCTCATCCTCTGTCATCCCCTTTTCCTCCTGCCCCCAATCCCTCCCAGCATCAGAGTCTTTTCCAATGAGTCAACTCTTCGCATGAGGTGGCCAAAGTACTGGAGTTTCAGCTTTAGCATCATTCCTTCCAAAGAAATCCCAGGGCTGATCTCCTTTAGAATGTACTGGAGGAGGGTTCAGGATGGGGAACACATGTATACCTGTGGCGGATTCTTTTTGATATTTGGCAAAACTAATACAATTATGTAAAGTTTAAAAATAAAATAAAATTTAAAAAAAAAAAAAAAAAAGAATGTACTGGTTGGATCTCCTTGCAGTCCAAGGGACTCTCAAGAGTCTTCTCCAACACCACAGTTCAAAAACATCAATTCTTTGGCGCTCAGCTTTCTTCACAGTCCAACTCTCACATCCATACATGACCACTGGAAGAACTATAGCCTTGACTAGACAGACCTTTGTTGGCAAAGTAATGTCTCTGCTTTTCAATATGCTATCTAGGTTGGTCATAACTTTCCTTCCAAGGAGTAAGTGTTAAGTTTTGATAATCAGAACAGGAAATGCGAACTCCCTGCCCTGGCCTCAGATTTTTGACACTAAATTTTTCTCATCTTCCATAGATAAAGTGGAAAAATTATCCCCAAGTAGTTCCCTTTGAAACTGCTTGTTAAACTAAATGAATAGAATCTTTTAAACATCAGATTTTCTACAGTAGAGAGTCCCAAGAATAATGTGACTGTCATTGCCCTGATAGATGGTATTTTAAGAACTTAAATAGCGCTTTGTGTGGTCACCAGTACTATAGTGGCTGCAGTAAAAAGCTGCTGAGCCCTTATAAACAAGGATACAGCCATGATTAGGAAGATCTACAGCTCCTTAGCATAGTAAACTTGTATCTTTGGAAGAATTTGGGGTGTTTCTTTCTATATTATGTGGCTTATGAACAAAATGCATCCTTGTGGAATGTAGAGACCTGTTTGCTATAGACTTGTCAAAGCTAGTAAAATTGGGTTACCTTTTTTCTTTATTGATATGTTTACTAACTCAGTATTTGTACTCTGATGAGGAAAGTAGAATATGTGTAAAGATAACTGATTTTACTCAAAGTAGAGAAATGTGGATGGCATTGTTTATAGACAATTCAGGTGGCTTAAACAGAAATTCAGTTTAATGTTAGTATCTTAGATAGGTTATTGTTTCAGGGAATGGTTACTAACTTTTAATGTATGTCTTTTTTATTTCCCACCAGATTTTTATATGACTGTAAACAACTATTGGATTTTAAATGCTAGACAGATAAATTTAACCACACTTTCTGTAGCTGGAGGATTCCGGGATTACCAAGTTCGTTCAGGACTGACTTTTCTGCCAAAATTAAGCCATCATACCAGTGCCTTATCTGTTGTGGTAATTTTTTTTAAAAGATTCTACTGACGTAGTAACATAATGGTCACAATGGGGCATGAAAGGAGAAGTGATGTGTGGTTGGTTGGAAATGATTACTGAGTTGGTGTAGTATATTGTGTGTACATGTGTGCATGTGTGTGTGTGTGAGAGAGGAGAGAGATATGAAAAAATGAAAATTATTATTTTGGGAAGGCAGAGGCATGGGTACTTAAATTCATGGAAAGTGAAAAGAATATTAGAAACTTCGTGCATATCACTCTTATATATGAAGACGATTGTTTCTTGTTCAAAGTGACTATCCATTGATTAGAGTTTTAAATATAAGAAAGTGTGGGCTGATGTCCAAGGGCCCTTTGTGTATCTCAGTGGTATGCTATATACAACAGTAGTAGAAGATCAAACATTTCCCATACTCTTGAATTTTATACTTGAATGAAGGTTTACTGGTTTTAAAATTTAAAAATTAGCTTTGATACTTGGTAGTAGCTTCCCTGATGGCACAGACAGTAAAGAATCTGCCTGCCATGTGGGAGACAAGGGTTTGATCCTTGGGTCAGGACAATTCCCCTGGAGAAGGAAATGGCAACCCACTCCAGTATTCTTGCCCGGAGAACCCCATGGACAGAGGAGCCTGGTGGGCTACAGTCCATGGGGTTGCAAAAAGTTGGACAGGAATGAGTGATTGATACTTGATAGAGTATCAAAGTGTAGATAGAGACCTGATTAATTAACTTGCTACTTATTCTTCCCTGCTAGCACATCAGGTATTTGATCTTTAACTGGGATACATAGTTTCTGTAAAATAAGTTCAGGTTTCTTTTTAGGACTTACATTATTCTTGTATTTTTAACTTTGAGGTCTTCAGATAAGAGCTGAACTTTTAAACTCAGTATGCACATTGTCTCTAAATATAACTGAGTTTAATTTCTACAAAGAAAATTCATAGTATTCCTTTTGCTTTTTAGATGATAGTTCTTTGTTTCATAGTTGTTCTCTTCATAGGTATGCCTTTGCTCGGCTTAGCTACTATTGCTCTTCCTTAGATTGCTATTCATTAAGTAAATACTGAATGCTAGATAGAACAAAAATTATTAGGCTGTTCTGCCCTTATCCACCATTTTCTTACTACTGGAGAAGCTATGATATAGCCATAGTAGCTTTGGAACTAATTAGTAGTAATTTACTAATTGGTAAACCTCTCTAACCTCATTGTTGGTATGAATCTCGTTTTTTGCTGCTGAAATATTTTGGGCAGATATATTCTAGTTCTCAAAACTCTAAATATGAAATTCCTAGTAAAAATAGATATTTTAGTCATATAAAACTGGGTATAACTTATTTCCTAGACTTGATCTTCGGAGAAGGCAATGGCACCCAACTCCAGTACTCTTGCCTGGAAAATCCCATGGACGGAGGAGCCTGGTAGGCTGCAGTCCATGGGGTCGTGAAGAATCGGACACGACTGAGCGACTTCACTTTCACTTTTCACTTTCATGCATTGGAGAAGGAAATGGCAACCCACTCCAGTGTTCTTGCCTGGAGAATCCTAGGGACATGGGAGCCTGGTGGGCTTCCGTCTATGGGGTCGCACAGTCGGACACGACTGAAGCGACTTAGCAACAGACTTGATCTGGAGCATTATGCTGTATTGATACCCCCTTCTGCAGCTTTTAAGGAATTTTGTTTTTTTTAATGCTGTGTGTGCGCATGCTTTTCTAATCAATTTGTTAATGTATTGTGTTTAAGACAACTAGTGTATCTGTGTCTCTGATGAAAATATATTTTACTTATTATGGAACTTAAAGCTGGTTATTGTATAATCTGAGTTTTATTTCATTATTTAGTTTTTAGCTCCCAAATAATCTTTAGTCTTTTATGTATCTACATGTATGTTCTCCTTAAAAAAACAATTATTAAGAAGTAATTTTTTAATGATTATCTCAAGACCAGTTAAATGACATTAAACTCATTGGGACTAAAAAACCATTCAAGTTAGAGACCTTAGTTATTTTAGTATGGTAGACCAAACTTCTATAATATTCACTTATGCAGATAATGGCACTTAAACAGTAGAATTTTACATTTTACTCATTTAACTGCCCTAGGTGTGCATTTAAGTGGTGGGTGGTTTATGAAGGAGGCTCAGTAAAGGACTCAGGCTCCCCCTTCTTGAATGCCTTACCCAAAAGGTTGCTTTAATCGTCACTGTTTCAACCCATAAGAAGGGAGGAGAAAGAGCATGGAGGGAGAGCAGTCAGGCCTGGCAGTGGCACATATCACTCTTTTTTACATACTGTTAGAGTACTTAGTCACACCTTAGCGTAAAGAGACTGAAATATGCATTCTAGCTAACTGTGTAAAAATGGAAGAAGATTTTGGTGGATATTCAGCAGTTTTTACCACAAAGATTATGAGCAGCTACCTTTATTATTTGTGTTAACTTTCCTTTTTTTAGCTCTAACACAGATATTAGACTGAAGGTAAATTAGCTTTGTGTCCTAGTTAATAGTAAATGATGTCTACACTGAGTTCTTTTTTTACTGAGAATCTAATGAAACCTTAGAACCACAGTGAACTCTGGTTGTCTCAGTTTTTAAAGTAAGTTGCCAGCAATAATTCCTAAATAAGATATCTAACATTTATAAGTTCATTTAGTAAGCTGTAGATTTTCCTTCAACTGTAGAGCCTGGAACCCAAATACACATTGTTATTGGCAGAGTACCAGGATTACAATGACTCAGTGACTCCTTAGAAGTTATAAATACCTTTTTTTTTTTTTTTAATTAAAGAGGCATGTTAGGCCTTTAAATTTTCTCACACATAGCATTGTTAGTTTCCTGTTTTCATTGTATTTTGACGTTTCCAGGGAGAGCATCTCATTGTGTCTTTGACAGTGCAGAAAGAGAGATGATATGAAAAGATAATATTAGATTTACTTAATATTCCCCCATTGTATGTAAGATGCTGTTCATTCATGAGGAGGTCATTACCTTGTATAAAAAAGTTCTCTAGTTCTTGGAGATTGCTGGTCATTGTTAGGAAACCTGAAAATAGTTATATGTTTTACTAGGCTTTTGCCCTTCTGTCTCTAACCAGTAGTATATATTGCTAATCATCTAGAGATTTTTTTTTCTTAAATGAAAGTCTGTACTCCACTTATAAAAGTCTGATTTGGTAGTTTTGTGATTAGGCATATTTATTTTGAATAAAGTCTCACCAGGCCTAGGTATCTCTCAGATATATCCTGATTAGAATTAACATCTTAGAATTTATTAAGTGTCAGTCTAGTCAGAACTAAAATGGCTGAAATATCTATTATAATTTACACATACACTATGATTTATTAAAAATTCATAAACTCGACCTCTATTAGAGTAATGAGGAGTTAGACATTAAACTTCAATAAGTAACATGTAGATGTTTTAATAATTTTTAAAGAATAATTTAAGCTTGACTAAGTAGTAATGACAAAGAGAATTATTTTATGCAGGAAATATTATAATATTTTGGGGTCACCTTTTTATAAGACATTTTAAAATGTCTGTGCATCATAAAATAGTGAAACTAATGTTACATGTTTCTAAATATTAGCCTATAAGAATTTCAAGCCTGTTGAAGAATAACAAATGTGCTTTTCTTAACTATGATTTTGTTTCTTTCCTTTTAGAGTTCAGCAGTGCCTAAGACATGGGTCTCAACAGACCACCTCTCCATTGTATGGTAAGTCAATATAACTTATTTTGGCAGTTTGTGGCGGTCGTCTTTTCTCATGAGTGAATTGATTGGTTTGTTATCTTTCTTAGAGCTTTATCTATAAATAAATAAGGGTTTGGGAGAAAGATTAACTTAGGGGATTAGAACTTCAACCTTTGTTCTTGTCCTGGTTTGACCAAGATGTCCTTGACAACCTATAAAACCATGCCTTGAAGAACCAGTAGCTTTAGTCTCAAATGAAGCTAATGTCAAATGTCAAAATTTTGGGATTTGTCATGTTGGGCAGAATCAAAGACCCTTGTCCAATCACCAAACTCAGGGACTTGATTACTGCAGCATTGATTATTCTGGAGCAGCACATGGAAAACCAAGCAGGAATTAGATTTATGCTTAATATAAATAAATAGATGAAATAAGGGGCAGGAAATACATAAACCCTAGTATCTTATCTCTGTGTCCATTGGCTTAAAGATTCTCTTTTCACCTTCCTCTGGCTGTGCAATCAGTGGTGTCGGGAACACAACCATTCAGGCATGTGAAGATGGGATAGACAATATGCCTGTGTCTGGGGTAGACATGGATATTTAGGGAAGACAGAGCAGCTGGATACTTTTCTACTCTGAAATATCTGGGAAGATTAAATTTACTTTATTTAGATAGGTTTCAGCTTTAAGACGGAGAAGGCAATGGCACCCCACTCCAGTACTCTTGTCTAGAAAATCCCATGGACAGCAGAGCCTGGTAGGCTGCAGCCATGGGGTCGCTAAGAGTTGGACACGTCTGAGCAACTTCCCTTTTACTTTTCAGTTTCATGTATTGGAGAAGGAAATGGCAACCCACTTCAGTATTCTTGCCTTGAGACTCCCAGGGACAGGGGAGCCTGGTGGGCTTCCATCTGTGGGGTCGCACAGAGTCGGACACAACTGAAGCGACTTAGCAGCAGCAGCAGCTTTAAGATGTATGCTTAATACTGATGATTTGTTAAATAATTTTAGAGTTCACAGCATTAAAGGAAATTTCTATATTCCATTAATTTTTGTTTTTTATCAAAGTATATTTATGTTTGTATCAAAAGTATATTTTTAAAGAAAGTTTCATTTGTAACATTTTATTCTTCAGGTGTAAACAATTGCAATTGACTACAGTTCGAGCATTCTTTGATCTTATTGATGCTGATACTAAACAAGTATGTATTTTTAAACTAAAAGTTACTTCAGTGAAGTAAAACTTTTTGTTAGAGCAGTGAAAAATTTAATACATTTTTTTTACTTGGATGATAGTAGAAGCCTACACCTTATATTGACTGCGATTAGTTTCAAATGGAAATATCTTTGTTTATCTGTAATCTTTGATCACTAGTAATAATTAAGAATGCAGTAAAATTGAAAGAATGAAAGATACCATAAATCTTCCTCAGTAACCCCTTTTACTGTTTAACATTTGATATATGTCCTTCTTTTTTGGGGGAGTGGAGGGAGAAGGAAATGGCAACCCACTCCAGTATTCTTGCCTGGGAAAAATCCCATAGACAGAGGATCTGGCTTCCCTGGTGGCTCAGATGGTAAAGCTTCTGCCTGCAGTGCGGGAGACCTGGGTTGGATCCCTGGGTTGGGAAGATCGCCTGGAAAAGGAAATGGCAACCCACTCCAGTACTCTTGACTGAAAAATCCCATGGATGGAGGAGCCTGGTAGGCTACAGTCCATGTGGTCACAAAGAGTCGGAAATGACTGAGCGACTTCACTTTCACCTACTTTGGAGAAAAAAGTTACTTTTGTTTTTTGTATTATTTGTCATTATGGCAGGTTTTGGGAGTTCTTTCCCCTGAAGGCTCCAGTTCTTTGAGAACTGGAGTAGTTCTCAGTAGTTCTCTAGGTAATGCTTTCCTTTTTATTGTGTCTTAACCTTGCTCCTGTAGCATTTTCTCTTAGGAATAAGGTAGTGTATTCTTTTCTTTACTCCTTCAGAAAGCTGCATAACTATCATCAGAGAGAATGAGTGATAAAAGAAAGACACAAATTGATCTGTTTTACCACATTTTAAATCACAAGATGCCATATTTAAGTTAGTGTATTAAAGTAAATGAGCTTTATAGGTTTAACACTGTTAATATTGCAATTGTATAATCATGGAATGCAAACATTTTTTAGCTTTTCAACATTGTTTTAATTGTGACTCTTTAGCTATGACCAGTATGTTTAGGAAAAATCCAATTTCAGCTGATAACAGATGAGTTTCAGACAGGTATATACTTTAAAAATGATAAATCAAACTAATTTTAACAAATCATATCTTGTTTTCCATTAAATTCTAAAATGAGAAAACCCTAATACTGGCATGTAATAAATTATAATTTTGGATGGGTGTTTTACAGATACATTTTAAGGGACAGATGAGAAATTTTTGACTAATACTGTTAAGAATCAAAATACTATGAAACTGAGCTTTTTTTTTTTTTTTACTATATATGATAGACTAGACTAAATATTTGACAATAAAATGTTAGGATATTTTACTAAACATTAGACACTAAAATGTTAGGATGTTGCCCTGCTTCTCAGGAAGCATTCAGTTTAGGAAGAAAAACATACATACATACAAGGGAACTATAACTCAAAGCGTAATTAGTATCAGGTTAAGCACTTAGAACAGTGCCTGGACCAGAGTAACTGTTGACTTTATTATTATTGGAACTTCCCTGGGAGCTCAGCTGATAAAGAATCCACACTTGAAACAAAGTTTCATTAGGTCATCACAATGGATATAAAAGGATACAGAATGTATCAATGTTCTTTCTAGATAACTCAAAATCCCAAGAAGAAATTGTCGGTTTTGAATCACCATTTTATAAGACACCCAGCAAAACACTTTGAGGAAAATCCATCAATAATTTCTGACTTAACAGGTTGGTGGTAATAACATTTTAATTTTAAGTATAGTTTTGGATATTATTTTAGGTAAATGTGTCATTAGCAGACAAACTCTTTGTAATGCTTCTGCTGTTAAAATCCTATTATATTTCATTAATTTCCCTTTGCTGATTTCTTATGAGGTTCTTGACTAAGGGAAAAAATTAAAAAGTGATTTATAACATATTGCTGATAAAAATTTTGTACTGAAGATAATATGACAGTAACTAAGTTTAAAAGAGTTAATTGCCTCTGTTCTCCTGACAGCCACTTAAAATCAATGCTACATTATTCTTGACTTAGTTTCTTAGTATCATTCTTTAGTCTTCTGGTTTAACAGCATATCTTTTGCTGGTAAATTTTGTTTTTAATATGTATGTCATACTCTACTTAGGTTGGAAAATATTTGTTTACTTCTGTTCATACTTCTTAGAGTTACACACCAAATAGTTTTTAAATGCTTCACTTGATCTGAGTGCTGGTGATGAGTATATGGAGAACATCTCCTTGGATTTTATATTTTAAAATAGCCGGTATTCAGGGATATGCTTTTTTCAAATCCTGTTATGATTGAGAAGTATTCAGTAAAAGAAATCACTTAATATTTTTTAAAAGCCAAATAAATTAATTTCTTTTACCTCAGGAACATCTATGTGGGTTCCAGTAAAAGTGTCCAAATGGACATATGTGGCTTACAATGTAAGTACACCACCAATGGACTTAACAACTTTTTTCCAAAATATTTTAGTATTTCTCTTTCAAAGTTAGACTTTTTAAAGAAGATAACCACTTGTCTTTTCCCATATTAAATCAGTTTAGTAATAATTCCCTAATATCTAGTCAGTGTTCAATTTTCTAGTTTTATCATAACTGTCAAATTTTTTTTATTGTTTCCTTGTTTTCCAGTTTGCTTAAATCAGGGTACAAACAAAATCTACATAATATTTGTTGATATATCTCTTACTCCTCTTTAAATTTCTAATATCTCCTTTACCCTTTTTTTCCTTGCAGTTTATTTGTTGAAAAAAAAAGTCATCTGTCCCAGAGTTTCACAGTCTTGATTTTGCTGATTGCATTCCTGTAGTGTCATTCCGTATATTCCTTTGCCTACTCCTTCCTGTGACTTGGTAGTTGAGTCTAGATGCTTCATCAGATTCACATTTTTGTTTTGCTTTTCTTTTTACTAGACTCTCTTTTTGTGATGTTAGCAGCTATTATTGATGAAGAAGGCGTAGAGTCATTAATTCATTTATTGCAAAAGTAATAAGACTATGGTTTGATTATTCCTTCTTTATTAACTGAAATTCTATATAGAAAACTTCTCATCTACTAAATTTATCTAGAGTGGAGCAAATAGATTATGAAGAAAAAAATGATAATTCTTTGTATCTTAGGAGATTATATTTACTGGTTTTCAGAATAGTTGGTTCACCAACACCCTCCATCAGTGATCATAAGATTTTGGCGGAGGGGAGGGGAGCAGTTTCCTCTAGTGTTATTATGAACTCAGACATTTCTGTGTTTCTGTCTAAACTAAAATACTAAAATTGCCCTATCTTTGATATTAAAATTGCTATTAAAACTATTCTGTCTTTGACCAGTGGAAGCCATTTCAATGTAGGCTCCTGGATCTTTTTGATAAAGCTGCTCTCTAGATGTCTTTGATGTTTTCCTCACTCTAGTATGAGACAGTATTTTAGCTCATTGTGTAACATTTCCCATCCCAGATCTTGAATCTGGCTTTTTCTCAAAGTAGCTCTCCCTAGTTTTTGGTAAACAATGTCTAAAAACCGTAACTTGGGCACTTACAGGTGTTATGAGTAGTGCGTTATCATTTCTAAGGCCTTTCCAGTGAGCAGAGCTAAGAAATGTCCGGTCATAAGGCCAAAAACCAAACCCAAACAAAAAAAAACACATGCATCCATACTGATGCTTCCAAGATAAGTTCAGGTGTACAGAGTTTGTACTGTTTTGCATCTATATCTTCTTTTCATTCCTAGAGTAATGGTTCTCAACACCAAGAATGATAGAATGAAAATAATTCATTAGAATTCATTAGAATAATTATTTTTTACTTTGTGTGAATTTTTGAATTATGAAATTATCTACTCTCACAATAGTTTTATTGTTTTCCCTCTTGTTTTTAGGAATCTGATAAGATATATTTTACATTTCCCCTTGCAAATCATAGAAAAATCTACACTCATGTCTATTGTCAGAGCACCATGCTGGTAAGATAATTGGTACACTTTTATGTAAATTTTAAAGACTGACTATTGTTTATTTTTAAAATTCAGCTTAATGGATCTCATCTTTAGCTATGAACTATTATTAAACCCATTTAATTGAAAAACATTTATCTGGGACAGACAGTATTGATTGAAAAGTACTGATCAAAATGTTTCTATAATTGGTATACTGTTAGCTTGTACTTTGCCTCTAGCTTAGGTTTTTCACCCTTTCTACCTTAGTTTCATTGTGTTTAGGATGAAGGAATTCAGTTCAGAGTTTTCTTTAGTTCTAAAATTATGTTAGTACTTTATAGAATAGATACATTTAAGCAAAACTGTTCTCTGTTTTATAAAGTAAATCCTGTTTTTCCATTGACTTCCATACTGAAATTTGGAGTACGTTTTATACCAAATTTTCTCTAAAGTAGTTTAGTAACTTTTTGTTACAGTGTTACCCAGATTTACAATGTAAGTATGATGATTTTGTTTGTGTATTTCTTTTTAATGAGTACCTACTATGCTACAAATATGTTATATGCTTTAGCATCTTTTCTTATATTAGAACTTTAATAATTTATCAACACTTCTTGCTTTCAGGAATTTGTTTCCCAATTTGGGTGCTTTGCTCTCTATTCTGATTTTTTTCCCTCATATCCTAGGATTCTTCACTTTATATTTACATCTTGCAGAATTTAAGTTCCTTCATTTCCTTTTGGTTGGATTATTTGTATTTTTTAGGACTACAATCTAATATGTCACTTAGTTGGTTGATACTGCCATTTGATATATAGTAAAGTCTTTACAAGAGTTGGTAGGCAGGCATTGTGGGCTAGATAATGCTATGCTATGCTATGCTATGCTATGCTAAGTCACTTCAGTCGTGTCCGACTCTGTGTGACCCCATAGACGGCAGCCACCAGGCTCCCCTGTCCCTGGGATTCTCCAGGCAAGAACACTGGCTAGATAATAGTGAATACTAATTTTAGTGGATTGCCACAGTTATGCCCTCTCAGCCTAAAATTTGGATGAACAGTTTATCCCAAGAGAATCTGGCCCTGAGGGTGATGGCTTACAACATCCATACTATTCCAAATAAAAATGGCAGTATTATATTGAGAAAAATCTTTGCCAAAGTGCAGATTTATCTGTTTGGTTCATTAGAGGACCCCTTTTCTGTAATAAGATCCATGGATATGTGGAGAATTTAAAAAAATCTTTTCAATTTTTGTCATAGACGTTTTCAAACATATAAAAGTAGAATATAACTGTAACAGCTTTAACTGTTATCAACACTCTGCCATGCTAATTTGATTTAATCCTTCCTCACTTTTTTTGACTAAAGCATTTTTAAAGCAAAATTCAGGTATTTTATCATTTTATCCATAAATGTTTCAATCTTTCTAACAGATAAGAATTTTACACATTATTATATCATTATTTTATCCACCAAAATTAATTACATATTCCTTAATATCATATGGTATCTAGCCCATGTTCAATTTTCCTTTGTTCATCTAAGTTTTAAGTTGGCTTATTTGAATCAGAATCTAAAAAGTACATACATGGCATTTGATTCATAGATCTTATGTCTCTTTTATAACAGTCCCCTCTTCTTTCCTCCCATGCCATGCGTTTGTTTTGGGTTTAGTTGGTTGTATTCTTGTGGTATCTTTTAACATGTATTTCTATCCATTGTGTTTTCTGTAAACTGGTAGGTGGGTAGATCTAGAATCTTGAATAAATTTTTTTGGGGGTGGGAGTGTTTTATAAGTAGAGCTGCATACTTACCACATCAGTAGGTAAGTGGTTGTCCCACTTTGAGTGACAAAAGAATCAGTGCACTGATTTGTCAGTGAACTCAGGTCCTACTGGCATGATCCATTATAAAGTTCCTAGTCAGTCCTTCATCTAATGATTTTAGCAGCTGTTGAAGACGTCATTTTTTTTTTTTTACCATAGATAGATATTTTTTTAGATCTATAAATTTTATGATCAAGTAGCGTTTTCTGTATACTTCAGGAGTTAGCAAATCCTGAGTGACTTTTTCTCTGATTTTTAATACAAGCTTTATAATTAGCTGAGGTAAGAGTGTTTACTAGATAACCTGAAGTTGTTCTTTTGATACCTTCTAGGTTTTAACAACACTGTCTTAGGGTTGGTTTGAATAACACTGTATTCAATCTGTTAGTGACTGAATCAGAATTCCCTAGACACCAAAGTAAGTAGTTTGGAATATTGGCAGTTTTCATAATAAAGGCTATCTTTGATATAGGCTCCTTTAGTAGCTGCGAAAACCAATCGTACAAATGGGTTGGATCGAGAGGTTGCTAGATTTTCTTTGTCGAGGCCCATGCAGTTCTCTTCTGTTGCCTTGTTTTGTAATATGTTTTTGTACTGGGAAGCACAGATAATTGATAAAGAAGTCAGACAACTATTTTGTCAGCAGTGGGGAGTAGAGAAGTACCACATAGTTCTTGTTTTCTTTCAACTTGCTTTTCTATATTCTTGAAAAATTTCTTAAAATTTTATTTAAACTCCATGAGGGCAGAGACTCAATCTGCTTGATTCATCATGTTTGTTGAGGGCTTGGCATAATTCCTTGGCTGCGGATTAGGTTTTATAAATTCTAGTTGAATGAAAGGGTTGATACTTTTATTGCCCTGTCTATATACTAAGGGATACTAAGGGAAAAAGTTGTGCTGTCTCTGCAGTGTTTCTTATTCTCTTATGCCCTGGTAGGAGTTCAGTACTGTTAGATCTTGGAGCAGTGCTCTTACTACTTCATTAAAAGTTGAAGTGACAATCTTTGGTCATAGTGCTTTTAAATAACTGAAGCTGAATATGTAATATTGTTAAAATACCACAACCATCTCTGCAGTATTCCCAATCTGCACTAATAAAGTAGCAACTAAGCTTTAGTCTTAAACCCTTGGAATTGTGTTTCAATCCAAGCACAGTCTCAGTTGCATAAAAGTAATTTGTCTCATAATCAAATGAGAACTCAAATGATAAACTAAAAAGCTCTATTAGATTATTTTTAATTACTTGACTTGACTCTGGCTTTTTTCCCCCTCTTTGTATGAAAGTCCACTTGTAGTTCATTCTTGTTTTTTGTTAAAATGTAGGTTACTTTTTTTGTAATTTCTATCTAATTAAAATGTGGACATTGCTGAACTCTAAATGTTTGTTCAGATATTAGACTTGCTTAGCAGTATGCTATGGAAAGATTACCCATCATCTCATCTCTCATACTGCTGCTCCAGGTTACTTGCTTACCTGTCTGTGTTAACTTTAAACTTCTTTGCCTACCATTGACCTGTTTGACTTTTGAGACCATTTTGAATACATTTCTGAATAGCAAGTTATTATTTTATGTTTCTTATGCCTACTGACCCTATATCATAAACAGTGAAATGCTTATTTTATATAATTATTTTCTATAATATTATGTTTTGTTTGTGTTATCAATCAATAGGATACAAATAGTTGGATTTTTGGCTGCATAAACAGCACTTCTATGTGGTAAGTGTTTTAAACAAAAGGCCTTTTGTTGTTCATTTTCTTAACATAAGATATACTCAAATTACACTTTCAGAATTGCTTCAAGTATACTTATTGTCATTTTGCTACCATACTAAATTATAATATTGATTTTAAAATTAAAAATAAATAAAATTAACATACTAGTAATTTTTGTAAACATTGGTAGTTGGTTGCTAGGAAAAACTACTTTCTGTGCCCAAAAGGACTATGTGGATAAAGCGTATCGTGTTAAACTTATCAGACTTGACTTCATTAGAAGTGTCTCTGATAGGTCCATAGATGTTTTCTTGTTCTGATGCTTATTTATAATTTATAATACTTTAATATATTTGTCCTTTAATTATATTTTTGTATGTATTTCCAAGCCGGCAAGGGGTTGATTTATCATGGAAAGCTGAACTGCTGCCAACAATTAAGGTAAATTATGGCTTTAGAATGTTAATATCCAGATGAAAAAAATATTTGAACATATAGGCATATACAGTATGTTATTTGATTAAATTCATCTAGGTAATAAATAAATTTTGAGATTTGCTAATGTACATTTTAGAAATATTTTCTCTAGAAATACACTTAATGAAGAATAGCTTGTGTTTTATTTTTGTTTTTTTTAGCTTTCATAGATGAAAACAGGTCATCATTCCTAAATAAAATTAAATCTATATGTTATAGCATCATAACAAGAGATAGATAAATTTTAAGATTTAATTTGAGAGTTTGTTTAGAATGGTCTGTCTTAAAATACTAAGTTGAGTATACTCAGAATCTGTTTTGGGAAGTAAGCATCACAAAAAGACATAAAACAGATTTCAATTTCAATATTATCTGTGGCTAAGCCCTTCAGTAACTATCTACTTTTATCTGAGGTTCCATAGAATTTATTTAATAATTGCTAGTGATTTCCTTAAGCAGTTGTGGCAGGTCAGCAGTCTTTACAAAAGGTTAATTTGCATACTCAACAAAATCTGTTGTTGAAAAATAGAACAATCCTAAAATTTGATATTAGAAAATGTCTGTTCTAATTTCCACATTGTATTTATTACACTGATAATCATGTGCCAGAATTGGTAGTTTTAATCTTCAAATAAATCTATACTTTAAAATATATTGTCAAAAAAATATTGTCATAATGAATACTATATTCATACAGTTGAATGTGAAGTCCTCTGGTTGGTCCTGGTCATCTCCCAACTCGTTATTTGTCCTCATGAATGTTTGTTTATCTGTATGTATAGTCAAGTCTGTACTATACCAAGGAGAGGAATGATGACAGAATGAATAAAGCAAGTCACTTACACTTGACTTTGGAATGATTGCAGTGATGTATTTTCTGTCGCGTTGGTCAATCTTACTTTGTGCATATTTATTCATGTAGCTTTGTTTTCATTTGACAAATAACTGATTTCACTCACAAGAACATTTTTAAGGTCTCTCACTAGTTCTTTCGTAACTGTCTACACAGGAGCAAAACAAAAACAAAAGTAATA
The DNA here is from genome assembly GCF_002263795.3 of Bos taurus. Lineage (NCBI taxonomy): Eukaryota > Metazoa > Chordata > Mammalia > Artiodactyla > Bovidae > Bos > Bos taurus. Next base: position 85,467,020 of record NC_037329.1, on the reverse strand, counting down.
GGATGTACTTACTAACAAGTCATTCATAAGATATGTTAAATATTTCCTTCAATTTTCAGTTTGGATATCCTCTTCAGTCTGTAATTTAAGAGTTGTGCATGCTAAGTCACTTTAGTCCTGTCCAACTCCTCGCAACCCTATGGACTGTAGCCCACCAGGCTCCTCTGTCCATGGGATTTTCCAGGCAAGGATACTGGAGTGGGTTGCCATTCCCTTGAGGGATCTTCCAGACTCAGGGATTGAACCCACATCTCCTCTGGCTCCTGCAAAACAGACGGATTCTTTACTACTGAGCTACTGTGGAAGCCCAATTTAAGAGTTAGAAAGAAAGAAATGATGACCCAGAGGGATGGGGAAGGAGGTAGGAGGGGGGTTCAGGATGGGGAACACGTGTACACCTGTGGTGGATTCATGTTGATGTATGGCAAAACCAATACAGTATTGTAAAGTAATTAGCCTCCAATTAAAATAAATTTATATTAAAAAAGGAAATAAATGATTAAAAACCTGGTAAAATGTTATTTTATTAACTCTTAAATAATAATATTTTTATATTATTTTTTAGTCTCAAAGATTAAACAATGTATTTATATAGTTTTAGTCCCCTGTGTTATTTTTTTCTAAATGTAAGAAACAGCTGGCTGAGCAGTAGGAGAACAAGTTCTTCCCGCTGCTTACTTTTTATAGCGGATGCTATAAGAAAGTGCTGGGTGGCATTAAAAGCCTGCTGGATTTGAGGAGAAAAGTGGAAGAGAGAAGTTAGAAAGGAAGGATTATAATCTTCTGCTATCTTAGTTATTCTCAGTTGAAGATGATTGTAATTATTAAATGCAAGTAAACTTTTCCATTAAAATGAAAGTCAAAATCACGTATATTCATTTGTATGTGTTCAGTTATGTTCAGTCGCTCAGTCATGTCCGACTCTTTGCGACCCCATGAATTGTAGCACGCCAGGCCTCCCTGTCCATCACCAACTCCCGGAGTTCACTCAAACTCATGTCCATTGAGTCGGTGATGCCATCCAGCCATCTCATCCTCTGTGGTCCCCTTCTCCTTCTGTCCCTAATCCGTCCCAGCATCAGAATCTTTTCCAATGAGTCAACTCTTCGCATGAGGTGGCCAAAGTACTGGAGTTTCAGCTTTAGCATCATTCCTTCCAAAGAACACCCAGGGCTGATCTCCTTTAGAATGGACTGGTTGGATCTCCTTGCAGTCCAAGGGACTCTCAAGAGTCTTCTCAAACACCACAGTTCAAAAGCATCAATTCTTCGGCACTCAGCCTTCTTCACAGTCCAACTCTCACATCCATACATGACCACTGGAAAAACCATAGCCTTGACTAGACAGACCTTTGTTGGCAAAGTAATGTCTCTGCTTTTCAATATGCTATCTAGGTTGGTCATAACTTTTCTTCCAAGGAGTAAGCGTCTTTTAATTTCATGGCTGCAACCACCATCTGCAGTGATCTTGGAGCCCCCCAAAATAAAGTCTGACACTGTTTCCACTGTTTCCCCATCTATTTCCCATGAAGTGATGGAACCAGATGCTATGATCTTCGTTTTCTGAATGTTGAGCTGTAAGCCAACTTTTTCACTCTCCTCTTTCACTTTCATCAAGAAGCTTTTTAGTTCCTTTTCACTTTCTGCCATAAGGGCGGTGTCATCTGCATATCTGAGGTTATTGATATTTCTCCCGGCAATCTTGATTCCAGCTTGTACTTCTTCCAGCCCAGCGTTTCTCATGATGTACTCTGCATAGAAGTTAAAGAAGCAGGGTGACAATATACAGCCTTGACCTACTCCTTTTCCTATTTGGAACCAGTCTGTTGTTCCATGTCCAGTTCTAACTGTTGCTTCCTGACCTGCATATAGGTTTCTCAAGAGGCAGGTCAGGTGGTCTGGCATTCCCATCCCTTTCAGAATTTTCCACAGTTTATTGTGATCCACACAGTCAAAGGCTTTGGCATAGTCAATAAAGCAGAAATAGATGTTTTTCTGTAACTCTTGCTTTTTCGATGATCCAGCAGATGTTAGCAGTTTGATCTCTGGTTAGTCAATTATAAAAAGCACACAAAGTTACTTTGACATGAAGTTGAAAAATTGAAGTAAAATTTGTGAGTTCTATTCTTATTTATATCTTCTCAATAAGGGTAATGTCACATGTGAAGTGAGTGAAGTCGCTCAGTCGTGTCTGACTCTTTGCAACCCCATGGACACCAGGCTCCTCCATCCATGGGATTTTCTAGGCAAGAGTACTGGAGTGGGTTGCCTTTTCCTTCTCCAGGGAACTTCCCGACCCAGGGATTGAACCCAGGTCTCCTGCATTGTAGACAGATGCTTTACCGTCTGAGCCACCAGGGAAGTCAATGTCACATGAGAACATATCATTTTGAGCACCTCTGCTGACTGAATTGTTAATAAATAGATGGAATCCTATAGCAAAGCAGTTTAGGGCCTTCAGAGCACCAATCATATGGAGCTTTTCTGTCATAGTACAGTGAAGTTGTTTCTAAAAACACACAAACCACTGCATGCCAACAATTTCACAAGCCCAAATGGACTTACTGCTAAAAACAGAACAATTACCTTTGGAAAGAAATCTAAGTTATATGAGAAAAGTTACCTTGTCACTCTTTTGCCTAAATTAAATGTAGCACCACGGCTTTGCCTGACACACAGCAGCAGAACTTGAAGGGTTTCTGACATCCAAATACTGGTATTTGATTTTTTATGTGTGTTACCTTAGCATTAAGGTAATTTTTATTTTTAAAACACTGAAAAATTTTCAAACTTTGTATTACCCTTATCTGTTAATGTAGCAATTTCATAAATAGTATCTTGCCAAATTCCTACTGATTTTATAACTATATGGAGCTTAAGTTTATAAGTAAATGTACTTTGACACTCTGGTATCTTTTTAACGTATTCTGATCTGAAAAATTGAAAGACTGAAGGCAGAAGGAGAAGGTGACGACAGGATGAGATGGTTGGATGGCATCACGGACTCAGTGGACATGAGTTTGAGTAAACTCCGGGAGTTGGTGATGGACAGGGAGGCCTAGCGTGCTGCAGTCCATGGGGTCACAAAAAGTCAGACATGACTGAGCGACTGAACTGACTGACTGACCTGAAAAAAAAATTCTTGAGAAAAAAAATTTTTCTTGAAAGTAACAAAAGCTCTCAGAGTGGATAGCTACACAGATAACCATGGTTCTTTGTAATTATCTTTCATATTGTCTACCATTTATCTGGTTGGTTTCAGTTGCTTGGAACTTTGGCTTGTGTGGTCCTTTTGTGTGTGTGTCTGTGTGTGTGCACATGCTCTGGTTTCTGAGGTGGCACAGTGGTAAAGAATCTGCCTGCCAATGCAAGAGACTGGGTTTGATCCCTGGGTCGGAAGATCCGCTGGAGTAGGAAATGGCAACCCACTCTAGTATTCTTGACTGGAAAATTCCATGCACAGAGGAGTCTGGCGGGCTATAGTCCATGGGGTTGCAAAGAGTCGGACATGACTGAGCACACAAGCATGCATGTGTGTGTTCAGTTGCTCAGTCATGTCTGACTCTTGCGATCATAGCTTGCCTGGCTCCTCTGTCCATGGAGTTTTCCAGGCAAGAATACTATAGTGGGTTGCCACTTCCTACTCCCAAGAATCTTCCTGACCCAGGGATTTATCTGCATCTCCTGCATCTGACAGACAAATTCTTTACAACTGTGCCACCTGGGAAGCCCCTGTCACCTTTTAATGTGCATTAGAATATGTAAGTTGGCTATAGAGACTTTCCTTAGTAAGTTGAGATGCAGCCCAGGAGATTAATAAGCACTCCCAGGTGAATCTGGTCAGGTTGTTTGAGGACCACTCGTGATAGCGTGCTTCAGGTTCTCAGTCCAGATTGCCCACAAGGGTGCTTCTGAAGAACAGTGGAGAATGTTAAGTGCAGAATTTTCTTAATGCATAAGATTGTTGCAACATATAACTTACTCCCATTTCCCACATCTATTGTCAGGAAAAAAAAAAACTTGAAAACTACATTTGGTGGCCTAGCTTTTCATTAAATAGACCGTCTCCTATCTAGTCATTCCTCAGAATACAGACTGTAAGATATGGGCTTAGCTTTGAGAACAGAAGAGATGCTCATTTGGTGAGGTGTGTTGTTGGACTTGCATAGTTCATTCTTGTCACTTACTGAATAAGTTCCAAGGGATGATGTTCATACATCATTAGCCAGCAACTGTTTATTATGTGGCCTAGATCAGAATCATTTCAGATTAAGTTGCAGTTGTTCTGTCATATTGAGCATCCATTCAACTATTGAGTGCTCTTTGTCATATACCACCAAAATCAATGTAGAAACCATACTGTAATATTATACAAAACAAGTAGACAAATTATAAGAAACCATATCTGGAAATAATTTTGTAAAATAATTAAATTTAGTGTTACATTTCATTTGTTTTACTTGAAGCGATATAGTTCAAGGGAGTATTTTTGGCAGTCCATATTAAGGCAACCCACTCCAGTGTTCTTGCCTGGAGAATCCCAGGGACGGGGGAGCCTGGTGGGCTGCTGTCTATGGGGTCGCACAGAGTCGGACATGACTGAAGCGACTTAGCAGCAGTAGCAGCATTAACATAATTATTATAAATTTGACATTCAGCAGGTTCATTGACCTGAAAATGTAAACATGGGCATTTTATGAAGTACTGAACATAAAGTTTGAAGTCAGTTTTTTTGTAACATACTAAGTAAGAAATGGGTTTGTAATTTATCTTTTAACATGCTTTAAGTTCTGTATATCCTAAATAAAATCAGCTTTTTTTTTTTCATCTTTTTTTAGTCTCTGACGTTAAGACTTCAAGACTATCCATCTTTGTCTCATCTTGTTGTTTATGTACCATCTATTCATGGAAGTAAGGTAACAACCAAGAGTCTGTTATCAGAATGTTTCTGGGATACTTATGCTAAATATTTAAGTCATTTTTTGATACATTCTTCAGCATAGCACTTATCTAAAACATCTAAAATAGTGGCTGGGTTGGTGATCCACCTAAGACTGTTTAAATCATTGAGATCATCTACTCTGACTTGAACTAAGCAGAATAAATCCAAGTCTCTTTGTTTCAAGTAGGAATTATTTCCACTTTATCAGTCTTTCAAAATATGTTAATTATTGAGTACCCTTTTATGTGCAAAAACTCTGTGCCAGGAATCATAGGAGGCACACAAAAGAGGAGGACATGAACCATGTTCTCAGAAAGCTTATATACTGTTGGTAGAGGGATAGAAATATATTTCATAGCCAGGGGAAGGGTGAAAATGAAAGAGGTACCCAAAAATGTATAATACAAATCAGAATATTGCAAATCCTTGAAAAGCGTTAAAAGGGGAGTATCGCTGACTGATAAAATCAGAAAAGACATTAGTTTCAGGTGATATTTAAAACTACCTTAAAGGATAGTTAGTGTTTTTATAGATAGATTGAGTATTCAAGACCTGGGCTCTCTACTTTGGGAGCCATTAGCACATGTGACTATTTAAATTAATAAAACTTAAATAAAAGTAAAAAATCAGATCCTTAGTTGTATTAGCCATATTCCAGATGCTCAATAGTAACATTATTGCAGAAAGTTATAATGAACAACACCTTTGAGACATAAATACTAAAACCAGAACATGGAAGGTGTAGGGTATGTTTGGAAAATAGTGAATAAGTAAATAGTTTTAAAAGGATAGCTACCATGGAGTGAAGTAAGCCAGAAGGAAAAACACCAATACAGTATACTAACGCATATATATGGAATTTAGAAAGATGGTAACAATAACCCTGTGTACGAGACAGCAAAAGAGACACTGATGTATCGAACAGTCTTATGGACTCTCTGGGAGAGGGAGAGGGTGGGAAGATTTGGGAGAATGGCATTGAAACATGTAAAATATCATGTATGAAACGAGATGCCAGTCCAGGTTCAATGCACGATACTGGATGCTTGGGGCTAGTGCACTGGGATGACCCAGAGGGATGGTATGGGGAGGGAGGAGGGAGGAGGGTTCAGGATGGGGAGCACATGTATACCTGTGGCGGATTCATTTTGATATTTGGCAAAACTAATACAATTATGTAAAGTTTAAAAATAAAATTAAAAAAAAAAAAAAGTAATGGGAGAAAAGTCTGGAAAACTAGTTCATGGCCATATTGTGGAAGTCTTCATTGGAAGATTCAGAAGCCAGAAGGGAACCAAAAGATTTTTCACCATGGTAGTAATGGGATCAGAGCTATTTGTTTTGGACAGTGAATCTATTTTTGGTATAGGATGGATTAGAAACAAGACAGACCAGGCACCTGTCAAGGGGTTTTGCAGGCTTGTAGTCATGCAGTGGAAGTAGAAATAAAAGGATGGTAATTTTTGAGAGAAGTAGGCAGGGAAAGAAGGTGGAGGTAAAAGACCCTTGCCACATTTTACCCAACAAACTTACTTCAACATCTAACCTAAGTGTGCCCTGTTTTCCTTTTCTAGACTACTCCAATAACCTCTTGCTACTGCTGAGTCCCATATTTTGTTCATAAGTTCTTTGAGGAATATTTTACACTGAATTATAATTTATGTCTTTATTGCCATCCCATAGTATGAACTTATTGAGAGTAAGGACTAAATGGGTTTTACTCTGCATCCTAAACCTTTAGTGAAGTGAAATCTTTAGAGACCACCACATATACATTCAAAATGTTTCTTGAATAAAAAAGTTAATGAGATTTGGGGCCAAAATCACTAGAAATATTCAAAGGAAAAAAGAAAAGGGGATGTAGTTAGGAGTCATCTCAAAGATTGAGTTTCACAAGTACCTTGTAATGGATTCATTGTTTTGTTTTGCTTAGCTCAAGTGAGAGGTAATTCAACATCTTCAGTACTAAAAGCTCTCTTTAAGGGTTTTTTTTTTTTCAGGTAAGTTGGTTTTGAATGAATTTAACATCTTCCCAAACAAGGCCTTCTCTGGTTATTCCAGGAAATTAATGAGCCTTTCTCAAATAGCCAGTCTTAGCAGCCTAATAAATACTTAGTGGACACTCTTTGGAAAGTAACACTGCTGACCCTAGTTGTTGCACACCCAGTCTCACAAGGACAGTAACTTAGGTCTGTCATGATTTCTGTGTGTCTGTTACAACCCATCACCAGAAGGATACATGTATTTAAATAGGCAGTTTGAAAGCTTTTTGAGTCAACTGATTGTCTTAATATAGTTTTCCAAATGTAAATATGGAATTACCTGCATTTTTTAAAGACAGAAAACAAAATTAAGTCCATTAGAAATTTACTTATCTGTATATTTCAGAGACAGACTCATGAATTCTTTCTTGGATAAAGGTTTATTCCGTAAAGAAATGGCCAAATTTTTAAAGTAATAATAAAATTTGTATTATTTTAATTACCTGCTAAAGTGATTAAAAATTTCTTCCTATCTCAGGCAGTGTCTCAGCTAAAGACACCTATAAAAATATAATGAATAATTGTGCTCAATAAATGATTTCTCTAATCTTATAATGACTGTTTTCTATAATGGAAATATCTGACAGTATTCTTTGCCTTCTAATTAAAGAGGGAAAAATAAAAGCAGAGCTCCTTAGTAAATTTTTTTTCTTTTGCTTCCCTATGTGTGTGCATTCTGATAGCATCTTCCCTCATCTGTTTTTCATTTTCAAAAACAATCAAAATTCCACTCAAACAAAATAACATAGTTTAAAATACAGTCCAAGATGTAGTACTGGAAAAGCCTGAGATGGACCCCACTGGCTTTTTACTTTACTGTGCATTGCAAACTACTTGCTAGCTACAGTTAGGCATCAGATTAATTTCTTCCTCAGCTTGTATAGGTTAGAGTCATTTAGTTGGATTGTGGAAACAATTTTAATGAAACTCTTCTATTATAGACAGCTGAGAATGAAGATCCTTACACCACTGTGGACATGTTATTAGATGAGAAATGTCATTATGGAAATTGCAGTGATGGAGATGTCACATTTTAGGTTTACTTTTTTTTGAGATAACATTTCTTTTTTTTTGTACACAGTGAACCTGTTTTCTATTTACTATAATCACTGTTTAGCCTCATGTAAGATTAGACATAATCTTACATGAATAGCATTAAGCATCTGTAAATGAATGACAGTATGTCTCCAAAAGCCTTTTGTAGTCTAATTAGACTGTAGAAACATAATAAATATGGAAATTTTTAAAAGATAGAACAAAATCACATTTTATTTTGACTGAAAGTATTCGGGGATATATTATCTAAATTCCTAATTAATCTTGAATTAACTTTTGCTCTTAATGTTTTTATCCATCGTTTATGGTCCCTCTCTTCTACAAACACCAAAAGCAAACTACAAGAAAACTGTGCTGTACATCTGCTCTTATAGATAACGACCCTCTAATAATTTATTAAGATTTTTCACCAAATTTTTGTAGCTTAGCATCTCTCCTTGAGGAATTTAGGCCCTCTAAATATAGCTTGAGAGTTGGACTGTAATAGACAATAGAATACCTTCTTCAAAAATGAAATTTATAGATTTTTATTTTCTACTCAAATATCAAGTGAAGATATTTTACTATAAATTTAATTCTGTTTTTTCCTAATAAATCAATGTTCTATATTCCAGTTTGTTGTAGATTGTGAATTCTTTAAAAAAGAGACAAGATCCATACAGCTTCCTGTAACTCATCTTTTTTCCTTTGGTAAGTACTTTGATTTTGGAAAAATTTTTTTTTTTTCAGTTTTTGGCTTCACTGGCTCCTCATTGATGCGTGGGATTTTCTCTAGTTGCAGTGCATGGGCTTCCCATTGTGGTGGCTTCTTTGTTGCGGAGTATGTGCTCTAGGTTTGCGGTCTTCAGTAGTTGTGGCTCATGGGCTCTAGAGCATAGACCCAACAGTTGTAGTACATGGGCTTAGTTGCTCTGAAGCACGTAGGATCTTCCTGGATCAGGATCAAACTTGTGTCTCCTGCATTGGCAGGGAGATTCTTTACAACTGAGCCAACAGGGAAGCTGGATTTTGGAAACCTTAAGAATTGTTTTTCTTTTTGATAGAGTGTTGATTTGTTTTGCCAGTTAGTTGTAATAATGCAGAGCCTTGTAACATTTTTTGTGTGTATTTCTAGTATAGTTCTTAGAATAACCATGTGATATGACTCAGTGGTTTGATTCTTATTTAGATCTTCTACCCATCTTTTGATTTTTTTTTTTTTATTAAGCTGCAGAGCTGTTTGTATATTTTGGAGATTAATCCTTTGTTAGTTGCTTTGTTGGCAGACATTTTTATCCCATTCTGTATGTTATCTTTTCATTTTGTTTATGGCTTCCTTTGCTGTGCAAAAGCTTTTAAGTTTAATTAGGTCCCATTTGTTTATTTTTGTTTTTATTTTCATTACTCTAGGAGGTAGATTAAAAATCTTGCTGCAGTTTATGTCAAAGAGTGTTCTGCCTATGGTTTTCTCTATGGGTTTTATAGTGTCCGGCCTTACTTTTAGGTCTTTAATCCAGTTTGAGATTTTTTTGCATATGATGTTAGGGAGTGTTCTGATTTCATTCTTTTACATGTATTGATAGCTGGCCAATTTTTCCAGAAAAAATTAATGAAGAGATTGTCTTTTCTCCATTGAATAATCTTGCCTCCTTTTTCATAGATGAAGTGACTATCGGTGTGTGAGTTTATCTCTGGACTTTCTGTCATGTTCCATTGATCTATTTTTCTGTTTTTGTGCCAGAACCATACTGTTTTGATTACTGTAGCTGTGTAGTATAGTCTGAGGTCAGGAATCCTGATTCCTCCAGCTCCCCTTTTCTTTCTCAAGATTGCTTTGGCTGTTTGTGGTTGTCTGTGTTTCTACACATATTGTAAAATTTTTTGTTCTATTTCTTAGTAAAATATCATTTGTAATTGATAGGAATTGCATTGAATCTGTAGATTGCTTTGAGTAGTATAGTCATTTTCATAGTATTGATTCTTTCGATCCAAGAACATGTTGTTATCTCTCCATCTGTGTTGTCTTTGATTTCTTTCACTGGTATCTTATAGTTTTCTGAGTACAGGTCTTGAAGTTCTGTAGATAGGTTTATTCTTAAGTATTATAATCTTTTTGTTGTGATGATAAATGGGATCTTAGAGGAAATGCTTTCAGTTCTTCGTATTTGCTGTGTGTTTGTCATACATGGGTTGTTTGACATACTATATGTTTGTCAACCATACATATTGAGGTATGTTCCCTCTATGTCCACTTTCTGGAGAGTTTTTACCATAAATGGATTTTTAATTTTGTCAAAAGCTTTTTCTGTATCTGTTGAGATTATCATATGGTTTTTATTCTTCAGTTTGTTAGTATGGTGTACCACATTGATTAATTAGTATGTATTGAAATGATCCATTGGTTGTTGAAATGATCCATTGGTTGTTATTTAGTAGCATACTATTTAGCCTCCATGTGTTTGTATTTCTTTTTTATAGTTGTTTTTTTCCTGTATTATAATCTCATAGCATTGTGGTCAGAAAAGATACTTGATATGATTTCAGTTTTCTTAAATTTACTGAGGCTTGATTTGTGACCAAGACATGATCCATCCTAGAGAATGTCCCATGTGCACTTGAGAAGAAAGGATATTCTGTTACTTTTGAATGAAACGTTTTTACACATCAACTAAATCTATCTGGTCTAATGTGTCATTAAATGCTTGTGTTTCCTTGTAATTCCCTGTCTGTCCATTGGTGGTGTTGTTCATCAGTTGCTCATTTGTGTCCAACTCTTTGCAGTCCCAGGGACTGCAGCACGCCAGGCTTCCCTTGTCCTTCACCATCTCCCGGAGCTTGTTCAAACTCATGTCTATTGAGTTGGCGATGCTATCCAACCATCTCATTCTCTGTCGTCCCCTTCTCCTGCCTGCAATCTTCCCCAGCATCAGGGTCTTTTTTAAGGAGTCAGTTCTTCGCATCAGGTGGCCAAAGTGTTAGAGTTTCAGCTTCAGCATCAGTCCTTCCAGTGAATATTCAGGATTGAGTTCCTTTAGAATGGACTGGTTGGATCACCTTGCAGTCCAAAGGACTCTCAAGAGTCTTCAACACCACAGTTCAGAAGTCCATTGGTGTAAGTGGCTGTTAAAGACCCCCCACTATTATTGTGTTACTGTTGATTTCCTCTTTTACGGCTGTTAGCATTTGCTTTATGTAGTAAGATGCTCCTATGTTGAGTGGATAAATATTTACAATTGTTATATCTTCTTCCTGGATTGATCCCTTGATCATTATGTAGTATCCTTCTTTATCTTTTGTAACAGTCTTTGTCTGTGTTGGGCCTATCAACATTTTAATAATAAAGATGTTCTTTCTAAAATCTTTAGGGTGTGAGTCAGACTAAAAAAGTTTTTAAGTACAATATTTAGCTTCTGATTTCCTTTTTTGAAAAGCAAACTTTTAAATTATTTCTTACCTCTTGTTAGAATTTGTAAAACATGCAAAAGATAGTCCATCTTTCTTGTGAAGAAGGTTAGTACAATGAATGGTATTTCAAATTAGAGTAAGTAAAGTGTGAAGGACACTTCATATCAATAGTTTTTCTCCCATTGTTCATTTTCAGTTGCCTTAAATTCAGTGCTGTATTTTAAAATACTGATTACAACAGGTACTCATTAAAATGGTTTGTAGTTGAATGTCTAAGCAGTGTGTCTTAAAAGTGATTTATTAATCACAAATTGATGGTACACCTTCTATTTAAGAAATTTGTTTACATGTTGATCAAATTTCTTACATCTGTTTTCTTAAATTCAATTATTGATCCTGTAAAATAGTTATGAGGACGCAACATTATGAAAAAACTGGTTATGTGTTTTAGCTGGTGCTAAATGTGCCTGACAGAATCTTAACATCATATAGTATTTATTTTTTAATTATTAGCATTTTAGTGATATACTTGGTAATTATTTCAAGCCTTTTCTGTCTATTGCACAATGGTGGTTTGTCCTATTTTCTCTTTTCAGAGAAGCATCTGAACACTTGTATTTGCATATTCTTATCCAAAGGCATTCACATCTAAGTGGGTGTAATTTTTTAAATTGATTAAGATGTTTTTCAAAAAAAGAGAAAATAGCTACCAAGAAAGCATACCTTTTTGAAATTGGAAATATGTAGTGATTTTTTTAAAACACATAAATGTTATTGAAAGTCTTTAAAAAAACTAAAAATAGAGCTACCGTATGACCCAGCAATCTCACTCCTGAGCACACACCCTGTTGTGCAGTCACACAGTCGTGCCTGACTCTGCAACCCCAGGGACTGCAGCATGCCAGGCCTTGCTGTCCCTCACCATCCCCCGGAGTTTGCCCAAGTTCATGTCCATTGCGTTGGTGATAACACCCAGACAGCTCATCTTCTGACACCCTCTTCTTCTATCCTCAATCTTTCCCAGCATCAGGGACTTTGCCAGTGAGTTGGCTGTTCATATCAGGTGACCAAAATACTGGAGCTTCAGCATCAGCTTCAGCATCAGTCCTTCCAGTGAGTATTCAGGGTTTATTTCCTTTAAGATTGACTGGTTTGATCTCCTTGCTGTCCAGGGATTTCTCAGGAGTCTTCTCCAGCACCACAGTTTGAAGGCATCAATTCTTTGTCACACTGCCTTCTTCATGGTCCAGCTCTTATAACTGTATGTAACCACTGGGAAGACTATATGGACCTTGACTATATGGACCTTTATCGGCAGAGTGATGTCTCTGCTTTTCAACACAACTGTCTAGGTTTGTAATAGCTTTCCTGTCAAGAAGCAATCATCTTCTGATTTCATGGCTGCAGTCACCATCTGCAGTGATTTTAGAGCCTACGAAGAGGAAATCTGTCACTGCTTCAATCTTTTCTACTTCTATTTGCCATGAAGCAATAGGGCCCGATACCGTGATCTTAGTTTTTTTAATATTTAGTTTTAAGTTGACTTTTTTCACTCTCCTTCACACTCATCAAGAGACTCTTTAGCTCCTCTTTGCTTTCTGCCATTTGAGTGGTATTATCTTTATATCTGAGGTTGTTGATGTTTCTCCCACATATCTTGATTCTAGCTTGTAACTTATTCAGCCTGGCATTTCTCATGTTGTGCTCAGCATATAGACTAAATAAACAAGATGACAACAGACAGCCCTGTCGTATTCCTTTCTCGATCTTGAACCAATCAGTTGTTCCATATAGGGTTCTAACTGTTGCATCTTGACCCATATACAGTTTTCTCAGGAGACAGGTAAGGTGGTCTGATGAGCTCCTGATGAGAGATGGTATTTCCATCTCTTTAAGAGCTTTCCTCAATTTGTTATGATCCACATAGTCAAAGGCTTTGGCATAGTTGATGAAATGGAGGTAGATGTTTTTCTGGAATTCACTTGTTTTCTCTATGATCCAGTGAATGTTGTTGGCAATTTGATTTCTGGTTCCTTTACCTTTTCTAAACCCAGTTTGGACATCTGAAAGTTCTTAGTTCATGTAATGCTGAAGCATAGCATGCAAGATTTTAAGCATGACCTTGTTACCATGGGAGATATACCCTGAGAAAACCATGATTCAGAGAGGCACATGTACCGCAGTATTCATTGCAGCACTGTTTACAGTAGCCAGGACATGGGAGCAGCCTAAATGCCCATCGACAGATAAGTGGATAAAAAGTCTACAAATGGTAAATGCTGGAGAGGGTGTGGAGAAAAGGAAACCCTCTTGCCCTATTGGTGGGAATGTAAATTGATACCACCACTATGGAAGACAGTACGGAGATTTCGTAAAAAAAACTAGGAATAAGACCACCATATGACCCAATAGTCCCACTCCTAGGCATATATCCTGAGAAAACCAAAATTGAAAAAGACATTTGTACCCCAGTGTTCATTGTAGCACTGTTTACAATAGCTAGAATATGGAAGCAAGCTAGATGTCCATTGACAAATGAATGGATGAAGAGGCTGTGATATATACAATGGAATATTACGCAGCCATAAAAAGGAACGCAGTTGAGTCAGTTCTAGTGAGGTGGATGAACCTAGAGTCTATTATACAGAGTAAAGTAAGTCAGAAAAAAGATAAATATTGTATACTAATGCATATATATGGAATCTAGAAAGACGGTAGTGATGAATTTATTTGCAGGGCAGCAATGGAGAAACAGGCATAGAGAACAGACTTTGGACACAGGAGGAGGTGGGAAGAGAGAGTGAGATGTATGGAGAGAGTAACATGGAAACATATTACCATATGTAAAATAGATAGCCAGTGGGAATTTGCTATATAACTCGGGGAACTCAAACAGGGGCTCTGTATCTACCTAGAGGGGTGGGATGCAGAGATGGGAGGGAGGGTTAAAAGGGAGGGGACATATGTATACCTATGGCTGATTCATGTTGATGTTTGACAGAAAACAACAAAAGTTTGTAAAGCAATTATCCTTCAATTAAAAATAAAAAAAGATGTGGTACATACACACAATGGAATCCCACATAATACACAATGGAATAATTCAGCCATAAAAAGGGATGAAATTGGGACATTTGTAGTGGTGTGGATGGACCTAGAGTCTGTTGTATAGAGTGAAGTAAAGCAGAAAGAGAAAAACAAATATTAAATAATATCACATATATATGGAATCTGGAAAAATAGTACAGATGAACCTATTTGCAGGGAAGAAATAGAGACACCGACATAGAGAAGAAACATGTAGACACAGTGGGGAGGGTAGGACAAATTGAGAGAGTATCAATGAAACATATATGTTACCATATAAAACATAGAAAGCTAGTAGGAAGTTGCTGTATAACACAGGAAACTCAATCTGGTACTCAACCTAGAGGGGTAGGTTTGAGAAGGGGAGTGGAAGGGAGGTTCACGAGGGACGGGACATATGTATACATGTAGCTGATAAACTTTGGTTGTTTAACAACAGCAAAATTAATACTATAAAGCAATTATACTCCAATAATAAACTTTTAAAAATGAAAAGTCATTATAAATGTTCTGTTTTTGTCCAGAATTCATTGAATGAGGATTGAATTTTTAGGAGTCCATTCTTCCATACCAAAAGCAAGAACCTATAAACTCTTTTAATATCAAAAATCTGTTGGCATTATTTAGACATTGTTTAAAGTCATTACTTTTGTACTTTAAAAAAAATTTTTTTTTGGTATTCTAAGTAATATAGTCTTTTAATTCAACAGGATTGTCTTCAAGGAAAGTGATATTAAATACAAGTGGTCTGTTCTATAATATAGAGCTTCTGAACTTTGGACAGGTAATTAATTATCTTGACAATAACAAGGACTTGATTTCACTTTACCGCTTAGTTAAACTTATAAACCTGTTTTTTTGTTTTTTTTATTTGTGGTCAAACTCTGTTAGATATACCAAGCGTTTAAAATCAACGTGGTAAGCAAGTGCTCAGGAGTCAAAGGTAAGTATATTTTCTGAAAAAATAATTTTGTCATTTGAAGAATCTTTAGGTCTTCTTCAGTGGAATTTTCTGTAATACTTATTTTTCCATATATGTAAATTAATATTTAATATATGATAATAGAAAAGCTGTTTATACTTCCAATTAATTTAACATAGCCCCTTTTTAACAGTAAAAATATTGATCAGTTTTAAATATTTACATTTAAAAAATACTGTATATCTTGCTGTCCTATTGCAATAGTAATTGACATTTAGCTGTTTAATTTTTTCCAATTTCTTAGTACTTCCCATATGTTCTAATATCTTTTTGTAGGCCTAATTAAACATTATTATTAAAGAATTCTCCCTAATTTCTTATCATGTGATATAACTCTTACTGATTATTTCTTAATGAAATGAGTAATTGTATAAATGCAGATATCAGCATGCCTATGTGCATGCTAAGTGACTCTTTTGCAACCCTATGGATTGTAGCCCACCAGGCTCCTCTGTCCATAGGATTCTCCAGGCAAGAATACTGGAGTGGGTTGCCATGCCCTCTTCCAGGGGATCTTCCCAACCCAGAGATCGAACTCACATCTCTTATGTCTCCTGCATTGGCAGCCAGATTCTTTACCACTAGCACTACCCGGAAAGCCCATCTATAGTTATGTATCTCAGTAGCTTATATAACATTTAGTAATATAAAGTTAGTAATACATATTTCCTTTATGTTTTTACAGAAGAAATTACTAGTATCTATAAACTTCATATTCCCTGGTCTTATGAAGATTCACTAACCATTGCACAGTAAGTAAATCAAAGAATTTACCTTAAACTTTGGTGTTTTTGAATAATACATATTTTACTTTGTTTATTTAAATCATAGTAAAATTTTAGTGAAATTATTATAGTACCTTTTAGTAAAATACAGGTTTCCTTTATGTAGCATTGTGCTCATAAGATAATACATATAACATTATAACATATAGTATTCTTATTTAAGCAGTGTAGAATTTAACCTTACTTGCATCAAACAGGAACCCCTTTCCACCCTCTCCCCCAACTCCTGTGTGTGTCATCTAGCTTCCTTACAGTATTTCATTGTGTGGTTCTGAGTATTGACTTAGCCATGGTTATTTCACAGCATTTTGTATTTAAAAATTCATTGTTTATATTTTCAGGGTTCCATCTTCCACTGAAATTTCTGTGAAACTCCATATTGCTCAACCGGATAATGACAGCCATGTAGCATTACTAAAAATGTACACATCATCAGACTGTCAATATGAGGTAAGTTATATGTTTGCTTAATTTTTAAGATTTAGTTATAGAATAAACTGGAAATACTTGGATTCCTTTTTAGAACTTTCTTAGGGTAAACCAGAATTAGTAGGTCAAGTGAATAGAATCTGTCCTACAACCAAGCTTCAGTTTGACCTATACTATGAGTTATTTTAGATTTTTGGAAGTTATCGGTGCTTTGATGTCTTGCTTTGTGTTTCTAGCACTGAAGGATTCTTCAGGGATGTAATGGTTTTCAACTTGTGCCTTCGTGTTTCTAATACTATAGAAATAGGAAGAGCTGTGTTAGTAATTCGGCTCCAAATACTGCATGCTGTCAGATGTCCATGTTTTAACAAATATTTTATTTTCAAAAAAGTCCAAATTTAGATATTTTACAATTTCTCTATGAAAGATATATTCCCTTTTCCCAGACTTTCTAATATCTAAGGAGGTATATTTATGGTAGAGATAATTAATGAACAGTGAATTTCTTTTTAAAATATTGTTTTTGCTCAAATTTTACTACATGTGCTCTCTTTGTTCCTGGTATTATATTATGTGAAACCTATTTTTATTAAATTTACTCAGAAGTGGTTTTGCTTAGCTTTTTTTAGTACCGTACAATTGTAGGTTTGAGATTTTAAAGTACAGGTTACATAGAAAATTGATTAATTTACTTAATTTTTCAGCAAATAAATGTATAAATTCTGGATTCAGTCATTCAATGAATTCCTTTAGCTTGTATGATCTGGTCATAAGATATTCCAATTAATTAACTATATTAGTTAGTAAAAGTTTACTCGTGTATCATAGCATTCATCCAATCGAAAAGAATTTGATTAAGGGCAAAGTTCTGAACAGTAAACTGCAGTTGATAGAATTTAAATGTTGATGGTTTGGAGAATTCTTTTCAGATCTTGAGTACCTTTAGGTTCATCATTATAACAAAGTAGTGATTGTGATTGTTGTAGAGAGCTCATTTAATAAAATGTGAGTATAGGAAAAATAACCTTTATAAATAATTGTTTTTTAAACTAGGTGACAGTTAAGACTTCCTTTTCACAAATACTTGGACAGGTAAGAGAGCCTTCTTGTCAGTTATTTATTGCCTTGTGAATACATACTCTAAGACAGAAGTTGTAAGCATTTCTGTAAAGGACCAGATAATAAATATTTAGGCAAATTATATATAGTGTCTTGTTGCTGCTGCTGCTGCCACTACTTCAGCTACTTTTTTCTTCTTTTCTCTCACATTAATAAAATCTGAAAGCCATTCTTGGCACAAAGTCGATAGTTGGCCACCCCTGTCTTTAAGGTGATACTTTCATGTTTGATACTTCCTAAAAATGAAAATTGCTTCCTGATTTTTAAATGAATGTTATATTAAAATTTCTTGTTTCTTATACTATGCTATTCATATCCCAATATAATCTGTAAGTTCTATCGTATAAATGAACATTTTCAAGAATTTTTTATGTCGTGCATGCTCAGATTGTAAAAGTAATTTGTATTAAAAATAAACATATTGAAAAATTCATTTGGGGAGTTTCTTTAAATGATTTGTGGCTTCCCTGGTGACTCAGGTGGTAAAGAGGCCACCTGTAATGCGGGAAACCTGGGTTTGGTCCCTGGGTGGAAATATACCATGGAGAAGGGAATGGCAACCCACTCCAGTATTCTTGCCTGACAAATCCCATGGACAGAGGAGCCTGGTGGGCTACAGTCCCTGGGGCCATAAAGAGTTGGGCACAACTGAACGACTAACACTTTCTATGATTCATAGGCAAATAGTTTTACAAAAATAACATATCAAGTCATAGAACTACTATAGTATATTCAACATCATTTTAATTTGCAAAATTGTACAGCCTGGACATAAATAAGTAATAGTGATTTGTCAGAGAAATTATAGTTTTAAAATTCACTAAAAATTTTATTGTATCATTACTTTCACTTTATTTTTTGGTTTGTAATGTTTTGCAGTATAGGCATGGCAGATTTTTTAAGTCATTTAATTCTATAATTATCTGTTCAGTCATTCAGTTGTGTTCAACTCTTTGCGACCCCATGGACTGCAGCACGCCAGGCTTCCTTGTCCTTCACCAACTCCCAGAGCTTGCTCAAACTCATGTCCATTGAGTCTGTGATCCCATCCAACCATCTCATCCTCTGTCGTCCCCTTCTCTTGCCACCTTCAATCTTTCCCAGCATCAGGGTCTTTTCAAATGAGTCAGTTCTTTGCATCAGGTGGCCAAAGTATTGGAACTTCAGCTTCAGCATCAGTCCTTCCAATGAATATTCAGGACTGATTTCCTTTAGGATTGACTGGTTTAATTTCCTTGCTGTCAAGACAAGAGTCTTCTAGCACCACAGTTCGAAGGCATCAATTCTTCAGTGCTCAGCCTTTTTTATTGTCCAGCTCTCAATCCATACTACTGGAAAAACCATACCTTCGACTAGACAGACCTTTGTTGGCAAAGTAACATCTCTGCCTTTTAATAATGCTGTCTAGGTTTGTCATAGCTTTTCTTCCAAGGAGCAAGCATCTTTTAATTTCATGGCTGCAGTCACCGCCCACAGTGATTTTGGAGCCCAAGGAAATAATATCTGTCACTGTTTCCATTGTTTCCCATCTATTTGCCATGAAGTGATGGGACTGGATACCATGATCTTAGTTTTTTTAATGTTGAGTTTTAATCCAGGTTTTTCACGCTCCTCTTTCACTTTCATCAAGAGGCTCTTTAGTTCCTCTTTGCTTTCTGCCATAAGGGTGGTATCATCTGTGTATCTGAGGTTATTGATATTTCTCCCAGCAATCTTGATTCCAGCTTGTGCTTCATCCAGCCCACCATTTCACATGATATACACTGCATATAATTGATGTACTCCTTTCCTGATTTGCTTAATAAACATATCTTATAAAAAAGTTTGCAAAAAATTGCTACACAATTGTATATTTTCTCTTTTATGCATTTGATAAAAATTTAGATAAACATTTCTAATATACCATATATTCTTAGCATTTATTTTACTTAGAATTTTTATGCCCATTACTGGAGATATCTTTGTGGTTGTGTCAGAAAATGTATAAAGTGAAGAACAACAGGTTTATTTCATGTAAAAGTATGCTTATGTCATTAACATTAACATTCAGAAATTGCCCATTTGTCTGTTTTCTAGGTAGTTAGATTTCATGGTGGAGCACTTCCTGCTTATGTCATATCTAGTATCCTTCTTGCTTATGGAGGACAGTTATACTCTCTTTTCTCAACAGGTAAGAATGTTTCTATTCCTCTCTCCCTCTCTTCCTTCCCTAGTGCTTCATTACTAATTTTTTTATCCTACATGTAGCTAATGAGGACCCATCAATTTCCTTGTTTTTATTGGGGTAAAACTGATTAACAATGTTGTGTTAGTTTCAGGTATACATCAAAGTGGTTCAGTTTTACATATACATGTAGCTATTGTTTTGCAAATTCTTTTCCCATTAAGTTGTTACATAATATTGAGCAGAGTTCCCTGTGCTATACAGTAGGTCCTTGTTGGTTATCTATTTTAAATAAAGCAGTGTGTACATGTCAACATCAGTTTCTTGAAGATTTCACAACCCTTCTCTCTCAAGTTTATAGGCGTTTGAGATCCTCTTTAAGTTTTAAGAGGTGCCCAAGAAAATTACTTACTTGTATTCTGCATTTTATACCCTTTTGTCTAAAGTTTATTCTCTCTGTTCTGAGGATCTCTTAAGAGATAGAAACTGATTGACAGGGCTTTTGTTCTCCATTCTATTCCCAGTGCCTGACTGGGGCCAGGAACATAGTTGGAAATCAGCATAATATTTGGACTGTATCAACTATATCAGTTAGGTCCTGGTACATTGAATGGAATAACTGAGATTTTAGTTGAAGGGATTGTTTCAAAGGTATGTGCAAGGAAAAGGGAAACCAACAACAAATGATAAAGTACCAAATTAGCAACAAAGCCATCTGATACTCCTAGGTACCAGGACGAATGAGGGAGCAAACCTGGAGAGCTGTAGAGAAAGTAACAGTACTGCACCTGAGCCTTAGGTACAGAAATGCTGCAGCTGCTGTCAGTGTGTGGTCAGCAGGGAGAAGGCAGGGAAATAAATGCACTAACTTTATTTCCTTCTCCACTCCTAACTGCTAGTGATTGTCATTCACTGAACCCAGCTAGAAGCCAGTTCATAAAAGTTAGCCTCTCAGAATTCAGAGCAAAGTAAAGGGTAGAAAATGGATCTGGAGAAGAAAACATAGACCGTACAGTATATCGGACAAAGTCCTTTCTAGCGTACAGTAAAAAGGGTTTCCGTGGTGGTTCAGAGGGTAAAGAGTCTACCTGCAATCTGGGACACCCAGGTTCAATCCCTGGGTCGGGAAGATCCTCTGGAGAAGGAAATGGCAACCCACTCCAGCATTTTTTCCTGGAAAATCCCATGGGTGGAGGAGCCTGGCGGGCTGCAGAGGTCACAAAGGAGTCACATGAGTCAGACACGACTGAGCGACTTTCACATACAGAGTACAGCAATTAGAACAGTTTCCCAGGAGCCTTGTGCACTCGCTGGGCTTGGGCAGTAATAATCCAAGAAGGCAGAAGAGAAGAAAACAGAGTGGAGCCGAAACATACAAAAGCAGCCCCAAAATCCCCTCCACTATTTCCATATTGGCAAATCCTTTCATAGCTACTCATTTCCTTTCAGTGATTTTTTGCCATTTTAAATCTGCCTTTAGTGTTCATTTTAACTTATCTGAATCTTATCTTATTTATTTTATCTTAAAATCTTATCTTATTTTAACTGATTAAACTTATCTTCCAGGATGAAGGAAGCAACATTTAGTGTGATCTAGTCAGACCCAACCTTTTGATTAAAAGATTATTCTGGCAATATTACATCTCCTATGCTGCTGCTGCTGCTGCTGCTAAGTTGCTTCAGTCGTGTCTGACTCTGTGCGACCCCATAGACGGCAGCCCACTAGGCTCCCCCGTCTCTGGGATTCTCCAGGCAAGAATACTGGAGTAGGTTGCCATTTCCTTCTCCAATGCATGAAAGTGAAAAGTGAAAGTGAAGTCGCTCAGTCGTATCCGACTCAGCGACCCCATGGACTGCAGCCTACCAGGCTTCTCCATCCATGGGATTTTCCAGGCAAGAGTACTGGAGTGGGGTGCCATTGCCTTCTCCAACATCTCCTATACTTGAGTATAATTTTTTTTCAAGAGACACCTCATTCTTCTTAGTTTCAAGTGACTTGAAAATTTATTTCAACCATTTAGGATTTGTATCTAGGTAGTCCACAGAGACCCCAAGGATATATGATATTGATTAGAGGATTTGAGTATGGGATTGTGTCTCAAACCAATTAAAGAACCAGAAATGCTTATCAGAAATCACCTGTAGATCATGCTCACTAGAATGGCTATAATAAAAAAGATGATAACAAATTTTGGTGAGGATTTGGAGAAATTAGAATCTTTTTGCACTATTGGTAGAAATGTAAAATGATACAGCTATTTTGGAAAGCAGTTCCTCAAAAGGTTAAAGAGAGTTGCCATATGACTCAGCAACTCTACTCCTGTGTGTAGACCTAAGAGAAATGAAAACATGCATCCATACTAAACTTGTACATGGATGTTCAGAGGAGCACTATTTATAATAGTCAAAGAATGGAAACAACCAAAATGTCCATCAATGATGAATGGATAAATGTGCTGATATTTGCTACAACATTGATGGATCTTGGAAATACGCTAAGTTGAAGGAGCCAGTCACAAATGACCACATAATGTATGATTCCGTTTTTATGACATCCTCAGAGTAAGCTAGTCTTTAGAGATAGAAAGTAGGTTAGTGGTTGCCTAGAAATGGTGACTCATTGGAGGTTACAGTTAAGGGGAACTGTTTCTTTGGGAGAAATGAAAATGTTTTAAGACTGACCGGAGTGGTGAATGCACAGTCTTTGAATGTACTAAAAACCACTGAATTATATATATTTCAAATGGGTTAATTTTGAGTTGGGAGAATTATATCTCAGTAAAATTGTTCTTAAAAAACAGCTCACCTGTGGGGCTTTATAAAAATACGCATGATGAAACCATAGCGTCAGCTTCCTGAATTTGTTTCACAAATGATGATTGAATATGTACTCTTGTCTGAGAACCACTAAATTAATATTTGTATGGTATATTTATGTTTTTTAATTTTTTAATTGAAGTATAGTTGATTTATAATATGCTAATTTCTGCTATACAGCAAAGTAATTCAGTTATTATACATATATACATTGTTTTTTATATTCTTTTCCATTTTGTTTAGGATATTGAATATAGTTCTCTCTGCTATACAATAGGACCTTGTCGTTTATCCATTCTATATATAAAAATTTACATCTGCTAACCCCAGACTCCCACTCCATCCTTAGCCCAGCCCCTTCCTCCTTGGCAACCACAAGTCTGTTCTCTGTGTCCATGAGTCTCTTCCGTAGATAGGTTCAGTTGTGTCATATTTTAGGTTCCACAAATAAGTGCTATCATGTGGTATTTGTTTTTCTTTTTCTGTCTTACTTCACTTAGTATGGTAATCTCTAGCTGCATCCATGTTGCTGCAAGTGGCATTTTTATTCTTTTTTATGGCTGAGTAATATTCCATTGTATATATGTACCACATCTTTATTCATCTGTCAACGGACATTTAGGTTATTTCTATGTCTTGGCTGTTGTGAATAGTGATGAACATAGGATTGCATGTAACTTTTTGAATTAGAGTTTTGTCTAGCTATATACCCAGGAGTAGGATTTTTGGATCGTCAATTCAGTTGCTCAGTCATGTCTGACTCTTTGTGATGACATGGACTGCAGCACACCAGTCTTCTCTAGCCATCACCAACTCCCGGAGCTTGCTCAAACTCATGTCCATTGAGGCAATGATGCCATCTAACCATCTCATCCTCTGTCATCCCCTTCTCCTCCCACTTTCAGTCTTTCCCAGCATCAGGGTCTTTTCCAGTGAGTCAGTTCTTTGCATCAGGTGCCAAGAGTATTGGAGCTTCAGCTTCAACAGCAGTCCTTGCAGTGAATGTTCAGGACTGATTTCCTTTAGAATTGACTTGTTTGATCTCCTTACTGTCCAAGAGACTCTCAAGAGTCTTCTCCAACACCACAGTTCAAAAACATCAATTCTTCAGTGCTCAGCTTTCTTTATGGTCCAGCTCTCACATCTGTATGACAACTAGAAAAACCATAGCTTCAATTAGACAGACCTTTGTCGGCAAAATAATATCTCTGCTTTTTAATATGCTGTCTAGGTTGGTCATAGCTTTTCTTCCAGGGAGCAAGCATCTTTTAATTTCACGGCTACAGTCACCACCTGAAGTGATTTTGGAGCCCAAGAAAATAAAGTGTGTCACTGTTTCCATTGTTTCCCATCTATTTGCCATGAAGTGATGGGACCAGATGCCATGATCTTCATTTTTTGAATGTTAAATTTTAAGCCAGCTTTTTCACTCTCCTCTTTCACTTTCATCAAGAGGCTCTTTAGTTCTTCTTCGCTTTCTGCCATAAGGGTGGTGTCATCTGCATATCTGAGGTGATTGATATTTCTCCCAGCAGTCTTGATTCCAGCTTGTGCTTCATCCAACCCAGCATTTCGCATGATGTACTCTGCATAGAAGTTAAGTAAGCAAGCTGACAATGTACAGCCTTGATGTACTCCTTTCCCAATTTGGAACCAGTCTGTTGTTCCATGTCCTGTTAGAACTGTTGCTTCTTGACCTGCGTACATTCTACATATGATTCTGGATCAGAGAGTAGTTCTGTTTTTAGTTTTTAAAGAACCTCATACTGTTTCCCCTAGTGGTTGCACCAGCTTCCATTTCCACCGACAGTGTAGAAGGTACATTGTTTTCTCCACAGCCTCTCTAAAGTGCAAGTTCCTTCAGTCATGTCCAACTCTTTTTGTGACTCCGTAGACTGTAGCCTGCAGGGCTCCTCTGCCCATGGGATTTCCCAGCCAGGGATCTGGGAGTGGGTTGCTATTTCCTTCTCCATTTCATCCTCTCTAACAATTATTATTTGTGGAGTTTTTAGTGATTGCCATTTTGACCAGAATGCGGTGGTACTTCATTGTAGTTTTGATTGCATTTCAAATTAGAATAATAAAGACTTTTGCTTTCTCACATGTAATATGGTATTCTTGTAAACAATGCAGGATGTAATATGTCTCATATTTAATTACTGTGAATTCTCTACTACATATATATATTTTTAATCACTAGGTCATTGCTTAGAATATGCTACTATGTTGGATAAAGAAGCCAAACCATACAAAGTTGATCCTTTTGTAATTATGGTTAAGTTTCTGTTGGGGTAAGTTTTATTATCTGTGATAATGATTTTTAATTTTATGTATACAATATTATGCTTGGCTCAAATACGAAGCATAAATTTTCATACAGATGAGACAATTGACTTGTTTTATTAAATGGAATTTTTCTCTTAGGCAAAGGCCTAGTAAGCATATCAACGTTTACTTCAGTAGTTTAACTATTTCAAAAGTATTTATTGAAAAGTAATTATTACAGTATAAACCCATAAATATACCAGGACTTTAACATTTCCAAAAGAATGTATACAGTCCATGCTGTTGGGGGATCCCAGATTTATGAGCACACAGTGCTGTAAGATACTGATGAAACAGTGCCTCAGAACACTATTTTTATTACTTCCCATACAAAGTATATTTTAGATGTCTTTACCCTACTTAACATTGCATTCTTAATTTATTCTGATTTTTTGGGGGAGGGGATTAAGAAGCATTACTTAGATGTCTTTTCTTCTGTTGTTATAACTAGCTATTGTCTTTATAACTTAAAAAAAAAGCATTTATGACTCAATACAAGGATTACTAGAGAACAGTTAAACTGCTTTGAGACTTAAGACTCAGATCTTTGAAGATCAGTAGACTCACTAGTTCCTTACAAGGAACTGAAGTTAGTTTTTTCAGGATAATTACAAATTAAATACCATGGAACTTTGGGGACTTTAGTGAATGGTCGAATGCTTCAAATGTTAAATCCTTGAATGAGAGTTGTTGATTTTTTTGCTTTTATTGTATCATTTGCTTTTTGTTTTGTTTTGTTTTCTTTTATCCACAGATATAAATGGTTTAAAGAATTATGGGATATGTTACTGTTACCAGAATTAGATGCCATCATTTTAACTAGTCAGAGTATGTGTTTCCCCCTTGTATCTTTGATTCTTTTTCTGTTTGGAACATGTACTGCCTACTGGGGTGGCCTACTCTCTTCTACATCTGTGAAACTTCTTTCTTCATTGTGGCTAGCTTTGAAAAGGTAAAGAATGAGTGACTAAAATCTTTCTTATTGCTCTTAACGTAAGAAAAAAATCGTATTCTGATAGAGAACCTTAAGATTACTTTGCTTTCACTAAAATATAATGTCTAAGGAAAAATGTGTAAGTAGCAAAAGATCGGGTTAGTGTTCAAACTTACGTTTCTGTCATAGATAATGATTTATTTCAAGTTAAATGCTACATTTGATTTTGACCATAGTGTTTAAGATGGTCAAAAAGTCAAAAAAGTTTAACAGAGTGCACAAGTGTTTTTAAATTTCACTGTTTAAATCTTTTCAAGGGGAAAGTGTTTGTTTTCTGGCAATGATTTTACGTGGTGGTTTTTAGTCAAGCCTGAGAGCAAGAGACTCCAATCTTGATATGTAGGATCAGATTAGATGAAATGTGTAAGAGTTCCAAAAGCATTACCTAGAGTTTTATTATGATCCAAAGACATGGTTTGAAGTTGCTGGTAGGTTTTTCAGGTAAACCAGTGATGTAGTTTCTGTTAATTAACTCTCCCCATGATACTTCTTCCTCCACTTCTTCTAAAATGCTTCTGACATTAACATCATGAGATGTCTGAGTGACCTTGAGACTTTAAAAACAGAAAATGATTTCTTTTCATGTCAAGATCAGAATTGTATGGTACAGAGCCTATAAGTAATAATTATCTTTAACAATATTTTTTCTCTTTTAGTACTGATACTATCCGTAGTATATCTAAATGCAAGAGAAACTATCACAGTATATAACAGAATTTTAAAATATGTGACACCATCATCTTTATTTTAAAAAGCTTTACTATTTACCTTAATTTACCAGATTAATAAGGAGAAGCTGACAGAGCACTATACTGTTTTCTCCTTAATTGTGACTGTTTAAATAACTGTTAATATGCTTTTAAAATCCTTATTCTTGTTATTCCAGGCCCTCTGAACTTCCTAAAGATATCAAGATAATATCACCAGACTTGCCCATTTTGACAATTATTTTTATCCTCATTAGCTGGACAACTTGTGGAGCCTTTGCCATACTTCTTACTTATCTTTACTATGTGTTTAAGGTATGTCAAATCAATAAAGCGAGAAGGCCTGAGTTGTGTATCAGGCAGGCATAGAATTACCCATAGTTGTTAAAAATTTTTTTTCAATCACTGCTGCAGTAATATTCTGTTATATACCAGGCTTATGGTTAAAGTTTTTTTTTTTTTTTAACATCTTAACTATTTCAGATATGTGAAGTTAACTGTAGAACTGAAGTTAACTAATCTGAATTGAGTTTCTGTGTTAAAAAACAAAGGAGGAGATATAACCTGTTTCACATTACTTGATGATTTAGCAAATAATGTTAACTTTTTGAAAAACATTCTCCTAGAGCAGTTTGTTCATAACTTTTCTTTGAACATGGATAATAGACAAAATAAATGGTTATGTCAATGGGA
This sequence comes from Bos taurus, assembly GCF_002263795.3. NCBI lineage: Eukaryota > Metazoa > Chordata > Mammalia > Artiodactyla > Bovidae > Bos > Bos taurus. Next base: position 85,439,495 of record NC_037329.1, on the reverse strand, counting down.
TCAAGTTGTTGGTCATGCTGAAACATGTAAAATGTTAAAGATGTTCCTGAAGAATCGTATGACAATGATAAAAATAATTAAGTTGGTAATTTTACTGAGGAAATGAAAAACGCTTCTAAAAAGATTGTCAGTTTTACAGGAAAATTCAGGTTTATATAACTGCATGAGCTCCACATTAACCTTATATAGAGTTAGTTGATATCAGAAAGGATAATAATTTTTTTCCTTTTTTTTTTCTAGCAAAGACTTATTTGCCTCTGCATTTAATACAAATGAGCTTCCCTGGTGGCTCAGACTATAAAGAATTTGCCCGCAATGCAGGTGACCCAGGTTCCATCCCTGGGTCAGGAAGATCCCACGGACAGAGGAGCCTGATGGGCCGCAGTCCGAGGGGTCACAAAGACACAGACACAACTGAGCGACTAACACTTTATCACTAAATACATGCCATTATAGATTACTTTCAGTTTTCAAAGGAAAAGTATGACCATCAGAAAAAACTATTCAGAATTGTTTTTATTTATAAATATAAATTAATTTGATTTATAAATACAATATTTTTAGTTTTTTAGGTGAATATTACAAACAACTGACTCAGTAAGAAAAACTTTCTCAAATACTTAAGCACAGCTAATAAATTTGTAGACTTTCCCAGGCTCTTGTAAACATTTTACCATCCTATATAATTGCGTTTTGATTTTCAAAGATTTAGATTATATATCACTTGTTGAGATGTTTATACTGTGCTGAATATAATCAAATTTTTGACTTACATGACATTCTAAGTTGCATTAGCAAGGCACTATTCAAGCATATGGTCACACAGTGTAAAGACTAACATTATATCCTAACCCCAACATACTCTGTGATGTTTTATTTGTTTCTGATTTTTAATCCATCATAGCAAGCACATGTAGCTATTATTTATCTTTTCTAAAAGAATGTTTTTAAATGTTGAAATGGATTTTTATTTATTTAGATTTTTAAAACTTCAAATTATAATGCTTCTCAATTTCAATAAAAATGGTTGTTTTTTGTTTCAAAATAAAAGTAAAATTAATGTCTTTTCTTTTTCATAGATTGTTCATCTGCAAGCCAGCCTAACAATGTTTAAAAACAGTCAGACTGTGGTAAGTTTTATTTTCATAACTCTGTAGAACATGGAAAAACATAAAAGTTTATTTAAAAAAAAAGAAATTTACAATATTTAGAAGTTTACAATATTTGAATTTAAATAGCTTTAAGAAAATTGAACGTAATAAATATTAAAATGAGACTTAGAGATTGTCATTTAGTTTGATGTTAGTGCTTAAGTTGCTTTTGTTATTACAATTATCTCTTAAATTTTATTTCAAGTAATTACTTAGAGGATATATTCTTAGCAGTGGAAATAACAAGTCAATGGAATAAGTTTTATAACTGACAACTGCTTTAAAATACTTTCAAATAAGATAATTTCAGTATTTTATATCAGTTTGGTAATGAAAAACTGTATTCAGCTGTTCGATAATCATAATTGAGTATGATTCTAAGTAAATTAATACATAATTTTACTTGATATCTCAATATTTTTGCTTTATTGCTTTATAGAATCCCAAACACTCTAGAAGAAGTGAAAAAAAATCCAATCACCATAAAGACTCTGCAGTACACCATCTCCGCTTATCTTCCAGTGACGCTGAAGATAGTCTTCGCATGCACAGTACTTTGATTAACTTATTAACATGGATTGTATTACTCAGCATGCCATCTTTAATTTATTGGCTGAAGAATCTTAGGTAAGTTTTATTTATATGGTTATAATTTATGTGGTTTAAATGATAAATATCTGTAAGTAGAGACTTGCAAGATTACTAATGATTCATAAAACTTGCACAAGAACAAGAAGCTTTCACCTGAAATTTATTTTTAGCATATTCACATTTTCTCTTTTTCCATGAGAATATAAACTTCCCTAAAATCTGCCCAATAGGGGGGAATTCTATTCTATTTACTTTTCCTTTCACCTTTTTTGAGTCTAGAAATACGTGAAAATGTGCTTTATTTTGCTGACTTGAGGTATTCATAATGTTAGTGCTTTAATTTTTCAACTTATGATCAATTTTATATTAAATTGAGGGGAAGATAAATGCTACATTTAAAATAATAGAAATAATGAAGGAAGTGTGTACTTTTCTGATGTGTCCTACACATTGAACAGAGTAAGTGATCCGGTATTTACTACTGAAAACTGTCATTTGTGTGCTAGGTCAAATGAAGCCTAAAAATGCCCTCTAAGGTTATTTCTAGAATATTTAGTTTTTAGTAAATTGTCATTTTTTAAAAAGCTCCCTTATTCAGTTAATAGTGAACTCCTGATTAATATAGATTTTATAAATGATGTAAAATTTTCAGATTATCTTCATATTGGAGGTGGGTTTTTTTGAAAAGTCAGATGAATCAAAACAAGTTCAATAAGTTAAATCATTGGTTACCAGATGTTAATATCCTTCCTCTGTCCCTTATTTTGGGCTTCCCAGGTAGTGTTAGTAAAATACTTGTCTGCTAATGCAGGAGACTTAAAAGATGCGGGTTCGATCCCTGGGTTGGGAAGATCCCCTGGAAGAGGGTATGGCAACCCAATCCAGTATTCTTGCCTACAAAATCCCTTGGACAGAAGAGCCTGGCAAGTTATGGTCCATAGGGATGCAAAGAGTCAGACACGACTGAAGTGACTTAGTAAGTCCGTAACTTTAATCAAGGTCCAGATTTTTGGTCACAGATTTGGGGAGAAAACCACTTCAGGAGCACAAATTTATGATTCTGAAAGGTGTAGGTATCTTACTCAATGCAAGAGATGAGAATTTGGATTTTAAAAAATAAGGGACAATAAATTTAAAGAAAAAATAAGGGACAGTTACTTTGGGTAAACTTTTATTTTTTTTATCTTATTTAAATAAAACAATTTAAATATGTTTTAAATAATTTGTTTTATGAAATATTATCTGTATATGGCATTTCAGGCATATACTTACAGAAAGGAAGTGCTTCCATATTGGATATTTTCATTTCCTTTAGTAGCTTCTGAACATAATTCTCCATCTAAAACCTTGAGTATAAAGATGATGTAGAGCAAAATTTATTTATTAATGATTTCGTGAACACTTTAGAGCTTTCTTATATCCACATTGTAATTGTAAGGTTTTGAAATTTATTTATTGATTCTGATAATTTAAAATGATGGGCTATGCTTCGTTGATTTATGTTTTTCTTTTTTCCTTTCTGATCTAGGTATTACTTTAAACTTAATCCTGATCCATGTAAACCTTTGGCATTTATCCTTATTCCAACTATGGCAATTCTTGGAAATACTTACACTACTTCAATAAAGTCAAGGTATAGTCTTTTAATCTTTCTTTTTCTCTCATCTATTCCTGGTATTCTTTTATGTCTGGAACATACCTTTTGTTCCTAATTTCTTGGACAATACTAAAGGTGATACCTTAATAGTAATTAGGTTTATATGTAAATATTATAGCTTATGTGCAAATGTATTGTTTTCTTAATTATGGGTTTTATTTGTTAGTATATAATAATTTTTTTCTTTAAAAAGTTAATGCTTAAAATATTTGATATTTAAGTTTGCTTCCAACAAAATACAGGAGTTGAAAGTAGGTAGAAATATAATAGATGAGGGTGGATCCATGAGGTTCATTGTACTGTTAATCTACTTATATATATGTTTAAGATTTTCAGTAATAAAATTTTACCTTTCATTGACTGCTTATTTGCTCTGAGAGTGTTTTCAGTTGATTCTGGCAGATAGTTGCAGATATTCTAAAATCAGGCAGATCTAGGATTTAAATCTAAGGCTTTGTGTCCTTCAGTAAATTTCTTAATCCCTCAGTTTATCTGTTTTCAGAGTAAAAAGGTGACAGTCTTTCTTGATAGTATTTTTAAATAGTTAGTGTCTTGTTTTATATGCTCCTGTTAGGAATTAAGGATTTTCTGTTGTTGTTGTTGAAGCTTTTTGCTGATATTAAATAGGTTGAAAATAAATATTTCTGTAGCTATATCTTAGTAAACATTATTGATTTTTTCTTATTAAAATAAATCTCTTAAGTAAAGTCAAATTGCTAAATATAAGTCCAACTAGTATTTTTTTGTGCTTAAAATTGAAAAGAATAAGCAAAACTTGTTATTTACTTAATAGAATATGTTTCTTTTCCAGCCAAAATGTATTCGTACTGATATTTTTTTTTAAATATGGACTGTTAAATTCTTTATGTGAAAAATTACTTTATCTAAAATCACATAGAATACTTTACAAAACTGTGTAAAAGACTGACATATTCAGTTTTTGTTCACTGAGTAAGTTAACATTATAATGTATATTTCTGTCTCTTTACAGTAAATTATTGAAGACTACTTCACAGTTTCCACTTCCTCTGGCTGTTGGTGTGATTGCTTTTGGGTCATCACATTTATACAGGGTTCCATGCTTTGTCTTCATTCCTCTTTTACTCCATGCATTATGCAACTTTATGTAAGATTGGATTTAAGGAATGATAAAGATGATTTATGCCTTTAGGGACAATATTAAGTGGGAACAACACAGATCCATCAGTGTCGACAGCAAGATCCTTTGGAGAAGACAAGTCTATTTTTACAATGTTGAAGATAGGAAATTAGTTTTGTAATGCTTGAGGAAAGTAGCTGAAGCATGGTTTTGTTTTGTGGTATGACATCTGTGTACTAGTCATTTTTGAAAAATTAGTAAAAGGATATGGTGGCCACTGTCTTTGAGGACTTCTCTGCAGAACTAGTCTGCTTGATTGGCCATGCCAGGATCTTCTCCTAAACACTCAGTAAATGTAGCATTGTTTTTTGTCTCATCACCTCAAACATTCTGCTCATTTCATCAAGCTTTCTTCTGAAAAGTGGGTTACTTTGTATTTGCTACACTATATATATTGAAAAATAAGTCTTAAAAGATTAATGAAATTTAAACTGCTTTATCAGAAATAAAATAGCCACAATCTTTAGTTTTTGGCAGCCAGAGTGAACAAAATAGATCTTTTGTTTTCTTACTTCTGTGAAAATATGCTTTAAGTTCAAAAGAGACATGTTTTCTTGATAACCAAGCAAGATTAGTGAATAGAAACATAATTCAAATTTAAAACTTAATGAAAATTTCTTCTTGCTTTTCAAATAAGAATCTTATTTTGTGTTCTTAGTGATTATCAGGAGACTATTAAAGAAATGTCTTGCTAAATTTGAGGCAAATTCTCATAGATATTTACCTGTAGGCATTGGAGCAGTTCAGTCATTCAGTCTGTACCATTTTATTTAATTCATTGACCCCATCGTTGCCAAGTGTCTCTGGTCGTGATGGATCATTAAAATAACTAAATTCCAGTAGTCAGAAAAAAAACTCTGCATTTGCACAGTTTTTGTCTCCTATAGGGAGAAAAATCAGCATGATCAAGTACAGTACTACATTTAATGTATAGAATTAAACTATTAATGGAATAACAGTTTTTCCACAGTGGATAACTGTTATTCCATTAATAGCATAAGTATACACAATATACCTGAATAAGTTGGAGTATTTAGTCACTAGGTTTAATAGTAGAATCTTAATTTGCCAAGGTAATTACTAATTGACAGATAAGAGTAATATTACATTTCATTTCAGATTTCAGCTAATTTTTAAAAAGTAGATGTAATTCAGGCTGGGGTATACTGGGTGATAGAGTCCTTTCTTCCAATGTGTATGCTGTAAATACCCAAAACCTTTCAAGTATAGTCCTTATGTTCCAGTAACTTCACAGTTGCACTTGTGAACTTGTGTCCTTGTTAGTGCCAAGGAATGTCCAAAAGTACCAGGTTCATTTTACCTGCCATTGCAACCAAATTCCATTACAGCCTCTCAGCTGTTACTGCCTATTAGAGAGTCACCCCCATTTTACTGCGTGTAGAGGGTTACCTCACTTCTTTTCTAAGTTGTCCGTCAGGTTGTTACTGTTTTATCATCATTTGAAGAGGATCTTGCTGTCATCTCTGAGAGTTATAAGTTTTTTTATTCTATTGTTCTCTTTCTCAGCTTTATGTTCAGTATTCATATTTTCACTTACTGGGATCATTAAAGGGAAGTGATAACCTTATAATAGACATGGCAGGCATACCAGGCTCTTGTTTGCTAAAAGTAGCAAAAGGGATTAAAATACAATAATGCTTGTGTGTTCAAACCTGAAAAGAAAGAGTACACTTTCCCATGACATGTCACATACATATTTAAACAAGGATACATATGCCTAGGTTTAGCTATACACACGTTCATAACAGCTTTTGCACATAGGATGTCTTTTGTTTTTTCACTCAGGTGTAGTTGTATTTCAAGTTACAGGTTAAATATGTCATTTAAATATTTCTAAATTTGAATTTAGTTCCATATACAGAACCTAAGCAAATTCATTAATTAGAATCTTCTAATTTGGCCTGTACTTTCATCACAATTGACAGCTATAATTGTGTTTATGTGATCTAAAGTCTCCTTGTTTAGTCATTTCTGCTCATCGGTAAAATGTAACAAGCTTAAATTTCTCATTTGTGGGTAGTATGTTAGCTTTTTTTTTTTTTTTAATTAATTTTATTCTATTCTCAAACTTTACATAATTGTATTAGTTCTGCCAGCAAAAGAGACACTGACGTATAGAACAGTCTTATGGACTCAGTGTGTTAGCTTTTTAAAGCAGCAGATTAGGCACGCTAATCTTCATGAAAATATTTTCATGTGAGTGTAGTTACCATGTAGTCCTAAAGTCTTATTCCAACAAAATATTTCATTTTAGGACCACAGAAAGGATTCTAATTAAGCATGTATAAACAACAGTCGTTTGGGTTCTTATACATAATTCACACACACACACACACACACACACACTCATTTTCACAGGGTCTTCATCAAGTCCTAATGTAATTTAAACCCAGATAACTATCAGAGATGAGAAGGTAGGCTCTTTCTGAAGATTAGTAAAACTAATGTTTCTATCACTTGAGAAAATGAAAGTCCCTTGTCTTTAAATTACACATTCTTTCAAGCATACCTAAGACCTATATTATTAGCTGGCAAAACAGCACAGGTTCATCAGAAATGTTACTAAAAATGAAACTTTATTGGCAGTTAGGGATTGTCTCATTTAGAAAACTTCTGAGCTTTGTTGTCATAACATCTTTATTTAGATTTTTTTGAGTTTTTAACTTATAAAAATTACTCCTAGACCCTATTGTTGATACCTAGATCAAATATAGCCTGGACTGGACAAACACTGAATACTTTCAGTGTTTCTAAAGACTCCTCTGGAGTTACTACTGTTAAAATTTGGAGCAGATAATATGATAGAAATTATTAACACTTTTTTCTTTATCTTTTTCATGTTAGAAAGTACACAATTTCTGCTAGCTTTTTTCTTGATTCTCACCAGAATGAAAGTATTTAAAACACTAGTCCTAAAAAAAAACCATTTGTGCCTGATTAACACTGACTTTGTGTCTCTTCAGTATATATTGATCATGTATTGATTAATCTTTAATTTTTTTTATATTTCAGTCAGATAAGTTCCTATGTATATAATGGAGTACTTCTCGTTTGAACTACACTATAATATCTGCATGATTATACAGTAGGGAAAAGAAAGAAAGAACTATAATAGGCCTAGTAAATGTTTTTTGTTGATTATCCTGCCACTCTCGCAGATGCTACACATTGCCACCACACATACATACTTTCATGAGACAGATTATCTGATTTGGTCATTATCTATCTAGTTCCCATTCTTAACTCTTCAGGTTTTTCAATTACAGCATAGTGTATTCTTTTTACCTCACTGTTGATTAGCATCTCTTACAGAAGGTGGTCAAGGGAAGTAAAACAATTAAAGGTAAAACTCAGTTTTCAGTTTATTCTTGAAAGCTCTGGAGAAATAGGAAAACAGAGACGATGAGGTAAGCTAGAACTGTTGATTCCTGAATCCCAGACCATTCAGTTGGCCTGTATTTTATGTCTTGCTTTATTGTGAGGTTTAGGGCAAAACCTTACAGTGCCACATTTGCAATGTTTTAGTGACTTGTTATTAAAATTAGTTGGGAAGAATTTTTTTAATGTATAGGGACTTCTGTGACTAAGGTATTTGTTGATTATTTTTTATCATCACTTTGTGTTTTCTCTGTGTTTTAGATTTATGAAATTATAGGAAACAAGATAACCTTGTGAAGTTTTTTTTTTTTGGGGGGGGGGATGGTCAATTTGAAGAGTATAGTACTCCCCAGGAATAAAAGAAGCAATAAAAGTCTTTGTGTTATGAAATTAGACCCAGACAGAAAGCTTCTTGCCATGTAAGGTAAATGTAGAAGATATTTTTACAAAATGCTAAGATGATTAGGAACTGAAATTTTATCCCAGTATTTTGGAACAGAGGACATTTCAAGTTCTGTAATGAACTTTTGCTTATACATTATTACTCATGCATTCTTTCACAGTATGTTTTAACAGCCTGAGGAAATAGAAAGCTTGTAAGGCTACTTATGTTCTTTACTTTTAATAAGAATAATAGGAAAGAAAAGTCAAATCAGTAATCCAAATCTGAATATGTGTACTCTAAATGCTCAAGAATTCACATTTTTTATAAATTATATTATGATTACAGATGACTGAATTTTATATATTAGTAACTTAGTCTGAAGAATGGAACAAAATTTGGAAATAAACTGTTATTTCATTTATAGTAGAAATGTAGCAATATACCTGAATTGGTAACATCACTTTAAAAAGTTAGATGATATTCTAAGCTATTGCTACATCTTGATTACATTGTCTCTAGCTGAAATTTTTTAAATCAAGTGCAGTACTTTCTAAAAGTGTTTTGCATGTTATGCTGCCAAAAATGACTATGTTTTGAAATACCAAGTAACCAGTTAATTTCTAATGGACTTTGTATGGACTTGATATATATGAGTCAGATTTATTCTGTGCTCATTCTGTACATTATAACCTGAAACACTTCTGAAAAACTGTATCTGTTGATGTAGTTTGATTAGTTAGTGAAGATTTGTTTGCATATGTGAACCCTAATCCTAGTTTAAGAACTCTAGAAGTAGCCATTTTTGTAAAGTTCATATGCTAATTTTTTTGGTGGTATTTTGGTTTTTAGTATTTATATAGTAGAAATGTTACTACTAAAAGATTTATAGACAAAGCATAGAACTATTATTCAAAAGCCTAAATGATAGGCATGTTTTGTATTTAATGTTGTACTTGTTTTGTTTCATATTGGACTTTTTACATCCCTTCTTTTAGGGAAAAAAACCACATTTGAATTTTTTTTAGCATAAAGCTCTGCATTGAAAATAGAACTGTATTCATATGGTTAGCAAAACACACTTTGCCACCAAAGCTAAATGAAATTTTAAAATACCTCCAGATATCCGTGCCAATGAACTTTTCTTACCATATTGGGATTAAAGCAAAAATAATCTTTTCAGTATTTTTCTTCTAGGACTTATATTAAATATGCAAATCATCAAAATTTATATTCTGTATCCTGATTTTTCTTTGAAAATATATAAAGCTTACAGAATAGTGTATTCTATTTTGTCTGATTTCTGAAATAGTGTTTTCTGGTTTTATTGGATGAAAATTAGTTTACCTGATAATGATCTTTCAGTAATTGGTTGAAGAAATCATTTAGGTAATCTTGTTTCAGATTCATTCTGTAAAACTTTAAATTCTATTGCCCTGATCATTTTTAGTACAGGTATCTCTCATTTATGTAATAGAAAGTTTTTTGTGGAATTTCGTTCATTTTCTATGTTTTTCCATTCATTCCCTTTCTACAGTCACACGGGGGAAATTTATCCACTGGAACGCAACATAGTACAATGAAGTAAGCACTGTAAAATGGAAAATGTAAAGACAATCAAGATGTTAACGCTAAAGTGTTAACATTGATGTGGTAGTGTACTCATGAGAGAAAAGCTGGAATATGATAGATTCAGAAACTGTTGTGTTTATATGGTTGAAATTCTTCAATTTCTCTCCTATAGAAATTTTCACAGGGAATTTCAGTCCCTCATTTTACGGTTTTCCCCCTAATTTAATGTCAGTTAACTGTTTCTCTGCCCAGTCATGTTGATGCAGTTTGCATAAGTAGCCTTGGAAGTAAAGAAGCAACAGATAAAGCCAAATATTAAAGTGTTTGGCCTTGATTATACAATTATCTGGTGAGGGTAGATGATAATAAAAAGATGATGTATAAGATCTAAAAATTCAGTGAACATTATTTTTGGAATGAGTGTGTCCTTTGTGTTGAATAGTCCTAAATAGGAGATGCCTGTATTTAACATAACCATGTTTTCTTTATAATCAGATATGTATTTGTTGGAATATTGGTACAAATAATCTTCTCTGCCTCTACTGTAGAAGGAGAAAAATCCAGTTTTTAGTGTATATAAATTAAGAAATTGTGTATTTACATTTTAAAAAATAGAAAAATGATTTAGATATATTGTTTTGAAGTGATTGTATTACCATTTCTTAAGCTTATGGCTAACTATAAATGTAGCAACATACCCGTGAAAAACCAGACCAAAATTGAATGCATATTAACACTGTGACCTTGAACTTATAGTTGTTTGGGATAAAATAGACCGTGCCTTAAAATGCTGAAAGAATGCCATGAAATTTTATAATTATATATTTTAGTATTGGTGGTCTTCTCAAATTGGCCCCAAATCCTTTTGTTAAGGCTGGTGAAGTAAAAAATTTTAAATAACAGTTAATCAGTATTACCCTTAGTATAAGCTGAACTATTGCTCCACAGGCCTCTCTTAATTTCCATAGTTCCCATTTCAAATTAAAATTAACTTCATAGATGTAGAAACTAAGTTTGGCTACAGTTTTTGAAAATAAATTTATTTTAGGAAAAGGTAGCATTTCTGAGATTAATACACATGAAAACGTAACCTACAAGTGTATTTTTTTGTCTTTTTAATGAATAATTATCAAAGACATGAATTCTTCTTTAAGACATGTACTTATTTTTTTCCTCAGATTATTGAGCCTTGTATATCAGTTAGTTTAGCCAATAATGATTTTTCATTAAATATAAACTCAGATTCATGTATATATTTAAACATTATTTTCCCTTTTACTCTTTTCTTCCTAGTTATTTTTAAGATACCAAGAGAAAACTGGCCCCACTTTTTAATGGATTTTCTTTTAATATAAAGACTTACATTTTTATTATGCTTATTTAGAATAATGGATATAATTTCAGTCAAAACAAATCGTTCCATTCATAGGATGTTCATGGTCTCTGCTAAAAGATGCCCATATCTCCGTGTACTCAGAATTTTTTGTATATTTTTTATTTATAATTTTGAATATAAACTCAGCATTTTTCTTTCTTCTCATTTAACCTCCACTACCTCCCATCAAAGACAAAAATATAGGTTTCTCTGAAAGTGTGTAGAAAGAAAATGTCTTTCCTTAAAGCATGGTCAAATTGATATGGAAATAGTTTGGGCAAGGGTATGTAATACAGTAAGAAACATGGCTGTCATGTCAACCTGCATCAGTTTCTATATTATAGTTAGAAGTTTATAGAGGACAAACTATGTGTTAGATTGAGATAGACTCAGTAATCATTAATTTGCAAATCAGTAATTTTATTCAGAAAATGTAGCACATAATACTTAGCAGTGCAAAACAATTCATCCTATAATATATACTGAAAAATGATTGTCATCTTGCAGATTTTTCCTTTGAAACATGCATGACCTTCTCTAGTACTTTGTACAATGTATGGTATACTAAATATATTTATGTGTAATTTTGTGTGTACTTTTTGTATAATTATAATTAACATTATTATATTTAACTAGTTGTAATTCACAAAAAGTGCTATTTATTGTACTCCGTAGAGTGTTGTGAATGTTTTTATCTGTGTTTCAATGTTATGGTATAGGGTTTAATAGACGAATATTTGCCTTCAGTCTCCGCTCAGGTATTAATGTGTAGCATTATTTGGTGCTTTCTTTTTAATCTGTCATAATTTGATGTTCTGAATGTTCAACAATAAATTTGGAGAACAAAAACACATGGTGCAGAATTGCTTACCAGTTCACATACTCCACAACACCATCTCAGGAAGAACCCTTAAAAATGATTTTTTTATTGCATGTCTAACATTTCAGAAGTTTAAATGCCTAAGCATGTAACATGATAAACATGATACATGACAGTAAATATAGGATATACGAAAATTTCTAGTATTTCCCAATTTGGTATTTTGTAGCTTCCCATATAGGCTCCTTGGTGGCTTAGTGGTAAAGAATCTACCTGCCAGTGCAGGAGATATGGGTTTGATCCCTTGGTTGGGAAGATCCCCTAGAGAAGGAAATGGCAACCCACTCCAGTATCCTTGACTAGGAAATCCCATGGACAGAAGAGCCTGGCAATGGGATCACAGAAGCGTTGGACATGACTTAGTGACTAAATAAGAAACTTTATTATAGAATGGATGGCAGGAGTCAGATGGGGTAGGACATCTTTTGAGGGATACATGTCTTCTTACATAGTGATTAGAATGGTGTTTTCTAAATTATTTTAACCAGCATCTCTAAATATATGAACATTTACAAATTATCTGTTTGTGTTAACATTGTGTATATTATTAAATATACCCCCAAAGGGTAATTTTTAAAGATGAGAAATACACATCTAGAAGCTTTAATATTTTCCTTGAATACGTTGAGAATTATCTTGAAATACCCAATGTGGAAGCCACTGGAGTGTACAACATGAAAGCCTCAAAGGCCTTTCCCATCAGTTTTTTTTTTAATTCTCACTTCATCTTCACTTTGTTTCCATAAGAGATATATTTTATATCGTTTTTATTGCTTCATAGCAAATTACAAAATTTAAAGCTTAAAACAACACCTATTTATTTACTCACAGTTCTCTAGGTCAGAAGTCTGGGCACAAGACCAGCTGGGTTGTCTGCTCAGAATCACATTTCTAAAATCAAGGTATCAGTGAGGTCTGTGGTCCCATCTGAGACTCATTCAGATTGTTACAGGTGGAGGTTCCTGTTTTCTTGCTGGCTGTCAACTTCCTTAGATGGCATGGAGTAGCCTTCACAGTCAACAAGAGTCCAAAATGCAGTACTTGGGTGCAATCTCAAAAACAACAGAATGATCTCAGTTCATTTCCAAGGCAAACTATTCAACATTATAATAATCCAAGTCTGTGCCCCAACCACTAATGCCAAAGAAGCTGAAATTGAGCAATTCTATGAAGATCTCCAAGACCTCCTAGAACTAACACCCCAAAAAAGATGTCCTTTTTATCATTGGGGACTGGAATGCAAAAGTAGGAAGTCAAGAGATACCTGGAGTAACCAGCAAATTTGGCCATGGAGTACAAAATGAAACAGAGCAAAGGCTAACAGTTTTCCCAGGAGAACACACTGGTCATAGCAAACACTCTCTTCCAGCAACACAAGAGACGAATCAACACATGGACATCACCAGATAGTCAATACCAAAATCAGATTGGTTATATTTGCAGCCAAAGATGAAGAAGCTCTACAGTCAGCTCAATCAACTTCTGAGCTCCCTGCCGTGGAGCCTTTGACACAATGGCAGTTTATTCCTGCAAGACCAGCAGAAGAATTCCTCTCATGTTTTGAATCTCTTCAACTTCCTTTATCTCTGACTTTCAGACCCAGATTTAGAGGTCTCTTGTTAGCAGCTCAGATCCACTGAGATGATTTCTCTTTTGATTAACTCAAAGCCAACCTTAATTATACCTGGAAAATCCTTTGTGCCATGTAAGGTAACATCATATTCCCAAATACAAATTGCATACACACTCAAGAGGCATGGTGTGTACACTAGAGAGTGAGAATCCATTTTAGAAGTATACCTACCATACAACAACAAAAAATACTTAAGTGATATTTATGCCATAGTTTTAACTGAAAGCTAATAAAATATTTCAGTGAAAGAAAAGCCCCTCCATTCTTGGATTGAATTTTAAACAACCCTTAGAAAAGATGAAAACAGTCTCCCATTTCTGGGTTAGTGTATGTGTGTGTGAGAGAGATTATAATTAGTTTAGAGATGGTTTTGTTCTTTTCTGTTTTTTTTGAACAGTTAGAATTCGGATATGGCCTGAAATTAAGGATCAGTAGACTAGTTTGCCTTGTCAAGTGAATGAAAACATTTTACTATACGTTCAATAGATATGATTTCATATTGTGTATAGGTCAGGATCGGAGAAGGCAATGGCACCCCACTCCAGTACTCTTGCCTGGAAAATCCCATAGACAGAGGAGCCTGGTAGACTGGAGTCCATGGGGTCGCGAAGAGTCGGACACAACTGAGCGACTTCACTTTCACTTTTTCACTTTCCTGCACTGGAGAAGGAAATGGCAACCCACTCCAGTGTTCTTGCCTGGAGATTCCCAGGGACAGCGGAGCCTGGTGGGCTGCTGTCTATGGGGTTGCACAGAGTCAGACATGACTGAAGTGACTTAGCAGCATAGGTCAGGATTAATAACTCAAAATTGCATAAAATTGAGCTTTTAAAAATACTTATAGTGATTTGCTTTTCTCTTGAATATGTTTAGAGAATTAAGTTTCATGAGACTTCCTAAATGTACTTAAGTTATAGTATTTGTGTATAGTATTTTAAGTATAAAATCTTAAGGTTTTGCAGTTAAGTGCTTATTTGAATATCCATGTATATAATTCAACCTGCTGGTGCTGCTGCTGCTGCTAAGTTGCTTCAGTCGTGTCCAACTCTGTGCGACCCCAGAGACGGCAGCCCACCAGGTTCCCCGGCCCTGGGATTCTCCAGGCAAGAACACTGGAGTGGGTTGCCATTTCCTCCTCCAATGCATGAAGGTGAAAAGTGGAAGGGAAGTCGCGCAGTCATGTTCGACTCCTAGCGACCCCATGGACTGCAGCCCACCAGGCTCCTCCACCCATGGGATTTTCCAGGCAAGAGTACTGGAGTGGGGTGCCATTGCCTTCTATTCAGTATCAAATCGTTCTATGAGGTATATTCACATGCTAAAAAAGATTCAATCATTATGCTTTTTACCTTTAATATTTGTGCCATTAGTGCTTCCCTGGTGGCACAGTGGGAAAGTGGTAAAGAATCCGCCTGCCAATGCAGGAGACATGTGTTCAATCCCTGGATCAGGAAGATCCACTGGAGAAGGAAATGGCAACCCACTCCAGTATTCTTGCTTAGGAAATCCCATGGATAAAGGAGCCTGGCAGGCTACATTCCATGGGGTCACAAAAGAGTCAGTCACAATTTAGCAACTAAACAACATTTATGCCATTCTGATTACGGAAAAAAAGTAGCAAGCTAAGAGAAAAACAGCTAGAATGATTTAGAGGTTTAAGTGCAAGATTTGACTGAAACAATAAAGGCCTTTTTACTCTGGAGTTGCTCATATTTAGTTTGAAGCCATTTGAGGAGGAAACTTCATGATTCATACTCTTTGTTCCCTGGCTTAACAGGAAATGACAGCATTTTACCTGGTAGACATTACAGAGATGGTTGCTCTTAAGAAAGTGACACAGGATTGGGATGGAGGAGAGAGGAAGAAAACCTTTCCATAAAAGGTTTGACCTACTGGACAAAAAAGTAGTATAAGAAAGGATCTTGGTTTTACTTTTTGTAGAAAACCAAAGCATGCAATATAATTTTAAATTAGGAATTTAAATGCATTTATGCATAAATTTAGTTTAAATTTAAACTAGGAATTTTAAAATGCATTTTAAACTAGGAATATGTAATATTCACTGCATTAAAAAATCTTTGTTCTAGCTGATTTCTAAGTAGAATAAAAAAAGTTTAGTTGCAATTATAAATTACAGATCCACAGAGTACTGTAAAATGAAATATGGTTGTCTTGGACAATGATAACCAAACTTTTTTGGCTGTATACCCTTTTAAAAAGTTTGAACTCTGCCCCCATAAACATAATACTACTATCAGATCAGATCAGTCACTCAGTCGTGTCCGACTCTGCGACCCCATGAATCACAGCACGCCAGGCCTCCCTGTCCATCACCAACTCCCGGAGTTCACTCAGACTCACATCCATCGAGTCAGTGATGCCATCCAGCCATCTCATCCTCTGTCATCCCCTTCTCCTCCTGCCCCCAATCCCTCCCAGCATCAGAGTCTTTTCCAATGAGTCAACTCTTCGCATGAGGTGGCCAAAGTACTGCAGTTTCAGCTTCAGCATCATTCCTTCCAAAGAAATCCCAGGGCTGATCTCCTTCAGAATGGACTGGTTGGGTCTCCTTGCAGTCCAAGGGACTCTCAAGAGTCTTCTCCGACACCACAGTTCAAAAGCATCAATTATTTGGCACTCAGCCTTCTTCACAGTCCAACTCTCACATCCATACATGACCACTGGAAAAACCATAGCCTTGACTATGGTTTTGTGGCAACCTTTGTTGGCAATGTCTCTGCTTTTGAATATGCTATCTAGGTTGGTCATAACTTTCCTTCCAAGGAGTAAGAGTCTTTTAATTTCATGGCTGCAGTCACCATCTGCAGTGATTTTGGAGCCCCCCCAAATAAAGTCTGACACTGTTTCCACTCTTTCCTCATCTATTTCCCATGAAGTGGTGGGACCAGATGTCATGATCTTCGTTTTCTGAATGTTGAGCTTTAAGCCAACTTTTTCCACTCTCCACTTTCACTTTCATCAAGAGGCTTTTTAGTTCCTCTTCATTTTCTGCCATAAGGGTGGTGTCATCTGCATATCTGAGATTATTTATATTTCTCCCGGCAATCTTGATTCCAGCTTGTGTTTCTTCCAGTCCAGTGTTTCTCATGATGTACTCTGCATATGAGCTAAATAAGCAGGGTGACAATATACAGCCTTGATGAACTCCTTTTCCTATTTGGAACCAGTCTGTTGTTCAATGCCCAGTTCTAACTATTGCTTCCTGACCTGCATACAGATTTCTCAAGAGGCAGATCAGGTGGTCTGGTATTCCCATCTCTTTCAGAATTTACTGTAATGCATAAAGTTTAATGATATATAATTGTGATGTGTAATTTTATTGTATAATATATATGTAATTTTAATATAGAAATAACATCAGATATGGTAAAATTTGGAACCAGTCTGTTGTTTAATGTCCATTTCTAACTGTTGCTTCCTGACCTGCATATAGGTTTCTCAAGAGGCAGGTCAGGTGGTCTGGTATGCCCATCTCTTTCAGACTTTTCCACAGTTTATTGTGATCCACACAGTCAAAGGCTTTGGCATAGCCAATAAAGCAGAAATAGATGGTTTTCTGGAACTCTCTTGCTTTTTCGATGACCCAGTGGATGTTGGCAATTTGATCTCTGGTTCCTCTGCCTTTTCTAAAACCAGCTTGAACATCTGGAAGTTCACGGTTCACGTATTGCTGAAGCCTGGCTTGGAGAATTTTGAGCATTACTTTACTAGCGTGTGAGATGAGTGCAATTGTGTGGTAGTTTGAGCGTTCTTTGTCATTGCCTTTCTTTGGGATTGGAACGAAAACTGACCTTTTCCAGTTCTGAGGCCACTGCTGAGTTTTCCAAATGTGCTGGCATATTGATTGCAGCACTTTCACAGCCTCACCTTTCAGGATTTGAAATAGCTCAACTGGAATTCCATCACCTCCACTAGCTTTGTTCATAGTGATGCTTTCTAAGGCCCACTTGACTTCACATTCCAGGATGTCTGGCTCTAGGTTAGTGATCACACCATCATGATTATCTTGGTCGTGAAGATCTTTTTTGTACAGTCTGTGTATTCTTGCCATCTCTTCTTAATATCTTCTGCTTCTGTTAGGTCCATACCATTTCTGTCTTTTATCGAGCCCATCTTTGCATGAAATGTTCCCTTGGTATCTCTAATTTTCTTGAAAAGATCTATAGTCTTTCCCATTCTGTTGTTTTCCTCTGTTTCTTTGCATTGATCGCTGAGGAAGGCTTCCTTATCTTTTCTTGCTACTCTTTGGAACTCTGCATTCAGATGCTTATATCTTTCCTTTTCTCCTTTGCTTTTCTTTTCACAGCTATTTGTAAGGCCTCCTCAGACAGCCATTTTGCTTTTTTGCATTTCTTTTCCATGGGGATGGTCTTGATCCCTGTCTCCTGTACAATGTCACGACCCTCTGTCCATAGTTCATCAGGCACTCTATCCATCAGATCTAGTCCCTTAACTATTTCTCACTTCCACTGTATAATCATAAGAGATTTGATTTAGGTCATACCTGAATGGTCTAGTGGTTTGCCCTACTTTCTTCAATTTAAGTCTGAATTTGGCAATAAGGAGTTCATGATCTGAGCCACAGTCAGCTCCTGGTCTTGTTTTTGTTCACTGTATAGAGCTTCTCCATCTTTGGCTGCAAAGAATATAATCAATGCAGGTCAGGAAGCAACAGTTAGAACTGGACATTGAACAACAGACTGGTTCCAAATAGGAAAAGGAGTACGTCAAGGCTGTATATTGTCACCCTGCTTATTTAGCTCATATGCAGAGTACATCATGAGAAACGCTGGACTGGAAGAAGCATAAGCTGGAGTCAAGATTGCCGGGAGAAATATAAATAACCTCAGATATGCAGATGACACCACCCTTATGGCAGAAAATGAAGAGGAACTAAAAAGCCTCTTGATGAAAGTGAAAGTGGAGAGTGAAAAAGTTGGCTTAAAGCTCAACATTCAGAAAACAAAAATCATGGCATCTGGTCCCATCACTTCATGGGAAATAGATGAGGAAAGAGTGGAAACAGTGTCAGACTTTATTTGGGGGGGCTCCAAAATCACTGCAGATGGTGACTGCAGCCATGAAATTAAAGACGCTTACTCCTTGGAAGGAAAGTTATGACCAACCTAGATAGCATATTCAAAAACAGAGACATTACTTTGCCAACAAAGGTCCGTCTCGTCAAGGCTTTTGACTAGTCAAAAGTCATGGTTTTTCCAGTGGTCATGTATGGATGTGAGAGTTGGGCTATGAATAAAGCTGAGCGCTGAAGAATTGATGTTTTTTTTTAATATAAATTTATTTATTTTAATTGAAGGTTAATTACTTTACAATATTTTATTGGTTTTGTCATACATCAACATGAATTGATGCTTTTGAACTGTGGTGTTGGAGAAGACTCTTGAGAGTCCCTTGGACTGCAAGGAGATCCAACCAGTCCATTCTGAAGGAGATCATCCCTGGGATTTCTTTGGAAGGAATGATGCTGAAGCTGAAACTGCAGTACTTTGGCCACCTCATGCGAAGAGTTGACTCATTGGATAAGTCTCTGATGCTGGGAGGGATTGGGGGCAGGAGGAGAAGGGGACGACAGAGGATGAGATGGCTGGATGGTATCACCAGCTCGATGCACATGAGTTTGGGTGAACTCCCAGAGTTGGTGATGGACAGGGAGGCCTGGCATGCTGCGATTCATGGGTCGCAAAGAGTCGGACATGACTGAATGTTTGAACTGAACTGAACTGATGGGACCGGATGCCATGATCTTAGTTTTCTGAATGTTGAGCGTTAAGCCAACTTTTTCACTCTCCTCTTTCACTTTCATCAAGAAGCTCTTTAGTTCTTCTTCACTTTCTGCCATAAGGGTGGTGTCATCTGCATATCTGAGGTTATTGATATTTCTCCCGGCAATCTTGATTCCAGCTTGTGCTTCATCCAGCCCAGTGTTTTTCATGATGTACTCTGCAGATAAGTTAAATAAGCAGCGTGACTATATACAGCCTTGACGTACTCCTATTCCTATTTGGAACCAGTCAGTTGTTCTATGTCCAGTAGTTACTGTTGCTTGCTGACCTGTTTACAGGTTTCTCAAGAGACAGGTCAGGTGGTCTGGTATTTCTATAAAAACATGAAAATGAATTATGTTTTCCTCCCACACCCCAGTATGTTGCCTTGTACACCACTTAGAATGTCCATAACCCCTTTTTGGAGAAACTTAGTTTAGAATATATTTTGTAAGTTTTTGAAATTGTCTTTGATAGGTTTTAATTTATGTTATCCTGAAAGCCAAAAAATTAGGTTTCTAGATCAGAAACTAACTATCATTTAAAGCAGTAACCACTGCGGTTCCCCCTGTCCCGTTCTTCCTCCTTGAGAGTAATGTGAGAAGAGCCAGGTGTATGTTCACCCTGAATGTTCAGATGGGGTTTATAGGAGAGGAACCCTGAAGTTATAAATCTGGAAGTTTATATAAACTACGTGCTGCACTCTTCCCCTCCTGAGAGAGGAAGTAAAGCCTTTGTTTGCAAATATTGTACAGTCTTTTACAATATAAACCAATGGTTCCAGGTTTCAAATCCCTATAAAATATAAGCTTGTGTGACTCTACTAAACAGGAGATAAGGGGAAGAAGAGCATTGGAGAGTTAAATGTTTCTGGGAAAAGGAGACATCATTATAGCATGTCAATTTCCTTTGCTCAGGAAACCAAACCACACAGAAACATGGAAATATACATGAGGCATTGTTTCCCTGATAGACTTCTTGGAGTACAGAAATGAATAATGCCTTACTCTATGCTGACATTACTGTTAGAAACATTTTAATGACCAAATGAATAGAGGCAGGCACCTTAAATGTCATGACTTAAAATCCTTCAGCTGTGATCTGTTGGGTAGGGTAGGCAAGAATGAAACTGGTAGAACCAGCATTAGGGAGTTCTTTTCTAATATTGAAGTTTGTCAAATATGTGTGTGTAAAAAAAAAAGATGGGATTATAATATGAAGGGTAGAAAGGGAGTAGGTGAGACAAGGAGAAGGAGATTGTACATAAAGCTGCTGCAAAATTTGAAATACTAGTAATGATGATTTAAACTAGGTTGGAAGCCAGACAAGAGTGAACCAATTTAAAGGTGACCCTAAAGTGTGGACTCTAGGTTTTATCAACTAATGGGATGTGGTAGACAGTCCTCTTTCTATGTTAGATTTAACTGGGACCTTGCCTGATTCCTTGATGCGTAATATATCATGAACACAGTTAAAATGTCTTAGGTTGCTGCTAGCCAATAGCCCATCTAATTTTCATTATCCCTAAGATCCTAGTTACCTTAACTACAGGTGGAGGGAGTGGAGAATGGATTTTCTAAGTCTGCGTTTTGTTCTTTCTTCATCTTATTGCAATACCTTATGTGAAAGTTACTCATTTGTCTCCGACTCTTTGCAACTCCATGGACTATACAGTCCATGAAATTCTTCAGGCCAGAATACTGGAGTGGGTAGCCACTTACTTCTCCAGGAGATTTTCCCAACCCAGGGATTGAACCCAGGTCTCCCACTTTGCAGGCAGATTCTTTACCAGCTAAGCCACAAGGGTGATTCACCCTAGTTTTAAATTAACCTTTTTTTTCTTTACTGTTCCAATGAGACTAAAATGCAATAAGATCTTTAGGTGCCACAATGTGACTGACAGGAATCTTCAATCAGAAATATATGCTGTAATTCAACTTTGAAGGAAAGGAAACAAAACATAGAAAACCTAAACAGTATAAGCAGTTTCTATTAATAAAAACATTCCAGACCATATTATGGGGTTTGTACAGACTGCCTTGTCATCTATAATTTCTTCTAGCAGACATTCACCTCTTGTACCAGAGTCTATGCCAGACACATTAATGTTCACTTCTCATTTCATTCTCCATAAAAACCTTTAGAGGGAAGTTTATTATCCCCACATTACAGGAAAGAGTCTCAGAGAAATTAAGCAATATTAATTCTATCAATATTCTATTTTCCTATAATAGAATTCAAACCAAACTGTCTAATAGAGTTCTTCCACAGAAAACCTTCAATGTATAATAATCAATACTGATTCTCTTCCTACTCTCTGAAAATCCTTTCTGACCATACTAGCTATTCTTTTTGCTTTGGAGAAAATGTTTCCAATGATACACCCACAGCCTTCCTTATTACTTTCTATACCTCCCTTAGAGACTTCATCTATGACTTCAATGTTATATTCTTGGTGGATGATTCATCGAGTCTGACAGTCTTTCTCCCTCAGTTCCATATCTAAGTGTCTCTGAATCAGTGGCAATATATTTAGCCTCCCTGAGACTGTATCCTCATCCATAAATAATGGCAATAATATTATCTTAAGTATTACTATTAAGTGAGATAATGGACCAAATGCAGCTGACACCTTTATGTTCAAGAAATGATAGCTGCTTTCTTTCTAGTTCTCCAATCTCTAGTTTTCTCCAGATTAAGCAAATTCAGTTGCAACTCACTGTTGAAATTTACAATTTCTTTCCCTCCCTAATTAGCAGCTTTCTTTAGTTTCAAATTTCTATGAAATCCTCCAACTATAAAAGTTGAACCTCCGTTCATTTTGATCATGTCTCCTTTGCCTACCACCCAGATCCTCTTTTGCATACCGTGAGTCCTAAAGAGTCCAGTATTTTAGGGCCACCCTTACACTGGTTCACTCTTTCTGCCTCCCACTCTGGTTCAGTCCATCAGTAATAGTATTCCTCATTTTGCAGCAGTTTCACAAATGATCTCCCTCCCTGTCTCACCCACTTCCCATTTATCTTGCATATTCCCATTATCATTTTTAAAACAGCAATTTAGCAGTATTATTCTCTTTTTCAAAACCTTTTAATCTTCCCTCATGTTCTATGGGCTTCCCTGGTAGCTCAGCTGGTAAAGAATCCACCTGCAATGCAGGAGACCCCGGTTCAATTTTTGGGTCAGGAAGATACCTTGGAGAAGGGATAGGCTACCCACGCCAGTATTCTTGGGTTCCTTTGGTGGCTCAAATGGTAAAGAATCTGCCTGCAATGTGGGAGACCTGGATTTGATCCCTGGGTTTGGAAGATCCACAGGAGACATGGGTTCAATCCCTGGATTGAAGATCCCTTGGAGGAGGGCATGGCAAGCCACTCCAGTATGGTTGCCTGGAGACTCCTCATGGATAGAGGAGCCTGGTGGGCTGCAGTCTGTTGCATCACAAAGAGTCGGACACAACTGAGTGACTAAGTACAGGTTCTATAGGAAACAGTCCAAGCTCCTTGACAGTTTGATCCATTGCCAGTCTTCTTTCCTGGTATTTATCAAAGACACCCATCTCCCCACACAGGCTGTTTCATTTAGGATTCGTTTGCGAGAAACAGAAAGCCTGAGAAATAGTTGCTTAAACAATCAAATTTTCAGGTTAGAAAGTCCAGGATAAGGCTCCGTTAAGTCATCAAGAACGAGAGTTCCCTCTATCTCATTTGTTGTCCATCCTTCATGTGTGGCTTTCATAACAAGACCATGGCTACATGGTACTTCCATTCCAGGAAGAAGGAGGGGAAAGGAGCAAAAGGAATTCTACCTTTTATTTGGAAAGATGCCCTCTTTCCTTTCCCTTTCCCACTCTCAGAGACTTCCATTTACAGTACACAGGCCAGAATAATATCACATCTGCAAGGAAGATGGCAGAGCAAGATTTTAAGCTGGGTATGTGGGCTTCCCTGGTGGCTCAGATGGCAAAGAATCTTCCTGCAATGCCAGAGACCTGGGTTCAATTCCTGAGTTGGGAAGACCACTTGGAGAAGAGAAAGGCAACCCACTCCAGTATTCTTGCATGGAGAATTCCCTGTACAGGGGAATTCCTGGCAGGCTACAGTCCATGGAGTCGCAAAGAGTTGGACACAACTGAATGACTAACACTTTCACTTTATGTGCAATCCCAAACAGTGTCTAAGAAGAACAATGTATTTCTTGGGCTGCCATAATAGAATTCCACAGACTCCATGGCTTAAACAACAGTTCTGGAGGCTGGGAAGTTCAAGATCAGTGTGCCTGATTGGGAGTTAAGACTTCAACCTATGAAATGTGGGGAGAAGGGGAACACTATCAGCCCCTAACAAAAGGATGTAAGGAAGCAGTGAGTCAAGTCTTCCACAGAAGCAAGCCTGCATCCCCTTTGACTTGTGTTCTCCCTTTTGCTACTTCTCCGCCATTGCTCAAAAACAACTTTCTCCCACATCTTGGCTATCAAAATTTTCTCCATAAAAATCTACCTATGGCCAGTCAGGACTGATCTTCTTATCCCTAATTCTAGCTCTTGAACTAAAACTATGAAACTGTGAAACTATGAAACTGTGAAACTATGAAACTGTCATAGTTTCATACCCTATGGGAGCCATCATGTTAGGTTACATTATGTGCAGTTCTTAATAACGTTTATTTAGCATCTCCATGTTTGGGAGCCTTTATATGCATCATTTCTAAATCTTGCAACACTAAAAAGTAGGATTACTTCACAGATAAGGAAATTGAGGTGCAGAGAGATGAAATAATATTTGCTGAGGGGAATGGCAGAGTCCAATGTTGAACATAGTTAAATTTAGTTCTGAAACTCTACCACACCATGCTGTTTCTCCAAATAGTGTCTGTTCCTGTCCCTCTCCGTATACCTCTTTGTAGTCCCACACTTAGCAATGCATATTTTACACAGTGGAAATCTGTTTTCAAGATTTTGAATCATCTTTAACTATCACTCTGAATTCTTTTTCAGGTAGACTACCTATGTCCTCTTGTTTGGTTTGGTGGGTTTTTATCATGTTCCTTCACCTGGATATTTCTCTGCCTTTTTTTTTTTTTTTTTTTTTTTTTAGTTTGCAGCGTTTGGGGTCTCCTTTCTGCAGGCTGGAGGGTCATAGTTCCTCTTAATTGTGGAGGCTGCTCCTGTGGATGGGGTTGGACCAGTGGTTTGTGAAAGTTTCCTGGTTCTGGGAACTTGTCTGTGTCCTGGTGGATCGAGCTGGGTCTCTTCACTCTGGAGTGCAGTGCAGTGTCCAGTAGTGAGTTTTGGGGTGTCTAGTGGTTTGGCATGACTTTGGGAAGCCTGTCTGTTAATGTTCTTGTGTTCATGTTTTGCTGGAGGATTAGCATGGGGTGACTTGCACTGGAGCTCGTTGGCTCTTGGATGGAGCTTGGTCTCCCAGTAAGTATGGAGACTTTTGAGTGGGCTCTCATCTATTAATATTCCCTGGGGTCAGGAGTTCTGTGATGGTTCAAAGTTCTGGAGTTGAGCCTCCTGCCTCTGGGTTTTGGCCCCCCTTTTACAGTAGCTTCAAGACTTTTCTGTCCGCACAGCACAGAAGACAAAAGCCCTAGGTTAATGGTAAAACAACTCTCTACAGCCAGGAACACCTAAAGAGATTCACAGAGTTTTACAAAGAGAAGAGAAGAGAGAGGAGGGAGGGAGAAGTGATCAGGAGGAGAAAAGGGAGAGTCAAAAGGGAAAACAGCAATCAAGCCATTTATCAAATTCTTAAGAGAAAATGGATACTAAAAATTAGACACTTAACAGTATAAAATTGATTACAAATATCAAAAAGCAAAAATTAAAAACCTAGCTTAGAGATTAGACTCTTAAAAGTACAATATAACAAAAACATCGAACACACACAAAAAATTTTAATGGGGAATTTATTTTAAAAATTAAGTTTTCACATTAAAATGAGCAGGCAGATTTTTGTTTGTTTTGTTTTTATCTAAATACTGTTAGGGAAATGAAAACCTTTGGCTTGGTAAAATGGCTATTCACAGTTGAAGTGTCAGAATTCAGGTAGATTGATTTTGAAATGAAGAATGATATGTATTATTTCTGAAATACACTTAACTGTCTATGGCCATACCACCCTGAACATGCCCGATCTCTTCTAAAATGCACTTAATTGATAAATTTTAAAAGCATAATGAGACAGCTTTGTCACTTGATTACCAAAATTATAATGTGATTAAAGGCAGTTATAAAATTACAGTTTGTCCAAGGAAAACTTTTCAGGAAGTTTTTTTTTTTTTTTTTTTAAAGAAAAAGCTGTTAATTCAATTCTAAGAAAATCAAAAAGTGGTTTTGCCCATGAACTGTTTTTCTATTTGAACTTAACCTGACTTTCGTAGTAGTAATAAGCTGTCATTTTGATGTGTAAGTAGCCAATGCGTTTCTATCAAACATTCAAATGCTATACAAATATAAACAGGTTTCCCCAACCCACTTAATAAAATCACATGAGTATATTGTGCTAGGCCTTCATTCAGTTCCTCTGCATGGGGTAGGTTTTACTTAATTAGATAACAGAATTATTTTAATGTTTTGTCCAATTCATTTGCTATAATCTTATGTGTCTAAATTTTTTGTTTGACCTGTAATGTAAATAGTATTTTCCATTTGCTATTTTATTATCAAATTATAATTTGTAAATCATTACTCTTAAAAATCTAGTTATCACAAACTTAAATTGCAATGTCATAAAATAATACTAAGATATATACTAGTATATTCATAGGGCATGGTTAAGTTACATATGTTTTGAAATGTCAAGCTATTTTTGAATTTTAAAGATGATTGCATCCTTTAAACATGTAGCATTAATTTTAAAAGTTTGTTTGGTGTTTCATATTATATTTTAAGGTATTTTTTCTTTACTCAATAGTACAAGTTTAGAGAAGCTTTCTGATTGAAAAGATGAAATATGTCTCATTTCACTAGAAGTTTAAGAATACTAGTGTGTTTAAAAGTATGTAAGCACTTATAGGATTCTAAACGTCTTTGCTTTTGATGTAACACCACTTTTTATTCATTTGATTGTGCTTATTTATAGTTATTCTAAATTGTGCATGATGTAAATAGTATGTTTCATTATATAAAATGTCTTTGTATTTACAGACCGAAAAATAAGATAAATTTGTATATGAAAAATCAGTGATTAAAAATTTGGGATTCTTATAAAACAAAGTAGAAATAACAGTTGTGTGTTATATTTACATAATTCATTACAAAACTCTCTGTTTAAACCAAACATTTATTTACCTTATAAGTCAAAACTGTCGCTTATAAAATATTTAAATCAATAAACAATACCAAAACAGACAAAAAAAAAAATTAAGTTTTCTTTTTAGAAAGGTAATCAGTTCAGTTCAGTTCAGTTGCTCAGTTGTGTCTGACTCTTTGCGACCTCATGAATCACAGCATCCCAGGCCTCCTTGTCCATCACCAACTGCCGGAGTTCACTCAAACTCATGTCCATCAAATCGGTGATGCCATCTCATCCTCTGTTGTCCCCTTCTCCTCCTGTCCCCAATCCCTCCCAGCATCAGTGTCTTTTAAAATGAGTCAACTCTTCGCATGAGGTGGCCAAAGTATTGGAGTTTCAGCTTCAACATCAGTCTCTCCAATGAACACCCAGGACTGATCTCCTTTAGGATGGACTGGTTGGATCTCCTTGCAGTCCAAGGGACTCTCAAGAGTCTTCTCCAACACCACAGTTCAAAAGCATCAATTCTTCTGCACTCAGCGTTCTTTATAGTCCAACTCTCACATCCATATATGACTACTAGAAAAACCATAGCCTTGACTAGATGGACCTTTGTTGGCAAAGTAATGTCTGCTTTTCAATATGCTATCTAGGTTGGCCATAAATTTCCTTCCAAGGAGTAAGCGTCTTTTAACTTAATGGTTGCAATCACCATGTGCAGTGATTTTTGAGCCCCAAAAATAAAGTCTGACACTGTTTCCACTGTTTCCCCATCTATTTACCATGAAGTGATGGGACCAGATGCCATGATCTTAGTTTTCTGAATGTTGAGCTTTAAGCCACGTTTTTCACTCTCGTCTTTCACTTTCATCAAGAGGCTTTTTAGTTCCTCTTCACTTTCTGCCATAAGGGTGGTGTCATCTGCATGTCTGAGGTTATTGATATTTCTCCCAGCAGTCTTGATTCCAGCTTGTGCTTCCTCCAGCCCAGCATTTCTCATGATGTACTCTGCATATAAGTTAAATAAGCAGGGTGACAATATACAGCCTTGATGTACTCCTTTTCCTATTTCAAACCAGGCTATTGTTCTATGCCCAGTTCTAACTGTTGCTCCCTGACCTGTATACAGGCTTCTCAAGAGGCAGGTCAGGTGGTCTGGTATTCCCATCTCTTTCAGAATTTTCCACAGTTTATTGTGATCCACACAGTCAAAGGCTTTGGCATAGCCAATAAAGCAGAAATAGATGTTTTTCTGGAACTCTCTTGCTTTTTTGATGATCCAGTGGATGTTGGCAATTTGATCTATGGTTCCTCTGCCTTTTCTAAAACCAGCTTGAACATCTGGAAGTTCATGGTTCATGTATTGCTGAAGCCTGGCTTGGAGAATTTTGAGCATTACTTTACTAGCGTGTGAGGTGAGTGCAATTGTGCGGTAGTTTGAGCATTCTTTGGCATTGCCTTTCTTTGGGATTGGAATGAAAACTGACCTTTTCCAGTCCTGTGGCCACTGCTGAGTTTTCCAAATGTACTGGCATATTGAGTGCAACACTTTAACAGCCTTATCTTTCAGGATTTGAAATAGCTCAACTGGAATTCCATCACCTCCACTAGCTTTGTTCGTAGTGATGCTTTCTAAGGCCCACTTGACTTCACATTCCAGGATGTCTGGCTCTAGGTGAGTGATCACACCATCATGATTATCTTGGTCGTGAAGATCTTTTTTGTACAGTTCTTCTGTGTATTCTTGCCACCTCTTCTTAATATCTTCTGCTTCTGTTAGGTCCATACCATTTCTGTCCTTTATCAAGCCCATCTTTGCATGAAATGTTCCCTTGGTATCTCTAATTTTCTTGAAGAGATCTCTAGTCTTTCCCATTCTTAATAGTATGCTATAAAAAATAAAAGTTAAAGGAGTAATAAAGAACCATATTAGGACAGTATAAAGGAAAAAGGAAAAAGGATGGGGAAGAAAGGGAAAAAAAGAATAAGAATACAATATTAAATTAAAAAAAATAAGCCCTAAGATAAAGAGAGACAAAATATTCATTGACTGGAAGTTTCACTGTTTTTAGAATGTCATTTTTCTCCAAAACAATATGTATATTAAATGCAATCTCAGTAAAAATTCCAGCAGTCTATTTTAATTCTACAAGCTGATTCTAAAATTATAGAAAAGCAAACAATTTCAAATAGTCACAATAATTTTGGAAAAGAATCACAGCAACACTTGATTTCAAGATTTACTATAAAGCTACAGTAATCAAGGTGGTGTGATACTGGCAAAAGGATAGATAAGTCCATCAACAGAAGAGAACAAAAAGTTCCAAAAATAGAGCCACATGTTTATGGTCAATTGATTATTGACAGAGGTTCCAAAACATCCCAATGGAGAAGGAAAATCTCAACGTTTAGTTTTGGGATATCTGGATACTCATACTGGAAAAAAAAAAAACAAGCTTGGAACCCTTCCTCAGATTATATACAAAACTAACTTGAGGTGACTCATAAATCTAAATGTAAAAGCTCAACTATAAAGCTTCCAGTGGAGCTATTTCAAATCCTGAAAGATGATGCTGTGAAAGTGCTGCACTCAATATGCCAGCACATTTGGAAAACTCAGCAGTGGCCACAGGACTGGAAAAGGTCAGTTTTCATTCCAATCCCAAAGAAAGGCAATGCCAAAGAATGTTCAAACTACCACTCAATTGCACTCACCTCACACGCTAGTAAAGTAATACTCAAAATTCTCCAAGCAATAAGTGAACTGTGTACTTCCAGATGTTCAAGCTGGTTTTAGAAAAGGCAGAGGAACCATAGATCAAATTGCCAACATCCACTGGATCATCGAAAAAGCAAGAGAGTTCCAGAAAAACATCTATTTCTGCTTTATTGACTATGCCAAAGCCTTTGACTGTGTGGATCACAATAAACTGTGGAAAATTCTGAAAGAGATGGGAATACCAGACCACTTGATTTGCCACTTGAGAAACCTGTATACAGGTCAGGGAGCAACAGTCAGAACTGGGCATAGAACAACAGACTGGTTCGAAATAGGAAAAGGAGTACGTCAAGGCTGTATATTGTCACCCTGCTTATTTAACTTATATGCAGGGTACATTATGAGAAACGCTGGGCTGGAGGAAGCACAAGCTGGAATCAAGACTGCTGAGAGAAATATCAATAACCTCAGACATGCAGATGACACCACCCTTATGGCAGAAAGTGAAGAGGAACTAAAAAGCCTCTTGATGAAAGTGAAAGATGAGAGTGAAAAACGTGGCTTAAAGCTCAACATTCAGAAAACTAAGATCATGGCATCCGGTCCCATCACTTCATGGCAAATAGATGGAGAAACAGTGGAAACAGTGTCAAACTTTATTTTGGGGGCTCCAAAATCACTGCAGATGATGATTGAAGCCATGAAATTAAAAGATGCTTACTCCTTGGAAGGAAAGTTATGACCAACCTAGATAGCATATTAAAAAGCAGAGACAGTAGTTTGCCAACAAAGGTCCGTCTAGTCAAAGCTGTGGTTTTTCCAGTAGTCATGTATGGATGTGAGAGTTGGACTATAAAGAAAGCTGGGCCCAGAAGAATTGATGCTTTTGAACTGTGGTGTTGGAGAAGACTCTTGAGAGTCCCTTGGACTGCAAGGAGATCCAACCAGTCCATCCTAAAGGAGATCAGTCCTGGGTGTTCATTGGAGAGACTGATGTTGAAGCTGAAACTCCAATACTTGGGCCACCTGACATGGAGAACTAACTCATTTTAAAATACCCTGATGCTGGGAAAGATTGAGGGCAGGAGGAGAAGGAGACAACAGAGGATTAGATGGTTGTATGGCATCATTGACACAATAGACATGGGTGTGGGTGGACTCCGGGAGTTGGTGTTGGATAGGGAGGCCTGGCGTGCTGCGGTTCACTGGGTCGCAAATAGTCAGACATGACTGAGTGACTGAACTGAGCTGAACTGATAAAGCTTCTAGAAGAAAATACAGGAGAAAGCTTTGAAATATGATGATAGGCAAAGATGCATAGTTAAGACAAAGAAAGCAACAGCAATTTAAAGTTGTTGTTATAGTTCATTATTAAAAATACTTCTGCTCATCAAGTCATCAGTATGAAAATATGCAGGTAAACCACTGATAGAGAAACATATTTCTGATAAAAGATTTGATTTCAAGATATATAAAATACTTACACAACTCATAAAACCTCAATACAAATAACCCAATTTTTAGAAGTGGACGTTTTAAAGACAAAAGTCAGGAGCTAGTATTTTTAGCAGAAACCTAAAACATACTCACTGCCACTTGGAAGCACATTACTGTTGGAGAATTAAGATGAGATCATCTCTACTACTGAGATTTCTTGGAAACTTCCCCAGGGCTAGGCTACAGAATGTATTCTTGAAGAGTAAAGTTTATGTTATTTATTTTATTTTGTTTAAAATAATTGTATAATACTTTATGCACCTAAAGAACTAAAGAGCTCCCAGAATACTAAGAACTAACAGTCAATCTGTTGGGGGAGAGTTGTAGGGAGAGGAGTTGTTGGTTTTTTAAAAATAAAAACTCACTCTATTTCAGAACTGACACTTGATGAACAGCACTCAGAAAGGGAATCATTTGCCCATTATGTGCAAAAATATTCAAAGAAATGCCCATCTGAATTATCTACAAATTTTCCCCTTAACTGAAACTACTCCCTTTATCATACAAAATATGTTCCTGGAAATTTAGTAGTATTTTAAGAATGGTGTTTTTTTCCATGTGTTTAAATAATTTTATCAATGGGTTAAAATATGGGGTCCATTACAAATTATATGACTCAGGGGTGAGGTCTTATTTAATAGTCTAAGGTGGAAACTTTCCTCATCCCTTTTGTATAAAAAGACATTTTATATTATAGTTTCACTAATGTAGAACCTACGGTTCATAATAGACATTTGAACTCAGATCAAATCCATGTTATATTGTGAATTGGATAACAGTAGAAGCTTCACTTTTTTCAAAAGAGAATGAAGAATTTATATCCAGTTTCTAGGGCTTTCCATGGTGCAGTGTATTCAGTAGAGGCTAAAGCAGCTGTGAGTTATGGACCTTTCTCCTTTGTGAGTGGCGCGACATCCTGACACGCTGTATACTAGTTTCCTATGGCTACTGTAACAAATTGACAAAAGGTGGGTGGTTTAAAACAACAGAAAGTTATCCTCTGACAGTTCTGGAGGCCAGAATCAGTATCACTAAGCCAAAATCAAGGTGTGGTCAGGACCACTTTCCCTCTGAAGACTCTAGGGAAGAATCTGCTTGTGACCTCAGCCCCAGAACGACTTAAATGGAAATGTATGTGTGGTCACAAAAGTGCCACACTCCAATTTCCACTGGTTTGTGTGCAATAACTAGACTGAATGTTTATTTACACTTTACTAGTCCTCTGACTAGTGCAACAACTGGATCAAATGTTAATTTACACTTTACTAGTCCCCTGAATAGTCAAGTCAAATAAAAAAATATTTTTGGCCTACCTACAGTTATATCTCCCCTCCTTATTCAAATATGGCATCATGTAAATCTTTAGATGAACATAACAAGATAGACATGTAACAAGGCTCAAATTTCTAAAGAAAATTATAAGAATCTAAACTCAAGTATTACCTAAACAATGATTAATTCTATAAGCATTTGTGATATGCTGGCCTAGTCTATGCCAGGCATTAATGTAAGCTCTGAAGAATCAGTGATAAAAAAGACATGATGCTGACTTTAAGGAGCTCACCTTGGAACAATGAGACATGTGGGAGCAAATATCATTATCCAAATTCAAGGTAAAAGCTGTTGAAGTAATGAAGTTGTTCATTTTTCTCAGGAGACTTGATATTTGAAGTGAGCCTTGAAGGACAGGGAGGAGTTCTGAGAACACACAAGAGTTAGAGAAGGCATTGCAGGCAGAAGCAACAGTGTGTTCAAAGGCACGGAGGTGTATGTGTGGGTGTTGTTCATTAGAGAGGTCAGATGGCTGGGTTGGTAGGACAGGGTCATTTTGAGGGTCTTTACATCAGGGTTGAAAGCTTAGACTTTATCTTATGGGCATCCCAAAGCCACTAGAGCTGGATGTGATGCTACTAAGCTTTTTCTGGGCCATGTGACCTTGTTTTTCTGTTGTGTCTCCTTCGGGGTCAGTTGCAAAGCCAAGCTTGTTACCAGCTACCTCAGGCTCTCTGCTGAAAAAGCAGACTGACTTCTGGAAAGCTTTTTGTAAAGTCATAAGAAAACATTTAACTTTTATATTTTAGGAAAAATCCTTCACTCACTTGTTATGGCTTTGGAGGTACCAATGTGGCCTGAGGTGGCAGGGGTATAGAGACTTGCTTCTCCAACCCAGCTGAAAGAGTTTGATGTATATCCCAGTCACCTTGTGAATCTAGATGTCCATTTTATTGCTCCATTTCTCTGAGCTGGTTTCAGATCATGCATGATTGTCATAATTTTTACCTTTTGTTGCCTCTACTCCTTCATCTTAGTTGCTGGGGAAATAGCTTGATCAATGGCAGCATCAAAAGATATGTGCTGGCTGTCCATCTTTGTCCAGTCTGTGGCATTTGGCATTTGTTTCAGGAAGGCTGGTGGCAGGGAGGAAGACCGACTGGGGAGGGACCTTGGGGGGAAGGGATTGCTGCTGAAGCCCCAGCAGGTGATAACACAGATCTGAGTAAAGCAGAGGCCATGAGACCAAGCTGGGCTTGAAAGCAAATGATCTCAGGGAAGGATGGCCACCTCACTTGGCCTTGGCTTCTAGAATTGGCACATACCCTGGCCCTAAACAGCTGTAACCTGATTTTGAAGGAAGATCTCTTTTTCTCTTCAAAATACTCCTTTCACATTTTTCAAACAAAACAGAGTATAACAAAGAATAAAAGAGATTTTTCCATAGTGAATGGCTGGAGAATCTGAGAATCAACTCTGTACACTCAGAGATGCTTACACTGTACTGATACTGCCAAAAAGAAAAAACAGCAATCAGCCATATTGTGGAGGTGTTCAAGAATGTCACAAGTTTTATAAAACCAACTTTTCTGAGTCTAAGCCTCTTTCTAACTGAAATTGGGGAGTAGACATAAAATTTCAGTGGTTTCTGGACCTTCCCTCCCTTCCCCAGGGTCTC
Organism: Bos taurus; assembly: GCF_002263795.3. Lineage (NCBI taxonomy): Eukaryota > Metazoa > Chordata > Mammalia > Artiodactyla > Bovidae > Bos > Bos taurus. Next base: position 85,405,485 of record NC_037329.1, on the reverse strand, counting down.
ACAGGATCTGGAAACTTTATGTAGCCCCAGGATATGAGGGATGAGCCTCTCCCATCCATTGACGTCACGGTGGGTTCTCTTTTCTTCTCTTCTGTGCTTGACAAGAGGCTTATGCCTCTTCTCCCCTCTTCTCTTTAGTCTATTTTCAAACTGAAATCTGCTCACTACCACAAAAAGCATTTACAATTGCTATGAGCAGAAAGCTGCCTGGTGTACTCTTTTAGTCATGTAAGCAAGCTTTCAATTACCTCTGAAGTTCTCATCATCACTGAGGAAGCAGTCTATAAACAGTCATTTTTCTTTTCCCTTACTCAGACCAGGGGGGAAGAAAAGATATAATGCTTGTCCTGTTCATTATACAGCTGAATAACTATACTACCTCTGTTTCCCCCCCCCCCCTAATAAAGACAGGAAGGGATTGAATAGGTGATATAGAATAGCAATCCAATAGTTTTAAAATTTCTCCATTTCTCCCACAATGTCCTCTTTATTCCTCTCCTCATTTTTGTTGTTGTTGTTCAGTCTCTAAATTGTGTCTGACTCTTTGCGACCCCATGGACTGCAGCACGCCAGGCTTCCCTGTCCATCACCAACTCCCAGAGTTTGCTCAAACTCCTGTCCATTGAGTCAGTGATGCCATCCAACCATCTGGTCCTCTGTCGCCCCCTTCTCCTTCTGCCTTCAGTCTTTCCCAGCATCAGGGTCTTTTCCAGTGAGTTGACTCTTCGTATCAGGTGGCCAAAGTATTGAACCTTCAACTTCAGCATCAGTCTTTCCAATGAATATTCAGGGTTGATTCCCTTTAGGATTAACTGGTTTGATCTCCTTGCTGTCCAAGGGACTCTCAAGACTTCATTTTACCATTATGTTTGAATTTCTAATCTAATTAAGTTTGTGATTCAGTCAACATATATTTATTAGATTTCTTTTATGCAGTAGCCCTATGCTGAGTACTCTATTTCCCTCCTAATTTCTGGTTGAGAAATGCCAGCAAAGACCTTCATTTAGATGGATCTAGGTGTGGAAGGCTGAATATCCCAACCGCTACTTTTACAAATGCTCTATTTAATGAAGAGGCCAAATGGGGCAATTTAGATGAGAAATTAATGGTTTGAGAACCTGAACTATCTTGGGTTTTTTCTCTTCTCTCTCTTTTGATTGAATTTTTCAACTGAATAATTGAAAAATATCTATGTACTGCTGTGTTGATGCACTGAAAAAAAATCATCAGCTTTATCAATAATACCTTCTTCTTTTCAAGGCAGAGATTTGAAATTAAGAAAATATATATATTTTTAAATACATAATTTCTTTTAACAATCAGGAAAACTCCAGTCTTAGTGAACAAGATGATAATATTTATATGTTATTTTTAGTCCACTGCTCTTTTGAGAAACTATATTTCTTAAATGCAGAGCTCTTAAAAGGGAGAACAAATGAGCTGTGTTTTGATATAAATGGAACTAAAATTAGAAATTATTCAGAGATAAATGTATTTGCAAATCTACACTAATTTATTCAGTCTTTTCCATTTAAAAAGTTCATTGTCTATGGATTGGGCTCAGTGCTGGTACTGGGAGAAAGTAAGGGTGAGCACTGTTTAAGGAGTTTGCAGTATTAATAATCTCGTTAATATTCCAATTTTATTAGGCGCTTTACCTTTAAAGTCCTAGAGTTTAAGGAGAGTTAGTGTAATAAAATCCCAGGGTGTTCATTTACTCACTTGACCACTGCCATTTAAACAGACTAAAGTCTTACAATAAGGTCAATGATAATAACACCTTCTCTTGATTCTATTTCCTCTTGTAGCTACTGCCTCTCTCTTTCCACTCTTTCTTCCCTTCTGTCCCCTCACCCCGACCCCCACTGCCACAGCACATACGGGTAAACTTCTCAAGACTTTGATATATTAATTTTATCTTTCCTTTCATCTCCATCCATCACTCACTTTTTTTTTTTGAACGCACCATGCAAGATGTAGGATCTTAATTCCCTGAACAGGGATCGAACCTGTGGCCCCTACAGAGGAAGCTCAGAGTCTTAACCAATGGACTGCCAGGGAAGTCCCTCCATCCACTTGCTTCTAATCTAACTTTCATCTCCATCTACCTAAACATATCTAATGCTCCATGTTCAGTCCTCATTTTACTCCATTTGTCCCTTCTTGTAACATGTTCTTCTCTTGCTCCCATCCTCTTCTGAGGCCCTTTCCCCAGTCTCCAGGGCCTCGTTTGTATGTGTGTTTATGCTTAGTCACTCAGTCGTGTCCAACTCTTTGCAACCCACCAGACTCCTTGGTATAGATTCCAATATAAGGCTGGTTCATGTTAAAATTTCTCAAAGCTGAAGTTGTAGGTCACCTTTTCTTCTCATTATAATCTTCACTGAGGTAGTCTCATCCTTTATATACCAACAATTCTCATATTTGCATCTCCTTCCTAGATCTCTCCTCTGAACTTCAGACTTGTGTATCCAACTGTATACGCTCCATCCCCTCTTGGATATTTCTGAGGCTCTTTAAACTCAACATGTCCCACCTGGAACTTATGATCCTCGTCTCTTTTTTCTGGTATTTGAAATGTCAGCCAATGGCATTGTGGTTCTCTCAGCTGCATTATCCTGAAACCTAGGGATTGGTCTCGAAACTCTCTTCCCCTTAGCTCTGCCTTCCATAGTATCCAGTACATTACCAGTACCTTCTAATCATCTGTCAGATCCACCATTATTCTGCATCTGTGCTACCACCCTAATCCAAGTTTACATCTTCTCCTGCCTGGCTTACTGGTCTCTCTCTTTTCTAGCTCAATCTGTCCTCCACACTGCAACCAGAATAGCCTCTTTAAGTTGCAAGTCTGATCAAGTCACTTGGATACTTAAAACTTTTCTGTCACTTAGCGCTGCTTGCAGCAGAAAGATTATAATCTGACCACTTCTACAGGCCCATCTTGCATCAGCTCCCCACATTGCTCCCTCTACTCCTCAGATATTAACTTAATTTCAGTTGCTTTAATGCCATGTTTCTTCTGGTCACAAGGGCTAGCAGAGTTGCTCACCTTCTGAACAACTCTTCTCTCTCTGTTCTCCCTAGGTTGCCTATGTAACTCCCACTCATCTACCAGATATAAGGTCAGTTCTTCACAGAAACCTTACCTGATCTCGCATACTGCATCAAATCCACCAGTTCTACACTCATAGCACCATAATCTCAGTAGAAGTTGTCATCCTTGATATTTATACATTTTGTTGTATAAAGGTTTGATTAATGTCTGTCTCGCCCACTAATCTGTTAATTCACTGAGGGCAAGTGCCTTTGTTGAATTAACAGATTAAATAAATAGATTTATAATTCTTATCATTTTATCCTCAAAAACCCTGTGCAGTCCCTGGCACATAGTATGCATTCAATATAAATTTGTTGAATAAATGAACAAAGGCATGAATAAATGAAGGTCATAATGACCCTCCTAAGGTCAAGATGGCAAGACTAAGATTGTAGCCAGGTACTCTAAATTCCAGTACAGTTACTGTGAAAGTGAAAGTTTAGTTGCTCAGTCATGTCTGACTCTTTGCAACCCTATGGTGGGCAACCCTTAGCCCTCCAGGCTCCTCTGTCCATGGAATTCTCCAGGCAAGAATACTGGCGTGGGTTGCCATTCCCTTCTCCAGGGGATACAGATTACTAACCTTCTCAATAAAGAACTTGTCCTGGATTGTTCTTCAATCCAGGCAACTTCAATTCGTCAAGTCTGATTACTCAACCCTACCATTTTCTGCAGATGCCATTTATTTAGCAAGAGGATGCTGTAGATAAGGTAATATTTTTTTTTCTCCACAAAATGTACGCTATCTTTTTGTTCTATTTTGAAGGGGTATTATGATAACCCATGCTACTATTTAAAACTTGTAAAGTTTCTTGAGATTCCCAGAAGAAATACAAGTTATGGGTTACAAAGAGCAATTTTATCTCTTGCAATAGAATTTTCTGTTTAATTTGAAAGGCTAATAACTTCAAAAGAGCATTCTCTTAGGTGGGACAGTCATCATCATATTCCCAGCTGCTGTGTATATACCTTCTCTTAGAAGTGAAAAAGGAGAAAGTCATTTTGCTGTGTGGAAGTGCTTTGTGTATTTTATAACATCCAAATAAAATGTTCAGTGGTTGGAGGAGATTCTGCTGTATTTAGGACAAATAGATTCTCTGTTAGCCCCGAAGAAGCCTGAAGATGTGATTTTCAAGGGTCTTTGTGCTGTGGAAGAAAATGGAATCATTATTTTTGAACTCTCCCTGCTCACGTCAGTGACTCCCACCTGCAACTGATCTGCTGGTTATAAGTAGCCATGAATCGCCTTGCAGATTGCAGGCAGTGTAGCCAACCAGGGCCAGGCAAAACCAAACTCCTGGTAAGTTTTATTAGCTCTTTCTGTTGAGTTTCGTTTCCATTTTACACCTTGGGGTGGGAGACAATCTCTACTAACACTGGTGTGGTGTGTCTGTCTCAGATCTGTGTGGAAGGTGTACATTATTTTTTTCTTCTCTTCAAGACTGCTGTCTTACCACTTAAAGTAAATTAAGATTGGTTGTTGTTTGGTTTGGGTTCTGTTGTTGTTATTATTAAGAATTACACTTTCTTTGGGACAAGTGCTTTTTTTTTTTTTCAGTTGAAAAGGCATACTCACTTTCTAGGTTGTATTAATAATTGCTTTGTTTGTCACTGTATAACATTCTCATTCTCATAGACTCCTTTAAGCTAATCAGCTGGTTCTGGGGGGACCTCATTAGCAAATGAATGTGGAAAAAAAGAAGACTACAAAATTCAGGTGAATCAATATACTACTACTTCTTCCTTGTTTCCCTTTAAAAATGTTTCTTCTTTCTCTTTTCTACTTCTGCCCTCCCTTCTCCTCCCTTCTCTTTTTCTTTTCTTCAGTCACTCCCTCTCCGGTCATCGACATTTCCTTGATCCTTCCTTTCACTCAGCTTCCTTCCACCATGCCCAAAGCATTCCTGCTGCTGGCTGGCGCCCTGGTGCTCCCTGGGCTTGTGCAAGGAGTCATGCTGAGAAATGAAGAAAAATGGAAGCCCCTCAACATTCCTAGAAACCGAGATCTGGTAAGAACAGCCACTGGGACATTCTGGGCTGTGGGGTGAAATCAGCACCTCCCTGGAGTTATGCACACCGCACTCTGCTAAACAGTGGAGACGAGGCTGCCAAAGGTTGAGAAGATTCCCCAGCAGGACTAGAGGTGAATTTTGCTAGCCTAGTAGCCAGTTCTCTATTATAGTTTCTCTAGCCAATTTACATTTGTTTCTGTATGGAGAAACAAATTTATATTTAGAAATGATTTTATAGACACATGGCACATTACATTTGTAAATGATCTTATATACATATTGACTTTATAGCCTTGATTTCTAATAAGTATACAAAATTAAGAGTGTAACAGGGAATTGCATTTTGTACAGCTCAGGTTGAACTGATAACAAAACAGATTGTCATATAACCAATACTTGCAAAGCCCAGTTGCAAAATCTGAAAGTTTCCCTATATTCTTGTCAATTTGCTAGGTGTTATTTTCAGCATAAAGTTATCTAGGAAATAGAATTCAAAATATCAGTTAAAATTCTCATTTAAAAAATATGCCAAATATAGCAAACATGCTGAGTTTATGATTTCAAAATACTATTTTCTAAAGAAAATTATGTAAAATATAACAATATAGTATCAAAATAATAGAATAGCACTTTGCATAGCTTCTGTGTATTTGCAGAACACACAGCTGAAAACCCCACATTCAGAACAACTGGCTCTGTTTCACCATCAGTCAGAGAGGAGGCATCTGAGCTCTGAGAACTGTGAGGTTCAGGGGGAAAAATGAAGGAAAAAATACTCACCTTTGAGTGCTTGGGGTATTTAAGTTATAAATAACATTGAACATTTCTTTCTCTCTTCAGTTTTTTAGAACTCTTCAGGCATATTTTAAACGAAGAGGTCTTGACCTTGGGAGGTTTTCAGATACTTTCTCCATGAACGAGAATCCCAGGCCTCTCTCTTTCCAGTCAGAACTTATTGCTTCTGCATTTGCAGATTATGAACAACAGAAAAACTCCCTCTCCAATTACGTCAAAGGCTGACTGTTTCCTCTGAGTGCAGGTAAAATTTATCCCTTTATCCCTAGATCTCTCTAAACATATAACTGAGTCATAAAGAGGTTTGAAAATATTTATTTGAATAAATGATTTTATTTCCTTACATAAATAAGTGCTCAGTTCTGATCATACTTGTCACTGTTAATACTCAGATTTGGTTCATATATTTTACAGTCTGGTTTTAAAAAGAAATGACAGTAATTTTCAAAGGATAGCTTTCTGGGAGAAGAGATATATTAAAATGGTAGAATTATCACTGAATAGAATTATGAAATACAATGAAAAACCACCTATTCTTATATCTTTTTTCAGACTAGGTCATATAGCTAAATTATGTGGAAAATCATATGTAAAGAAATATATTGAATTGTCCAGTTGGATTAAATGGAAATTAAAAAGTTAAAAGAATAGTTTCTTTGGGGAGAAATTATTAGGCATATATTTGAGCTTGAACTTCCTCACCTAGTTGGGAGAAAAAGGTAGAATATTAGTAAAGATGGCACTTTATCATAGGAAAAAATTTAGAAATTTATGTCTAAGATTTAATTTTTATTCATATTGTTTTAGCATCCCTATCAAATAAATACCTACCATTTAAAAAGTAACAGGTATGGTGCAAAGAAAATACATTGTGATTCTAGTCTATTAACTTTTTATTTTGCTGAATAGTAAAGGGAACCGAATTGTAATTAAAATCTACTCCCATTCTTTCATGGGCAAATGGATGGAATTATGAGGAAGCAAACCATTGTTGCACTTCATTATGATTGTGAAAGGATTTTGATGATTAGCTACTTTAAATGTAATGATTTTAGAAAAATAATGCTTGTTATTCTAACAAGAGGATGCAATTTACTGTGTGGCATATGCACTTGAAAACTGTCCTTCAATGAGAAAATAAGATAGAAGAAAAATAAGTATATTAATGAAGGCTTCCCTTGACTACTTTTCACACTCAGCCCCAAGAGTAACATACACTAAAAAGAGAATAATTATTAATACCAAGTATCTATTTCAGTATGGGACAGTATTGCATACAAACTATTTTTTAAGCCTTACTTTATTCATCTATAAATTGCATATATGGATCTCTAACTCAAAGAAAGTTTTAGAGAAAACATCAAGTACATATTCTCATGTAAGCACAAAATGAGATAATGTTTAAGGGCAGGGGAAAAAAAAAGCACTGTTAGTGGTACTGTAATATAATAAGAATTATTCAACTTTGTGAAAGAAGCAAAATTACAAGCTTTCCGGTCTTAACAACTCTGATTAAGAAATGAAGATAAAAAGAGTTTTCACTGAAATATGTTGATATTTGGGTCTTTGGGTTAATTGTATAATCTTCATTTCTATTTCATTATAATGTTTTCTTTTTCTTTCAGAAGTCTGGTGGTTTTAAAACTACAGATGAAGCTTCTCACTAGAAAAATTCAGTCTTGATCATGGCTAAGTTTTTGTGTGTGTTTCCCTCTCCACTTTTATCAGTCTGTTATGATTTTATTCTGTATTTCCAGATTTACATGTAAATAGTTTGAGCTTTGGGACATATGTGACTTATGTGCATGGTTTTTTCCCCACTCAATAATCATAGATATCAATATAGCACTGCATATATTTGCAAGGGTTACAAAAACACCATAAAGTCAAAGGAAATTCCTTTCAGCTGTGTTCTATGTTTCTTTTTTATCATCAGTGTTTTTATTTGAAAGGGACATTGATCATTTTTACTTTAGTTAATTATCTGTAACAGGAATTTGGGTTTAAAATGTATCTTTTTCCTACAAAGAATATACATTTCTATTAAAAGACCCCACAGTCTTAGTTTCATGTCAAGAGAGAGTAAGTAATGAATATCCACAATTAAGTTGAAATGGAAGACAAAGAAACATGGGATTTTAGGAGTTGCTCAGGCCTCTGGGAGATGTTCTCTGCCATGATGTTCAGAGGTGGCTATATTGTGCTATAGCAGATATCCTGGTTTAGTCTCTTAAGTCGTGTCTGACTTGCAACCCCATGGACTGTAGCCTGCCAGGCTTCTTTGTCCATGCGATTCCCCAAGCAAGAGTACTGGAGTCGGTTGCCATTTCCTTCTCCAGGGGATCTTCCCAACCCAGGGATCAAACCCAGATCTCCTAAATTGCAGGTAGATTCTTTACCAACTGAGCTACAAGGGAAACCCCACAGCAGATATCTTAGGAACCTACAACCATAGGAAGAGAGGGTAGATACAGGCAGATTTCCCTTCTTTCATAACCAGTGCTCTTCCTCCACCAGCCCTCCCCAACTCAGGCTGAATTGGTCTGATTCTCATATTCTTATTTGTAACAGCTACTTTTCTTTATGAAGGGCTGTATCATTTTCTCTGATTTCTGCAAAAACAAAAACCAAAACCATACATCGTGCCAGAAGCAAACATTGTAATCCTAATGACACTAGTCTGTACATTCCAAAGTAGTTTTATGTGGCTTTTTTGGTGGATGATTGAATATGAATAATAAAATATGCAAGAACAGGTTATATATCTGGTTCAGTATGTTCTATGTAAGTAGTCATATACGTGTCTGTTCTCCCTGGAGAGTTGTGAGATATTTGTGAGCCAAGATCATATCTAAGCCTTTTTTTATTTCTCCAGCACCTACTACAATGCCTTGCATGTAGCAAGCACTCAAAAAATACTTGTTGAATTCAACTAAATGTGTGATATTTTGCTATTAGTCACACAGTAATGGAAGCTGCTTCTAGTTAATGCCAAGATTTTTTGTTTAACCATTTAAAGGATGTAAATAATTATTGATATTATTCCTCATAAAAATAGAGCCTATTCAGATAAATGATAGAGTGGTGGGGATCCTTCACCACTGTCTAGTTCCACTCAAATACCAAAGGGACTGGCTTTCCCTTTTCCTTTCACCACTCCTGCTCTGGTTGTCAAGACCTCCAAAAAAGGAATGCTTTATCAGTTTCAAGGTCTTTGAAAAGGAAGAGCATCCACAGGGGACTTTCAGCTGTGAGCTTGCAAAGTCTCAGAGAAGCAGCATGCATCCTTCTGCTGAAAAATTCCCCACAACTGGCAGGTAGCTGTCGATGGGAGGCCTACACTCCACTAGACTAGAGTTTCTCAACAGTGATGGGATTGTCATTTGGGGAAGGACAAGTCTTCATGGTGACCATTTAGCACACCTGGTCCCCAGACAATATATAGTGGCATACTAGTGATTCCCCTCCCCCATTATTTTGACAACAAAAACCTCCCTAGTTGTGTTTCTAGAAGGTCACTGGGGAAGTGATTTTGTTCACTGATTTTGTCATCAGCAGAAGACTAGTGTTTCCTGCAATGAAAATGCTAAGTGTTCTGCAGGTGATCTAGGCTCCCAAGGGGTCTGTAGTCCTTCTTTCTTAGGTCCTTGACAGCCTCTCAACACTGACTCTGCTCCTTTTTGATGAGCATCCCATTCCCTGTCCCCAGGACATGGCCTGTTGGCCCCTGTCCCAGGTCTAGTGTGGTCAAGAACTATTAAGGTGCAAGATTTTGTCCAATTTGCAAGCTACACAGTAGCTGCTACAATTTCACAAATCTTGGTGGACCCTGAGATCCCTGGATCTGAGGCAACAGATTTTGTTATTCATGGCTCAGGAGGCAGCTTGAGTTTTACATTCGCATTGGTTCCCCTTGTCCCTAAAGTATCATGGAGGCCATGGCGGGGTGGGTCCAGGTGTTTAGTGGGCATGAGTTGATTTGTGCCACAGCCAAGGAACCCCAAACTTAGGAAATCCTCACTCTTATAAGGGGGCTACATGCCCAAACATGCCCAACCTTTGTCCCAGAGGGAAACATCTTTATTATACTGGTCAGGAAACAAATCTGTCCTCTGCCCCAGAGGGAGACAGTATTTCTGTCTTTCAAGGCTATTTGTTCTCCAGACATCCTTGAAAAGATAGCCCAGAGTGAAAGCAGGGACAAGCTTTTGCAGAAAAGACAACCGTGGAAAAACTGCCTCCCTAAAAGCGTTATACCCCATCTTGACTCCTCTACTTGAGAAAGGGGAGTCGCGACCTCCCTGTGTACTCTTCATGCTGTGGTCATGGTATAAATCCAGTGTTATCCTTTCCTCAGATATTTCATTTTGATTCTCAGAAATGAGTCAGAAAGTCTGAAAAGTTTCTTCTTGCTATTTTCATTACTGCTGTAACAATTCCACTTCATCTCAAGGTAAAGTGGATGCCTCTGACTCACCAGTGGACACATTACTTACAAGGAAGTAGAGAAAGGAAAAGCAGAAAGATTACAATTTCAAGACATGTTGCTATAATACATTCTGACCTATAAAATAAGGGTCATCAAGGTGTTCCATAGCAGAAAAACTGTCACCCCCTTGCTCCCTGTCCAGTTCTCCACAACGTGAATCTATATCTTCACAATTGTTACTCCCATATTCCAGGCATCCAATAACAAAATAAAATTCCATGGACAGAGGAGCCTGGCAGGCTACAATCCATGGGGTCACAAAGTGCTAGACACAACTGAGTGACTGAGCACACAGGCCATCTGGGTCTCGGGAGAACATTCTCGTTACCAGATGACCAGTTCTTCTCCCGTTGATTTCCTTCTTTTCCCTAGGAGACTTAGGACTAGAGACTCTTGACTTCCTCTCAAGTGCAGTTTCCTGGATGCCTGGAGAAACTCAGGGGGGAATTTACCTGTTAGGAATTTCTGTGAGTTACCTTGCTAGCTTCCCATATTTTATACTCAGATAGGGCCCTGGGGATCCTTTATCATGAGAAAGGAATGACTTCTAGCTGTGAGATATTTTTCTCTCATCTGGGAGTTCCCCTCTTGCTGGTCCTGGTCCTCATTCTGCCATCAAACTGTGGCTTTTCTGCATCTGGATTGTCATAAAGAGGCACTAGTGGCCAAGTCAGGTGTTAGGCTCCCTGTAACTTGTCCCTACCCTCAGCTTCATATTGAGCTGCATTCCATACTTCTACTCCCTTGCCCATTCCAAAGGCACTTTCAGTTCCATCCAGTTGAGTTCATCAATGTGATTTAAGCACAGATTACTAGCCTAGAGAGGAAAGTTCATTAAGATGTATCAGGTAGTGCTGTTCTCAAGATGTTGACAGCAAGTGTCTCTAGAATAGGACACTAGAGAAAGTTATAATTCAGTGTAAAATATAAAGCATAGGAGTGTGTAGGTTGACGTAGAGTTCCACTGAGGAGAGGCAGTTGTTTAGTCCCTAAGTCGTGTCCGACTCTTTGTGACCCCATGGATTGCAGTGCACCAGGATCCTCTGTCCATGGGATTTCCCAGCCAATAATACTGGAGTGGGCTGGCATTTCCTTCTCCAGCAGATCTTCCCGACCCAGGGCTTAAATTGGCAGGCATATTCTTTACGCTGAGCCACCAGGGAAGCCTCAGGGAGAGACAGTGTATTAATTCCAAGTATGGGATTTGGAGTCAGATAGACCAGGCTTCAAATCCTGGCTCTGCTACTAATTAAAAGACGCTTGCTTCTTGGTAGAAAAGCTATGACAAATCTAGACAGGGTATTAAAAAGCAAAGACATCACTTTGCTGACAAAGGTCCATATAGTCAAAGCTATGGTTTTTCCAGTAGTCATGTATGGATGTGAGAGTTGGACTAAAAAGAAAGCTGAGCACTGAAGAATTGATGCTTTTGAACTGTGGTGTTTGAGAAGACAATGAGAATCTCTTGAACTGCGAGGAGATCAAACCAGTGAATCATAAAAGGAAATCAGTCCTGAGTATTCATTGGAAGGACTGATGCTGAAGCTGATACTTTGGCCACCTGATGCGAAGAACCGACTCATTAAAAAAGACCCTGATGCTGGGAAAGATTGAGGGGAGGAGGGAAAGGGGGCGACAGAGGATGAGATGGCTGGATGGTATCAGCGACTCTATGGACATGAGTTTGAGCAAACTCAGGAGATAGTGAAGGACAGGGAACTCTGGCGTGCTGCAGTCCATGGGGTCACAAAGAGTTGGACACGAATGAACCACTGAACAACCAAAGATCAAATTAAAAAACAAATATTTTTGAGGGAAATATTGTAGACAAAGGAACATTTTCTTCAAGCACATTCCCCAACTCCTTAACAAGCTTAAACCAGAGGCTTGAGCCCAGTTGCAAGCTTCGAGTCCTGGAAGCTGGGAGGGTCCAGATCAGGTCCCGCCTACTCCCGCGCTCATACCCACGCCTCCCGGAAGAAGCCTGGATTAGAGGCTCCTGCGGAACCTGAGCGCGGCGGCTTCGGCGCAGGCCGAGCCAGTTTCCCAGAAGGACTTTGGGTCCTTGCTTTTAGCGGCTCGGCGCAGGGTTAGCGTCTGGGAGCCTCTGCTCTTCCGTTTCTCTGTCGTTCCTGAGACTGCGTAGCAGAACCCCGCAAGCATGTCGGGGTTCAGCCCGGAGCTCATCGACTATCTGGAAGGGAAGATTTCCTTTGAGGAGTTCGAAAGGAGAAGAGAGGAGAGAAAAACCCGCGAGAAGAAAGTGAGGAGATGATAGGCCTGGATGCTCTCACTGTCTTGTCGCCTTAATACACTTAAGAGATGTGAAGGACCCGACTAAATTCACCCTTATGGGGCGGGCCGCGTACCTCTAGCAGTTTCTCCCCCCCCCCCTTTTTTTTTTTACCGAAACTCCGGTTCTCACATTACCCCTGTGCTAACCTCCTCTTTAAAACATTTCACTCACCAGAAAGCTTTTGTCTCGGTGGGAACCACTTCTTTCTCTTTTTACTGTTGTCAAATAGTACTTTTTTTTTTTTTTTTCGCTTGAGAGTAGCTTAACGCTGGTAGATTAAATGGGGTGGAGATGGAGGTGGGGTGTGGGCAGTAGAGTTCAAAACAGTAGAGTCAGTTTGTATCTGGTTCAAGTCCTAGCTTTGCCGCTGTTATTTTTGTGACTTTGAATGCGCAACTCACCTCTCTTCTTGAGGCCTCAGTGTCCATTTCCCGACGGAGTGGTTTCAGCTCCCATTTTTGAGGAGTCTCCCAATGGTGTGATGTAACCCTCCACAGGATTATCATTTTTTTTTTTTTTTGTCTGATAACAAATACTTCTCTGGTAAATGAGGAAATACATGACTTTTTCATGTCTCTTCACTTGATGTTGGAGGGAAAATAAAAGTAATTGCACCTTTTGAGGTTAGCTGTTGGATTCTTTCCTAAATCGTGCAACCAATAGTGCCCCATCTCTTTTCATTTAAAAAGCAAGGCTGAAAAAAGAAAGACTGCAATGTGTAGATTAATGAAATTATCAAGGTTTTTAAAATTATTTTTTACGAATGACTGATTCAGACTGAAGAATGAGACCCAAGTACAATGAGATGCTTTGACAATATTCAAATTTAGATTTCACATACTGTGTATGTGTTCAGAGCTCAAGTTTTATAGAAATAGAAAATGAGGCAGATGTTCTCTTCTCAGCTGGAAAGAGCTAAACGTGCATTTGATTTTGGAGTCATTAATTAATTTTCAATCCCAGAGTCTTCAGGAAAAAGGAAAGTCATCAGTTGAAGAAAATCCAAATGACTCTGAAGTTCCATCATCATCAGGAATAAACTCTACCAAATCTCAGGGCAAAGATGCCAATGAAGGTATGTTAAGATCACTGCCTGCATTAAATGTTAAGGGTATCTAATAATTTAGTGAAAGTGTTATTATTATTTTTTTTAATTACTGTGGTATTCTGTTGTTGATACCTGGCTTTTTAGGAACATAGTACTTGGTATATAATTAGGTGCTCAATATGTATTTGTTGAATTGTTGATTATGGTGCTGGTTAGTGGGCTATGTTTGTGAAGAAGGGTTTCAAATCTGCATCAGTGTTGGGGAGCCTTTTGGGGTCACGGTTTTTTAAATTGACCCTCTCATGTGGTTGCTAATTATTCTAGGCTATACTCCCCCAAATTGTAATGAATTATAATTCTATACAAAGGGCTTCCAAATCGCTTCTTTAATTATGAGAGGTAAGATAGAAATGTCAGAGTGGAAGCCAGTTGGCTGTCCACATGGGACCTTACACACAGCATAGATATCTTGGTGTGTTACCTCATTCCAGGATTCAGTCCTCAGCTCCGCATGACCAGATACTAAATTTGGTTACTGCACCCAGACCAATTAAACTTATGAGAGCCTAAGTGATGAATTAGTAAGCAAATTACTAATTTCTGGTGATTGATCAGAATACTAATGATAGTTTGTGATATCCAGTCATTCATATCAAGTAATCTGGGATGTGGAACTATCAATTAGAATTTAACTTCGGGCATAGGGTCTAATTGAGAACTAAATTAAACTTTCTTGCCTTACTGGGTAGAAATGGAGGCTGTGCAGGAGACCTAGGTTCTATCCCTGGGTCGGGAAGATCCCCTGGAGAAGGGAATGGCTACCCACTCCTGTATTCTTGCCTGGAGAATTCCATGGACAGAGGAGCCTGGCGGGCCATAGTCCATGGAGTCACAAAGAGTTGGACACGACTGAGCAACTATCATTTTCACGTATAAGGTCTAATTGAGACCTAAGCTAAACTTTCTGGCCCTAGGGGGTAGAAATGGAGGCTGATTGTTTTTCTTCCAAACAAGTAAGACTTTACACAGAGAAAACACTAGTCGGGTAAACAGAAAATGAACAAGTTTTGTCTGTCTCCTTGGACCAAGTAGGGAAGAAAGGGCAAAGAGGAGAGAAAATTAGGATTATAGATTCTTTGCTAGGCAAGTGGAGTGAAAAAGCAGGCTGAAGGTGTTCTAAAATCTGTGAGTCCTTCCTTATCTGCTCAGAGTAAGAGCTGCTCTTCCATCATAACGTTGTCTTTGAGGTGCAGCTGTTAGTAGCAGGCACCATGGGGTGCTTGCCAGTTTTCCGCCAGTGAAAGTGAGAGTCAGTCGCTAAGACATGTCCGACTCTTTGTGACCCCGGGGACTGTAGCCCACCAGGCTCTTCTGTCCATGGGATTCTCCAGGCCAAAATACTAAGAGGTGGCCGGAAAAGGTGGTTACTTGAATCACTGCTTTCTGCTTACCATGAGTAGTCAGGCATACTAGACTCAGCTCAAATAATACAGTCACTTTAAGATATTAAGCTCCCAGTTTCCTAGGAACGTATTTCGTATACTGACCTTGTGTTCAGGAACCTTGCTAAATTCATAAATTCTGACAGGTTTTGTGCATAGATTCTTTTGGATATTCTATGTATCATCATGTAATCTGTGAATGACAATTTTATTTCTCTGTTAATCTTTATGCCTTTATTTTTCTTCCCTTATTACATTGACTCCAGTAAAATCTTGAAAGGAATGGTGATAGTAGGCATACTTGTCTTATTGCCAGTGTCTTTGGATAATTAGCCATTAACTGTGTTTGTGGTGCCAAGGTCCAGCCCCGGCTGATCCAGGGTATTCGAAGGAGAGATGGCCTAGGCGACTATTCAAATATTAATTAGAGATATAAAGAGTAATAGAATGAGGATAGCTCAGTAGGAAAATTCAATGGAGAAAAGAGGCTGAGTAGCTTGGTTTACGCGGAAAATCAATATAACCCGTGACACCAGGTTACCTCTGACCACGGAGGCCACAGGCACCCTCTCGAATAGCGGAAAGTGCCCCACCTTAGACACCTTCTCGATTGGGTCTTAGAAGCCCAGGCAAATAAATGGTCGCAGAGGATATCCACGCTCCAGATGGAGACTTCAGCCAGAATGTGAAAAGAATGACATGGGGAGACCAAGGGTTGGTGAGCAAGGCCCGTAGCTTTATTTTCAACAGGGGCTTTTATACCCTAAGTTACACATAGAGGATAATAGGGGATGCAAAGTCAGCAGTTTTTGATCCTTATCAAAAACCAGGGTTTCTTTCCTGCAAATTTATCGTATACAAATGGTTTAGGTGATTTACATCATCTTCTGGCCAGAAGGCCTATTAACATTTTATGGCTCCCGACAAAGACTTATCAACCGTAAGACTTATTTTCTCTAAGAGTAGTTATTTTAAGGTTTGGCGCCATCTTCCGAAGATAAAATTGCATTCCTATAGGGCGGATGTGTAATGGGTTTACAACAAAGGAAAGCATTTATTACCTTAAGGGTCTAAAGTTACTAACACCAAGGCCACTACTTATTTTTTCTATATACCAACTATATTAATTAATACACATTTAAGGGTACAATTCAGGGGATGTGAAAACCTGGCAGCAAGCATTGGCTCATCAATGAAATCTTTTACTGGTTTTATTCTGACCGTTTCTAACTCTCTGAGAGGCTCTAAGCTATTTGAATATCTTAAGCTTCCTGTGCCTCTCGAGGCTGGGAGACTGTAAACAATCGTATGCATAGCTGTAGGAGTCCGGGTAAACTTGTCAGGCGAGTTAGAGAGCCATCTGAGGGGTTTGGATTTAAACACTCCTAATTGCCCAGGAACTTTATTAATTGGAGCTGTAAGTTAACTCTTTGTCAGAGAGAGCGAGATGGTGGTAGGGGACAGCCCCCAGTAAAGTCAGAGGTGAGAGCACAAAGCAATAAAGTAGGCAGACTCTGGTTTTTTGGGGGTAGATGCTCGAGAATATCCGGGGGGACTCCCGAGGCTCGATCCCGCCTTTGCGTATGCCGAGCCTCCTTCCTCATGACCTTTGTCACGAGTGGAATGTCTCTCGCCGGCTCCCGTCATGTGGAACCTTTTTTGTAGGTATTTTTTTTATCAAGTTAAAGGTATTCTCTTACATTTCTGTTGACTAAAAATTTTTATTAGGAATAGGTGTCGGATTTTATCAAATGCTTCTCTGGGGGAGTTCGCTGGCAGTTAAGTGGTTAGAATTCAGTGCTTTCACTGCCAAGGCCTGAGTTTCATCCCTGGTTGGGGAACTAAGATCCTGCAAGCCATGCAGCATGGCCAAAAAAGCTTCTCTGTATCAAGATGATTGTATGACTTTTCACTTTTTTTGTGTTACTGTAATAAATTTTATTGATTTGTTTTACAACTTTATTTTGGGTGTTTAGAATTCTTGAAGATGATCATTATGATGTCATAGTAATTATTACTATAATATTTGTTCCTCAAAACATGTGGGTTTTTTTTCATTCTCCCTTAAATATACTGACTATCTTATTTGTCTAGCATCTTTGGGATTTGAGGTTATTTTACATAAGTGAATAAGCTTTAGGATTTTTTAATAAATATATTTATGTACATTTATTTTAACTGTTTTGTTGTAGCTTTTCTAAAATATGCCACATCTCTGCTTTAACAACAAATTGGCTTCTAAACTTTTCTTTATTCAAGATAATCATTATAAACTTAGAGAAATCATTTTACTGTAGTGATCTCCTCAGATACAGAGGAAATATGTTATTTTGTTCCTGAAATAAAAATGCTGTTTTAATAATAAGTGTTTATTAAGCTCTTACTGTATGCTGGGCATTTTTCTCAGTATATATATTTGAAGACTCCGAGTAACCCTGTAAGGCAGACGTTCAGATCAGATCAGATCAGATCAGTCACTTAGTCGTGTCCGACTCTTTGCGACCCCATGAATCGCCGCACGCCAGGCCTCCCTGTCCATCACCAACTCCTGGAGTTCACTCAGACTCACGTCCATCGAGTCAGTGATGCCATCCAGCCATTGACCCCTTTTACAAATGAGCAAACTCAGGTACAGAGAGCTTCGGTAATTTGCCCAAGGTAAAACAGCTGGCAATAGATAGTGGTAAAGTTTGAAACCAGACAGCTTGACTCTAGAGGCCTCACCTTAAACCCCTGTGCTATATGCCCTGGTTATGTACCACCAGACTTGTTCTTAGGTCTTAGGTTAGTTAGTTCGTAGGTCTGTGTCCTGAAATTCCTTAATTTTTTTTTTCCTCTCTGCTTTTAACTATTATTCTGTGTGTTTCTGATTTCCCACTTAATTTTGCCTGTATGTCTGGATAAGGCCTAAAGGATGAGTCAGCAGTTTCTACAGAGTAAAATATATGGCCTTGTGACAGCTTTCTTTGGATTGTTTTTGGGAATGTTCATTTGTCTTTTACTTTCAAGTTTGGTAATGCTGGGGTAGAAATTTATACCGTTTGTTTTTCTTTCAAGTGCTGAGTATGCTAAAGCTTTTGTTTCCTACCTCAATGTCTTTTTCTTTAGGTGAAACATCAGATGGAGTCAGTAAGTCAGTTCACAAGGTCTTTGCTTCCATGCTTGGAGAGAATGAAGATGAGGAGGAGGAAGAGGAAGAAGAGGAGGAAGAGGAGGAGGAAGAAACGCCTGAGCAACCCACTGCTGGCGATGTGTTTGTATTGGAGATGGTTCTCAATCGTGAAACCAAGAAAATGATGAAAGTAAAGTGTTTCTTGTTTTGGTATTTATAAACAGAATGTAAAAATGTGACACAGAAATGGAAAAAAAAAGTCTTTATACATTTATACTGAAAGAATTCAACTGTAAGAAAGGAAATACTGTGAGATTGCTGTTACTAATTTCTTATGTTTCATTTTTAGAGACTTTTAAATGTTAAACCTTAATTATTACAAATGTCAAATTTTACTATAATTTTGCTGTTAAAAGGTTTATATTGTATCTTGATTTTTCTTTAACCAAATTTATTCTGAATAGATAAATTTGAAAGGAGAATCTTCAGTAGATTGCATCATAAATCTCCTGGCATATAAATCCATTTTGCAACATCCAGTTCTACATTTGGTCTAATTAGTAATTTAGTAATGCCTGACCAGTTTGATTTTTGCTTTGTTTAAATACTTTATTGTACTTTGAACTTGCTACTATAGGAAAGTTTTGTTGGGTTGGGTTTGTTTTCTGTTTGAGTCTAAATGTCATTTTTGTTTTGTAGGAGAAAAGACCTCGGAGTAAACTTCCCAGAGCTCTGAGAGGTCTCATGGGTGAAGCCAACATTCGCTTTGCTCGAGGAGAACGTGAAGAGGCAATATTGATGTGCATGGAAATCATAAGACAAGGTTTTAATGTGGGGATTATTGACAATAGCATGTTAATAGTCTGACTTTTAAAACAAAGGGAGGAGTACTTCACTCTGCTATTTGGAAAATATATTCAGGAGCTTGGAGGTGATTGTAATAACAGTGATATAACTACCCATTAAATAGGAATCATTGCCAAGAAAATGATAATCACGGAGTATGATTCAATGAAATATCATTAATATATATTGAACTCTTAACAGGCTTTTAAAAAAATTTGTTTTTTAGCATTTCATTTTAGGAGTTTTATATGTTTATAATATATCTTTTTAAAATATGGCAAACACATTACTTTAAAGCCACTTTTGAGGAGTATTCTTTTTCTACCATTTTCCAAATCAGACACTGTTAGATTATTTTAATCTACTTTTTGATAAAAGA
The DNA here is from genome assembly GCF_002263795.3 of Bos taurus. Classification (NCBI taxonomy): domain Eukaryota; kingdom Metazoa; phylum Chordata; class Mammalia; order Artiodactyla; family Bovidae; genus Bos; species Bos taurus. The sequence goes on along the minus strand of NC_037329.1, from coordinate 85,385,965 downwards.
CAATATATACTTATCATCTTTTCATTAAACTGCAAAGCTCAGGCATATTGAAAGATATCTTTAGAAGTCACTTTTTGACTAATCACTTGCATTTATTATTTTGTTTTCCTGGTGTGTTGCCAAGTGATGCCCTGCATAGTGGCTTGAGCAGTCTACTACAGTGAACTTTCAATTTATCTTTTACATATTTTGGCATTTCCTTTGATTTAGTCTAGGGTCCTTTTCAGTATTATCTGTTCCTTTATTAGTTTATAATTGTTTATTTTGACAGTTACCTTTGATTTTAATCCCTCATGTTCTTAGAAACTTAATTCATAAACATTATTTCAGAAATGTGGATTAACTTTTCACTTTGATGATCTGGGTTTAGGTGCTAGTTAGATATCTTCTCTCCATTAATCCCATACTCCTCAGTGTGGAAGCTGGATCATGATGATTTAACCCCACTGATGTGGCTGATGCTCACTGGGATGAACTTGCTGAATTAATGAGCCATGTTTAGCCTTATCAAAGGGGACTTTTCATGAGGGGGACGTGGTAGAGAGTAGGGTTTTTCATGAAATTACACTTTGCTTAGAGAAAAGAATAGTTTTTAAATCCTAAAGAGTATATGAAAATACACTAAAGCAAATATACTGTTTGTATAATTCTGTTCAAATTATTTTAAAAAGCATAAATATTAAAGGAACCATAGTTTGAAACATGAAATTAATATTAGCATAAGTGTCTTCCCTCAGCCAATGAAATTTGTTTTTTTGTTCTATGCATTATAGCTCCTTTAGCTTATGAGCCATTTTCCACTCTTGCTATGATATATGAGGACCAAGGTGACATGGAGAAATCATTGCAGTTTGAATTGATCGCTGCACATTTAAATCCCAGTGACACTGAAGAATGGGTTAGATTGGCAGAAATGTCCCTGGAACAAGACAATATTAAGCAGGCTATTTTTTGCTACACAAAAGGTAATAAAAATGTTTTTCTTGCTTTGTTTGATAAAATGTTATATAATAGATTTTATGATCAGTGTACTTACTATTCTGGGGTGCTGTTCATTGAAATACATTTATTCCTTGTATTCTGTTATACCAGAGGTAAGTATTTGGGCTCTCTATATTTTCACATTTATCAGCAAATTTGTTTATATTTTGAGCTAATACAGTAAAACCGTCGTTTGAAGACAAGACCTTCATTTTCCCACCAAGATCAGTGTTGGTTCCAAGCTGTTTCTTGAGAGTTAATATTAGACTTCAGTGACCAAATGGAGGTTAATAGGGAGATTTTAGGCTTCTATTTGGTCAAACCTAGTCTAGCATTCCTGTGAAGGTAGATTTAGTCTGGAATAAACCAATTGGTTCCATTGGCAAATTAGCTTAGAGTGTTTTAATAGATTTTCTGAAAAGATGGGTCACACCCTACCATGAGCCCCCTTTTATAGTAAATCTATAATTTATATTCCTTATTTTCTTTTTAGCACTTAAATATGAACCTACTAATGTCCGTTACCTTTGGGAGCGATCAAGCCTTTATGAACAGATGGGAGATCACAAAATGGCAATGGATGGTTATAGGCGTATTTTAAACCTTTTGTCTCCATCTGATGGAGAACGATTTATGCAGTTGACTAGAGATATGGCAAAGTAAGTTTCAAGTTGAAATATACATAAATGTTCTTATTAATCATCTTGTTTTTGAAATCAAAAGATATATTTGAAATGAATATACTTTTTATTGAGGTTCAGGAAAGTGTTTTGCTTCCTGTATTTTAATATTGTGCTTAAATACAGAGGTTTTTTTTCCCCCAGTACTTTATTTCCAAGTCGATTGTGTGATTGTTTAGAAAAAATTGTATTATATGTTTGATTATCTTTCATGTGCCCAGAAATTTAAAAATGGAACATGTTCTGAAGGATGACTAGATTCCCAGGTTTTTATAAATTATGTACGTATACAGTAATACTAAGTTATTGCAAATGTGCTAGTGAAATATTTATGCTCTGAGATCTACGGTCATTTTATCTTGAGCCTGTACTAGAATGACTTTTTAAGATGAAAACTTTTCTTTAGGTTGGCACATGCTACCAACATTAGTCATTAATTTAGAGTTTAGTAGCATGGGCAGCTGGTGGGGCAGGCATATTTGGATTAATCAGAGTTGGAGTTTTATCAGATGACCTTGATAAAGGGAGAGAAGTGCAGGAGAATTGGGATGCACAAGGGAGTAATTGTAATATTGGATGACAGAGAAGGAGAAAAGTGAGGACCAGAATGGTGCAGCCACAGTAAAAAGTGGCAGGATCAATGTTTTATAGATCCCATTGAGGTAGAAAAGTTATTGGCATTGAGTTACAAAGGGAGTGAGCTAGAATGATACGAGGTAGCTTTGGGAGAGTGAGATGCTTGATGTTATGACACGGTTATACTGACAGTACACATTTTTCTCTGGATCATCTCTGATTATGATTTTAAAGAAGAGTTTTCTCCTCCCAAATTTTAAGAAAATGAGATTCATAGTTAATAGAGGGCCTGTGTAGGAAAATGAGTTTTATGATCTGAATTAATAAACACTGATCAATTTTTGCCATTAATATTTTAGGAGTTACTATGAAGCCAATGATGTTACTTCAGCTATTAGCATAATCGAAGAAGCTCTCTCAAAACACCAGGGCCTAGTCTCCATGGAAGATGTTAACATTGCAGCTGAACTGTACATTTCTAATAAACAATATGACAGAGCTTTGGAGGTAGGAACATTTATGTGTTTCTCTGTTAGGTTTTGAACATGCACTTTTTTTTTGTTTTAGAAATTCTTACAAATTGACAATTCCTCATTTAAGTTATATTATTTATTTTAAACTATACATTTAAAGTTTGTATGGACACACTTAAGTTCTGTAATAATCCTGTATGAAATATAAAATGTAGTTACCATATGATAAAAGCTGTTGCTGTTATCAGAGATGCTAGGTATGCCTGTACTTCAGCATAGCAAGACTCAGCAGCAGACTAATGGTTAGGATTCAGTTCTTAATCTTTTGGGAAAATTAGATTGGTTTGCTATAGAGAAATTATGTATTTTTAGTGAAGCATTAGTTAATATGATATAAAAATGTTAATGTATCACATTGGCTTCTTAAAGAGACATACTATTGCTTTTTATAGTTCATTATATCTTTTAAGGATTATTTGAATTAACTGTACAAATCTTTGCATTGTGAAAAAGTTTTTCATATATACCTATGTATTATTTCCTGCTCCGCCCCCCCGCCCCCCCCAATACTTTTAGGTAATTACAGATTTTTCTGGAATTGTGCTGGAAAAAAGAACTACAGAAGAAGGCACTTCGGAAGAGAATAAAGGTTGTAGTTTCCTCTGCATAGGAGAAAGTGCATAATCCTTTTGTTCATAACGTGGTATTTTGAAATTAGTAGTGTTTTCATAGCAAGTTTTCCCAAGAAGCGTTTTTTCCTAACAGAGATTGCATATCTTTTTCTTGTGAGTATTCACTCACAGGTAATTTTTTTTTTTAACTTGATTTTAGTCCTTTTTTCCCCCCCTCAGTACATCTGTTTGAACTTGGCATTTGTCATTGACACAGGGCCTTGATAGTGTTACATGAAAAAAGAACGAATTATGGAGCAGCTTATCAGAAACCTTTCAAACTAAAGCAATTTACTTTTTAAAAAGGGCTTAAAATGCTCTTTACTAATTTTTTTCAAACTTATTACAGATTGAAAAAATTCTGTTTCAAACTTAAGCATTCACTTAAAATTCTCCTTTAAACGTAAGCACAGTATTAGATCATCCCTTTCTCAGTCTCTTTTGTAGTGAAGACTAAAAAGAGGCTCTTGGATTCAAGAAGAAAAAGATGTTTCGATGTTTGGCAAAACTATTACAATGTTGTAAAGTTTAAAAATAAAATTTTAAAAAATAAATAAATAAAAATAAAGTGAAAAAAAAAAAGAAAGTTCGTATATCCTTATTTGTCACTTTTGTTGTCTAGTTTTTTGTGGTTCTGATAGAAGGTGTGGGAGTTTATGTAGATTTTTGGCAAGTGGATAAAGTATTAGGAAAATAGGAAGGATAATTGCTAATCAAAAGACAGACCGAAGGAAATTTTAAGAGCCTAGAACCAGAGTTTGCCAAACTTAGAACTGGCTGTAGAATCATTTGCTTTGAGAAAAGTAAATGAGGTCTTACATAGAAGGTACAGTTTGCTTCATTTGCTCCACTTTCCAAGATTATTAGGAACTTTTTGTTTGTTTAATGCACAGGCGGTGACAACGTTATCTGTGCTATACCTGATGGTGTGCCAATAGACATCACAGTGAAGCTGATGGTCTGCCTTGTACATCTCAACATTCTTGAACCACTTAATGTAAGTAGCATTAAGACTTGCACTTGAGATACTTTAGATCAAATCTATAATGTTTTTCTTTAGATACAGGAAATTATAAGTTGACCCTAGATTTCACATTTTTTAATAACCAGAAGTCACAGTAAGCATCATATTATTTTTGTGTGAATGTCTTTTAAAAGCTAAGTGTTTGGAACTGGGCTTATAATGATTTGTTTTTCTTGAGAATAATCCAGAGATCAGAATGTGAGATTGGGCCTTTTAGACAGTTGGCAGTTTCTGACAGTTGTTCTCTTTTGCTGACTTCAGACTATTTTATTAAATAAAAAATACTCGATATCTACTTTAGGATAAAGTGTTGAATAAAATACTCAAATCCCTGTTCTCATGGATCTTTTGATTTAATGGGATTAGATAATAAATACATAAAACATAGTATGCTAGTTGGTGATAAGTGCTCTGGAGAAAAATCAGAGAAGAATAGGAAATATTGGGGGTGGGAGGAGTTGCACTTTTATTAAATTGGTGAAGAAAAGCCTCCCCTGAAAGTAACATTTGAGTAATGACATGAAGGAAGTGAAAAAGTAGGCCAAGCAGGTAACAGAGGGAATGGCTTTCTGGGGAAACAGCAAACACAGAGGCCCTGCGACACGGGCTTGCTTGACTTGCTTGAGGGAGAGCACAGCAGATCAGTGTTGTCTTAGCTCCTGCAATGCCTGCCTTATAATACATCTTCAGAAGTAATGTGTTGAGTGAGTGAATGATGGCAGTATGAATTCTTTATAATAGAGACACAGGAATGATTTAAGAGATCATGTAAAGCTGTTTTTATTAAGCCTTGCTCCTTTTAGATTCACCTCAGATAACTGGTGTATATGTTAAAAAGAGAAATACAAGTAGACGTGTTTATTTGTAATGAATGCTTGACTTCAGACTGTTACTTTGGGGTCTAGCCTCTGTTGACAACACTAGTGGAACAGAACCCTGAAGACATGGGAGACCTCTATCTTGATGTTGCTGAAGCTTTCTTGGATGTTGGTGAATACAATTCTGCACTTCCCCTCCTTAGTGCACTGGTCTGCTCTGAAAGGTACAACCTCGCAGTGGTTTGGCTTCGGCATGCAGGTAATTCTTTTTTGTAGGAAGGGAAAGTTTTAATCACATAAGCAGGCAAGAACTTTCCCAAGATGGTAATAGTTATTATAAAATGTCAATGTCTTAGTGAAAATACTTCTGGTTTCAGGGCAGTTTTTTGAAAGTCAGTATTTTAAATTGTCTTGATTCACCACTAACTGATTTTCCCTCACAAATGCACTGGGGAATGATTCACTTAATGTTACCTGAGTGAAATAAAAGGACTAACATGTCCCTATTAAAACATACTGTAAATACCTATCTTTTACCTGTTTTAACCTTAGGCTCTGGTTTTTAGTAATAGATTTTCAGACTTAGAGTGTAATCTAATTTTTGAAGAGCTTTTAAGGATTTATATTTAATGTTATTTTGAGGGAAAAGTTAATATATTTTCAGTGTTTTTTGAGCAAATCCAATGAAGATTGGATTTTATCTGTCAATTTATTTCACTGCGTCTAAATCCAGAGTAATCTGAAATAAATTGTTTATAGAGTGGGAAAAACAGCTTGAGAAAAACTACTAAATCTCTTACAGGAATGTGTGAAAAACAAAAATATTCTAATAGGATTTCCTATTGAATCAACATAAGAGATGCCTTAAAATTTGAATAGTCTCTGTTACAAATATTGTATAATGACCAGTTTTAATATTTAAAATATTTTGAAGTACTATATAGTAGCAGAAAGTTCTATATAAATAGAGGAACATTGATTGATATCTTGAGATGTATCACAGATCAGTATCAGTTCAGTTGCTCAGTAATATCTGACTCTTTGCGACCCCATGGACTGTAGCATGCCAGGCCTCCCAGTCCATGACCAGCTCCCAGGGTTTACTCAAACTCATGTCCACTGTGTCAATGATGCCATCCTAACCATCTCATCCTCCGTTGTCCCCTTCTCCCCCTGCCTTCAATGTTTCTCGGCATCAGGGTCTTTTCAGTGAGTTCTTCACATCAGGTGGCCAAAGTATTGGAGTTTCAGCTTGAACATCAGTCCTTCCAATGAATATTCAGGACAAATTTCTTTTAGGATGGACTGTTTGTATCTCCTTGCAGTCCAAGGGACACACAAGAGTCTTCTTCAACACCACAATTCAAAAGCATCAATTCCTCAGCACTCAGCTTTCTTTATAGTCCAACTCTCACATCCATATGTGACTACTGGAAAAACCAAAGCCTTGACTACATGGATCTTTGTTGGCAAAGTAATGTCTCTGGTTTATAATATGCTGTCTAAGGTTGGTCATAACTTTTCTTCCAAGAAGTTCAATTCAGTTGCTCAGTTGTGTCTGACTCTTTGCGAACCCATGAACTGCAGCACGCCAGGCCTCCTTGTCCATCACCAGCTCCCAGAGTTTACCCACACCCATCCATTGAGTCGCTGACGCCATCCAACCATCTCATCCTCTGTCATCCCCTTCTCCTCCTGTCCTCAATCTTTCCCAGCATCATGGTCTTTTCAAATGAGTCAGCTCTTCACATCAGGTGGCTGAAGTATTGGAGTTTCAGCTTCAACATCAGTCCTTCCAATGAACAGCCAGAACTCATCTCCTTTAGGATGGACTGGTTGTATCTCCTTGCAGTCCAAGGGACTCTCAAGAGTCTTCTCAAACACCATATTGCAAGGGCATCAACTCTTTGGCGCTCAGCTTTCTTTATAGTCCAACTCTCACATCCATACATGACTACTGGGAAAACCGTAAGCCTTGACTAGACAGACCTTCGTTGGCAAAGTAATGTTTCTGCTTTTTAATATGCTGTCTAGGTTGGTCATAACGTTCCTTCCAAGGAGTAAGCGTCTTTTAATTGCATGGCTGCAATCACCATCTGCAGTGATTTTGGAGCCAAAAAAAAAAAAAAAAGTCAGCCGCTGTTTCCACTGTTTCCCCATCTATTTGCCATGAAGTGATGGGACTGGATACCATGATCTTCGTTTTCTGAATGTTGAGCTTTAAGCCAGCTTTTTCACTCTCCTCTTTCACTTTCATCAAGAGGCTCTTTAGTTCTTCTTCACTTTCTGCCATAAGGGTGGTGTCATCTGCATATCTGAGGTTATTGATATTTCTCCTGGCAATCTTGATTCCAGCTTGTGCTTCTTCCAGCCCAGAGTTTCTCATGACGTAGTCTGCATAGAAGTTAAATAAGCAGCCTTATTGTACAATATACAGCCTTGATGTATTCCTTTTCCTATTTGGAACCAGTCTGTTATTCTATGTCCAGTTCTAACTGTCACTTCCTGAGCTGCATACAGGTTTCTCAAGAGGCAGGTCATGTGGTCTGGTATTCCCAATCTCTTGAAAAATTCTCCACAGTTTGTTGTGGTCCACACAGTCAAAGGCTTCGGCATAGTCAGTGAAGCAGAAATAGATGTTTTTCTGGAACTCTTGCTTTTTCAGTGATCCAGCAGATGTTGGCAGTTTGATCTCTGGTTCCTCTGTCTTTTCTAAAATCAGCTTGAACATCTGGAAGTTCACAGTTCACATACTATTGAAGCCTGGCTTGGAGAGTCTTGAACATTTCTTTACTAGCATGTGAGATGAGTGCAATTGTGTGGTAGTTTGAGCATTCTTTGGCATTGTGTTTCTTTGGGATTGGAATGAAAGCTGCCGTTTTCCAGTCCTGTGGCCACTGCTGAGTTTCCAAATTTTCTGGCATATTGAGTAACACTTTCACAGCAGCATCTTTTAGGATTTGAAATAGCTCAACTGGAATTCCATTGCCTCCACTAGTTTTGTTCGTAGTGATGCTTAAGGCCCACTTGACCTCACATTCCAGGATGTCTGGCTCTAGGTGAGTGATCACACCATCGTGATTATCTTGGTTGTGAAGATATTTTTTGTATAGTTCTTCTGTGTATTCTTGCCACCTCTTCTTAATATCTTTTGCTTCTGTTGGTTCCATGCCATTACTGTCCTTTTTTGAGCCCATCTTTGCATGGAATGTTCCCTTAGTATCTCTTAATTTTCTTGAAGAGATCTCTAGTCTTTCCCATTCTGTTGTTTCCCTCCATTTCTTTGCACTGATCACTAAGGAAGGCTTTCTTATCTCTCCTTGCTATTCGTTGGAACTCTGCATTCAAATGGGTATATCTTTCCTTTCCTCCTTTGCTTTTTGCTTCTCTTCTTTTCACAGCCTTTGTAAGGCCTCCTCAGACAGCCATTTTGCTTTTTTGTATTTCTTTTCCATGGGGATGGTCTTGATCCCTGTCTCCTGTACAGTGTCTCAAACCCCTGTCCATAGTTCTTCAGGCACTCTGTCTATCAGATCTAGTCCCTTAAATCTATTTCTCACTTCCACTGTATAATCATAAAGGATTTGATTTAGGTCATACCTGAATGGTCTAGTCATTTTCCCTACTCTCTTCAATTTAAAAAATTGAATTAAGACTTTGGCAATAAGGAGTTCATGATCTGAGCCACAGTCAGCTCCCGGTCTTGTTTTTGCTGTCTGTATAGAGCTTTTCCATCTTTCGCTGCAAAGAATATAATCAGTCTGATTTCAATGTTAACCATCTGGGGATGTCCATGTGTAGAGTCTTCTCTTGTGTTTTTGGAAGAGGGTGTTTTTTATGACCAGTGCATTCTCTTGGCAAAACTCTATTAGCCTTTGCCCTGCTTCATCCTGTACTCCAAGGCCAAATTTGCCTGTTATTCCAGGTGTTTCTTGACTTCCTACTTTTGCATTCCAGTCCCCTATAATGAAAAGGATATCTTTTTGGGGTGTTAGTTCTAGAAGGTCTTGTAGATCTTCATAGAACCATTCAACTTCAGCTTCTTCAGCATTACTGGTTGGGGCATAGACTTGGATTATCGTGATATTGAATGGTTTGCCTTGGAAATGAACAGAGATCATTCTGTCGTTTTTGAGATTGCATCCAAGTACTGCATTTCAGACTCTTTTGTTGACTGTGTTGGCCACTCCATTTCTTCTAAGAGATTCTTGCCCACAGTAATAGATACACTGGTCATCTGAGTTAAATTCACCCATTCCAATCCAGTTTAGTTCGCTGATTCCTAAAATGTCAACGTTCACTCTTGGCATCTCCTGTTTGACCACTTCCAATTTGCCTTGATTCATGGACCTAACATTCCAGGTTCCTGTGCAATATTGCTCTTTACAGCATCAGACCTTGCTTCTGTCACCAGTTACATCCACAACTGGGTGTTGTTTTTGCTTTGGCTCTGTCTCTTCATTCATTCTAGAGTTATTTCTCCACTGATCTCCAGTAGCATATTGGCCATCTATCGACCTGGGGAGTTCATCTTTCAGTGCCCTATCTTTTTGCCTTTTCATACTGTTCATGGGGTTCTCAAGGCTAGAATACTGAAGTGGTTTGCCATTCCCTTCTCCAGTGGACCATATCACAGATATGAAATAGCAGACTTAATGGTTAAGATAACACTTTTTTTGGATGACTGAAAAGGAATACAGATGTAAAAGTTTACATACATAAGTTTACATAAAAAGTTACATTATTTGTGGGTTTTTAATTTTAAAAGACATAAACAGGGAATTAAAATTTTTTTGCCTTCTGTATGGTTGTGGTTTTGAAACTGCTCTTGTTACGAGCAGTAGATGTTTTTAAATCCTCTTTAATTATAATCATGATACTGATAAATGCTTTTTCTGTGTTGAACATATGTGGCTTTAGATGAGTAAAACCTCAGTATTGTCTGAAAATCATAAGGAAATTTGGAACTGTAGAGAAGAAACATCATTAGAGGAATTTAATGCTTGTAGCATAATAATGAAGTATCTTTTAAAGTGATAAGTGAAAAATTATGAGAAATTCCATCATGGTGATTCACCCATATTTAGTAGTCTTCCTTCGTTACCAAAGTTTAACCTGAAGATAGTGGTGAGGAGCTATTTGAGAAATTTGAGATTTGAGAAAACAGTAGGACGCAAATACTATCTTAGGCGATCAGTGCAGTGAGAAGGAAAGAGGTGAAAGGGCCTGTGTTTGTAAGTGCTGTGGCTGTTTGTGTGGGAAGAAGAAATGCTTACTGGGGATTGATCATCAAATTGTAGGACTTAATGATTGATTGGCATAAAGTATGAGGAGTAGAGCCGAGTAACTTCACCTCTAAGGACTTATTCTGAGGAAGTAATTGAATGAGGTGAGAAGAGGTATTTTATATTGGAGATCACAAAACTCAGGAGCCTGACAAGTAACAGAAGTGAGTGAAGTAGGTAAGTGAGAGGCCCAGGGCAGGCTGGGAACTGAAGAGCCCTGTCTAAAGGGTGCCGCTGCTTCTTGGCATGGCTGATGGAGCATGTGGGAATGAAGGGACTCAACTGTTGCCAAACCCAGATTTTCTGAAAGAATGCAGTAA